>NC_091791.1:15992500-17332500 GCF_041296235.1 Equus asinus | reverse complement strand
TAGGTCTGAGGCCGTACAGCATCATGATTAAGACCATGAAGTTGGGGATCAGGCCTACTTGGGTCCAAATCCAGCTCTTCCACTCACTACCTATGTCACTTTTGGCAGGTTTCTTAACTGCGTATGCCTCCGTTTCCTCATTTGCAAAACAAGGATTAAAGTCACACTTGCTTTGTTGAGTTATTAGGAATATTAAATGTGGAAAAATGACAAAGCACTTGGCACAGTGTTTGAGACATAGCCGGCCTCAGTGCATGACAGCTGTTCTTCTAGAACAGTACTGCATCCACAACCAGAGACAGAGTTACATCCACATGCAGAAGCTATTTCTTATGTTCCCTGATACGTTTGCTTTGTCTACATGTCCCAGCTTCTTGCCAATTCCTTTCCTGTTGGTAAATGTGGAAAACAGTTCCTTCCCTACTGACTTCCGAGGGTTGTTTTGAGTCTGACAGAGAGATACACATAGGGGCACTTGGAGAAGCGTGGAGGCCTGCGCAACTCAAAGCAGGGGTTGAGCACCAGACAACAACAGGAAGCTGCAGCATCTTGAGGTCTTTCTGGCAGCTGCAGGAGGCCTTTGCCAAATATCCCTGAGCATCCTGCCAAGAGCTGCTCCTGAGCTCTGGGGCTTCGCTAACACAGGAACACACATAACTGCAGGAGGGCGCACTTCCTCCAAGCACCTGTCCTAAACAGGATACTCCAAGCACAAACGGTGGCTTCCTGGGAATCCCACTTCCTGTGCTGTGTTTATAGTCCTGGGCCTCAGCAGCACAAAACCTGGGCCTCTAATGCTTCACAGCAGTGGAAGGCAAACAAGAGAAATCATTATTTTTTTAAATAATAAACTATTTTATTGTATTTTTATTGTAGTTAAAATTTAATGGATGCTTACATATGCCATTACAGCAAATGCTTTTGATATGCATGTTCTCATTGGATCCTCATAATCAGTACTGCTCTTAGACCTGGGTAAGCAGGGCCTCTGGCCCTAAACCATACCTTCCTCAAAAATATCTAAGTCCCTTTTTGGTGCCTGGGACCAGCCAGGCCCAGGAGTAGCATCTAGACGGGCAGTCCAGCCTCCTCTTTGGAGCTGTCTCTGATGATCCTTTACATCTCGCCCACACTGTGTAGGGTGTTGACCAGATGCCCTGAAGAGCTCTAGGACTCCTGCCAATGGGGTTGTCTCAGGGCCCTGGATCTAGCTCGATTCCAGGATGGGAGTTTGGTGAACAATCAATTCCTCAAGCTGGCATGGTATTTCTTTACTATGATTGAGCAAGATTGGGCTGTTGACATACTCATTTGGGGTGATTCAAATTGTTTATACTACTTGAATAATAGTATAAATGATTATTCAAAGATTCAATACTATTGAAATCAATATTCAAATATTATTCAAATAATAAACTATTTTGTGGGGACCCCACAAAAAATATTTGCCCGGGGATTCATATACCCTAGGATGGACCTGCTTATAGCTATCATGCAAAGTATACATTCTTCTGCACACCTTACAGATGGGGAAACTGAGGTGGAGACACTGTCTTCCCAAAATAACACATTTAGTAAGTAGAAGAGCTGGGGCTCAAATTCTGGAACGTCCGTCCCCAAAGCCACATGTTGAACTAATCCCCCAGATTTCCTTATCTGCCTCCACTAAGATATGGATATCCCAATGGTGGTTACCCTTTCCTTTACCCAGGGCTCTCTTTGATACTGTTTAGTCCCTTGTTCTCCTGTGAATGAAACTACTGACAAGCCATTGTCCAGCACACTCTCATTCAACCACAGTTTACCTGGTCTCCCCTTGACTTCCTGCCTTCTCCTACTGGCACACTTTCTCTCTTTCATGAGTATCAACAGCTTATTCCAAATCCATCTGATTTGAATCTCTTTTAGTAGAAGCACCAAACTCATTCACAACAACATGTTAGCTCCAGCAGAAATCTACATGTTGAGTTTTTATCCCTGATTGTGGAAGAAACTACCCCCCCAACCCCACCCCCAACCCCTGCAGTAAAGGGATTTTAGGTATCTATCAGCATGTGAACCTGCTATTTGAGAGAGGTGCCCTAAACTGCAATAGGCAAGGTCAGCTGGTTCTGAACAAAAGTTTTCTAGGGTAGTTTATAAGGGGCCTGGGGGAAGGAGTCATGGTTTCCCCATCCTCACTCCTTGCTCCTCTGAAAAGGATGAGCCTGGAGTAGTGAAGTGGTGACTGTTGGAGAGTAAGAAAGCCAAAGAACTGTCAGCATCAGGAAACTTCAAGACCTGTTAGATCAGTATCCCGTCCTGCCTTAGTACTGATCTGCTAGCCAGCCTCTCTCTTCCCACACAAAGTTCAGTATAGCCATAATGAGATACCATTTCATACCCACTAGGATGGCTAGAATGAAAAAGTCAGATAATAACGAGTATTGGCAAGGATGTGAAGAAATTGGAACCTTCATCTGCTGCTGGTGGGAATGTAAAATGGTGTAGCCCCCTTGGAAAACAGTCTGGGAGTTCCTCAGAGAGTTAAACATAGAATTACCATATGACCCAGCAATTCCACTCCTAGGTATATACCCAAGAGAACTGAGAACATATGTCCACACAACATCTTGTACACGAGTGTTCATAGCAGTATTATTCACAATAGCCAAATGTGGAAACCACCCAAATGTCCATCAACTGATGAAGGAATAAACATGTGAATGAATAAAAAATGTGGCATATCCATACAATGGAATATTATTTAACCATAAGAAGAAATAAAGTACTGATAAATGCTACAATATGAATCAACCTAAAAAACATGCTGAGTTAAAGATGCCAGACACAAAAAACCATATATTGTAAGTTCCACTCATACAAAATGTCCAGAATAGGGAAATCTATATAGACAGACAGTAAATTAATGATTTCTTAGGGCTGCGGAGTGCCTATGGAGAGGTTGGGATGGGGGTGGGATAATAGCAAAAGGGTACAAGGTTTCTTTTTGAGACAATAATAATAATAAAAATATTCCGAGCCTCAGTGTGGCCTGACGAGCGGTGCCATGTCTGTGTCCTGAATCCGAACCAGCGAAACCCTGGGCCACCGCAGCGGAGCACACGAACTTAACCACTCAGCCACAGGGCCAGCCCCCATAGCACTGCTTTTTAAGAAAAAAGTTCCAAAACTTTTTGGAACCAAATTCTGGTAGAAAATGCTAAGTAATAAACAAATATGAGATAAATAAAGAAAAAAAAAGGGTGCCAGCTCCGTGTCCGAGTGGTTAAGTTCGCACACTCCGCTGCGGCGGCCCAGGGTTTGGATCCTGGGTGCAGACATGTCACCGCTCTCAGGCCACGTTCAGGCAGCATCCCACATCCCACAACTAGAAGGACCTGCAACTAGGATATACAACTGTGTACAGGGGGGATTTGGGGAGGTAAAGCAGAAAAAGAAAATTCCAACATTCACTGTGATGATGGTTGCATTTATCAGTGAACATACTAAAAACCATTGAGTGGTATACTTTATTTATTTATTTTGCTGAGGAAGATTCACCCTGAGCTAACATATGTTGCCAATCCTCCTCTTTCTGTATGTGAGCCACTGCCACAGCATGGCCACTGACAGACGAGTGGTGTAGGTTTGCACCCAGGAACCGGACCTATAGCACTGGAGTGGAGCACACTGAACTTAACCACTAGGTCACTGGGGCTGGCCCAAATTGTATACTTTAAATGGGTGAATTGTATGCCATATGAATTATATCTCAATAAAGCTGTTAAAAAATTAATTGCAAAAAACAAAATAAAACACCTGAGTATAGGTTAACTCCCTTACCTCACCTAACCTTAATCCAACCCCACCCTTCTCTCTAGCTGTCCAAGAACTATCAGGTGTACATTCTGCTTTCTGGCTCACCTTCAGATGTTTGTAGGGGCCACGTCTAATAGCCTTCTGCCTCCTGTACTAATTCAGGTATTGATTTTGACAAGGAGTGAGCAGTTGAGTAGGTATCATCTTCATTAACAAAAGCACCATTATAACTTCAAAGTCTGAAAATTCCCAAGTGCAGTAACTCTTGTCCTCAGACTGGGCTTTCTTTACTTTTTCCCAGGGAGGTGGACAAACGACCTCATTTTAATGAGCTTCATTGAAAAGAAGCCTCAACGAGCTCTCTCAGTATTATAAATCCTTTGTTTTTCTTTTCTAGTGTCAATGTGCTGCCTTGAATATTTCTTTGCCATTCACCCATTACCATATGAAAGAACAGCATCTATTGATAGAGATCTTTCTTTTCCATCATACTTCCTATTATAGACAATTAGTAGTACCAAGTTTGGAAAGAGAGACATTTGTTACCGAGATCATAAAATCATGGACAAAAGAACCCTCAGAATTTAGCTCCATAGCTATACTTGTGTTACATTCTCCACTTCCCCTACCCTCACCCCATTAATTAGATATTAAGGATAGTGTTTCCTTTGAAGAATACATTATGGAAGAATGGTTCTAGATAGTACTTTATTACTTACGCCTGTCACAAAACACAAAGCCACGTCCAAAGTGGGGTCTTTCACTTACCAAGAGGGTCACAGTTGTTACACAAGTGCTCAAACGTGCAGTAGACCTCAGGATGGAGATACAACATATGGGTGATGGTGGCACGCCTGTGCGCAGGGTAGGGGGGTCCAGTGACACTCACATCCTTGACAACCAGTCTCCTTCTAGATGAGCCCCTGGTGCTGCTCCTCTCAGATGAAGTGACTTTGCTTTTCTCAGAGCTGCACAATTTCCCCAGACACTTTAAACCAAGGAAGGAAGGCATCTTGGCATGGATTACAAAGAAATGAGAAATGGACACCAGGATCCCAAGAAGCTGTCCTTCCCCACAACTCTCCTGGCTCCTTCTTGTTTTTTTCTCACTGCCCAGCAAAGAAGATTAAGGAAGATGTATTTAAGTGATTACCCTCAAGAGCTTAGGGCTCCATATACTCAGATGATCAGATACAAAAACAGCTGCTACTAGGAACTCAAGACTACATCAGTCAGAGACATGAATGCATTTTCAAAACTCATATTAATATTCAGAGCAAGAGAAAGGACATAGCTGCAATATCTAAAATAATTTACTTTGGAATATTCCTAGTATATTCAGTAACTTCTA
Source organism: Equus asinus (assembly GCF_041296235.1). Taxonomy (NCBI): domain Eukaryota; kingdom Metazoa; phylum Chordata; class Mammalia; order Perissodactyla; family Equidae; genus Equus; species Equus asinus. Next base: position 17,327,348 of record NC_091791.1, on the reverse strand, counting down.
GTAAGATACTGTGAATAGGTCTAGGCAAATATACACATATTGTATATAATCTAAAAATGCATATCAGAAAAAACTCAGGATGATAATTTCAAATTCTCCAGTATTTCAGATCTCATGGAAGGGAGACCTCACTTACAGTTTTTCAGCTTCAACTAGCAAGAAATCCAACTCCAGGCCACAGAAAACAATCTTTTTCCATTTTCTAGAGGGAAATCTCTCCCCCTTGTTCCATGAAAATCTTTCTGCCTTGTTCCATTAATCCAACGCTAATAATATTCTTAATGTTGTTTCATGGGTTTTCTGCTATTGCAGTCTCTAGCAGGATCGCATGATGAAGACAGAATTACCATGTAAGTAGCTGCAGGATGTCACAGAATTACAAGCTAGCACAACCTTGACACAGTTAGGGTGCTGATATACAAAGGGCAACCCTGGTACTGAGCATTTACCCTCTGACATCCACTCAGTAATGTTAAGCACAATATGTGACAGTGTATAACCACACAATAGTCACAAGTCAGAGTGAATAAACCCACACTCCTTCTTCTGTCATTGGGCTATTATGTTCTAATACCATTTTCTTTTCATTAAAACCCTTACACATTTTAAACAGAATAGAATTATAGAGCCGGAAAGGTTTTCAAAGAGAATCTAGTCCAGTGATTCCCAAATATTGCTGTGCATAAGAATCTTCTGCAGAGCTTTTGAAAAATACAAAATCTGGGGCACTAACACAGACCTCCCAATGAAATTCTTTGGGAGTGAGCCCCAGGAACTTATATTTCGCAGTTCCCCAGACCAGGACCCACATTCAGGAAGCAGTGATCTACTCCAGCCCTTTAACTTTTAGATGAGGCAGGTAAGTCTCAGAGATGCTAAGTGACTTTCCCACAACAACACAACAAGCCTATGGTGGGGCCAGTTCTCCTGACTCCTAAGCTATGACTGTTCCTACCACAGTGGTCAGGTCCGTCCACAAAAGCTACAGACGGATGAAGCAGAGAAAGGAAATCTTTGTTTCTTTTGTTACTAGCTCCTAATCTTTAATGCAGGATTAGACAACAGAGTTCACGAGCCAGAGATTCCAAATTTGAGAGAATGATTCTAGCCCAATAGGAAGCACAGTGGGAATGGAGGAGATACACTCTGTCCCAGAGGCCGTTCAGACTGGGGCAGAGCTGAGCAGAGTGGAAATATGGGAGCTGTCTGCTCCCATAGTCACATGGTGAAATTTCTGTTCTCAAATTTTGGGAATTAAGCCCTATCCCAACATCGCCCCCAGAAAATAATTCCTTCCAAGGGTTTCCTCTAAAAACAGTTTACAAAGCAGGGAAAACAATCTGTATGTGTTCTATTTCTTGCTTGTCTATTTCAAAGATCCTTAGGATATACAATGTAGGATGTTTTATCGATGTTTCCCAAAGTGTAGTTCCCGGACCAATTTGTTTAAAACACAGTTGCCCGAGGCCCATCTCAGACCTACTAGGTTCTTCTAGAGTGTTTTTCTAATAAAATTCATAGTGTGGGGACCTCTGCCCTACACCATTAATTCTTTCTTCCTGAGGTTAGTTTCCTATAGCCCTGCTCTTTGCAAATTGAGAAAGTAAGCAGCTCTATCTGCTTATATGTGTTCACACAGCCTGTTTGTGTTTATATAGAGAAGCCAAATGCTGCCGCTTTAAACTTAGGCTCTAGTATACACTTACAATACACAAACATAGAGTTTGGACAGATAAGATGATTATTTCCTTCAAATTCAGCCTCTTCCTGACCAAGCAAAAGAATAACTATTCCATACAAAGCTGTTCTGCCTTCTTGGTCTCTAAATGGGTCAAGCAGTGCCCACTAAAACAAATTCTACAGCCCTGACTCCACCTCAGTGCTTAGCTGTTGTATCAGCAGAATATATTTAGGCCACCCCTAAATTTTTGGAAAAGTTTATAGATCTATGTATTTAGTTCAGAAAGCAATTGTGTTCTGATAGACTGTAAAAGAAAAAAAATTAAATTCTTCTTCAATAAAAGGATTATATGTTAGAAGTTTGCTAAAGTTTATGAATTTTAGATCAGGATGGAAAATAAACTAAATGTGGACCATAGAGAAGGCTGATGAGAATAACAAACATTTGTTTGCTTTTTTTTTTTTTAGGAAGATTAGCCCTGAGCTAACATCTGCCACCAATTCTCCTCTTTTTGCTGAGGAAGGCTGGCCCTGAGCTAACATCCATGCCCATCTTCCTCCACTTTATATGAGGGACGCCTGCCACAGCATAGCTTGCCAAGCGGTGTCATGACCAAACCCGGGATCCGAACCAGTGAACCCTGGGCCGCCGAAACGGAACGTGCATACTTAACCACTGTACCACCGGGCCGGCCCTAGTTTGTTTGCTTTTAAAGGCAATCTGAATTCCTATAAAGGTGAGAGGCTGACTCCTTTTTCAGGTGGTGGACAGAATCAAGAGGTCAGATGCTGGCTGCTTGCGGGTTGGAGCCGGCAGTGACAATGGGCACCCATGAAATAAGTTCCACTTTTCAGGGTGCCCAGAGTTTTCAACCCAACCTCTTCCACATAGTTCAGGGTAAATTCCCAGCAGAGGCCAAGCCTCCAGTCTTAAAAATACACTTTCAGTGGTATCTGCCTGACAGCAACCTCTTCAGCCATGAAAGCACAGCAGGGAGAAGATCCTTAAAGAAGCACCAGCAGACCTATTTCTTCCGCTGCTGCACAAACATCAGCCTCTCGCCACAGCTCATGTAAAATTACAGTCACAGCATTTACAAGGAGTGCGCTGTTTTCTGTGACAGTTTATATAGTTGTATGTATGACAGTTTATACGACAAGTTATCACAATGCACTACACTACATAGCCAATGTTAGTTACGAATGCTTAACTTTCACCCGAGGTTTTGCTGGCCTGCATATCTTATCAGATAGAACACTCCTAATCCTGATAGCAACAGTTCCATTGTACCCCAACAAGCACTTCTTCTATAATAAACTATGAAAAGAAACCAGCAGGGGGCAAATTTGCCAAGGGGCTTCAACCTGCACTGAGAGGCCCTGAGTGCTCTGCCTCTGCACCCTGTAGGAGCTCAGTAATGAGATGAACCCAAACCTCAGAGCTAGGCCTTTGGGGGCTACACGGTCCTCAGGAGATGGATGACTTAACCACTGCTCATAATTTGCCAGTCACAGGTTGGTCTCTGCAGCATTTCTCCACCAATGAACTTTAGTTCTTCTTTAATTTTATTCTATGTAGTGATTTAGGTCTTTTTTTTTTTTCAGACCAATGTCTCCCTCCCCCTTTAAATCATCTGCTAAGATCTACCTGCTTCTTGCTAAGGGAAAAAAAAAATTTAACAGAGAAAATCACCACCTCTAAAATGGGAATCTTTTTTTTTTAAAGATTTTTTCCTTTTTCTCCCCAAAGCCGCCCGGTACATAGTTGTGTATTCTTCGTTGTGGGTTCCTCTAGTTGTGGCATGTGGGACGCTGCCTCAGCGTGGTCTGACGAGCAGTGCCATGTCCGCGCCCAGGATTCGAACCGACGAAACACTGGGCCGCCTGCAGCGGAGCGCGCGAACTTAACCACTCGGCCACGGGGCCAGCCCCTAAAATGGGAATCTTTATGGGATTTAGTTTTCTCAGGAAATGGCCTGAATTTACAGCCTGTGGCTTCATTTGTAATAATGGGGTTACTTGCTTTTCAGTTTTTGTTTTTGTTTTAATCAGAAATGAGCAAACGAAAGAGCTCAGCAAGCCCGTGGAAAACACCTGCAGTAGCTCACAATAATCAGGATGATCTTTGCTGCTGAGCAGAACAGAGTAAGCAGAGAAACAGCAGTTTTTTAAGTGGGAGGGCTCAGAGGAAGGGACACATCTGACTTCCAGATAATGGCACCTCGGCCCATGGGAGGTTCTCCCGTTCCAACAGCTACACCTGCTCCCTGCCACTGGCAAATCCTACATTTAATCCTTCTCCTCATCTCAATCGTCAACCCTGGATATCTCCTCTGCAAAGCCCAATGTTTAAGGGGTCTTACCCATCCTTCCAAAGCAGGATGTGATTTTCTGAGCATACTGGCACAGGCTCCCATCTGGGTAGGGCTCCTCTGGAAGGCCTGCTTCGTCCATCACTCTGCAAGGAGCTGCCTCTCTTCCCGTAATGCCACCCACCCAAGACCGGCTCAAAATGGAACAAGCAGCCAAGCCCCCTCTTCCATATCATCTCCATTAATAATTCAGATACTACATAAAATCTGCTGAGCGTTCAGGATTGAGAGCACCAAAGCACTCTGAACACTGAAGCATAATTAGTTTAACAGACAGCAAGTGTCTCAGATTACTCTCTGACAATACACTCTATAGGCAAGATTTCCAAATGGCAATGAGAGCCAGGCTTGGAATGCCTTCAAGGAAGCAGCCGCAGATGGGGATCAGCTCAGGGAGGGTCACAGGCATCCCCGGAGCTCAAACCCCATATGTTAGACAAGGCTGCCCCGCGAATCTGTTCCACAGGGTCAGAGCACTAAGTTACTGATCACATATCACAACCCACTAGGCTGTGGTCTCCTCCAGCTGCCGAACCTTCTCCATGCCCTGAACACACCCCATACTCCCCAACCCTTAATCCTTCCTGTGCTTCTTTCTCTGAAATTCCTCAACTTCCTCCCATCTGATCCTTCTGAAAATCCACTTGCGCTTAAAAATGCATCTCAACTGTTATCTCCTCCATCAAGCCTTCCAGAGTCACTCCAGGTAGAATCAATTTCTTCCTGTCTTATCCCAAAATACCAACTATTCCATGGTGTTTATTATATCCTGCCTTGCAATATGGTTACCTGTACACTGTCCTATTTCCCCTGCTAGCTGCTAAGCTTCTAGAAGGCAGGAATCTTGCCTTTGTCATCCTCTTTCCTTCACATAGGACTCTACACATTCTAGGTGCTCAATGCCTTGTTTAGAATTTGGCAATTCTCAGGAAGAAGTCATTGTGACATATGAGTACCCCATACTTGGATAAATGGCAGATATCAAAGACGAAACACCCTTTGGTCATTATTAACAGCTTAAATAGGAGAGGAAAATAAAGACTTTCTATATGAACGGGTCTGAGAATTCCTCTTCCTACATATGCAGCTGCAGGATGTGGTTATCCTTCTGCTGGGCACAGCCCATCTCAGTGCCACTGAACTGGAAGGCACTAAGTGGCAGATGCACGCCTGAGAGGCCTAGGTGAGCTGTGGCCACAGGAAGCTCTCCCAGTGGTTAGTCATTAGGAGACAGGCCATCCTTGCTGGTGGGATAAATAGCTGAGTGTAGACCTAGAAACCTCAGCATCAGCGCTTCTCTGCACCTGGGCTGATGGAAGTGCTGACCCTGGAGCAGGTGCGGGGGCCTGCCTGCCCCAGCTTCCCTCCACGGACCTCCCAGGAGGAAAAGTGCAGAGGGAAGCATTTCCAGTGGCACAGTTTGAAGTATTTATAATTCATCTCTCTCAACACAGATTACCTCCAACTCACTCTGGTAAACCTCATGTTCACTGTCACGTTACTAGGAAATGTCAAACTTCCCAAATCATCTCTTTCCTGACTGTGTCACAATCAGACTCTCTTGTTCACTATTGTCTTTTCTTGAGATCCTTCATCTCTAGATTTAAACTTTGACTTCACAGAGGAACTCTATAGTTTATGATCATAAGAAATATGTAAGGTAGAGAAGGAATATAATAGCAGATCTGATTAAAACCAGTGTCGGGCTTTTCTCATCCTTTGTTTAAGGGAGCTATCTTCATTCTACAAACATTTACAGAGCGCCTACAATATGACAGGCCAGGTGTTGGCTGCCTTAATGATGAATAAGATGGGGGCCATCAAAGAGCACATGAATTAGCAGGCGCTGCAGGCCTGTATACGCCTAACCATAGGGCAACTTGGTAAATACCACTCCCATGTATAGGTATAGCAATAAAAGGTCGGGGGTTGGCTTAGAGTTTGGATATGGTTAGTAGTAACTTTCAGTTTTCTGTCTTAATGAAAGAATGTGTTTCAGAAAGAGAAGTGGCTTATGTTTCACATTGCACACGGACGATTTTACATATTTCTATTACATTCCCGAGAATAGCACACACACACAGTTTTCCCTCTAGGGAGTCCGCACGGGGTGCATGTCAACTGTGTTTCCTCGCCATGCTCTCAATGCCATGCTCTGACGCTATGAAAGTGCATGAGAGGGAAAGACTGAGTCAGCCTGGTGCTGGTGGGATTGTGGAGAATATGATGTTCGATCCGGACCTTGAAGAAAAAACTTACTAAGAAAATAAGGGGAGGAGGGTAAGGCAGAAAAAGAACATTCCAAACAGAACCTTCCAGAAGAAAGCTTTACTCAGATCATACAAGAGGATGGGAAGGGAGATCAGAGAACATAGATAAGGTCTTGGAAGGAAGAACGTAGCCATTCACATATAAACAACTATATTTAGAGACTAATACAGCATTACCTTTGAGCAAGCACAGAACATGCCTCCAGAAAGTCTGCTCCCTGCCATTCTTTCATTAGAGCGTCAGAATTCTGGGAAAAGTCTTGGCGCATATCCACGAATGCATTTCACACCAATTCATTATTAACAGCCTCGCTCAGCACTTGTTTTTGTCCAAGTACTTTATAGCCACAATTTTGTTAATCACAGCAGCAGTCCTGTGAGGTCAAAGGGTGGCACGGAGCCCCCACATCACAGACTGAGAAACTGAGACCTGGGAGGTATTGTTTCCCTCGAAATGAAACCCACAGTCACAATTAGACATGCGAAGAGAACCTAAACTCCCCAAAGGCAAATCCAAGACCTTACTATGAATAAAAGATGTCTTTGGCTATTCTGAAGTTCAGGGCTGTAGAAGGTTTTAGAACAGTGTTTTAAACGTGCCTATCGACGAACAACTTTTTTTCTAACAAAGGAGACTTTCCCTCGTCTTTCCACAGTCTGAGCTGATCTTGTGACTTTCTTCTGCACCTTTACCTGCAAGGGACAATTTATTGGATACAGACCTGAGAGTCTCTGATATGAAAGATGCTTTTAGGCAGAATCATTGTCCAGGCGTCATTTCATCTACTGGTTGCCAAAACAGGGTATGCCATACCTAAAAGATAATCTATTACAATGTAGAAAGAAAGTTCTAGATCATATATATATATTATATATACACACACACATAAAATCTCCTTCTTTAGCATTCTAAAATATGTGTATGCTTTAGAATGTGCATACTATTAATCCAATGCAAGTATATTATTATATTATAAATAATATACCTAAGTAGGCAATTTTTTTCTTCTTAACCACTAGGGATGCAAAATCAAGAGAGTTTGGAGACCCGGGATTGTTCTATCAAAATAAATCATAAGAAAACTAACAAGAACTCAACTAATCAGAGGTATTAAATAATAGATGAAACCAAAATTAAAAGTAAACAAAGAAGAACAGCAATGTGGTGGGTAATGGCATGGGCTCTGCAGCTCCTCACTGCTGGGCAAGCTCGGGTGCAGTCTTCACTTACTTAAGCCTTGGTTACCTTGTCTGTAAAATGGATATGGTAATAGTATCTCCATTACACATCTACTAAAGTCCTGAGTAGTTCCTAGTACATAGGAGGGGCTCTATAAATGTGAATTCAAAGGCTGGAAATTCAAATACTCATAGGAGTAAAATAGAAATTAACACAATGGAGGCAGTAGGTTGGTCCGGAGGCACTGGTGAGTGGCAGGACATGTGTGAAGTACCTTCCCCACCCAAAGGAGGAGCCCCGATGCAGATCCAGGCAATTCTTTGCTATTTTGCGATGCAAGCCAAGTATTGCCAGATGTTCAGATTTTTATGTGAAATCTCCCAAGTTTCAAACATTTGTAACTAATTAAAAAGAAGAAATTGTCTGCATCCCTCCTTCAGAAAAAAAGAAAACAAAACAAAACATGTTCACAGGCCTACCATGGCCTATGGGCTACCAGCCTGGGACCTATATATTAGTTGTTTCAAACTGTGATGTAAACCCTCCCACTCTGCAAGTTTAAATCAAACAGTTGTGATTTATTTCAGGTACTAGAGGAAGGCAGTGGGGTGCAAGATTTTTAGAAGCATTGGAAGATTTCACATAAAAGATTCACACCAGGGTTTACCTGGTGGCATAGTGGCTGAGTTTGCACACTCTGCTTTGGGGGCCCGGGGTTCGCTGGTTCGGATCCTGGGCGCGGACCTGTGTGCCGCTTGTGAAGTCATGCTGTGGTGGCATCCCACATAGAAGAACTAGAAGGACTTGCAACTGTGATATACAACTATGGACTGGGGCTTTGAGGAGAAAAAAAAAAAAGAGTTTACAAGCTCTGCTTCGGCAGCCTGAGGTTCACGGGTTTGGATCCCGGGTGTGGACCCACACCCTGTTCATCAAGCCATGCCATGGTGGTGTCCATATATGAGATAGAGGAAGACGGGCACATATGTTAGCTGAGGGACAATCCTCCTCAAGCAAAATAAAAGAAAAAAGATTCATACCTTCTCATTTGTGAAATCAGATTTTAGTTATGGTATATCTGCTATGAACTGCAAAAGTAGCCATGTATTCCCAAACAATTGAGTGTATGATCCCAGTAACACTTCCAGAGCAAATTTTGCCACATTTTTCCCCTTGCCACAAATACAAGAGCAAGTCCTTTCTCCGTGACATTATTTTGTTTATTCCTACATTATATAATCTTTTGCCTTTAATCACTAGTAGGATACTCTTATACATATTACTCTGTAATTTTTCCCCTTAATTTTTTGTTTCTTTTATAAAATAAGGTATAATTTATATACAATGAAAAGCATGAATCTTAGGTGTACAATTCAATGAGTTTTGACAAATACATTTGCCCATGTAACCCCCATCTCTATCAAGATACAGAACACTTTCACCACCTCACAAAATTCCTTGTGCTCCTTGCCAGTCAATCCCCACCCCAACACCAGAGGTGATCACTGTTCTGATTCCTATCACCATTTTGCACATTCTAGAGCTCCATATAACTAGAACTATCCAGTATGGACTCTTTTGCCTCTAGCTTCTTTTGAGTATGTTTTTGAGATTCATCCATGTTTCTCCACTAGGTTTCACCTCTCACATCTCCCCTCAATGTGAAAATCACAGCTTCTCTCCAATATGCCATAAATCATAATCTGGGTGTTATTACCCCATGGTAAACACCTATTTCATGAACTTTTTGAAATGAGAACAAACGCAATACCTACTTTTGGAGTCCTGATGACATCTTAAACTCACTATTACATCTGAAATTAGTTCATTATCACCTCTTTCCACCAAAACTCATTCTCTTTCCTAGGTCTGCTGTCCCAATGGCTCTACTTTTTTCTAGTCACCAAAGTGAGGGGTGGAGCCACAGGAGTGGATGAAAGAGAAAATAAATCACTGGACCACAGACTTCTGGAAAGCAAAGGTGGTCTCCCTCATTTCTGCGTGTCCTTCAGGGGAGGAGCTTCACAAATATTGATGAACATTGGACCTTAAATTGAATACTTCATGTGAGTTATCTGAGAAAAAATATTAAAATTGCCCATCTAGACTCAATTTACTCAAACTGACCCTCTGCACATAAATGCTTGTACCTCTCAGCTCATTGCATTAACGAAATGACCCAACTTGGCACTACTTCCTAGCATTCTAATTAAAGACGCATACATTTTATTGATTAAAATTTCCAGTAACCCAGCATAATGCTATTACTTACCCTGCCAAGAAAAGAGAAGCAGTTAAAAAAAACCCACTCACAGAAGGCTTCAATTCATCCTCCAATTCATCACATACAATTTAAAAATGTAGCAATTAAATTCACCTGCGAGGATAGAGGTTTGCAGAGAATAGATTCAGAAAAACACTGGATTCTAAAGAATACTAACCCTTCCACAACCCACTTCATAATTATAAATGTGCTCCCATCAGTAAAAATGTGCACAGAGAAATCCAAATGTGGCAGAGACCATGATCTGTTTAAAAGCAATTCAATCAGGATTTATTGAGCATTTCTTTGTGCACAGCCCTGCAATAGGTATAAAATACAAGAAAAAAGTGCTTTGCTTTTCATTTTCTGATGGAAACCAGAGTACTCTTTAACGGCTTCCAATATAGGCACTCTCAAGACAAAGCAAACAAAAATAGCCTGCACCAGGATGAAGTGGGTGGTGGATGTCTTCAACAGGACAGATGGATCATTTGGAGCTGTGTGTGTGTGTGTGTGTGTGTGTGTGTGTGTGTGTGTGTGTTTCTGGGGTTCTTTTATTTACTTATCTTTTAGGAGGAGAGAATAGCTTGGCACAATTAATTTTTAAACTCACATTGGCATATGGAGAAGCAGGGAGAGAAAAAGCCAGCCTCAAAATAGAGAACAGAGCAAATGGTAATGCCTGAAGATGTAAAAGGATAGAAAGACCTTTTTAAGAATAAGAATCACAAATGGCTTAAAAGATCATCACGTTAGAGTTGAAGGAAAAGCAATTACATACTTGAAGTACCATAGAATCCATGAAGTTGATAGAAACAGAGTCAGACCAACACAGGTTGAGGAACACAGGCCAGAGGAAACATCACACAAGGTTAGCTGACCAGCCCCCATCCCTGCTTTCAACCACATCTTCCCTAAATGCTGTCCCCACTCCTCTTAAGGTTTTCTCCTCTGTGAAGCCTTCTCCAACTCCACAACCCGTACGAATTTGCCCATCTCTGAATTGCTTCTTCACCCCTAGAATTCCAAACTTGATTTATAATTGAGGATCAGGTTATGCCAAATATCTTCTCAACTACAGTTTCTGCCATTTCAACCTTTCTGAGACAGAAGTAACATACTCCACTAAAGAAAATTTGGGAAACACTGAAAACTATAAGGAAATGGAAATAACACAATCCTAATAGAAACCACTGTTAATTCTTCAGTATATTTCCGTTCAGTTTTTTCTATGAATTTTTAAGTAGTTCAGATCACATTATATATGCAATTAATAACTCTGGTTTATCAAAACTTTCCCCCATGTCATTCAAATCAATTGTAATAATTTTTAATGTTAAATTTTTTATTGAAATTAATCTTACATATGGTAAAGTTTACATATCTCAAGCATACAGCTCAGTGAATTTTTGCATGTGTATCATGTAACCACCACCCAGATCAAGATCTAGAACATTCTTAACACCCAGAAAGTTCCTTTGTACTCAGTCAATACTGCACCCTCCTCCCTCCAGGAAACTACTCTGACTTATTATAGTAGATTCGTTTTACTTGCTTCTGAACTTCAAGATAATTCACACAGTATGTACTCTTCCATGTTTGGCTCCTTTTGCTCACCATAATGCCTGTTGAGTTCATCCATGTTCTTACGTGTATCAGTAGTTTTTGGTTTTGTTTCTTTGCTTGGTAATATTCCATTTAAAGAATACACCATAGGGGCTGGCCCAGTGGCATAGTGGTTAAGTGTGCACGCTCTGCTTTGGCAGCCCAGGGTTCACTGGTTCGGATCCCGGGCACAGACCTAGTACTACTTGTCAAGCCACGCTGTGGCAGCATCCCACATAAAACAGAGGAAGACTGGCACAGATGTTAGCTCAGCAACAGTCTTCCTAAAGCAAAAAGAGGAAGATTGGCAACAGATGTTAGCTCAGGGCTAATCTTCTTCACAAAACAAACAAACAAAAAAACCATAACTAATTTATCCATTCTCCTGTTTTGGGATATTTGGGTTTTTCCTGTTTGGGGCTATTACAAATAAATCTGCTATGAATATTATTCTATATGTCCGTTAGTGGACATACATGCTCATTCATCTTGAGTATATACCTAGGGTAGAGTAGATGTGTGTTAACTTTTGAAGGTACCATCAAACACCTTTCTAAAGTAATTGGTTCAGTTTACACTTGAACCAGCAAGGCAGGAGAATTCCAGTTGTTTCACATCCTTGCCAAGATTTAGTATTATCAGTCCTTTTAATTTTAGCCATTCCAATAGATGAATAATGGTATCTCATTGGGTTTTAACTTCCATCTTGCTGATGACTAATGCTAGTGATACTTTTTTATATGCTTATTGGCCATTTTGGATATCCTCTTTTGTGAAGTGTATGTCTTTGCCAAGTACAGATTATCTGCCTTTTCCCATTGATTTGTAAGACTTCTTCATGTACACTGGATACAAGTACTTTTTCAGATAGACATAATGCAACTACATTCTCCTAGATGGTGGATTGCCTATTCATTGTCTTAATGATGTCTTTTGATGAACAGTTCCTAATTTTAACAACATTCAATTTAACAACTTTTTTCTTTTATAGTTAGTGCTTGCTTTTGGTTCTTTTTAAAAAATTTTTGTTTACTCCATGCTTATGAAGATGTTCTCCTGCTTTATCCCAGAAGCTTGCTTGTTTTAGCTTTTATGTTCCATCTCAAATTAATTTTTGTAAATGGTGTAAGATAGGGATTCCCCTACATGGATATCCAATGGCTCCAGCACTATTTATTGAATTGCAGTGGGACTTTTGTTGCAAATGAAATGACCGTATGTGTGTGGGACTATTTCTGGACTCCATTCTCTTCTATTTCTCTATTTTTAAAAATCTTTCCACCAACACCACACTACCATTCAAATTTACTTATAATTCTTTTTTTTTTTTTTTTTTGCTGAGGAAGCAGTTATCCCTGAGCTAACATCTGTTGCCACTCTTCCTCTGTTTTTTTTTTTTTTTTGCTTGAAGAATATAAGCCCTGAGCTAATATCTGTGCTAATCTTCCTCCACTTTATATGTGGGTCGCCACCACAGCATGGCTGACAAGTAGTATAGGTCTTCGCCTGGGATCCAGACCCGCGAACCCAGGCCGCCAAAGTGGAGTGTGCTGAACTTAACCACTACGCCATGGGGCCAGCCCCTGTAATTAATTTTTATTTATTTATTTATGAGGAAGATTGGCCTGAGCTAACATCTGTTCTAATCTTCCTCTACTTTTGGTATGTGGGACGCCGCCACAGCATGGCTTGACGAGTGGTGCTAGGTCCGTGCCTGGGATCTGAACCTGTGAACCCCAGGCTGCTGAAGCCGAGCGGGCACACTTAACCAACACACCACTGGGCCAGCCCCTCCTGTACTTATTTTTAATTAAAAAAAAACCTTTACCACATTAACTTGTACACAATCCTTCAATATTTGGTCATTGCACAATCCAATCCAAAACTCTTACATGGTATGCACTCACAAGCATCTCCCTCCTCATCTCTCGAAGGCTTCATCCTCATTTGCTATGCTCTAGTCACAGACGCCATCTTTCAGTTCCTTGAGCATGCCGCACTTCAATCCCACACCAGGGACCTCATATACCTCTTCCCTCTGCTGGGCAATCTGTATAGCTTCCTACCACTGCCATGCTCACTCCTAGTCATCAGTTAGGCCCCAGCTTAAATGGCACCTCCTCTGTGAGGCCTTCCAGGGTGCCCCAATCTAAACTGAATTCTGTTATCACACTATATATTTTCTCATGGTAGCACAATTTATACAATTATCTGCATAAAGTCTGTCTTCCCAAAAGCCTGTAAGGAGCACCACGACAGCAGGGACCACATCTACTGTATCCCCAGTCTCCTAGCCACTATCACGGGCCTATAGTAGGCGTTCAATAATTACTTATTTGAATATTTTTGTTTTTAATAAAGATGAAATTCCTAGAGTTACTTTTGAAAATTTATTCTAAAAAGAGGCATTATGGGCAAAAATTCAGGCAAATGCATTCAGAAGAAAAAATGTAAAAAGTGAAACAGGTTAGCTGGTTAGCAAACATTGGCTTATCAGGGACCTTATATACACACCTGTGGTCTCAATCCTTAAGAATAAGCTGAGTAGTTACTATTTTAAATGTACATCATAACCATAAAGAATTTCCTATATTCTTAGCCACTTCATGTTCAGGGAGTCGAGAGGTAGTGAGAGCATAAATTTTGCAATTAGACTCGGGTTCAAGGTCTTGATCTGCCACTTACCATGGCGTTGGGCACGACACTTCTATAAGCAACCATTTCCTCATCTGTAAAATATGGATAATAATAGTGTCTCCTTTCCAGAGTTTTTGAGACAATTAAATGAGATAATATGACATGTAAAGACCTAGCACAATGCATGTCACATAAATAGGAACTCAAAAAAGTTTTGCTATCTTAATTCTTGTGATTCTTAATGTCATGGTGGAAGCAACCAACTGTTCAAACCTTCAAAATCAGAAATGTGTATGAATGCGCTAGGGGCCAAAAAGAGACTAAAATAGGGGGCTGGCCCCGTGGCCGAGTGGTTGGGTTCGCGCACTCTGCTGCAGGCGGCCCAGTGTTTCATCGGTTCGAATCCTGGGCGTGGACATGGCACTGCTCATCAAACCACGCCGAGGCGGCATCTCACATGCCACAACTGGAAGGACCCACAACTAAAAATACACAACTATGTACCGGGGGGGGTTTGGGGAGAAAAAAGGAAAAAATAAAATCTTTAAAAAAGAAAGAGACTAAAATAGATTCTTCTCCTTCATAAACAGAACATCTGCAAGGTTATTGGAAGGCTAGATCTTAGGAAGTTTCTTCGCAGATCCTTGACCTAATCCTTTGTGTAGCCTCTCTGTGGATCCCTTGCTGTGTGAACACAAAACACTAAGAAAGGAAATTAACTAAAACAGAGGAAAGAGAACTTCCCAAGAAAACATAACGTATGTAAGCAAATTAAAAGAAAATGTGAGATAATAATCAGTAACAGTGAGAGTGGATTTACGCAATTATGTTACCTGGGAAAATGGTGTTTTTCCAAAAACTCAGGGGATTTCAAATTACAGTGTTCTCAAAACCTCCCAAGAATTATTTTTCATTTTATTGCTAACCTCAGGTATAACGACTAGGAATGGAGAATTCTAAGTTCTTTCATGGTGCAGTTTTATTTTCATCATATGTATTTCAAATCAGGAGGGAGTTTATTTACCTTGGGGAAAATCCCTCTCTGAGGAGGCCAGGTCCCTCCCTCTTGGACGCCCTGGCACACTGATGTGCTGTGATCTACTTGGCTATATCTGTTGCTGGTCCATGAGCAGCGCAAACAGAAGGATCATCGCTATCTTTTCATTGTTGTACCTAGGTCCTAGCGCAGTGACTGATACAAAGCAGGCGCTCAGTAAATAATAGTGAAACGAGTGAAATGAAACAATAACTTTCAGCCTGCTTCTTCCATGTGTATTTTGACATCAGGAGAGAAAAACCAAGAAACACCAGAGAAAAATATGAAGCTTTAGAAAATTTTAATCGAATTAAGACTCTTATCCAAGGGGATTCCTCCTTCCCGTCTTTCCTAAAGCTACGCTCCAAACTCTTCTGTCTCTGGATTTAAGCGGCAGAAATCCATTAAAGTACAGCCTACTAACGAAAAGCTGACTAACTGAGTAAACAGGCATTAAAGATCTTGAGCAAGAAATCTTTATTTTCTAATGTTATTCTGAGCTTTTCTTCTATCTTCAAATATAGGGAAAAAAAACATGAAGATTGCTAAGTAAAATCTAAGTGAAACACAATTGAGGTGGAAAAACACCCACTTGAATCCTGCATATTGTTTCTTAACAGTTAAAAATAAATCATTTCTACTAACCTCTTTAGTTCCTTTATACGAATCTACGTCACATTAGTCAAATAAAATTTTCAAAGTGGCGTAAAATCAAATCACTTGAGGTATTTCTTTCATTTTATTTCTGAACCTTTTTTTTCTCTTTCTACAGCTAAGCAAGAACACTAACATTTCTTAGTAAACATGTTTTCAAACAGGCATTCAGAAGCAGAAATAATTTGTAGCAAGTACTACTTTTGAAGAGTGATGAGTTTCCATTCTGGCTGAACCCCGTTAACCTGCTGGAAAATTTATTTATTGAATGACCATATGGTTTCTTATGACTTCACCTCTAAAACACATCTGGTTAACCTAATCTTTATTGCCTTCAAAACCATCGTACCTTCTACAAAAATCTTCCATATCTGACCCTTTCTCATTTCTTTCAGTATTCTAGGCTGGTGGTCTATAAACTAAAGGGCTGTCTGGTTTTGTAAATAAAGTTTTATTGGAACACAGTCATGTCCATTCATTTATGTATTGTCTACAGCAGCTTCTGTGCTACAATCACAGTTGCATAGTTACAACTGAGACCATTGGGCTCACAAAGGCTAAAATATTTACCATCTTATCCTTTACAGAAGAAGTTTGCTTTAGGCTAGACACACAAAGTGTGCAAATCTTCTATTTCATAGCATTTTGCTCTATAAACATCTCATTCACTAGTTTCCTCTGTATATTATTTCCTCAAATATGGTTAGTAAGGTCCCTGAGTGTTAGAATTTTTTTTTTAATCAAAAATGAAAGTCTTGTCAGGTTTATTGGGCAAAAGACTTTTATTTCAGTGAATCTCAATATGTGTTCTTTCACACTAACACTACTGCTACTGCATAGAAGGCACAGTAGTTTGGATCAGTGGTCATAATCTATCATTCCTCCTTGTATCCAAGTCCTTTGCCACGTAACTTTCCAATGCCGTCAAACCAGACCGATTCTGGCTCCAAGTTAAGAATGTTTATTTTCGTTTTTAAAGGACTGAGAAAGAGAGAGAAAGGAAGAGGGAAAGAAAGAAGCAGTAGCGGCAGTGACAGATCATATTCAGTCGTCCCTCAGTATCCATGGGGGATTGGTTCCAGGACGCCCCGCAGATACCAAAATCCACGGATGCTCAAGCTCCTTAGTTGGCCCTTCGTATCCATGGGTTCCACATGTGCAGATACAGAAAGCCGACTATATCCTGTAACACCTGAAATTTTACTATCTGGATCGTTACAGAAAAAGTTTGCTGACTGGTGTTCTAGAGGCTTAACAGACCTCTCCTGGGTACTATTAATTATCTCCCCCAAACAGGTAAAATTAGAAGTATTTTAAACCCTTTAATAGATTGCAAAATTATTTAACCATGAAATATAAAAAGGTAAAAAGTTCCACTTAGAAAAGCCACATTCTGTAACAGAAATGCCACAGTTTGATCATCCTACCAAGTCAGGCCAGAAAAACTTTATAATCTTTGGCTCTTATTCTTTGGTTTCACATTCATGGGAGAAGACACTGACTTTTAAAACTAGGAACATGCAATTACTTTGATGAAAATAAAATGAATAAATGAAACTGATAACAGTAGTTACCACCTAGGTTTGGATGCTGGCCAAGGGGAGATTTTGCGTTTTAAATCCTCTTTGAAATTTTTACAGTAAGAGCTTATTCTTGTATGATTTGTACAATTAAAAATAACTAAAGTAAAACACGCACATAAAAATAAAATAAAATAACCAAACTAGAATAAAGGCCTTGGATTCCAAAGCACTATTCAATAATATAAATGATTCAGAAGCATTTGAATTTCTCAGGTGGAAGTATAATTGCTAATTATACAACCCATTCATTATTACATGCGAGGCACCGTGCCACGGGTTTTATAGACATCCTCATTTAATTCTCACAATCTTATAAAGCAGGTAGAACTATTAGCTCCATTTTATAGATGTAGAAACTGAGGGTTGGAGAATTTGATACCTGCCCTGGGTTACATGGCTAGGAGGTATCAAAGCTGCGATGTGAACCAGGTCTCTCTGTGTCTACAGCTCAAGAGCTTAACAGAGCATGTTTCTTCTGCAAGTCCAAAGTCATACATTTATATAAGAAAAAATAACAAATTCACCAAAGAATAGTCATTTTAGCAAGAGGAACATAAATCTCTAATCTCTTGTGGCTCTGGCAGTGAGGAGGCAGCAGAGATGGTTCCCGAGGACCAGAGACATCCTTTCCCCATGCTGGAGCCATAGTAAGAAGTAACCTGAGGTCAGATTGTGCCCCTTGAAACCAGTGGGGTAATCTATATCCCAAGGAGCCCCAGACCTTCTCTAGCCAGCATCCTAACCTCTTTAGGTGACTAAATCCTCTTACATCTTATATTCCAGTACTTGCATTCTTCACCTTCCCAGGTCCTTACTAATGTCTCACTTTGGTTAGTTGCCCAGCACATCTTTGGCACATACATGCCAGTGGTCCTTCCAAGATTATAGATTCTAAATGACAGAGATTTATTCTGAACAGTGTCTAGTACAGTGTCTGCCACCTGCTGAAAGATGCTTACTAAATTAACGATAACAAATAGAAACGTTTATGAGCTGCTCGAATGCCAAGTCCAGGAAGGGCTCAATGACACATCGGCAGACCCTCCCTGATGAAACTACCAATTAGAGACAGACTATTACAGTCAGAGTGCCTTTAAACTTAAAAAAATAAATAAAGACGTGGGTGACGCCAAAAGCCTCAAAAGTAAAATGGCTGATTCAATTCATGAATCTGTGTATCTGAGTGTACACATAGCCAGCATCACCTTATATATGAAAAATGAGAACAGACCATTTACACCATTTAAAATCATCAACAGAGATGTGCTGCCCACAAAATAATACCACTCCACTAACATGCTGACCTTTTCCCAAGAGCACTGTGTATCCCCTCTCTTCACCTTCTAACTCTCTGTACCACTTCAATTCATACGACAGCAGGAGGTATGGTTCCCATGCAAAGTGTCATAAAGAAGAGTAATACCAGGCCCGGGGAGTTTCTATTCTGTTAAGATGAAGATCTTCAAGGCACAGTGGTGTGGTCACAAGTCTGCAGAGCCTGCGGACATGAACTGTGGGGGAGGGGAGGCTCAGACAGGAGCTCTCGAGGCCCGTTCTACTGCTAACTATTCTGTAAAGACCCAATGCTCAGTGCTCCTGCAGCCTGCTTCCACTGCTCAGGCACGTCCCTGGCAATGCCATGCTCTAACTGACCCACAGGTCACCGACCTTGGCAGAGCTCACTTGCAATGGCAGCTGTGACTGCCTCTTAAAGCAGAAAAACCTGTCCAGCATTCCATTCTCTCATACGAAACCTAAAAGGAGTGCTAATCAGCATGTTGCATTTTTTCCCCTTTTTGGAAATGAATGGCATCAGAGATAAGTCTTGTTAAACCTCAGTATTCTGAATTAATATCCTATCATCCCAACCTTTAAAGTATGTTAATTATGGAGAAGTATATGTCAGCAGTCAGATTTTAATATAAAAGAGAGAGCTGTGTATCTCATATGCCTAAATTACTATTAATTGTATGCAAACACTAGCTCTAAGCACATCCTTTAGAGCAGAAGGTAGTAAATTGCTGTATCAAAGTCTTATGTCAACAGTCATCTAACTAGCTAATGCTTTCAAGGTGTGCCAGGAGAGAAAGGATAGGATAATGTACTCCTATTAAAAGAGGGATGGATGAGCCGGTGAAAGCTTTTTGCTGCTCTAAAACATCAGGGACCAAGCTAAAAGAACAAGAGACAAAATTTAAGCACGGTCAAACCTGTTCATTATATATCCTTTCAAAATATCCTTCTATTTTTTAAAAAAGGCAATTAAAATATATCGTCACTATTCCCCATGGAGAGTACTTTTAAAACGATGCAGGGTAAACCCCTCATGTTGCAAACATAAGGTGCACCTGTTTTTAAGTCTCAGCATCATTTGCCGACTTCCAATTTAATTATGACTGAGAGGCAAGTCAACTGTCGAGTGTTCTCAGGATACGCTTTTTGTAGATTCCAGCTGGCAGCAGGTGGAAACACTCTACATACCTTAAAAATACGCCATGGAGTGGCAGGGAGGAGAGTAGTAAAAAATGGAAAAAAGAAATGAAATTCTCTCAAAAGAATTTCTTTCTTTCCAGTTTGACTATGAGAAATATAATCAGGTATAGCACTTACTCTGTTCACTTATAATCTTTCCCTTATGTAAGATTTTCCAAAACCTGCACTATCTTTCCTGGAAACCAAAACTAAAATCCACTCTTTGTACAGTGCAAGGAAAACAGAGGGATTCAAATTATATTCAAATAGAGACATATAGACATTTTGAGATATTTTAATTTTATCTCTAAGACCTCCTTTCAGTTTGAAAAAGCCATCAAATCATAATTTCCAACTCTAAATACCAGTAATACATTAATATTGACTAATATGCACAGTGTTATCACTAAAATTCAGACTCTATCTTCGAGGAGAGGCCAGAGAGTGTCAAAGGATCTAGAGGCCTTTAGTAAACATCAGGTTATGTTACACTCCAGAAGAAACAGGGGAGGATAAAGTTGGGACAGAGTTCTTGGCTTACTCCCACACAGGACCACCATCAGCTTTAGATTTAATTATTCTGATGTTTGTCAACTTTTGTCTTCCCAGTAAACGTCTACGGCAGATCAATAAAAATAGGAAACCACATTTCCAGATTTTTCAGTCAGCACTGTCTTTCAAAATAATGTTTACTTACAAGAGAAATTTTATGGCACAAGAAGCCATCATGAATTATTCATTAGTTACAGAACATGCCAACCTTCCATTCCTTTGTACCTCTCAACAAGTGCGTACACGTGAAGTGCAGCATACTGAGGCTCCCAGTCCTACCCTTCCTGGGCAGGACGGCAAACCCGAGCTCACTGGAGGTCCTGGGAAACCGAGAAGAGCAGAGTACTCGGAAGTGAAGGTGGGAGGGTATAAAGCATATCTGCCTTCCATGGAATTACCCACCAGCCCACTCTCTGGAAACCCAAGTAAGTTATTACAACTGCTTCTCTTAAGGGGTCTAGGATCAAAAGAATCAGCACGAATCAACAGTTTGCTGGTTTCAACCAAGCACTGGGCAAGATTGCGTTGAGCTGCCTCTGAAGCTGTGGTGTTGGCTGTCAGTCCCTGGGGATGCTGAGCAGGATGCGCTGGGTCCCTCCTGAAGCCGGCCTCACCAGGAACAAACTTTCCATAAAAGACAACTCTAAGGGAAGCCTTCTAGGGATGGCATTTCCTAACTCAAACATCGTGCCCACCCACGGAGACAAAACTACAGCATAAGGAGGATGAAAGAATTTGTCTCAAATGATATGTTGGTTAACATATTAGCTATGTTAAAACAGAGGTACTGTCATGGAAATGGGGGGAAAAGAAAAAGAGAGCACATGAGCAGAAATGGGATCACGGGTGTTCACCCACAGTCATTGAGGACTCCTTTTAAAGTGCTCCAACAGACCAACCTACCTAAATGTAATTTAATTTAATTTAGCTGGACTGCTAAGAAACGGTCATATCAACTTTAAAATCAATTATATTAATGATATCTTTAAATATGTTGATATATGACATATGCATTTTATACAAACCTGTGTTACGCACATAAATAGATCAGAATGTTAACATACTATAATAGTTGTAAAATTATTTTAACCAATGGAAAAGTCCCTGCACCTCTCCCCATCTGTAAACACATGGTCCACCCCAGACAACACACATGCCAAGTTTACAGAATGGACAGTCAAACCTTGGTTGTCTCCGATGACAGGATGAGGGTCCATGAGCTCAGGTGGTTCCCAGATCATCAACATTCACAAAGCTCTGAGATCTCAGCTCTTCTTCACCAGGTAGCTGGAACGCGGAAGGACTGCATCCAATCCTCCAAGAAAAGGCTGGGGCCCTGGCTTTCCTCCCAGGAGTTTGTGGGCTGAGTTGGACTCGAGGGAGGGGTGTGCCACACCAGAGGGTGTGCCACAAGCCAGCTCAGGAAGAATGAGGAGTTTCCTGCATGATTCTAGCTCCTTCCTCACACACAGAATCCTCATCCTCTTCTCCTCTCCACTGTGTCTCCACCATGAACAGTGAACATCAGTTCACTGACACCACATCTGCAGCAAACTGTTCTTTCTGGGAAGCCACTATTAAAACACACCCAGAATGTTCTTCAAATTTTCCTCCACTCTGCACAATCCAGAATTCAGATTTCGGTCACTGTCATTTCACAATAACGCAAACACATGAGACAAAGAAAGAAAAGGATGGATTTTCCCAAGCCTTCTGCCTCTTCTTTTCACTTAATGAATTATCATCTCACCAGATGGGTTTTTTATGACTTTTTTTAATCCTAGGATTTAACAAAAATACTATAACTTGGGGGGGCTCCTTTTACTATCAGCCTGGCTGTTCATCATGGGTTTAGATGTTGTTCCCTAACAAAACACTGGTATGAGACAAGTCATGGACTTTGAGCCCATTTATATTAGGTACACACTGTCTGAAAACAATGACCTCATCCGGAAAGGCTCAGGAAAGAGGCATATTTTTCCCTTAGTCACTAATGCCCTGATGCTGGGTTGAATTACCCACCACCCACAGCCCAAGTTTTCTCCCAGCTATTTTTGAACACCAGGGCTTTTGCAAATTGGGAATGTTATGAAGACAGTTTAAATAGGAAAAGACACTTAAGACAACCATCCTCTGTATCAGACACATTTATTGGCTAAGAGGTAGAAGGAAACTGGCGAAATTGTTTTCAGCGTGAGGGTAGGTCATTTAATTCCTCCAATAAAGACATAACTGCCGCACCTACTCTGAGATATTAATTTAATGTAAGGCCCATAATCTACACATTGAAAGGAAAGACTATATGATTGCATTGTTTAAATATAAAGTTTGATTAACTGAACATTCCCAGCTTACACTCTTCCCCATCTAGGTGGCTTTTGTGTTTTGCTTTGAAAAGGCTCTGGGGACAGCCATACTCCTGGGTCACCCCATCCTCCCTTCCTCTAGACCAGGCCACTGCCTAGAACTTTGTGCCTGATAACGTCCTCCTGACTTGGCTGAAGCACCAGGCGCCAGACAAAGGATCACAACTGGACCACTCATTGATAAAATGCTTGGCATTTGCAGAGCTGTCATATGGTAGCTGCTGCCAAAAGGCCAGTCGCATTTACTGAAATCTTCTGATTACGCCTAATGCCTAGCATTCTCATGACAGTGAGTTCATAGTTTAGCCTTAATGATTTTTTTGTTAGTGTCTCAGGATTCTTCCCATAAGGATGGAACAGAAGTCTTTCATAGTTGCATTTTTTATTTTCTTTAGCACTCATTCCAAATGTAATGGAAGCTTGTTTTTCCTACTCCCCTGAAATCTCAGATTATGATTCCTATCTGACTTTACATGAAAGGGGAAAGAAGAAACCATGTGTAGTGCTGCTGCTATTTTCTGGGGCTGAAACAGGATTCTAGTTTAAAAGCAACTTGTTTCGGCTCCTTGCCTTATACAAGGCAGGACAGTGGTGGGAGGGTGGGATGGGGCGGGGTGGGGGGGGGGGGGCAATCCAACACAGAAACTGACTTTTCGAATAGTTAGCCAATCAAGTAGTTCCTTCCTAGTCATGATTCCCCAAATTTGACTTCTGTTAGTTGAACTAGAGATCATTTGGCGATTTATTAGAACCCAGAAACCAACTGCTTAGAAACCGTTTAAAATATACAACTGTTTTCTAATTAAAGGATAATGGTACTTCCACAATATCAGTTTAAAATCAGAAATACTGCTGTGTATTTTTTACCTTATGTAACTTAGTGATCTTAGGAACCAGGAGCAGAAGTCTCCCTCAGAACTCCTCAGAACTTTTCCCAGGAAAGAGACTATCGGTAAGCAAAATTAATAAATAAAAAATGCTTTAAATTGCGTATTCACCCATATTTGAGAAATACTTGATTAACCATGAACTTCTCAGAGACATTAATATGCACGTGTGCCTTATAACTCTTTAAGAGAAGAATAAGGTAAGAGGCATTTCCTTAATTTATTCAACCAGAGAACACCCAACCCCAGCACAAATATTAACTTACCACCAAACAGAGTTTGGAGAACACTGCTCTGAGGAAGGAAAGAGCTAGAAGGGATTTTAGAGATAATTTACTTTAGAGTGTCAAAGATGAGAAATCTTAAAGCCAGAGGAATTTAGGAGCTGCCTAAGGCCACACAGGACGTAAAGGAGGACAATGCTGACCAGCAACATTCGGATCTGCTGTTTGGATGGCTACAGTAGGCCACTGTGCCTCGTGTGGTTTGCAAGTGAGGTATGGCCCCCAGGGATGCTACCATGCCCTAGGAGCATAGATGCTGCATGTTCTCAGGCAAACAACACATATTACAACACAGATTATGTTAAAAGATGCAGCCTAGGAGATGAAGCCTACCATAATGTAATTTATGACCGTGCCGAGAGTGAAAATAGGAGATATCAGTAACAAAACAAGCACAAGGCCCTGGCTTCATCTTTCAAACTAAGCAGAGGAGACAGAAACTTGAAGCAAATCGAATTCTATTAGAGAAATGATTTCATTGGGAAAGATGAAAACTAAATTTCTTAAAAGGTCACATTCAATAAGGAAGACGACCTTTCTAGACCTTAACTAGAGAGGCACAGGAAAAAAGTTAAGTATTGATTTGTCATTTCCCTTGAAACTTTTGTTCCAATGATATTCAGTTTTAAGCCCAGAAAACTGGCCCCAAACCAAGCTCAGCTATATGACTCCATCGGAAAGAAACATCAATTTCAAGAACTAAAAGAACTTGCCGTTCACTACACAGTTAAACAGAAAGCACACTAGAGGGTAGCTTAATCTAGAAATGGTCTTTATACCACACAACATTCTGTGCTATTAGACCCAGTTTCTGCTTATGATTTCCAACTGGATCCCATGTAATTATTTTTGTGACTGGAAATGAAATTTTATGGACTTGACTAAGATAATATCAACTCCTCTTACATATGGACACTATATATCTCAACTTCATAAACTGCAAATAGAATGACCTCATTATTATTCATAGCTCACATTTACTGAGCGCTCACTCTCTGTAGGCATTGAACAAAGATTCCCTCATTGATTTCTTATAACCCTCTGAGGCAGGTACCATTATCATCTCCATCTTAAAGATGAGGCAACTGAAACAGAAGTTAAAGAAATTGCCCGAGGTCACTCCACTAACAAGAGATGCAGCTGGGACTTAGACACAAACAGTCTTAATCAGAGACCATGGCCAGCATGCTAAAACTCCCTCAAGAATACTAAAACTGCTCAGGGTGAATCATGAAATCAGAGAAGATGCCAAAGCCATATCCATGCCTGAAATAATGGTAGGGTGATCCAAAACACGAGTTTAGCAGTACAAAAAGGCTTTTTGTAAAAAGTCTAAATACTGAAGCTGTATGGAAGGGGGAAGAGTTATAACTGATGTCAAAAGAATCATTTTTCTGAGTCACATTCTGTTTCCGTGAGATTCTCCTGAATTCATCTTCTTCACGAAGAGAGAGAGCCGATGGGTGATGCCTGTCTCCACAGAGGCTGCAGTGATGGGAGGACCATCATGGCAGACTGCTCCTCGCATCTCACGCCCACTGCACAGGGCAGTATCCACGTTCAGGTTGGAGTTGCCATCTAACACTTACTAGACCAGGAAGAGGCAGAAGACCCAACTTGTTGTCCTGGTCCTATTGCTAACTCACCAATGATCCTAGACAGTAACCAAGCTGTCTTCCAGGTCTTTAAAATGGGCCAGTAATACCTGCTCTGTCTACATCAGAATAGGCAGGAGATAACACAGTCTACCCATCTTTTCTGTCAACTCTTTTTTTTCTTTTTTCTTTCTCTCCTTTTCTTTTTTTTTTTTTTGGCCAATATTTGTCAAAAAGGACTTGAGATGAAATCTCCAGCACACAGAAAGTGGACTCCCCACACCAAACAAGAAGCTAAATGGGAGAGGATAGCTAGAATTTGGGAAGTTATCACCTGGCTTTATGCTCATCTTAATCACTGCTGATGCTGCCCCAACCTCTGCCACCAATACCCCAAATGGGGCTAATATTTTTCAAACATTGATTCTGTCCCAGGGACTACAATAAGCATTTTTACTCACATCTCTCAATTTTTCCTTATAACAACCTTAGAAGGCAAGTGCTTAAAAGAAGGGTATTATTAGCCCCTGTTTAACAGATGAGAAAACTAAGCCTAGAGAGAAAGTAATTTTCCTCAACATCACAGCTTGTAGGCAGAGGAGCAGGGACTTGAACTCAGGTCTGTACGTCTTAACCGCTGTGCTATAGTGAGATGTGATCAAATGGCTCAGCCTCATCATCCTCCAGCCTTCGCCATGTCCCTCTGCTGGAAGAATCCACGATTGCTAACTAACCAATATCAATGCTGTTATTTGTGTGACCCTTTCCAAATAAAGAAGGAATAATTAGAAGCAGAATGTACTTAGTGGTTGCCGTCAGATGCTTTCTGCATCACCCATCCACAGCTAAGAAGTTGGTGATGACAGACTTACCATTTCTCTCCTCTCCTCCCTTTGTCTATTTCATCTGGCCTGACTCTCACTCCTACCCAGCCTGCTCAGCTAGGCTAGAGGGGATTACAAGGTATTCTGTATTCCCTGCAAAAATAACAGGCATTTCTCTTCAGTGACTCATTTGACACAAATAAACTGTAGGAACTGGAGGGTTCCAATCTTTCTGTGCCTTTGAAAAGGTTGCAATGATGAAGTCTAAAAGGAAAAAAAATTACTGCAGAATGAGCAGATTCTACCTTTCTCTCATTATAAGAGGATCAAACATTCGGTTAAATCATAATGATTTAGTGGACCCTGCATGTTTATAATTTCCACATTAATTACCATTTGGCTCACAAGTCACATATGACCACAGCAATTGCAAAATATTCCACACATAGCTTCACTCCTAGAAAATGAAAGAGTTTATTTATTGACTGTGCTATACACAGAGGGCTACATTTTATATGGAATTTTTTGTTGTTGGAGGGTAGGAAAACAGAATAAACACCTAGAAGACACACACCTACCCTGGAAATGTTACTACATCATTCCATCTCGCCTGTGTCTTTCACTCAATGTGTACCACTACCAAGCCGGTCCACCACCACCTCTTTAGACGCTGCATTCAGAGTTAGGGAGAATAGAAAATATGCCACATTTTAATGAGAATAAGAATGCTACTTCAAACCACTGACTCTGATTCAACTCTCCAGTTTAATTTGGGGAACTTTAAATTCAATTTAACATTCTGTATTACCCTGCCTAATAAAAATTTACTGACAGTAAAACATTCATACCTCATCTCTAATGAAAGCAACCATTCATTCATGGTCTCAAGCAAACTAATTATTCCAAAGACTTTCCAAAGTCTTGTGAAAATCATAACGTTTTGTCTCCTCCTGCTTTCAACTCACATCTCTTCCAAGAAGATCATTTACTTATTTCAGCAATGGGAATTGGGCTGGTCTGTAACTATATATATCACAACTTTATAAACCCAGTAAAAAATCAAAAAACAAAACAAAAATCTTTCTACTTTGCTCCAAATTCAAGAGGATAATTCTAGTTTAAGCTACTTTTAATGATAGAGCAAAAAAAAAAAAAAAAAAAAATAGAAAAACAACCAAATCCCAACGTGCATTTAAACCTTTCAAAATAAGTCACCACTGAGGATGCCTTGCTAAACCTTTATAACCAACCCCTGGGGTCAAGGACAAAACCGCCTTTAGCAGTCCAATCTCTCCCCCCAGCAGTAGCCTCCTGATGTGCATGCTCCATTCCTTCGAGCACACAGGCACCGAGGGTACGGAAGCTGGAGGGAGCCTCTAGATCATCTAGTCTGGTTGTTTTCAAGCTCACACAGAATAATGAGGCTTCTCAGAGATTAGCGATAGATTAGAGGAGGAGGGTTGACTCTGGGCCCCACCCCACCTTCCATCAGAGAAATTTCATCTGCTTAATTTTCTGGGCTTCTAGATGAGCTTGTATTTGAAGAAAGGGTTCCATAGCTAAAAACAACCATATACTTTGAAAAATTCCCATCCTGTCCAATCCTTTCCTTTTAGAAAGGAGGAAAATGAAGGCCAGTGAGAGTAAGTGACAAGTCCCAGGTCCCAGAATGAGAGAGTGGCCAAGGCAGGGCTCTGAGCAATGTGCTCCAGTATACACACTTCCCCCAAATAGCCAAGTGCACAGCCCCTAAGGAACACGTCCCCTGTCCCTATCCATGGAAATGCTCAAGTCTACCCACTGTGCTCTTACCAGCAGTGCCCACAACCCTACGGCACAGGCTTGCAGGTGCATGGTTGCTGTTTTGTTCTTTTTCTTCTTCTTATCATTATTTTAAACATTTTTGAAGCACTAGACAGAGAGTCCAGGGGCAGAAAATAGCATGAGCCCTATTAATATAAGATGAAAGGTGACAATTTTCTGAAATTTAATGTAAACCAATAGAAAATAATATTTGGTTGATAGAAGTTGAATTTACACTCAAAGAAAAGGATGTGGACACTCTATGGGATCTGCTTGCTGCAGCCTTCACTCCTACAAGCTTCACTTGTGAAGTTTTACTCAGCAAAGCGGAGCTGAACTCACGGTGTGGGGTGTGCGGGGTCCAGTTCCAGGTGTCACTCTAGGTACTCATGACCAGCACCTCGCCTCTGCAGGTGGTCTGGGATCACATTCTGGAAGAATACCATAGTCCCCGGCTCCTGGAAGGTGGGCTCTACATTTTGTAAAATGTAGTGAAACCAAAACCAAGATGGGAATAACAAATACTGACCAATTAGATTGGACTATTCCAACCATTCCTAGGGTCTCTGACGGACAAAGGGCTCCTTTAAATAAACTCATAAAATGGCCCTGGTTGTCAAGCACTCGTTCAGTGATCTGAGAAAGTTATTTTACCTCCAAGTGCCTCAGTTTTCTCGGCTGTAAGATGGGGATAACTACAGCACCTGCCTTACAGGGTGCTGTAAAATTCAAGTAAACAGTTCCTGGTACATACTGACCTCTATATAAACATTAGTTGTCATCATTGTTGTTATTCTCATTTTTCTTAAAAAAAAAACATTATTTAAGTTTTAGACAGAGAGGCCAGGATCAGGAAAGTAGTAAGAGCCCTACTAATTTAAGGTGAAAAATGAAGACGAAATTGTTCTGAAGCTTAATGTAAATCAATAGAAAATAATAATTGGTTGATAAAAGTAGAATTTACAAGCAAACTGGGATCATGGTCAGCCTCGCCATCTACTCTAAGACCTTGCTGCTCAAAGCCAGACCTGGCGCTGCAGCACACACCTGGAACTTGTTAGAAATGCAGACTCTCAGCACCCAACCCCCATTCCCACCCACCAAATCAGAATCTGGATTTTAACAAGATCTCCAGGGAATTTACGTGCATATGAAAGTTGGAGAAAGGATGCTTTATGGTATATATTGTAGGTCAAAGGAATAAGACCTCATTCTATAGTTACATCTCCATTTGTTATCCTAAATCCTATACCCCTTTCCATTAGCCCTCATGTTAGTTTCAACTAACCTGAGTCTTAAAGCAGATACCCACTTCATGGGACAGAATGATACTTCAGGAGGGCACCCAAAGCAACAAGTCACCTCTCATTAGTAAGGTCAATGATTTTAAAATGTCAGCATGATGATCATCCATCAACGGCTGACATTTATCGAGCTCTTAAAATATACAAGGATTAACGCAAGGTGCTCTCCATATGTTCTCACTGAATACTCACAATATCCTTTCCAGTAGATATTATTACCCCCATTTTATAGATGAGGGAACTGAGGCTCAGAGAGGGTACATCACTTTCTCAAGGCCAAGTTGAATGATGAAAAAGGCCTTTCTGAGGTCCACTCTCTTTCTACAACCTCAAACTGGCTACAACCTCAAAATAGTCTCTCTGTGAGATGGGGAGCAGTAATTATCTCCCTTTTTAGGTAAGCAAAACAGACACAGAGAGAGTGAATGAATTACGCAGAGTTAACAACCTGAGACTTAGATCAGAACTAGTCCATCAGGATTCAAATTTTTCAAATTAAAGCATTCTGCTGCTAAAAATACCGATGATAATGCAATGGCATTGAAGAGGTGGGGGAAAAACATATAAAATAAAAAGAAGGGTGTCCATTCAATAAGCTTTGCACAAGCAAACCAAGGAACTTCAATTTCTTTTTTATGTTCTTATTCTTATTTATTTATTTATTTTTTTGCTGGGAAAGATTTGCCCTGATCTAACATCTGTTGCCAATCTTGCTCTCTCTCTCTCTTTTTTCTCCCCAAAGCCCCAGTACATAGTTGTATATTCTAGTTGTAGGTCTTCCAGTTCTTCTACACGAGCCACTGCCACAGCATGGCTACTGAGAGACAAGCGGTATGATTCTGCACCCAGGAACCGAACCTGGGCTGCCAAAGCAGAGTGTGTCGAACTTTAACCACTAGGCCATCAGGGCTGGTTCAAGGAATCTCAAATTTTAATCTCTGAAGTCAACAGCTTATTGGAGTGTCAGTCTTCGGCAAACCAGAACGTTCAGATTTCTACTGCCATCACTTGTGGCAACTGGTCCTCATCAGCATATCTCAGCTAACATCCTACACAATGTTACTCCTGCACACTTGTGAAATTCTCCTACTTACACTCTCTGATTTCCCTCACTAGATCTCTATCCAAGTTTGACATCCAAAGAGTTCAGAACTTGGCAAGATTAGTCAAAATCTCTCCTTGATAGCACCGGTGTCTATAGAAAGTCAAAGATACAGGTTTTAGAATCAAGCCATCAAGAGGACTTGCCCACGCCCCAGTGAATGCCTTCCACCCATCCCTGTTGGCAGCAAGGAAAGAATCAGGACCGGTTGGCTAAAGGTTCTGTATCAGTTTTCTAGGGCTGCCACAACAAAATCCTCCTAACTGGGTGGTTTGAAACAGCAGAATGTCTTCCCTCACAGTTCTGGAGGCTAGAAGTCCAAGATCAAGGTGTCAGCAGGTTTGCTTGTGAGGTCTCTCTCCTTGGCTTGCAGGTGGCCACCTTCTCATTGTGTCCTCAGATGGTCATCCCTCTGTGTGTGCACATGTCTAATGTCTCTCTCTTCCTCTATGTCCAAATGTCCTCTTCTTATAAGGACACCAGTCAGATTAGATTAGGGGTAACCCAAGGGACCCCATTTTAACTTAATTATATCTTTCAAAGCCCTATCTCCAAATACACTCACATTCTGAGGTACCTGGGGGGAGGGCTTCAACATACGAATTGGGGAGGACCAAATTCAGCTCATAGCAGATGCTGAATGGATCTTTTCATCCATCATCACTAAGTCCTAGGGCTGTGCGGAGGCTTCTCATTCAGTCTGGATTCAATAAGAACAAGAGTTTGCAATAATCTGAATCTCTCAGGCCCATGTCTCAGAGCTCTCTGGAGGAGGAAGGAAGAGAATGGAGCTCCCAGTCAGGCCTTTTCTTTCTGGTTTATGGGCTCAGAGATAAACAATTCTCCACCTCACCATACACCAGCACAGCCTAGCTTCTTCCCTGCCCCAACTCATCACAGGCTTATATAAGGTCACTCTGAGGTAGGTTTTTAAAAAAATTTAAGTAGCACTTATAAAACAGTCTGAGTCATAGAAACGAACAGTTACTAAAAAGTACAAACTGGAATGAAGGACTGGAATCTGGCAGCCTGCAAGGCCTCTCGTGCCCTGGGGCAAATGTTCCTGCATCGTGAGGCGATGAGTCCCGGGGAGCTGGCTCTGGCTCCCAAGACAGCTGTCCTGTGCAGCAGGACAGCCAGGAGGCAAGAGCCAGCCCTGGGCCGGCCCACTCAGCCCCGGGCGGCAGCACCAGCAAATGTCAGCTAGTAGGAGGGAGGGAAACCAGCATAGTGCGAACACGTCAGGAGGTGCTAGCTCCACACAGGGTGCGTGCAAATGCCATCTAACAGCGAATTAGACTTTGTGTCTTAGTGAGCATCCAAACCATGATACAATAGGAACAGAGCAAGACTAACGTGAGAGCGGAATTTACCATTAAAAAGAAAACCCACACGTATCATTCAGTCTAATAAACCTTTTTAATTTAGATTGCCCTAATTTTCAATATTAATTCAGCTATTGTTTACTCATCAATTTTTAAACTTGGTTCTCAAAATTTTTTCATATTAATATAAAATTCTATAATTCTTCCTTAGGGTTTTAAAAGATCATTTTGCCATTTCATTTTGGTATATGATAAGCGCTTTGAAGTAAAAACTATTTTAGATCAATATATTATTAAATGTATTGAAGATTATATTTTAGAGACCTCTTTGCCTGCAGACCAACACAACCACAGAGAAAAATTACACCGGCAAGGAAATAGGAGGAAAAATTAACCCCCCAAACAGAAGTTTCCTTATTAATCCTCCAATTAATTCATTAACACATATGAAGAAACAAATAAGAATCACTAGACATTTAAGGAAAACAAACAGCACAAAATGGGACAAAGGTTAAAATACAAATACATGATTCTAGAGAAAAACAGATAATTCAGGCTGCAGAAGAGGATGTAAATAAAAATTCAAATTCAATTCATATCCTCTAAGGTATTTAAGAACACACTGTCTCCATGAAATAAAAATGGGGGAAAAAGTTGAAGGAGCAATCAGAGAAAAAGAGAGTTTTGAGAAATTAAAAAATGATTATGAAAATGAAAAGAAATTCAACAGACAGGCTAGAAAAAAATGTAAGATCTCCAAGAAGGTAAAGTAAAATAAAAGAGATTGAAAATGCAAAAGAAAAATTAAGAGATAGGAAGTCCAGCATCTACTTAATGGGAGTCTCAGAAAGAGAAAATAGAGGCGAGAAAATAATAAAGAAAATCTCCCAGAGCTGAAGAGAGACACAGGTCTTCATATCAAATGGGGAAACCAGGTGTAAACAGGATGAAGAAAAAAGACAAACGTAAGACACATCCTGGTGGAATCTCAGAACTCTGAAGATACAGAGAAGATTCCAAAAGCTAACAGAGACCAAGTCAGGTTACCAAGAAAGGAAAAGGACTCTAGCCGTCATCAGAGTTGGCAGCCACTCTGGATATCAAAAGACAGTGGAACAAAACTTTTCAAGTTTTAAGGAAAACACAGCTTTGAATCTGGATATCTATACCAGATCAATCAAGTGTGTAGGCAAAAGAAGACTTTTTAAGACATGAGAGGATTCCATTTACCTTCCATGTACCCTTATTGAAAAAGTTACTTAAAGATTCACTCAAACAGAAAGAAAAGTTTATCCTCAAAAACAAAGCTATACATTCCAAGAAAATGTAGAATTAGTTTAAAAATAAAAGGGGGAGGAGGGGGGAGTGGAATCCCACAATAACAGCTATGCAACAGATCTGGAAACCAGTGCGTCCAAACTAGCACATCATCAGAGGGTCCAAGAAAACATTTTCAAGAGTAGATTTTGAGGCTGGCCCAGTGGCATAGTGGTTAAGTTTGCAGGCCCTGCTTCAGCGGCCCCAGGGTTTGTGGGCCCGAATCCTGGGCACAGACCTACACACCGCTCATGAAACAATGCTGTGGTGGTGTCCCACATACAAAATAGAGGAAGATTGGCACAGATGTTAGCTCAGCGACAATCTTCCCCCAGCAAAAAGAGGAAGATTAGCAACAGATATTAGCTCAGGGCCAAGCTTCCTCATCAAGAAAAAAAAGAAAGAAAATAGATTTCACTCAACAAGTTAGTATCATTAAGAGGATGGAAGATCTTAGTGATGCTATTAATGTATTCGTTTTGCTTAGCAAAAAAAAAAAGAATTGGAATTAAAAGTTTATTGTGGATTAAAAATCTGTATAAGAAAATCATGGTGCAACTACAAAGCAAACTAAAAAGTAACATAATTTTGACCAAAAAAAGACTTTTGGAAAAGAGCTTTTTGATGCTGCTGCTTTGAGAATGCTTGGACATGCTCTTAGAGCAAGACAGATTTAGCACACGAAATAGTAATTCCTGCTCTACAGGTCCAATCATAGTACCCCCTTCTGCAGATAAGAATATTTACATAATTTTAACGTTATAAAGGCTTTCTATTGGTTTTCAGATCTAAAAACCAACCTATAAGAAATAAGAAAGCATGAAAGTTAGAAGATGTAAAGTATTGAAAACCCTGACAATGTATAAGTAAGGTATAGCTGAGAGCAGCGAGAAGGCAGAAAGAGTGAGTGGAGAAGAGAAGTGAGCTGGCGGGGTGAGAATTGCCTCATTTACATAATAGGGAGTCAGGAGGTATTAGCTACAGTCAGACAAAAAATAGCAGTATATTATTAGAGTTATAAAGACAACCAACAGTAAATTTAATGCTAATAAAACTCTAGAAGTGAGTAGTAAAGCTAGTTAAGAGATGCTGTTGAAAGAAATGCAAGTACAAACATTATTTATTTAGAATTACAGTAGTACCCACCAGAAGCAAAAAAATAAATTTTTAAAAACGGCTATGTCTGCTATAAAAGGACAGCACAAGGGATCCTGTGGGGATGGATCTGTTCTGTGTCTTGACTGAATCCATGTCAATATACTTGTTGTGATATTGTGCAAAGATGTTGCCTAGTTCCATGACAGAATTAAGCAAAAAAAGTTATTTTAGTGACAATATTCTTAATTCTACTAAAGAATCCTACCAAGTCAATGATTTCTCTTCTTTTTCTAGCTTTACTGAGGTATAATTGACAAATAAAATTGCAATATATTGAAAGCGTACAACATGATGATTTGATATACATACACATTGTGAAAGGATTCCGACCCTCGAGTTAATTAGTACATCCATCACCTCATAAGTTACCTTTTGTGTGTGTGTGAGAATGCTTAAGACCTACTCTCTCAGCAAATTTCAAGTATGCAACACAGCGTCATCAACTATAGTCATCATGCTGTACATTAGATCCTCAGACCTTATTCATCTTACAACTGACAGCTTGTGCCCTTCTACCAACCTCTTCTTATTTCCCCTCCCCCCTGCCCCAGCAACCATCATTCTACTCTCTGGTTCTACAATTCACCTTTTTTTTAAGTTTCCACGTTTAAGTGATACCCTAATACATTTCTAAATTCATAAGCAATAAGTTAATTTGTTACATATGAAGGATGCATTCAGACTAATTCTCTTGTGAAACTTCATTGAAAAAGGCTGCATTCCACAAAACCCTAGAAATAATTGCTGAATCAATTAAAGAAAACATAAATAAATGGAGATATGTATCATGCCTATGGATTCTAAGATTTAATATTAACATGTTCATTTCCCTGAAATTAATTTGTGAATTCAATGTAACCCCAATAATATTCACAGAAGATGTTTTTAAACAGAAATTGGCAAACTGATTTTAAAATAGATGTGAGGGTGGTGGGAAGGCGAGAGATAAAGGGGCACATATGTATGATGATGGATAAAAAACAGACTATTGGTAGTGGACACAATGCAGTCTAAACAGAAACTGAAATATAATAATGTATACCTGAGATTTACACAACGCTATAAACCAATAAGACCGCGATAAAATAATTTTAAAAACTGAACAATAAAAAAAGTTAACAATAAAAACAAAATTCAACCAAGAAAAAAAAAATAGATGTGGAAACATAAAGGGCCTAGGATGGTCAAAACAATCTTGAAGAAGAACAAAGATGGAGGACTTGTCTTATATGACTTAAAGACTTTCTGTAGAGCTACAGTAGTCAGGACACTGTGGTATTGGCATAATGAAAGGCAAATTGATCCATGAACCAGAAGAGAAAATTCTAGAAGTAGATCCACATTTAACAGAATCAATTGATTTTCTGCAAAGGCCCCAGTGTAGTTTGATGGAGGAAGGGGTCTTTTCAACAAATGATGCTGGAACAACTGAATATTTTATGTGGGGAAAAAAAAATGAACCTCAACCTTTATTTCACAGCATATACAAAAATTATTTTGAGATGGATCACAGACATAAACTTAAAATCTAAACCCAAAAAGCTTTTAGAGGAAAACATAGAGTACCTTTGTTCCTTGCGGCTGGGCAAAGATTTCTTGGATAGGATACAAAAAACACAAACCATAAAAACTGACAAATTAAACCTCATCAAAAGACACTATTAAGAAAATAAATAGGCAAACCTTGGACTGGGAGAAAAATATTTGCATAACATAAGTGGACAAAAAACTTGTATTCAGAATATACTTTTAAGAAGTCCTACAGCTCAATAAGAAGACAAACAATACAATTGAAAAGTGGAGGGAAAAAAGACTTGAACAGGCACTTCACAAAAAAGATACGCAAATAGCCACTAAGCACATGAAAAAGTTCCCACATAATTAGCCATCAGGGAAATGCAAATTAAAATCACAATAAGATGTCACTATACCAAATGGAAATACTAAATGTTGGTGAGGATGTGAAACAACCAGAACTCTAATAGACTGCTCTACTGAGAATATAACATGGTACAACAATTCTGGAAAAAGGTATGGCATTTTCTTATAAAGTAAAATATACACCTACCATTTGACCTAGTAATTCCACATCTAGATGTTTATCCAAGAGAAATGAAAACACAAACTCACAAAAAGACTTTTCCCTGAATGTTCACAGCTGCTTTATTTATATTGGCAAAAATTATAAACAAGTCAAATGTCCATCAATAGTATGGATAAACAAATTGTGGTACAATGGAATACTACTCACCAATAAAAAGGAACGAACTGCTCCTATACACAACAGCATGCATGAATCACACAGATCTTATGCTGAGCAAAAGAGGCTTTACACAAAAGCGTACATAATGTATGAATCCTTTATATGAAGTTCTAGAATAGGTAAACCTAATTAGAACTGTGGTTGTCTAGGGGTCAGAGACCTCAATGACAAGGGACACAAGCACATATCTGGGGATGTGGAGATGTTCAATAGTGTGATAAAAGTATGGGTTACAGGGGTGTATCCATTTGCAAAAAGTGTATAGCCAAGATTTGTACATTTCAACATTTGCCAATTATACCTAAAAAAATAACTGTTAAAAAAATAATAGATAAAACAAGAATGGCAGAGTGTTGATAATTGTTGAAACTGGGTGACTGATATGTGAGGTACATTATATTATTTTATTTTTTATTACAGAAATCTTCAAAGATATGCAGAGTAAAAAATGTACACTGAATTTTAACTCTGTATAACAGCAACATGATCAGATGTTTAGAATTCTAATACTTTTGAGTTTAAAAACATCCACTGGCAGATTTTTATTATTTTTATTCTTTCATTTTTGAATGGGAAATGGGAAAAAATAAGATTTCAGTCTTCTATTTTCAAGCTTTTCTTTGTAAATCCCACACTGTAAGTGAGGGAAGTCCTTATTGCTAATAATCAAAAAGACAAATTGGAGCTAATCATTAACATATTATCTTGCCAAAACATTGGCTTTTGAAATACCATAGGTATTCCAATAAGTTATAGAAGGATTTTAATTAGGTGAGTAAAACTTACAAATCTGGTGAAGATGAGCTTGAGAATAAGAGTTGGCCAAATTAAAAATTTTTAATGACAAAAATGATTCACTTGTATTTTAACATCAATGTTTTTTATGTTTCTTGTTTTTAACCAATGGTTTGTCATGGCTATCCCTTGAACAATATATGAGTAAGAATAAACACACTTTAAAATGGCATGACACTCGATATCATTAGAAGTGTTCATACAAATAAGTCAACTCCACAAATTAAAATAGACTTTCACTTACCAGTTATTCAGAGGCTCTTAAACCATTCATTCTTAATAATAAAAATATTTAAATAATTATTTCATTTGTTGATTTTTTCATTGTAATTACATACCAGTATTGCTTTTAAATACGTGAACTTTGGGGGCATCTAAGTGAACTAATTCAGACATTGGTAAACCCCTAACAGAAGATTTTTATTACATGTATATATAATTTATGCTGAGTAAAACTTAACGGTTATGAGGCATGGAATAGCCTTTCTGAAATACTACGAGTTTTACAACCTTAGACACAAATAAAATAAAATAATCTACAATTCTTTAGCTTGGAATGCCCTTCATACCCCCTCACAGACATACTCTCCACCCACTGATCAAAAGAGTTTTACTTGGGGCTGGCCCAGTGGCACAGCAGTTAGGTTCGCACGTTCCACTTCGGGGCCCAGGGTTCGCTGGTTCGGATCCCGGGTGCGGACATGGCACCACTTGGCAAGCCATGCTGTGGCAGGCGTCCCACAATAAAGTAGAGGAAGAGGGGCACGCATATTAGCTCAGGGCCAGTCTTCCGCAGCAAAAAGAGGAGGATTGGCGGCAGATGTTAGCTCAGGGCTAATGTTACTCAAAAAAAAAAAAAAGGTAAAAGAATTTTACTCACCTTCAGCACTCAGCTCAGAGGTTACTTCTTCCTTGGAGCTGCCCCTTCTAATTGCAGTCTAAGTTCATTACTCTATCCTTCGCTGCTCTAGCAGTTTGCCTAACCTTGATTATAGCACATCTGCCTCATAGGATTACTTGGCTCTGTGTGTGCCTTCCAACAGGTCTATGTTTTCAGCAGTGGTGGAAGAAGCTGGAGGTATTATTATACCCATTTTACGGATAAGAAACCAAAGATTGAGAAGGATGAAACAACTTCCCCTTCAAGTTCCATCAACAACAGCGGCAACACCAGGATTCCAGTACCAGCTGTGGGCCTCTCAAGCCCATGCTCTTAAAAACAAGGGATATTTTCCTCCAAAATACCTAAGCAGTTCAGAGTTTAGTCACCTTCGCAGCCTCCGAAGTACCTGGTCTGTGCTTTACACATTACACTCCCTGTAAATGCTCACTGAATTGGGTCTGAGTTTACATTATGATTTGTGAGAATAAGACATTCAGTTAAAATAGTTTATCAGCTCAGGCGTGTGAACAGAGCTCAGAAGATTCCCAAACGTGGGCTGGGGGCATGGTCCACCACCACCCTCTACTGGACAATCAGTTTCTCACACGAAATTTTTCTGCCTTCTTGCTAGAATGAGTTTGACTCCTTTTTGGAGTCAATGTGCTCACTAAATCTTTATTCCTGGAGAAAGCTGTGAATTCTCTTTGTAGAAACAGTATGCAAACTGTACGCTCACATGCCAAGGAATGCCAGAAAAAAAAGATACCGGACTTAGGCTCTTATGAAACACAAACCACTTCTTATCGACGTGGTTAGATCAGTGAGGACCGACTCTCAAATAGTATGAATACTGTATGCCTATGAGACCCTGTGCCTGAATTCAGGCTGCTACCTGCCACCTGCCACTTACTTGTCACTTCTGCGGTTTGACTTTTCTAGGTACTCAGTGGTTCAATTTGTCTCTCTCTCTGCCCTCCTGTCTCACGCAGACACACAACATGACATCCATGAGGTACCTTGGAGTCAGAAGAATTTAAGTTGTTACCAAATAAACTATAAAAAAGTAACTGTATAGTGCTTCTCAGTAGAATATTTTCACAAATGGGGATTAACTATAAATCAGCTTTGGCCAGCTATTAAACTAGTATTTAGGATACACACTGCATATTGGCAGAGATTTCCTAACGCCCAGTTTCAAGCTTCCCTTAAATTGGTTATAGCTCATTTAATTTTCACATCATTTTAGATAAAATGATTTACAGGCAAAGTCTGTCTTTGGTCATTCTGAGGGGAAAAACGATTAACCTAATGGGCAAAGCAAATCAGTCTCTCCCTTCTTGAGTGGCTGTGGGGTCCAATGTCTTTTTTTCTGCCATACTCAGGAATGTGAAAGCACTTTGTTATATGCTGTTTCTACAAAGAGAATCCACAGATTGTTTCCAACAATAAAGATTTGGCGGATGGTTGAGTTTAATAAGGAGTCAAGCCAAAAGTCAGTGAATTCTGATTCTCAAAGACAAACTCATGAATAGTTCATAAGCTGAAGTGGAAAAGCTGCTTTATAATTCCTTTCATGTATACCAGTCTTTTTCAAAAGATTGGATAATTATGCCAAAAATTTCTGAGCTCACTGAAGTACCTTAAGCAATATGGTGAGGTATTAAGAAATAAAAGTTTGAGTTCTTTTTCATTAACATCAGATCTAGTTCTTAAACTAAATACACTCAGAATCAGCTCAAAATCAGCTGAGAAGCGTCTGGTTCATGTCATGACTTCCAGGCAGAAATGTACTTAAACCATCTTAGAAATAGGAATATTTGTGCTCATGCTCAAGGCTTCTAGGCAAGAGCATAGGAATTTTTTAAATGCTAAAACAAGACAGCAGGCAGAATTCTGACTAGACTAGAACCAACCAGTCTCAGCCGTGTTTGAAAGCAGTTACTAAAATGTAATTTATTGACAAAGACTTGAGGTAAGGATATGAATTCAACAAGTGTACTTGCTGGACCTCATCCTATATCCCAAAGTCAAATGTGGGGGCCCATGAGAACCTCACTATGGTCCATGAGGGGCAGTCATCTTTCTTATCACAGAGGATTGGATCCATTTAATAATCACCAAGTCAAACTCAAATCTTCAAACCTGAATCTCAAGTGCAAGACTGCACTCCTTCCTGACGTCACCCTCAGAATCTGACACTCAACCAGGATCCGTGGAGTACCTACTATGTACAAAATAATAACATATAATTACATAAGGAGACAGGAAAACTAACTACATACAAGCAGGCACAAGAAAGTTCAAAGGATTAGGAAGCCTTTGGGAGTTAATCGATTTAGTCACAGGCCCTCTTTCTAGGACAGACTTTATATTGTTTCTTCACAAGGTGCATTCTGTCATCCCAGTTACATAGACAATATTGTATTAGCCGCAGTAGTACGAGCTTGGTCATCAACCGATATCAAAGTTTTGTAGGATACCCTTAGCAATAAAAAAATCCTACACCATGAGTTATTCTCATAAATGTCCACTGGTAATGATGGTACGAAAGTTGACCCCGAGAATCCAGTCAGTGCACATTCCAATATGGAAGCACAAACAGGCAATTACAGATGCCATTACCTAATTTTTTTTCCTAGAGGAGTATACCAGGTATGGCTTGTAGTCTAGACATCAACGAGATAGAGCCTAAGGCTAAAAACATCCAAGGCAACTGCTGAATTATGATGGGCAGAAGTAGAGTTATAAGAGATAACCTTTGGGGGAAATATTTTCCTAAAAGCAGAGAACAAGTTCTGTTGTTTGACTTGTTACAGCCCCCAAGGGGTTTCATTATCCTGATTCCCATTCACTATAAAGAGAATGGCCCACTACTCTGATTTGTTATGTTTCAGAGTTTCGTTCAACTTAAAAAAATTTAAAACCCTGCCCAGTCCTGTGCAAAAGTAAAACCACCTCTCCCTAGACTTCCAGGAAGCCTGTCAGGCCTCACTAATATACTTTCAGACACACAGAATGGCATATTAGAGATCAGTACTATCAATAGAAATATAATGCGGGCCACGCCATTTAAATTTTCCTAGTGACCATATTAAAAAAGTAAAAGGAAAGAGGTGAAATTAATTATAACAATTATTTTATTTAACCCAATATACATCCCAAAGTTCTCCCATTTGAGTTTGGTTTTGTTTTTAATGACAAATTTACTAAACTATCAAGCCCACTGCCCTGGGCTTCCTGAATACTAGTCATTAGAAACTAATTACCAACAGAGTTTTCCACGTTCTTACTAAGCTGTTTTGCTAATCACTGTTTTTCAAAGCCTGTTTTGGTAGCAGGTCTTGTATTTGTTCACACGTGCGGATGCAGACAAAACACGTACAACTGAACAGTCTCGGTGAAGGGCAACCTCATTAAGACCTTCCTTAGCCACAAAGAAAAGGGCATTTAGAAAAGGAACCACCATGAGAAGCATGGCAAGGGTGAAACGCGTGCTGTGCTATCTCTAGATAAAGTGATCCAGCTATTGGCACATTTGAAACAAACACCCTCCACAAGCAACGTTCCAAGGCTGTCACATGATGATGAAGCAGCTACACCCAGTGAAGCCATCACAAACCTCTTCACCTAACAAAACAGCCAGTATTGGGGCTGTGGTGGCCAAGTGGTTAAGTTCATACGCTCCACTTCGGCGGCCCAGAGTTTTGCCCGTTTGGATCCTGGGCACAGACATGGCACCGCTCACCAGGCGGTGCTGAGGTGGCGTCCCACATAGCACAACCAGAAGGACCTAGAATATACAACTACGTACTGAGGGGCTTCAGGGAGAAGAAGAAGAAGAAGAAAAAAGGAAGATTGACAACAGACGTTAGCTCAGGTGCCAATCTTTAAAAAAAAAATAAAACCAGCCAGTATTTCCCTGAAAGTGCTTCTTCCTACCTGTCAAGTCCTCTCTCCAGACTCTCTGTCACAAACATCTCCTTGCCAAGCATGAGGGAAGGTGAAGGGCCCTCCTTTCCTGGGACCCCAAAACCACAGGGGGCTGATCATTGGAGGCAGTAGCAACACCCATGAAAATAAATAGTGTATTTGTGGTGACAGAAAATGTTAAGAGAAGGTGGAGAGAAAAAGCAGAGAGAATGCAAAAAAAGAGAACTAAAGAAAAGCAAACAAATTAAGTAATTAAAAAAAGAGGTATTTATTCTCCCCTTACATTTGGGAAAGAAGAAGGAAGGA
This sequence comes from Equus asinus, assembly GCF_041296235.1. Classification (NCBI taxonomy): domain Eukaryota; kingdom Metazoa; phylum Chordata; class Mammalia; order Perissodactyla; family Equidae; genus Equus; species Equus asinus. The sequence continues at coordinate 17,284,902 of NC_091791.1, read as the reverse complement.
AGGAAGGCAAGAAGGAAGGAAGGAAGGAAGGAACTAGAGTAATAAAACCTACCTATCCTAAAAGTCAATTCTAGGTCACAAAATCTGGGGTCCATTTCTTAATGCTTGAGTGAGGCAGCAGACAAGCTTTCCAATATAATTAACAGGAGTGGATTTACCATGAAGCTAATGATGCTTACGCTTCAGGGACTGTCACTGGCAGAAGTCCCTTTCAAAGTCCTGGGAGTAGCCCTAATATTTATTCACATGGTCACATGTCCATAAAATTTGCATACACACAAAGATTTTTTTTGAGGAAGATTAGCCCTGAGCTAACATCTGCCGCCAATCTTCCTCTTTTTGCTGAGGAAGACTGGCCCTGAGCTAACATCCGTGCCCATCTTCCTCTACTTTACATGTGGGACGCCTGCCTCAGCATGGCGTGCCAGGTGGTGCCACGTCCGCACCCAGGATCTGAACCTGAAAATCCCAGGCCGCCAAAGCGGAACGTGTGCACTTAACCACTGTGCCACTGGGCCGGCCCCCAAAAAGATATTTTAATCACAACCTTTTAAGACTACAATCTCTTTCCATTTTGACTGCCCCCCTGCCCTCCCATAGGTCAGTACTGGAGTAGCACAGGGTATATTTTAAGACTCTGGCTAAGGAGAGTTTAAGTCAGGGATACATTTAGTTTGGGGTTTCATTGAATCTATCTATGGGGCTCATGGTCTCTTCCATGTATAGTTAAGTTATTGCTAGTCACTATTGCAAAGTGTGAGAATGACTTCCAGGAACACTCCCCCTGCTTACTATGCTGGCTCACCTAGCATCACAACATGAAGAGGTGAGACTAGAGGTCATATGATAAGAATGTGTCCATGGCATCCGGCACAAGAATTATGTGGGTACCAGAAGAGAAACGAGGTTTCAATTCTACAAAGGAGAAAGCTGGTCTATGGAGAAACCTTCTAACCATCAGACACACAAAATCAGAAGCAGAGAATTCAGTCCTCATCAACATCTACACAGAACAGTTATTTCCTGTCACAAATACACTGAATAATGAAACAGATATCATCACAAATGTACCATACATTTTTAAGTGGGCACTATGTGAAAGAGAAATTCTCAAAATTCTGGTATTTGTAGACCCAAAATTGTAGCAGTGAGTACAAGTGTGTGTGAAATCGCTTGTTCTATGTATTCCAGCTGGCAATAGATAAAAAATAATTTCCATAAGCTATGCTGGAGGAAAGATGAAAGTCTCTTTCTTTTCTGTATATGGAAAATATTACAAAATTGTCACGTAAAGAGGCAATCAGAGTACGCCATCAAAAATGTAGTGGGACACATATTACAAAGATATGTCACATGTTCATTAATTAACTGCCTGTTATTCTTCCATATTTTATGATATTTGGTAACTGCCACTTTAAAAAATTTGACATTTCTTGAGACCTTTTCTCTTCCTAAATACTCACTTTTATACCTAATTTTGTATTCATAAGTTTTTGTTCTTTTACCTAAAGAGGACTCCTCAAATTATATAAGCTTCAGGCTCCATAAAACCTGGATCTCCCCCTAATTAACATTAATAGCTACGTATACCACTGTCCCCACTATGTGCATACATATGCATACACATGTACACACTTGCATGCACACATACACATCTACCTGGGCAAGAACAGTCATGTAAGTAAAATCTGTGACTCTCTAAAGCAAATGGTTTGTCCAGGTCAAGGATACCCACTGGACTTTCCATCGACTCCTTTCACAGGTTCAGCTGCCCAATAGATCCAGAGTGAGAGGGACTCAGCAGGGCTGCGGCAACTACCAGAATTGTAGTAAAATGAAATCTTAACAGAATACACAGAAATACATGGGTCCATATTTGCACACTAAGTGTTTGAATCCCGTTATCTCACTAGAAAAGCCGAGGCTTTGGAACATTTGCTCATCTCTCACTCATTCCTTAAAATTCCAAAGACGTTCTGACATGTCCCACTCAAAGACGACCTATAAGCTCATACTTGTGTGTAAGTGGGCCTGAAAAGAGCAGTTGGTGATTATGATAATATTCAGGCTATTCCTATTCCATTTTGGAGTCTGTAGTCCCTATATGGCGTCTCTCTCTGTCACAAGACACCATATAGTCACCTGTCAAAAGTGAATTTTTACCTGTCACAAGACCAACAGTAACAAAACCATCTTATTTCTGGTTGTTACAAGCAAGGCAATGGATACTGCTATCCAGGCTCCCATTAGAAATCTGCTTTCACTAGGGTTTTGCATAATTTTCTCTTGCTGATTGTCTTACTTGTAGTCATCCTATTTCAACTTACCATGAGCCCTTCTTGTTGCTACACGATGGCTTTCATAGGAATTGAGCATGTTCCCTTTTTGATGGGATGTTCAATGTTCAATTTCCATAGTGACAGTGATGAGAGCATTGAAGAAGCCGAGTGTAAAGTTTATGATAGACCCGAGTCTCACAGTCACACATACCACTTTTAGGACCAGGAGTGGCCACTCCTCACACCAGACTTGCATAGCAGTCAGGGTCTAGGCAGGAAACAGGTAGAACATTCAAAACGCATCAGTTGAAAAAAGTTGAACAAAGGGATATTTACAAAAGTATGGGAAGGGTTTAGGTAAACCTACAAGGGACATGCACTACACTGAGGCTAGCCACAGTCGAGAGCCGTTACTACGCCTACTAAGGAGGGGAGGGGTAGAGTAGAAGCCAGAATCTGACGTGGGTAGCCAAATGGAGAAGGCTACCTCACAGGAGCTGTGGCCTTTAACAGAGCGACAGACAACCAATGGTGGCCTGGTCGGGAAGGAGTCAGGGAAATAAATACCCCAGACACATTCTCCTCCCACTCTCAGATCTCCTGCCAGGGCCCCCCACAGGCTGGACCCAGCTCAAAGCAGAAGTCAACGGAGCCATTGGTGAAGCTGCAGAGGTCAGTCTCCTGGAGCACAGGGTAGGGCAAAGGGTAGAAAGAGGAGCTGAAGGAAGAGGAGGAAGACATTCAGCATATCCTTCAGAATGAGAGGGAAAATTTTTGCATTATGAAGTGTATTAATCCTATAATTAGAAGCTATAGTAGTTCCTTCATAAGACCTAAAAATTACAATGTAGAGGCACAAGATGGTTTTCAAACCAACACAATAAATGCATAAGAGAGGAAATTTAAAAGCAAAAAGACTGCAGCCTATTATGGGCTACACTCACTCAGACTGATGACACTTGACCCAGGCCCTACCTTCTATTGCCAGGCTCCCCAGTGTCACGTGGCTTTCTTGGTTTGAGTTTTCCACTTTACTGTCACCATATGGTGAGACACACATGCTAAGCAGATAAAACTTAAGGAGATGACAGCTCCCACTCTGATGCGACTAGTGAAAATTTTTAATGGTATGTGGAACAACCCTGATGCAGGTTGGTCTATGACACCAGGATATTTGGGGCTTTTTAGGGCAAAGTTGAGTCTGCTTAACAAAACTATCAATGATTTACATAGGTACTTCTTACTTATTGAAAATCAAACCCTAGAGCAATGGATTGCCTCCTTCCCCTACAGTTCCATCACTAACGAAATACACACCTTCTCCTCCAGTTATTTCCATGACATAGTATGTTGATAACTTTTGATTCAGGATTTAACAAGGAAAAGAAGAGTAGCTGAGGGGACATTTTCCTGGTATAAGAAAACGCCTGGGAAGGAGGAAGCCATTTCCTACTGTGTTGGCCTCTCTCTGGGGCACATGTGTTACTTGCCAAGGATGGCAAAAGAGCAGGGCTGAGGTCTCTGTTCTGGACCAGTACAGGACAATCCCTTTCAGACAGAATGCCCAAGATCCCATGCACTAAAATTCCTTACATTTTGGGGCATATTATAAAACTTTTATTCTGTTATGAAGGAATAAGGGAACCATGTCCCCAAGGGATGCTGGTTTTTAAGTACACAATAATAAGATCTGACAATAAACTACACATCCGAGAGAAATCAAAACCAAGTGCAAGATGAAGGGAAAGCAAAAATAAAAAACCAGGATTGTCAAGAAGCCATCCCTCAGTGTTTTTCTTACCTAGTGAAGGGCATTACAATGCTTGTCACCCCACATTTCCTACCACTGGGACTTACTTAGAGAAAGTATGCCTTTTTACTTGTGTTAGTCTTTTTTTAATAGCACTAAAGAACTTTCAGGGAGTTATAACTTGCTTTCCATTTCAATCAGCCAGCTTCATTCAACAGGACCATTTCCCTTCAAGGTGCCGTTTTTAAGAAAACTTTACTCCCTTCAGTAAAAGAATAATAAAAACAGTGAGGAATTCACATACATCTTTCTCTAAATGCAAACAATAGTAATTGGTAAATATCACTATTGCAGACAACATCGTGTCTCCCTGTTTAAAAAATACACACAACGGGGGCTGGTCCTGGGGCATAGCAGTGAAGTTCACGTGCTCCAATTCAGCAGCCTAGAGTTCACAAATTTGGATCTGGGGGCGGAACTAGCACGGCACATCAAGCCACAATGTGGTGGCATCCCACATAACATAGAGGAAGATTGACACAGATGTTAGCTCAGCAACAATCTTCCTCAAGCAAAAAGAGGAGGATTGGCAACAGGTGTTAGCTCAGGGCCAATCTTCCTCAAGCAAAAAGAGGAGGATTGGCAACAGGTGTTAGCTCAGGGCCAATCTTCCTCAGAAAAAGAAAGAAAAGAAAGGAAAGAAAGAAAGCAAGAAAGCAAGAAAGCACAATGAATCAGGTGACAGCTAAAAGGGGCTCAAATGGGACAGTGCATTCGACCTATTCTGTGTTAATTGCATTCTGTACTATGAAATGCATCTGTTCTGTATTCATAGGGTCTACACATCAACTTGGACTTTGCAGATCATCTCCCAGAAATGCCTAGAGAGGAACATCAATAAATACAGCATAATCAGCCCTCACAAACATCTTACTTTCTAGTATATTGTTCCCAAAAGAGCATTATCTGAAGTGGCCCTCCTCTGCTGTTCAGCCTGAGATTGAGTGCCTTCTCTTCCTGTTTATTAATCACAGGGTTGGAGCTGGTTTTTGAATTAACTGCATTTAGATCATGAAATCATCCGTTTGGGACCTCAGACTTCACATCTCATTTACAGATGAGAAAACTAAAGTTCACTGAGGCTAAGTGACTTGCTGCAGATTAGACAGCTAATCAAATTTAAGCCCGGAACAAAGGTCTTTGGACATAGAATCCAAGGCTTTTTCTACTATAGCACTTCTGGATCCCTAGCCAAACACTGACATTCAAAAAGAGGCTGTCAACAACAGGCATTGAAAGAAGCCAGGGATCCTGGCATCTTAAGTTGAAAACGGTGCTGGAAAAAGATTTGGGGACTCTAGAGGTGCTCGTGACTAATGTTACCAAAAGATTCCCAAATCAGCTGGACGTGTCCAACAACTACTGATGCTGTGTCATTCTCCAACCTGTAACCTGAGCAGGCAGCTTCACAGAAGAATGTAAAACGCTCCATCCGATAATCCTGGGATTACACACACACTCGGAGGAGTTAGGTTTGGTTTCTTTTGGTGTGGTCTGCACAGAAGTCAATAGTAGATTACTCTATGTAAACTTTTTACAGATTCAGAAAACTAAGGGCAAGCTTTAAGAAGACTATTATCCATTCACTGTTATAAGAAGTAAATAAATTGACCCCACATCATGTTCTTATAACATATATCAAAGGATTGTTATTAAAAAGAACTTCGGCTTCCTGTTTCTCTCTTCCTCCTGCTCTCCCTCCCTCTCTGTTTCTCTACTATACCATGGAGGCAGAAGTGATTCCAACGTTGACTATTGAGTATTCTCAAAGAAAGAAGGAAAGGAAAAGAAAAGATAAGAAAGAAAAGAAAAACACAGATACCAAAGATGAAACCATATCTAAAATTCCAAAACTTTGAAAAGTTACTTATGTTTCATCTAATATTGTTATTATTAAACTTACTTTCACATAAGCACAGACCTTCTTATTTGATGCAGAGAAAGAAGGCAAAAAGATTTTCCAGACAGGCTGTGGGCCAAGGGAGTTGGAAGAGGGAGCCAAGAATGAAAATTCCAGTCATTTTAGTTGCTGTACTTAGGGAGCATTGCCCTTTCCTCCTAATTAGCTAGCCAAATACCATTGATTTTCACAAACACACCTAGGATTAATATCCAACCCTCTTCCTTCAATTCTTTCCTAGTAAAATTAGTTGCCAGAAAAGGACAAGCCTGGGAATTTGGGAATCTTCTGCTCTTTTCCTAGTAAGAATACATTTAATAAAACAAAAAACAAATTACATTCCTCAAAAAACACGTATTTCCTAACGATGGCTCCTCCCTGATAAGGGATCCAGACTTACCATTGCTGCTGACTTGTCCCCACTCAGCACAGCAGGGTTAACCAACTGGCTGCCCACACACAAAGTCAGTTCTCAAAGGAAGACAAGGTGCAGAGGGGACCACGTCCTGCCTGACCTCAACCTTCACTGTGACTTTTCCTTTTCATAAGAAACATACAGTAACATATTTACCACTTAGAGCTTTGGGGATATTTAAGCTTAAAATTGAAGTACATACAGTCATGTGTCACTTAATGATGGGGATACATTCTGAGAAATACGTCATTAGGTGATTTCATCCCTGTGCGAATATCATAGAGTGTACTTACACAAACCTAGATGGTACACTACACACTACGCTACTACACACCTAGGCTATATGGTACTGATCTCATGGGACCACTGGTCCGTCATTGATGGAAACATTGTTACGCTGTGCATGACCGTATACCAAAAAGAAAACATTTTTCCTGAATACTAATTTTTTATTTCCAATCAAATATTAAACTTCTTAATTCTTTCATTTGCATACTGAGAATAAGGAAAATGTCAACAGAGGTATAATATGGAAATAAACATAAATAAAATTAACATGTTATCGATTACCCTTGAAATTAGTCCTAGGAGTTAGGTACACAGGTTGGAGCAATCCAATTCTCCTATGCCATCCTATGAAGCCAGGTCACAGAGGTTCTATCTGTCCCCTTTGTTTACCAACCAAAACAATCAAGTATTTCCCCAAAAGGATATTGTAAGGATAAAGCAGAAAATCTCTCTGGTGCTATTAGAAGTGCATTTTCCACCCACCCCAAGAATCACTATTATCTGTCTCAGACTATCTTGTCTGGAGTCCTCCAGACCAGGGGAGGAGCTATCTAATAAGAAGTGGAGAAAACTCAGAACCTTTCATCATCATCTGCCATGTCCTTCCACGTAAGGAAAATTTGATCCTTCCATCTTTTTTGGCCAGTGTTAGAACTGTTTCTCCAGCTCTGTCTGCCACTCTTCAGCTATAGTAACTAAGTAAGCTAAGTAGATAGATGCAAGTTCTAACGGGTTTTCACAGATGGGGGTCCAAAATTAGTAGAGAGAAAGAGAGAAGAAAAAAACCTCTCCCCACAGCCCCCAAAAGAAAAAAGAAACAATGTCAAGGTAAATATGTTCTGATTTTCTTATGTGGGGAACACTACCTCTTGAACTTACGAGGGATGTTTTCTTGAAAATGATCATTTTTCTGCTGATTGATGGACCTCATCTTGAACATGCATGCTAACTATTAAGATCACATAAACTTTCCAACTTAGGATCCTCCTGTCTGCTACCAATGATTTGGGAATCCAAGGGAAAACAAGTCACTGAAAACTCCAAGAAGAAATGATCTTCTCTCTGAGTGGTTTCTATGCGGGTCTTCTAGATTGAATTTATTATACACTAGCCGCTTCTGCAGATGACAGTTATACACAAATTTCTTCTGTAATTGCTCGCACTGCTTGGAATTGTTCATCAACAGGAGCAGGAGGAAAATACAGGAGAAATGGTGAGCTCTATAAATGGAAGCTACCACGTGGACACAGAGCTGTCATGGATGTCATAGTCACCATGAAGCCAAGTATATGCTGGTGCCAAATTTCTGCTCAGATCACCGCTGCAAGCCCATCAGCTGATGCCAAAGCATCAAATATCTCCTTCACTCGTTCAACCAACGTCTACAGAGCCCTGAGTATGACACGGGGCTGGGGAAATGAGCAAATGTGAGGCCTCCTCTGTGAATGATTCACCAGTGGTTTAAGTCTTGCATCAGTGTTTGTTAGGAGCAAGTGAACTCCTCTGCACTGATGTCATTATATACTGATATGAAGAGATTCTGAGAATCTTACAGCCGGAAGGGATGTAAGAAATACACAAAACCACAAAATTGAAATCACATAGAGAGACAGTGAACTAGATTAATCAACTAAGATTCCTCAATCTTAGCAACTTTGACATCTGGAGCCCAATAATTCTTTTTGTGGGGGATGTCTGTGCATTTTAGGATGTTAAGCTCCATCCCTGGCCTCTGCCTACTATGTGCCAGCAGCACCCCTCCCCAAACCGTGACAACCAGAAATGTCTTCAGACATTGTCAAATGTCCCCTGGGGACAAAACTGCCTCCAGTTGAGTACCAGTGAAACAGATAACCACTAATATCTCTTCAAACTAGGATTTTATGATATTTTAAAAGGAAGGAAGCTGGAAAGAGGGGAAATAAGTATGCACATAGTGTCCCTTTGAATGAAACTTCCAAATTATCAATAGATGACCCCAAAGAGTTGAGTGGTTTACTGCTTTCCCCCAAACACACACACACACACACACACACACACACACACACACTTTTTTTTCTCTATTTTATGATAGGAAGCCCAATATGGAAACATCTTTATTATCATCTGCTGTATAATTCTAAAAAGAATCACATGTGGTTCCATTTTGTTAGAAAATTTTCCTTCTCCAAAAGCTATTGGTAATGAGGACAAAGACTGGAGCATTCTCTCCTGATTCAGGCTGATGATTAATTACTTCTGTGGAGCAGCAATGCAGCAGCTGTGTCTGCCAAGTGTCCCTGGGACCCATAATTAACCCAGAAGGTCTTCCAGGGGGAATCAGACTAGAAGCCAAAGGAATATAATTAAATCCCTTGCAGTTTTAAAGGTGCACAAGTCCTAGATTCTTAACCAAATTCATTCTTTGCCTTGAACCACCAGTCTCCCATTTTTATCCAAGATCTTCCAAATATTCTAGCCTTGGATTACTCTATATTGATGTCATGCAAAGTTTTAAAAAAATGCAAAAGCAAGTTACAGAAGAGGGTGTGTGGGCTGCTCTCATTTGTGTAAAGAGCAAGACACAGATGTGCACACGTGCAGGAAAAATTTCTGGAAGGAAACAAAATCAACTTAACATTGGCTACCTCTGGGGAGTATAAGTTGGGTCACAGGAAGCTCATTTTATTGAATAACCTTTTATGCTGTTTGAACTTCTGTTCATGTGCACATGTTATATTATAATAATGACCAACCATCATGGGAAAAATTTGGCAAGAATGGCCTGGGATAAAACGAAAAGTAGGGAAGATAATGTGAAAGACAATGGATTCCACACCTCCACCAAAATGTCATTGACTTCCCTGCCTTAAATGACAGAATTTATGTTGGTTATAGTTTCATAGAGTTTGAAAATTAAATACCTAGTCTTTTTCCATAAAAAGTATAATAAACATTTTTTGACTACCTACTATGACCCAAGATACTGTACTGGGCAGTTTACATAAATGATCTCAGTGGAACCTTAAACAACCCTGAGAAGTAGAATCTCTATTCTCATATGAACCGCAGGACTTTGCCCAAGGTCACTTATTGGTTAACTAGCCACAAGGCTTGAGCCTGATGCCAAATTCTGTCCTTCCACTTCACCACGCAACTTTAGTGTGCAAAGTGAAAGTAATCTATCAAGGCCACTGATCTTACTCCTCCTTGGAATATTTGTGGAGATTAGCGGCCTTTTCATGGCTGGTGTCAGGCACACAATATAATTCTAAGTATTACAGCTAAAACGGCGTCCATCCTTGTGTCACAGTTTGTACATCTTGGGCAGACCACAGGAAATAGAAAGGCTGGTATTTGCGTGTGTCACGCTTCTGTCTTCGGCTGGACAATCCCAGTAGCTTTGTGCTGGCTGTTCCAGCTGAAGTTTGGGGCTCCCTGCTTTAGCATTCTGGTGGCCTCTGTGAATAAGCTCATCTTCCAATGGTTAAACATTTCAGAATCTCCATTCTTTAATCAAACGTATCTGCCTTTTCTTCCATTCCTTCAGAATAATCCTCAATAAGTAATCCTATAAGCCATGAAGAAGTATCTATGAAAAATCCACGTGAAATATCCAATTAACCTTTCTGAAGTAATGTATTTTCACAGGACTTCTGGGAGACTCAAAGGCCGCTCAGGTCAATGAGCAAGTGCAGAGAGATCTCTAGGATAAAGAGCAAATTCTAGTAGCCTTTGAATCACAGTACTTACTCATCCTGAGACCTCTTTGTTGATCCCTTTTTCCCAGTTCCTTATGGAGGTAGCAAGACAGGGGAAAATGCACTCAAATAGAAAACAGTAAGCAGGAAAACTTCAATCTTAAAGAAAATCAGACAACCAAATTTACTTTCCACACAACATGAATCATAAAACATAATCCTTCCCATTCCTGGTGGGACATTTGCCTGCCACTTACCTTCAATCTTCAAATCTCCAACTGAGCAAATAAACAAGGATAACTAATGGTATGTCTAATTGAAAACCTTATTCCCAGCAGTGGCTTAAAACCAAACACAGAATGTCTGAGACCCCAATTCCTTCTCTGCTCTTCAAGGGTCCTGAGCCAGGGTCAACCCACCTAATAAATCTGGCTTGCACGAAATGTCAGTTACTCTATAAAAGGCTGCTCTGAGAATTAATTGAAAATTGTGCTCAGTTAAGATAAGGAGGCTTGCCACACTATTTATTAATAGATCAAGTAGCTTTTCAAAGTCTGGTTTGGTGGTGATGGGGATTAGCTGTGTTCTTCTCCAAGCACGTTACTAGCCTGACCCCTCTGGGGACAGTTTCCTTAGTTAGCAGTAACCCCCTGGCCAGTGACCTTCACCACTTAGGAGTGGAGGCAGCGCAAGACAATCTCCTGGGCCTCAGGAACAAGCATCTTTATGGTTCCTGGGTCATGGCTTGTGGACTGCACCTGCCCGCAGGGCCCCTGAGGACTTCAATCCATGGAGGTGCCCAGGTGATGTCTCCCTGCTTTATGCAAACAGATCGGTCTCCAGGGACGTCCTTGGCGAACAGGCAAGCAGGCCCTAAGAATAACTAAATGTCCTCAGAAGATCATGTTTAATCCTTATCATCAGATCTCAATGCCCAGTCACACTTTTTCCTGATAAAATTCCAGAGATCTAAACTTCTAAACCAATCCATTAGCTTCAACTAAAAAATAAAAAATAATCATCATTTACTCATAGTTTCTATCTCATATTTAAACACACACACACACATAATTTTTAAGGGCCAAAGGGAAGAAGAAAATTTGTTTTCCTGGCATTTCTTTTGCCCCAACTCATTTTGCTTACAGGAATCCCACTGGTACCCAGAGAGGCCTGTCTAAGCAGAAGATGCTTTGTCTTTGCCTGGGCAGACGCAGAGCTGAGGGAGCAGCGAGCTGCCTGTCACTGTCTGGCCAGGACAGGCAGGGAAGGGGGCTCAGCATCTGCATTGCTCTTTCCCTCCCTTTTCTGACCAGCAAATTCCCACTTGTGCTTCAAGACCCAGCTCAAGCTGGGCAAATCCCTCCCTCTTCTGTAAGCATAGCTTGAGGTGTACATGCCTCAGCCACAGCACTGAGCACATCACCCTGTAATGATTATTTACATGGCTGTCTTGCCAGTAGACCACAAGCTACAGGACCTCCAGCACCCAGCACAGCTCACAGGCACAGAACAGCAGAATACTTCTTTGTTGAATAAATGAATACTTACCCTCACATGTGATTTGCTTATTTAGTCCTTTCTGAATCTCTCACCAGATTTTGGTGAGAAAGAGAAAGTGACAGATGGAAAGGACAGGAATATCCAGGGGAGGCAGGCTCAGGAGAAGACCAGAGCCACAGTGGACCGGGGGCAGCTATGGGTGCCGGGGGGATGTACAATGACAAGGGGATAAGCCCCTATAAAAATATTCAGGTGATCTAAGAGAGCAAATTTTAACCTGGCTGAAAGCTGGGGTCTCAGGAAATGGAATATGCCATCTATAAATTTTAATGGATGAAAAAAGAATCAATGAATGCACAGGCTACCACCTGGGAGGGCAAGTTTGGATGGAATTGTATTGGAGGACTGAGCCAGGCCAGCATGAAAGGGCTAAAGGGAAAGGTTAGCGTGCATCCTGACCTTTTCAAATCCTTGAAAAACATCATCAATCTACCCCTGGCTGACTCTTGCCCATGCTCCTCCCTACCACCAACCTACCATGGGGGCAGCCTCCCTGCTTTTCCAGTCTATCTGACATGCCTATACAAATTGTGTAGAGATGAATCTGTGTTTCAGTGAGAAACTATGCATTGTCTACAACCAGCACACACTTCAGGGTTATCTGATTCCAGCCCTGTTCATTGTCTTTGAGTTATTTTGCACCTCTTTGTATTGTAGGTAACAGACATGTAATCTCTGTCTTGTCTGCTAGAGGCTCAATTATCTTCCCTCCTACTCTGTGGAAAAATCAGTTCGCCTCCATTTACATATTTGTTTAAATATTCCTGATCTAGAAATGGGTTTGGTTTTCAATTCTCTTTTGAACTGGTTACGACATCTGCATGGTTCCTTCGTTGATTAATGAGTAAAATAAAACCTTTGACATGTGTTCATTTTCATATCTGTAGGAGAGTCATGATTTCCCTTTTTCTGAAAACCATCTTTTAACAATTGCTATTGCCTCTATTCCCAAATTTCCAACCCTTTTTTAAAAGGAAGCTCCCTCCTTTCACATCTGGAAGGCCACCGGTGATATTTAAACTGCACATTCTTTACTATTGTGCAGCAGACAAAGCCCTGGACAAGAGAATCCTAGTGGCCCCCAGTTCTGCTACTTACTAGCAGTGTGTCCTTGAGTAAGTTACTTGACTTCTTTGGGTCTCAGTTTCATTTGTAAAATAGAGTCACTGTGAGGATCCAAGGAGAATGTATATGAAAGTATGAGCCAGACTATAAAGTACCTCCAACGGAAGCTATCACCACTGTCATTATTATCTTTAGGGAACCAAGGAATTGTTAAAATTGGAAAAACTCAGCTCCTCTCCTGCTTCTGTCTAGGGACAAAACAGGCAAAGTTGCCTTTGACACCCCCAAGCCCCAGGCCTGACCTTCTCTCTTCCCTATCCCTTCTCCTTCCCATCATCCCCTAGAAGCTACACTGATGGCATCTACTTAGTACTTAACTCTTTCAAGGCCTTCCGAGGTGAAGAGAATCCCTACCCTATTAACAGAACAGGGCCCCAGGGAACTCTGAGCAGCCCTGCCTTCCTGCCGTGAGCAGAGCAGGCGCATTGTATACAGACCTTTTAGGGCCAGGCCCTCACCTGGACTGTCCAACCCTAAGGAGAGACTCGAAGAGGGCCTTGAGGCCAGGGAGGCAGTGAGGGCAGTGACTTCACCAGGGGGGATGGGCAGGCGGGCCTCAGGGTTCTCCTGAACCACACCAGATATGAGCCACCAGATGCTCAATGCCTGCCATGCTCCTGCCAGTAAATGAGCCTGCCTATTCTCTTATGCAAAGTGAAGCATATTAAGTTAAAACATGCTTCACATTTTCATATATTTAGATACACCATGAGTAAAATTATGTTTCTCTTTTCTCTTCTTTCCCTCCACCCCCAGTCACACAAAACAACTCAATGCTATTTTTAAAAAAGAAGAAGAAAGCTTCCTCAACAAGCATCAGGCCTTCCCTCCAAAATTAGCATTTGGGAATGTATTTTTTAAGTCTCCAGGATTAAAACTGAAGAATTAAAAAGCACATAACCTGTGAACTAACAAATTCTGCCACTAGCAATTTATCCTATGGATATACCAGCAAAAATAGGTCAAAGATATATGTACAAGGGTATTTCCTGCAGCGTGGCAGGTAAAAAGCAAAACAAAACAGAAACAAAAAGTAAATTCCTGGAAATACCTAAATATCCACTAATAGGGACTATGGAACTGTTTTTTTAAAAAAATGCGGACCCTCCATACAATAAACATGGTACTGCCATTAATGAGGACCCAGCACATCTGTACACACAGGTGTGACACAACCCCAAGGTAGATGATCAAGTTTAAAAAACTAAAGGACAAAATAGTGTGTACAGTATGAGCCCTTATGAGAAATTAAGTGCATTTCTTCTGGACGGATACAAAGAATCTCTCTTCAGAGAGACACACTGGTTGTCAGGAAAGGAAGAACTTGGGGCAAGTATTGTTCAGATGTAAGCTACGTACATATATCACTTTCCTCATTTTTAAATGTCCACAGGCATTATCTGGATTGTGTGACTTGAATTCATTTTTTTTGTGCATTTCTGTATTTAATTGCTATTTTCTATACCTCCAAAGAATATGAGGGTGTAATTTGTAAAAGGTTTTAGGAAATAGGCTTTGAGATTTGTTCTTGTTGTTACAAAACAGCTGTTATGAGTATGTGGGAAAGTTATTTTCTGCAGTTTTCACAAAAATGCTTTATTTTGCCAGTGGGCAAAAAGTTTTTGTGAGCTGTAGCAATTCAACTCTGCCTACCCTGCAGAAACAATGTTAAATGTGAATGCATATAAATAACAGCAATAAAGCAACCCCCAAAATTCTACAGAATCCCAAACTGTCATCATCAAAGATATTTACCTCCCTTTGGGAGGCTGACATGCCCCAGGGCATGAACAAATCAACAGACCCACTTCATCTCCTTGCGTCTCGTCTAAAGTGAGTCTGCTAGCATACGAAGAAAAACGAAGAAAAACGTATGGTGTCACCTGCCAAACTAACTAATATTTTAAAAGCTTTTATCAAGAAAGAATAGTTTCATCTTAGAAACAAGATAAAATTTCAAGTGGCAATTCAGAAGTTTCTGATTGTGTTTTGAGACAATAACAAAAAAGTAGAATGTGGAATTTTAGAATATGTAGGAGGGGAAAAATATCTTTCCTCTAACCATCTTAGGTTCTCAGTTGGGTCTCTAACAGAAGGCAGATCAACAAGAGGAAAGCATACAAATTTATTTAACATAAGTTTTACATGACACAGGGGCCTTCATAAGGAAACAAAGACCCAAAGAAGGGGTTAAAACTGAGCGTTTTTTATGGTATTTGTTTTTTTTAATTGAGATATAATTGACATATAACATTATATTAGTCTCACTACAACATAATGAATCGATATTTGTGGATATTCCAAAATGATCACCACAATAAGTCTAACATCCATCATCACACATAGTCACAAATTTTTTTTCTTGCGTTGAGAACATTTAAGATTTACTCTCTTAGCAATATTCAAATGTACAATACAGTATTATTAACTATAGTCACCATGCTGTACATTACATCCCAGGACTTATTTATTTTATAACTAGAAGGTTGTACTTTTTGACCACCCTCACACATTTCACCCTCCCACCACCCCCTGCCTCTCGCATCCACCTATCTGTTCTCTGTATCTATAAATTGGGTATATTTTGCTACGGTTAATGAAGAGTGGAAAGTTGTGGGAAAATGTGACAGGACAAAGGGTATGAGCTACGTGTAGGAACTGGGGAAACAGAAAAGCCTGTTCGTTCAGAATCCTCTCAGTGTCCCTTGTCTTAGAAATAAGGATGCTCCTTTCCTCTGGGTACAGGGAGGGCACATCTCACATGAGGGTCTTCTAACCTGCTTCCAGGGAAGGTCAGAAAGTCCTTCTGGCACCTGCCATTTCTCAAATTCCTTCAGCTTGAAATATTCAATATGTCAAGGTGCCATATTTTGGGGTAGTATGTCCTGAACCCCACAAATATCTAAAACAAATGCAAAAAAGTATTTCTCTCTGACATCCACAAATTCAGAATTTTCCCAATGTTAAATAAAGTGGTCTCCTGTCAACTGGTTGCCCATCTAGGGGGAAAAAAAGCTTACATGCCTACTTTACAATACACATACAAATAAATTCCAAATGGATTAAAAATCTTAAAAAAAGCAAAACTGTAAAACTTGTAGAAGAGAATATAGAGTAGCTTTAACAACCTCAGGGTAAGGAACAACTTCAACAGGTGTTCAAGGGGACAAGTCATAGAGGAAAAGTTTGATAAAACTGATTACATTCACATTGAAAATTTCTGTTAAAAAACAGCTACCACAAACAAAAGCAAATTGGGAGATTTGTGAAAATATAACAAAGAATTAGTGTCCAGAATTTATAAACACCTATAAATTAATAATAATAATAAAACAGGGTAAACCATTGGGAAATGAATAAAGATATTAATAGGCGATTCACAATTGAGGAAAAACAAATGACCTTATATAAATGTATGAAAAGGTGCTGTTCAGATTCATCGGTAATCAGGAAAATGAAAATTAAAGCTAAAGTGAGTTATCATTTCATACTCAAACCTGACAATGGCAAATCTGTGGAGAAATGAGAATGCTCTTACGCTGCTGGTAACATAAGCCCATACAAGCACTTTGGAGAGCAAAGGTTTAACATCTAGTAAAACTGAAGATGCGTAAGCCCAATGCTCCAATAGTCCCTCCTCCATTTATGCCCCCTGCATCAGGAGGACACAAAGTAAGAATGTTATTGCCTAATTGTTATAATAGCAAGAGACTGGGGAGAATCGGAACCTAAATATCTATCAACACCAAGAATGGATAAATTCTGATACAGTCATAAAATACTATAAGACAAAGAAGGAATATGCATCAATATGAATTAATCTCAAAGACATAATGGTGAGCCAAAAAAACAGAGCAAGCTATAGAACAGTGTATAATACTTTCATATAACGAGTGAAAATACGCAAAGCTGTGCTGTCTGTTGTTCATTTCCATATATATGTAGGAATGCTCTAAAAGCATCATAGTGACAATAACATATTCGTGACAGCAATGACCTCTGGGGAGAGGAGATTAAAGAGATTTGGGAGGGATGCATAGGGAATTCAGCTGTATTTGTGATATTTTATTTCTTAAAAAAATGCTTGAAGCAAGTATGGCAAAATTGTAGAATTCTATATACCATTGTAGATATTATGATTTTCTCTATTCTTTTCCATACATTCCAAATACTTTTTATTCTAAAGTGTTCATAAATTAATGTCCTCCAATCTGTAGTTAGGAGTCCATCCATTCATTCATTCATTCATTCATCCATCCATTCAACAATTATCTACTGAACATGTGCCGGCACTGGTTCTAGGTGCAGCCACAGAATTGTTTACTCTGTATAACCATGTGCCAGGGACTGTGATCTGCACCTTTCAAGTGTTAGCTCCTTTAATCATCTCTTCACTCCCGTGCTCTTATTACTTTATTTTGCCAGTGAGGAAACTGAGGTTTAGAGAAAGTATTTGACCAAGTTCTTGCAGCTTAGCAAGTGGCAGAGTTGAGTATGAACCCAGGATGACTCCAAAGCCAGTGCTCTCGCCAGGGCACTCACTGTCTGCCTCCAGAGGTTTCAATGTATGGATATACCCCGAGCTGCAAAACATGCTGGGGCTTTCCATTCAACATGGCACCACCATCCTGGTCCCAAAGCTGACGACACCATCAAATCTGGGGTGATATCAAGGCTCCAAGGAAATGAGGATTCTTTTAAAAAAAGATTATGGGTAGTCTGTCATGCCCAGAAGTAATTATCTATGACATCAAAAATACCCTAGAGCCAGCCCTGATGGCCTAGTGGTTAAAGTTCAGTGGGCTCTGCTTTGGCCACCCGGGTTCAGTTCCTAGGTGTGGAACCACACCTCTCATCTGTCAGTAGCCATGCTGTGGTGGCGGCTCACATATAACAACTAGCAGGACCTACAATTAGAACATACAACTATGTACTGGGGCTTTGGAAAGGAAGAAAAAAGAGGAAGGTTGGAAACAGATGTTAGCTCAGGGCCAATCTTAAAAACAAAACAAAACAAAACAAAAAACCCATATTATTTGTATTTTTAAAAAAAACACCCTAAAGGACCAAATCTTGAAGTAGTTTGCACAGTCTGATTCCCAAATTGAAACAGAAACTGCTGAGTGAGTTTTTAAGTCTTCTGACTGTGAATGGCCTAGTTGCTCCCAGGACAGCATAAGACACCATGTAGAATGGCCAAGGAATGGAGTCTGGACAAAAATCTAGGGTGTTTCTTAAACCCAGGCCTGAGAAAATGAGACTGTACTACAGTGTTATAGGAAATAGAGAGAAGATAACATTTTGACGGAATATAAGTTTGCTAAGCAAGACTCCTTTCTAATTATTTTGCTTTATGTTCTACTGTTTGGCTGGGAAAAAGCCACGTTATTCTGCTTAGTCAGCACAATTACTGGGTAAAATAAAAAATAACAGTTTACTCACTCTTTTATCCACTTCCCTAGAATGTAAACATTTTGAGAACAGAGCTATTATTATATCAGTAAACTTACATACAAATAAATCAGCCTAATGCAGTGGCTTTTCATTCTTCATTCAAATCAGCTTTACTGTACATACAGCTGGGTCATGTTTCTTTTCTAAAATAATGTGTACACAAAGAACGTATTCCTTGAGGGAAAATGTAGACTATAAGTAGCTGGAATGCTGTTTCCTTTACTGGAGTACAAAATTCCACCTAGAGTGAAATGACCGAGTGATCAGTCACCATGATGAAATCCTAAGCTAGTGGACTAATGACACCATGGATTATGGAACTAATCTGTAAATCACACAAATTAGAGCTGAATTCACAGCCAAGCAATAGCAAGTATATGGACCTTTATAGGATAATACCAGTTTTATTCCTAGATCCATTTTATATCTGTATGTTGTTTCAATTTTCTCACCTACTTTGTTTTTGAGATAAAATACACATACCATAATTCATCCTTTTCAAGTGTACAATTCAGTGGGTTTCAGTATATTCAAAAAGTTGTACAACCATTACCACTATATAATCAAATATTTTTATCATCTAAAAAGAAACACTGTATCCATTAGCAGTCACTCCTCATTCCTCTTCCTCTTAGCCCCTGGCAACCACTTTCTGTCTCTATGAATTTATCTATTCTGCATCTTTCAAATAAATGCAGTCAAATGTCACTTTTGTGTCTGGTTTCTTTCTCTTAGGATGTTTTCAAGGTTCATCCATGTTGTAGAATGTATCAGTACTTCATTCTTTTTATTGCTGAAAAATATCCCATGGTATAGATATACTACATGGTATGGATTGCTACAACCAGAATATACAACTATGTACTGGGGGGCTTTGGGGAGAAGAAGAAGGGGAAAAAAAAAAAAGATTAGCAACAGATGTTAGCTCAGGTGCCAATCTTTAAAAAAAAAAAGAAAGAAATCATTGCCTACTCCAAGGTCATGAAGATTTACAGTTATGTTTTCTTCTATCTCACCTACTTTAAATCATGCTACCTTGGTATATTTTATACATCATTATAAACTGCCTTAAATTACTTCTAGAAAAAAGCAAGATATTAATGAATTAATTTTTTGAAAAGTCATAGCCACTGAAAAGGATAACTATGTTGATTACCTTAATATATGGAAATATCTATAACAAATACTTAAACAAAAAACTAAAAAGTTTAAAACTCAAAATACAAAAATGAATTTTTTACATTGACTTAGGCTCCAATTGAAGATCCAGGTGATATATAAATGTTCAGATTCTCTAGTCTATATTGTTGTTTCATTTAATATAGATACAATAATTAAGAATATGCTGGAATCATTGATTCTATATTATGAAACTTAAAAGTGGATTAGGACCATATTGTAGAGGGCCATGATAGAAAGGTTATAGAGTTTGGACTTTGCTGTGTAAACAAAACCTTTTAGAAGGTTTCTGAGCAAGAAAGTGACACAATCTCAGCTGTATTTTAGGAGATTTGGTGGGGTGCCAGGTACAGTGTGAACTAGATAGGTGACGGGGTGGAGTGGGAACAGAGGAAAGACAGCCTAATTAAGGGCTACAGGGAAAACTGCAACTATTCTGAATCCTTGGACTGAAATGTCTAGCAACACAAAGCAGGTCCCAAAAATTGCCCTTTAGAACAAAAATATTGTAACCCACTGCTCATGTGGCTTGATCATATGTAATTCAGCCACTGCAATGCTATACTCCAAGCAAAAACATGCTCCCTGAAGATCTAGAGTTTGGTCTCTGGAATTAATTTAATCAGCCACACTAAACAATTTAAAAGTCAGCCTTCTTGTAGCATGCTGGGCTGAAGTTACTTATTTATGTACTGAACTAGAACCTGCTGAGATAAACCCTCAGAGATGTCACACCCCATTTTCTTCAGTACCCAAAAAACACAAGTGGCGCATGGAAAAATTAATTTACAACATCCAACTTCAGTCTCCTTATAATTAGATAAAGGACTTGTTTGTGCTCAGTAAGTAACAGAATAAGTACTTCTGCCAAATCCCAGCTATATCAGAAACATACTCCCTGCTGCTGTCAGACTCTAGTAAAATGTTTTTGGCATCTCATTCTTCCTTTGTATTTTCACCATGAACTCCCTATTTCAGGATCTTGAGACTTTAATAGGTGGATTTAGTATCTAACTGGTCTTCCTGTCTCTGATCCCTGCCTCAGCCCCCTGCCACCTAATTTAATTCACCCTGTACCTGGTTCCCCACCGAATCTTCCTAAAATACCGCTTAGATTGTCAGTCCCTTGCACACAAACATTCCAAATGGTTTTCTGTTTACAGAGCAAAGCCCAAACTGCATAACCTTACACTTATGGCCCCCCATGACATGCTTCTGACCCACTTTTCCAACCTTATCAATAATGACTCACTCTCCCAAAGTCTCCATTCTCATCAAAATGGTCTTCTCAGTTTCTCCCAAATACTTCCTCTACTCTCCCCAACCATCGCCCTTGGCTCCCCTCATCCTCCTTCTCTGGAAGGCCCTCCTCGCACCTGTTTTCCAAACCCTTCCAATCCATTGAGACTGAGCTCAGCCCTCTGTGGGAGGAAGCCTTCCCAGACCACTGGGCACATAATAGGGTGATGTGCTTTCCTGCCCATGATTTGACTCATCATGGCATCAATCCTCAATAGATTATTTTACATAAATTACTAAATTTTCAAAAGGGTTAAGTCTTCCCTTTACAACTAAACGGTAAGTTTCCTGAGGGTAAGGCTTCTTCAGTATGCCTTTCATCCAGTAAAAACTTAGTAAATATATCTAACAATTAAGTAAATACACTCAAGAGATTAAGAAAGTTAGTATGCCTTTTGTTGAGTAAAAGCTTAGTAAATATCTAATAATTAAGTAAATATACTCAACGGGTTAAGAAAGTTCTTGCCTGGAATAGTTTTTAAGTGAGGACATGCTACCTAAACTGGTTCCAGAAAGAATTTAAAGCAGTTTACAAGACTGTGTAAGATGCAGCAAGTTAGCAAGTACAACTCTGGAATTCTTCTTTTTCTTCCCTACCACGTACACAGTGCAGTTGTAGGTACTGCAAAGGTTTACAAAGATAAGACAGATCCTTGGTTCCCTACCCTTGAGAAGCCTGAAATCTCGTACGCTAGCTCAAGCCCCCAGGTACTCCCTAAAATATGCTTCAGGTAAAGGGAAAGGCATGAAGGGAGAAAGACGGCTCCTACTTTGAGTACCACTGAAGGGTCTCAGTCTAAAGAACAATGATTTTCCCAGGTATCTAAGATTTTTTATTATCTGTGGAGCCAATAAAGTACTGTCCTTAATTTCTTTTGGACACAAACAAAAAATTTTCCGCTTTCAATATGTTCCAGGGACTTGGGAACCAGTTGGAATTCCTTTTTTTTTTTTAATTTATATTTCTTATTACATTAATAAATATAAATAACTGGTCTTAGAATGAAAAATGTTTTAGTAAAACTGCAGTTCTATTTGCGAAGCTGGGACAGGAATCCGATAGTCAAATATTACAACACAGTATGTGTGCTTCTGTCACCAAGGAGACGAGGTGAAGGAATATGGATGAGTAATCACAAACCTCTATATTACTCTCAAAATATCTAACTGCACATCCTTACCAAGGGAGGGCCAGTAGATCTTCCTGCCCCATCATTTGTGGAGCAGTGTGGCATCTAAACTTGCTGGTGAAGGCATGTTTTTACACAATGTACTCACAAAGAGAGCTAGAGTTTCTGCAAAAGAGATTTTGATGAGTAGTGGTGTTTTTCTTGAACCGTTTCTATAATCCCAAAGTGCCCCCCAGGAACCAGGAGGCACTCGTTTTATAGTCCACTATTATATCATCTGTCATCTGTGAAAAATAGCCTGGCCCTGGGATATGAGATAAAATACAGATACTGCTGCATTAAGCAAAGACCTCATAAATAACAACGTAATTAACAGCCATAGTGATTTAATCCTCATTGCCATTTGGGGTTTGATTACTAAGCCAAGCGAAACAGAGACAAAGAATCAGATGAGTGTGTTGGCTCACTGGGTTGTATATTAAAAAGCAAAACCCTAAGATAGCATTTCAGTCCCAGCTTAAAAAGTAATAAAACTGAAAATTATACAAATTTATTAACTATTGTCTAAAAATAACAAAAGAGATACTTGGGCTAGAAAAAATATAAAATGGTACATACAGTGACAGCTATCTAAACGTGAACCCAGGGACAACATGGAGATTAGCTTATAAAAAATTAGATTATAGACTACCCTGTCTATAAAAACATAAAATACCCTTAAATCTAGTGACAAATGTATAGGTAGAAATATCACTTTACCACTTTGTGCTTTTAAAAAGCCCACAATGCAATGATGTGTATATCGATCTGAAATAGTTTCAAACTATATGTTGTCTAACATTCTAGTAACTCTGGAAGAAGACACACTAGCATGTCCCAGATTCATCTGTTGGACTGTGGCAGCTGGCATCAGCAGGAAATAAAATGGCGGCAGAAAGTGGACAGTCCTTGATCACTTTGGGAGAACCACTTTTTCAAATCTTCTGACCTCTGAACTCCAGGCTCTCTTCTATCTTGATCTTTGAGACTTGCGTAATCCTCAGTGCTTCCTGACTTCCTGGTTTCAACACAATGGCCGTTCTAATTCCAAATCCCTCCTAACCTGAACTTTGCTATCCCCTGACCCCAAATCCTGATCCCGTAAATGGACCTGTTCATATCCTGCTGAATCCTTATCCTAATTAAAGGAACATTCGAACCTTGTATGATCAACAGGTACAAAATCACTAAAAAATTTTTGAGAATTTTTATCTCACACTTCAAGGAGATGTAGTAAAGACACTAAAAATACAGTTCAAAGCCACCCAGTAAAGAAATCTCCAAATTTGTTGCTACAAATACAGAGTATACTGAAACAGATCTGAATGATTATGGTCTTAGGAGATAGAGGCCAAAAGTGGAATGACTGTGCACTTGCATATCCACATAATAAAATACTTTGCATTTTTAAAGGGCATGCACTTCTTAAAATCTTATGTTTGCCCAACATGAACCAACATGAACATGCCAGCCTCAGAACCATTCTAGTAAAAAACGTTATCATTATAGTTGTTCTCTACTATTTCACCTACTTTTGTGGATATTAAAATATTTTACTAAAAAAATTAAGTTGCATAATCTTGTGATTTTATGAAAAACAACTAAACTGTCTAATTTAAGAGGGTGAATTCTATGGTGTGTGAATTATATCTCAATAAGAAAAATATTAAAACATTATGCTTTCCAGATTAGAGATGGGAGAAATTTGAGACACTTGGAGAAACAAAGTCATTTATTCAAAGCCGAAAAGGATATCCATGGAAAAATGTACAAGTGCGGACAAAACCTAATGCAGCCCTTTATCCCCTCCAGTCACTCAATTAAAGAGAAAGAATAATTACAAAATCCTTTTACTCTCTTGGTTTAAAAAGGAAAAATGCAGACACTCTACCAAGACAGAGTTCAAAGGACAGCCAACAGCTTTGGATAGACATGGGTCTCCTCTAGCCCATGAATCCTTTAGTAGCTGGGTTTTAGCTCAAAACTGAAAAGGAAAAAATGACAACTTTATGAATAAACTCCTAGTTGGACCTATAAGAGACAGAAACTGAGGCACAGTAAGGGAAATAGGAATTGCTGGAAGGCAAAGGAAGGGAAAGTAGACTTGTTATTTTTACAGAGTGGTCGGGATGAACAAGAACATACTCCAAGACAAGGAAGGGAAATGATTCTCTTCAGACGATAGTATGATTAAGAAGCTAAAAGATCTTAATAATGTAGGGAAAACATAATGGCTCTTCTCTAATCGCAAAAAAGAAAGGCAACTAAAACCTCCAGAACAGGCAGAGGAGGTACAAGAAAGTCACTATCTGAACAGGAATCAGTTCACAGATGATGTGATTTTGAGTCACTGGAATGTAAGAAAAGAGAAGCCATTTGAACATTCTCCTCCAAGAAGCACAGGTTTGGTTATATGGAATTGCATTTCTTTCTCTAGTTTCCAATGTTTAGCATAAGCCTATAGACAAAGCAGGGCAAGTTTAATTATAACAACATCAGAATGTAAATGTCAAATTTTGATCATATAAAAACAGTGCTAGAGCTGATGGAGTTCAGGAGTCGGAGCGAAGAGGAAGTTGAGAATAATTAGGGATGCTAGTTAATCAGCTTACACCCTAGTGAGTCCATAGGGTCTAGAATTGATAGAACAAGAAGTTGGGCTACAAGCAAAATTTTTAAAATTCAAAAAGTTTATAAGTAATATTAAAGATATTAAGAGAGGTACAATGCAGTAAGTATGCTAAATCTTTACCTTTCATAGCGAAGAGTCTAACATTAATGAAGGAAGAAACAGCAATGTAGATTTTAGGTGTTACCCGCCCCCCCCCAGAAAAACATATCATTTAAAAGTAGTTCTGAGGTGTAGAGCAAATGGGGCAGGATATTTTTTCTTTTTACTTAATATCATTCAGTACTGTTTGATTTTTTCTTTTACATTACGCATGCATTGCTTTTACCATAATTTCTTGATTTTTTTAATCACAGAATTGAGGGAAAAAAATAATCTGCATAAGAAATGGGCATATTAAAGACCTTTCGCCATCAAAAACATAAATCCATTGGATACGGCAATTTCCCACTTCAATCCAGATGGTCAACTGCCAACTCAGCTGGCATTCAGGCAATGTTAGGTCCTTGCTTTGACGCTAGAAGATAAACTGAATAGAGCCTAACAGGCTTAAAGGAAGCTCGGCCAAGATATGCTCCTGCTAGGACATATTTCTATTGGTAAAAACTAAAGTAAAAAGAAGCAAAAAATGCACTGGCCTTGAGTACAATGGATGGACTCCCTATTTTCAGCTAGGATAAGGATAGCCATTTCTAAAATAACAACAAATCTGTTAGCACCAATTTTTTTAAAGTCTAAATCTGAGCATACAAAGTGCAATTACAGGACACAGAGAAAGAACTGTCACCAAAATGATTTAACAGTGTTTCCAGGCAATAAATGGAGAATCTCTTACAATATATTTGACAGTTGAATACACATTTATATGATTTTTAACTAAGTCTGGCAAATGCTAATATGTGCCTCAAAATTTTAATAATATCCATCCTGTTAGTTATTAGTAAGAACTCCTTTTAAGAATAGACATTGCAAGCTTTTCATACTTGCAGCTCATATTGCATATAACGGAAGCAGGAACATTAACCCAAATGGACAGTCACAGGTTTTCAGCAGAAGCTTTGCCCCTTCCCTACATTCTCTTAGGGAAATTTGGGGTTACTGACCTAGGACTGCGTAGAAATAAGTAATCCCAGGGCTCTTCCACACTTCCCTTAGAAGTCTTTCTTATTCTACCCAGGAGGAAATCTGGGCGTGATTAAATCCTAACTCCTACACATCCTCCTAGGGGACTCGTTAAAGTGGAAAATTGGGGGTATGGAAAGGAAGTGGCTGCAGCCTCAAATTTAAATTTCCAGGAAAATTAGTACTGTACTGATTAGAAGTGGATAGTCACTTGGACAGAGCTGATAGGGAAGCAGACCTTTGAAATAAGAAAAAGTTCTGCTTTTCTGAAGTGATGTATAGACTGCAAATCAAGGAAGATGCTGTCTTAACACTTTGGAAACCACTGAGCCATGTGGCATACTTCTTTCACCTAAAGTCACCCTAAAGTCACCTAAAGTCACCCTAAAGAATTCTACTAGACAACACCTTGATAGGCTTATTCTTACTATGAATCCTTTAAATAATGAAAAAGCACTAGATTTAAAATCAAAAAACCTGCCAATAACTAGGAAGGTATATGTACAACATATATCAGAAAAAATAGTTACTATCCTTAGGAAGAGAAACAAAGGGACATCCTCCTGTCCCCCCACCCCAACCCCCCACCATAAAAAAAAATCAAGCAATTCACAAAATGTAGTATATGGAAAAGGCCAGATTCATTCCTGATTAGAATCATGTAAGCCTGAATAAGATCCTTTTTGTTAGCTACAAATAACTGACAGAGATTATTTTAAGCCAAAATCTAGAAATTGTAAGGGCACTATCATAAAATGTTAGTGGAAGTTTAAAATGATATAGCGTTTCAGGAAAAACGGCTGGCAATATGTCTTCAAATTATGGTACAGTCATTCAACGCAACATTATGCAGTCATGAAAAGAATCCTGTGGAAGTTTTTATAGACATGGAAAGTTGTTTATAGAAAACTATAACAAAACATAAATACAGAAAAATTACCTTTTTGTCAAACATCGGAAACACAACCTATTCATAACTTGTGGACTTTCTATATTTAATAAGAATTTTTAGGGTTCCTATTAGGGCAAAGTAGGTTGCTTCTACCCTTAATTCTCATAGATTTTGCTAACTTTAGTAGAAAGCTAGCTTAACTCAAGTGGATTCCCTTCTTATAAAATACAAATGCTCTAAGAAAAATAAAAAGGTGCTCAATTTTTATATTTCACACTATAAAATAAAGGCTGTACTAAGTGTTCTTTGAAAGTCCCCGAATATTTTTAATGCTGTGTTTACCTTACTTTAAATATTATAAAATCAGTTAATTCATTACAAAATGCTCAAGTGTATCTAATGACTAACTGTCAAAAAACACTTTGGTTCCACAAAAAAATGTGGAGAGATACAATTTATCTTTGTGTCCCATCACTGCATTATTTGAGTTTATTTCCAACCCTTACAAGCAAAACAAAACAAAAATGTCGTTGTCTGTACTCTACATATCACTTGCTTCCATAAGTAAAACATCCAGACCAGCAAATTGAATATGAAAAAAAATTTTCTTCCTGATTAAGTGACTTTGAGCCAGTTACTTAACTTCACTGTGCCTCAGTTTCCTCATCTGTCAAATGGGGCCGTAACATTATCTACTTAGTGATGGACTGAATGTTTGTGTTCCCTCAAGTTCATGTTAAAATCCTAACCCCCAAAGGTGATGGTATTAGGAGTTGGGGCTTTTGGGAGGTGATCAGGTCATGAGGATGGAGCTCTCATGAATGGGATTGGTGCTCTTATAAAAGAGATCCCACAGGGCTCCCTTCTACCATGTGAGGACACAGACAGAAAGCGCAGGCTAGGAACCAGGAAGAGGGCCCTTATCAAAACGTGACCATGCCTGCACCTTGATCTTGGACTTCCCAGCCTCCAGAACTGTGAGCAGTGAATTTCAGTTGTTTATAAGCTACCCAGTCTATAGTATTTTGTTACAGCAGTTCAAACAGCCTAAGACATATCTCAAGGATTGTAAACGATTTTTGTTATTAGCACCACAGAGTCCATTTTGACCTCTAGCGGCCCTGAGTACAGCACAGTGGAACGCTGCCTGGTCTTTTTGCTCCATCCTTTCACCTTTTAGCACTATTTCAGACAATGCTCTGCTACTATTCACAGAGTTTTCATGGCCAATTTTT
Source organism: Equus asinus (assembly GCF_041296235.1). Lineage (NCBI taxonomy): Eukaryota > Metazoa > Chordata > Mammalia > Perissodactyla > Equidae > Equus > Equus asinus. The sequence goes on along the minus strand of NC_091791.1, from coordinate 17,256,866 downwards.
TCAGAAGTGGTGGCCAGGTCCTTCTTCCTAGCTTGTCTTAGTCTGGAAGCTCCAATGAAACCTGTCCACCATGGGTGGCCCTGCTGGTGTTTGAAATGCCAGCAGCATAGCTTTCAGTATCACAGCAACATGCAGTCGCCACAGTGTGACAACCGACAGACGGGTGGTGTGGTTCTCTGACAGGAAACAAACCCGGGCCGCGGCAGTGAGAGCACCAAATCTTAACCACTAGACAACCACAGCTGGCTTGCAAATTAATTAATCAGTGTAAAAATCTTAGAATATTGCTTGGCACATAGTACCTCAATAAATGTTAGATTTTGTAATTATTACCACTACTGCTAAGAAGTAGTACACTTTTAAAATTATTATTATTTTATGTGAGGATCACACTCATATGGTTAAAGCAAAATTAAAGCAACTAGAAAAAGTCACTTTAAGGTTATTTTGCCTAAAAATGAAGATCTAGAAGAGCTTCGAGTTAAGAATTTATATTCCATTGGTGTTGACTTAGGAGTAACGAAACCTAGAGTATTAGGATTACAGACAGTGTGTCCTGGGCATCTGTATGGAAGCACTCAGAGTAAGTGACTCAGTTAGCTATCAAAGGTGTCATATATTTTAGAACTCAGGAAAACAAAAGGTCAATACCAGAACCACTTGTACTTTTTGAAGTTCAAATTCCCAAACTCAGATACACGGCCAGATTTCTTGCATAAATTAGATATAACCATCTTGGATCTTTTTGTGAAATAATAATGTTTTAAAATCAGACCAAGTGGTAAGATAATAAATTTTTTAGTTGTTTGTCTTCTTTTTCTTTTTCCAAAGCCTGAGAAATTCTTTAGCCTCTAAAAATCAAATTAGCCCTTTTCAAAAGGATTCCAGGGAAGTAACTGTGTTTGTCAACAATATATTTAAAAAACGAAAACCCTAAAGTTTGTATTAAAGATCAGGCCTGGCTGAGCGAGGCTGTCAGCTGCCTCCGCCTCCGGTTCCCCTCATGGACCCTGATTCGTATGGGCTGATATGCAGCCGAGAGGACAGATCCTGGGAAATGGAGATAGGACGGCCTTGTTTCTCAGCTCTGCCACATGGACAAGGTCTGACCTCCATAAAGAGAGGGGCTGATGTAAAAGAAGAAAAAGCTGCTTTCTGCAGGGACTTCATAAAATATAAAAACCTGAAATATAAATAGGGTTTCTCTGGGGACCCACACGACAAAGTGAGACCAGAAGTTGGGGAGAAGACACATTTCCGTAAGGACCAATGGGGATGCAGTCCCTACTGGCAACCTAAGTAGGCCTCTTGGGAGACCAAGAGACATCACCCGGGCATAGACGCAGAAGTATCGTGATGGGATCACAGCTCCGCTGGTGTAATATCACTGGCCTCATTATGGTACTCCCTAGGGAAAAGGGCAATATGCAGTCGCAGTAAAGCACCTGTGCTCTGGAGTCAGACTGCATTCAAATCGAAGGAAAACCAAAGTTTTTCTTTTACCTCACTGGCTATTTATTCTCAGGGCTCTGTTTCTACCTCTTCCTTCTCTGTTCAACCTCTAAACTTCAGAGCAGAGTTCTTCAACTGTCTGGGGAGAGGAGCCAGGTGTTTTTGTTTTAACTTCCAATCCACTGCAGAACAATATTATTGTAAAATGCAATAAAAATGAATTACCAAAACAATAAAATCAAAAGGCATACAGGACGCAAGCCACTGATCAGGCATCTACTATAATTGCTATAAAAGTTCCTAAAACTTACCCTCAATTCAGTTTTTATCTCACTGGGGACCAGTGACAGGGTGTGGCCGGGCTCCGGGCTGTGGATCACCTTCGAGCAGCACCGCTCCAGAGAATGCCACAGTCTTCCCCTCTACACTATCTTCCTAGGCAATGTCCCCAAGCTTTATGCTGACAAATCCCCAATTTAAAGCTCTTGCCTTATGCCTCCCCTGAGATAGAGACTCACATAGATGTCCAGCTGCCTGCCTGACCGCCCCTCTTGGATGTCTTGGAGGCATCTCAGATTAACACGTGCTAACAGAACTCATGATGTTAGCCTCACTCCAAAACCTGTTCTACCTCCCTAAACAGAACCACAACCCTCACTCTTGCTCAGGTGCTCTCTCTCCCTCACAGTCTTGACTCCACTCCACCAGTAATTCCTGCCAACTTCCCCTCTAAAATATTCCACAAATCCGTCCACTTGCCCTCCCTCCACTGCCCCACTCTCCTCCAAGCCGCCATCCTTCCTCCCCTACATCACTGAAAAGGCATCCCAGATGTTCTCTCTGACGTCTCTCCAGTCTACCTGTAACTGACAGCCCACAAAGCAGCAAAAGTTTTAAAAGGTGAATCAGACCCCATCGTGCCCCTGCTTCAAACCCTCCAGTGGGTTTTTATGACTGCCAGAATAAAATCAACCTCTGTTACGATGGCACACAAGATCCTGCCCGGCCTGGGCTCTGCCTCCCCTCCATTTTCTTCTCTGATTTCGTTCCCATCGATAGCTATTCCAGCTATATGGATCTTCTTCTGTTCCTGAAACACATCAAGCTGCTTTCTGTCTTGGGACCTTTACGTCTGCTGTCCCCTCCGCCTGTAATACTCGTTCTCAAGATCTTCAGGTGACTGGCTCCTTCTTTTCAATCTGACCTCAGCTCAAAGGTTCCTTCTCAAAACGGCTTCCCTGACACCTCCAAAGATCCCTCCAGTCATTCTCTTTCACATAACCCTGGCTTACTTTTGTCATATCACTATCTGGAATTATCTTTTCTGTCTCTTGTTTATTGTCTGTCTGCACCTCTCCTGGCCCCTAACAGATTACAAACCTGAGAACAGGGGTCCCTAACTGTGCCATTCGCTGCTATGGCCCGGCGTCTGAACAGTGCCTGAAACATGGTTGGTTCACAAAAAATATTTAAGTCAATAAATGGGTGATTCTGAGAAATGCCACTTAATAACCCTATAAGTCTTTAATCTCAGTGTGTCTGTTTCTTCATCTGTAAAACAGAAACGCTAATGCCCGCTCCATCCAGTGGCTGTGACAATTCATTCATTCATAAACGAAGTAATGTATGGAAAGCCCTGGGAACAGGGCCTGGCAGTAGCATTCTGTGAATGGTGGCTAAAAAGTAACTTCTGTGCAGTGGCCTGTAATAAGGAGCTTACACTAGAACATGGTAAGCTCATTCACAGCACATGAGATACCCCCTTGGCTCTGCCAGAAAAGGTGGGAGAGACTTCCAGGGAGGGAAATGCTGAGTGTTTCCAGCTTTTCAGGTATGGGCCACTGAGCCAGCAAAATTTGGTTGCTTATATGTATATGCCGTCATCTGTACTCACTGGCTGGATGGCTCTGGAGGAATGTGGTATGCATTTGCATTTATACATCTTTCACACTAAAATACCAACCTGGGTTTGCAGATGTCTAGATGGAGTCTGAATATCTCATTTAATTTTATATTTAGAAGGAATCTTACTTGACAACCCACTATTTTTCTCAAATATGCCTATATAGAAACATAACTCCAGTTTTAGAATCTTTTTCAAAAGAAGTGGGTGATAAATAATCATGCTCTTTTGAGTAACATCCAAATTATACTAAAAGCAGTGGGGAAACAGAACATGCGTACCCTCTGATCAGTTCCCTCAATTCATCCTTCCACAAAATCCACATAGAGTATGTGCGATTTACCTCACATTACTACATCTAAACCAGGAGTAACAAATTCCACTCTCTAGCATTACTATTAACTAATGTTTCCCTCCTCAACTCACCTGAACCTGCCCACCTTTAAGAGTATATCTGACCAAGGTCCAGTTTATTTGATTCACTGACATCCCATGCTTAAAATGGTCCATTTTTCTTTTGTGCTGTGATATATTTTTATTACGCTCCTGTAAATGTGTCTTTATCACTAATTTTAGTTGAATGAATAGAGAAGTAGACCAGATTTGAGGTCTCTAGCTAATGTGGTTCCTAAGACGGCATTGATGATATTAGAGAAGGGGTGATGATCACAATTCAAAAGTTCCCTGGAGAGCTGAAGCTCCTCCTATCTGTCCCTTTGTGTGATCAACAGGGAGTTACAGCAGCACAAGAGCACACAAAGAAATAGCCGTGCATCCACACAAGCTGGTCAGTTTTCCTCATGCCTGAAGAAAAGAGAATGGTAAATGATGAGCATCTGCAAAAGGTGTTACTGCAGGCCTTATTATTTCAAAAACTGCATTTGGCCTCCCAATGCTGGCTTTTCAATATGATCAACTCAATGAGATCAAATACTCAAAGAGAGACAGGCACAGGCCTTTGTATTTTTCAAGCGACAGGCATATCAGACAGAGGGAAATGAGGACTCCATTGGTTCATAAAAAGTTAGCACTTGATATATGAAATCAGAAGATATTTTATGAAATTTGAAGACGGGCATAATAATGCAGTAGAATTGTGACAAAATGGGTGGATTCCTAGGAGAAGGAAGAAGAAATTACCCAAACTCATCTACTGCTATCTTTTAGTTTCCTGAAAATAAAACTGAAGTCTAGATTAAGGCATCAGTTTATCATTGACTTCATGTTGTTATGAATCTTTAGAAAGCAGTATATTCTAATCATGAATACTTTGTGGCCCTATTATAGGAAAGAACTTTTTCTGTGAGATGGATTTGTCCCATGAGATCAAGTGGAGAAAGAAGCTCAAGGTTGCAGCCAAGTGTTCCGTAAGGGTCAATTATCCAGTCTGAGAGTTGTTCTGACTATAAATTCGCTCTCCTCTCTCTTAGAGGCCCCCAGGCACCCACGCTGCTGTATGCTCCTTTAGATCCTCATTAGGCCTATCCTTGTAACTTAAAAATTACTTTTCCCTCACGCTTCCTCCTCCGAACTAAAGTCCCCTTCTCTTCAATACTGGCTGACTTAAGCCAAATCAAAATAAAAACAATAAACTAACTCATTTATAAGACCTTTCCTTGACACTGCATTTTGAAAGAGGATATTGGTTAACTCAACCCAATCTTTGATCAACATAACGTCAGGCAACACAGCAAGGTGAATGAAGGAGACACGTTCAAACTTCTAAATCAAGCCCTCTAACAAAAGGCTGCCCCCCCCTCACGTTTCATGGCCATTATTAAAATAAGAATGACCAGCATTTTTTGGGAAAAGTTGATGTGACTGCTCTAATCAGAATCCTGTCTCTCCCAATTTTTTATTTTGATTAATGCAATGATAATAATTAAAAAATAATAATAAGAGGAGTGAGGGAAAAACCTCATACTCACTTTCCACCTCTTAGGCAGTAGACACTGGTTATCTCACTTAATCTGCACATTTACTCCCCTAACCCTATGGAGTAGTTATTACTCTCATCCTTTTCAAAGGAGGAGAATCTGAGGCTAGGATGATTTAAGTATGTCCTGAAATTCACACAGCCCGTGGGAGGCAGAGGCAAAATCTGAATTCAAAAACCCAGGCTCTTTCTGTATCCTCTGTTGACTCATCATTTCAATTCAAGAAATATTTACTAAGCACCTACGAGGTACACAGCACCACGCTAAAATTGTTTTAATGGGCAAGACACACAGTGCAGTTGAGCAGACCAAGGCTGGAATCTCAGCTATGCCATTCACTGTCCGTGTGACCCTGGGCAAGTTGCTCAACTTCCCTGAGTCTCACTCTCCTCATCTTTAAAATGGGGATAATATAAACCTCACGGAGTCTTTGTTAGGATGAAATATTATGATGTTTGCAAATAGTAATCACTAATGTTAACTAAGTGTGAACTATGTGCCAAGCTCTGTCCTAAACCCTTCTTCTGTATGAATTTTCCTGAATGAATTTTTCATGTAATTCTCTCAGCAACCATATGAGACGGTTGTTATTTATGAGGAAACAGGCACAGAGAGGTGAGGGTTCTTGTCCAGCGTTGCCCAGCTCTAAGTGGCAGCGCCGGAATTTAAACGCAGGCAGTCTGCTTTTAGAGTTGTCTTCACTAAATGCCATCCTGTCTCTCACCACCTGGCATGGAATGAGGACTCAATTTATTAATGGTAGCTTAAAAAATATTTCCTTTCAGTTTCACAATGTTATAAACTATTATGACCTCAACAAAAAAAAAATTTCCTTTCTAAGTAAGAAGAATACAATTAAAACAAACACGTGAATCTCCATAATGCAAAGAAGATTGTTCTACAAGATACGAGACTCCATAAAAGCAGAAGAGGTCTCTCTCTCTCAGAAGAGAAGTCTTCAGAGCATACAAGATGGGCCTTAAAAAATAGACACCATTTTCTCAGAAACTAGTGAAGAAGGTATTCCAGGGGAAAATAGAGTAAAAAGCATAGCTGTGTTTGGAAAAGATGAACAGTCTAGCTTGACCAAAGCAAAGGTTTCAGACAGAAAAGTAAGGTGGGTCATCCAGGTTAGGAAGAGCCTTGAATGCCGAGTTAGAGATATCTGAAGGCAATTCAAGAGGCAACAGAGGGTCATGAAAGCTTTTTGCATAGGCCAGCCATTGCAATCATGCAATCAAGTTGTAGAAAATTAATTAATTTGGAAGTCGTTTCTGCTGTGTGTGCCTGTCTCGCCACTCTGCTCAATAGTGTGCATGTCCAGCAAATTTGTCTCTTCCCTCCAAAAGAATTAAAACATCCTGGTACTTATCACAAAGGAGCCTGGAACGCAGTGGTAGAGGAATCTGAAGGTAATTCAAGAAACAGTGGGGGGGGGGGTCACGGAAGCCTTTTGATAGGGAAGCCAGACAATCAAGGCCAAGCTGTAGAAAATTAATTTGGCAGTGATACGTAGAATGAAGTAGAAAGGGAATATGGGTGAGACTGATAACAGTAGTCCGTAAGTACAAATGACCCAGTTTACAATCCTAATTGCTTTCTTTATATATTCTCGAAATTTAGGAATAGCATTAGCTGAAATTAATTACTTAAAAGGCTTTATTAGACATGGAAAACCATGACATGATCATGCTGGAACTGCTGAACTGCCAAACAAAGGGGAAAAATTACAAACCATGCGAAGTCCTGTGCTTGAATAATTCTCATTTTAATGGAAATCATGAACTAAGTTTGGAAAATTGAGCTGACTCTATTTTTAGCTATCATTTATCTCTATTATCTTTCTGTTCTTAAAAAGCATATATATAGTAGTAAACAGACATGAAATTAGATACTGTCTCTGGTTGGCCAGCTTAAATATGCAATCTATACAACGGTGATCCAGAAGGAAAAGGGCAGTTCTGTTCTGAACTTATGTTTCTACTGGCAGATACGCAGAGACAACAATGAAAATGTTATCTGTGCATGTTTTAATATAGCTTCAGGCCTTCAGAAGTCATATCTAGTGTGTGCTCCTGTCTCTCATTCTGTTCAACATGTATCCATGTCCAGTAAATTCATCTCTTCTCTCCCGTTTGTCTGCTTTCAAAAAAAAAAAAACAAATGAAAACATCCTGGTACATATCACGCAAGACCAGGCAAGGATGGCAGCTGAGATTTTTGACAACAGTCACACCTGCGTGTAACCTCTGTCCCAGGGGATTTGTCTCCAGCTCAAATAACATGTTAGGGGTAAGACTAATAACTTAATTGATGTACCATTCCGAAAATCCTGGGTCTACTGAAAGTACAATGATTTATCGTCAGACATCTTGATTTCTAAGCTGAGTCACACCCTTCACGGGGTGGTTATCTAGTTTTACAGCTTTTCCTTTCTGAAACCACAGAAGGAAGGGGTTTGCCTTCCTCTAGTAGTTATTCTTCTCGACTATATCAATGCTCTAAGCCAAATGCTAGCTACCCTTGCTTCTTTCTTGTTCTAACAATATAAGTGACCTGTTGTACAGGATGCACACTTTGCTAGCTACAAATGGTATCAGTAGCCATACCTAAGTTTTATTCACACCATTATCCACAAATTAAAACAATAAAAACACACACCAGGCAGGACTAGGGAAAGGGGAATGAGGTGCTTAGGGTGTAAAAGTTAAGGAGGCCTCACTCTCAGGGTTGTATCTTACTCCCCTTACACACACACACACACACACACACATGCATGCACACACACCACAAAATCCAAAGATGACCAAATACTATATACTATATAAATAAACAAGCTAAAGCCACAGATCAGGGTTTCTTATGTTTTCTTTAAAAGTATATTCAGTTCAGGTCAACATTTAACTAAGAGTGTTCGTCTGCTCAACACCAGCCAATGGTTCCCATCTCACTCAAAGTAAAAGCCAAAGTCCTTACACTGGTTCACAAGACAGCACATGGCCGGTCCTCCAAGCGCCCACCATCTCTCTGACCTCCCCCTCCTACTAGCCTCACTGTGTCTGAAACACTCCAAGCACGCTCTTGACTCAGGGTTGCAGTGGGCTGTTCCCTCTGCCTAGAATTCTCCTACACAAGATACCCGCAAGGCTTCCTTTCTCTCCTCCTTCTCTTTGTGTAAATGTCATCTTCTCAATGAAGCCTTCCCTGATCGCCCCACCCCACACTCTTCACCCCCCATCCCTGCTTCCTTTCTCCAGAGCACTAATCGCCTGGTATTCTGGTATATCATCTGATAGTCTACATATTTTACTTACTTACATTTCACAAATGTAATTTTTACATAAATAAAATTCCCTAGTAAGCTCCCACTGGCAAGGATTTTTTTAAAATCTGTTTTGTGCACTGCTGCATCTACTACTCCTAAGACAACAGGTGCTTAGTAAATATTTGTGAAATGAATGTACTAGGTGCTAGACAGACAGATTTGCCTAAGATATTGTTCCTACTATTCAGGTAGTAACAGCATCCGTGAATACTGCTTCCCAAATAAAGTCAAACCTGTCAAATTATCTCCAGTAGGGTCTTTGTCAGTTTGTCGTTAACCTTACTAAATCATTAGCAATACGTCTTTGAAGAAGTAAATTCAAACATTTTTCAGAATAAGTGCACATAAATGTATAACCTAATTTAAGTAGAATAAAAACCCCCAAAAAACACTAGAAAATAAATCTGAAAAGAGGCAGCTTGGGAAAGTGAAAACGTTGTTGATAATTTTCTCAACAAAGCTGAAGGTAGATAGAGGAGACCCCTTCTGTCACAGCTTCATGTTGTCAATATTCATAACTTCCAGAATCATTCTACTGAATCTTAAAAGTATATTACACAAGACAACAATTTCCTATAAAACATCTTTCTTCTAGCATTCTATTAATAAAATATATTTCCACTAAAAAGCTTCCCTTTGTTGTGACCTCCTCAATAAGACGGTAAAAATAAGTTTTCAAAAAAATTTTGCCCTAACAGGTATTAAAGTCATATTCTACAGATTAAATTTAGCATCCCAACATCAATTTTATAAGGAATATTTTCTTCTGCAATGAATAATACAAAAGTAGTCATCATTGCGTTTTCTACAAAAACTGCCAATTATTGTGTAAGAGGCTTTTCCCCTGACTTGTCCATTAACACTTCCTTTTATTAACTGAGAAAGATGTTGTATAATTTGACTATCATGATTCTGAACATTAAAGTGCTTGATGGAGAAACCTGCCTTAACTACCGAATTCATCAAAAGGAACAGAAAGAAAACCATTCAGTCACTGATGCTTTACTGTAGCCAAAAAACTCTATGAGGTAAACAGGGGCTGTTTTGAACGAATACTCAAATAGGTAATCCCCGTTTGTCAAATTTGTATTTCCTCTTTGCCAAATAAATCTTTGATATTTTTGTTTGTTTGTTACCAGAACCAACAGCAAGAGGTATGGAGAAAACAAAGAAGATATTGACATTTTCCTAATCCTTTCTAGTCCATACAAAAGTTGGCATTTAAATTCTTTTATAAGTTAGATATGATATGCTTATATTAAGCCTTATTAGTCAATGCTTCCAAATAAATTCATCCAGCAAACCTAGTGAACACCATATGACCCTTTCTAAAAGCAAAGGACGTCCCCTGTTAGTTTTACGTTTGGGCTCCTTGACCAAAACATGTTATAAGCATCATTAAAAATGGTATACAACACCCAAACTCAAGAAGGATTCTCTCCTTTCACTAGCAAACTTTTCATTTCGTTGGTTTAAGAGCACCAAACCCACTGCAGGCTTCTCAGAAACTCTATCGGCTCTCCTAGCAAACCAGGAGACACATCTTGCAAAGACAAAAGTGAGAAGCAGCCTAAAATTTTAGTACCATGACTTGAGATGGCAGCCAGCCCCATTCCCAACCCCTTTGCCCAAATAATGTTACATAAAATGCTGCCAATTTCTGCTCCTGTCTGCTGCAACTCTGGCCAAAAGTTAAGCATTACAGGAATTTAGACAAAATAAAATTGAGTCATCTGATCTGGAAATTCATTTTTAGTTTCAGGACTTGGAAGAGGAAGAGTCTTCTGAGATCATCTAGGCAATAGACAGGAATAAGGGAATGGGGTTCCACGATGAGGGTCTGTTGTATGGTATGCCCGCAATCCCACAGCCAGAGCAGCAGAGCTGAAGGTAGAACTCAAGTCTCCTGACTCCTCATCTGACTCTTCCCACTAGAACGTACCGCCTTCTGTGGGACGCCTGCCATTTTGATTATTTTTAAGCAGGGACATTTGGACCTAATCTTAAAAAGAATTAATTTTCAGGTTTTGTTTAGTAACTGAGGGTAACAAGTGACCATGAATAAGAATAAATAATCCAGCCTTTGGGAAATATATCAGCACCAGACTATTTTGTGATGATCCTGTCCTAAAAGCAATGGGTCATTCTGGAGAAAATTAATTCCATAACAGGCAATGAGGTTTGCTTTAGATGAAGTGAGGAAAAATATTCTTTTTTCCTCTGGGCTAGAAGTGGCCTGCCCCTTGGTGTAAATGAAGGAAATGTCTGTAACATTTTCTGGTGCTGGAGAAATAAGCTGCTCCTAGCTGGGGAGAGACTGAATGGGGGCAAGGCAGGAGACAGCACAGCAGGGGGCCTACGGCAGGTCAGCTCCAGAGGGGTGTTGGAGACATCCTGTGGACCATGCCCTCCTTCCATTATCTCTGAACAAACAGCAATGCCTCTGTAAAAGTTAGAGCCTCATACCTATGGCTATATTCTAAATATCTGAACAAGAAACGTGTACAAAGATGTTCAGTTCAGCACTGTCCATAAAAGCAAACATGCAAAGTATCTATCACTAAAGGTCTATTAAATTAGGTATGGTGCAACCATATGAATGAACAATGTGCAGTAATAAGAAAATGAGCCATATCTGTATGTACTAACATGGAGAGATCTCAAGATACACTATGTGAAAAAGGCAGTGGGTATTTTTAAAAAGTAAATAAGAAGATAGTAGTTTTATAGGTAATAGACGGATTGATTTTAGTGTACTAGTATACACATAACTTTTCTCTAGAAGGGAATCTCAAGAAACCATTAATAGTGGTTACTTCATGGGATGGGGACCTTTCACTTTTCCTTTATGTTATTAAAATTGTTCTGTTTGAATTTAGCTATATGTGTATATTTCTGTTTTATGTCAATGGAGTTTCCCTGGATAGTGAGATCGCAGCTCTTAGGATTATAAAAGAAGCTTTCAGCTTTTAGTTTTTAGCTAGTTTTTGAAGTTACACCTTGGTCTCAGTTATGCTGTTAGGAGGAGCCTCTGGTCCCACTTAATTCAAAGCAGTTCAGGGAGACTAGTGGCCAGTCTACGTGAGAGTGGGAGAGGCGACCAGAGGCCGCAGCAAAACAGCAGTTCTCAAGAATGTTGTCCATGCCAAGGCAGCATGGTTTCAGCCAAGCTGGATGTCCGAACATAAGAACCAAAAAAGCTCATTCCTAGACACATGTGAGACAATATCTTAGGAAACTCTTAGAAATAACCAAGGGACACTTCGAAGGAGGCTAACTTACAGCTACAATGCAGTGGGCAACACAACAACATACCCAATATGCACTCCAACATCCCTACCACATTCCAGAAGCTAGTGATGGGTGGGAATGAAGAGCATGGGTGTGAGGCAGGGTGAGGGCAGGAGAGGTTAGGGTATCTGGCGTACACATTGCCTTGTAGTAAGACGAAATGCAGGGGGCAGGAGGGTAAAGCTGCCCATCAGAGCAACCACATCAAAGTGTCTGGCTTAGCTCCTTCCAGAACCCAGCCCACCGAAGAACACAATGGATGGGGTTAGAATCTGCATGTCAAACACTTCCCATCCAAGTAGGAAAAATACAACTGTGTTCTTGATCAGGTCTAAGAGCAGAGGTGTATGAGAAAACGAACTTCCAGGTCATGTTCAACTCAACAGAGTTCAACTAAAAGGGGTGACCCTTTCTTCTCTAAATAATTGTTCATTAAACATCTACTTAGCTCCAGGTTCTGGGGTAGGTGAGGATCTGGGAATACCCACGTAACACTCGGTCCCTGACTTCTCAGAATTCACAGTCTAGAAGAGGATATAGCCACTGAGAGGACTCTGCAGTTTAGTGTCAGTGTAATAGACACTAAAACGAAAAAGTCTGGGAGGAGGAAGCGTAGCTGTCAGAGGAAAAGCAGAGTTATACCAAGTTCAAAATGTGTTTACAAGCAGGGAAACCAGGGCAAAAGGATGCCTCCAGAACAAGGCGCTGATTTAATCAAAGGGATTCAGAGAACCAGGGCAGCCTCATCTCCAGGAAACACTAATAGGATGCTCAGTTAAATCAAATGTTCTGAACACCAGCAAATAAATATCCTTTCTCTGCTTAGGCAGCTTGGCTATGGAAGCAGAAAAGGCTGAGATGAATGAGTTCATTAGATTGCCAGTTCTACAGCTCCAAGGTGCCCTTTGTCATCTTTTTCAGCAGTCAGTCCTTCCAGAAGTAGAGCATAACCACCAAGTTACCTTTATTTCCATGGTTAAGGTGTGCCAGGGTCACAGGGGAGCCTAGTATTAACCTTAAATGACCACTTAGTATCCTTCCTAATGTCCAGAAAAGGGATAAAGCCTCAGACCAGACTATCCTAAGGAGTGTGAATGTTCTAGAAGGCAGGAAAGAGTGGGAGTGACGACAGCCTTCCAATTCCGATGTCAATCCTAGGTCCGATGTGGCCTCTTTGAGGCAGGGACTACGCCTTACTCACTGCTGTACCCCTCGCATTTGCTACTGAAAACTCCCCATGCGTGTTTGTGAAATGCATGAGTGAATGCCATCCTCAGAGCTTGTCTAGCCCGTTTTGTGCAGAGATTAAAACTCCAAGGAGGTCCGCAGGTGAGTCTAATAGTAACATTGTCAAAGCATTTGCCAAGCTTTCAAAGAGGCTCTCAGTAGCATCCCACACGTGTCTCTGCCTTTTTCCCTCTTACCTGCTGGCTAGACTTTCCTGGTGCAGGTGGCCAGGCTCCAGTCAGCTGTGCTGGGGCCTGGTGAGAACTACAAGCCAGAACGCAGGGTGTGGTATTTTTAACCACACAGAAATCTTTTACTTTTATGTAGTTAAATGTATCTACATTTTCTTTTATGACTCTTAGGCTTTGTATCCTGTATAAAAGGTCAGGAACCTTGTAACATTCTCAGGTTATAAATTCACCTGTGTTTTCTTCTGGGACTTCTATTGCTTCAGCTATTTTACACTTAACTATTTAATACATTAGGAATTCTCTGTGTGTGTGTAAGAAACAAGAAAGGGATCCAGATTTATTTTTTGTACACAGCCAGTTGTCCCAACATCATTTATTGAATAATCTCTCTTCTCATACTGTTCTTAAAATGCCACTTCACTACAACTAAATTGCATGTTCATTTGTTCACTGTACCCAAATCTTTTCCACTACCCTCATTTTCCTCCAATACTAAACTTCTTAAATTATTGCAGTTTCACCATATGTTTTAATATCTGGTGGGGTTAATCTCCCTTAATTACACTTATTTTTCAGAATTTCATGTATTCCATTTTGCTAAATAAATAATAGTGTCATTTTGCTACTTCTAAAAAAAAAAGTTTCTGTTGGCATTTTAACCAGGATTTCACTTCTTCTATAGAGAGATTTAGTAGAAATGGACAATTTTACTATATGGTGTCTTGTTATCCAAGAGCCTCGTAGATCCACGGAATGACAAATCTTTCACGTTCCTCAGTGTAGTTTTTAAATTTTCTTCATAGTGTTCCTGTATGTTACATTTCAGTTCAAATGTTTTATTCTTAATGTTTAATATGCTCAATTGCCATTTTTTTAAATTCTAAAAACACGCTGTTTTCTGTGTTTGGAATACTTTTCTACCACTTCTCCATTTGGCAAATTCCGCTCATTCTTCGAGGCCCCATTCCAGTATCGCTTGCTTTGTAAAGTCTTCCTCGGCCCCACATCCAGTCAGGATGGAACAGCGTCCTTCCTCTGCGCTCCCACAATGCCCTCTATATACCACCATCATGCTATACCACCATCACGCCACTGCTCACATCGTGCTGTAACTTCTGTGCACAGCCTCTCACCTTCGTTAGTCTGGGAGCTCTGTAAACAGAGGAGCTAGTGCCCCGCAAGCCCGGCTCCAAGCAAGCATTCAGTGATTACATCGAATGAATGAATGCCATAATCCCAGAATACACTTCAATCCTAGAATACACATACACTTCATGGTATTGTACACAATACAATTCAGTAGCATTTCTGTAATGGTAACAATGATAATACTGATAAATGGTAGAATCTGGAATAATGTAATGACAGGGATATTTTTCCCCTTAAACACAAGCCATCTTTAAAAATGCAGAAAGTTATCTCACATAATGAGAAAATCATAAATGATTAAGAAAGGAAAAGCAGATACATTGTTTTGCTGGCTCGTATTTCAGCCTGATGTATAAAGGCAGCATTGTGGTGGGTAGAGCATACTCTGGCATTAACAAGACCTGAATTGAAATCCTAGATCAACCACTTATTAGCTAGATGATCTCAGGCAGGTTTCTTTACTTCTTTAGGCCTCATTTTCTCTATCTTTAAAATGGGCATAATAAATATCTTCATTAAAGGATGCCTAAGAGACATCTCAAACTTAAATGTCCAAAACACTTGATGCCCCCACCAACTCAAATCTGCTCTTTAGATACTCTTCTCCATCCCAGGAAATGGCATGCTCTCCTCTCAGTTGCTAAAAAAAATGGAGGTATCCACAATTCTCCTCTTCCTTCTACTCCATGCTTCCAACCCAATAGCAAGTCCTATTAAGGACTTCCTTAGAAATATTTCCAGAATCCAATGACTTCTCACCAGCTGCTCTCCTCCCATCTGGTCTAAGCCACCATCTTCTCTTGTTCTGACCATTACAACAGCCTCCTAACTAGTCTTCTTGTGTCTACCCTTGCTCCCTACAGTCTATTCTCCTCATCGTTGACCGAGTGATGCTTTTAAACTACATCAAATCATGTCACTACTCTGCTTAGAACCATCCAAGGGTTTTCAATATCACTCAAAGGAAAACTCAAGTCCACACAGTGGCCTGCGAGCACCACTTTGACACCACCACTCCCCACCCTCCCTCTGACTTCACCTCCATCCCTCTCCCCTCTACTCTCCGATCCAGCCACAATGGACTCCCTGCTGGTCGGAGGACACACAAGCAGGTAGACCTCAGGGCCTTTGCATTGCTTCACTCACTGACTAGAAAACCCTTGTACCAGAATATGCATGATCCCCTCCCTTCCTTTGGGTCTCTGCTCAAATGTCACTGTGTTAAAGAGGCCTTCCATTATCACCCTATATAAAATAGCACCTTCCCTGCCCTCTCGTCTCCAACATTCTCTCTTCTACTTGCCCTTCTGTATTTTTCTTCAGAGCACTTTATCACCAGCTGTCACGTTATATGTTTATGTGGTAAGTGGCTGTCTCACCCCAACACCTAGAACAGCTGAAGCACTTAGTAGGTGTTCAACTAATACTTACTGACTGACCGTATAAATGAATACATTATTTATAGCTACAAGGCTATAGTTATACAAAGTGTCTAACCACAGAATAGATTCTCCTAAAATAAACAGTAACTAAGAAACTGGTGAGAAAACTAAACCATCACGGATGTTCATGCTCATTACTCACTCAAATGCTTAAATGAATCAAAAGAAAGATTCCCTTGTTTTACCCAGAACAACAACAACAAAAATCTCCCCAGAATCCATTAGAGATTGCCAACCTTAACCTCTTTTCTACCTTCTTTTCAACATTTAAAAATTACGGCTTTTCCCCTCTCCCTCCTTCCCCCAGACTCTGGGACTCCTCTCCTTCTGTTCATTCCTATTTGGAGCTGAAAGCCAGAAATAGTTGTTTACTTCATTGTCCTCATTTCCCTTCATTGTTACCATTCAGTTCTCTGGTGGCCACCCTGTGTGAATGTGTTTTTTTTTAAATGAATTCTCAATAAGCTGAGAAAGAAAAGCATGAGTAAAGACCTTGGACACAGTTTTAAGCAAAACATATTATAAGATATTTTCTTTAGGAAAAACTATTTATAAATTGACTCTAACATAGTTACATATATACCATCCAATATTATGCTCACATGTAATAATGTTAAAGAGCTGGAGAAAGAACACACTGTACAGAATAAAGACCTCTAATTTATTAAAATGTGAATAATAATAATTATGCATGTAGAGTGCTTCCTTTTAGGAGCCTAAAAAAAATTACCTAGCAAAGGACAAAATCATATGACCTCTAATTAATCAGCAAGTAATTTTTGAGTGCTTGACCCACAACTCCTGCTTTCATTTTTATTCTAATGCAGGGCACAACAATACAAAAGCTTTTATACATAGATCTACTAAATAAGGACTTCCCCACCCAGTAATTATAAAACAAAATAGTAACAATTTCCTTATAGTGGTAAATGCACATTAGATAATTTTCCCAATAAAATAATACAATGTACGGGGGAAATAAATCTCAAATGCACTAGCAGAGAGTCATTAAGTAGGGAGCGAGTTCAAGAATAACCGTAGGTAAACTGAACCACACATTTTAAAGCTGCTTTGAAACTGCATTAACTAGAATAAATAGAGTCACTCATTTAAAATGACTACGGAGGAAACAAAGGTACTAAAGATTTCCTTCCCACAATAGTTTTTCTCTAGATAATTTACCCCAATACAAGGAAACCATTATGTGAATTACCCAAAAAATAGAAAAACAAATATTCCAAAAATTCATTTGGGTTTGACTTTGTACTAAATGTTACTGTTTATAATAGCAATTACACCTGAGCATACCAATTACGTGAGTAGTTACACCTGCAGCATACCTCCTATGTGAGAGGAAGTAGCTCAGAAATGCACTGGATTGAAGGGGAGGAAATAGCCAGTCCAGGATTTAAGTTAAATTTTGATGTAGATAATACGTAATGTAGCTAATCCTACAGGCAGATATTCAGTTACTAAACAAATTCTATCTGACGCCAAAACACAGGCAGGCTAGAAACACTACTAGTTAGGAAAACCACAGTCCCCACTTGCCTGAGACAGCCCCACTATACCCCTGTTGTCCCAGTATCCCATCTGGTTTAGCATTTGTCCTAGGCAGAAGTTCCCCATTTGGGAGATAACTTATATGGTACATGTAAAATATACTATATATTTAAATGTGAGCAATAAATGATGATCAGCCCCTATTTGCCCCAGCTTCATTCAATCACAAATTCTAACACCCTTTAACTTCCTCAACTCAAAAATCATGACAATCCTCACCCCAGAGTTCTCAATAAATATTTGTTAGATAACTTCATTAATTAACATATTAGCATCATCAGTCCAGGAAAGGATTTGGAATAAATCTGGCTACTCTACGAAAGAGGTTCAATAAATACTAGCTGACTGAATATCAGTGAGGAAAATCAAAAGAGTTAACCACAGGCCATCACACTGTCTTCTTGCTTGCTGTCAAGAAATTTTCAGACAAATGGTTGGCATTTCTGATCCTTGGGAAAGGGGATAGAAGAAAGCATGTATTTTCTTAAGTGTGGAATCCCTTTTATATCTAATGTAAATCACAACTGCACTAGCTTCTATTCCATTCTCAATAAAGAAAAACATGATAATTCAATTTACACTAGCAAATCCTTAATTTACACTCAAATCCAATGTCTCTATTTTCAATTTTTAATAGTCTTATTTAATATACATCAATCCCTCTATTGCTCTCATACTCTCTCTTTCTCTCTCTCTCTCTTTTTACCCTTAAAACAGTTTCCTATCCACAGGGGGAAGGGGGTAAGGACTGGGCACAAAGGGTGAAGGTGCGCACCTATATGGCAGCCGACAAACAATAATGTACAACTGAAATTTCACAATGTTGTAAACTACCATAACCTCAATTAAAAAAAAGACAAAGAATTGGAAATCATTTCAGCAAATCAGAAAAAAGTAAAATAACGATATTAATAACAACAACAACAACAGCAACAAAATAGTTTCCTATCCAGTCTGTACGTGAGTTGGTTTTGGCCCCAGGCTGTTGTCTGTGACAGAATGATGATACGTGGGCTCTAGACCATGAGGTATTCACAAAGGAAGCAAACAGTATACCCTAACTTGCAAGGGAGAAAACAAGAGCTGAAAGTGGGAGTGCCCCAGAAGAGCCCACAGGAAACACAGGGCTTGCTCTATCCATGGGGTAGAATCATAGGTACCTTTTTAGCCTTGCTACACTGTCACCAAGATGGTTGGACAGGACGGGACGGGACGAAGCTTCAAAATGCTTCTCAAGAAGTCCTTAAAGAAAGTGAACAAAACAGGTTCTTTTTGGCACAAGCTGCTATGTATGGCTAGTGCTGCACGTTTTAAGAGAGAACATTGATGATGAAGGCTCAACAGACGTCCACAGGATGAATGGATGGATGAATGGATGGATGAATGGATGGATGAATGGATGGATGAATGGTTGGATGAATGGATGATGGTCCTAGAGACGCTGCTTTAACCAGAGTGAAATGCTGACCACTGACATTCTTTGTCCTTTCTCTACCCAAGTACACTGGTAACCAGGGATTAAGCAGATAATGGCAGTCACAGTGAAATACAGTTCAGGTTTTAATAAGCAGTATATTCTGAATGGAGCAACACAATGCCAGAATGTATCAAGTGGTTAGTACTACTTATGTCAATGAACACTAACATGGATTAGTTAGAGAAGCTGAAACCACAGGCTCATGAAAAATAAACATTTCTTCCACAACAGACAATGAAGACTAATTTACCATCTCAAAGATAATGTTCCATAAATTTTACAAAATTTCTTCTTTCATTTTAAAGGGCTCATGAATTAGTGCTGTTTTGTTCCTTTCTAGAACTGAGGAAACTTTTAGTAATGTGCACGTAAAAATAGGATCCATTAAGAATGCATGCTTCTTCCTCGGGGAATGGCCTCGCTCCTTCCCCTTGCTAGAGTCAAACATGTTGCTTGAATGCTCTGCCTTCACGACTCCCATATGCCAGCATTCTTAGTACTGGGATTTTCTGGTGTCAGGTTCAAAACTAAAGACAAGACTCAGACAGTCTAATCTACCATGTGAAAGGAAAGACAAGAGAGAGCTTTTGGCAAGATTTCTGCCTAAATGAGAACCGTGGTCAGGATAAAATGTAACTCACTGCCGCATAATTTGGCAATAAAATGCCATCTCTAATACTGTGGGCGGTTGAACAACCAGGGGTGAGTTATCCTGAAGGTACCAAGGACAAACCTCTCATCTCCCTTCTTCATATCTGTACTTCTCTATTCAGGAAAAGCCTTTGACATAAGACTCACCAGTTTACTATATCATTCCCGTCTTCCCTCTTCTTCTTCCTCTCCCCACCGCAAATCTTGTACCCCTCACACTTCACAGACCCCTTCCCCTCCACATATCCTGCAATTTCACTCCTGCCTGTTTTGACCAGTGCTGTTCCTTCTGAACGGAAAGTCCATCTTTCAGTATTCTGCCTGCCAAATTCCTACTCATCCTTCAAAATCCAGCTCGGATCCCACCTCCTCTGTGAAATGAAGCTGTTCTTCTTATCCCCGGTCACAATTAGTTGACTCTCCCATTCCAGTTTGATCAGTCCTATATGATAATTTTTATCACAACCTTTTCCTGTCAGCTGTGTGAATAACCTTACACACACACACACACACACATCCCTCAGTTGGAGTTCCTTCGGGCAAAAACTAATCTTTTTTCATTTTGTATACCTAGTCCCTAACAGAATAAGGCATGCTGTTGCATTAAGTGATATAAATTTCCAAATAAGATCAGAAATATGTATATGTTCATAAAATCAGTTATCCAATTAAGACTTTGATTAATCCTTGAAACACATACACACACACACAAAAAAAATAACTTGGTACTTGTAGCTTTAAATATAAGAACTGCTCTAAGAATTGGTTTTACTACAGATCCAGGGACATACATAACAAATGTTTTAGAATGAATAGCTGCCAATGGGGAAAAGGGAATGGGCTTGGGGGATAGGGATAAAAATATATCATAAATAAACTAGACAAGAGAGGGGTCTGATGACCCGGTGGTGGTGTGAGCCATAACCTGAGAACTGTGATTAACTCCCCCTTCTCTGCATGAGGTCTCAAAATAAATAACAGAAAATGCAATGCTATTCACAGATACAATGTGGGAACAATTCAACCTTCCAAAAATCTTTTCTTAAACATGATTCTCCCACATGTGAGATACTGATGTCCACAGCTATTTCTCTCATATAAACAAAATCTATTTATTGAATTGGAACCCATTTATTTTAAATGCAAAAAAGGACTTTCAGGAAGTGTAGTGTGTTGCTGTTTTGATTTTATTTTGTAATACCAAAACTAATAATGGCCAAAGTTGACTTTAAAATGTATCTTCTCCTTCTTCAGTTTGATAAACTGATTGAGTTCCGTAACCCA
This sequence comes from Equus asinus, assembly GCF_041296235.1. Taxonomy (NCBI): domain Eukaryota; kingdom Metazoa; phylum Chordata; class Mammalia; order Perissodactyla; family Equidae; genus Equus; species Equus asinus. Next base: position 17,235,974 of record NC_091791.1, on the reverse strand, counting down.
AAAAGAGGAGACACTGTAGCTAATACAGGCCAGAAAAAAGGCCGCCATGCAACACCAAATCAGAAGTCTTAGTGTATTAATCTTTACAACATCATCGACAAAGGTGGAGTGATGCAGAGGATGGTATAACAGGCAGAGAGTTACAGGAAGAAGTAAGAGCGAAGAAGAAACAGAATGCAAGTGTCCCCTTTTTCAATTAGCAGATATACGTTTGTTGATGTAAGCATCAACTACTGTAAGCACGGAAGCTCAAGAAGTCAGCAAACATCAGTGCAGCTCTGATTCCTATAGACTCTCTGCACCACATCCTACCTGGGCCCCAATGCTATGAAAGAGCCACTGTCCAGCAGGGGGCTTTGCTCTACTCTATAAAGCTGATGGCAGCCCTCACCGCCCTCTGCCTTCAGCCAATACTGCCAGGGACTCAGCTTGGACTGCAACCAAAACACCTCATTCCAAAGTTAGGATATTTGAGGCCAGTCATGCCCAACCATCTCCCTCATTCCTGCAGTCTCAATGACGGAAAAGATGGAGAGCCTGCCTCCCTGCTCATTCTTCCCACCTCTCATCCCTTTCTGCCCTGTGCTTCCTCTCTCCTGCTGCACATCTCCCACCACTGACAACCTTCCACTGTGCTGTCTGGAACCACAGTTCCTGGTAAACGAAAATCTCTACAACCTCAGCCTTTCCACAAAGTGCCCTCTGCACCTCCTGACTCAACTGAAATCTGGCTCTCCTCTCCTCTCCCGGGGAAATGTGCCATCCTGCACCAACGTGCTTCCCAGGACCGACACACACCCTATTGTTTCTTTTTCATGCTCTCTCCCTGGAAAGCCCCTCCCTCCACCCCATCCTTTTCCATCTGGCTAAATCCAACTCATTCTCCAAGGAAACAACTCTGCTTTCCTCGGGAAGTTTCACCTGATTTAACGGGCCTCACCCTCCCAACCCTGCCCTCCACACCCCACCCCCTGCCAAGGTTGTATTTGGTGCCACCGTTCTGTATCACCATGATACCGTCTCTCTATCCCATATTCTCTCTCTCCTTCTCTCTGCACCCAGCATATCCTTTTATAAATATTTATGTATTTGTCTCCCCAACAAAACTGTGAGCTCCTTGTGGGTATATACTGGGTCCTAGTCATCGACTGCCAGCATATAACAGGTGTTCAATAAATGTTTGCTGAATGAATGAATGAAAATGTATGGCCTCACTCAAAAACAATGAATGAGTGGGGAGGAAGTGGATATTTTTTACTTACTGGATTTTTCTCCTGATCTATTAAACCTATATCTGTTTGCTAGTAAACAACACAAAGATATATTCAAAGAAAAGCCAACTATCTTCTCTCCCCACTCTTGCCTTCAAGGTAATGACTGTGAAATGCTTAGTTTGTACTGTTGTGTGATTTTCTCTATACCCATAGCACACACATACGCACATATAGGGATTTTTCTCAATTTGCAAAACTGAGCTCAAACATTACATACACCTTATTCTAAAACTTGCTCTTTTCACTTAACAATGTATCATGGCCATCCCTCCAGACCAACACAAATGGATCTAACTCATTTTTTCTAATAGTTGCATAACAGATCATAGTATGGGCATACCATAATTTAGTGACTCATTTCCCAGTGGATGAACATTCACGTCACTTCCAGTTTTATGGAAGTTCTGAAAACAAAGGTAGCAAGACTGATCTAACATTTCAAGAGCAAACATACTTGGAGGTATTTCTCTGCCAGTGCAATGGACCCTATCTACACACCTGGACCTTTTTTCTCAAGATTCAGCTTCTGATAAGCTAGTAGGCTCATGAGTGATCTCTTCTGTGTACAGTACCTGTTATCTGCCATGAGTCTTATATGGAATAGGTATTTAATATTTATTGAATTTAACCAAAGCTAACCAGATAGAAACTGCCTGGAAGGATACACAGAATGCACTGTTTACCATTCTTAAATCTGAGGATTTGATAGGAAGGGAGTAAAAATAGGGAATTTTCATTTTTAACTATATATTTCTGTTTGAATTTTTAATATATTACTTTATAATTTAAATATTTAATATACCATTAATATGTTAATACAACATACAACAATAAAATATATTGTCCTTTTATAATAAAAACATATTGATAATGAATTTCAACACATTACTTTTATAACTTAAATGCAGCTTTTTTCAAAACTTGCTGGATGATACAGAACCCTGAATTAGAAGAAACAAGCTCTAATTCAATGGCTTCCAAGTCTGCCTGTACATAAGAAGCAACTGGGGCTTATTAAACATTCAGATTCCCAGGCCTCTCCTTGAACATTTGATTTAGTAGATCTGAAACAGAGCCCTGATATCAATATGTTAATAAATACTCCAGATGATTCTTACAATTCTGCTCTAATCTATTGGTCCTTAGAATTACCTGGGGAGCTTTTCACATACATGAACTTTTTGGCTCTGTCTTCAGCGTTAATGAGCCGTTAGATCTGGACTGAGGCTTGGGAATACACATTTTTAAAAGACTACCTAGGACAATTCTCCCCAGATTTGGAAACTCTATTCCAACTGCTATAATTTCCTCTAGTTGGTAATTCAAAAATAAAGATATGATGGCTCCATTTCGGTCTATAGTAGTAAAAATACAACACTAAGCTAAAAGTCTTTGACGAGAATATTCTAAAAGACCACAAGATGGGAATGTCTTCACTTGCCCTATCATGGAATTAAAGAATGCTTTTTATTGCTCGTTTGAATAGTGTATTGAATTTTAGTACTCTGTTTATATCTTAAAGAGCAGATGAATTAAAGAATGATATTTTTCTCTCTAAAATTTTAAAATAAAATCACTTTTCTTATGAGATTTAATTACTTTCAGTTTTTCAATTTTTAAAAAGTATTTCTACCCCTACCATAACCTACAAGCCAGATATTAGAAATAAGCAGAGATCGTTTTTTAAATCAATGATGTTTATGTTTCCAAGTGTCTAAAGACCTTCCTATTTGCAAGTTAGGTATTTAAATAGACACATGAGCTTTCTGATCCTGAAGGTTTACTTCTACTTTTAGGAGTACAGATGAGAGCAAATACTGGATATGAGAACCAGAGCGAAGCTCACAAGTTTGACAACATCTTTTACAAAAAATAAATATCAAACATTTTTCCACACAAGCTCAATTCAGTAGCTACCTTACCAGGAACTCTACTGATCACTTAGAATTGCTTTTTACAAATTCATAAAAATAACAATGCTTCATGAAAACATAAGAAAAATCTTCAGTCATTGGTAAGATCTAAGAAGTTCTGGTCCTCAAAACTGAAACAGGAGCGAGCAGAGTGGGAATATCCACTGAACATCAGGGATCAGGGGCCTTGCTTCCTTCACTCTGCCATTACCAAATGCCCACGAAGATGTGTCTAAATGTATTGGCATTCCAGGTTACTCACAAAGGCCATTTCCCTTAAATCTCAAGGATAAGGCATTTTCTCTCTCTTCTTAGTAAATCAATGACTGCAATGTTTACTATAATATTCAAAGGACTAATAACGGAGAGGCAGTAAAACAAAGCAGGTGTGATCAGAAGTCAGACAGACCTGGGTGGAAATCAGGATCTGCCACTTAACAACTGTTTGAGCTCAGGCAATTTACACAATCTCTTAAAATCTCCGTTCCTCCATCTGTGAAATGGGGAGGTAAGAACGGAATCTACTTGATTCAGTTATTGCGAGGATAAAATGACATAATACATGTAAAGTACCTGACACATAATAAGTAGGCAATAACTGATATTTATTATCATGGTTTTTCCCCCTGCAATTGTAGTCAAACTTTAAACTGTTAAATGCAGGATTATCAACATGGGGTTCGAAGGGGAAACAAGACAGCTGAGAGAAATGTCTATGTCTGATTCCAAATCATCCTGCTTGAAACCAGGTTCAAAAAGAAATACTTGAGAACAAAGCCCTAATCCAGGGCTGTAGCCCTCTGAATCACTGGGCCATCTTCATTTCTTATGCTCAGATCAATACAGGAGACCCTGCAATAGAAGGGGCCAGAGACAAGGGGAAACTGGAGGGCGGGGGGGGGGGGGGGGGGGGGGGGGAGACAACCTAATGAAGCATGCTTCTGAGGACATACCACGTTTGTTCCCAGTAGTTATTTGGCTTCTACAGTGTGCAAGGTTCTGTACTAAGGGTTTTGGGTGGTGTAAAGCTGGATCAGAAGTGGACTCTGACCACAGAGAGTTTTACAACCTATGAGAGAGATTCCCCACACTTTCCCTGTGGCACTTAGGAGAGAGATGAGGACCGACGGTCTCAGACTTAGAACACAGTTTAGAGATTGTACAGCTGGAGGCACTCGGAAGATCCCGCACACACATCCAGTCCCCCATAATCATATCTGCTCCACCCTCTTTTTTCTTTCTCTAATACGCACAAATCATTAGGCGTCATTAGGCAGGTAGCATCTCAGGGCCCCACGTCCCCTCTGTAGCCCAGTATGTACAGATGTAAATTCTGTTATTGCACGCAGCTCTTACCACCCCATTTCCAGGTCTACAACCAACCGACCACGTTGCCAGATCAACAAAGACATGTTTCCTTAAAAAGGAATTTAAACATTCTGGATAGAAATTACTCTATTCATTTCATGCCCCAGAATGAACCCTGAAAAGCAGCACTTAATTATCCAACACATGCTATCAAATTCTTAAACTTACCCCTACCCGCTCCCAAAAAAGCAGGGTTAACATTTCAGTTAAAAAAAAAACAAAACACCTCTGCAATTCCTCTTACAAGTTTCAGGGTATCAAAGGGGTGGAACTTACTGCTTTGCAAAAACACTTTCTAAAAATAATCAATATTTTCCTTAAATGCTATGTGAAAGCAACCAAGTCTCTTCGTTTCAACTGCTGGCAAGCTGCACAACGACTTGATCTCTTTAATATTTCACTCATAGTAGCAGCCACTGAGCTATGACTAACCCACTCTCCCCAGCATCACCACTGGCTCCAGATGGCAAGAAATACATTCCCTTCACTCTTGCCTGAAAAGCAATTCTGATTTTTTTTCTTTCACCCAGTTTCACCTGCAGTAATTGTTTCACTCCAGAAAGAAAATGGGGGGTGGGGGAGGGAGGTGAGATTAATGCAAAGAGGAGTACAGGTAGGGAATTTACTTTTTTTAATGGGGTGTGAGCACTGCAGCTTTAAATGTTACTGCATCAAGCCCTGGATTCCTTCCATAATCGAGCTGCAAAATGGTAACAAGAAAGGAGGAAAAAAAATACCTCTTCCTCCCTCCTGGCCAGCCCTTCAGGCTGCTCCCCAGCAGGACGGGCGGCGGCAAGCCCATCCCCCACGCCCTCCCAGCCCCAACGTGCCGCTTGGACAGGTGAGCCCGGCACCGACCTTGGCCCTCAGGCTTCGCCCACATCCGGGGAACAAGGTCAAGGGCGAGGGCTTCCTTCCACCCGCCAGCCGCCCAGAGCCCAGGGATCCGTTGCCAAAGTTTCAGGCCAGGTTGGGGCCAGCGCGGCTCTCGCAGCCCCTCGCCCTCCCGCACCTGCCCGGGCCGCGCGGCTCCGCGCCCTGCCCCACCGGGCCTGGCGAGGGGTCCGCGGACGGCGCCCACCTGGTCCCCACTCACCCCTTGCGGACATGGTTCAGGCGGCAGGAGCCGAAGCAGGGAGGGCAGAGGAGAAACCCGGCAGGGCGTGAGGAGGAGAATATCCCCGAAACGCAAGCCGCGCACACGCGCCCGCCCGCCGTGGGGAGGCGGCTCGCAGCGCCCGGTCGCCTCCCGCAGGACACCTGGCCGCCCGCTCGGTGCAGCGCGGCCGGCAGGCGGGGACGCAGCGGCCAGCGGGACGGCCGCCGGGCGCGGCCACGCTGACAGCCCGCGGCCCGCGCTGGGCGGGGCCCGCCTCCCGCCTCCCGCCTCCTCGCGGCCCACCGGGTCCAGGGCCGCGCTGCTGCGGCGCCCGGCGGGGCTTTTGTCCCCAGCGAGGTGGGGCGTGCAGGAAGGGGCTGCGTCTTCCCCTCCGCCGACCCGGGTTTTTAACTAAAAATAATAACTAATAATAATATTGGTGCTGTTATTAGTGGCTTTCCAGCCTCCTGCTTTGGTCCCAGAGAAAGAAAGCAGGAGCGAGCTGTTCCCTCCCCTAGGTGATGCCCTTGACCGGAGGAGAAGACCACCACTGCCTGAGAGGGCCTGGCCCTCAGTGGGAAGAAGGACCTGGGCGGTCCGCACGCGGGTCAAAGCAAAATTAGCGACCAAGGTCAAAGTCAGCTGGGTGGGATGGGCGGGGCTTTTCTTCCAGCTACCCTTGAGGTAAGCCCTGAAGAGCAGGGACCACTGACCCAGCGCCGTGTCTTGAGTCAACAGACGCTCGAAGATCTTCTGCAGACATATTTGATTCATTGTATCAACTCTGAAGTGTCAGGGCAGGGCTGGGCTGGAGAGCAGGGCCAACTCTCAAACAAATCCACTGTTTCTATACTTAAGGGAGAAAACAAGAAAATACAACGACCAATCTCCTACTGCCCTGGAGGTTTATCAACTAGAGCTTGGTGCTAGAAAGCAACAAAACAAAAGCCACCAGATCTAGAAGTTCTAAACTGAAGAAGTGGGATTCTAAGCTTCAAGAACAGGAACAGTACCTTAAATTAAACTTCTAAGACTGGTGGAAGAATTCCAAGTTTCTGGAATTCACACATTCCCTGCTCTGTTGTCTTCTCCTCTGTACACTCTCACAATAGGTGTTCTAGTTATTTCCTATGTAGACACTTCTGAAATCTATCCTGGTATGATGGGAATTGCATAATAGGTCTGACAATTCCAAAATATTCAAAGAATAGGAAAATGTAATAGCTCTAGAGAAAACTAATTGGTGGGTAATTGAGCATCATTGAAGAAAGCCCCTTCAAATGATGTGAGGAAGCAATACTGGAAAAAAGATAAGAAAAAAGAGTAGAAATTCTCAAATTCCACTACAAACTACAAAAATTAACTTATTTATCCATCTTGACAACATCCCTTTCACTGTCTTCTAGGCAGAAAACTTGCCAATAAATCACAATCCAGTTGCTTCAGTCTCAAAACAACTCTTCTTTCCCACTGTTCTCAGTCCACTATTAACCCTTCTCACCCAAAGGATGATTACATGAATAGCTTAGCTGCTCTCCCTATATCCAGCCTCCACCTCCTCCAGTTTATTCTGCCTATGGCCTTGAGAATAGTTTTCCTAAAACGCTATTTATAACATGACGTCTTACATAACATGACATACTCCAAAACCTCCAGTGACTCCACACCAATCTCCAGATAAAGACTCAACATTTCAAAGTGTCTTCATCCATGCACTTAATTCATTCAACAGACTTTTGTTGAACATACACAATATACCAGTCTCTATGTCAGGTACTAGCGTTATAATGGTGAACAAGATAGACATTGTCCACGTCTATGTGGAGCTTAAGGTCTTCAGAGATTTTAAGCCCTTCCACACTCTATGCTCTCCTACCTCTCCAGCATCATCTCTAGCTAGGCCGCTAAGCAAACACTCTCTTGTAGACAGAATACTTTCCCCTCTGATTTTCAGTAATATCATAATATCCAGTCTCCCTCGTTCTCATTGCTCTTCCCAAATACCATTCTCCTCACCCAAATTAACCTACATACTGCCTCCTTATGAAATGTTCTCTGGCTGCCTCAACCCACATTGATCTCCACATTCTCTCAACTTTGTAGCTTGTATTTTCAGAACCACTTATTTTTACTTAATATACTAGTTTGTGTTGCTACTTAATGGTTTTGTTATATATCTTTCCTGTCTCCCCAACTGATTGTAAGTTTCTTGAAATCAGAAACTTGGATAGTCTTGTTGAATTGAATTTGTTCTGGAAGTACACTACAGATTATATATTATACTAGACACCATTCTATAAGATAAAAAGGTCCCAGAATTGTGTACCTTTCTACTTTTATCCTTGTAATTAATATCCAGTTCTTTTCTCTGACTGCCATAATAGTTCTGGTCCTTATAGCCTCACGCCAGAACTATAAGTACAATGCAAAAGCCCAATAATGAACGGAGCTTACTCTTGTCCTTTAGATGCTTATAACAGACTACACAGATGCTTATAAAATATACCCCTGTACATCATTGTCTCTGAAATAAGACACCTTACACAATACCGCTAGGTACACAACTAGCATTCAGTCCCTGATTGACTGGCAGGTTGGAAAATGGGAAGTTTATTATCAAAGATCATCTTCACCTGAAGAAAAGTTTCCCTATGAATTTAGCTTTAGGTTAAGTATCAGTTCAGATTTAAAAACACATATGATTTGCTTATATTTTGGAATTATGACACTTTGAAATGCCTCTTAAGATCAATCGCATCATCCCAGAATCTCTTCCTATAATCTTAGAAATTGAAACTAATTCTTTCAACCACAAAGCAACCAAGTTCCTGTTAATAGCTTGACAGATTTTTTTTGTAGCCTAACAAATTTCTCATCTAAAATAACTGAGAATACTTTAGAAATAATTGTAAAAGCGAACTGTAAGGTGCAAGGAATCTTAAGAGCAATGTTAAGTGCCACTTTTTAAAGTCAGAAAATAAAGGACAGTCTATTGGTTGAAATTATAAAGGGGAGTTTATATAGACTAAAGAGAAGAAACATATTTCAGTTCGTGTTTGAAAAAAGATGGTACAATTTGACTCTTGCCAAAAAATTCTTTCAACTTCTAATGGAAGGAAACTTAGTGTATATTATTAGTGTTTTCTTTTCTTTATTGATCTAGTAAATGATTGAATATGGATTTTTCTTCCCACCACTTTTCAATCGCTGACTCATGATCACTTCTCATTCTGAACCTTAACTTCTCATGGTAGCACAAGAGTAATTCTGCTTTCTGCATAAATTCAAATTTTGAAAAAAGGCAGACTGAGCTACTCAATAATTTTTCAGCAAATACGTTTATAATGCCTACCATGTAATAGGCAATGAGGAAGGTATGGCAAACAAGTTAGATAAGGTTGCTCTCCTCATGACAAGGACATTCTTGTAGAGAAGTCAGACAATATATAAGATGTAGAAGCTAACACTGAGACTTTTCATTAAGTCAGGTCACTACAGGGGGCTAAAATGATCCCAGGTGAGTAGCATGCATCGCTCCAAAGAGAAGCAAAGAAAAATTCTATTTTGATAAAGTCATTACCAATTTAAACCGTCCAGATTCTACGTATCAAAATAAGGTCATAATCAAAGATTACCAAATACATGAGGAAACAAGCCACTCTGAAGGAGAGTTGGCAGAAACAACAAATAGCAGATATAGACCATAAGTACATCAGACATTATAATTCCCAGATAACAAATATAAAATAAGAGATGAAATATATAAAGTAATAAAAGATATATATCACAAAAATGATCCAGCAAGAGACTATCAAAAATGGCCACATAAATTTCAAAAAGAACCAAATAGTAATCTAAAATATTAACTGTTAAAATTTTTAAAAATTCAAGGGATAGGCAAACCAGAAAATTAGTTGGAACCAAAGAAAGAATTCGTGAAATGGAAGGTAGATATTTAAAATTACTAAGACTACAGCTCTGAAACATTAGGAGATGGATAATATGAAAGAGAGGTTAAGATATATGGAGGATAGGATGAGAGGGCCTAATGTTTAAATAATGGGAGTCCTAAGAGAGAAGAGAAAATGTGGAGGAGAGAGAACATTTGAAGAAATAATAGCTGAGAAATTTTTCACAGAAAGACATAAATTCATAGATAAAGCAAATGCAACATATATCAAGCAGGATGAATAAAAAGAAATCCAGACCTAGACACATTGTATTGAAACGGAAAAACACTAAAGACAAAGAGATCTAAAAAGCAGTCAAAGAGAAAAGACTTAGCTTACGAAGAAATAACAGACTGACAACAGGCTTCTTCAAGGGAATGATGAAAGACAGAAGACAAATGAATTCTGGTTAGACTATAACCAATTAAAATTGTGTAAACAGCAAAAGTATCTTTCAAAACTGAGGGCAAAATAGGGGCCAGCCCAGTGGCGCAGCAGTAAAATTCGTACATTTCTCTTCGGCAGCCTGGGCTTCACCAGTTCGGATCCTGGGTGCGGACATGGCACCGCTTGTCAAGCCATACTGTGGTGGGCATCCCACATATAAAGTAGAGGAAGATGGGCATGGATGTTAGCTCAGGGCCAGTCTTCCTCAGCAAAAAGGGGAGGATTGGCGATAGATGTTAGCTCAGGGCTAATCTTGCTCAAAAAAAAATTGTAAAAAAAAAATGAGGGCAAAATAAAGATATTTTAAGATAAACAAATACTGAGTTTACCACTACAGGAATTTCTACGTTATTTGGATATAAATATACATAATATGTAAGTATATTTATACAGGGGACAATGGTCCCTATTAAAAGGTGTGAAATGGAAGAAAGAATAAGGGAAAAATTTTTGTTTACATGTAGATAAATCTAATTAAATATTGACGCATATGAAATGATAAATTAGGAGAAAATTGGTTCTTTGAAAAGATTAATAAAATGGATAACCTTTAGTGGAGTTGATTAAGGAAAAAAGAGAAGACAGAAAGTAACCAAATTAGAAATAGCAAGAGACACTTAATTACAGATAGAGCAGATGTTTAAAAGAGGCTGTGGACTGGAATTCTGCTTCTCGCCATGGTGACATAATAAGAATTGGACTTGCCTTCCCACGTCAAACAACTGAAAAACTGAATAAAATACACAAAGCAATTATTTTTAGGGATTGGATATAGGCAACTCGGGACAGTGACTCTTTAAAAAAGAAAATCAAATAAGGTAAGTGCTATGAATGTCCTTGCTTCTGACTGGATATTTCCAGACCACAGGTGGTGGGAGGAAAAAAACGAGCTCAGAGACAGACATCATAGTCCTGGGAGGCTGAGGTGGCTGGAAGTTGTGGGACAGAGTACCTAGTTGTGAGGTGGAAGAAACGATGTAGAGAAAGAGCTCCAGGAATCTGCACAAGAGTCCTCTTGAGACTTCCCTGAGTACTAGGCTACACATGTATAGGAAGAATCTCCACAAGGGTAGGTAAAATGAACAAAAAGTTGAGAGCTGGACGTTATGTAGGGCTCACACAGGGCTAAGAGACACTTGAGTTCTGGCCAGGCACAGTGGAGATCCGTTGGTGATAATGTAAGGCGTTCAGCGGAGACCTTATAGGAGTCACACCTTAACAGGAAGGCTAAAATACTGATGGAGTAAAAGGTACACTCCACGCACCCTAGGAAAGTTTACAACAGGCCTTGAAGGGATCAAATTGATCTGTAATTAACTTAATTGCCTGTAGAAGGGATAAAAACAATCTTAAAGGAAGACAACAAAATCCAGCCCTCCACCAAATAATGGTTACAATGTTCAGCATCCAGTCAAAATTACTAAACATGTCAAGAAGCAGGAGCATGTAACTCACAACTCAAAGAAAAATCAGCCATTAAAACAGACTTAGGGGAGCCAGCCCTGATGGCCTAGTGGTTAAGGTTTGGTGTTGTCACTGCTTTGGTGCCCTGGTTTGCTTCCCGGTCACAGAACCACACCACCCATCTGTCAGTTGCCATGCTGTAGTGGCAGCTCAGACAGAAGAACAAGAAGGACTTGTAACTAGGATATACAGCTATGCACTGGGGCTTTGGGGAGGGAAAAAAAAGGAAGATTGGCAACGGATGTTATCTCAGGGTGAATCCTTCCCTGCAAAATAAATTAAATTAAATAATTTTTTAAAAAGATAATAAGCGAATACTACAAGAAACTTTTCAGACTTAGAATGACAGAGATAATGGAATAACACAGAAGGATGTTAAAATATCTATATTAACTATATTTAAGTATTTAAAGGAAGACATGAAGATAGGAGGAAAATGAAAAATTAAAGAACAAATGAACCGAATTGAAGTTTTAGAAATGAAAATACAATATCTTGAGCAAACATTTAAGTGGAATAAATAGTATATTAGACTTCAAAAGAAAAGATCAGTGAACATGACATAGTCAATAAAATCTATTCAAAGTGACATACAGAGAAAAAAACATTGAAAAAAATCATAAACAGAGTTTCAGTGACTAATGGGACAATAATAGTCTAACATATGTATTTTTGAATCCTAGAAGGAGGAGGAGCAGAAAATGCTCCAAATTTGAGGACAACAATAAAATAAAAATAGGGGCCTGCTTGGGGCTGGTTCAGTGGTGTAGTCAAATTTGTGCCCTCCACATTGGCGGCCTAGGGTTGGCTAGTTTGGATCCCGGGCACAGACCTATGCACTGCTTATCAAATCATGCTGTGTCAGGCGTCCCACATATAAAATAGAGGAAGATGGGCACAGATGTTAGCTCAGGGCCAACCTTCCTCAGCAAAAAAAAGAGGAGGATTGGTGGTGGATGTTAGCTCAGGGCTAATCTTCCTCAAAATAAATTAATTAAATAATATCAAAATAAAATTTAAAAAATAAAACAAAAATAAATTCCAAAGAACTCAATGATTCCCAAGCAGGAAAAATATACATCCACCTACAAAACAAAATACACCCAGACACATCATAAACAAATTGCTGAAAACCAGTGATAAAGAGAAAATCATAAAAGCTGCTAGAGCAAAAAGATAAATTACACACAGAGCAACAAAGATAAGGAGAGAAGTCTTCTTAATAGAAATAAGGAATCAAAAATTCAATGGAAATGCTGTATAAAGTGCTGAAAGAAAAAACTGTCAAACTAGAATTCTATATCCTGCAAAAGTATTCTTCAATAACATTAAAAACTTTTTTCAACAAACAAAAGCTGAGAAAATGCATCATCAGCACACTTGTACTAAAAGAATGTTAAAGAAAGTTCTTCAGGAGAAAAGAAAATGATACCAAACAGAATAAACAAAACCAGACTCAGATATGACCCAGGTTTTGGAACTATCAGACAAGTACTTTAAAATAATTGTAAATCTGGATCTGGTGGAAAAGAAGGACAACCTGTATGAAGGGATGGGGAATTTTAGCAAAAAGATGGATACAATAAGAAAAGTCAAATGGTGGGGCCAGACCAGTGGTGTAGTGGTTAAGTTCGCATGCTCCACTTTGGTGGCCTGGGGTTCACAGGTTTGGATCCTGGGCATGGACCTACACACCACTCATCAAGCCATGCTGTGGTGGCATCCCAAATACAAAATAGAGGAAGATTGGCACAGATGTTAGCTCAGGATCAATCTTCCTCAGCAAAAAAAAGAAAAAGAAAAGAAAAGAAAAGAAAGGTCAGGGGCTGGCCCAGTGGCCGAGTGGTTAAGTTCATGTGCTCCGCTTCAGCAGCCCAGGGTTTCACTGGTTCGGATCCTGGGTGTGGACGTGGCACTGCTCATCAGGCCACACTAAGGCAGTGTCCCACATGCCACAACTAGAAGGACCCACAATAGGGGCTGGTCTGGTGGTGCAGCAGTTAAGTTCACATGTTTTGCTTCTCGGCAGCCCAGGGTTCGCCGGTTCGGATCCTGGGTGCGGACATGGCACCGCTTGGCAAAAGCCATGCTGTGGTAGGTGTCCCACATAGAAAGTAGAGGAAGATGATCATGGATGTTAGCTCAGGGCCAGTCTTCCTCAGCAAAAAGAGGAGAATTGGCAGTAGTTAGCTCAGGGCTAATCTTATTCAAAAAAAAAAAAAAAAAGAAGGACCCACAACTAAAAAAATATACAACTATGTACTGGAGGGATTTGGGGAGAAAAAGCAAAAAAAAAAAAAAAAAGAATTGGCAACAGTTGTTAGCTCAGGTGCCAATCTTTAAAAAAAAAAAGAAAAGAAAGGTCAAATGGAAATGCTAGATATATCTGAGATGAGAATTCCTTCAATGAACTCATCAGTAGACTGGACACATCTGAAGAAAGAATTGGCAAATCTGAAGATAAGTAAAACAAGATATGATATAGTCACATTGAAATATTTTACGTTTACGATAATGACGTACTGCAGCTATACCCAATGTGGTTGAATCATAGAAACATAATGTTGTTAACACAAGCCAAGCTAGAAAATAAATCATTTAGAGAAACATACTTGAATGGTAAATGATTTCTTTAAAGCAAGAGAATTCTTTAAACCACACCACAACTCAAAGATGTAGCAGTCTCTGCTGTGGTCACAGCTGACTGGATGGAGTGAGGCCCTGATCAAGCCTGGGCCAATCCAGTTCTCTCTCTAGACAATTTGGATTGGGATGGAGGACACATATTTGTCATTGTTGGGTCTTTGATCTAGGAAGTGAGTTTCCATGGACTGAATTTTGTCGTCCCAAGATTAATGTTAAACCCCTACTCCTCAATGTGATAGTATTTGGAGATGAGACGTTTGGAAGATAATTGGGTTTAGATGCGGTCACAAGGGTGGGATGGTCGTGGTAAGATTAGTGTCCTCATAAGAAGAGACACCAGAGAGCTTGCTCACTCTCTCTCTCCCCCCCGCCCCCCACCATGTGAGGACACGGCAAAAAGACTGCCATCCATCAGCCAGGATGAGAGTTCTCATCAGAAACCGACCAGGCTGGCAGCTTGATCTTGGACGTCTGATTTCCAAAACAGGGAGAAAATAAATTTCTGTTGTTTGAGGCACTCAGTCTATGATATTTTGTTATGGCAGCCTGAGCTGACTAAGACAGACAACTCTGTGAATACACTAAAAGCCGTTGACCTGTACATTTTCAATGGGTGAATTGTATGGCTTGTGAATAAAGCTGTTTTAAAAAGTGAACAATAAATCATCATAAGCCCTGAGCTCAATTCCAGTCCCAAATTTGCTGGCTGGGAGACCTTAGGCAAGTCATTTGACTTCCGAACTTCATGATTGAGAGCCTAGAACCTTTAAATCCTGGCTCCCTCAGTTGCTCCTCCTGCATCCTTAGGAACAGACCCTATAAACTTCAAGTTTCCTCATCTGAAAAAGCTTCCTCTCTGGAATCTTTTATGGATTAAATGAGATAATGAATATTAAATATAGTACCATAATCTGGCATATGGTAAATAATCAAAAAAATTAGCTATTATTTGCTGGGTTCAAACACACATAACAAAAATAATATCCGCCTCACAGATTATTGTGGACTGCAAGTGCGATAATGTACATGAAAGAGCTTTCTAATATAGACCATTGAACAAATGGTAATTGTTTACTTGGCTAATAATGGATAAATTTTGTGGACCCTACTCCTCTATATCCTCATTAGAGTCCTATTTTTCATCTAAGGAGCTTCTGAACTAAAGCATGAAGACACCAAGCTAAGTGTCCACCACTCCCATTCTGAAACGTGTGTTCAGTCCATGTCAGCCTCCTGCGTGTGCCCACATCTAAGAAATGTAAGCGATCTCACACTTAGCCATTTGGAGGCGGAGCATTGATATCATTTGGAGCACTTGCTATCAGTCAGCTTCTTGGGAATTATGTGCTGAATGGTTTCTATTCTATCCTTTAGTAAATAGTAAATGCTTTATATATTATTATGTGGAGGCCCTAACATCATGAAACTGTTAGTTTGAAGCAGATGCTTAGAGGCTGGTTAGGCAGAATGCTGGAAAAGCTACATAGAAGTTGGCAGTAACTCGGGAAAATGGAGAAAAATTGGACCAAAAAAGGAGAGACAAAGGCAAAACAGAGGAATGAGTAATTGAATCCAGATCCAGGTCAGAATGTGAAACTTGAAGGGTCTCTAATTTAGACACGAGGGCCCATGGCAGGTTTGGGTAGAGTAGGGTGGAGATGTTAAATATTTTAGATGTAGGCTTTGTCGTGAAAGGAAATCAGTACAAGGGAATCAAGGCAGAAGTAAGAACAAATTCTAGTCCAAACGGGAGTCAGGCAAAAAAGTACTACCTGCCCAAAGGCACCCATCCTCTCCAGGAACCAGTGCCCTGAAAAAAGAAAAGAAAAGAAAGAAACAGGGTATTCAAGCAGCCTGAGAAGAAGGCATCTGGATGTTCAACTGAACACATGAAGGATGGGGAGTGGCTACTGGTTAATTCTAATCATCAAGGATTATTCATCTGCTGCTGGCTGGTGTCTTCTTGTTTCCAGGAGAGAGGTGAAGCGCCCAAACAACACATAACTGGATGCTCGTTCCAAAAACCATACATAGGCCAGGAAGGGCACATTAGCCACAGGAAGTTCTCACCGTTCTGCTTCATTTATGATAAATCTACAGGATTCATGATGAATACTATGGGAGGATTGAAGACACATATTTTACACACATATTGAAGACACACATTTTACAAACTCTCTCAGTCATTATTTAGATATGTTAAATAACACCAAAAGGAACCTACAGCCTGATAATGGCACTGCCACTTACATTATTGAACTGTTTCCTCTGTCTCCACACTGAGTGCAGGGAATTCTTAACTGACATGAAGAAAAATGACCCTGCTTATAGTTTGTGACTAAACTCCAAATCTGATGTTTATAATGTCCCCAAAAATGGCCCTGATCACTGATCATTATCATTATATGTTACAAAAATTAAAACAAAACCTTCTAATACAAGTAATATCCCTCATATACAGGGAGAAAGCTCTCGTTAACAGGGTCAAAGCAATGTCAACTTCTGATGAGAAGATTGCGTTGATGTTATGATTTGATTGCAGAGTCAAGCCAGTGGAGTACAAAAGTAAATAGCACCTTAAAGGAGTATAAAGCTCCAGTGTGCATAACCTGGCATAGATAATCTTTATGCCACACAATTGCAAAGCCTAAAATTATATACTATTAATAGGATGTAAGGCCACACAGCTCAGAGTGCTGAAGAGTGTTTCAAAAGACCTAGGAATTGTCCTAAGTATGAGACGGCAGGCAACAAATCCGTAACTGGTGTAGGTAAAATCGTTACTGATACCTTACGTAATTTTTCTTTCAGCAATTTAAAGATGTCATTCCATCATCTTTTTCCATAGTTTCTGTTGAAAAGACCGCAATTAATCTTACTGTTTTTCCTTTGAAGGTAAAATGTCTTTTTTTCCTGTCTATTTTTAAGATTTGTTTTTATCTTTGGTTTCATCAGTTTGGCTATGACATGCCCATGTCATGTGTGATTTTCTTTTATTTTACTCAGCTCGGGGTTCAGTAGTATTTTTTTTTTTTTTAAAGATTGGCACCTGAGCTAACATCTATTGCCAATCTTCTTTTTTTTTTCTTCTTCTTCTTCTTCTCCCTAAAGCCCCCCAGTACATAGTTGTATATTCTGGTTGTAGGTCCTTCTGGCTGTGTTATGTGGGACACCACCCCAACATGGCTTGATGAGTGGTGCCATGTCCACACCCAGGATCCGAACTGGCGAAACTCTGGGCCACCAAAGCAGAGCACGTGAACTTAACCACTCTGCCATGGGCCAGCCCCAGTAGTCTTTTTTTTTAGATCTCTGGGTTAATGTTTTTGCAAATTTCTTCTGCTCCTATTCTCTATTCTCTCTCTCTCAAGTAATAAACTAAGGTAGAATGTTTTTAGACCATTTATGTTCCACATGTCTCTTATGCTCTGTTCTTTTTCTTCTATAATTTTTCCTCTATATATTTCAGTTTGAATAATTTCTGTTGACCTGTCCTCAAATTCACTAACTCTGTCTTTTCTGTGTCCTGTCTATTAAACTCATCCAAAGTGTTTTTAACTTCAGATAGTATAATTTTCATTTCTAGAATATGCATTTAATTCTTTTTATAGACTCTAATTCTCTGTTGGACTTCTCTATCTTGTCATCCATTTTTCCATATTTTCTTTAACTTATTAATGATAGTTATATTTAAAGTCTTTATTGGTTAACTGTAATATATAATTATCTGTGGCTTTGCTTATACTGTCTGTCTTTTTCTCTTGATTTTTGGCCACATTTTCTTGCCTCTTCACGCAGTTTGTAATTTTGATTGATGCCATACATCGTATACAAGAATCCAGAGCCTGCAGATGATGTCATCTTCCATCATGTAGGCAGATCACCTCAACCCAAACAGGGATATCTCTTTGTCCCTATTCCTCAGGTGTGGGCTTCCTGGCTTTTGATCGAGAGCCTGCTGGGTCTGTCTCTTTAGCTCTTCAGAGTCAGTTCTGCTGTTTGGGGTTTTGAGTTTAGTTTTTTGCCCTCTGACCCCATGCAGTTTCAACATTTAGCAAATGTCTTGAGGGAGTAACTGGCTGTTTATTTGTGGCAGGCCCTCTCCTTCTAGTGAGACTTTGTCCCTAAGTACTAGGAAACTGAGAGATTTCACTTTGCCTTTGAGAAGCTTCTAGCTAAGTCCCCTAGCATCCTGTACCACCCAAGAATGAGCAAATGCTCCTTTGTGTTTGGTTCTATACTAGTTTACAATCTGTCAAGTCAGCCCCACACAACCACCAAAAGCTTCATTTGTTTCTCTTTTCCCTACAGGGTCCCTCTTCCTTGGCCAAGCCTGATTCTTAGTCCTTACCTAGAATTGGCAAACATCCCCAGGGAAGAAAATGGCCAGAGATTATCAACTCACACAGAAAGCGCTCTTCCCTCTCTGGGATTTTCGTTCATATAGTCTTATTGTTTCCACAGCTCTCTGATGTCTTTCAAACTATGAATTTTGTAACATCCCTTTTCCCCTAGATGTTGCAGCAAGAGCATTGGCCTGCCAGGACCTACCATGCTCTACCTGGAAGCAGAAGTCAGAAATTGGCCTGTAATATTTTTTCAAAAGTTATTTGTCAAAATTGAGACCTCGTACATGTTATCCCTTGATCTGTCGGGATAGGCAGATTGTCTTCAGTAATCTTTCCACTACAGTCTTGCTTTCTGTTCCTACTACAACACTGATACTAAATAATTAAGGTCACCTTTGGTTGTTACTATCTTTCCAAACTTGTTAGTCTTTACTTCTTCCAACCATTCTTCCCCTTCCGCCTCCCATTCACCACCCAGACACACACACATTCATAAAAACATACACATACCATATTTCAACAACACTATTTGTAGTTCCTTCAAATAACTCATGATGTTTCCTCTGCCTGGAATGCCCCTTCCTTCCTTATTTTCATAGCTAACTCTTCTTCATCTTTCCAGAGCCTTCACCTCTTATTAGACACTTTCTTTGTCCCCACTCATTCCTTTCTTCTCTAATCCCATTCATTGTTCTGTAATCCTGTTAGAGTCCCATGTTGTGTTGAAATGATCTGTTTACCAATTTGATTCCTGCCTCCGCAACAATCCCATCACACAATATAGGTTAAGAGCAGAAATTTTGCCTCATTGGTCTTTTTGTCTCCAGCACCCAGTACAACGCTTGGTATTAATGTTGGTTGGTCTGTAGTCTTTCCAGTGTGCCATGCTGCATTTTGTTCCAGGATGACTAGATAATAGCAGGACCATTAGAAGCCTCATCTCCGGGGCTGATTGACATTGATTTTTTTAAGGTACATTTCCTGAGGTCTCACTAGAGCCAAAATATGAAGAAAGTAATAATTCTTCCTGGACTAAAGTGGAATCACCAATGATTCATTCTTTCCTCAATCAATAATACTAGCTGACACGGACATGACTCATACTAGGTGCCAAACCCTTTACATATATCACTTTGTTTCATCTTTACAGCCACCTTTGAGGTAGATACTATTGATACTCCCACTTTACCGAGGAGGAAACTAAAGCACAGAGAGGTTAAATAAGCGACAAGCTACAACCTGGACATAGGTCATCTGGTTCCAGGGACATGAAATTAACCACTATACTATACTGTACATCTTCTTGCCTTCCTTGTCCTTTCTTTTAAATGTTTAATTATATAAGTAGTACGTCAATACCTGCACATTGTGAAAAAATCAGAAACAAAACAAAAGCCCATTTTAATCCAACTTCCACCCAAGTCCAACTTTCTTCCCCAGAAGCAATCACTGCTATTTGATGGGTATCCCTCTAGACCTTTTTCCTTTGTTTACATATATATATATACATTCTGTGTGTGTGTGTACATATACACAGAGAAATATTTTCCCACAGATTGCTGTTTTCATTGAACAATTTGTCTTAAAGATATTTCCATATCAATATACATAGATCTATTCTATTTTTTGAATGTTGCATGGTATGGATATATTCCATAATATGGATGCATTATAGTTCAGTTAACCGTTTCTCCTTTGTTGGTCATTTATGTTGTTTCTGATTTCACTGTTACAAACAATGCCGCATTGAATATCCTTGAATGTGTCTCTTGAATATCCTTGAAAGATTATCTGCAAATACATGTCTAGGAAAGACACTTATAAATAAAATTGCTGGGGAGGAAGGTTGTGTTGATTTTTTTTTTTTAACACTGACTCACAAGCTGCCCTCCGGTGAGGCTGTGACTTTCATTCTTTGTCATTCACAGATAAAAAGGTTGAAGTTGCTGTGTTTCCAGGAAATCAATTCTGTACATAAGCACTCTCACACTCTAACACATGAGGGAAAGCCAAGGTCTTCCCTCTTCACCACTTCATCTTAAGAGAGAGGAATTTAGATATAAATTGGAGAACAAACAGAGTCCTTAAGAACATACAACGGGATTCCCCCAAAAAGGAGGTGGCAGGCAGAGGGAAGTGAAACCTTCCGTGGGAAAAAATGAAGTGGGTCAAATCTTTCTTTCTCCTCTTGAGTATTTCTTTCCTATATTTTGTGACCTGTAGTAAGGCCAGGCCTAATGAGGGTCTCTTTACTCCTGACAGGTCACAATGGATAGGGCAGGATTCAGGGTTAGGGAGCATACAGTGAGAAGTGCAGGAAAATTCTGCTCTAATCCATTAAGGAAGATGAGAGCAAGAGACCAGAGAGGGTGGGGACTGAAGATTTAGCTAGAAGTAGTATTGATTGCCTGGAGGGTCCCTTGTCATACAACACTCATGACTCCAGAAAAGTCCCAGTGGTAATGGCTAATGGTTTTTGTAAGTGGCATCAAAACCACTTTTCATGAGATGCAACCACCAAGTATTTGAATAAAGTTTGGTGCAAGTACTAGTGTTATTTTATATAGGTTATTTATAATGTTATTTATATATCCTATTTATAATGTTACTTTATATGTTATTTATAAAGTTATTTTAAATTTTATGTTACTTGAATGTACTCAGTATAGTAAGCTGATGTTACTCTCTGATACCCTACCCCTGATCCTCTAACTGATCCTCTAACGATAAACAAGCTGCATTTCTAACATTAGATTGAAGTTGCAGAACTCTCTGCTATCGAGCTAAATGACCACATTTATAAGCACATAACTAGAGCATTATTAGCATCACAGCCTAACCTATTAAATTGCCAAAATCCAAATATGTTCTTTCCATATGCGTCTGATTAGGGAAAAACAAAAGGCATTTATGGCCTAATAGTTTTACGGGTTCTTTTCCCTCTTATCCTATTTGGGTTACCAGAAATATTTCAATTCCTACCAGCAATTCTAGCTCTTTGTCTTGTTAGTGCATACTTAGTAATTCAAAGCGTAAATACTAAGGATGTTTTACTTAAGACTCCCCATCTATGGAACTAGAAGTGAGAATAGCTTGAGTTTTAATACGGCCACCTTCGAGAAACAGGTCTTTATTTAGGAACTCTGGAAGGCTAAAAATTAAATTAGATATAAAAGTAGTTGTCCCCCTCACCTCCCCAAAAGGTGCTATTTATTTAACAAATACTCTGTACCAGGCCTTATGCTAAGAACTTTTAAATACTTTTCTTTTTTTTTTAAAGATTGGCACCTGAGCTAAGAACTGTTGCCAACCTTCTTTTTTTTTTCTTTTCCGCTTTTTCTCCCCAAATCTCCCCAGTACATAGTTGTGTATTTTTAGTTGTGGATCTTTCTAGTTGTGGCATGTGGGATGCCGCCCCAGCGTGGCCTGATGAGTGGCGCCATGTCCGTGCCCAGGATCCGAACTGGTGAAACCCGGGGCTGCAGAAGCAGAGCGCGCGAACTTAACCACTCAGCCACGGGGCCGGCCCCATGAATTTTTTTTTTTTTTTTTTTAAGATTGGCACCTGAGCTAACAACTGTTGCCAATCTTTTTTTTTATTTTCCTGCTTTATCTCCCCCAACACCCCTTGGCACATAGTTGTAAATCCTAGTTGCAGATCCTTCTAGTTGCGGCATGCGGGATGCCGCCTCAACGTGGCCTGATGAGCTGTGCCATGTCCGCACCCAGGATCCGAATCGGTGAAACCCTGGGCCGCCACAGCGGAGCGCAAGAACTTAACCACTGGGCCACGGGGCCGGCCACCAGCCCCATGAACTTTTAAATACTTTTTTCACTATTTATTCCTAGAAGGTAAGTCCTTATTTACAGATTCAGTCAACCAGGAAATAAACAGGGGTCTGAGAGAAAGAACAATGAAAAGTAGATTTAAATTGATTTGAAAATTAAAGCAACAGAAGGAGCTAACCACAAAAAGAACAAGGAAAAGATCATTTCAGACAGGTGGTACATCTACAAAAGCTCTATAGGGGGAAAGAAATCTTGTCATGTTCGAGGACTAGAAAGCCAACCACTCTGGGCTGGAGCAGAACAAAAATCAACTTGAATGATCACACTTCAAGTTGAACAGATGAGCAGGGACCAGATCAAAAACAGGAGATTTTATTTTTAAACTAAACGTCAACAAAGACCATTTAAGGATTTTAAATAGGGAAATACTGTGATCTGATGTACATTTTATGAGCACATTTTGCTGCTACATAGAGAAAGATTAGAGCGGAGGAAGAATTGAAGTTTAGAGATTAGTTTGGAAGCTGTTACAGTAATTGAGGTAGGAGATGATGGCAGCTCAAAATGTGATGGTAATAGAAATGGAGAATAAAAATCAGAGGCAGAAGATATTTTGGAGGTCGAATTGACAGGATTTGCTGCTGGATTAGACGTGAGAAAGGACAGGGAGGAACCATGGATGACGTGGAGGTTTTTTGGCTTCAGTAATCAAGCAGTCGGTGGTTGCATTTATTGAAATGGAGACTGTCAGGATGGAGAGGATAAGGAAGGGAAAGATTTGTGGAATTAAATCTGAACTTTGTTTTGGCCATGAGTTTGAGATATCTGTGAGACATCCAGAACAAGTTTAATAAGTGGTTTGCTGTTTGATGTTTGAGTTCAGATCTTAGAGGGGAGGTCTGGGCTGCAGACACAAATCTGAAATCAATCAGCATAATGGTAGTATTTAAATACGTGGAAACTAGTAGGGTTATTTTTGAAGCTGGTATACAAAAGGAAGAAAAGAAGGCCCAGGACTGACTCCCGAGGAGAGCTAACATGTAGTGGTGGGTTAGAAGAGGAGCCAGCAACGGAGAAGAGGATAGGGGAGCTAAAGATGGGAGGAACACAAGGAGAAAGTGGTATTGAGTAAACAAGAACAAAGGGAGTTCTGTGAAGGGAAAAATCGTCACCTATATTCAGCAGTGTGAGAGTAAATGTTTAACAAATGGCTCTGGGGGCAGGGGATGGAGGCTGATTTGTAGCATTTGCTGGTTTCCATAATGCAAATATTCTCACCATGGCTAATTTCAAGCTATCAACGTGTCTTCACTGAACTTGGAGTTGCAAAAAGATGCACACAGTTAGTGGTCAAGTACCAGTACTATCGGGCTCCAGGACAACACTGCTGCCGAGAGGGCACGTGAAATGAAAACAGGAAAATAAGCATTGAATTGGACAACATGTCGGTCAATTAGTGACCTTAGTGAGAGTCATTTTTGGACTATGGGGGCAGAAGCCAGATTGAAGTGGGTAGAGGACTGCAGTAAAGGTAAGAAAGGAAAGACAATGCACAACTTTCCTAAAGACATGGCTGGTAGCTTCAGGGACGAGAGGAGTCAAGATAAAACAAGAAAAAAAGCCTTAATGAGATGAAGATGTTTGCCCTAAGATGCATCAAATAAGTATAAATGGCAAGGATAAGATTTGAACCCAGGTTTGTTTGACCCCAAAGCTTATGCCTTATTAACAGTTTCCCAGACCACAGAGAAAAAAATTTTGTAAGCTAGCTAAACATAGAATTATAGGTGATTATTCTTTTTATGCTTTTCTGTATTTTCCAATTTTTTTCATTAAGAGAATAAAAAAGAGAATAAATTGCTTTCATATTCATAAAAATATTTATGAAAATATAATAGAATTTATATTTGCAGAGTTAACTATTGGGATGCAGCGAAGTATGTGAAAACCATTAGCTAATCGATTTCTACATAAAGAGCAGATGACCAGACAGTGCCACCTAGTGCTAAGTTTACTTCTCAGAGAACTATTTAAACCTTCATTCCATTTTACAGCTTATAAATCAACACACATTAAAATATCTGTGAACTAAAATACCTAAAGGTGCTACCTTCAAAACTCGTGATCTCATAGCTTCTAATTCTTATGTGGTTTCACGACGTTGGATACGGGAAGGGACTGTGTCCTACATTTTGTGTAGTGCTAAGTACATTGTCACAGCTCAAAATATAATGAATAATGGTAGGAACTTGAGAGAGCAAAGTAAATTTTCCGTAAAAAATCTAAGGCTCAGGGCCGGCCCAGTGGTGCAGCTGTTAAGTTTGCACATTCTGCTTCGGTGGCCCGGGGTTCAGACATGGCACCACTTGGCAAGCCATGCTGTGGTAGGCATCCCACATATAAAGTAGAGGAAGATGGGCATGGATATAAGCTCAGGACCAGTCTTCCTCAGCTAAAAAGAGGAGGATTGGCAGCAGATGTTAGCTCAGGGCTAATCTTCCTCAAAAACAAACACCCCCCCCCCAAAAAAAACCTGAAGGCTCTTGCATTAAAATTCAAAAAAAATTATAATTATTCTCCTCTGGAATGAAGTATGTAATAATGAAATAAGCTACTTAGGGACTTCATTGGATTTCATGGGGAAGGTTTTCCTTTGTCTTTGTTAAGAAGACAGACCCCTGTGATAAGAACAAGCATTCTTGGGAGAATGGGGGTGTGGTAGGGGACATGGGTATAGATGCAATAGGTAATTGAGGCTCCTTTTTTATATAAGTCTATATTATATCATTCATGTGTAAATATAATCATAAGGTTATGGCTGTATTTTTGGATTAAAGTATTAAACTATTATAATGATAATAGTTTTGAATGAATACAAAAATCTCATACTAATGGAAATAGTTTTTTAAGAGCATCAATATAATTATTTCTTTCTCTTCTTAATACTTACATTTAACACAATTACATTCAGTTTTCCTCGTAGAAAAAAGATTTATTTCTATTTTAAAAAAGAGACCAAAAAGTACATTATTTACAGGTAATTCGTCTATTGGAAAATCCAAGAATATTTATAGTAACATTACTGGAACTATAGAGTATGGTCTAAAAGAAAAATAAACATTCAAAGATCAACAGCTATCTTACACATCAGAAGTATTCTGTTAGAAAATATAAGGGAAAAAGATCCTATTTACAGTATAATGAAAAAGTTCAAAATTCCCAAAACGTCCTTAGAAGTATAAAAGGCATTATAGCCCACTAGAATTGGACCACATGTGGGTTAGAATCTGTTTGATGGTGGGTTGTGGGAAAGATGAGGACTAAATTATATTTAGTTTTGTGCACCTTCAAAATTTATCTTTCTTTTGTGATAACCTTATTTACATAATTTAAAAAATAGCATTATTCATAGATGGATAAATAATACAGTATTAAACTTGGATTTGTCAAGCAGTTCCAGTGAAATTACTTGATCAGACTGCCACCTATAGGTGGCAAGAAAAGCAGAGTGGTGCTAAAATGTGTTTATTACATACCATGAATCAGGCATTGTAGTAAGAAAAAAGTGAGTTGGCCAGATAAAATACACAACCCTCACTTAAATTTGATTTCAGTTAACAACCAATAGTTTTGTAGTATAAGTATGTCCCAATTATTGCATATGACATACTTATACTAAAAATTATTCATTGTTTGTCTGAAATTCAAATTGAACTGGGTATCCTATACTTTTATTTGCTAAATCTGGCAACCCTTAAATATGGAGATAATAAGGTTGACCACATTCTGCTTATTAAAACCTTTCAATGGTCTCTCACTGGCCCCGGGGATGGTAGCAGTGTCTTAATATGGCAGATAACATTCATGTCTCTAGCCCCATCGTGCTCCTCCCTGCCTTAGCACCAGCTTCCCATCGACATCAAAGTCTTTCTTTTGCTTAGGCTGTTCACTTGGCATGGAATATAGAGGTTCCTGGTTTGTCTGTCTTTTAACATTGTTTAGATAATTTTATTTTATAGTCACATCTAACCTCTGGACTTATTAAGTGAATGTCAAAATTATAATAGCAGATTACAATTAAATAATACATTACTTCAAGGAGATAACAACTAGCGAGAATACATAAATCACATAAAAACATTACCTTGGAAAGACCTTAAGTTGTATGTGTGTTTGTGGGAGTGTGTGTGTGTGTATCTGGCTGTATAATTTGCGGGCTCCATGAAATGTGAAAGTGTGGAACTTCCTGTTCAAAAAATCATTGAGAATTTCAAGATGGTAACAACACAGCATTAACTTAACCGTGGGACTGTTTCAAGAGCAGGTCACATTCTTTTTATACACATTTTTCCCCCCAACTGAATTGATTTAGAATTGAAATTTCTCTAAAGGAAGCTTCTCTTTGTTTAAACTAGAAGTATATGAGTGACTTAAAATTCATGATGTCTTGAGACCTTGCTAAGTGGACCAACTAAACAATCAAGAAGAAAATAAAGCTTGTAAGAATGTGAACTTCGCAGCCAATTCAAGGCCTGGCTTGGTGGCTGCCTGGGGGGCTCATGGTTGGCCTCAGGGATCCAAAAACTTCCTGTAAGTATACTCAAAATTGTGTGTGTGTATGTGTGTGTGTGTGTTTGCATGTGCATTTTTCAGGGGAGAGCTTTCACCTTATTCTCAAAGGGATCAATAACCTAAAAAGGCTTATGGACCAATGTTCTATAAAATTATTTTATTTTGACTTTCTTATCTGGCCAGTCATGCTCTGCTTAAAGAAGCCTCTGCTAGTAACTGGTTTAAAAACTTTAAATACAAGGAACTGTGCAGATTTTTAAAACTACTTTTATTTCAAAATATAGAAGAGAAAAGAAATATGAAAAGAGAAATATATGGAGTGAACAAGTACATCAGGATCCTAGTCAGAGAAATGAAATCTGAAAGGATCTAGATTAAACCCTCACATCCTTCCTGCTACCATCAGAAAACTTGAGAGACAGTAAAACTGATTGTTAATTGCAATATTTCTTATGTAGCAATACATAACATTTATTGAACACATATCATGTGTCAGGCACTGTCCCAATAATCATTTACAATTATTAATTCATTCAATTCTCTTAAGAACTCTATAATCCCCCTTGTAAAAATGAGGAATCAGAACAAGAGAGGTTAAGAAACTTGCCCAAGGACATACAGTGAATGATGCAGCCAAGTTTTGAATTGGCCGCAAAGTCAATATTCTTATAAGCTTGATTTTCTTCTTCATTATTTAACAGATCCACTTAACAAGATACCAACACTTCATAGAATTTTCACTTAATAGGTATCAAGATTAAAATAGGAAACTGAAAATTTATCCTTCCAGAAAATTTTTTTCACTTGGCTTCCGGCACACCACTCCTTTGTGGGTCTCCTCCGACCTCCTACAGGCTGCTCCTTCTCGTCTTTTTGTGGGATAATCTTCTCCCTGTTAGGCTTCAAACCCCTTCTTCTCTCCATCTATATACACTCCTTAGGCAAACTAATGCAGTCCCATTAAGTCCATTGACTTAACTGCTGTCCATATGTTGATGATTTTCAAATTTCTATTTCCAGTTTGGAACGCTCCCTTCAACTCCAGACTCATCCATTCAGCTGCCTTCTCAAAATCTACATTTGAGAGTCTAATCAACATCTCAGAGGAAACAGGGCCAAAATGGACTCCTGATTCCCCTCCTTCAAGACTCCCACAGGCTTCCCCATCTCAGCAAATGGCAATCCCATGCTTCTGACACTAACCACGAAAAACCTGGGCAGCATCTTTGTCTCTTCTCCCTCCCTCATACTCCGTATCAAATCTGTTGGCAAAAGAGGTCAACTCAACCTTCCAAATACGTCCAGAAGAATATATAGCCCAAATCCATCTACTTCCTTAACCCAATCCACTAAGATTTCTCTCACCTGAATTATGGCAAAAGTGTCTGTGATGGGGATAAGCCTCTCAGATCTCCCACTGCAGAAGGATAATTGACTGGTGGCTCCAGCAGCTGCACTCTGAAATCCATCACCATGATCACGATGAGGCCACACTTCCCAAGGACTGCTTCCAGCTAATGACAGCCCAGCAGGAACACTGGGGCAGGGCCATTCCTGGGAGATGGGGGACTTCTCTGACCGGTGACTTTGGCTCAAGGACTCTCCATTGGCCTTGGCAAACTTTCACAGAAGTGCTCTGCAGTTTCAGCCTCTTCCATTTAGCCTTCTCCTACTGCCCTTCCCCTGGTCAGAACTGCACTGCAGTCTGAAGACTTTCAAACCCTATTCTGGCACCCTTTCCATTTTCCCCCACCGGTGTTCCTTTCAATAAATCTCTTACACATCTAATCCCTACTTGGCTTATCAGATGACCCAGACTAACACAGTCTTCTAATTGGTCTTCCTGCTCCCACAATCATGCTCTTACAGTCTCTTCATACAGTAGCCAGAAGTGATCACGTTAAAACCAAGCTGATTACCTCGGTCTACAGGCTCTGTGAGATCTGGCCCTTCCTTCCCCACTTATCTTGTCTCCTCTTTGCTAACTCTTCTACAGCCACACAAGTCTCCTGTCTATCTCTTGACACATTAGGTATGGTTTGCTTGCCTTCGCCTTGTCTTTTCCTCTGAAATGCTTTTGCCCCAGACGTATACATATCTTGAACCCTCTCCTCATTCAGCTCTGTCACTTTCTATCCCCTTATCCTGCTTTATTTTTTCTTCATAGCATGTAATCACCATTTGACATATTATGTATCTATTTTGTTTATTTACTTATTGACTCTCTTCCCCCACTACCACCCAAGTGCCATGAAAACAGAGACTTTGTATTATTCACTCCCAGGTCCCCAACACAAACAAAAGTACTCACATAATAAGTACTCACAAAGTAAATACTCACACCATAAGTACTCAATAATTGTTGTTGCATGAATGAATGAATTCTTACTAAAAATCATGTATAGGGTCATAAAAATCAAAGGAATTTACAACCATAAGTTTGATTAGGAACAGCTGAGTTTTCTGAAGAATGAGGACACAACTAGGAAAATTAGTACCATCAGTAATTATGGACACATATTTTTGTATTCTTACTTTTGCTGATTATAAAAAACAATGCTGAATTTTTATAAGATAAAATTCAAACCACACGTTAATCACTAACCTATTTCATATAAAATATGAAATAGTTTATTATCTCAAGCAAGCTCAAGTCACAGAAAATTAGGTGGATTATAACCAGGAAAGCTCTAAAATGTCAAGGGAGTGAAAACTGTCTTACTGTGACTCTCGAAAGAATGTGATACTAAGGAATAGTTGGCAAATCTATTTTTTCAAGCAAAGTGAGACAAAAAATACAGAAAAACATGCAAGAATATCCTTAATGCTGGAAATACCTGATGGCAAATTAACTAACTGACTGTAATGAGGAGTAATTGGAAATATATCTGAATTTTTGTGAGATTTAATGAAATTGGAGCCTTGAACACAGTTGAGATTAAGTTTTTTAAAATCCGTGTTCTAGTGAAACTCAAAACAACCTTTCTACTTTCCCTCCTACTTTTCTAGCTATATACTTAAGGCAGGGAAAAAAACAAAATTAAAATATTGTATAATTAATCACATTTTTAAAAACTGGGACCCAAATGATAAGTCTAAAGGTCACACAAAATTTCTCTGACATAATGGTTATATGCATACAAACGTCAGACTCTATGGCATGGAAATAGAAGCCACGAAATGCCTTTTTGGCAATATGCCCTTCTGTGAATGTTACATTTAGAGACAATAGACAGAAATGTGGACACTAGATCCTGTCGGTGATTCACTGCACAGGAAGGTCAGAATTATTGAAGTATTTAAGTGGTATAACTAATACCGGGTACTCTATATCATTCTTGTCAAGTGGTTAAAAGAAGACAAGTAGAAATTACATTTCTCATTTTAGCACTAAGCTATTATACAAACTTGAATTAATTCTCTCAATCCTTCCAGAAATTGTGGCAAGAAGATATAAGCATGCTTTAGAAATGCTTCCGTATTTACTATGTGGCAAGGACAAAGAAAATATTTACCTTACTGAGTCTTATTCTGCATTCATGAGGAAACCTGGCCCAGTTTTTATTTTATTTTGCTTATTTTGAAGAAGCAGAACTGTGATCCATTAAACGTTTTTAGATGGTTATTAACACCTCCTGGGAGCATGTGTCCCAGTACAAAAGAAGTCCAAGATAAACCAGAATATAGTATGACCTAACACGTTGAGCACCAGGAGCCTTATGTTCTCATTTTAAACTGACCACTAACTAGCTTGTGACTTTGGGTAAGTCACCAAAAATTCTCAGTGTTATGTATCTATTGCTTCTTCACAAATTATCCCAAATTTAGTGGCTGAAAACAATAAACACGTATTATCTTCCACTTTCTGTAGGTTAGGGATTCAGGAGTGGCTTGACTGGTTCTGGCTCAGGGATTCTCATGAGATCACGATCAAGATGTCAGCTAGAGCTGCAGGTTCGCCTAGAGCTAGAGGATCTGCTCCTAAGCTTACTCGTGTGGCTATTGGCGAGAGACTTCAGTTCTTCACCTTGTGGGCTTCTCCAGAGGCTTGCTCATGATAATGGCCACTGGCTTCCCCCAAAGTCAGTTATGCAAGAGCGAGAGTCAACTAGCCAGGAGCTGCAATGTCCTTTACATCCTAATCTCAGAAGCAACCATCACTTCTGCTGCATTCTACTACTCACATAAACTAACCCTGGTATGCTGTGGGAGGGCACTACACAAGGGCATGAATATCAAAAGGTGGGGATCATTAGGGAACATCTTGGAGGCTGGCTATCACACTCTCTGACCTCAGTTTCCCCATCTATAGAGTGAGGTCTTTTAACTAGATGATCTTTATGGTTAGTGACCTCTTCTTTCCCCAATGCCTACTGAATGCCACCTCCAGACTTGTTTTTCACTCTTGCATAGAAATCCCTACTCCTTTTATCTTTAAGCCATATGGCTATACCAACCTCCATCTCTCCATATTGTTGTCATTTATAAGCTTTCTGGTCACTGCCCCAACATCACTATGACTTGGCACCTGGCTTATGGTTGTCCTTCTCACTCCAAGTCCTGCCATCATTCTAAGACTTCCACGTCCTCATGGGTGACCCATCCTTCACCATGGCTTTTCAGTTCCTTAACCTCCTCATCTCTAATGCCCTTCTCATCTACTCCATCTCAGAACTCATTCCACAACAACAGCCTGGATTTGTCCTCACCAAAACTTCAGCTTTCTAAACAATCAATTCAATCATCTCATTTGCTGAAACTTCCTATTTTTCCAATTCTCTAATCAACTAGTCCCAAGATGGGTCCCCAGACCTGGTTGGAACTTCCAGGAAACTGTCACATCTACTTTCTCCGTATCAGATCTCTCTTGTCTTCATTTCCACTTCAAATTAGATTTTAAAGTCCATCACTTGAACCACTCCCTGGATAGATTCCTCACCTCCTTTGTCTCATAGTCTCTCTTTCACATCTGCCTGGAAAAGCCTTAGTTCTGATTGATTTCAACTGACAATTTTGTACCTTCTCTATCACCTGGGTACTGAAAGCTGCTGGAGAAAATCACATAACAGTATAGACTAGATACATGGTCACTACATTCACACTGGCTTCCACAGTTGTTCACCAGTTCCGTAGTCAATGTTTCCGTGGTCAGCTCTCTCTCTTTCCAGTCTCCACAGAGGCTGTTTCAAATATTCTCACTCTCCTCAAAACTCCGAATCCCCGGCACACACACATTCACCTCTCCCATCATCCTCCTTTGCCCGTTTACTTTCCAAAGAAAACAGAATCCACTAGTTGAGGACTCTTTATGTCCTCACCCATTCTTTCCTCCTTTCCTCTTGTTACAATGAAAGAGGAGTTTCACTTCTGACATGACTCCTCCACCTGTGCTTAAAATTTCATTCCCTCTTGCCTTCTCAGAAACTGACTTTTTCTAATCTGATGCAATCTCACTTCCTCCTTCCTGTCTTCCCTGAAGTAGACCCTTTCTTATTCTATTCTGTTGACTTTCTCCTTTGTCTAAAACTATGCTGTCTAGTACAGTAGCCATTAGCCACAAGTGGCTACTGAGCACTTGCAATACATAGTCCTAACTGATAAATCCTCACCAGGTTTCAAAGACTTAATATTTTAAAAAAGAATGTAAATTATCTCATTAATCACTCTTTATATTGATTACCTGTTAAATGTATGGCTTTCTGCGGGGTGTTGGGTGGGGCAGGATAGTTAGATTGTCCTCTAATTCCTACATATTCTATCCTGTGATCTGGCATTATGAAGTTATCTGGTCTACTTTATCTGAATGACGCAACACATTCTCCTACGTATGTATTCAAGGTAAATTTCTCACACAGTTGAACTCATTATAAAAAATTCTACCTTTGTGAAGTGAAAGAAACTAGTTATCTGCTATTTTAATATTAACTGTGTTCATAAAGTAGGTAATTGCCTAATGACTATTTTTTTATCCAAGGAAGTTAAATGTGACTATTTTCTCCTCTATCTCCTTTATCTAATAATATACTATCATACACTATACTATATAAAGTATGTAGTATCATATATGATGTATAGTATTTTTATGTGAGATTAATAATGCTACTTATGGTATTATTAATAATGTTATTCATGTTTGAACATAGGGCTTTTTTGGACTTTAGCCCAGTGAAACCCATTCTGGACCTCTGACCTCCAGAACTATAAGATAATAAACTTTTGTTGTTTTAAACCACTAAGTTTGTGGTAATTTGTTACAGCAGCAATGGGAAACTAATATACCAGTTTTAGACTCTGAAGTCTTTTGACAGTTGTTACCTATTTGTTAATTTGTACATGATGTCTATTGCTGAATAGAAATAGTTAATTTCGATATGGTAAAATTCCTCAATCTTTCTTTTTATGGTTTGCCTTTTGGGGTCTTATTTAAGAAAATCTTCCCGCTCTATAGTCTCCTACATTTTCTTTGATTATTGAAACTATAGAGGTTTACCTTTCCTGTTTATGTCTTTAAACCATTTGGTATTTGTTTTTATATAAGTTGTGATGGAAAGATTTAGCATAAATTTTTTCCTTATAGCAATACAGAATTTTCCAATAGCAGTCTGCCTTGCTACATAGGTTTATTATAACTGTGATATTATAACTCCATTATAACTGTGCCATTTTATTGCCTTGGCTTTACAGTTGGATTTTTTAAAAATTGAGGTGAAATTCACATTACATAAAATTAACCATTTTAGAGTGAACAGTTCAGTGGAGTTTAGTGCATTCACAGTCTTATGCAACCACTACCTTTATCTAGTTCCATAAATTTACATTTGGTTTTAATAGCTAGTAGAATATATTCAACTCTGCCTCAGTTTTCTCATCATTAAACAAAGACAACAATATAACCTACCTCATACAGTGGTTATTAATATTTTTTAAAACTAGCATATATTAAGTGCTTAGACTAGTGCTTGGCACTAGCCATTACAATGTCATTATATCATATTATTGTATTATGGTCAAAAAACACAGTCCAGGATGACATTATTCTCCTTTGCTGGCATCTCTGCCTCTTCCCTGACTCTGTATCTTGGAGTAGCTCTAGGCTCATTTCTTGAACCTCTTCTCTTCCCTATCTACATTCATCCCCTTGGTGATCACACCCAGGCTCATGTATTTCAATTGTCATGTAAGTCCTGACTACTCTCTAATTTATACTTCCAGCCCTGACCTTCCCACTGAGCTCTAGAGTGTAAGATCCCATGGCAGTTGGTCTTAATGGAGACAGTACTACCGTATCCTAGCAGGTGTTTTGGAAATTAGTGGAGGACTACGGCATTCAAGGAATACTACTAGACATCCTGCAATATACAGGATATTCCCATAAAAGAAAGAATTCTCTTGTCCTGTAGAACTTTTGAATATCTGGCTGGGTATTTGTGTAGGTGAAAAACCTATTTACCATTAGCTGAGTATTTAATACATAATAAAATTTCTGAGAATGTACTAGTTTGTAAATTAAGGGAAAGTGGTACATTATTTTGTTTGGAACACTACCAACAGTTGCTCATCACATTGGTGAATCACATTATTCTTGACAACATCACTTTTAATCTGCATTACTAGTATAACACACCTGAATAGATTTATAGCTGTCACCTTCATGCTGCTTCCACATATAGATATAAACATCTATTTCATCATGTCCTCTATTGTAACTGAGTCTCTGCATTTATGTGTTAAAACACACATAATCCTATTAAGTTGCGTCCAAATCCACCCTCCTAAACTCCACTTTGTGGTCTGGGTCTAGGTCTTTGCAAACTAGTTTCTGTTTTGCAGGTAACTCTATTCAGTTCTGCCAGCAGGGGGTGCTAGAGGGAGGGTATGAGGCAGAAGAAGGGATGTGGAATTGCCTCTTCCTGTTGTGGGCAGTGCCTGTCATTGCTATCTCAGCAACAGCACTTCCGTCTAGCAGCAAGCAGTTGGCTCCAGTCTTTAGCTTCTTTTGACACTTTCAAAATTAGCCTTAAGGTGCCCCCTGTGTGGTATCAGTATCAGCAGGTCAGCACCTCTTTCTCAAGGGTCTAAGCCCCAGCTCTAAGGGCCCCTCTTCCAAGCCTCTAGTTTTTGAAAACACCAACCTCTTCCCTTTGTTCCTTTGCCAGGTTATTTTCTCTGGGCCTCAATGTTTGCCCCATGTAGCACATTTCTTATATTAAATTCTCTCTGCTGAAATGACTGGTATGGTTTTTGTTTTCCTGACTGCATTCTAACAAATTCAGTACTTAGTGCCAGAGCGGTTCCAGGAAATAGACCCTCAAAGATGGGATTTGGGATTATTTGGAGATGTCCTTAGCTTTGAAAGCAGTGCTGAGCTCTTTGCTAATAGGAAATGGGAATCTAGCCATCTGTGACCATGTAGGCATCATGATTAACTAAAGTATCACCTGTAGTTGATTGTGAAGAAGTGTCTACTGAAACAAGTGGGCTTGAGGACGAAGTGGCTGTCACACTGGACAGCTATGGTAAAAATAAAGAGTATAAGAAGTGTGGGGTCATTGGCTACTTCTGACTAGACTGGAGAGCTTACAGAAAGAAAACAACAAGATCAATGTTTTAAACTTTCATCTCAAGTCATAGACAAAGAACTAGAGAGCATCTATGGTGGCCCCAAGATAACTAACAATTTCTTATAGCTGCACGGTCAAACACACTGAAAATTATACCCCAAATTTAGTTGTCTGGGTAGCAGAATGGTAAGTTGAATTCACAGACTTGCCATGTCTCTTATGTTAAAATTAAGACATTGACGACAAGGAGTGGACCTGAGACTCTGATGGGGACTTCTGATGGAATTGAACAAAGATGAGAATTTTGAACTGCCAAGTCTCTCTGTGCCTCTGTTGACAGCACAAACAGCTTGCTATCCTTTGCTGAGGAGACTAGATTTGCTTAAAGATCCTGTGTAATCTCACCTAGGTAAGTTGCCTTGCAAAGAAATACCATCCTTCTCAAGATCCACCGTGACCACCCCTGAATGACTTTAGACTCATAACTAGGGTCAGATCTCAGCATACTCCAAGGAGAGGAGTGTAAAGTTTGATCCAGAAGGACATAGCTTGTGTTCTGAAAGAATTTCCAGATTTTTCTAATACATAGAAAGACAAAAACCTGGAGGGTATGTTGGAGATGGATTTGAAGAGTGTTACTCCAAGGAGGAAAGAACACAGAATTGGATCATGGTAAATGTACTAATATGAATGCCCTTAAAGAGATTCTGGATTTAATGTGTGAACTAGAACAGCTGGACGTGGCTCTGACAGTTTGCTTGGTTGGTTGAATGAACTTTGGACCAAATATTCCATAATGATGACATGTTAGAGTATCCTTTGTACCCAAAGACCAAAGAAGAAAAGAATGAGAAGCCCATTTATGATTTGCAACATACATACCCAACCTCCATTACATCTTTCAGGAAGGCTAAGAGAGCACTTTGTTTACTAGGCCATGAGAAATGCATTAGTGAAGGGAGCATTAGCATCCTTGAAAAGCTCTACGGTGCTGGGATGACAGTGGGAGAAGCTACCATTGAGATGGCTCTCTGATTTCAACGGAAGTGATGGGATCCTGCAGTGACAAAGGCCAAGTAGCGGTACTTAACCACCAGAAAAAGGGTAGGAAAAATTATGTAATGGTGGCAGAAATTACTGCCATGTAACCAGAATGTCTTGATCTGGCAAACTATAAATGATGATGCACCTAGAAATTAAATGGATGGAAAGCCTACTAAAACATCACTTGATGAATATGACAGTAAAAACTCTAAGTCTGGTGGCTAAAAACCTGAATCAACTCACACTAACAGAGAGTCTTAGCTTCTTACCAAGTTTCTAGCCTTTGGGAAGTTCAGGGACCCAGGGCCTCTTGACTGATGGGGAAGCCAGGCCCCCTTGAGGAAAGATCCTACAACAATGCCACAAGAATACACTGTAAATATTTCTCCAAGTCTTCCCTCAAAGGGGCCTGTGAACATTTTCTAAGGTGACTGACTGTATACTGGGGAAAGAACAATACCCAGGTCTTGCCTGAGGACCTAAGATTCATAATGCTGCAGAATCTTACAGACTTGCCATGTCTGTCAATCAGTCAAAGTGGTAGCTTATGGTCTTATGGTATTCATGGAATAAATGATATTTGGTGCAAAATCATCCATATACCCATCCTGAGGTTATTTCCCCAGTTTCTGAACTTATAATTGGATTAGACATACTTGGCAATAGGTCAAATGGCTGCAGCGGCTCCTGGTTATGTGGAATAAAGGCTGTTACAGTATGAAGGGCCAAGTGGAAGCCCTTGGAAAGTTTTCTTCCTATCGAAACAGTAAATCAAAAGCAACACTGCATCCCTGGGGATAACTGCAGAGATTCCTTCAAAAATCAAAGGTGAGGAAAATAAACGATTGGTGATTACTATTTTATTCCCATTTATTTCACTGGCCTATAAAGAAGGCAAATAGATTTTGGGAAATGACTGAATAATCGTGTAATAATCAGGTGGTAACTCAAACCGCAGCTGCTACTCTACAGTGTTCTCTTTATTCCAGCAAATCAACACAGTTCCAGCCCCCAGCATGCAGCTCTTGCTCTGGCAAGTACTTTCTTCTCTATTATCAATTTGCAAGGGGCACTAGAAGGAATTTGGTTTCACGGGATTTTATTGTAGGGCTATGTCAACTCTCCTGCTCTCAGCTTTAATCTTGTCTGCAGAAATTTTGATCATCTTGACAGTCCACAGATCATCCTGATCATCTGCTGCATTCTGCTGATTTGACCTAATAAGCAGGAAGTAGCACGTACCTTAAATACCTTATTAAGGCACAAGTGAGTCAGAGTGTTGAAGAAAACCCCCATGAATATTCAAAGGCCTCATATCTCAGTTAAATTTCTAGAAATTCAGTGGTCTGGAGCATGTCAGGATATCCCCTCCAAAGTGAAAGACAAGTTATTGTGCCTTGTATTATATACCACTAAAAAGAAGGCACAATGATTTTGGGGCCTCTTTGGATTTGGGGAGATAACATGTACTCCACATTATATGCTACTCCAACCTGTTTTCCCAGTTATCCATAAGGCTATTGGTTCTGAGTGAAGACAGAGAAAATGAAGGCTCTGCAGTAGGTCCAGGATATAATGTAGACTGCTGTGTCCCTTGGGCCTTATGACTCAACATATCCAGTGATACTCAAAGTGTTTGTAGCATATTGGGATGCTGTGTGGAGTCTCTGGAAGCCCTAACTAAAGAATCAACAGGGCTTTGGAGCAGTCATGCCATCTTCTACTGATAATTCGTATTTTCAGAAAAACGTCTTGGATTACTACTGGGCCTGACTATGGGACGTCAAGTGATCATGCAACCTGCTTAATGTTTAGGGCCTTAGAGACCAAAGTGTTTTAGTCAGTTTTGGCTGCTGTAATACAGTACCACAAACTGGGTGGCTTGCAAGCAATGGAAATTTATTTTGCACAGTTCTGGAGGCTGGGAGATCCAAGATGAAGGTGCTGGCGGATTCGTTATCTGGTGAGAGCCTGCTTCCTGATTCACAGATAGCCATCTTCTCACTGGGTCCCCAAGTGGTAGAAGAAGGGGAAGGGAGATCTCTGGGGTCTCTTTTATAAGGGCACTAAACCCAATCATGAGGCTCCACCCTAATGGAGCCTAATCATTTGACCTAATCATTTCCCAAAGGCCTCACTCCTGAATACCATCACATAGGAGGTTAGGTTTCAACATATGAATTTTGAGGGGATACAAACATTTAATCTATAGCAAGCAGGGCGACAATATTGTTGACAAGGAGTCTGGAGAAAACGTCTGTGGCTGGACCTCTTCGAATGGGCACAGAGTGTGAAGAAATGGTGTCCCATGTGAATGTTCATCAGAGAGGGTCTACTGCTGAGGAGTGTTCAGTAATCAAGTGAACAAGATGAAACATTGGTGGAGATCTTTCAGCCTCTTTACCTAGCTACCCCAGTAGTTTCCTCAGTGGGTCATTTACAAAGTGGCCATGGTGGCAGGAATGGACACTATGCATGGGCTCAATAACGGGTACTTTGTCTCACCAAAGCTTATCTGGCTGCCACCACTGCTGAGCAACTAACTGGTAACAGCAAAAACCAAGGTTGAGGCCTTGATATGAAACCTTGGTAATAGGTTGATAACACTGAACCCCGGCCATCACGAAGGGAGCATCAACTTGTCCCCATTGATATAGATTCATATTCTGAATACGGATTTGTCTCCCCTATCTGCAACGCTTGTACTGGCACCACCATCTTCAGAATTATAGTATGTCTTATTTTCATCATGCTATGCCATTTAATCTTGCTCTAATCAACGAATGACTTTTATAGCAAAAGAAGCATGGCAATGGGTTCATGCTCATGGAACATACTGGCCTTACCATGTAATCCAATATCCAGAAGCAGTTGGCCGGATAGAATGGTGCAATGGCTTACTGAAGATTCGGTTACAGCACCAGTTTGAATATGACACCCTGTCAAAAGAAAGCTCAGAGACAAAAGCATTTAGGAAAGAAAACTAGTTTGCTGAAAGGGTTTGCAAAGGAGAACTTTAGAGACAACATTAACAAAAAGTACAGGGCCGGCCCCATGGCCGAGTGGTTAAGTTCTCGTGCTCCGCTATGGCGGCCCAGGGTTCTGCTGGTTCGGATCCTGGGCGTGGACATGGCACCGCTCATCAGGCCACGTTGAGGCGGCGTCCCATGTGTCACAACTAGGAAGACCCACAACTAAAATATACAACTATGTACTAGGGGGATTTGGGGAGACAAAGCAGAAAGGAAAAAAAAGAAAAAAGAAGATGGCAACAGTTGTTAGCCCAGGTGCCAATCTTTAAGGAAAAAAAAAGAAGATTGACAACAGTTGTTAGCTCAAGGTGCCCATCTTTAAAAAAAAAAGTACAATAGGTATTTTTTTAACCCTACAAAGTTACCAATGTTACTGAGTTTATAGTTCATTTGTACATGATGAAAAAATAGCAATTTTCTCACATTATCATCACATCCACAAAGACCATGACATTTTTTCTGACATTACCACTGCAAAAGTCAAGGATAAAGTTGGTTGTTTTTGCTAGGAAATGAGAAATTTCTAGAAAAATAATTAAAGTTTCATTTATTGGGGAGACCAGAACATTGTGGAGAGATTTTTGTTTGTTTATCTTAGAGTATAAAGTATTTTTTCCCTATATTGTCTTACCTTCTAACAACCATTCTCTAACAAAAAGAACCAAGGTAGAATATTTGATTCCAAGCCTAAGACAAGGAGAGAACACGATGAGCCGGGAACATCTTGCCCAGAAAGCAATAAAATGCTCAAAGAACGATGATGACATGTTAAAAAGACACAGAAACCAGCTGGGGAGCTTCCACTGAGCATCAAATAATAATTTTAAAAAAGAAAAGGAAAAAATAATAGTAATGGATTAAATAGGAAATTATGAGTCCATAGTGATACAACTAAATGGAAAGTTTGATGAACAGGATATCTACATCCATGAGAAGAGTAATTCAACAGTGGAGAAGTCTGGCAGACACCACTTTAACCAAGAGATCAGAGTGAACATTGTTGGTAACGGAATAAATTATCGGTTGGTAACGGAATAAATAAAAACGGAATAAATACATGCCCCCTGATGGGATATATGGGAAGAAAACATCACTCTGTGATATTCCTTCCAGGAATGCATACCTGAATCTAATCATGAGGAAATATCAGAAACTCAAATTGAGGGCCATCCTACAAATAAATGGCCTGTAATCTTTAAAAGTGTCAAGTCATGAAAGTCAAGAAAAGACCAAGGAACCGTTCTAGACTGAAGGAGTCTAAAGAGCCATGACAATAAATATACCATGTGATTCTGAACTGGATCCTTTTACTATAAAGGATATTATTGAGACAATTGGTAAAATTTGAAATGGAGTCTGTGGATTAGATGATAGTAATGTATTAGTTTCAATGTCCAGACTGCTAATTATTGTATTAGGTTGAATGGTGCCCCCCATACCCCCCACCACCAAATGCCTATGTCCTAATTCCTAACTGTGAATGTGACTGTATTTGGAAAAAGGGTCTTTACAGATGTAATTAAGTTAAGGATCTTGAGATGAGATCATCCTGGATTATCTGGATGAGCTCTAAATCCAATGACAAGTGTCCTTAAAAGAGACACACAGAGGAGAAATATACGGACAGAGAAAGAGAAGACAAAAAGAGGAGAAGGCCGTGCAAAGATGGAGGTGGAAATTGGAGCGATGCAACCACAAACCAAGGAATGCCTGGAGCCACCAGCAGCTGGAAGAGGCAAGGAAGGCTTCTCCCCTGGAGTGTCCGGAGGAGGAGCACAGCTCTGCTGACACCTGGATTTCAGACTTCTGGCCTCCAGACTATGAGAGAGAAAATTTCTGCCATTTTAAGCAATTAAGTTTGTGGTAATTTGTTATGACAGCCCTAGGAAACTAATGCAGTTGTATTGTAGTTATGCTGAAGAATGTTCTCGTTTGTACACACTAAAGTATTTAGGAGTGATTGGCATCACGTCAGCAACCTATTCTCAAATAGTTCAGTTTCTTTGAATTGTACCTTTATTATAATTTTGAGATTGTTTCAAAATTTAAAAAATGTTAAAATAAAAAACTTACTAGAGCAGTTGCTAGCAAGATGGTAACTCTTAAGAATACCTCAAGAGATGCCTTGGTGATGGCAAAGATTCTGAAAGATATGGGAATTACAGGGTAAAAATAAGAAAGCGTCATCAAACAAATGTTGGAGTTTGCCTTCAACATGTGCCTACAATTCTGGATGACGCAAAAATTTATTCAAGCTCTCCTGAGAAACCTACTCTTGAGGCAGATATGAGGCTAGCAAGCCAGCATTGCAAAGGCCCATCTCTCCCCCAAGATGTTCTTTACTAGATAATACTTTTGGTAGGCAATTCTCTGTGGCGTTTCAACATATCTTGGACTACCTTTTCAAGGATGTTTGTATAGCATAGTTTCTCTCTCTGGGTCAGAGGGCAGATTTGTTT
The DNA here is from genome assembly GCF_041296235.1 of Equus asinus. Taxonomy (NCBI): domain Eukaryota; kingdom Metazoa; phylum Chordata; class Mammalia; order Perissodactyla; family Equidae; genus Equus; species Equus asinus. Next base: position 17,194,007 of record NC_091791.1, on the reverse strand, counting down.
CTTGACCAGGATAGCAGAGATAGAACCCCTCCCCACCCACCCACCCCGAGACATTACAAGATAGCAAAGTTTCCCCTCCCCAGGAAAGATTGCTAATAATTCAGGATAAGAAAGATAAACTCTCTCTCCAGAGAGAAGGATGGGCAGGTTTTCTAGTTGTCCCCTCATAAGATTGAGGGATTCCTACGCTTAGTGTTTCTCAGCCATGACACAAACTTGTGTGTATGGCATCTACCTGGGCCTGCTCCATATTGCCTTCAGTGGTACTTAGGAGGCAAAGGGAACCGATGTACATATGAGGCTTATGCTCCTGCTGTGAACGGAGTAACAAACTTTGTAAATCCAAGCGTACTTATTTCCTTCTCAGCCAAATCTATGGAAGTATGATAAGCAAACCCATCAGCTTTCCATCACACCTGTCAAGTCAGTTCCTGCAACAATTGAAGTTCAAAATGCTCTGATTAATCCGCAAATACAGGGACCCAAAATATGCTCAGCACCACCACATGGCTTCATGACAGAATGCAATGATGAGTCAAACCCTTTTGAAAGAGAAAGCAAGATGTTGATCACTATAATACCATGTAAAAAAATATGGTCTAGCTTGATGCATCTCAGGGTAATGAAATGGAGCATTCTAGATCTTCCTAAGTTCTATCTTAGAAAACTTAAATGAAAATGCAAAAATCTATGACACTGGTTTTATAGAGTATGAGTGGAAAAAACAGAAGGACTATAGGGGAAGGAAAAATAACACTTCCCTAGATACCATTTTGTATAGGTCTATATCAGCCAGGATTCATCAGTGATCCAGAACCTTTAAGATCACACACACATACACACACACACACGCACGCACACACACACACAGATTTACTGCAGAGATTTGACCTTATGCAATAGAAAGAACTATAAAACAGTCTCTGTAAGGGGGTCTTCCTATCTGATGCTAGAGCTTGAAGTCTGCAGGGCTGGCAGTTGAGAAGGATGTCAGTTGGTGGAGAGTAGCGAGGACAAGCTGGAACCCATGAGCATGAACTAGAACTTAGGAAGATTGACTGGAATCTGCATCAATCTCGCACTGTCTCCAAGTTTAATGATGTGGGTATCCTGCTGGAGAAGCTGGCACCCTGTGCCATAGAGATAAAGGCACATCTGGATGAGGAGTCAGAAGCTGAAGGAAGATCCAGGGGAAGGTGGAGCAGCTTCAGCCTGGCTGCTGCCCCACACTAAGAAGGTGAGCCAGCAGATAAACAACGCTGTGCATGAGCTACAAAAGCACTGGAGACCCTTCCCTAACCTTCCAAGCAGAAAAAAATCACGTGGCTGCTGTCCTACTTTTGCCTCCTAATCTCACCCTAAAATGTCTCTTGGGGCACCCTCTAACTGGAAACATACAGGGAAGGGAATTATGGGAGATGTAGTTCAGCCTAACCAAATAGATACATTACAAAGCCTTCCCAGTCGATTACCTGTCAACTTGGCACACACACACCTCCTTAAATCACACTTAATTTCCAAATGAAGAAAACAGAAAAGTCAAGCTTCTATCTAACACAGTACAACTATCCCATATACAACTAAAAACACACTAACCATTTTCCTAAAAGAGGCTATGAAATCTCTTTTTTGTCTTTGGGTGATGTTCATTCTTCTTTGAGCTAATTCATACTCTCCCTTTGATATACTGTAATTTAAATATTGAGATGATAGGGGAATCAGAGAGGGGAGAAAACAAGTTTTTGGTTAATATACCTATAAACATTCACATAAAAATAAAGAAGAATTACTCATAACTGCTTTAGCCCTCATTTCTGGCACTGGTCACATGATCATAACTTGGATATACCACTTTCTACTACTCATTATCTGCCTTGCCCTCAGCAAGCACCTCAGCTGGCTGTGTTTCCTTTGGTGACCCAAACCTTTATTCCAGAAGAGTCTGGGCCATTAGCAGTACAGCCTGAATTGGGTAATTGTAGTTTTCCATTGACTCTAATCATAGGGCCTGGAAGCATGACTAAGAGGCTCCCCAGGGGATATCCTGAATTCTAGACATACTCCTCTTTACCCTCACTGAGTAGTAGCAACCCAACTTTCCTTCTATAGTCAGGATAAATCACCCCAGCCAGTTCAGAATTCCCCTTCTTTCCTTGTTAATTCACTGGCATGAGAAGCCCAAAGTGGTCAGGTTGCAATTTCAACTTCCAGGCCAATAGAATCATTATTGTGTCTCCTTTTTGGAAACCTTTCTCTTTTTACAACGAAGACTTTTAAACCAGCAGAGTCTAAAGTTATGCAGATGAAAAGCAAATTTTGCTAGTGAGTGGAGCCACTCCCATTTCTACCCTTAATTCCAGACCCATAAATCACAGCTAAGGGAGAAACAGTACCAAATATTGGTTGCCGAGTTAGAGCATATACTGCACTTGGAACACATCGCCTCAGCATTGCATGGTGCTGCCCCCTCGCTGGCACTGTAACTGAGTTTTAAAAATGCCATACCACTGTTCTATCAAGACAGCTGCTTCAGCATGATGGGAAACATGGGAAGCCCAGGGAATTCCATGAGCATGGAACCACTGCCACATTTCATTTGCTCTGGAATGAGCTCCTTGATTAGAAGCAATGCTGTATGGAATACAATGACAGTAACTGGATTTTTAAGTCCATAAATGGTGGTTTGGGCTGAAGTGTTGAGGGAAAAAAGGCAAATCCATATCTGGAGTAAGTGTCCATTACAGTGAGAACAAAGTGCTGACTGTTCCATGATGAAAGAAGTGCAGTGGAATCAAGCTGCACATGAAGCTGGCTGATGCCCCTAGGGAATGGTTCTATATCAGGTGCACAACGTTGGTTTCTGCTATTCGCAGGTTGGACACTCAGCAGTGGCTTTGCCAATATTGGTCTTGGTGAGTAGAAGTCCATGTTTCTTATCCTGTGTTTAACTTCCCATCCTTGCTGAGATGGCCACTTTGTTTGTGAGCCTGTTAGGCAATGATAGGAGTGATTGGGGAAGCAGGCTGACTGACGTCCACAAAATGGGTCATCCTACCCAGCTGACCAAAATTCTCCTCTACAGAGGTTGCCCTCTGAAGAGCACTCACATGGGATACAAGTATCTTTTTGTTCTGTTTCCATTCTGAGAGAGTTATTCAAATACTTCTTTCTCAGATCTCCTTATCACCAGTTTCCCAGCCATGTTCTTTCTAAGTTCCTGACCATACAGCCAAACCATTAACCGTACCCCAGGAATCAGTATAGACCCATATCACTGGCCATTTCTGAAAGTCAGGCAAAACAACTAGTTACACTCTTCTAGGTTCAGCCCTTTGGGAGGCTTTCCCTTCTCCACTGTTCTTCAGGGTCCTCTTGGAGTGGGGTTGTAGTGCTATAGCTGCCCACTTTCAGGTGGTACCAGAATATCATGCAAAACTATCTGGAAAGCAAACCAGAATTTTTTTCTTTCTCAGCCAACTGGCCAACAAGAACTCCTCATGAGGCCATAAGTGGTAATTCGGGGGGAAAAAATAATGTTGCAGGAGTAGGGCCATGAGCATCTGGGGCACTTCCTCATGCGTCTTACTTGTGTCTTCAGGATCTTCTTGAGCCCAGTCTTGTATATACCACTTCCATTTGATAACGGAGCGTTGCTGTACATGCCCAATTTAATGGCTAACTTTATGGGTCATACCACACACCCAGTTCATGAAGCACAGCTCAGGTCTCATGGTAACCTGGTGGTCCATTGTCAAGCATTCAGTCTCTAGTGAGGTCTGGTAGCAAGCAAGAAGCTGCTTAAAAAAGAAAAAAAAAAAAAAAGCATGGTTATATATAGAGTTTCACATGGCTTTGCTCCAAAATCCTGAGAGTCTGTCCTGCAATTGATGTATAGCCTGCCAAATGCGCCATAGAGCATCCCTATCTGCCTCTGACATTTCAGATACCACTGAATCTTCTGGGTTACATGGCCCAAGTGGCAAAGCAGTTTATACTGCAAGCTAGAACTCTCATAAAACCTTCTCTTGTTTTGGGCGCCACTCAAAACTGGAAGCTTTTTGGGTCACTTGGTAAATGGGTCAGAGTAGCATGCAAAAATGAGGTATAGATTGCCTCCAAATTCCAAAGAGGCCTACTAGGTATTGTACCTCTTTCTTAGTGGTAGCAGGGGGCCAGATGTATACAACTTGTCCTTCACCTGGTAGATATATTTTGACATGCCCCAGACCACTGAACCCCTAGAAGTGTTACCAAGGTGGCAAGCCCCTAAATTTTTAGGGGATTTATTTCCCACCTTCTGGCATATATGTATCTCAACAGCATGTATAGACTTGTTACTTTCTGCTCAGCATTCAGCATGTGTCATTAATGTATTAGACCAGCACAATGTCATGTGGAATGGAAGGGTGATCAAAACCTCTGCATACTAGATCATGGCATAGAGGTGGAGAGGTGATCTCTCCCTTAGCTGGGATTGTGAAGGTGTATTGCTGGCCTTGCCTGCTAAAAGCAGACTGTATTTGATGATATTTACAAAAGGTCAGCAAACCACGGCCCAAAGGCCAAATCTGGCCTGAGACATGTTTTTGTAAATAAAGTTTTATTGGAACACAGCCATATCCATTCATTTACATATTGTCTGCAGATGCTTTTGCACTGCAATGGCAGAGTTGAGTGGTTGTGACAGAGACATAGACCACAAATCTTAAAATATTCACCATTTTCCCATTTACAGAAGAGTTTGCTGATCCTTGGCATTTACTAACAGGATATAAAGGAAAAGAAGTTTGCCCTCTTAATAGCTGTGAACCAGCTGCAAGAGGATTTGTTGATTTGCTCCAGCCGTGAAAGCACATCTGGAACAACAGGTGCAATTGGAGTCACCACCTGATTAAGTTCACAATAATCCACTATGGTCACCCAAGATATATCTGTCTTCTGCAAGGCTAAATAGGCAAGTCGAATTGAGATGTGGTAGGAACCACCATCCCTACATCTTTTCAATCCTTAATGAGCACTAATCTCGGCAATCCTTCCATAAATACCATATTGCCTTACTATTTTCATAAATAGAGGCAATTCTAGTGGCTTCCACTTAGCCTTTCCTGCCATAATAGCACTCACTCCATGAGTCAGGATCAATGTGGGGATTTAGCCAGTTGCTGAGTATGTCTATTCCAGTTGTGCATTACCGAACTTGGCAAATAACCACAGAGTAGAGCCCTGTACCTACTGGGACCACTATGAAAATAACCTGATCCAAAACTGCATTGATCACCTGACTTTGATTTCCTAAGGCCCTATTCTGACTGTTGGACTACAACATTTTGGGTTTCTAAGAATTAGTGTCAGTTCAGAGCTAGTATCTAGTAATCCCTAAAAAAGTCTGACCCTTTCTCTTTCCCCAGTACACAGCCACCCTGGAAAATGACTACATGTCCCTTGTATAAGACTATAAAAAAGATTAACAGTAAAATATTTGGCAGTATGGCATGGTCCTTTCTCAAGGGAACCTGGTTTCTCTGTTTTGGTGATTCAAGTCAGACTTCTGTTCACTACACCTAGAGTAAGAGATCAAGTAAGACTTTAGTAGGAATACGCATTTATTTCAACTCTAGGGACACCATAATTAACTAGCCAATGCTAAAGATCTCTGCAGGTTAGGCTATTCTAATTATTGCTCTGACTCTATCATCCACTATAGTAACTATGTCCACCTTGACTCTGGTAATTAAATGCTGTCACTTGGCCCCTGCCATCCTAGGATCCCATGATCTCCATTTAATTTAGGGATCTCAGTTCAATGGTAGCAGTTCCCAACTGCAATTACTAGCCTAAAGAAGAGTCATCACAGACTCTTCAAGGATGCTGGGCCTCCCGTCATGAGTTTATTTCTCAATGCTTTGGTGAAGACAGTATCCTGTGGAACCCCTTTGGGGACAAAGTGGGATGGTGGGTGAGTGGGTCTCACATGATAAATGCACTAATAGTCCAATTTCCTTAACTCTTACTATTTCCTAAATACCTTCCTCCATAGCATATGAAAGAAGTTCTGGCATTTCTACTTCATTTAAGGGAAACCACGTTTGTGATAATTCGTAAAGCTGTACACATTTGAATTTTCTGTGTTTGTTATACTTCCATTAACATTTTTACATCAAGAAAAGGGGGACCCTTGGGGCCAGCCTCCGTGGCTGAGTGGTTAAGTTCGTGTGCTCTGCTTTGGCTGCCCAGGGTTTCACCGGTTCGGATCCTGGGCGCGGACATGGCACTGCTCATTGGGTCACACTGAGGCGGCATCCCACATGCCACAACTAGAAGGATCCACAACTAAAAAAATATACAACTACGTACTAGGGGGATTTGGGGAGATAAAAGCAGGAAAAAAAAAGAAAAGGGGAACCCTTGGATTTGATAGCATTGAGAATTCCTGCTCTGCATGTTTGACTCCTGGCCATCTCCCCAGCTGCATATTCAACTCTTTTTTTCTCCTCAATCACCCACCTACTCCAGCCACACTGGCCTGCCAAAGTCTTTCCTACTGTAAGGCGTTTGCACTTGTTCTGTCAGAAATGCTCTTCTTTCTCTTATTTGCATAGCTAACCCTTGGGTCGTTCATATGGCACCCCATCAGAGATGAATTCCTTGGCCACTTTGTTTAAAATAAGACTTCTCCAAATCATCTTCTATCCCCTTATTCTAGCTTATTCTCTTCACAGCACTTATCACGACTTGAACTTTTATTGTATATTTGTTTGTTATGGTCTTTCCCATTAGGACACACCTTTGTGTGTGTGTACGTGTGTGTGTGTGTTTGTATGTGAGATGCTCAATAAATACTTGGTTAACGAATGAATATTAAATCTTTGGAATTTCCGTAGGCTTTCTTTGTGGCTTGGTATATAACCAAATTTTGTGAATGTTCTATGTATGCTTGAAAATATGATTTCTTTGATGGGTATCAATTTCTACATAACATTTAGCTTGAGCTTATTAATCATGTTATTCAAATATCCTATATCTTTGCTTATTTTTATAGCTTGACTTATCTGTTTAAATTAGGGGAGAATTAAAATCTCCACATACAGTAGTTTATTTACCTCTTTCTCTCTGTCAGTTATTGCTTTCTACATTTTGCATCTATACTATGTATTTTGAAGCTATGTCAAGTATGTTTATGAACATAAACATTATGTCTTCTTGATCCATTATTATTTTAAAGATTGGCCCTGAGCTGATATCTATTGCCAATCTTCTTTTCTTCCCCTTCTTCTCCCCAAAGCCCCCCAGGACATAGTTGTATATTCTAGTTGTAGGTCCTACTAGTTCTATGTGGGATGCCACCTCAGCATGGCTTGATGAGTGGTGCTAGGTCTGTGCCTAGGATGTGAAGTGGGGAAACCCTGGGCCGCCAAAGCAGAGTGCACGAACTTAACCACTCAGCCACAGGGCCGGCCTCTGGATCGATTATTATTTTCCCAATGTGTTACATCTGTCTTTCTCTCTGGCAATGTTTCCATCTTCAGTTCTATTTTGTCTACTGTAATTGTTGCCCCGGTTTGGCTTTGACTCATATTTCCCTGGTATATCTTTTTCTATTTCTTTATTATAGTCTTTCTCTTCCCTTTTGTTTTAAGTGTGCCTTTTCGAGAAAATATAGTACTAGATATTTTAAAAAATTCAATCTATGCATCTCTGGCTTTTAATTGGTGAGTTTAGCTCATTTAAATTTATTATAATTAACAGAAAGACCTATTTTACATGCTTTTTTTTTTTTTTTTTTTTTTAGATTTTATTTTTTCCTTTTTCTCCCCAAAACCCCCCGGTACATAGTTGTGTATTCTTCGTTGTGGGTTCTTCTAGTTGTAGCATGTGTGATGCTGCCTCAGCGTGGTCTGATGAGCAGTGCCATGTCCGCGCCCAGGATTCGAACTAACGAAACACTGGGCCGCCTGCAGCGGAGCGCGCGAACTTAACCACTCGGCCACGGGGCCAGCCCCTACATGCTTTTTTATATATATATTTTCTTCTTTCCTACATTCCATTAGGATTGAGCAAAATTGTTTTTGGACTGAAAGTTATACTTTGTATTTGTATTTTTCTGGTAGTTACTCAGAATTAAACATTACGTTTCCCATCTTTCTTTCCCAACCACCAGGTGTGGTTATGTAAGTTCAGGCCAATGAAATGTAACCAGAAGTGTGGAACTTTCAGAAAGGATTTGTTAAAAGGAAGGAGGTAACTCTTTTTCCCCCTTGCTTCCTCCTGCTACTGCCCCAAAAATTGGTAACTGAAGCCCCAGTACCTTTGTGGGATCATGAAGTGATCTAGAGTATTGCAGTGCTGGATGGCATGCAGAAAGTTAAGAGACATTATCATGGAGCCATCATACTAGTCCTGATATCCTACCAGAAAAACTTCTTTTACTCAAAAGAGAAATAAGCTTCTTGACGTCACCATTGTTTGGAACTTTTTGTCATATGCAGCTGGACCTAACGGGCACTGCTCCTTTCCAGGAATTGATTCCTTCATTATAATTTCCTAGCCTGTGAGGTGAAGGTGTATTTTCCTTAGTCCATATCCAATTTGTGGCACTTGGCCTTCCCCTCTAGGCTTCTTCCACTCTAACTCCCCGACACAGTGAGTTTCCTCAAAAGTAGAGCCTGAGACAGACTTGACTGTAAGAAAGTTACTTGCGATAAGGAAGCAGGGAGAATAAGAAGTGAAGGAGAAGCATAAAAGGGCTACTGAGGTCATCCACTGGGACTTCCTGAGAAGAGTTTGGAACACTTCCTAGAAGTGTTCTGTTCTGTTGCTTCCCGCCAGAAAGACTGGACACTAGAGTATTTCTCCACCAGATTCCATCCCCCACTGGATAAGAGTTGTCCCCATGGGTTCTTACTCCATCATGCTTTTGGAAAGAGCAGGCTCTCCCTCAGAGAATTTTCAGTGGCAGAAATTCTAAAGAGAGTAACATGAGACAGGTGAGAGGCTGTCACCATGAGGTGAGTCTGACCTTGCACAGAACTGCCCATTGACATCAGAGGTAAGCCAAGGGAATGTGACAGTAGACACTAGACGCATTTGCTATACTCATCAAGGAGTTTTCATAGTTTTTATCTAAGGTTCTGAAATCAATCTGTCTCCCTCTCATTTCTGTGGCACCTGTAGGGTTGAGTTCAGGAGATGAAGCCTGTAGCCTATGCTATTTCACCATTTCTTGAACCAGCCTCCCGCTTTCGAAACTCGCTTCTCCCGGAACTTCTTCACAATGTGTTTCCCTATCTCTTTGACTGCTCTTTTTCAGTAAGTTTCTCTTCCATATCCCAATCCTTAAATGCAGGGAATCCTCAAATTTGTATCCATTCTGTCTTTTTTCCTTCACTATACCATCTCACTGAACTATCTCATTTATCCCAGTACTCCACTTTACCACCTTTAAGAGATGACCCTCAAGTTTTTATTTCCAGCCCAGATCTCTCTCCTGACTTCATAATACAAATTGATCACCTCATACTCCATAACCTCACATAGATGTTATCATACAGGTAATCAAACCTATTTTAAAAAACCCATCTCATTATCTTTGTTCATTTCCACGCTCCCTCAGTTAATGTTATCGTCACCTAACTGCATCCAAGCTGGAAACTCCAGCAACATCTTTGACTTCTTCTTCTTTACTCCTTATATTTAATCACCTGCAAAATTTGCTTGCTCTTACCTCATCTTTCAAGCCTATCATCTCCTTCCTATTCCCACAGGTATTAACCCTTATAACCTCTTGTCTGAACTTTTAAAAAAGCACCCAAAATGATTTCTTGCCTCTAGTTTCTCTCCTTGCCAAACTTTGGTCATATCGGTTACACCAGCATATGGTTTAGTCAAAAAGTTTTACAAGGTTTGTTATGAAAGGCCCTGTCCTTCCTCCAACACTGCCAATTTCCTGCTCCACAGAGGCAACCTCTTTCAACACTTGAGTGAACTCTTTTATTACTTACTTCCTTTTTTTTTTGAGGAAGATTTGCCCTGAGCTAATATCCGTGCCCATCCTCCTCTACTTTATATGTGGGATGCCTACTACAGCATGGCTGGCCAAGCAGTGCCATGTCCGCACCTGGGATCCGAACTGGCGAACCCCGAGCCACTGAAGCGGAACGTGTGCACTCACCTGCTGTGCCACCGGGCCGGCCCCCATAATGTGTCTTCCTGATGTTTCTGTTTTAAGCAATATCTGATGCTTCCTCACTATACATAATGATGTAGCTTTCACACACACATACACCCCCACCACACATTCATCCTTTCATCTTCCCAATATAGCAGCAATACCATAATTTTAATTAGATGTGTTTACATTATTATGGTTATGTAAACACTATTTACAGTTGAGCCATGTATATATACTATGATTACTTGTTCCTGCACAATATTTTATTTTCTTGGTGTTAATAATGATCTAGATTTTTTTCTTTCCTTGGTTTTCTTTGTATTTATCACTAATTCAACATCAAGTTCTCTTCCTGTATCGTCAGTCTGCTCAAACACATAGATATTCCACGTATCTGTTTCATCTTCTTGAAGGTATCTCTTCTGACCTGCTCCAATTCGGACTAGTCAGTTGCTATCCCAGCTTGATGCTGTTGAAAAGTGTAATGCTGTTGTAATTAGGGTTCTTGGCATGAATTTGTTTTCTTTTCTTTTTTCTCTCATTGGAAGATTTGTTGGAGCATTCTTTGAACCCAGTGTTTTGAAATTTCACAATAATGTCTGCAAGAGTGAGTCTTTTTCATTCATTGTGCTGGTATTTAATGGACCCTCTCAGTTTGGGAACTTACGTCTTTCAGATTTATAAAATTATACTGAATTAACAGTTCAATTATTTCCACCCTCTATTCTCGCCAATTATTCAGATGTTGGATCTACTGGACTGACCCTCTAAATAAAAAATTTCCCCCCATTTTTCATCCCTATATAATTTTTGATCTAGTCTTTGGGAAAACTTTTCAAGTTTATTTTCTACCCTTTTTATGTTGTTTTTACATTTCTGTTATCATATTCTTGATTTCTAAGAGGCCCTTTTTTGTTCTCTAAATGCTGCTTCTTAAAAATAGCATACCATTCTTATTCTATAGATGCAGTATCTTCTTTAATCTCTCTGAGGATACTAATGATTGTATTTTGTTTTGTCTTCCTGTCTCTCCCTATCTAGTCAATGCAATCAAGTCTGTTTCTTCCAAGTTTCTTTTTCGTCCTGTTTTTTCGTTGGGCCTCTATCTTTAATATTCCAAGCTTTCCTCAAATTGTTGATGACCCCAGGCCGTCTGATCCTACTTAAGAGAGGTGCATTAAAAAACTGATTGAAGCTCTGAGCACGCGGACAGAACTTGTCAACTGGGGACTGCCCTGTGGAGTTGTCTGGGTTCCCTCCACAGGAGGTTAGATCTTTTCTCTTGAACTAATCAGATTCTCCAGGGAGGACCCTTCCTTTCTTCTACCTACAGGGATCAGCCTGATGCCTATACTTGGGGCCTAGAGGAAGATAAGGGTTGGGGACGTGTCTCAACATGCACAAGGTTTATTTTCACTTTATCCTCTTTTCTCCCCACCTCCGCACTCCAGTATGGAATCCCTGCCCTTTCTGGGAACAAATCTCTAATCTCACACCAGGGTGGGAAAGGGGCAGTCAGTCAATCTTGTGGAGTGGGGATGGGTCTCTCCAATTCTCAACCAACTTCCAATCCATCCTGCTATTTTCGGCCCAACTTTTACCTCTACTTCCAGAGGTACTTAAAGCTACCCATCCTGAGCCATTGAGAAGCTCTGTGAAAGCATTAATATATCACTTTGGTTTTTGGTTTTCTTAATTGTTGCCCTAGGATTCAGCTGTCTTAGGTCAGCCATATCAGTTACTCCTCTACAGCTCTTTCCAATTCTCAAAATTTTGTTGTTATCTCCTCTCTTAATTTATCTGTACTTCTTGTATTTTTTGAGTTTGTACTTTGAAAAATCTCTTAACTGTACTTTTAGTGGCGTTTGGGGAGGGGATGTTGCTAAATTCAATCCATATATTTAACCAGAAGTCTGCCAAATTTTGAAAGTAGGTATTATCTAACTATTTTTTCTTTCTTCAACTCCATCCCAATTGAGTTTCAGTTTTTTTGGTTTTGGGTTTTTTTTGGCGCAGAAGATTGGCTCTGAGCTAACTAAAATGTGTGTCAATCTTCCTCTATTTTGTATGCGGGACACCACCCCAGAACGGCTTGATGAGCATTGTGTAGGTCTGTGCCTGGGATCTGAACCTGCAAACCCCAGGCCGCCAAAGTGGTGTGTACCAACTTAACCACCACACCACTGGGCCAGCCCCTTGAGTTTCAGTTTTAATGGATTTTTCCATGTTCTTGCTTTTTAAACTTTATTCAGAAAGGAATTTAACAAATTCATTCATCCTGAAGTGTAAGGAACGATAGAGTTTAATGTATTATCTCTCCCAAGGGTATTTTAATTTTAGCAGGGCCTAAATTTCTTATTTGGCTTAAGCCAAAGGAATAAAGAAATAAAGTTCTAACTGAAGAATTTCAGGCAGCCATACCTCAGTGTTTTGGAGGCCAAGGGAGAACTTTGTTATGCTTTCTTAAATCCCATTTTGTTGAAGTGGGTCCAACTCTGCCCATGCCTAAGGCTGGTGATAATGTTGGTGTCACTACAGGCATTCTAGGATGAGAATAAAAACGGAGATTATCTGCTCAACTACAATTCTAGTCCAACTTGTATGTCTTGGAACCTAGATATCAAATAGATGAATCATCAACCTAAATATTGATATTAATCTAGAGCAAAACATGTATTTTATTCTGTTTATAGTAAGTATACAAAGACAGGCATCATCAAGTGCAAACGACTCGAAGTAAGCCTGTTTTAAACAGACCTCCTCATACAATTAATGGTTGTACGGTATCATGAAAACGCAAAATACCATATCAATGTATGACAATTAGGTCAGGAAAATAATTATAGTTAATAATATGACCAACCCTCTTAAACTGTGTAAATAATAATGATAATAATAAACATCATGTACTCTTGGTTGAAGCTGACACAGTTAACTAGAATTTGGTAAGCAGCACATTTCAATTTTTAGCAGACAACAGAGGATGCCTCCAGCATTCTGGGGGTAGTACACAGAGAATTAAGGTCAGTATCACCTGCTGCTATGCAAGGATAGAGGCAACAAAAACAGGGCAGAAAAGAATACAAAACTAGTTAAAGTTTCTTCCTTAAATCTTGATTCCTGGTCTATTATTTTGTTGACTACTACTATTACTGATAACAATAATAATAACAAATGCCTATGTATTGCTTACTATGGACTGGGCACAAAGTGCTTTACATATATTTATAAATTCCCACCCAATCTCATGAGATAGGTGCTATTCTCCCCCATTTTAGAGATGAGAAAACTGAAGCACAAAGAGATTAAACAATTTACCACCGTGAGCGGCAGAGCTGGGATTTCAACCTAGCTTACCCAGCTCTAGAGACTGGCTCTTAACACCGCTTCGCACTGTTGCTATCTTTGCTGCCCTTTTCTGTTCAACTAATTACAAATACATATTTTCACCACTGGTTGTGCAAAACTTACTGCACCTTCATCTTATCAGGAACTTAATGATCCTCTTGATAAAATGCCAATGCTTGTAAAAACAACCACAAAGGTCTCCAGGATATGAACCTTTTCATCGTTTGTATCAATCCAACCTAAAATTTACCAGCCGGAATCGTGGAACTGTGTTTCTTCTAGCCCTGAGGAGTACACAGGCGTTTGAGGAAGCCTCCAGGCAAGCGCTTACATTGTATCTCCACGTATCCGTCCTGCGTCCTGCGCATTTAGCGGAATCCCTGCGGGTTCTTTCCCTCACTAATGTTTTCCGGTATCAGCTGATAAAGTGAATCGAAAACGCTATGCTGAAGGCCCCACACCTAACACCTAACAAATCGTCAACCGAACCATCTTACCATTTGTCCATTTAGGGCTTCCTGTTCTAACGCTGACTAACTAATAATAATAATGAAATACATTTTAGGGTTGGCAAAGCCATTTCACGAGTATTAGTTGATTTGTTCTATTTCTTACCATTTAAACCGACAGCCCATTTTTGCCTTAGGAACTGTGTGTTTCTTCTTACCAGTCTTCACATCTGCCCTTACAAGACGGATCTCAATATTGTACACACACATGGCCACGTTTCCCTACAAAAGCAGCACGTTACTGCTGCTGGAGAAACCAGGCTGGGAGAATGGCTGGATTTGACAGACGTGCGAACGCCCGGGTCCGAGGCGCGCGGCCGCCGGGGAGGACGGCGGCTGCACTCGGCCCGGCTCCCGGCCCGCCTCCCGCCCCGGCCCCGCGGCCTCGCGCGCCCCTCCCGCCCCGCGCCGCCCGCCCGCTCGCTCGCTCTGCCCGCCGCAGGGCAGGTCTGGCCGGGCCTCCCCGGGCCGCGGTGGCGCCCCCTGCAGGCGGCGGCGGGCAGAGCGGGCGGAAGGAACCCGAGCCGGGCTGCCACCGTGTCCCAGCCGGAGCCGCCGCCGCCGCCGCCGCCGGAGCGTCGCGGGGCCCCGAGGCCGCGCCGGACGCCCTCCTCGCCGCCCGCCGCGTCCCAGCGCCCGGTCGCGCCGCCCGCGCAGCCCCGAAGCGGCCGGGCCGGGCCTGCCCGTCTCGGCCCTCTGCTCGTCCCCCGCGGCCCGCACCGGCCTTCACTCTGGAGCGGCCCCGGCAGCCGCAGCAGGGGCGGCGGCGGCGGATCGAGGAGCTCTCCAGGTCGTCCCGGGAGAAGCTGCTGCAGTCCCGGGACAGGATGTTCTCCAAGTTCACCTCCATCCTGCAGCACGCCGTGGAGGCGGTAAGGCCGCGCGGGCTGCGGGCGCACGACAGGCCGGGGATGGCGGCGGCCTAGGCTCCCCGTCGGCCCCGGGAGAGCCGGGCGGCCGCGGGCGGAGGGGCGAGGCCCGGGGCGAGCGCTGCGGGGCGCTGCGGGCTCGGCGGGCTCCGCCCTGAGCGGGCCCCCTCCTCTCCTTCCTGCCGCGGGCCGCCGTGGATCCCTGTCCCGCCCAGGAGGGTGGGCGGCGGGGCCCCGGGAGCACCGGCCCTCCGGCGGGGGTCGGGGTCGCCTGACTCCTCTGATGGGGACCGGGGAGTCGGGGAGCGCCTGGCGGGGCCCCAGTGAGCTCCGCGGACTCCCTGACCGTTAACCTCTCCTCTAGGAGAAGGTGTCAGCTTCGAGCAAGACAAAAGAAACGGCCTGACGCGCTCGGGCTGGGGTTTTGTTTTGTGTGGGGAGGGTGGGGTGGGCAGGAAGGTGGGCTGCGGCCGAGGGGCGACTCTGCCAGCCCACCCCGTGTCCTAAGCGTGTTCGCTTTTGCTGTCGCAGGCCTTGCGGCCAGCCTCCGCTGGACCTTTCTGATCGATGTGCAGTGGGAGAGTGGAGGGTCTGATCGAGTCTGGTTTAGCCCGCTTGCAAGCCCAACAGACCATCTGCTTCCTTTCTTGTCTTCTCTTCCTGGACGCTCCTCGTTTCCCCTGCAATTGTACTCCCTGGGAGGGTTTAGACACCGGCGTGGAGGCGTTATTCGGATACCCTAACACTGATGCAAGAGGAGTAACTCTAAAGAAATTGTCTTGCTCTGTTTTAATACTAAGACTTATAGTTGCTTGACTTTGGTTGTTTTAGTTTATTCTGGGAGAATTGCCCAAATTGAAGCATGCATCCTGTGAAGAAACTGTTACTTTGCTGCTTTTTAAAATGTCATTCGCTGTGTTCAGATTGCGTGATTAGCACATTAAAATCCAGGCAACTTAAAAAAAAAAAGTCAATTACAACACAACAGTTTTTATGGTCAGGTAAAAATAAAGTGGGTTTTTGAAATTCAGTCATGAAGACAAAACTTTAGACCAGTTGTTATTTTAAGTGGTATGTGGGAAATGTTTAAAAATCATTTTAGCTCTAGATAAGTTCTTGGGAAAACGTATGCATCAAATCAGGAAAGAGGGTTTTCATGAATGAAGACCAGAATTTCACGAGGGAGACGACAGTTCTAGACTTTAAGACAACTTTTAATTTTCCTTTCTTGCTCATCCACAATCCACAGCATTTTTATATTTAGAGAATTTAAAATTTATGAAAACAGTGACATTTACATATTATATTATTCTTTCGCTTAAAATACCAAGAATCATTTAATTTTAACATTGAATATAGCTTAATATTGAGATAATTGGGAGTAAAAAATTTACTACATTATTAATATCCTTTACCTATCAGGTTGTTGTTTATAGAAATAAGTACTTAAAAAAAGAAAGATGGCTTTCACACTCTTCCAGTAAAGACTCATTTTTGTCCCAAGGCCTGTGTTTTCTGTCCTCATTATCTTTTTGTAATTGTATATGTTAGCATCTACCGAATTATCCATGTAAATTGTCTGACTATGGCTCCATAATATCCAGGTTCTCTACTTTGCTAAGGTTAGTGAGAAAAAGTTGAGTGGATTATATTCACCTGGTCCTAGTAATGAATGCATTGTATTTAGAAAAGTCATGCTTTTATTTGCTTAGAGTTAATGTTTTCAGCATGATACCTTGCAGTTTACCTTGATAGGAGGTTCCATTTCCTGAGAAATTTTTGGAGTACTACCCTTTTTCTTTTGTTTTAACACTCTCTCGGGAACGAAGTCATATGTAATGATAAAAAAGCCATCTTTGTGGAATTTGGAGAGTTTTTTCCTCTAGCCCAAGACTGGTTTCCATTTATTTCAGTTCTATTTATTAATTTGCTTGACATTTTCTTCAATAAACTCTTCTTACCATTCCTCATTTCATTTCATTAGCTTTTCTCTGTACACCTTTTAATTTGTATGCCCAATTAGTGTCTTCTGATACAGTATTGCAATTAACGTAATTAGCAGGATTATGCAGAAATGGGAGATAACTCTGTTGTCAGATGCTGACATGACCTTTTTCAGTTGTGTCATTGTATGAGTCTGTGATGTTTTCTCAACCATTTTGGTATTATTACTTTCTGGTTTCTTCATTAATTGGATCAGCCTTCAAGTGGTTTTTTAAGGTTGACCAGGTAAACATATTCACTGAAATGAGATTTGCATGTAGAGTTTTCCATATTATTTAATTAATGGTTTCTCCTCACTTCCTGTTAACTAGTTACAAGGAAAAAAATATAACAGATATTTTCAAAAATTAGTATTTGAAAATGTGTTATTAAGCTGATAGGCTGCATTTTGAGTTTAGGAGAGAAATTGATCAAAAATGAAATTTTGTAATTTGTGTAATTCTTCCCTCGGTATAGAAATGATTGGCCAGTAAGGGTTATGCACTGAATCTGTTCTGTTATCCAGTTGCCACATGTCACAAGTCTGAAATCAAGCTCTCTTGTAGTTAGTTCTGAGGTTGGACTGGATCATTTTAGCGCAACGTCAGCAAAGGGCAAATAAAACAGTTTCTGTTTGGTACAATCAATATTTGTTGAGGACCTCTTCTGTGCTAGGTGACCTGCCAGAGGCTGGTTCCTTCTAAATTCCAACCCCTTCCATCTTTTGAGGCCACGTTTATTCCAAGAGGATAGGACAGTGTCAAGGAAGAAAGTTTTATTTATTTTAACTAATTAATTCAATGGAAGTCATCTTTCAGAATTTGAATGTTTTCTTTTCAAATTATAGTTAAGAGTTAATGATGATTGTTGGGACCAGCAATCCTTTTAAAAACCACTCTGCCGTAGGAATTAAAACCTCAAATCAAACATATATAGTATTTTCTTAAGTGTATTCTTGTCCAGCAAGTGATCTCTAACTTCAGTCTTTAGTCATTCGACAGGTGCTTTATGAGCCCACCATGAAAGCGCAGCGCAGTGTGAGGGAAACAAGGTGCACCGGGGTCCTTGCTCACGATGCTTACAGTCTAATTTGGGAGGTAAAAGAGATACACTGGTGAAAGGATAATCAATGCACAAGAGTGTGGCCTAGCCCTAGAGCCATACAGAACAGGGTTTTCCAGTCCTTCCCCATCCCTTCCTTCTACACTGGACAAGTTACTGAATCTTTGTGCATTTCAGTTTCCCCATTGTAAAATAGAAATAAGCATAGCTGTCTCCTAGAATTATTGTGAAAATTAAAATGGGATAATGTACATGAAGTGCTTACTGCGGTGCCTGGCACACAGTAAGTGCTTAATAAATGTTAACTGATATTATTATTATTTGGATGATTGTTCAGCCAGTGAGTTCTGTGGGAGGAAGGGAGCAAGCACTTAGGGCTGGAGTCATTGGAGAAGGCTCTCTGGAGGAAGTGAGACTTGAGCTGGACTTTGGAGAGGCAGAGAAAATAGGAAGGGCATAGGAAAGTTGGGGGGAGGAAGAAGCATTTTAAAAGATGTAGGCGTGGAATCTTCATGATACATGTGAGAGAGTAAGCAGATGTGGCTTTTAGGACACTAGTTCTTGTCTGAATTATCAGTGTAGGTCCTTCTTTGTGGTAGGCATTTTGGAGAAAGAAAGTCTGGGTTTCTAGTTAGAAGTGATGTTTCCTTTCGAAGGCAATTAACAGGCTTTGGGTCTTATTAGGAGTTTGTTTGGGAAAAATAGGAGTTTGTTATGAGAATTTAACAGCATATATTAAGTGTAAACTTTGGAGCACTGTGCCTGGCTCATAAGTAACTGCTCGTTAAATTGCAGCAACTGCTGTGTCATTCATTTATTCTCTCAATAAATATTATCGAATGCTTATTGTATGCCCTCAGTGAGTTGGAAACCTGGGGTTCAGTGATAAGAAAGATGACACAATCTCAGCTCTTGTAGAGTTTACAATCTAGTGGAGGAGACAGATAATTAAACAATTACAAACGTGGGATAAGGGCTAAGAGAGCTAGTGAGCAGACTGATGGAGGGTGCCGCTAGCAGGTGTGGAAACGACTACACCCTAGGCAGGAAGTCTGGCAACGTTTCCCAGAGAAAGCAGTGTCTAAGTTAGGCATTCATGTCAATGTTTAGTTGAGATAGTGATTGCATGAATTTTCAAAGATTTAATCTCTGTATTGTAAAAAGTTAAATTAGAATTGCCCCTTGCTGATTCACACATCTTTTTTCTTACCCACAGCATAAATGTTTTTATGCAAATGATAAAGCAGGTAATTTCCATATTAGAATCAGTAATGAAAAAAGCAAGTTTACTGGGAAGTTTTTCATAAATAAGGAAATTTATTCATGTTTGAACAAGATTGTTACTAAACTAAGTTATTAGCAATTTAGAACTGTTTCGCCATCTAATTAAATAGGTTTCTTATTTAAATCAAACTCCTGGGAGAAAGATATTTACAAGTAAGTAATACCATCCTGCTTTGAATTTGACTGTAGCAGCAAAGGTCCTGACACAAATCCTGTAAGACCTCTGATTTAGTGACTTTCCTTGGAAATAGAGTTAAATCCCATGGGTCAAATAATCTGGAGCAAGGATGCGGTAATTCTTTATATGCCCAGGGGATTCCCTGGGAAAAATTTAACAAATCACAACATTTATACTTAAGAAACTAGGTACATTTCTTGAAATTCCAAATTTCTTTTGGGTTTGTCCCAATTGTTTTTTTTCCTTCTTCTTCTCCCCAAAGTCCCCCAGTACATAGTTGTACATTCCAGTTGTGAGTGCCTCTGGTTCTGCTATGTGAGACACCGCCCCAGCACAGCCCAATGAGCGGTGCCATGCTCACGCCCAGGATCTGAACCAGTGAAACCCCGGGCTGAGGAAGCAGAGTGCACAAACCCGACCGCTCGGCCCCGTCTGGCCCCCCAATTGTTAATACATTTAACTCTATAAGGCTGGAGTCTGAAAAATCAGGTCCAAAACACAAGAGAAATTTTATGTTTTGAAATAGATTCTAAAAACAAGTTGCTGATTAAAACCGTTTTTTTTTTTAATTTAAAAATTTCAGGAAGATTATTTTCCCAACTTAACACCTTCATTCTTATTTTTCTTTCTGATTTTTTCCTCGGTTTCCTACAAGTAATTTCTCTCCCCATGTTCTCCTTGAAGCATAGTAATCCCAAAGGTTTTAACTCCTTTGTTAAAGGTCTTAAAGTCTTTTAAAACATTTCATAGCGTTCTATTTGAAAATGAGATGAATGCTTATATTGTCTTAATCCAATATTATTCAGTGGTGCAAATAGGAAGTGTAGCTGGGCTGGCATTAAGAGGTTGATGGTTTCTGAACATTTTTCTGGTCCATTTTTTTCTAACAACATTTCATCTTCTGGATTGAAACACTTAGCATGTCTGTGACCAGCATTTACAATTTGCCCAATAGTTTGGAAATTGTTTTGGCATGGTGTCGAACTTTGAGTTGTCTGCTGGGGACACCAAGAAATCACAGTGGAACAAGCAGCAGTACCGGATAACATGACCTCTTAGGTCATCTGTTTAGATGAAGTACGTGAAAATGGAAGATTACTCTGCCATATTTTCGGTTCCCAGAATAGAAACCTGTTTGTTCTTGAGTAAGCTGGGTCAACTCTGCACTTTCTGACCAAAATTTATTGCCCATATGAGGACTGGGGGAGTGTTCTCTCTCACTCTTTTTAAGGAAAAGAAAACGTTCTAGAAGGTGCATCCAAGTCTTTCTCTATCCATTTCACACACATTTGAAATACTTGTAGGTTTGCTATGAGATGGTAGAAGGGATGTAATTTTGGTCTTAAAGCTTCTGAAGTAATTTCAAAGCTAAAAGGTAAAACATTTTTGACTTTGTGGAATTTAAAGTGGTAGTGTCTTGTTCATGTGGTTATTTTGCTGAAAAATGCATTGCCTAGTCCAGGCTTAAAAAGGAAAAGATTTACATGTGTATGTCACTGAAAGTAGGGAAAATTTTCATCTGGTGACGGGGTTGACTTTGGTATATCTTTTAGTAGTGGTGGTGTGTAACTAATTACACAGCAGTTTTTTACTGTTTTGCATTTCAAAGTCCTCGGTACAAAGATCCCTGGTTATTGATAATTTCATTTCACTGATATTTTAGTAATAGAATATATATCTTTTTTCACTTAACACTGTTACTTTTGAAGCCGTATATAGTTCCTAGGTTCAGTGGAGGAAAAAACCTCCTAATACTGTAGTTTAGTAATAATGTTGATAAATGTGTTTTTCCTCTTTCTTAATAAGTCATTTTTACTTTCTTGGATTTGACTCATTTTGTTTCTCTTTGATATCTGACATATGGAATCAAATTCAAGCTCACCCTTATTTTTGTGCTGCTTTTGCATCATTATTAGACAAATACAGAGTTAGACTTTACGGGAAATGTTTTAATACCATTTTCATAATTGTTGTGGTCTTTTTGTCTGTGTAGCTCGCACCTTCTCTTCCTTTACAAGAAGATTTTGTTTATCACTGGAAGGCAATTACCCATTATTACATAGAGACTTCAGGTAAGAAACAATGCTAATATTAATTAAACAGAAAATTTGTGAACTACTAAAATATTTCAAATTAATTTTCAAAGTTATTTTATATTTAAATTTATAAACAATTTATTTTACTTTTAATTGCTCTTTTAGATTCATTCAAAAATATATCTGTTGAGGGGCTGGCCCAGTGGCATAGCAGTTAAGTTGACACACTCTGCTTCAGCGGCCTGGGGTTTGCAGGTTTGGATCCCAGGCTCGGACCTAGCATCACTCATCAAGCCACGCTGTGGAGGCATCCCACATAAAGTGGAGGGAGATTAGCATGGGTGTTAGCTCAGGGACAATCTTCCTCAAGCAAAAAGAGGAAGATTGGCAACAGATGTTAGCTCAGGGCCAGTCTTCCTCAGGGAAAAAAAAAAATCTGTTGAGTACCTACGATGTGTAGGTGTTTTTCTAGGCACTGGGAGATAGAACAATCAAACAGACAAAATCCCGGTCCTAAACAGAGCTTAGGTATTGATTGGGGGAAGCAAACAATAAATAGACAGCTCCATATAGTGTGTCAGATGGTAAGCGTTAAGAAGAAAATGAAGCAGGCTAACGGGGTTAGAAGTGTGTGCCCTGGGAGTTGGGGGGCACTTGGCTATTTCAGTTTAGAGAAAGCCTCATTGTGTGGGGTGACTTCTGAGCTGAAATCTGAAGGAGGGAAGAAGCAAGCCTGAGGGGTATCTGGGAGAAAAGTCCCAGGGAGAGGACCAATTGTACACACCCTGAGGATGGAGCATGCAGCATGCTTGGCATTGTCTAGGAACTGCAGGGGAGCCAGTGTGGCTGGAGCAAAGTGAAGGAGGAGAAAGGTGGGAGGAGGCATCAGACAGGTGGGGCGGGGGCTGGGGTGGTGGGGGAGATTCACACAGGACCTTGTGAGCCGTTGTAAGGGCTTTGGCCTTTGGGTAAACTAAAGTGGGAAGCCATTAGAGGGTTTGGAGCTGAGGCATAACAATCTGTTTTAAAGAGACCACTTTGGCTTCTGTGAAAAAATTAGATTGAAGGTATGCAGAGGTGAAGGTGGTAGAGCAGTTAGGGGACTATTGCAATGATCTGAGAGAAGGTGGTGGTTTAGACCAGGGTGGAGGTGGTAAGAAGGGATTGTATCCTGGGTATATTTTGAAGGAAAGTTTGTTGATGGATTGGATATTGGATAGGAAAGAATAAGAGGCAAGGATAACTCCAAAGTTTTGGGCTTAGACAGTTGGAAAACTGGAAGGGCCTCTTGCTGAGAATGGGGAGACTGCAGGAGGAGCAGGTTTGTAGAGCAGTTTGGACATGTTAAGTTTGAGATGTCCATTAAATATCCAATTGGATACGTCAAGTAGACAGCTGGAAATAGGAATCTGGAATTCAGGGTAGAGGTCTAAACTAGACGTGTGAAATTGAGAGTCATCAGCAGGTAAGTAGGATTTAAAGCCACGAGACTGGATGAAATTATCTAGGAAGTCAGGATAGATGGAAAAGAGGAGGTGTTTAGGAACTGAGCCCTTGGGCGCAAGGCTTAGAGGTTGGGAAGAGGAGAAACATAGCAAAGGAAACTGCTTTTGCCAGTGAGGTGGAAGACAGCCAAGAGAGATGGTGTGCTAGAAGCTAGAAGAGGAGAGAGGGATTAATTGTGTCAAATGATGCTGATGTCAAGTAATGAAGACTAAGAATGGGTCATTGGATTTAGCCACAAGGAGCTCATTAGCAGTCTTGATAAGAACTGTTTCAGTGGCAAGGAAGAGAGAGAAGACCTGATTGGAGTAAGTTTAAAAGGAAATGGACAGAGAACATGTATAGAATATGTGTATATACTGCTCCTGTGAGGAGTGTTAGTGTAGAGGGGAGCTGAGAAATGGAGCAACAGCCAGAGGGAGATGTGGTGTTGAGAGGATTTTTAAATGTTTTTTAGAGTTGGAAGATACTGCAATTTATAATTTGATGGAAATGATCATCAAATACGTAGCATACCAGGATTGTGTTGTACAAACTATAGAAGTACAAAGTAAGTGACAATAGAGACATAAGTAAGAATTGGCATTCCCTCATATGTTTTGTATTGAAACATTCTATAAAACTTCCCTTTTTTGTGTGTGGGTGTGAGGAAGATTGGCCCTGAGCTAACATCTGTTGCCAATCTTCCTCTTTTTTCCTGAGGAAGATTGTCACTGAGCTAACATCTGTGCCAGTCTTCCTCTATTTTATGTGGGACGCTACCACAGCATGGCTTGACGAGTGATACTGGGTCCGTGCCCAGGATCCAAACCCATGAACCCCAGGCTGCCGAAGCAGAGCACTTGAACTTAACCACTATACCACCGGGCCAGCCCTAAAACTTTACATTTTATTTAGAGTAATTTAACCCTTGTTCAATAAAGATAGGTTGATAAAACCATGTCATTTTTGAGTCTTAAATGTGATATGTAAAAAGTATCAATGAATGTTTATTTTCAAATATCAATGATATTTTATAAGAATTCTCCTGAGAAGCAGCCTTTACTTTGGGAGTAGCTATCTGTTAATGAGAGGAGCTGTTGGAAAGTTTTAATAGAGGGTTTTTCTTTGGGTTCCTCATGTTTTCAAGGATGGAGATGAATTAGGGGCGTTGAGTGTCTGGCTTCCCAGCATTACAAAGCAACACAGTCGCGATCAGAAACAGAACCTGTCCTTCCACACACCCTACGTTGTTCAGCTTAATGTTCAAGCCAATCTGTTTCTATAGAAAGAGACTTAAAATTCAGATCTTCTGAACTGGCTAATTGAAAAAATTATTTTAATTATAACTGCATACTTAATTCTGATGTGACATGTATTTTTTCTGATCATGTTCCTATTTCCTGTATAAATAGCTCTTATTTCTGAAATATTATGCATGAATATTAGCTTATAGAATATCTTTCAGAATATTGATTGTTTTTGAATAAGAATATGACAAAAAGCTTCATCTAAATTTTAGCAAAGATAATTATACTTATGTGTATGATCCTCGCTTAACTGTATAGTTCAGATTTTTCTCAATTTGAGTAGGAATAGGGAAATAGAGTATTTTAGGTGCAAATGTGCAGTTTAAAAAGGTTTGAATATTTGTTTGATGAATGTTTTTTATTGTTTAGATGATAAGGCCCCAGTGACAGATACAAACATTCCATCTCATCTGGATCAGATGTTAGATATATTGGTACAAGAAGAAAATGAACGAGAATCTGGAGAGACGGGGCCATGTATGGAATATTTGCTTCATCACAAGATCTTGGAAACGTTATATACCTTAGGGAAAGCTGACGTAAGTTCCTAATCCACATCATGTTCGTGGGCATGTAATACGTGCATTCATGTCTGAGAGATAAAGAAGATCCCAAGTACTAAATTTAATTATAGAGGTACATATTAAGCATGGCAGGATTCAAGTCAGTATTGTGAAAAAAAAGAAAATTGTGTGGCCTATACGAATATGACTTTCTAGAGAGATAGCAAAACTCCCAGATGCTCTAGATGGCAACTGATACTCAGGCTGCTTAGAATGACAGTGTAAACATTTATGAAAATAAGCTCAAGGATGTGCACTCAGAATCAAAGGAAAGGAGAAGGACCCCATGCAAATTGGGTTACAAAAATAGGAATTGTTTTTCATAATCCTGAAAGAGAATGTTACTAGTTGTTCTGACGTTAACTCTGCTGATGAGTGGAGCCGATTCAAGTTTTAAGGCCTAATGAATCTTGAGAAAACTTTGCAAAGCTGATATAACGATATAAGTAATATTCTGTACCACAAAACTTTCAAATTACTTATCAAGACAAGTTTCAAATCATGTGATGGTGGGAGGGCAGGGGAGGAACTTTGGGTTCAGGTTCAGAGGCCTGGCTTTGTCGCTAATCTTCTGTGACTTCCAGCAAGTCTTCTTGGTTAATCTTTTTCCTCTTTAAAAATGATGAGGTGATCGCTAAGGGCCTCCCCAACTCTAAAAACCTATGGTCTGTTCTGTGAATTTCTCTAATGTATGTGAAAATCATGCTAAAAAAACCTCAAACTAATAGACATGTTTAAACACCAAATAGAATTATGAATAGTAGTATTAGAGACAGTTTCCTTTTAACTAAGTCTATAACACTCCAACTCATTTTTAAGTTAAGTTCGTTCAATTTATATTTTCTAGGCAACACGTCTGTTCCTTAATGTCTTGCAATTCGTTTCCCTCTTCCCTTTTTCTTTTTTTTTTGGTGAGGATGATTGTCCCTGAGCTAACATGTGTGCCAGGCTTCCTCTTTTTGTATGGGGGATGCCACCACACCATGACTTGATGAGTGGTGTGTAGGTCTGTGCCCAGGATCCAAACCTGCGAATCCTGGGCTGCTGAAGCAGAGTGCGCAAGCTTAACCACTACACCAGTGGGCCGACCCTCCTCCTCCCTTCTTTTTCCTGTCCTTTGAAGAGAGGGATTGTGCAACAATAAATTGAATAAATATTAATTGATTTTTGAGCAAATGTTAGTAGTTGTATTACTAGTAAATTTATTTTGACGTTGGTGATTGTAAATATTGTTTTATCTGAATAATTCAAGGTATTTGCTCTCTTAAAAAATATTATTGTGCTTAAGATTATAGTTTATACTATTTCCAGATAATGTATCTATGATGATCCTTTGGAAATACTTATTTTGTGACTGTATTTTAAATGTGAAGCAGTATAAGCAGGTTAATTATAGAACATAGAACTTTGTTAATTCATACTCTCTTAATCCACAGCATGAGTAATCATTGGGTTTACCTACTTTTCAGCAAATATTTAAAACAACTGGCCTGTTATAAAAACTTCTTTATGACATATTCATTGCCTATAGTAATCATAATGTAGGTAATTTTACAACTAATTTAAAACAGCATTGTTAGAATAAATCATAGCAGTTTATACATAGGATTCTTTTGTTTACATATATATGTTAGAAGGCTTTATTTACTGCTGCATACATGTGCTGGAAAGTTACTGATTACCTGTCATTAGTGTAAGTAACAAGATTCTGCCTTTGCTTTGGCCAGGAAGTGAACTGTAATAGTTTCATGTTACCCTCGCATTTAGAATATAAACAGGTTGGTTGATGTTGCCTGAACTAAACTCTCATCTCCACAGCATATTATCGCCATGCTGTCTGTAATTACATCAGCCTATGGTCCCATACGCTGTATTACAGTCCCCGGTGTAATTTTATTTCTAGAATACCAGTCATTAATATTTGATTGAGAATTTTATTCTGACAAAATCATTAACTGGCTAAGTGCATTGATTTTTGAGGGGGGAATACATTCACGTATATTGTCTCTCCTGTTTTTCAAGCTTATGAGTAAGTGTGTTCGCATTGTCTGTTCTCTTCTTGTTTGCTTTCCCGTTTTCCTCTGCCCAGTGTCCTCCTGGAATGAAACAGCAGGTGTTGGTATTCTATACCAAACTTCTGGGAAGAATCCGGCAGCCGCTACTTCCACATATTAATGTGCACAGGCCAGTGCAGGTATTTTGTTCCCCTTACATAAAACTGTTTGGTTTGATTTCTTTTAGATAGAAATAATTTTATATGATTTTTCTAAAAGTAAAAATAATAAAGGAAGTTATTCTAAAAATAACATGCAAATTGGCTTTTTTTATGCATGATGTATTAAACGCTATTTCATGTCTTTATATTTATCTTTTAAAATTTTATACATTAATTTTTTTCTTTGGCTTATCTCTGTGACATCTCAAGGAGAGTTTACTATATACCTCATTAATTTTTTTAGGGTAATGTATTCAAAAAACTTATTGCTAGTAAATTTTTGTGTGTGTGTGAGGAAGATTAGTCCTGAGCTAACATCTGTTGCTAACCTTCCTCTTTTTTGGCTTGAGGAAGATTAGTCCTGAGCTAACATCTGTGCCAGGCTTCCTCTATTTTGTATGTGGGTCACTGTCTCAGCGCCACTGATGAGTGGCGTAGCTCCACACCTGGGATCTGAACCCATGAACCTGGGCTACCTAAGCAGCGCGTGCTGAACTTAACCCCTGTGCCTCAGGCCTGGCCCCCTAGTAAATTTATTTTGCTGTAGGTGTTTATTTATTCCCTCCAAAAAATGCAAACTATTTGCATTATTTGAAAATTTTAAATATCCTTAAGGTAAATGGATGGGTATTTACATACTTGTAAAAAGTAACCTAAGTTTAAAAATTTGTCTTAAATTTTTTGACAGAAGTTAATTCGACTGTGTGGTGAAGTCCTTGCAACACCAACAGAAAATGAGGAAATTCAGTTTCTCTGTATCGTGTGTGCAAAGCTGAAGCAAGATCCCTACTTGGTTAATTTTTTTCTGGAGGTATGGTACACTTTTTGTCAACTTTTAAATTATGCTTGTATTGAAATTATTATGGAATTGAATTCTAGTATTATGGATAATATTAGAAGGAATTACATTTTGTGGATATCAGCTTGTTTTACTTCCTAGAATTATTTTCATTAAGATGACTGTTTTAGTTTAACTTGAAATTTGAGAAAAATGATTTTCAAAGAATCTAGTTGAGCCAGGCTTATGGGAACAGTGCAGGACTGGACAGACACCCAGCCACGGCTGGGAAGGCGCACAGCGTGCAGTGGGTGTCAGGGACGGAGGAGTCACGGGGCTTCGGGAGCCCCCGTGATGTCAGGGAAGCGCGCCCTAGCTCGGGCCCTGGGTGATCAGCTGGGTCAGGACGGTGTGTGCCGATTTGGGCAAGATGTGAAAAGTCAGGAGTCACCTCTCCAGCCTGGGATAGCTGTTGGGATTGTTCTGCTATTTTGTACTGGCCCTAGTCACCAAATCATATAGTTTACTTAAATCAGTCAATATTTTGGATTTTACTTCCAGTTTTAAATTAGAAAATAATTTTTGTGTCCTTCCTGCTTTCCTTCACTTCTTTTTTTTTTCAGCAGTAAAGTCATTCAGGAATATATTTGGAAAAATAATTATGTTGTTTTTTTTATTTTAGTTTTTAAAAACATCTTTTTTTCTTTTTAGATTGAGGTATAAGTTACATACAGTACAATTCACTCTGTTTGGTCTGTAGTTCTGTGAGTTTGACAAACATGTACAGTCGTATAACCACTACCACATTTAAAATACACAGCAGTTGCATGGCCCTTTGTGGTTGTCCTCTCGCCACCCTCAGCCCCTAGCAATCACTGATCTGTTTCTGTCCCAAGTTTTCTCTTTTCCAGAAAGTCGTATAAGTCTAATCAGCCTTTTAAGTCTGGCTTTGATGACTTAGCCTAATGCATGTGAGGCTCACCCCTGAGCTTGGTTCTTTATGTTGTCAAGCAGTGTTCTGTTGTGTGGACGGACCGCCGTTGTTGATCCGCTCGCCAGGGGACGGACTTGGGAGCTGCTTCCAGTTTTTGGCAATTATGAATTCAGCACAGATTTTTGTGTGAATTTAGGTTTTCATTTCGTTTGGGTAAATACCTAAGAGTGGGATTGCTGTGTCACGTGGTAAGTGTGTATTTGTTTTCATGAGAAACTGCCACACTGTTTTCCCACGTGGGTTTATCATTTTGTGCCCATCAGCCATGTGTGAGAGTTCCCACTGTTCCATGTCCTTGTCAGAGTGGGTGTGGTCACATTTCTTTTGTTTTCCTTTTAAAAATTTTAGCCATTCTAATAGGTGGGTTTGTTTTCTATTTCACTTTACCGAATAAGTAATTTAGGATCCTATTCTGCATTCTTACTAAAGGCAGGTAAGGAACCAAGCTGCAAAATTGTATGAATTTGAGTTTCTTGGGAGTGTTAGGACGATGAATGCCTTTTTGTGACGTCGGGCGTATTTTGAAAGTGTGCTTCAAAGTGACTGGAACAGCCTTATGATTTCAGATTTTTTTTTTCTGTGAAAGATTCGCTCTGAGCTAACATCTGTTGCCGACCTTCCTCTCTTTTTTTTCCTTTTCTTTTCTCCTCAGGGCCCCAGTACATAGCTATATATTCTAGTTGTAGGTCCTTCTCGTTCTGCTACGTGAGCTGCTGCCACAGCATGGCTACCGGCAGACAGGTGGGTGGTTCCACACCCAGGAACCAAACCCAGGCTGCCAAAGCAGAGCGCGCCGCTACACCAAAGGGCTGGCCCCAACGGTCCTTTTTGGTTTTTGTTTGTTTGTTTTAAACATTGGCACCTGAGCTAACATCTCTTGCCAGTCTTCTTTTTCTTCTTCTTCTCCCCAAAGCCCTCCAGTACATAGTTGTATATTCTAGTTGTGAGTGCCTCTGGTTGTGCCATGTGGGACGCCCCCTCAGCATAGCCTGATGAGTGGTGCCATGTCTGTGCCCAGGATCCAAACCGGCGAAACTCTGGGCCACTGAAGCAGAGCACGTGAACTTAACCACTTGGCCACGGGTCCGGCCGGAGTTTTTGATGTAACTATGTCACATATCTCAGTTTGGCTAAGTATGAGATTTTTCTCCTCAAAGTTCATTTTTACTAAGGTTTTCTTAGGTAACTTAGTTACTTTAGATGCATGGATTTTTTTCAAAGCTTAAGGTTTAAGGAATTTTTCCCAGAATCTCTGACACTTGTTTCAGAAGTACACAGCCATAGATCAGAAGCAGAGAAAATTTGCAGACTTAAATATGTTGATGGTGAGATGCACTTTATTTATCTGTCTTCTGAGAAACATTTACATTTAGACCTCAATACAAAGAACATCCTTCAGATTTGGTGTCGTATCTGCTATAAGGCAGCATTTTTATAGCATAGACTTCTCCACAGCCTGAGGTGGTAGGTGTTTTCATTTTCTGAACTGATAGGACAATTCATATGGCTTTAATATCAGTTATTACAGTCTCCCTGGCATTAGAGTTGCTTATGTGCATTTTATTTTCTCCTGCTGCTCAATAAACTCCTTGAGGACAAAGACTGTGTATCATTAATCTTTGGGTCCCCACAGCTTCTCTAGTATCTAACACAATGCATAATAAATGCTTAATTAACACATTGAATAAATGAATCTTTAGAGAAACGCAGCTTTATTACTTGTAGGTAGAGACAGTAACAAAATTACTTTGCAGTTCTCAGGCAGATGTCACTTGAAATCTGATCTCTGTTCATTTATATCAGCCAATATATGTGTCTACTGTGGGTTAAGTGTATGTGGTAGATGTGTTAGAAAACATTGTTTGCCCTAAAGGAATTTCTAGTCTGGTGATGAGGGGAAGACGGACCTTCAGATACTGTAATCCAAAGTCCAGTAAGGTGAGCATCATAAGAAAGATACAAAGTTAATGCGCTTAAGTGCTCGTGGGATAAAGAGATTATATCTGCTCTAGGTCATCAGGAAAGTCTTCGTGGAAGAGATTGTCTTTGAAATGGGCCTCGCTAGGTGTTTAGATAAGGATGGGTGCATATAAGTAAAGGAATGAAGGTGTAAAAGTTTGCAGTGTGTTCAGGAAACTATGTAATTAGGATGTGTGGTAAGCAAGGGCCTGGACATATAGACTAGGAATTGGCAAAGGCTTTGAATGGCAAGAAGAGGAATCTGTGCTGACTTGTAGTTGTTGGGGAGCCATTGAAGATTTTTGAGCAGGGATATTACATGATGGTATCTCTGCTTTAAGAAGTTAAATTGGTGGCAGTATCTTGTACGGTGAATTCCTTTCAGAGGAGAGAGAAAAGCAGGGACACTAACTAGGAAGCTGATGGGGTAACCCAGACAGGAAGTGAAAAGGACTAGACCTAAGTTGGAATTAGGCCAATATATTCAGGAGACTCTGGAGGTGGACTGCACAGTCCTGTGCAGGATGTAGGAGAAAGGGTGATGAATCCTTGAATTCCTGAACCAACAAGACTGCCGCTAACAGAAAGAAGGAAGCCCAAGGGAGCTTATTTTTGGGGAAGATGGTAATTTTGCTTCTGGATGCTTTGAGTCATCATATCCTGATGGAGATAATTAGCAGGTATTTGGTATTGCAAATGTGCAATTTGGGAGAGGAGTCTGGGTTTAAGAGACTCGAGGGTTATGTCTGTAAATGTGCTGTGGGTACCAATGATGACCCTAAGGAAGAAAGGAAACAGTTTCAATAAGAACAAAAGTGCAAGATGAAGGCAGCAGTTCCTGATCATCTCGGGAGCGTTTTAAAAAATGCAGATTCCTTGGCTCCACTTCCAGATATTCTCATTCAGAGGGTCTGGGTGGGACCCAGGAATCTGCATTTTTATCAAGCTGCACAGAAGACCATGGTGCCGACAGTCTTGAGTCACATTTTGAGAGACACTGATTTAAGGAGTGAGTGCTGTTCTAAGGTTGCTCTTCCTTTTCCCGTTCTTATCTGAGATCCCACTCCCAGTAATGGTTGTTAGTATTTCAGATGGAATAAAATATTTTACATTCATGAAGACTATGATATGTAATTGATTTTATAGGAAATTGAGAAGTTGTTTAGAGTATTCATTTAGGTCCGTAGAGTTGTTTTAATATATGTGCTATGAGTTCAATTTCTCGAGAAGATTGGTCTAAACTATACTTTTAACAGTAAGGAAAGTGATCTATAATTACTATAACTTTGGAAGTGGAACCTTGAATTCGTTCAGCATTTAATGCACTTGTGTATGATGGGCAAAGCACTGTAATAGGCCCTTCCAAGGAGCTGGTTTATAATGAATTGTAACTTGTTTGTGTGATCTGATTTTTGCTCATATGTTCAAATGGAAAGCAAGATACTTTTGCATTGAAACCAATAATTTGCTTCAGTTAAGATTCTCTTTGTGTTTGGCTGTGTGTATGGTAGGGGCAGGGGCCAACATTTCAAGCAAATTTTACTTTTATCCTCAAAAACAGTAATAAAAATGTCCTCAGAGGGGCCAGCCCCACGGCCGAGTGGTTAAATTCATGCACTTCACTTTGGTGGCCCAGGGTGTCTGCGGCCCAGGGTTTCGCCAGTTCGAATCCTGGGTGTGGACATGGCACTGCTCGTTAACCCATGCTGAGGCGGCATCCCACATGCCACAACTAGAAGAACCCACAACTGAAAATACACAACTTTGTACCTGGGGACTTTGAGGAGAAAAAGGAAAAAAAAAATCTTAAAAAAAAAATGTCCTCAGGGTATTGAGTCCTTTTTATAGAGCAGAAGTACAAGGAAAAAACTTAAAAAAATCATCTTAGAAAACTGATCTTAGAAGGATCAACATTGAGGCTATACATTTTTAGTTTCCCAGTGATGAGAAAACAATTAACTGCAATTGAAACTTCCTGAAGCTTTTTCCCCACTAATATCAGTTGTTTTTCCGTAGTAGTTAAATATCACTAATATTGTGCATTGCTTATGGTCAGTGTAAAACATTTTGTAGATAGTGTGAAGAGTGTCCCAAATGCTTATGCAATTTTTAAAAATATCTAGGGGCTGGGCGTGTGGCATACTGGTTAAGTACAGTGTGCTCTGCTTTGGCAGCCCAGGTTTATGGGTTTGGATCCCGGTCACGGACCTATACCACTTGTCAAGCCACGCTGTGGCAGTGATCCACATACTAAATAGAGGAAGATTGGCACGTATGTTAGCTCAGGGCTAATCTTCCTCAAGCAAAAAAAGAGGAAGATTGTCAATAGATGTTAGCTCAGAGTGAATCTTCCTCACCAAAAAAAAAAAAAGATCTAAAACACAGTTTGTTAAAGTCTGAGTGTTTTCCTTTGTCATAACACTTTTATCTCTTGCTACATCAGCTAGACATTGAATGTTAATTATAGAAAGACCCATTAAAATATGACTTCTATTTTAAAAGGCTTTTGATGTGAATCTTACAAAACATGTCTTCCTTTTCAGAATAAGTTGAAATCGTTGGCTTCCAAAGGAGCACCAAATGTAATTTCAGAAGACACGTTGAAAGGTCAAGATTCCTTGTCCACAGATACAGGACAGTCCTGTCAGCCAGAGGAACTGTCAGGTGCTGCTGGGATGGAGCAGACAGAGTTAGCAGATGATGATCTGTCCTCCAGCTTGGATAATCTCACTGTCACTTCACTGCCAGAGGCTGCAGTCGTTCGTCCAAACCAGGATTACAACCTAGTGAATTCTTTGTTAAATCTTACTAGAAGTCCTGTGAGTCATCTTTACTTTTTTCCACTAACATGATCACAGTTACATGCGTTTAGAATAGAAAAAAGAAATCTATTTTTATTTTAGTGTATAACATTAAATCCTCTAAAGTTAAAATTTTCCACACAAGCTGACGTGTATCTAATTCCAGAATTGAAGGAGTGTGTGCTTTTTCCCCCTCAGGATGGCCGGATAGCTGTGAAAGCCTGCGAGGGCTTGATGTTATTAGTAAGCTTGCCGGAGCCTGCGGCTGCCAAGTGCCTCACACAGAGCACTTGCTTGTGTGAACTGCTGACGGACAGACTTGCCTCCCTGTACAAGGCCCTACCTCAGTCCGTGGATCCCTTAGACATTGAGACCGTGGAAGCTGTTAACTGGGGGTAAGAACCCTCATTTGTGTTTTCCCATAGAAGTGACTTCTTAATACCTGTACTTTTTCATCTGTTTCTATTTTGCAATGATAGAAATCTTTAGTTTTGAAGTCATTATATGGGATTACTTTTCAGGGCTTGTTTTAAGTTTATCAATCAGGAATGAATTGCAATGATCCAGCTGTTACGTAGTTAAGCTACTTTTCCTTTGTCTAATATAGTGATCAACTAAGACATTAATTACATTAAAACCAATAACTTTATCTAATTTTTTTTTAGAACAACAAAAGCCCTGTAAGAAGGAATCTCCTTTTTTATAAATATGTTCTGCAGCCCCTAGGGCAGTCTCATGTTTCATGGCCTGCTTGTATGGAATCTCTCCTCCTACCTCATTCTTTTACCCCTCCTACCCATCTTTTAGGGCTTCCCGCTTAATTCTTGTAGGAAAATATGATTATTGCAGAACTTTTATAAATTATTAAAGAGAAAAAAGCATAAATAAGATTATCCGTAATCCCACCACCTCTAAGCAGTTTAATATTTTGACATAATAACCTGGTGTTATTTTTGGATATTTTTAACCCTCCTTTGCTTGTTACTTGTTTCTTTCCATCCTATATTCTGTCCACATCTGTAGGGTAGACCCACTTGTTAACTTTACTACTATGTTGTATTTGAAGGCAGGAAGAGAAGCAGGCCAGTCATTTCTTTTTGCAGTTTCTCCTTTACTTTCCTTTTCTTCCATCCCAGCAGCCAAGAACCTCTGAGTTTTCATTCCTGTTACTTGGACAAATTTCTGGCGGAAGTATGAGGAGCTGTCTAAATGGTTTTTCTCCAGCAGCTCCATTCTGCTTTAGTGTCTCTCTTCCCATTTAATGAGCCAAAAGTATTTACAACTTTTATTTAAGAGGTTTTTTCTTATCTTGGCTTTCTTGTATAAAACTCTCTTCCGATTGTCATCCAGCATTGCCTGTGTAAATACATCACACTGTGTGAGTTCCTTCACAGGCCTTCATTTTTCCATATGTGCTGAATTCTACTGTTGCTTTTGGATGACTTTGGACTGAACGTTTCTTCCGTGTCCTACAGCTTGGACTCATATAGTCATAAAGAAGATGCTTCAGCATTTCCAGGAAAACGAGCCTTAATTTCATTTCTTTCCTGGTTTGATTATTGTGATCAGCTCATAAAGGAAGCACAAAAGGTTTGAATATTTTTGTTGTTTATTGGTAATTAGAAAATGTAAATTCCGTCAAGTGAAATTCGAATCCTTAGTTTATATCCCCAAATATATCTTAATTGTCTTAAGATAGCAGTTAGTAAAATAAATAAAACCACATAAACAAAGAAACTTGTATACATGTGCTTGTTTGCGTTTATGTGTGTATTACAACTTTGGAATAAATCACAGTTGAAGTTCTGCCCTTGGATTTCGTTCAGTGTTATAGTAGAAAGCTACACAAGGTAGCATTGGCCTCCCTCCATTTCTTCTCTTTGGGGAGATGTTAATACTATAAGGTGATTGAGATAATATTTTTGTCCTGTTTGTCTTGTTCTTGGAAATTTAGATAAAATGTAAAAGACCCAATAACTAAGATCTAATCTAGGTTTGTACGCCATCAACAAGATGGTCAATAGGCAAGTTTGCTTTTCCACATTAATTCAGATGGAGAGTACAAACTGATTTATTGATGTTAGAAATTAACTTCTCTTTTCCATTTAAAAAAATAATGATGCTCCTATGATATTCTAGACTGCTGCTGTTGCTCTTGCCAAAGCTGTTCATGAAAGATTTTTTATTGGTGTTATGGAACCTCAGTTAATGCAAACGTGAGTAGCCTCTTTCCTTAAAAAACAAACAAAAACCCCCCACACAGATTGCTGTGTTCTTGTTATTTTTGCCCACTAATTGCGTGTGTGTTACGCTCAGTTCTGAGTTGGGGATCCTGACGTCGACTGCTCTGCTTCATCGCGTGGTTCGGCAAGTCACCTCTGATGTTTTGCTTCAAGAAATGGTGTTTTTCATCCTTGGAGAACAGAGGGAACCAGAAACTCTGGCAGAAATTAGCAGACACCCTTTAAGGCACAGGTTAATTGAACATTGTGATCACATATCTGATGAGGTAAGCTATGTAATGATTTGGAATTGGAGTTAGAGTCTTTGAAATACTGGTTTTAATTTACTTGTGATGTTTTGAAAACAGCCTCTTTTTTTTTTTCATGTGGCTTTAAAAATTTAAAGCATGACTTACAGGATGGAAAAAGAATAATTTCTTTGAAGTTATTTTTCACTTGGCCTGTATCATTTTTGGTTTCAGATAAGCATAATGACATTAAGGATGTTTGAACATCTTTTACAAAAACCCAACGAGCACATTCTTTACAACTTGGTCCTAAGAAATCTTGAAGAAAGAAATTATACAGAATATAAACCTGTGTGCCCAGAAGATAAAGATGTGGTGGAGAATGGACTCATAGCAGGAGCAGTGTAAGTTTCCATCCAGCTCTGTGAGTTTAGCATTTCATATAGAATCCAATTTTCCATCTCCTCTTCTTTCTTTCCCTAATTCATTAAAAAATATCTGTAATAGTTTTGAAGTTTTTTAAAAATAAAATTTAGTTGCCTTGTTATCACCATCCCTTTAAATTACAAGTGATGGTATCTATTCATTAAACCTAAAATATATTAGAGTTTGTTGTTAGTAAAAAGTGTTAATTTCTCTATAAAATATAAAAGCATTATTCTTTAATTCTTTTATTAGAAGAATTATGTAATGTTTTCTAAGAACATAGAGAATCTTTTGGTTTAGAAAATATAATAAAGTATTGTTTTTTTATACATCGTTAAATTAAACTTAGAGATCTGGAAGAAGATCCATTATTTACTGACATTTCACCAGATAACACTTTGTCAAACCAAGAGTGGCTTGGTTCCTCGCCTCCTGCTACTCCAGACCACCCCAAAAATGATGGGAAAACGGAAGTCCATAAAATTGTAAATACGTAAGTGGCTGTATAAATTTGACTTACATCTTTTTTACTTGTTTTTATAACGTATGATAGCTCTGCTTTTAGATTTTTACAGCAATATGTTATGAACCCAGTCTTCCTTTTTTTAAAGATTATGTCGGCTTTTTGTCATGTTTATGTAGCAAGTGACAGCCTAGGGGCAACAATCCAGCGGAAGAGAAAGGCTTTACTTAATATAGAAATAAACGAGTAATAGTGGTTAAATAAATCTTCAAAGTTCCCTACTTTTTAAAAATACAAATAATTTAAAGTAATTCCCAATTGTAACAATGTTGAGAATTTCCAGTTTGACAGATTGCACTCGTTAGGCATGCAGTCACGTGTGCAAAGCATGGGCTACTACTTTTTGTTAATTTGTGTTTTTATGTTTTTTTAAAAAGGGCCCTTTCTGTGGCTGTTTTCTTCATTTTCTTCCTTTGTAATGCTGTCACTGATGTGCCTGGTTCTGGCAGGCGACTTTGGAGAAAATTGCATGTGGCTCAGATACAAAATCTTAAGTTCAATTACTTAAAAGCCAGTTTCCTGAAATTAACAGATATCATGGCAGTCTGTCCCTTGTGCTGCAATGCGCAAAGGAAAAAGTTGTCTTAGGCTTACTTCTACGTTAAGTGGAATGAGTTATTTTCAAATAAAACTTTAAAATAATGAAATAGTATTTAATCAGGGAATTGTAAGACTGATTCAAGGTAAGTACTTAAGAACGTACAATTTTATTTTTCAAGTTTCCATTTGCATTAATACTTGGCTAAACTGAAA
Organism: Equus asinus; assembly: GCF_041296235.1. Classification (NCBI taxonomy): domain Eukaryota; kingdom Metazoa; phylum Chordata; class Mammalia; order Perissodactyla; family Equidae; genus Equus; species Equus asinus. The sequence goes on along the minus strand of NC_091791.1, from coordinate 17,156,296 downwards.
ATATCACTAGATATTTTAATACATGTAAAGATATTGAATTGTGAGAGTATTTATGTTATCAATTATGGCTTTTTTCATTTCAGTTTCCTCTGTCTGGTACCGGATGAGGCAAAATCATCCTACCATGTTGAGGGCACTGGATATGACACCTACCTCCGAGATGCTCATAGGCAGGTAGGTGAAGTAACTAATTTTGTGAAATGAAATCTACTAAGAATGCACACACTCTCCTTGTCTCATTGCCCAGTCGTTTCTCCAGAGGTTTCCCTTTCTACTCAAGACCTGGACTGCGCTCTCACTACTTGAACTTTCTACGCATGGCCTCACTGCGTTTCACTGACTGTGTGTCTCTTTCTCAGGATTTCTTTGTGCTCGCTCTTCCTCTCTCCCGCTCTCCCTCTTTCTTCCCTTTCTCTCTGTCCTTGAAATTATATCTCCCCCAAATCCTTTCCCTTACTAATCCAAAAAATTTAATTTTTAAATTAAATTTTAGAGATTTATTAAATCTACATTTAATTAGAATTAAAACTAATTCTAAAATTAAATTAGATTTTTAAATGATTCTACCCACCACCTACCCTTGCTCCCAATCTGCAGGCCCTGTCCTTTGCTCTCCACCACTGTTGGTGCACACACATCCGTCTGCAAGTGCCGCCTCTCCTGTCACACTCAGTCCCGCGTCCCCTGCATTCCAGCTTTCTACCTCACTGAAACTGCTTCCTCAAAGGGCTCCTCCTAGTTACTAAATTAAATGGCCTTCTCTCAGTCTTCTTTCCTCTCGGGAACATTTTACATTTTACAAAATTCCAAATTTTAAAATGTTTCAAGTCAGAAAAATATACATTTAATTTCATTTAAATCCTTTGGATTGAAGTATGCTATTATATATAATTAATTTGCATATGCCTATAGTCAATTCATCATGCTTTAAGCCTGAATTCAAGTCCATGTTACTACCTGAATAACTAGGGTAATGGGTAGCAAGTACTTTCATGTAACAATAAAGGCCGTACCAATCTCTGTAGTACCAATTGGATTTTTACACCGTTTTTATTCTTTCTGTAAAGTTTCTTTTCCATTTTCTGGTTACAAATGCAGTTATGATGGTTTCAGAAACATTAGAAAACAGACAAAAAGGATGGAAAAGTTTTAAATTATTACTTTCTAGGTCAGAATTTCAGAAGTGTTAATGTAAAAATGCTTTATTAAATATTGAGATGTGGTTTTATAAAGAAAATTGTCTACTAAAAGCCAAATAGTTTAAAGCTCACTATATATTAAAGTTGGCTTTTTAGTCTTTTTAAATATGTCTTTCTTTTAAAAGTTGAAGTTAGTGCTTCACTGTGAGAGTATGTTTTCTTTTAATTTTAGGTGATTGTCAAACTAGAGAGGTCAAAGTAATTTTGCTTTATTCAATAAGGAGAATCTGAAAAGGGAAAGAATGTGAAAGGAAACTGTGCTCTAAGTTTATTTTGTTTAAATTCAAGTAAATTAGATATAGGGGAAGACTTTTAAAATTTATTTTCATTGTATGAGGTATTCTTGTGCTTATTAAAAATCCATATTGTTGGGGCCGGCCCCATGGCACAGTGGTTAAATTTGGCGCATTCTGCTTCAGTCGCCCAGGTTTGCAGGTTCGGTTTCCGGGTGTGGACTTACACCACTCGTCAGCCACACTGTGACGGCATCCCACATGTAAAGTAGAGGAAGATTGGTACAGATGTTAGCTCAGGGCTAACCTTCCTCAGCAAATTAAATTAAATTAAAAATTAATAAAATAAAAAAATCCATGTTGTTTATCCCATTGATAAACTCTGTGGAGTAAAGGACCAGTTTCTTATTATTTATGGTCTGTTACAGACCAACACTTTTGTAAAGTATAATAAAAATGAATTACTAGAAAAATGAAAAGAAAAAATACAAAATACAAACCCTGATTATTTTATTAGATTCAACAGACATTAAATTTACTCAGTAAAATTACAGTAGAAGTTTCTAAATGCTTACTCTCAGTTTTGTACTCATCTCGTTGCAATGGTAGTGGTTTGCAGACCCCACCTTGAGCAGCAGCGCTTTATGCTATCATAAATGCCTGGTATAAATACATTATAGGAAAGTCAGGCTCACCCTCTCAGATAATGTGCATCTCTTCATCTATTATATGTAACATCTTAGAATAGATTTGAAAATGTGGCTAGGACTGACTTTTTTTTTAGCCCTGAGCTAACATCTGTTGCCAATCTTCCTCTTTTTTCCTGAGGAAGATTAGCCCTGAGCTAATATCTGTGCCAGTCTTCCTCTTATTTTGTATGTGGGTTGCTACCACAGCATGGCTGACGAGTTGTGTAGGTCTGCACCTGGGATCCGAATCCCTGAACCCAGGCCACCAAAGTGGAGTGCACTGAACTTAACCACTATGCCACAGGGCCGGCCCCCTTACTTTGGTTTTTAAATATTTTCCAAATCTGAGATGAAAATAAATAAAGGGTTAAATTCCTCTAAAGGACAGAGCATAAGCACAATAGTTAAGGGGGTACTTTGGTAAAGTTAAAATATGCCTATTCTTCCGCCAACATGTATTGATACTGGGAATTGTAATCCTACCTCTTGCCTCTGGTTAGGGTGTTATCTGAGTCATCTCTTCTCTCCCGTGGCACCTCCCATGGCACAGAAGCAGACGCTCAGCATTCGAATGGATTTTTATATGCCTATTTGAGGAAATCGTTTCTGTTTAATCCCAGTTTGCTTGTGGTCAGTTCCTCTTTAATGATCCAAGTGCTTTTTCCCTAGTTCCGGGACTACTGTGCTATCTGCTTAAGATGGGAGTGGCCTGGGTCTCCAAAAGCATTGGAAAAGTGCAATTTAGAAGCAGCTTTCTTTGAAGGTCATTTTTTGAAAGTTTTGTTTGACAGAATGGGAAGAATTCTTGATCAGGTAATAAGTTTTGAAATATTTGTTTTCATGATATTTTGTTACCATTCACCATGGGTTCATCTCAAGTCTTCATTTAGATCTTCAAGAAAGTAGTTTTATTGTTTTCTTAGTTTTTCCACTAGGTGATTTTTTTCATAAAGCTTAATTGCCAGTAACTGGTGGGTTTCCGATGCATTCATTATGTTGAAAGCCTTTCTTTGGCCTGATGGCTGTTAGAGAATTGTACATTTTGCTTCTCATTATCGGCCATTGTCTTAATATCCTTCACACATTTTGGAGGTGATGAGGGTGCCTTCCTGTTTGGCTGACTTAGAAGGCCCTTTAGTTGTACAGTTACGCAGATACAAACAGAGTCAGCCTTGTAAGGCTCACTTCAGAAGACCTTCAATGTCAATTCACATTGAATCTTGAACACACTGGTCTCACTAAAATTACAGAACACTATTAGATGAGCCCGCTTCTTCAGACAAAGAACTTGTGAATGATACTCATTTTCATAAGGGGGGGTGAAATTAAAAAGGTAAATTTATTCCAAGGTGGATAAAAATCACCATCAGCTGGTACGTGGCTACATATGTCTCGCTGACTGTCAGGAGAAATGAATTTGGGCTGATAGAATCCCTGCCTCCCTCTCTCCTGGACAATAATGATAGAGCTTTGAGATGCCTTATACGTGGGATATACGCTGGAAATAGAACAGCCGGCATAATACTTGCCTCAACATAGAAACTGAGTTAACCAATTCGGAATCAATTTAAAATTGTGTATTAAAGTACTTGTTCTTTTTTGGCATTTTAGTTCAATATTTATGTGAGCATAGGGAGTTATAAAAGAAATTTACTCTGTGAGCAGACTGTCTTCAATAACCAAAAAGCCAAAAAAATGATAATTTAAGAAGTATTTCACTAAGTTAGACCTCAGTCAGGACTGTTTCTGATAGTAATCAATAAAGAGATTAAATCCTCTTTTTCTTTTAATTTTTTAATAGCATGTGCTGTACTTCTAGTGCTTAGTTGTTTGTTTTCTACTTAACAACCAAAGCATTTAATCCAGCTGGTGTAGGCAGTATGCTGTATACATCGTGGCTGCGTGGACCTCCTGGGTACTGGAGTTCATCCGGCTATTGTTTTTTGTGCTGGTTTGCTAGGCTTAGTCTGGATCTCATTCAGCTAACACACAAAAGACATTAACAATCAGTATTAAGTCGGTTTAGAAATTTTGACCAAAAGCACTAAAAAAGAATCTAAATTTTAAAAGGTAGTTTCTGAATTGAATTGAAAAATCCTCTCTGAATCTTCATCACATGTGATCATTTTTTCCTTTAGTTTGTAGAGCACTGACGTGAAGGAATACCTGGGAGATAGAATATCCTGAAATGCTTAGAATTCTTTCTATTTCACCAGGTAGTGCTTCACAGTGCAGAGCTGGTTCATACACAATATCTCAGTCATTCTTCCTGTAACCCTGAATGACAGGCGAGGCAGATTTCTAGTATTATTTTCTAGATGAAGAGTCCTTAGTTTCAGTTAATGTGACGTACAGCTAGTACGCTGGGGAGCCTGGCCTCAAGCCTTTTGTCTTTAAAACTCCTGATTTTCCAAGCCTTTTTTGGTAAGAACGTTATATAGTCAGATCTCAAAGATAATCATGAGTCCTGAAGTGCTAAGCGGGCTTGGTTTAGTTTCATTTTTCTTTTCTAAATGTTTTTCCTGAGGATGATGTTTGCTTGTATTTTCTTAGTGTATACTACTAATAGGGGCAGGGTAGCCAGGCTGGGATTGAACACTTTCTATGGATAATTAATAAGGTAGTTAGTATCTGCATATATGATTGAGAAGTTATAACATCAAGTATTATGACTTGTGTTGTCACAATGTTAATTTAAAAAAATTCCTTATAACACAAACATTTAGTGTTGTTTGAAACTGTGGTGATCTTTTAAAAAATAATACTATGTTAAGTCCATAGCAGAATGTAAAGAATACGAGGAAAAACGTAGAGAGACCCAAGTTCATGTCCCTCCCCTGACAGTGACGAGTTTGACCACGGGCAACCAACTGAATGACTTGTCACATTTTCTTATTGTTAAAGTGAAGTTGATGTTACTTGCCCTAACCTCCTACTTAGATGTGCTCATAAGAATTAAATGAAAAAAGCAATCTAAAATACTTCAAAAAATATACACTCTTGTTAAATGCAGGTATTATTAGAAATTTCAGAGACTGTCAAGTTGAGATTTTTAAAAGTTCAACTTAAATCTTATTTTGACTATTTGCGTGTTTGGCCTTTAGTAGAAGGGCTGAGACTGAGTTTGCTAGTGACGTCATTATGCTTTTAAGTCAGAGTTTCTTGTCCTAAATTTCAGATCTTGTATTTAGTGTGAGCTTAGTAGAAAAGGGGCCAAGTCCATTTGACGTGTGAGGAGAGTCTGATTAGCTTTCATTTCAGGTGTATACTGTATAAAGTACAAAATAAAGGGATCAAAATAATAGATACAAACCCTCGCTATTAACAACCCCAAAAAAGGCCAACTTGTTTTAAGGTTATTACCAATATGAAGCAGAGAGCATTTCAGAGTGTAGTGGAACAGTTTCTGTCTAGCTGAAATTTATTTTTGTTTTCACAATGTTAAAAAATAATCTGCTTCAGCCTTGAATTTCTTAAACAACCAAAGACATAAATTCTTGTTGAAATAAAGCTAAAAACCAAAGTAACACCATATAGAGAAAATACAAAGTTTCAGTGGCGCTATATCCTTGTTTAGAGCCAAAGTTTGATTTGTTTGTTTAAGTACCTGTAAACTTGCTTAAATGGTGGAATTGAGTGACCTAAAAATCTGAACTACCTGAAATGAAGTCACATACAGTGGTGTCCTTAAGTATTTTTTAAGTTTCTAAATTTTAAGTGGTGTTTTTAAGTTTTTAAGAATGCATTTTTTACCAAATACATTCTTAAAGATTTTTTAAAATGCTTCCTTTGTGCCTAAAATACAGTTTTATGTGAATTCATTCTTTGTTATGAATTGAGTCTTCATATTATCAAGTAGGAGAATATGCTCTTCAAACTATCCTTTAAGAGGAAGAGTATCTCCTTTCATTTATCTTGCTTAAGGCTAGATTTTGGATATGACTGACTTAGAGATAGTTTTTCTTCTTTGAGAAAATCTGTGTTCATTAATCTAGTGGTAAGTGAAAAAGACTAAAATTGGACTTGTAACGCAGGATTGAGTTTTTGCTCATGTAAACAATATCTTTGATGTCTTCTGGCACATGCTCAAGCATTTGTTGTCCTCTGAATGCCAAATACCCACTTCTTAATTGGTATTCATTATGATCAAGGCTTTAAAAGCTGCTCAGTGAATGAGAGTGAAACATTCAGATTCCGTGCTTAATACTAACTGGGTCCTGAATCACTTTTCCCTTCCCCGTGCCGTGCCTGTGTTTCTCACTCGTCCAGGCACTCCGGTTCTTTTCAGCCTTCTCACTGAAGTCGGTTTTGTTTGAGCCATTCACTTTCCTCTGGCTGCTTAAAAGAAAAGTGGAAGGGATGAGAGATTCTGTTGAAAGTTCTAGGCGTAATAATCGCAGCTCTTTGTATAGTATGCCTTTTGCTTTGATTTTGATGTACTCTGTAAAGCACCTCCAAGCTGCTTTCCATGAAGAATAAACATTAAAAATAAAAAACTAGAATCCAAGTAAAATTGTGATGCCACATACAAAAAAATGTATGAGGAACTGTACACGGATGTGCAATTGTTTCAGGAGAGTTAATGCTCCTGCAGTAAATGAGATGATCCCTGTATGAAATTACCATTTTGAATCTTCCCATTCACTTTGAGGCCCCTGGTAGTCATTTCTACCCCCAAGGACTTTCATTCTGTTGACAAGGTTCTGTGATGTGTTTGACTTTATTTTGTTGTAAACATGCTTTTGCTCATTGGCAGTAGTTGAATAATCTAAGAGATGAGGAATATCATTTCTAAGATTAGAGTACTATATTTAAAAATGATTTTAATATCTTCTATCTTTGGTCTTATACTGAATGTGTCCTCTGTTGTCTCTAATTAATATTACATATGACACTTTGGTGGTTTTTTTATGACCTCTTGAATGATTTCATTAATTAAAACAAGCTGCATAGAACAGAGACATTCTGATTATGTTATATATTTATTTTTTTCTGTATGTTTATATGCATGCTTTTTTTTAAGTTTTAGTGCTATGCTATACGATTCACTTTGACTAAGATGGTGAGAGCTAATATAGTTAGAGATATTTTCATTGTAGAAGAGCATATGGAGGGAGGAATAAGATGGTAGATTTTCCTTTCCTGAAAAGACAGATTGAAATGGTAAGTTAAGTGTTCAGGCGTGTACATTATAAATAATGTTGAATGTCTTCTTGTTTTTACCTCTCCATAGCCGTATGATGTAAATTTACAGGTAACCTCAGTGTTATCTAGACTTTCTCTCTTCCCTCATCCGCACGTACATGAGTACCTTTTGGATCCTTACGTGAACCTTGCTTCTGGCTGTAGATCTCTCTTCTCTGTCATCGTCAGGGTGAGTTACCAGTTTCGTTATATTCTCTAGGATTGATAAACCTGTCCGACTAACATCTCAATATCATTGTATGCAGTTAGTGTCACATAATGAAAAATATTATATATTTACTGTTTAGAAGTAATTCTTGTACTACAGAATGTAGAGAAAAAAGAAAAATTCATCCTTTCAAATGACATGTGTAACTTTTATATTTTGAGGAATAGATATGAGTCCTTAGTTGAAGATGGTTATGTGAGTAGTGAAAGGTAACATTCTTCCTTAGTGATAGGAAATGGAATATTTTTTTTATCCTGAAAATCCCTGTGTTGCTGATTTCAGGATCTGAGTTCCTTTTGTCTCTAATGCAGGTTGTTGGAGACCTTATGGTTCGAATCCAGCGTATTCAGGACTTTACTCCCAAGCTTCTTTTAGTCAGGAAGCGATTACTCGGTTTGGAACCTGAAGGCCCTATGTAAGTCAGTGTTTTGCATATTTTTAATCTAAAAATTTTGCCAAAACTTGATGATCTGCTAATATCTTGAATTGATTTCTTCCCTTGCCAGTATTGACCACATCACATTGCTAGAGGGTGTGATCGTTCTAGAAGAGTTCTGTAAGGAGCTGGCGGCAATTGCATTTGTGAAATACCACGCTTCCTCCACACCGTAAATAGCATCTTTCAAGTAACTAAGGAAACAGAACTATTGTGTACATTTCATCAAAAAAGGCTCAGTTTACCTAGCCAAGAGAAGATAAAAAGCCTTTTCAAATGAAGCATTGCTGTAAACTGGACAGAACCATCGAGAACCCATTGAGTGGACACTTAGTAAAATGTTGTATAATGTTGTTTTCATTGGCTTTATTATAATGGTTCTAAATATAAAATTGCACGTCCTTGGATCCAGGATACAATCAAAGGAACTTCAGGAAATAAGCATTTCTAGTGCGTGTGTGAAAAGCTGCAAAATTTCTGATGTCATGACTTTGATATTTCTGTTATTTTAATACCCTTCTAGGTAGCAAGGCATTTTGACATTCTCTGGGACTCAAATGCTTATATTCTTTTGGATTAATAAGTAGCAAAAAAACCTAATTTTATAACTTTTTAAGAGTAGAATTCTTATTGAACAAAATATGAAAAAAACTGTAAATGAGAAAAAACTATAATTCAGGAACCATCAAATGAGTTGAGTTAATAATAGGAGATAAAAATGTGTAGAGCACCATTAACTTTCTTCAGCTTTTCTAAGAACAACAATTTAATATGATAAAGAAATTCTTGATTAATATAATATATATATATTTTTAGAGAAAAGTTCTTTTACTCTTTTGTGCACATAGCCATGTTAGTGATTGATTTTCATGTATGAGTCCCAGTTTATTTAAACTGTGTCATTTTTGCAATATTGAATTTGTGCTCATCATTGGTAGTGCTTGCTAAAATAGTATTTTTTAAGCTAATTAACATGTATTGCGTTGAGAACCTTTTTTTTCTCTCTCTCTCTCTCCCTCTCTGAAAATTGCTTTATAATTTGATTTTCTTACTGAAATGTGTGGTAGTGTCTAGGTGGCAAATTGACTGATAACTCTTAGGCAGCAATCAAAATGCCAATGGCCCCCTTAATGTTTACATTTTGTTTTTCATTTTGTTCAGTCTTTTGTTTTCAGTGATTCTAAAGAGATTTAAAAAACAAACAAATGAACCAGTCTGTCCTGTTTACATGTTAAAGCATTTGGGTAAGTTGGGGGTCTGTGCGGTAGGGTGTGTGCAGGAACGCGTGGAGGTCGTTCCGCGGAGCTGCGCTGTGCACAGCCTGCTTGTACTGGATTTACGAATGGCGTTTGCTAATCCACTTTCTGTTCTTCCTTTCAGTGATGCTTGTCACTCAAATATTGCTTTTAAGCTATCTTCTCTCTCTTTTCTTTTTAGTTGAAATATTAAGCAGCAGCACTTTGCTGCTTTCTTCTTCATCTTTTCCTTTACCGTCTTTGGGGGAGCAGATTATCAAACTCTCCAGCTGGAAAGGAGCTGTCAGTGCCCCTCGAAGAAGTCACTCGTGTGGCATGCTGGCGTGTACACGGCGTGTGGCGGGCGCAGAGAAGCACGTTTTACACCTACTGCTGATTTTGTCGTGTTAGTTTCTCTGATTTATTTTATAGTTAGTTTTTGCTATTTATTAAGGACAAAATATCAAAAGATTATGAATATTCTCGGCTCTAGAATGCTTACCACTGTTAAAACAACAACAAAAAGGCTAAATTTCTAATTTAATGCAAACCCTTTGTTAGCTCATTCTAAGAAATTTCTTAAGCAAAACGATGAAAAAGCAAAAATGGGAGATACTTGGTGCATGATTTTCTTTAAGTGATTTTTAATAATGGGAAAGCATTGTTCAGTGTGCTGTATTTATTGCAAGGAACACTGCAACATCTCCATTTTTAGATGTAGTTGTAGTCTACTTTGATGTAGATGTATTTAAAATAAAGCATTAAGAGGTATTAGATATCTCTTAATGTTGTCGTAGTGTTCAATAGGTGTAATAGCAGTGATGTTACCTCTCAAACCAAATACTATTTTATCCTTGATTTCACAGTGGGACCTTATAGCTAATCCATGAAACCAAGCTCAGAAAAGCTTTAACTCGTATATATTTGTGTGCATATGCTGCTTCTTAAAACATAATTATTTTCCTAAGTTATTGTAATGTCTTTGATTTGTAATCAGCTAAAGCTTAAGGTATGATTTGTTTTCTGCTAGGTTTCTTTCTGTTTGGTGTTTAGTTCAGACCCAGAGCCAGCACAAGTTCTCACAGGGAGCTGGATTTGTTAGCGACACGTTGTACTACGTTACTAGTCTTTTACTGTCTTTCGGAAGCTGAATATTTCTGTTGCTCAGTACTTGCAAAACAGTGGCTAAAATTCACTGTGTTGGGTGAAAAGCACCACGTTAATCACTGATTGCCATAGCAAATTCCGAACTGAATTTTAGCCTTGGCTCACATTGGTATAAATAGGTATGCACATTTTTAAAAAACTTTCTAACAGTCTTTGGGTTTATTTTTAGTAATGAGCCACGTTCTTTACTTGATAGAACTCAGATTTGTCCTTAGCCAGTTATCATTGTAGTACTCACATTATAACTCTGTGATGTTCTCATAATATCTCTCTCTGTGCAATATGGAAGCTATGAGTGGATTCATAGCCGTTTGGTTTAATTGTACATTATTGTGTGTGTACATGTGTATATATGTGTGTATATATATATAAGGACCAAAATCCTTAGCTTGCTTACACTGTTGCTAGTGTAAAGATTGTTACACTTAATTTTACAGGGCACAAGTTATAGATTACTTCATAATTCGTGGTAACATGTTTCAATAAATTATTGCATAAATATATAATTACCATTTAATTATGAATTCATAGGTATTGACAGAAGTTACAGTGAAGTGCTAAAACCACAAATTATATGGTAATTATATTTTGGGTTGTACAATTAATCAAAATATGCATGTCATTGTGACACGATGTGTTAAAACATGATAGATAATCATATTTCTGAGCCCTGTAAAATAGTATTACTGTACTACCCTGTTTTGCCTCCTGCCTTGTTTACATTAAACAAAGGATATTTGGTAAATTTTGCTATTGAACATTGTGTAGGTTGCTGACAGTGTTACCAAGGTCTGGAATTCTTGGGCCATCTGTGAAGAAGCTCTTCAGATGGCAATTGTGTACCTACTCTCTCTTCGAAGGAGGTTGTGATCCAGTTCAACTTTTTGTGCTAACGATGCATGCAGGACTAAGAGGGATAATCTAAAAATAAATAATGTAATTTAAACAAATGTCTTCTTATATTTTTGTAGAATTCTAATTGGAAACATTATATTCACTGATAAGTTAAAACAATTCCTAACACAAAAGGATATGACAAACAACAACCAATGGGTCACTATAGCATTGATTCCAGCTAGAGAACAAGAAAGAATATATCAGAATATTTGTAGAGAGGGAATGTATAGCTTTAAAAAATCCTCCTGGTGAACCTCATATATATTCTCCACCCCACTCCTTAATAATCACTTCCCTAAAGGAAGTAATGTTTACACAGTTCTTAGAAAAACAATTCATTATAAGTATTATTTCTTAATAACATATGTAAAAGTTTTCTCTTATAACTGACATTTAAAACAATTAGACTCTAGGCTTATTCCATTCACTTGAGTATTTGCTGGTGCTTTAACTGGGAATTGAAAGAAACGTGATACACAGCACAAACAGAAAGAGACAAATCTAGTTGTTAATCCCACCTACCCATGATTCTTTTCAGCCAATGTTATTCAGATAGTTTTAGAAGGAAATAAAGAGGATAACAGGTCGAGAGGATGTAGGGAGGCAAGGTTTAGGCTCTGAAGAGTTGAAATTACCCTCCTTGCCTTGAGCTCCTTCAAAAGAAAATTGTATTTTAGGAATGCGTAATCAGATCCCCAGTCCAAGAACCTGATTCAGACTGCTGTTAATTAAGAATTTTGCAGTGTTTCATCTGGAAAACTAGTTATCTCAAGAGAATTTAAAGAATGAATGTAAAATTGTTAAGGTTGAATTTTGTTAGAGTAATTCTCAAAGCCATACCTCTTTCTCAAAAAAAAGAAAAAAAGCGAAAAAACTGCATGACAGTTTGATGCTGAAGGATCCATGGAAAAAATGGGACAGGCTTTAGTTGGTCCTAAGCCAATTAGGAAAGTTGTTGCCTGTGGGCGTAGCTCATAGGAGGCTGGTTGTTAACTTTGCTTGACTATACCCCACTCTCCGCATCAAGGAGATCCATGTCAGCCTGCTTCATGTACACTCATTACTTTAATGGTTGACTGTTGTGTGCATTGAGGTGCTTTTTGGTCTTATAATAGCATTTCTAAAAATGTATCAGAAATATGACACTTCTATGTCACCTAAAAACAAAACAATAATTTGGTTTATTCAGCAAATATTTATTGAGAACTTTCTATGAATCAGGTTTTATGGTGCTAGGAAAACAAAGAAGCAGCAGCACATTCTGCCCTTGAGAAGTCAGTCTTGGTGAGAGTTCAGTGTGCTCGCACAAATAAATTGCCATACGTCTTAGTGAACGCTGTTAGAGAAACCGTACCCAGCTGTCGTGAGAGCACAGGGAGAAGGAAGTAGTGTTGCAGATCGTCTAAAGGAAAAGTCTCAAACTCAAGTCTTGAGTGAGTCATGTTCTTACTTGTGAATTTAGGTATGCCAGATATTCTGAGAAGTCATAACCATAACGTCAACTCAGCAAGAAATGGAAAACTGTTCCGTATCCTATTGTATTTACCATGATTAACTGATTCCTTTCACTTCTTCATTTTGAGATTGGTATAAAGCACCAGGCCAAACATTTGTGCATTGGGGCCCGTATTTTCTCAGTTGATGGATAGTAATTAATTGTTCTGATTTAAATTATCTTTTTCTAGAACTATAGAGAGAAGGCAAAAAATCAATTGAAATATTAAAACCAGAAGATTTAAGTAGGCTTAAAAAGTGACCTGAACATTTAGGGTAAGATTTGGTTTAGTAAAATATTTGCAGAACGAAACCTTTCTCTTTCCTTTAATTCAGTGCTCCCTTGACCACATTCTTTATTCTCTCCTGGGTTTGAGCCATAAGGTGGCTGTATATCCAGTTAAGAGAGAACCAACCGAGGTTGATGGAGACATGAGAGGTTGATTCAAAGCCACAGGCTGGGTGTGTGTGAGGAGTTGGAATGTGTGAACCCCCTCCACTGATTTCTCATCCCATAGCTCCCATCCATTCCTGAAATTCAAGCCTGAGATCAGGCTAGAATGCAGGTGGACAGGCCAGGGTTCACAGCTGCCAGGGAGCAAGGTGAAAACACCTAACTTTTGTTTCCTTCCTACTCTCAGTCTTCTTGAGGTAGCCTCAAGGAATTTACGTGCTTTGCCAAGGGTGAGTCTGAGGAATTAAAGGAAATTCACTGTGCTTTATAGTTTTATATTACGTTCTTACTCTTCCATCTAGTTAGTCACTATATCAAGGAATCAACAGGGAGTCTCTTTACAAAAATGACATTAAGGTAATAATTCTCTTGACTGAGTAACCAAATTCTGACATGAAAGTAGGACCTGGTAGGACTGTCAGGAATTCCAACACTACCATGGTTACTTTGCACTCATTTGAGGAGGTGAGGGTGAGAAGGAAGACATCCTTTCAGTTTTCTAGCCGTTAGTTTCATAACGGTACCCATGTTGTTGTGTGCATTCATTTGCATGGCTATCGCTCTATTAATTCTTAACAAAATGTTTAATTCCAATGATGGGCTAAAGGCTTCAGGAATAATACTCAGTTTAGAGGATCCAAACAAGCCAAGAAAACATCTTGAGTCTAACAGACCACTCTCTTTCAAAACACATTTTTAGGTTGAGAACGATAACCAGAATTGCAAACTTGAGGAGGTAGATGTGGTTCAGAAAAAAAAAGTAAGTGACATGCCTAGCCTGTGAGACTAGGAGGGAAGACAAAGCAAAAGCGGCTCCAAGACTCTCACAGCCTCAGGGCTGTAATTTATGAGGAAGGAATCATAAAATCGATTTCACTGTAATGCAGAAAGATGAGATGACACACAAATTCACCGAAGTCTGGATAAAGTTATATTTCAAAGCCTTGAAGATGAGATTCATCTATGTAATAACACGAGAAATGTATTCCTCCTCCTCTCACAAGTACAATAGCATGTAGGGTTTTAATTGATTAGACTTCCCAAGAGAACCATGGACTGAAGATTTCTAGAGGCAAACAAGTTACCCAGTCCTTAAACATTATTCTTCCATGTTTAAAATATGCTTTTCTTCTTAAATCTCTTTATCCTGTTGCCCTTATCAACAATGTAGCAAGTCACAGAGCATTTTATGGTTCTGTAATCTTTGTTGGCTGCTTCAATTATTTGAGTATCCTGTGATATTTATTTCCATTCTGTGGAAACGACTAGAAAATAGGTCATCTTTTTCTTAAGTTGCATTGGTGATGGGCTCCAACAGAATGGAAATTGAGAAGAAAATGTCTACTTTTAGGGTATGAATATTACTCCAGTAGTCCATGTACCTTGGACTCCTTGACAATAAACAGGTTCCATTTTATAAAGACCTAAATTTTCCATGAAATGATCCAATGTGATACAGCTTCAAGCAAACCTTTCCCAGAAAATACTGTTGGCAAGAGCACATGTCACTTACTGGAATTCGAGTTCAAAACCACATCCTAAAAATAATAAAAGCTTTAAGTGCAAATGTGCATAACAATCTCTGGGTGCTTTTCTTTAGAATCTGACATTGAAATAAAAATAACTTTGCACAGTTCTTAATGGTTGAAGTTTTTCATGCATAGCATATAATAGAATTGATATTAATTGAGTTCTGAGTATTTCAAAGAAAAAGCTGATGTATATCTTGCCAAGTAGTGTTGCTCACTTATTATCACTTTTATTTCAATAGAAAAAAAAAGACTAGGGAAGTGTAATTAATTTGACACAGATAATTCTGGGCTGAGCACTTCAATATCAGCACCATTTTAAGGCTATTATGACGAGTTCTGTGTCCTCTGTACTTTCTGATACAAAACCATTGTATTTTGGTCCTTCCTCCAGTGAGCTGTGTGATCAGTCACTCAGCTAATACCATGAACTCTTTAGAACAGAAATCCTCACTATCAGCCTTTTTTTGTGAGACAGATGTTGGGTAGTTGTAAATGCCGAGTTTTTCTACTGATTCCTGGGTTATTTTTAGAAAGACTTTGCAAGTTTCTCAGACCCTGCATTACATTTTTTATCTGCAAACTGTTAGAAATCCCCACATCATCCTGGAAACTGATCCCTGCCTTTTAGAATGATTTAAAAAAGAAGGTTTACAGGAGTAGTTAAGCTGCCTCATACCTCTATTCATCAGACCACTAACAGCAAGAGATACTCCATTCATACAAAAGTCAGGGCTCTGCTCTCCTGGCAGGACTTTCCAAAATGATCCTGCTTGGAGTGGAAGCAACTAGATAAATAAGACACCATAATGGAGTGCTGTGTTCATAAAATGTTGAGGTCAGGTTCAAAATGGATTCTATTGTGCAGGATTATAGTAACATCATCCATGATGCTGAGCCAATATTTACTACAACCCTGTCTGGCTATGGCAAAGGGAAGGGGAACTTATCTTCCAGAAGTTTGCTTTGTAAAGTAGAAGAGGTGAGGCAAGTTCTGTGCAGGTGATTAAGCTACTGTCCTTCAGTTCCAAATCCACTCTTCTGTAGTACGATGCTGGGCTAGGATTCCACAAACTAGATTTCTCTTTTACTACCTGGCTTTCTGCTAGGTTTTGTCAATAAGAGGTTTAGAGGGAGAAGGGGAAACAGGAGGGGGGGAAGGCACTTCTTTCTTTGAGTTTGCTTGCTGTTCCTGGCACACGACCTCAGCAATGATTCGCAGCAGTGGGCTTCCACCTCTGTGTTCTTTAAGCTCTCCCAGAACCAGCCTCGTCAGGCCTCCCAGAGGCAGCAGCAGCAGCGGCATGGCAGCACCCCCTCTCAGAGGCCTGGGCCCCAGCTTTCCAGGGCCCTCCCTCTAAGCTTCTAGGTCTGTAACCCAGGCTGGCCCTGTCCCTTTGTTCTCTCAGCCCTAGGGGTAGCTGCTTCCTAGGTTGTTATTTCTGGTGATCTCAATAAATACCCTTCTTCCTCGTTCAGCCCTCTGACATTGGTGTAACCAGTTCCTATATTAAATTCCCTCTGCTGAAATCACTATGACTTAGTTCCTATTTTCCTGACAGGATGCATCTCAATGGCAGCATAGGCCACTGTTAAGCCCAGCCTCAGGAGGACAGCCACCACAGAACATTTCAAGGATGCTGGTGCTTCCCTCATTAATATAATTAATATATATAAATGTAACATAACTTCTTAATAACTTAGTGAAGACATTGTCATCTGGACCCTGTCAGGAGATATGGTTGGGGATTCATGCCCCACACAAAGCCACATTCCTATCTCCTTCAGTCTTTGGATTTCCTACATGACACCAGGAAGTTCTGGTATCTCAACTCATTGAATATAGGCCACCAATGAGTATACATTTCATTAAATCAACCAAGAAAATCGCCATAGCCCTTCCCAGCTGAGTGAGCTAACATGTTAAATCCAGACTCAGGTAAGTTCACCCAAGTCATTACGATTGTCCTGATTTAATGTTCTCTTAGCTTCCTTTGACTCCATTCCCACAATAAAGTTATTTCCCACCTCCATCCATCCTCTCCTCTTTGGAAGCAGGTCGCAACACGTAGCCCACATTAAGAATTGGGCAGTTACATTCTGTGTTCAAGAAGGTAGACTGTCTACATAAATTTGGAATTCTCCAAGGAAAATTTGTGTCCCCCTCCCCCATTTATTTATTTATTTAATCATTTATATCGATATTGACTCATGGATATTTTATACTTTGGGTTATAATCCGATACTGCTTCATTGATATTGTAGCTCAAATTGTTCCAGCTTTGGCCATAGGGAGCTCTTTTAGTTGGCTCCTGTGTCCCTTTGACATGCCCTCATCAATATGGGTGTTTCCGGTTGTTTGTCTGTCTTCGAGCACTTCCTTGCTTTCTGGCCCTGCAAGATGTTCGGAAGCATCTCGTGTATCTCCTGCCCCAGTCCTCAAATCAGCAGTTTCTTCAGGGAGCATCAGGGCCATTTTAAAAATTGAGTTCCGCAGCAATGCATTGACTCGGCATGCTGCTTTGGGTCCAAATAGCCTAAGAAAGACTTGGACTAAATGTTTGGTATTTAGAAAGCCCTTCCACCCTCAGCATTCTTAAGACAGGCTAGAGGACATTGATAGACTAACAGAACTATTCAGAATGGGTGACAGAGTGGGAAGAGCAGTAGAACTTATTCAGAGACGAGTGTCTGTGTTAACAAAGGAAAACCTCCACAGTCACTGATATTATTAGTTTGAACATGGCCACACAAAAGATTTCAATTTTAGACTTTTTATATTTCCAAAGGAATCATATACTGACAGAATTGGAAGAAGTTATTCAAAACACAGCTCTTCACCTGTGTCCCATTATCTGTGGTGCACTATGAATGATTACTTTTTCCAAATCCTGTAATTAGCTTGTAACTAAAACAATTATATTGCATTATATCTTTTGTGCTAAAAATATCACCTTGCTAATCATAAGCATTTACAATCAACTGCAGTTTTTACAACCTGATTTTGACATTTCTTCATTTTAAAATTACTAGGAGACTCAAAAAGTGGAGATGACCACGGCCGAGGCCCTGGTATATAGATTTTCCTTTCTTCTGACAGAACTGGTTTGCTTAAATATGTACAGATGAGAACACAATTACTGTAAAATAGAAAAACCCATATCAGTTTTGTATACTCCTGTTTGCTCTGTAAAGGGCAGCTTTTATGTATCTTAAGCTGTATCTTGAAAGCTTTCCTGTCTCCGAAGCTCGCCTGCATTAAACATGAGGCACTGATAAGAGCTGTTGCCACGGGCAATGCGCAGCTCTTTGCAGCTCAGGATGGTCTCCGCTCTGTGGGAAGGGCGCCGGGCTGGGGAGGGCTCTGGGCGGGGCGCCGGGCTGTGTGCGCTGTGGGAAGGAAGACTGGTGTGGATTCTGACTGCAGACCAATCTCATTTTGATGTTTTTCTTCACTTAAACAATTGATTGTTCTCCTTGACATCCTGTGGGGAGTATGTGACACGCTGTGAGGACAGGCCTTGGCTTGGATCTGTGAGCGAAGATAAAACTCTTCTAATGGAGAAGAGAAGAAACAGGAAGAAAGGATATAGGCCAGGGAAGAAAGGAACATGAAAAGATCCAGAAGAAAGGAAGGAGCTGCAGGAGGATGCAGAGGAGACCCCAGTGCCCCATCCTCCCAGCTGACCAGTGTTCCGCCTCAGTTCCTCCCACCTCCCGTGGTTTCTTTACTGTCTGCCTGGTTCCCCAGCCCTGTCTCCTCTTCCTCTCTCTCCCTTCTGTTTCTCCCTCCCTATAACCTCACCTCACTCCCAGCCTTTTCTTCACCAGCAGCATAGGTTTGGTAACATCCCAGGCTCTGGGACCATGCCTGTCCTCAAGGAGAACAGAAGGTCCCCTAGGAGCCCTGTGGACTCAGCTTGCCGGTCCGTTTATCTCTGGTCCTGCTCTGATATTTGGCACTGGGTCTAGTAACTAAGGATTCGAGTTGTTCTTGTGGCTTGTTCCTGTGATCAGCTCTCCCCATTCCCCCCGACCTGCTACTGCAGTCCAGGCTCTATCACTGCCCAGCTGTGAGGCTTCAGGCACCTCACACCACCTCTCTGAACCTCAGTTTCCTCATCTGTAAAATGGGAGTGGTACCATCTCCCTCAGAGGGTTGTTGTAAGGACTCAACGAGGGAATCATGTCATAGGCCCTGGATGAATAGTGGCCCCTCTACTGCTTCTCACAATCCGCTGAGATTCCCAGGCCGATGGCAGCATGACTGGTGAAATGGGCCTTGGCAGAAGCCTTCTGGACCAGCTCCCCAGGTGGTTCTGATGTACAACAAAGTTTTCTTCACAGAGATCAGTCTCTCCCCGCACACCAACCCCAGGACCCAGGAGTATGGCCTGTTGTCCCCGTCCAGCCTGGTCACTTGCTCTCCTCACCTGTCCCTGACTCCTGCTCCATAATGTACCTACCTACCTTGGACTTCTGCCCCCACACAAAGGAAAGAGCTAAACCAAATCTTCTAAAGAGTCTGTTTTCTAAATATTTATACTTTCCTTCCTTCCCATACCCTATAACTATCAACATTTTTGTTTTGCTATAAAGTTAGAGGAATAATTCTAGCTCAGCTCAGCATTCCCAGTGTCCATAAGCAACTCTGCAGCTTTAATCTGCAACTGTTACTCCCTAAAATTAAGAACCAGTCTTTGGAGGCCGGGCCCGTGGCCGAGTGGTTAGGTTCGTGCGCTCTGCTTCAGCGGCCCAGGGTTTCGCCGGTTCAGATCCTGGGCGCGGACATGGCCTCACTAGGCCATGTTGAGGTGGCGTCCCACACGCCACAACTAGAGGGACCCACAACTAAAATATACAACTATGTACTGGGGGCATTTGGGGAGAAAAAGCAGGAAAAAAAAGAACCTGTCTGGAAAATTTGTCCCAAGTTAATGGTTCCAAGTCGGTTGCTGACATGTCAGGAAGGGGCAAACTTACTCGAGGGAGCTTTCCAAGGGCAGGCCCATGCCCGGCCAGCCATTGGCTGAAAGGGATGCTGGCTGTTATTGGAGGCACTGCCAAGCAAGGTTCAGGGCAGCCTTTGCACCTATGTGTAGGGAAACAGTCAATGAGAATGAAGGGTGAACCCAGGCCTGGCTAAACAATACCAAGTGTTGCCACTGGAGGGCCATGTCTGCAAACAGTCTCTCTCGCCACCAGGAATACAGTGGCCAGGGCACGAGTTCCAGCGTGAGCTTCCCAATTCACCCAATTAGTAGGGCATTTGGAGATCATGAAGCTCCTTCTGAAATTCTGAGAACTATGGATATATTAAGCTTTAAACAACAAAATAACTGAACGTAGAATTTTGAATTCAATCAGATATACTAGGTCCATGGTTCTTAATTCTGGCTGAAGATTTGAACTATCTAACAAGGTGTAAAAGCTATAGATGTCCAGACCCCACAAAAGACCAAGTAAATTGGAATCTCTGGAAGATGGAGTAGTGGTATTTGCATATTTTTAAAGCTCCCGAGTAATTCTAATGTTCACTTTTAAGATTCTAGTTGAGACATTGGTAGTAGATATCAAGGAAAAGTTTATAGGAACGAAATTTAATTTTAGAAACTTCTGTCTATTATGTTTTCTCCTGAAAACTGGGCAATTACAATGGATATCTGACTTAAAGGCAGAACTGCTTAGCCCAGCTCGGGAAGGGAGCAGTGCTTGAGAATGTCTGCATGAAGCCATCTTGCCTCTGGAAGTGCTTGTTCAATAACACCCCTAGAGAGCTAACGAGCTGTGAAGAGTGATGTGCAAATTTGTTTATCAGATTAAAATAGCTAGGATTCTGAGAAAATTGAGGACAGAGAAGCTTAATTATTTTATTTTATTTTTTTATTGAGGTCACGTTGGTTTACAGTATTATATAAACCAGGTGTACATCATTATATTTCAACTTCTCTATAGACTGCGTCGTGTTCACCACCAAAAGTCTAGTTGCCATCCGTCACTGCACACATGTTCCGCTTTACTCCTTGCACCCTCCGCCTGCCCCCTTCCCCTCTGGTAACCACCAATCTGGCCTCCACATCTGTGTGTTTATCTTCCATACATGAGTAAAGTCACATGGTAATTGTCTTTCTCCATCTGACTTATTTCACTTAGTATGATACTCTCAAGGTCCATTCATGTTGTCACAAATGGCAAGATTTTGTATTTTTTTTGGCTGAGTAGTATTCCGTTATATAAATGTGTAGCACATCTTCTTTATCCATTCATCCATTGATGGGCACTTAGGTTGCTTCCAAGTCTTAGCTATTGTGAATGATGCTGCAATGAACATAGGGGTACAGAGGTCTTTTTGAATTAGTGTTTTCCTGTTCTAAGAATAAATACTCAGAAGTAGAATAGCTGGATCATATGATATTCCTATTTTTAATTTTTTAAAGAGAAGTGGGAAGAAAATTTACACTGGCTTTTCTTCCCATTGTATATGATTTTTCTTGAAAAATCAGAAAGTATTTAAAAATGAAATGAAATCATCCATAAACCCTCTATCACTATTGGCATTTTTATGTATTTCCAGTATTTTTTGCAAATATTTTAAAAATTTTTGAGGTCTACATAATTTTTTTAAATCTTTTTTTACCTTAATCTTATAATATGAACATTTTTTCAAGCTTAACAAATTCTTTAGAAGCATTGTGAATGGCTGCCTAGACTCACACCATATGGATACACTTCAAATCACACAACTAAAGTGAAACGCAAGAGCGTCTGTTTTACGCCTGTACCTCACAGTAGACCTTGTTTTTATGCTTCTACCAGAAAATAGCTGCATGCTGTTGTTAGGTTTAAATAGTCTTTTTCCAAGAGGCCTGAAGACACAGGCTGGGATCTTTTGGACCCAATTACAAATTCCCAGGAAAGGGACTTATTGATTTGGCTTGGGTTGGGTGTCCTCACCTAGTCCAACCAACTGTGGCTGGGAATAGGGGGAGTGGGGGTGAGATGATACTGTTAGGGAAGCTGTTGGGAGCCCACTTCTATAAGCTTGTGGATGGATGCTGGGGTCAGGACAGCTCCTAGGAAAGGGAAGCCTGGGCAGGTGGCAAATGGGAGTCCTCCACAATCCGTCCTTCCTTAACTCTCTCTTGGCTTTTGCATATGAGACACTATGTTAGGAGCTGTGTGGGAATCAAAAGACTGTCCTCAAAGGAACTTAGAATCCAAATAAGGAAATATAACATACATGAAATGAGAAATTAAATAACAGTAACATCTCTGTTTTTTATTGAGCAGATATTACGTGCCAGATTCTCTACATATATCATTTCACCTACTCTTCAGAATCATGCTACCAGCAAGGTACAAATGTTCCAAATCTACAGGCCGAGAAAGGTAAAGTAACAGTTACTTATTAAAGGTAGACCAGAATTTGAACTCAGGCAGCCACAGCCTTCACTATTTCCACAATGCCAGGTGATCTCAGGTAGCCCATGATTATATAATGACCTGGTCGCTGTGTAGGAGCAGACAACTGAAGGACTCTCATAAAATTGGGCATCGTCTTAAAGTGTCTCAAAGAAACCCAGCAATACCTTTAATCTCCGTTTTATCTCCTTCCCCTGGGCTTGGCTTAGCTGAGCCCCAGAATCAGGTTAGACAAGAGAATAGATCTCATCTACAAAATGCAGCTATATTGGAGCCAGGCTCAAGTACAGTGAGTGAATCCATACGACCCGCTAACCTGCTAACACACACGCGCACACACATTCTCTCTCTCTCTCACTCGGGTATTAACATTTTTCTAGAAAGATGATGATACAGGAAACATTGTCTCTGAAATAATACATTTTGTAGTGGCTCCCAGATATCTCTGTGCATACTCCCTACCTCAGAATCGCCAGAGGCACTTGTCTAAAACACAGATACTGGGCCCCCTCACAAGATTTGTTGAGTCTCTGGAGAGGAGCCTCCCCTTCCCCCAATATCAACAGACCGTTGATCACCAGCCTTATAAGGAGCGGTGGGCATGCTGAACCGCGGGGTTTTGGTTTTTCAGAGTAAAGTTTTTCTTTTTTTTAACAGTTTTCTTAAGATGTAGCTCACATACTATGCAACCCACTCGTTTAAAGTGTACAGTTCAATGGCTTTCAGTATATTCTGCTGTGTTTCCATCTCCACAGTCAGTTCTAGAACATTTTTATTATGCCAATAAAGAAACCCCAATTCCCTTAGCCGTCACCCCAATTCCCTACTCCAACTCCTAGCCCTAGGCAACCACAAATCTGCTTTCTGTCTTTATAGATTCGTCTATTCGGGACATTTCGTATAAATGGAATCATACAATATGTAGTTGCAGAGCGAAGTTCGCAAGTTCGAGGCAAGAGATTTGCCACAGGCAGCAGAAGAAAGTCTTCCCCACCTAAGCCGAGGTGACTCCCCTTGAAATAAGTGTGGAATACAGATTTAAAGAACATCGGCTTGAAGGAGGCCAATGGTCAGTCTTCCCTGGACCCCTGCAGGTCCAGCCCTGGATTACACCAAGCAGTCCCCAAGGGTCCTTTGAGCCTTGAACATCCGAGGGAAAAGCTCCCATCCACTGTTTCTGCGGCCTGTCTGGACAACTGAATCGCCTGAGGGGCTTGGTAAAAACACAGATCCCTGGGCCTCTTCCCTGACATTCGAACTGGTTTACATGGGGCCCTGATATTTGCATTTTAAAGAATATCTCTGGTGATTCTATATGTACGTAGACAGACATTCAGGAACTCTTATAAAAGGCTCTGTTGCAGAGACAAGACAAAAGCATCCTTTGCTCATACTTTTTCCTGTCAACCCATCTTCCTTTCTTTGCAGTAGTTGCAACAGGGACTTGCTCCTGTACAAGGCCATCTCAATTATTATGTGGAAATTCCAATCTTACAGAGACCAGGGGAAACTTTCAAGTATAAAAATAACAGAAATCTCTGGAAACAATTGCAAACTGCTGAGCTGCTGGACATTACTGCCTTGCTGGAGGGTGGCTTGGGGACTTCAAACAGTCACTGTGCCTGAACCACTGTGGGCGTTTAGTGAGGTGAACAGGCCTGAAGCTTCTCCTCAGCCGCCCACCTCCCCTTTCTGGGCCTGAAATTCATTGAGCGGAAATGCTTCCCTTAGCTGCGTCCCTTTTTATGCCTTTGATTTACAGAAGCTTCCCAACAAATACATGTGAGTTGATTACTGAGTCACAAACTCTTGGGGAGCGTTCCAAAAGCCTTCAAGGGTAAGGAAGATGAATTAGAACAATATTTGTGAAACAATCCCGGTTGTTTGTCTACCATTTTTCCAGAGGCTGAGACACTGACTATATCTGGCTCCTTACCATCACCCTATGAGGTAGACAGGGCTTTTAAAGCTACTTTTGCAGATTAAGAGAGGAGACTCCGAGAGGTTAGGAGATGTGCCCAAGATTACTCAGCTGGCCAGTGGTAGCCTCGTCCTGGGCCTTTGTCCCAGATCACCAAGCCCCTGGGCTTACCATGTTGCCTCCCTGCTATAAATATTTTAGAGAAGGCTGCCAGGATGTAAGAAACTTCAGAGATTTTTGTCCCAGATGTTTAGCCATGGAGACTGGGTTTACAGAGCCACTAATTCGGTCTGACAGTGCCTCGTCATCTGCAGAGCTTCAGCAGGAAGCAGGAGGAAGATCTGCACGTTTCAAGGATGGCTAGCCCAGTGGTTCTGCCAAAATGCCCATTCTGGGGCCTCTCGGAGCTCTGCTAGACATATGAGCACAAGTATACACGCACACACACAGAGACACAGATACACACAGACACATCACACGTACACAGACAGACAGGCAGACACACGCACATACACACGCACACAGTCCTGGAAAAACCAAACATGACCTAGTGTATTTGCAGGTTTATTTGTAAGCACAGGTGGCCAATCCATTTCCAAGACAGTCAAGACCTAGTCATTAAATCATACTCCTGAGTGTGTGTGTAATTTGCTTGTTTATTTGTTTATTATGGCTTTGGTTTAACTAGGCTGCTCACGGTTCTTCCTGTTTGGCCTGACCGTGAGCCGTGAGCTAGGGCTTGCTGACCCGAATCGGCACTGTGTGCTGCTGTGTGCACATGTCCGCTCACCCGTGAAGAGAAGAGAGGCTCAGGGGCTTTTTCCGAGCAGCCTCAGCTGGGCAGCAACTGCTTCCCTCCTGGGAGCCAGAGAAGCGGCAGCAACAACCTCAGGAACGCACCTCTCAGCAAAGGATGAGCAGATCCCAGCCCCTCGCATTTCTGTTCTTTTCACAGCACAGGAGGTGCTCACATGGTTGGAGGGCCTCCTACGTGCTATGCTCTTTGCTCGCGTTATTTCCTTCTTACTTCATAACAGCCCCAACCAACATGGTACATACGCCATCTTACACATGAGGACACAGGCTCAGAGAGAGGAGACAGACACTAAATAAGTCCCTACTGGTGCCGTGAGAACTACAAAGGACATGCCAGGAGGCGCTGTAGTATTGTTTGGAAGGAAGATTTGTCCAAGTGCCAGAGAATGCCTCCTGAGCAAGTCATATTTAAGCCACATCCAGAAGGATGACTAAGGGTTAGCGAAGGTGTGAGGTGGGGACAGGGCAGGGAAGAGCAGTCTGGGAGCAGGACTAGGGAGTGTGAAAGGCTGGTAACACTGTGGAGCATTGGAGGTGCTTAAAGAAGGCCAGTGTGATGCAGATAGATGACAAAGTATGGAGGAGAGTTGAGAGGTTGGAAAGAGGAGCAGGAGCCAGACTGGGGAATACCTTGGAGGCTAAAGATTCTGGATCATTTTGTGATATTAAAGGGTTAAACAGTTTTTGTAGATGATATCTGGACCTTATTTAACATTCTTCCCATGGGGAAATATTCAAAGTTTCACGAGATCAATTTTCCAAGGGACTTTTGGAACTCAACCAATCAACTGATAAGATGTAGAGTGGCTCTACCAATTGTGTTAGTTCCTGTCTTTTCCTGTCTATGAGTCTTATCTTCTTATCTACAATATAATTCCTTGACTTCAAAGATGTCATGCTTTTTAGAAAATCCTCCCCACAGCACACCCCCCTCAGCCCTAATTATTTACTATTAAACAATTTTTGATTATGTCTCTATTTGAGAGTGAAAAAATAAGGCATCTGATTGGTCTGTACTGGATGAAAATACATGCAACATTCCACCTCAGTTTAACATACTGCACGATAGATTTTCCTATACTACAGGTGAAATCATGCTTCCCTCAGGAAGGGTATTATTAGATAGTAAAGAGGCTGGTTTCTGTCCTCCACACACAAAGATTCCTGATTACAATTGCATCCTGTACAGAGTAATATGTCCATTTCACTGTGTAATATGACAAGAACGGATTAATGCCCTGCCCCATCATTACACTTGCAGTGGGGGTTGAATTGGGGTACTTTAGGTTGCAAGTGTCAGATGCTCAACTTGAATTAGCTTACGAACAAGGCTGACTTATGGAAAGGTTCATGGTGGAATGAGGAGGGCCAAGGAGGTGGAATCTGAATAAAGACAGTATCTCCCACATGGTTAGAATGAGCCCTTCTCAGAAGAAAGCAGATATTCTCTGGACAAAAACTTATTGTCAACTATAAGCGTCTACTGTTTAAACCTTGAGGCTTGCACTATATTCTATCAGAAGAACACAGTGTGGTAGAAAGAGCATAACTTTTTGGGGTCAGGTAAAACTGAGTTTGAACTACTAATTTGCAATTTACTCGTGCCGAGACCTTACCAAATAACTTAAACTCTCTGAATTTGTTTTTCTTCAGCTGAAAAAATGACTATTTAAGGATTTAATGAGAGTGTGTATAAAAGAACATAGCGCAGTGCCAGAGACTTACTAAGTGCTTAATAAATGTTAGCCCCACTCCTCTCTCTCTTCATTAGGGAATGAGGATTAACCCTCTATATTAAACGACCCAATATGTGTAAAGTACTAGGACACTACCTGATGCATAGCAAGAGCTCAGTAAATGTGAGCTGCAATTAGCATCATTTGATGATTGCTTCCGTTTCTCTATAAGAATACTCCTAAATGAATCCACTGGCTTCCCATACTGCCTGTCTTCCTGGGGGAAATGGACATGAAAAGATGTGGACCTTTTTTCTCTATCCTCTTTTCATCTTAATCCTAGGAATTGTTCTTGCTCTGCAGTAGCCGACAGACTTTGGACACTTAGTCAATGTTAATTAATGATGTTGGTGTTGATGTGCCAGCTCTTTGATGCCAAAAATTTTTACGCCAACAAAGCCAAGGTAGAATTAAGCACCTGTGTGGCCATCTTGTCTCGGACGCAATCACCATTTGCTTTGTTCATATTCCCCACGCCATTCACGCCACTTAATTAGTCCACTTTAGTTGCCTTTACACTGATTGTATTGATGCAACTTTGGAAGCCCCTTCAGGAATTAATCTTTCCTTATTTTTTTTTTCTGTAGCTGTGAATATTGCAAGACTCAGTCTCTCCCTCAGCTAGGAACCGAATAGAATCTGTGGTAAAGAGAGTGCAGAGAAAGCACCAGGTCTTGCTACCGAGGTGCATTAGGTATCTCAGGGTTTTACTTATCCTTATAGTTTACCTGTGTTTATTGGTCATCAAAGAAAACCTTCCTAAGAACATAAAAGAACGACATGGAGATGGTTCCATGAGAGGGGCTTCTCAGGTTGAAGCCCACAATCTTTTTGACGGCAGTGGCATTGTATAAAGCATCTTCGTGTCTCCACTAGTGATTAATTTAGTGCCTTGATCCAATAAAAATAATAACAACAACAAAACAGGAAGAGCAGCCAATGCTTATTAAGTGCTTCTGGACGCTAGGCATTATTCCAAGCACTTCACATATTATAAATAATTGAATTTTCAGAACAACTCTATAAGACAGTTACTATTATTATCCCCACTTTACAGACTAGGAAACTGAAATGCAAAGAGGTTAATCAAGTAACTCGCCGAGGGCCACCGGGTTATTATGTGGTGGTGATGATTCTCCAACATCAGCAGTACACTTTAGAGTCCATGAGAGTAGATGCTCAGTAAATACTTATTGACCAATTATTTTTACTCTTTTTTTTTTTTAAAGATTTGCACTTGAGCTAACAACTGTTGCCAATCTTTTTTTTTTAAATTCTTCTCCACAAAGCCCCCCAGTACATAGCTGTATATTCTAGTTGTAGGTCCTTCTGGTTGTGCTATGTGGGACGCTACCTCAGCATGGCTTGATGAGCGGTGCCATGTCTGCGCCCAGGATCCGAACCAGCGACACCCTGGGCCACCAAAGTGGAGCACACAGACTTAACCACTGAGCCACGGGGCCAGCCTCTAGTTTTACTTTTAATTTGTTTTTATCTATAAAGTGTCCTTTAAACTTTTCTCAGACAAAAAGAAACCTTTATAGAATGTCTTTAGTGGACCAAATATGGCATTAGGTGTTATCACAGGCTTTCTCTCATTTAGTTTTCGAATAACCCTGGAAAGTAGATGCCATCTATTTTACAGATGAGTACCACGAGGATCAGAGAAGTAAAGAATTTTCTTAAGATTCTACAGCTAGTAAGGAGGGGAGATGGGATTTGAATCTTCATAAATCTGTCCGACCCAAAGACCATAATTCCATGCATTTCCTATAGCTGCCAGCTTTGCACCACATATGGAAACCATTGAGTCATTTACCGTAAATTTTCCACAGCACTGTCCTTTTGAGGTATATTTACCAAATTAAATAGATACTTTTATATATGTGCACATTTCCACAATCACTATGCTATGTGAATTCCATCCAAAAGATCCAGAAGTACCTCCATGCTAGAAAAGCAACTCTTTTTCAAGATGGATCACAATTGTAGCCATAAATAACAATACCAATAATTGCAATGTTTTACATTTTTACATTATAATTGCATTAAATGATTTAATTTAATTGCATTAAATGAAATACTTGAAACAATACCAATCATACGTATGTGAGGAAACCTCCATAAAAAGCCCCAAAGCACAGAGTTCACAGAGCTTCCAAGTTGGTGAACATATCTATGTACCAGAAGGGTGGTGCACACCAACTCCACAGATACAGAAGCTCCTGCGCTCAGGACCCTTCCAGACCTTGCCCTATGTATGTCTTCATCTGGCTCTTCATCTGTATCTTTTTATATAATAAGCCGGTCAATGTAAGTGTGTGTCTCCCCAAGTTCTGTGAGCCATTCTAGAAAATTGTCAGACACAAGGAGGGAGTCATGGGAACCCCGATTTATTAGCCAATTTGTCAGAAGTACAGGTGCCAACCTGGAACTTGGTGATTGTTGTCTGAAGGGGGGCAGTCTTATGGGACTGAGCTCTTAGTCTGTGGGATCTGATATTAACTCCAGAACTGCATTGCACTGTAGGACACCCAGATGGTGTCACAGAATAACTTTGTGTAGAAACCTACATATTTGGTGTCAGAAGTATTGTGAGTGTGGTAGTAGGGTGCAAGGAAAGGAAAACAGTGTGTTTTCCCTATAGAGGTGTTAAATCTGATGTTCTGAGGAAATGCCCCTAAATCAATGAATTCTTGCTTTTCTAGTCTAAATTGCCATCCTCTTCATCAATCACCCTCCATATTCATTCCCTCTACCAGCACATTTTTCCAGGTCACCACAGGTGAAATCTTTAGCAACTGAACTGCCACTTATGTAATAGACTGCCTGTGCCCCACTTATCAAAGAGGATGATGTTTTCTTTGCCTCCCAGGTGACTGTTTTCTCAGACCACTCTCATTCGCACTTGTGTTAGTCCAGGTCCTCTAAGAAGCATATGCCAAAATGGGATCAGACATGCGAGTATTTATTAAGGGAAACATCTACGAAGGAAAATGAGGAGAGAATCAAGGGAAGCCGAAAGAGCCATCAGGCCACACTGAAGGGCTGACCACGGTTGAAGGAGAGCAGGAAGGAAAGAGGTTGAGTAAAAGAATCTAAGACTGCAGTGGAGTTCTAAAGAAGTTTGACAAGGTCAATGGAATGCCCTTGAGCCAGAGTTGCCCATCAGAGGAGTCCCATGACTCCCAGGATTGAGCCTGCCTTGCTATTCCTGCCACACTCAGTCTTTGGCTGGAAGCAGCCAGCGCATGGGAAGTATGGCCTTGGCATGAAGACACTGCAGATTGGGCAATCACACTCCCCACAGCCAAAGAGGAGAAAGGCACATTTTCATGTCTGCATACCCACCTATGACATATTATTACCAAAACAAAATTAAAATGGAATCCTCTCTAGTCTTTAGGCATAATGACAAATTTATAGGAAATATAAGAGACAAAGGAACATGTCAAATGACATCACAAGGGCACAATCAGCAAAATTCAAACTGCAAGAAAATCCATAGGACCAATGATTCCATTTTTTGGTTCTAATTATCTTTAGCTGCATAATAAATCATCTCAAAACTTGTTGCCATAAAACTACAATTTATTGTTGTCTCTCATGGTTCTGTAGGTTAACAGCTGTTCGGGCACTTCTCAATTGGGGTCTCTAGTGAGGATGCAGTTGGTGGCTGAGGCTGGAACCCTCTCAGCAGGACTGGACATTTAACATAGCTTACTCACATGACTGTCACTTAATGCCAGCTTTGGCCTGAAATCTTAGCTAGGCCTATAGGCTAGAATGCTTACACATGGCTTGTCTATGTGGCTTGGGCTTTTCATAGAATTTTCACGGTGGTCAGGTTCCATGAGACAAGGGAAGGTGTAAGGTTTATCATGATTTCGTTCTGGAAGTCCTAGAATGACATGTGCCACATTCTATTTGTCAAACAAGTCACTGAAGCCAGCCCAGACTCAGTCTCTTAATATAAGGAGCAGCATGAACAAATAGGAAGGGAAGAAATTGATGGTAACTGTCTTTGGATACTATCTACCACTTTCTTCTACCCAAAAAATTATAAGAAAACGTGAAACAGAGGTGGAATATATAACTCAAAAAAGACTAAAGACGTATTAATCAGTTGCAATGTTTAGATCTTGTTTGGATCCCAATTAAAACCAAAGAACTTTTAAAACAGCTCGTTTGTGAACATTTCACTTCCTTTACCTGGGGACTCTCTCAGGGAAAAAGAAAAGGAGTCAGGCGATCCAGTCTAATGTCCTTGTCAACATGACAAGCAGACCTCCAGATGAAGAGACCAATGATATACACTAGGCAGAGGGTCTTTATCTATGGAATGTTCTTAATGGCGTATCTCTGGTTAAGCATTGCTTATAGCAAATAAACCCAGAACCCATGGATTTATGAGGCTTCCTGGACAATGTCATATAAGCTGAAAATGGAGATGTTTCATATTATAAACACTCCCCGGGGTGATAATCTTTATACTAAACTTTGAGATTCTGTCCTCTTTAGTCTAGAGATTGTGTGTTTATTCCAGAAAGGAAGGACTTAGGGAAGCTGCCCTTGATGTCCTAGATCTTTCCATACTTTGTCTGAGTCTCTTGATTGCCTGTATTCTTGAAATTATTTGTGGAGTTTGATATTGGGTAAAATCTTTGGTTGTGTGAGTCTAACTTGAAAATCCACTGCTTTGTGATTATATACATATTATACATAGAGATATCTATCTATATTATATATATATGGTTATATATATAATATATATATGACTAGATATTTAATACTATAAGGAATTACTGTAGGGTTTTTTGATTTGATAGTGGTATTGTTGTTATTCTTTAAATATATGCATACAGAAATGTTTACAGATAAAACTATTTGATGTCTGGGATCTACTCAAAATTATCCAAAGTGTGAAAAGGAGAATGGGAGTATAGAAGACATAAGATGGACTATGACAGTCATTGAAACTGGGTAATGAGTTCACAGAGGTTCATTATACTATTCTCTCCAGTGTCATATGCAGAATATAATAAATTTAAATTTTTCTACAATAAAGAGATTTTTAAAACACTAAAAATAAAATTTAAAACAGATAATAAGATACCTGAAATACCATGAGTGACTATGTTTTATATAAAGTATTCTAAAAATCATATATGAAAATATAAGCCTTCCTACAAAAAAGAGCATAGATTGTGAACAAAAAGTTGATAGAAGAAAAAACCAAATTTTTAATAAAAATTTACTTTTCAACCCTCCCTCAGTGAAATACAAATCAGTATAGCAATATACTGTTAATTCTTTCTACAAAATTGGCAAAGAGCAGTAAAATTTATTGAAAGAAAGTGTTTCAGAGGGTGTGGCAAAATGGACATCTGCATGTACTACAGGTGGTAGCCTACATTTTAAAATCTTTCTGGAGACTATTTTTGTAGCATGTTTATCAAAAGTCTTAAAACTGCCCTACTGCTTGATCCAGAAAGTCAACTTCTGTGAATTTATCCTAAGACAATAAACCTAGATATGTGGAAACATTTAAGTACAAATACGTGCAATCAGTCATTGCTTACAGTAACATTTAAAAAAATAAAGTAATACTATTAATTATAATAAAATAAGATAAAAAGGAAAGCAAGAAGATAGGCAGGTAGGAATGAACAAAAAGGAGGAGGATAGGAGACCTGAATATCCAACAATAGAAAAAGTTAAAGAAGTTGTATTACATGCGGATATAAATACCCACAGTATTATGCAGCCATTAAATGAGACTCTATGATGACAAGGAAAGATATCCATGACAATCAATTAGGTGAAGAAAACAAAGGGTATTCCCAGCTTTCTTATTTGTGTTTATTTGTATAGATCTACAGAAGCGCAGAAAACGGACTAAAAGGATAAGCACTAAACATTATTGGTGATTATACGATGGGGAGGAGGTGGTTTATAGATGAGTTTAATTTTCTTCTTTTTATGCATCTACATTTCCTAAATGTTCTGTATTACTTTTATAAAATTAAAAAAAATTCTTTGTTGAATTAACAGTCCACTTCTAGAAATCTTTCCGAAGAAAATAACCAGAAATGTGCTCAGAGATTTGTCAGGATGGTCACTGCAGCATCATTTACAACAGCGGAAATAATCCAATTATCCCACAAAAGAGAAGGATTAAAGAAATTACGGTATTGAGAATACAAACATTTCTCATATTCCTGGGGAAACGCTGAGTGTTCTGTAATCATGCTAACAAGTACCACTATAACACAGTTTTAAAGCCTTTCTATGATCAACGCGACTCCCTTGAGTGAACACACTTTGACAGACCAACCAATAAGTGACAGGTCTTACTCCCAAAGTCAGCCAATGACGAACGGGTTAGTCCAATAGACATGTTTCTCAATGCCAACCAATCAACAGCAGTCTCACTAGAGTGATCACGTTTCTAGAGTTGATGTCAGCCTACTTATTCCCCTGAAAATTTGCTGCTCCCTGAACTCCAAACTTCCCAAAAACCCTATATAAAATCGTCAGTCTGTTCTGCTCGGGGAGGTCGTGGCTGAGCAGCGTGTCTCTCCCATACTGTGGCAAGCAGTCAATTCAGCTTTGTTGTACCGTGTTCTGTGTGTGTGTGTCCTTTACTATAGAAAGTAACAAATTCAGCTGTGTATGCATGTGTGCACGTGCATGTCTCTGTCTGTGTATACACACACTGAGGGAGCGCAGATACACACATATATACAAACATGTTATGGACTATAATGCGTTCATTAAAAATTTTATTTTCAAAGACTGTATAATGACAAGTAAAACTGTTTAAAATATATTAGATGAAAAAGCTGAATACAATATTGTATGATCCTAATCAGAGAGACAGAGAGAGGGAGGGAGAAAGGCAGTGAGAGAGAGACAGACAGACAGAAACTGGAAAGAAAATACACCAAAATGTTAAAAAGTGATTAAATCTGGATTGAGAGACTGTGGGTGATTTTATCTTTTTTATTTTTTCTTTTATGTTCCAAAACAATCTATTATGACCATTTATCATTTTTATAATGAGAGGGGAAGACTGTTTCTAAAAAAAAACTTTGTGTAGCATTATAGCGCTAAACCTTTTATGTAATTTTTAAGTACCACCTGAAAAGTTTAGGACCTCCTTGTGGTCCTTCTTGTAGATTGTCTCACTGATGCAGTAGGCCATGATATGAATCCAGAGGCCAGCATTCCACAGAGATTTATTGTGCGCCTCTATGCACCACCCACCACATTAGACACTCAGGTACTAAGAGAGTAGTCCCACTTTAGTGATGTAACACTTCCCTGAAAACCGTGTGGAAAACGACATTTTCATAAATTGCACCAAGCGTCTGAAATTGTGCTTTCCCCTTCAACCATGTTCATCTGCTTATTGCTTGTGGGGACCATTGATGCAGAAAGTAAAGACAAGAAGCGAAGTACAGGTGTTTTTGTTAGGCATGACTGTGAATAATGATCTATGAAATGTAAAACAAACAAAAAAATGAGAACAACTTAGACTGGGTGTTAGAGAGTAGAAAATAAATTTTAATTTCTCCTACTATCTTTTTCTTTGTTTAGCAGAGAGAGAGAGTGCTAGCTGATTCTTTTCTTAATAAAAATTGTGTCAGTGCCCTAATTGCATTTAATTAAGCCATATTTCTAGTGCTGAGAATGTAGAAAGACACACCGGAGCCCGCTGGTCTCCATTTCCTAATTCACGCAAGCAGCTCTTAAACGGGGAAGAAATGATGATTGACTATTGTGAACAAGCACAATAGTTAATCTCTTATGAATAGGCAGTAGGAGGGGAATGTGTTTGTCTTGGGTTTGTTAGAAAGGTTTTCACGATCAAACCCTGAAAGAGGGTTTTCCCCATTTTCTGCCTACTGACAATGCATCACTGATAGTTTGACTTAATGAGGTTCTTAGATTTAATAAAATAGAAAAAGGCAGTGAACCATTTCCCAAAACGACTTGAAAGAAATATCTGGCAAAAGTAATTGAGATTCTGAGATTACTGGTACAAAGAACTCTATCAATTTCTTCCACACCAGATGATGCCCACTTTCTCTATGCTTCCTGCTGATTTTAGAGTTTACCCCGGTTGCTGCCTGGGTGGCAGCAACTCCACTTAATAGGGGCCATTCTTCATAAACTATGAGGTGCTAGGAAATTAATCAAAATTTTCAGTGGGTAAGCAGTAAATGGAGAGTCCGTACAGTCCTTAATAACATACCCTACCATTGCAAAATCTGCTGGAGTTTACATAGTGCTGTCATAGACTGTCAACATGTTCCATTCCCATTTTAATTCTGTGAGTTGGGGACCATTAACCTGACATTACAGCAGAGAAGACCAAGGCTCAGAATACTTAAGTGAGTTGCCCAAGGTCCCAGAGTGAGCAAGTGCTAGAATTCAGACCCAGGTTTGGTGCTTGACCCAGTCTATCTGAACTACCACACTTAAAGGAGCAGAAAGGAACATTGAGATCTGAGATCTGAGGACCTGAAGTCCTGTGCCCTGCCTCTTGTTAGCAGGTGACGTGAGGCACATCAACGAACCTCTCTGAACCATTGTTTTCTCATTTGAAAAACAGGGATAATCATGCCAGTTACCAATTTATTATTTTCTCTCGGCTCCAAATCCACTCTTCATTGCCATGCTTTGTGATACTGCAGCTCCCAGAAGACGAGACTGCCACCTGGCCGTTTAGGTCTCCTTATGCCACTGAGCCAATAAGCAGGTAAAGACATTGCTCTACTGGCTAGAATGATCAATCCCAATCACCAAGGGAAAACTGAGTTGCTGCTTCACAATGGGGGCAAGAAGGACTATGTCTGGAACACAGAGGATTCCCGAGAGTTTCTCTTAATAGTTTCGTGCTCAATAGTAAAGGTTAATAGAAAACTATAGATTCAAACAAACAGAAAGCAGGATGATTGAGGACTCAGATCCTTTGGGAATGAATGTTTGGGTCATTTCGCCAGGTGAAGAACCTTCACCATATGAGGTGCTGCCTGAGGCTAAAGTAACTACTGAATGGGCTCTGGAAGAAGGAAGTCATAGATGATCGACTACGGCCTCATCACAAAAAAAAAGACCTAATAGTTTTGCATGTTTTCTCTTTGCTTGTTATATGTATATATTTATTTGTATATGATAAACATGCTCTCTCTCTCCTTCCCGTTATTATTTTATATATCAATTGTTGGAGGCTAACTTCACAATTTAGTCTTTAGGGTAGCAGAATATTC
The DNA here is from genome assembly GCF_041296235.1 of Equus asinus. Classification (NCBI taxonomy): domain Eukaryota; kingdom Metazoa; phylum Chordata; class Mammalia; order Perissodactyla; family Equidae; genus Equus; species Equus asinus. Next base: position 17,120,377 of record NC_091791.1, on the reverse strand, counting down.
GCTGGGTCTGTGGCTGATCTTGAGAGTTATTAACAAGGCTGGTAATGAATACAATGACCGTTAGGCCTGTGAGTCTCCTCTCTTTGAGAAAAGGGTGAACACTTCCTCACTTTAATGAAGGAAAGCTGTCTTGTTAGGAGAAAACATAGAGGTGTTTGTTTTTGTATAGGCATTCAAATGTCTGTAAAAGGGTGCATATGGAAGAGAAGGAACCAAAGAGGTGGACTGTGCCAGTTATCAATGTATTGCTTCTCAGTTCCTTTTGTTGCCCTGCTTTGTGATACTGGAGTTGGGCCCTATAAATATTTCTCCTTTGCCAGCTAGTCCGATGTAAAGCTTTGTCAGTAGAGAGTGCTGTATAGGGACACTGCAGGTGGAAGGGACTTTCTTCCCCCTGGTTCCAGTATCAGTCTTTGCTTCTTGCTCCTAGGGCATGGCTGCCAGTGGCATTCATACAGGACAATCAGGGGCACTCATACTCCTGCAAGTTCTTCTGGCACTCTGGTGAGAGCCCTATGGTTTCTGGCTCACCAGCTTCAGCCCACCAGCTGGCAACCAGCTCTGACCTGGAGCAGCTCAGCTGACTTCTCCACCATCCAGTGGGCCACAGGCACACCCTCCAATGAGGTCTGAATCCCAGCCTACTTTCCAACTTTGCTCTTTTCTTGGATATTAACCTGTAGGTTATTCTTCAGAGTTCTCTTTTATCTCCTCCTAGTTGCTAATTCCCTATTACCAGTTAATAATCCTTTATATTACATTTTTCATGTTTAAATGTCTGGTGGTATTTCTAACTCCTGACTGGACCCTGACTGATACAATAATGATACTGCTTTTGAGTATTTCACAGGGTTATTATGGTGCTCAAATAAGTTAATGTACTTGAAAACATTTTGAAATTTATAGAGTTTGATAAATTATTGCATTAATGTTTTCTCAATGAATCATCCTCTTGAGATGCATGCTATTTTTGTCCCCTCATGCAATGATTCTGGGCTTGGTCATAAGATTTGCTTTGGCCAATGGGACACCTTCACATGTGATACAAAAGAAGCTTGATAAGTGTTTGTATAGTGGGGTCTGCCCTTGGCACACTGCCGTGAGACTGCCATGTGAAGATGCATACTCCAGGCTCCCTGAGGATGGACAGCCATATGGAGAGCTCAGCCCAACTCCAACTTGATGTGGCCGTGGAATGCAGATGCATGGGTGAGCCTAAGCAAGACCCACCCACAGAAGACTCCCCCATCAAACCCACAGAATCATGAAAATAAAAGACCATTGACGTTTTAAGATGCTAAGTATAACTGAGATAATGACTGAAAAAAAATATGTTAAAATATTGGTAAAAACTTTTTCTGTGATAAGTGACAGAAACCTACCTCCAGCTTGTGTATGTAAAAGGAGAAATTATTGGTTTGCATAGTGGAAAAGTCTAGGAGTTGATTAGCACAGCTACATCCAGGTGTTCCAATGACATCATCAAGACTTAGCAGTCTGACTTTCTCCATTTATTGACCTACTTTCCTTCATTCTCACGCAAGCTTCTTCCACATGGTGGTAAGATGGATTCCAGTAGCTCTTATATCTTCACAGTTCCAACTTTCAACAATTACCACAAAAATCCTGGGCCTTAGATCACCTGCCCATCCCTGAACCAAACATTGGCCAAGGGCATGAAAAATGCTGATTGGCAATGCCTGAATCACATGTTCCACCCTGGAACTTTGGTTTGGCCAGGCCCACCCAATACACAGGCACTGAGAATGTTGCCCCAAAGAAACTCAAGGGGATATGACTGGGAGAAAGGATTCCATTACAGGTATCAGTGATATTATTATCGATAAAACATTACCTTGTACTTCGGTTCATTAAGGATACATTATTTTGGTCCTCCTTAGTCAGGAATCATTTGAATACCAAGAATATAAATACTCTTAAGGAAAGAGTGGAGTTTATTGGAAGTATATAGGAGAATCTTGTGGAACCTAAGAGCAGGCAATGTAGCTAGGTCTCATGAAGAACTGGATCTAAGAACTAGAAAGTCATAAAAACTCAAGGCCTCTTCTCACCTTTCTCTTTCCCCCTCTCACAATTACATGGTCTTTCATCTCTGTTTTCCACTGATAATTTTTAACTGTCTCATTTCTGTGGGGAACTTATTTCGTGAGACTTCTCTGAGGCTGACTCAACTTCCTGCCACAGGGACAGGCACACTTCCCAGACTAGCCAATCAGAGTATGGCATCTCCTTGGCTACAGTGATTGGATCCAGTTTGGTCATGTGACCCAAGCTAGGTCAATCAGAGTCCTCCCAACCTTTCTACCACAGTTGTCCTGAGTTCTTATTCCTCAGGGGGCCCCTCAGTTAAATAGATGTCTCTTGGAACTCTGTGGCCATCACGCCTGATACACGGAAGAGAGCTTGTTCGAGCCATGAGGAGAGAAAAACAGTGTAATGACATAATCTGAATTCTCAGAGCTACCATTACCTGCAGCCTTGGACCTTTTAATTATTTGAGCCCTGGGCTAGTGCTTCAGGCTTGGGAAACGTCTCAGAGTCTACCTAACTTTGCTCAGCTGCCCTAATGTTGTAATGTTCCTCTTGGGAGCCAAAATTCCCAAAGGGAAGAGAAATTATAAGGAATGACTGTGGAGGAGTTGATTTTATGTCCCCCAAAAATGTGGAAATATTTCTTTAAAGAGACCTTGCTAACTAAAAAGAACTCTAATTTGAAAATCCCTTTTACATTCTGGCTGTATTAGTTTTCTATTGCTGCTATAAACAAACCACAAACTTAGTGGCTTGAAACAACATAAATTTATTGTCCTACAGTTTCGAGGTCAGAAGTCACCAATGGTCAGCAGGGGACATTCCTTCTGGCTCCGGGGGAGAATCTGCTTCTTTGCGTTTTCCAGTTACTAAAAGCCATGGGCATTCCTTGGCTCATGGCCCCCTTTCAGAAATGTCATCACTGTAACCTCTGCTTTCATCGTCATATCTCATTTTTTGACTTTGTCTTTCCTCTTATCAGGACCCTTATGATTACATTGAGCCCACCCAGATAATCCATAATAATCTCCCCATCTCAAACTCCTTAATCAGGTTTGCAAAATCTCTTTGCCGTGTAAGGTAACAAATTCACAGGGTTCGGGGATTAGGACTTGGCCAGCTTTAGGGTGGACATCATTATTTTAGCTCGCCATTGAACCAGTGAGCTCCTTCATTTTTTTTTAAAACCCGTGTTGCCCAAATAATATTATAATAACAGCAATGAAAAATTTGAAGTCACTCATTTAAAAGAAATGCTTTTATAAGCAAAAATATCTCTAACTCAGATGTTTGTCATTCTGCTTTATCCTGGGTGAGGAAGGACACTGGGATTTCAAGCATATTTGCTTCCTCTGTAGAACGGATACTGCTCATACTTTTCTTAAAATATGCTCATTTTAATTTTTACACTACCCTCCGGGCAGCGGGGGAAAGTAAAATAAAGACAGGAACAGAAAAAGATAGACGGATTTGAGCAAGATGCAGAAAAGAAGGTGGACAAAAATTCAGAAGCAGCTTCTTAGCACTGCTTCAGAAAGGGAGAGAAAAAGGAAAAAAGCCAAAACATACCAAAAATATTTGCCATTCTCATAAAATTGAACTTGAGTGAGAGGAAAGTATAAACTCTGACTTGGAGGATGCTGAGGGCCGGGGAAAGCTTTTTTCATTTGACCACATTTCAAAATAATACAAAGCAAGTGAGTATCTCTTAGAGTAAATGGCAAAGGGGATTGATTTTTAAATTACTTTTAAATCATAAAATCCCGTGGTTGTACAGCATTTTGGGTAGTCATCCGGTATACCAGGAACTTTGTTAGAGAAAAAAATCCAGGAAGACGTTTAATGAGAAATGCTAATAAATGCATGTCTCTGTTGTAGTGAACCTGTCTATTCTCCTTAGTAATTGAGTTTTCATCTTAGAAAAGGATTATTTATGAAAGGTGAGCATTTGAAAAGTCTGCCCCAAAAGTCTAGCAAAAAATATGACATTGTATAAGTTTGATAAAACCAGATGTAAAGAGACGGCAGGCTGAGAGTGGACTTCAGGAGTTTCTGCAACTTTGAGGACTGGAAGCTTTAAGAAGGACCAATTTATTTCTCTAAGCTGGTTGTGTTCTTCTCAAAAGGGAGAGACTTGAATTAAATGAACATTCTCCATATTTATAGCAGTGTTCTTTCTTCCTTAATGGAAATTCAATCACTTCTGGATGAATTACCTGAAAATCAATTTGCCCAAATGCCAGTTTACAGAAATTCAATTCACCCAATGACAATTTACCAAATGAACAGTCTCCAAATTGGTCAAACTTACTGATTTATCAAAAAAATTGTTTTGTAAAATTGTTTCAGTATTGTTTCTTACTTTTCCAAAATTAGAGAGCATCCTAAACAAATGAGAAGTAGATTATGCAATTCTGCCATGTATTAAATGCTAGAATGTTTATTTCTAACCAGAAAAAAATGTATACATAGACTCAGTAGGAGTTTGCAGAAAGACTCCGTGTGTAAAAGGAAAATTATTCAACTGAGTGGAAAGAATGCCTGGAAGGGGGTTAGCATAACGTACTGTGTGATTAATACTTCAAACTTGTTACCTTCACCATAAACATGAAATTGTAAAGAAGGAATTTTAAAAAGGTTTAAAAATACTAAAAAGGTTAAATCAAGAAATGAACCAGAAAGTGACAAGAATGATCACATCATATAATAAATTCGAGCTATGAAGAGCCAAACTAACAAACATTGATTTGTTCCTCGAAAAAATGGAGAAAGTATCTTAAAAGTGCTAAAATATTAGAAAGACAGAAAATTATACTTCTAAAAAATGACATTAAAAAGAATTAGAAATCAGTATAAACGTAAAAATTCCTAAATGAAACATTAAGGTGTCAGAGTTGATTTTTTCCCCCTGCTTTTTCTCCCCAAATCCCCCCAGTACATAGTTGTGTGTATGTGTATATATATATATATATATATATACATATATATTTTTTAGTTGTGGGTCCTCCTAGTTGTGGCATGTAGGACGCCGCCTCAATGTGGCCTGATGAGCGGTGCCATGTCCGCACCCAGGATCCAACCCAGCAAAGCCCTGGGCCGCCGAAGAGAAGCATGCAAACGTAACCACGTGGCCACAGGGCCAGCCCCATAGAGTTGATTTTTGATATTAAATATATTCCTAGAAGACTAAACCGCTCTCTAATCCAGAGTGGTTGACTATCTGGCCTTTCCCTAACACACTGCTGTGGAGACACAACAGAGCCAGTCAAATAAAGCTTCACAGGAGACTTCCAAAACTGTCACAACTATCCCATTCAGTTTGAGATGCTGCAAAACTGGGCTGGTAATATTTGCTATGTATTGCTCTAAACATTATAAATAATGTTTAAAAACAAGGTTTTGGTTAACGGGTAAACTTACTGATTAGGTCACCTTTCAGTCAGACCATGTGACTCACATGATTGAAATCCCCCAACGGCTCCTCACTGCCTCAGAAAAATCCAAACTTGGACCCCAGTTTCCCAGGTCTCCCACAGAACAACACCCGCCTACTTCTCTGTTCTCATCTGACATTCACTCAGGCATGCTGGCTCCTTTATGATCTAAAAATTCCACTTCTACTTTTTCTGGCTTCAAGATCTTTGCTCTTGATAGGCCCTCTGCTTTAAAGACCCTTACTTCATTTCTTATGACTGTCTCCTCATCTTTCAGGTTACAGCAAAAATGTCACCTCCTCATGGAGGCCCTCCATGATCACCCTACATAAAGCTTCCTTCCTCAGTTAATCTCCAATTATCCTATTCATTTCTTTAAAAAAAAAACAACCCTAGACAGCTAATCTTCGACAAAGGAGCAGAGGGCCTACAATGGAGAAAAGAAAGTCTCTTCAACAAATGGTGCTGGGAAAACTGGACAGCCACATGCAAAAGATTGAAAATCGACCAGTCTTTTTCACCACACACCAAAATGAACTCAAAATGGATCAAAGACCTAAAGATTAGGCCTGAAACAATAAGTCTTCTGGAAGAGAATATAGGCCGTACACTCTTTGACATCAGTTTCAAAAGAATCTTTTTGGACACTATAACTCCTCAGTTGAGGGAAACAATAGAAAGAATAAACAAATGGGACTTCATCAGACTAAAGAGCTTCTTTAAGGCAAGGGAAAACAGGATTGAAACAAAAAAACAGCTCACTAATTGGGAAAAAATATTTACAAGCCACTTATCCGACAAAGGCTTAATATCCATAATATACAAAGAACTCACACTGCTTAACAACAAAAAAACAAACAACCCGATCAAAAAATGGGCAGAGGACATGAACAGACATTTCTCAAAAGAAGATATGAATATGGCCAATAGACACATGAAAAGATGTTCATCATCGCTAATCATCAGGGAAATGCAAATCAAAACTACACTAAGATATCACCTTACACCCGTTAGATTGGCAAAAACATCCAAAACCAAGAGCGACAAATGTTGGAGAGGTTGTGGAGAACAAGGAACCCTCATACACTGTTGGTGGGAATGCAAACTGGTACAGTCACTATGGAAAACAGTATGGAGATTTCTCAAAAAGTTAAAAATAGAAATACCCTATGACCCAGCCATCCCATTACTGGGTATCTAGCCTAAGAACCTGAAATCAGAAATCTCAAGAGTCCGTTGCACCCCTATGTTCATCGCAGCATTATTTACAATAGCCAAGACGTGGAACCAGCCTACATGCCCAGAAACTGATGATTGGATAAAGAAGATGTGGTATATATACACAATGGAATACTACTCAGCCATAAAAAAGGACCAAATTGTTCCATTCGCATCAACATGGATGGACCTTGAGGGTATTATGTTAAGCGAAATAAGCCAGACAGAGAAAGACGACTCTATATGACCCCACTTATAGTTGGAAGTTAACATATAGACATGGAGAACCGATCAGTGGTTACCAGGGAAAAGGGGGGGGGGAGGGCACAAAGGGGGAAGTGGTGTACCCACAACATGACTAACAAAAATGTACAACTGAAATCTCACAAGGTTGTAATCTATCATAACATTAATAAAAAAAAAAAACCAACCCTATTACTATTGGAAATTATTGGGTTTGTTTGTGTCTTTGCTTGCTTATTATCCATCTTCCTCACTAGAATGTAAGCTCTGTGAGAATTAAAGGTATACTTTAAACTTAACACTTTTCCTGACACACAGTGGGTATAGTGTAAATATTTGTTGACTAAATAAAAGGATAAATGCATTTATATTTGAGAACAGACTGCTTTTCTATTTTAAAAAATAACTTGGGGGCCGGCCTGGTGGCGTAGTGTTTAAGTTTGCATGCTCTGCTTCAGCAGCACGGGGTTCCCCTGGTCAGATCCCAGGTGTAGACCTACGCACCACTTATCGAGCCATGCTGTGGCAGCGTCCCACATATAAAATAGAGGAAGATTGGCACAGATGTTAGCTCAGGGACAATCTTCCTCAAGCAAAAAGAGGAAGACTAGGGGGGCTGGCCCACTGGGGCAGTGGTTAAGTGTGCACGTTCCACTTTGGCGGCCCAGGTTCTCAGGTTCGGATCCCGGGTGTGGACATGGCACCGCTTGGCATGCCATGCTGTGGTAGGTGTCCCACATATAAAGTAGAGGAAGATGGGCACGGATGTTAGCTCAGGGCCAGTCTTCCTCAGCAAAAAGAGGAGGATTGGCAGCAGTTAGCTCAGGGCTAATCTTCCTCAAAAAACAAAACAAAACAAAAACAAAAAGAGGAAGACTGGGGTCGGCCCCGTGTTTGAGTAGTTAAGTTCGTGCAGTCTGCTTCAGCGGGCCAGGGTTTCGCCAGTTCGGATCCTGGGCACGGACATGGCGCCACTCATCAAGCCATGCTGAGGTTGCGCCCCAGATGACACAACTAGAAGGACCCACAACTAAAAATACACAACTATGTACCGGGGGGCTTTGGGAGAAAAAGGAAAAATAAAATCTTTAAAAGAAAAGAGAACAAGGAAGACTGGCAAGAGATTTTAGCTCAGGGCCAATCTTCACCAAAAAAAAAAAAAAAAAAATCACTTGACTGAGTCTTGTAGTACTGTAAAAATAGAACAAAAAAGTTCTTTTGGAATGGACACTTGCAAGACAATGAATGGACCCAATGAATGGAAGATTCCCCTTCCACTTGAGGAACATTTCTCCACCTAATGGAAGAGTGCTTGACTTCCGATTGCACTGACCACGGGGATTTGGAAGCATCTGTAACAGGCTGTCTATGAAGAACTCATGTAAGAATGACTCGTCTTGTAAGAGCTGTCACTGAAGACAAAGCCGTGAAAGTGTAGGCGCATGGATCAGCATAAATCAGCCAAGGGCCCTCTGGGAAGTGTGTCTGCCTGGATGTATCAAGACCTTCTCTGGGAGGCTTGGATCCAAAGCATACTTTAAAGACAACAATATTAAGCCCTGGAATTGCTTCCGAGGAAGAGATGAAAGGAGTCCCATTACTTCTGCAACCTGAGCGCCCCAGGCAACCTTCCTGACTCTTTTCACTTCCCTCTGAACTCCTGTTATTGAAGAAAAGCTAATTAGAAGTCAGAAGGAGGTTAAAGTTCCCCCAAAGACAGAATTTCAAACAGAAAATTGGGGAAAGTTTTGCAAGCTTGACAATAAGAAGGGTTTTGATAGCTATTAAGGTGACCTCAAGTTCACCTTCAAGCAAAATTTTGAGGAAAACTGGTGTAAGCCTCAATCTATTTTTACTCAATGAACTGAAAGAAAAAGGGAAAGAAGCTAGGCTTTATGTTGTCTGTTCTGGGCAAATCAATAATGAGTCTGCTCTTTTTTGAAGGCTTGTGTGGGATTAATGATCTTCAAATCCCAAGTTCAGAATTCAAAATATATGTGTATGTAATTATTGCAAATCTCATTCAGAAGCACTAGTTTGAAATAAAAGATTCAACGAAAATGCATGTGGAATGCTGACTACAAATTATCATACATATTATCATCATCTATTCAAATATTTATCTTTTCTGGGGACTATATGCCCATGGGGATTGGTAATGAGATATTGAGCCTCTTGCCATTAATATTCGGTCTCAAATTAAGCCCAGCTTTATGGGGAAAGAAAACATGGTTGTCATCCCCGTTTTCACTGGCTGCTCGTTGTAAAGAGGTAGGAGGATACGGTCAGAATTGGCTCTAGGGGAAAACTGCAAAGTGAGGTTGGTTTTCACTCTCTTTTACTGTCATTTGTCTCTCATTTCCTTAGGGTCTTCCTATTATCCCTCCACATTCCTGATGGCTTGTGATATACCATCCCAACAATGCAGCCCCACGCCTGGGACCTCGACCTTCCTTCCCTCTGATCCATCCGAATATACTCTCTCTGCTCTTCTGAAAGCAAAGAAACTGAAGAAAAACAAAATCTCTTTAGTGTGGCTGTCACAGTGTCCCTCAAAACCTTGGAAATGAAGTTATCTTTTCGGAGTTAAACCATAAACGAATTCCTAATGGATCAGAGCAGAGATTAGTAAAGACCTTAATGGGACCAAATGGTTCCCAAGGCAGTAAGAATGGACATTAATCAGATTGAAAATAGTAATATGTATCTAAATAATGAGGACGGGGGAGAGTTTGGTCAGCCAAGGAGGTAGAAATCACTTGTCAGAGACACGACTAGCAGTGTGCTGATCACAGATGGGGGCCTTGCTAATTGCCTTCTTATTGTAGTCCCACGTGGATGCCACCAAATGTCCAAATTGTAAAACTCCTGCCTCCCTCATACCTCTAGCTTATTCCATTCTTTCCAAACAAGTGTCTGATAACTTGATTTCCCAGGAAGCTTGCCTACATGGAAAAAATGCAATGACCAGGCTAACAGAAACATTCAGTAAGTCTAATGAATATTTTTCATATTAAATATTATAAGCAGGTTCCCTGAATATATGACAGTGTGGGGTGAGCTACACAGGTGCATCACCTCTGGAACCCCATGAAATTTCTGAGGCTATTAAGCTAGTATGGAAAAAGTGCCCTAATAGGACCACTGTGGTCCACTGTGGGTGGCAGGCAGAAAAATTCTAACTACACATGTCACATGGTCTGTAATTAAAAGAAATGCAAATTGCACACTGTTATGGGTTGAATTGTGTTCCCTAAAAAGATATGTTGAAGACCTAGCCATCCAGTACCTCAAAATATGATCTTATTTGGAGATAGGGTCATTGCAGATGTAATTACTTAAGTTAAAATGAGGTCATAGTGGAGTAGGGCTGGCCCTTAATCCAACATGACTAGTGTTATTATAAGAAGAGGCAAATTTGGACACAGAGACACAGAGGGAAGACCAGTATGTAAAGATGGAGGCAAGACTGGAGTGATGCTATCACAAGCCAACGAACACTTGCGGCTATCAGAAGCTGGAAGAGGCAAAAAAGGATCCTCGCGGGCAGGCCCTGGGGCCGAGGGGTCAAGTTCGCATGCTCCACTTTGGCAGCCTAGGGTTTCACTGGTTCAGATCCTGGGTGCGGACATGGTACTGCTTATCAGGCCACACTGAGGCGGCGTCCCACATAGCACAACCAGAGACACTCACAACTAGAATATGCAACTATGTACTGGGGGGCTTTGGGGAGAGGAAGAAGTGAAAAAAAAAAAAGAAGATTGGCAACAGATGTTAGCGCAGGCACCTATCTTCAAAAAAACGAAGGAAAAAAAAAAAGGATCCTCACCTAGAGACTTTGGGGAGAACATGGCCCTGCTGACACCTTGATTTCAGACTTCTGGCCTTCAGAACTGTGAGAGAAGAAGTTTCCTTTGTGTAAAGCCACCCAGCTTGTAGTAACTTGTTATGGCAGCCCTAGGAAATAATACACATGCTATTTTAAGAAGAGAGAGCACCCAATAGCTTCACGAGCCCGTGGTGTATGAAGGAAGCATTCCAGGAGGAAATAGCCTGTCAGACCTAGGGCTGGGTTTGAGGACAAGAAGGACAAGAGGGCTTGAGATGGAGAAGTTGGTGAAGTGCCCTCTTAGAAGTAAAATCGCAAAGCACAGAACTCATCTGGGCTTCCATTGACCATAACCTAATGGAGGAAGGGAACCAGGCATTGGAACTTTAAAAGTTCTTAATGTCTGTTTTCCTTTTGTGATTAGCAGTAAAATCCTTAAGGGCTACAGAGGTAGCAAGAAAGAGGAGATGGGCGGGGCTGTGGCCTTGATGAATTAGGTCACTGGAAAGACTATTGCACCCTGTAGGCTGGTTTGAGGGAGAAGAATTCCAAAGGAAAGAGATCATGGATAGGAAGAGAAAACTGGGTGTTGGTCGCACAGTATCCCCCTTGGCCAGCTTCCTTAGAGGGGGATCCTGGAAAACTGCTCAGGAATCGACACTTCATTGGCCTCATAGGCAATCTTTTCCTCACTTCCCAAGTTTTACGCAGACCTATAAATTATATAACTATTCCCTTCATTTCTCAACCCAGAAATCCAGGCATCATCCTCGATTGTTCCCTTTCCTTCACTCTCTCCTTCCGTGTGTCAGGAAATCCCAGAGAGATCATCTCCAAATACATTTCCATTACTCGTCTTCTGTCCTTTGCTCACCATCTCCACAACCCCACCTTAACCCAATTTTGCACCATCATTTGCCTGGACACCACAACAACCTTCTAATCGATCTCCTCACTTCCACTCTTCTTCCTCTAATCCATTCTTCACAAAACATTAAACATGATAGTAAAGCAAAAATCTGATTGTATAACTCCCCTGCTTAAAAGCATCCATTTCACTGAAAATAAAACCCCAACTTTTTACCACGGCTTCAAAGTATTTTTCTGTTATATTCCATCTCTCTCTCTACTGTTCCCTTGGTCCTAGCTGCACTGTTCTTCCTTCCGTTTCTCTACCCTGAACTCTTCCCCACCACAAGGCCTTTGCACACATAGTTTCTTTTAGCTGGAATGTTCTACCCACAGCAGCACGGCTACCTACTCCCTATCCTCAGTTTCAGCTTAAATGACTCCTTGGAGAGGACTTCCTTAGTGACCACCCATGTCTATTAATCTTTATCTCAGCACCTCATTTGTTCCTCCATCGTGGGTGTTATAACTTTCAATTACTTGATCTCTCTCTCTCTTTCTTTGTCTTTCTCAAAAATGTAAGCTTCATAAAATTAGGGACCATGATTGTCTTGTTCACCACTGCAACCCCAGCATCTAGCACAGAATTATAGTAGATGCTCAATAAATATTGTTTGAATGACTAAATATCAGTGTAGCCACAGTCCAACAAGGCCCCAGCACTGGATATTGTGGGGATGGTTAGAACCATTTGCTGGGAAGAGGATTTTTAAAAAATGTGCTTGTGATAGTTAATTTCATGTGTCAGCTTGACTGGATCAGGGGCTGCCTAGATATCTGGTTAAATATTATTTCTGGGTGTGTCTGTGAGGGTGTTTTTGGATAAGAACAGCATTTGAATTGATGGCCTGAGTAAAGTAGATGGCCCTCCCCAAGGTAGCTGGTCGTCATCTAATCTGTTGATCTGATACAACAAAAGTCAGAAGAAGGAGGAATTTGTCCCTTTCTTCTGCCTCATTGCTTGAGCTGGGCTTTCTCTTCTCGCCTTCTCCTGCCCTCGGACTGGAATTTACATCATCAGCTCCCCTGGTTCTCGAGCCTTCAGCCTCTGACTGAATGACATCTTTGGCTTTCCTGGGTCTTCAACTTGCAGATGACAGGTTGTGGGACTTCTCAGCCTCCATAATTGCATGAGCCAATTTCTCATAATAAATTTCCTTTTATATCCTATCGGTTCTGTTTCTCTGGAGGACCCAAGGCTGATACAGTGCGTGATGGATAGTTCCACTCAGTATGCTGGTAGCTGTGTTTGCAATCCAAAATGTTGGGAAAAAAATATTATACTTAAATATGTTCACTGTGGCGTTATTTATAACAGCAAAAAAGTTAATCTCTTGATTACAAGTGGAGAAAAGGGCATATTTATTAACAGTTACCATACGGAACTTTAGAAACTATCAAAGAAGATATATAGAAGCAAATCTCAATGTGATCTTTATCTGTGATATTAATCTGTCAAATAAAAGGTCATGTTTTGTGGGGTTTTTTTTTATTTTTTGGATTTGTAGCTTCATCAAATGACAAATTTATCTTTGCTTAATAACAATGTTGTACACCAATCCTTATGAAACCTAAAGAGTGGACGTATCTTTCACAAAAGATACAAGTGGATTCAGAAGTTTTCAGAAGGATATTAGTGGCCCAAAGGCATTGCAATTGCCCTATAAGGGGGAGAACCCAGTGGCTCTTTCTAAGATGGCCTAAAGCAAGGGTTCTCAAAGTGTGGTCCATAGACCAGCATAAACAGTAAATTCTGAGGCCCCATCTAGACCTACTAAATCAGAAACTCTGGGGAACAGAGGTCAGCAATCTGGGTTTTAACCCTCCATCTAAGTCATGCTGATGCATGTTAAATTTCGAGAACCACTGGTTAAGCAACAGCCCAATTACCAGTTCTGTGTTTACTGAGATCTACCAAAGGAACAAAGTTCTGTTCCTACTCTTCTTGAGCAAAGAAGGAGCCAGTTACCCTGTGGATCCTGGATAAGGAGAACTGCTCCATGCACTGTTGTCCATGTAGAGCGTGCCCCAAATCCTGCCAGGAGTGGTGAGATTCTTACCCCTTAAACCACTTCTCTGGCCAAGGATCCTCTCCTTTCTTCCCCACTGGGTCTGGGGAGGATGAGTCAGCTTGATCTGTGAATCTGTGTCTCTGGATAAAAGGCCACTTATTTAGAGGGAAAAGCTGCTTTTAGCACCTCCTCTGGAACTAGAAAACTAGTTCTTAATCTAATATGTTCCTCACATTAGTACTTGGGTTAGATTGAACAAATCTAGAGTTCCCCAGAGCTCAAGCAGAGAGTCAACACTCTCCGGTTACACTTTGTAACAAAGGAGGGCACAGAGACTCCACCGAAGTCTCTAAGGTTACACAGTTTGTAAGCGACAGAACTCAGACCAGCTGCTTCTAACTCAGTGCTTTTGTGGCTCTAGTCAATTCAGTTCCCCTTCTATTTCCAGACTTACTCAACATCTCAGGGCTTGTGGAAACGTCTATGGAGTAGGGCCTTGGGAGCAGGGCCACTGTGAGTACTCATGCAGTTTTGTACTGACCAAAAAAGCCCTGCTGAGAAGTGATGGGCAGAGCGCACCCTGAGCCAAGCCCCAACACCTGGCCCAGGGCTGCACCTGCCAGAAGGAGAGACCCTTTTACAAATTTGGAGGCCCTCGTGGGGACTCTAAATACAGATGTCTGAGCCACATCTTAGACCAATCAGAACAAAACCTCTGGGAATGGGGACTGCCTTTCACATATATAGTTTTTAAAGCTCATCAGGTGACTTTAATGTGCAGCCAGAGCCGAGAACCACTGTTCGAAATGATTTCTAAGCTTTCTTTACCACACTATAATTTAAGTGTCAAATCTTGACCTTATCATCAAAGGCAAGAGACACTGGAGATTTACTCAATAATTCAAGTTAATATAATCTAGTCATCTCCACAAAAAAGCATTGGTTGATGAAGTTGAATTCTTATCCAAACTTGTCTAAGCCATCAAGGCAATAGTGTATTTGAAACGATGTTAAAAGCAAAGTGTGTTTTAAGGATAAAGGCTATTTCTATTTCTATATCTAAAGACTGACTACTAAAAACTGAAAAATTAAGTCTGTTGTTGTACAAAGCAATGAGATTTTGGGGTAGGTAGGGATTTTTTCTCCTTCTCCTGGCTTTCCAGCCTTGGCTCATAAATAGGAACTTCCAGGCTCTTGGAAATATTAGATAGAAGCCTCTGCCTTCCTTATTTTCCTGGCTCCTTCTCGTGGTGGGATTTCTAGAAAACTGTTGTGTTATTGGCATCCGTCTTTTCTCAACTAGCCTCTCCAAGGACACACACATTCTTCACTTCAGATGACAAGCATAGGGCAAGCCCTACCCTGCAGAGAGCCATCTCTCGATGTTTATCTCCGGAAAGAACAGAAAGTCTGACTTTGTCATAGGTTCAAGCAGCTTATTCTAGTCCAGCTTTACTAGCAATAAATTTCGTATTTTGATCTTCATTTGACTTCAGGGTCTATTTCTGAACCGATCCAGCAAAATGATAGGACTAATTAGCCCCCTCGAACTCTAACAATTTGATCGACATGACCAAAATGACCAGTTTGACTGGCTTGTCCGTTGTGTTTTGACTCAAGCCATGCTGCAAAGTGGTGCTGCAAAGGCTTCGCTGCCTCTCTACTACTTCAGCTTTCTGTCAAACCAATTGGTTTTGGCTAAGAGAAGAGACGGCTGGATTAGGGGAGGCTGGGAGGTATTGGTCATCCTCACTGTACTTCCTTGTTGATGAGCTGAGGCGGATTAATTCAGCAGAATGCTGCTTTTGTTGGGTTTCGTAATGATTCTAGGCTAAACGCATGCACCCAGCCTGAGCTGATTTGTAGCTGTCATGAATTGACATAATTAGTTTGTTGTTGTTGTTCGGCATGGAGTTGTCAGGACTGGTAAAGCGAAGATTATATAGAAGTCTTCATAACCTTTACAGTCTGATTTTCACTATTATTCTTGCTCTCCTGGAAAGAAATAGTTGCTATCATTCTTTAAAAAGGGCTGGGATGCAGACCTTCTAGGTTTATTGACTCGAACAACTAATTTAATCTTTTTTGTACTGAGATGTTTCCAATGGTAAAATAAACTTTTACTGGAAGAGTAATCTTATAATCATTGCTACCTTGGGAATTGGATTACTCAGTAGCTGCATAGCTAGTAAGCATTAACGCAACTTTGTGCCCAAAATCCATAAGATGAGAATTTTAAAACAATGTGTAATAAACTTAGATGATCTAGGTACAGAAATACATTGAATTAAAAGTATTACCTGGATTCTAGAAACCACAAATTGATATTTAAAATAACGGTTCACTTTTCTTCTGAATAATCTTGTCTGATTATAATGTTTCTAATGGTGTAGGCTCAAGTTGGATTCTTATAATGAAACTCAATTTCTCAGCTTTTGAATTCTGAGGACATCGCTCTGAAGAAAACTGGATGTTTTAAGCCACAATAATTGATTAAAAGAAACTTCTGGGAAGAGACTGTATTGATACAAATTATGTAGTCAAAGATTTAGGTAAATTTATAGGCAAAAGACTCTTTAATGTCCTCAGCCTATGTGATTAATAATTTAGAGCCAGATTTAGGGGCACTCCACACAGAAAGAATTACATTATCCAATTTCTGTTATGTTATCCTGAAGTGTAAGCAGCAAACTCGTTAAAAATTAATGAAGTAATCAGACAAATTCTATGACTGTGCGTGAGCTTCTCATTAATGTTTCACTAGACAGCATTAAGAAAGACTAAATAGACTGCACTAGATTTAGAAGTAATAAATGGACTTCAAAAGCAAAGCAACTTAATGACCTTCCAGTAAACATAAAAACTTGAAACAGAAAGGATAAAGGATTTTAGAAACCTATCAGCTGCACATTTTGGCTGCATCTATAATGGAAAATGTGAAATAGATTATGATCAATTACCTGCTTAATTTGATGAATCAAGGGGCTGGGTTTAAATATTACTTTGGAGCCTATAATTACTGATTGGACATCAACAGGTTAAAGTGCCTAATTCTCCCTTCACTGAGTACTATTTGACTAGAGCGTGGTGTCTCAACAGCAACACTGTTGACATCTTGGCCTGGATAATTCTTTGTTGTAGGGCACTGTCCTGTGCATCTCAGGGTGTTTATCAGCATCCCTGGCCTCCCTCCACTAGATACGAGCAACATCGCCCAGTTGTGACAACCAAAAATGACTCCAGACATTGCCAAATGTCCCCTGACATTTGTACCCTTGTTACACAGAGGCAGAGAACTCCAAGAATACAAATAGCACATTTCCAGTCAGAGTGGAAGGTTCCGCACGGCATTAAATGAAAGGATTAACTTGTAATTATTTGGTCAATTTGGATTTTGCAGACAATTAAACTGGTTAATTCAGATCAAAATTTCTTCTTCTGGATTTGACTTAGGATTGGGATCTACATTAATTCAATTAGTGGACTAACTGCTAGGCATATTTTTTATTTTGACTTTAGGTTGCAGGCTCAGAAATCCCTCAAGTGCAATGATCAGGGCTAAATGCAGATGGAGCCGCACTCATCAGCGTGATTATATTTCTCAGGCCTTGTTGTGCACACACACATACACACACGTACCCCTCCAGGAATTCTTCCCACTGGTTTCTGGTTACCTGGTTCTTCCTCTGGTATCTGCACCACCCCTTCTCTACCCCTACCTCTGCCTAAGCTCGTCTGTTCCAGACTGATTTACCAGAGAGCTTGATAATTAAAAGTATGAGCTTTAGAGCCGGACAAAACTGTTTGCTTCTGACTCTATGATTTATCAATGCCCTCATCATGTGAAAAAGTGGGATCAGTCATGATAACACTTGTTGTTGTGACAACTGTACGAATGGGTTGGGAGGTTAATGCTTCTACCAATAACAGAGACCCAACTACAATGCTAAAATAGGTCAGGGTTAATTTGTCACGTAGAATTCTGACGGAGGCCACCCTGAGCTAGATTGGATGCTCCAGGAATTGACCAGGAACCAAGGCACTTCCTATATTTCTGCTTTGCAATTTTCAGTGAGTGGTGTCCATCCTCAAGGTTAAAACATGGTTGTTGTATCTCAAGACATGATTTCCTCACTCCTGGCAGTTAGAAAGGAAAGCCAAAAGAGCAAAGGAACTTTTTCAAAAGTGCTTCTTGATGACTTTTTATTTTCATTGGCCACACATGTGAGAAAGGCTAGGCAATGTGGTTTTTAAGACAAGTACAGTTGCCCCCAGTGACATAGCAGTTTTGTTAGTGAGAAAGAACGAATATTGGATAGACACTAGAAGTCTTTGTCACTTTGAGACTGCCCCCCTGCCTCCATTGGATCATAAGAATCCAAGAACTTACTTGACTCTAGGAAAATAAGGAGGGTCCTGATTGGATGATTACTGCCATCTTTCCTGATGCTTCTTCAATGATCAACATGTTCTGCTACCAGGCACCAGTGTTTTCAGTGGGACTCACAGAAATTCATTGGCCAGAGGATGCTCTCTAGGCCACAGTGATAGAGGTTCAGTCTCCATAGAGGCCTCCTTGCTGGCATTCTATCAGATGACTGTGTCACCTCCAGAGTGCTAGGTGGAGTGGATCACACACCTCCTAGAACTTGCCACCATGCCCTTCCACCCTAGTTAGTCTCAAGGAATTTAACTCTCCCATTTGGGTTCATTTGTCTCTCCCTGAACCCCCAGAAATAGCCTTTCCCCAATCCAGGACAATCTAGGTCTAAAACTCCAATGGGCCTAGGTTTTGAGAATTCAGGTCAAATGCTTCTTAGAGCTAAGGAAATTCAAATCTTCAACATACAAGGCTGGCTTGCTTTATTTGGGGCAAAAGAGAAAGGGATACATACAATAAAGCACACAAGCAATGCTATTGGGGGAAAAAAATAAGGGAAAATTTTACATTGACCAGTTAATGTCTTTAGCAGTTTAAGTGGAATGTCCAACAAAAATGAATTTTCATCTATGTGGGAGAAATGCAAATTATTCAATGATTCTTTGAATTTTAGAATAATGGTGACTTTTTTGCTCCTTTTCCCAATGCCATTGTAATGCTAAAAGTCTAACCCTTAATGAGTACTGACATTATGCATCCAAAGGGAGCTTTCCTTTTATTTTTCCACAACTATAGAAATAGAGATCTGTGTCCATGTGTTAATGTTTAATGATTCATTGTCTGATCTCAGGCTTGTATTTTGCCCTTTTGAAAGAAAATGCTATTTAAGTGATGAGTGAGGTATCATGGAATTTCCTAAGTATGCGCTACTCAGGAGAACAGTGGTAAATCACTGTGTTCTGTAAAACAGAGTAGGTGTGGCAGACACAGACATTTAAATACCCAATAGCCATTCTCCCCACTGCCCTGCTATCTCCTTTCTTCCTTGGTAGCAGAGCCCTGATTTTGGTCAAGTATTTACCTTCCCACATACTCCGCCCCAGGAGGGAATGGCTGATTCATCACCCTAACCCAATTGTTGTAATCCCATTACTCTTGCTAATGATTGGTTTAAGCATGGACATGTGATGCCCAATGAGTCAGCTGGGGGGTTTCTTCCCTGAAGGGACACAAAGGAGAACTTGCCCATTCCAATGTTTGGATGTTGTAATGCAAAGGCCTTATGTGGCCATCTTTTGACCGGAAAGAAAGATATGGTTGATATATTATGAATGGCATAGCAGAAAGATAGAAGGTACCTAGGCCTTGATAACATCCCTGAGCTTCTGAACCAACTCTGAATCACCCTTGGTTTGTAGGATAAAATTTACTGTTTGAGCTACTTATGGTTAGGTATTTTGTTATTTGCATCCAAAAGTATCTTAACTGTTAAATGACATAAGAGACTTTATGGTGGAAGAAGAGATTGTTAGCTGTCTGTACAATATCTATTGTCCATTTTTTTCTTGTTAACAGAACCCTGATTATATTCTTAGTAGCAATTGACCACATTTCCCAGCTTCCCTTGAAGCTAGGGCTCAACTGAGATGTAAACAGAAATTGATGGGAGTGTCTTCTGGGATTGCTCCCTAAAAGGCACTAACTTAGCCAAGATGCTCTCTCTTTTCCCCTTCCCTCTCTTCCCTCCTTTTTCTTGCCTGGAATATAGATGTAAAGCCTGGTACTCCAACAGCTGTGTTTGACTGTGAATAGATTTAAGGATGGAAGCCACACATAAAAGATGGTAGAGCAGAAAGAAAGAAGGAGCTTCAGTCTCTGGTTGACCATGGAACCACTAGGCCAGCACCAGACTATCTGTCTCTGGATTGTTTTCGTGTTTAAGCCACTATTATTTGGGATTACTAACATATGCAATGAAACCTAATCCTGATGGTTACAGCTGCTAAATGGCATTAAAAGTGATACTTTGGAGAAGAAATTGAGATAGAAGCAGAAGTCTTCTTTCCTAGAAGACAGATTTTTTCAAATTTAAAAATTGCCGTTGAGTTATTTTGAAAAAGCAAAGAGCTACTCAAATTGTATTTAATAGTTCTATTTTGTAATACAATGATCCTAAAAAATGATTATCTTTTGAAACTGATTGAGAAGGCAAGGAATAGAAATGATTATAATACTTATTACTATGTTTCTGTGACTGCCCAGAAAAGAGTCCAAAAGTGGATTACCAAATTCATTCAGTCTGCAGATATTTATTAAGCACATAAAACATTAGTGGCCCTGTGTTAGGCAATGTGTGTGGTGTGTGTGTGTATGAGAGAGAGAGAGAAAGAATCAGATATAGACCCCATATTCATAGAACAAAATGAATGTTTACTGGCAGAAAAGAATATTAAAAAGATAAGGCCAATTTTGTAAAAAACAAAAATTAAAAATACAAATAATCGCCTAAAGAATGGAAGGAAATAAGCCAAAATGTTAAAAGTTCTATCTCATAGAGTTATTATTTTCTTTATATTTTTTCATGTTTCCTATAAACAACATGCAGTTTTTAGTCAGAAAATAAAAACTTTATAAAAAAAATTTTATTGCTAAAAAAATGTAATTGTTACAGTCAAGGAATTTGGAGCCAAAGTCCTCCACCCATTGTGTCCTGGGAATTCTCAGCTTTCTGCATTTCTCTTCCATAACTGCTTAAAATTCTTCAGTTGATCATAGTGGCTTTAGTGGAAGATTTTGAACCTATTAAAATGCAGATCCAATGCAAGGTCAGTAATTCTTAATCAGGAATGCACATGGGCTTTTAAAAAATAAAAATTCTTGTTCCCATTCCAAGCGGTTCTGATTCACTAAGTCTGGAATAGAACCAAACCATGTGCCTCTTTACTTGTGTGATTCTGCTGTGCACCGTGAGTTGAGAACCATTGCTTTAGGTTGTTATCAGTTACGGGAACCTTAGTATAAATGAGGATCTAGGGAGCTGGCCCCATGGCCGAGTGGTTAAGTTCGCGCGCTCCGCTGCAGGCGGCCCAGTGTTTCGTTGGTTCGAATCCTGGGCGCGGACATGGCACTGCTCATCAAGCCATGCTGAGGCAGCGTCCCACATGCCACAACTAGAAGGACCCACAACGAAGAATACACAACTATGTACCGGGGGGGCTTTGGGGAGAAAAAGGAAAAAAATAACATCTTAAAAAAAAAAAAATGAGGATCCAAAGAAAAGTTTGACATGGAATGAGGGGACATACAAGGGCAGTCGCACCTAAAATTGAAGGGATGTGAGGCAGTCAGCATTGGAGAGAAGCGCAAAAGCTTACAACTTCACCATTCTCCCAGGGCCTTGCCTCGAGATTACAAAGGACCAAAATGTATGAAAACATACCCTTTACGGCATTGCAGCTTACTGGGACAATGGAAGAGCCAGGCCTATGTCTCAGAGAGGGAGAATGCAATGAAGAGAAGGAGAGACATAGTTTGAATCTTCTGGTGAACAACGTGAAATCATCTTGAAAGTGTCTCATTTTTGAAGGCTTAAATCGGGACCGAAAAGTCAGGAAAGAATCACTGCAGACACATCCAGGGGGTGGGACCTGAGTGTCTCCAGATACTGTTAAAAATTTGGGAGATGATGCTAAACATAGGACACTGCTTCTTGAGGCGATTTAAGAGACCCAGCTGGGGCTCGTCACAGTTTCAATACAGAGCCAAATTCTGCTCCAAGGTTTTCATAAATGGCTTTCACTCTGCATGGTGTGTGTACATGCCAGGATAGGTCCTAATCTCCATCTTTGTTTATCACTGACAGAGGAAGATAACTACAGGAATCATTTTTCTCTCTCGTATCTTGCCAGAACAAAAGATCCATCATCGGCCCTAAATAACCAGTTGTTTATATCGGTGATTTCTTGAAACCTCTACATTCCATTGTGTTACAGTAATTTCTTCCTCAATTCTTAATTAGGGCATTACTACTTGAAAAATGAGCATATTTTTATTGCAAGTAGAATGATAATAAATCTTATCAATTTAAAACAGGAATCAAAGCCCCACTGAGTTCGGAGGAAATCAAAGGACTGTAAAATGTACTTCCTCCATTTTCTCCTGGGCGGTCTGATTCTTCCAACATCAAGCTCTGCCTGCTATCTTGTCAGAATGGGCTGAACTATGCAGATATTTCAGACGAGACGCTACATCGTACATTACTAATTATACACATAGAATTCTGGTGCTTACATATGCTTAATGCATCGAAGGGGGAAAAACCTTACCTTTTTGTTTATCAGCTTCTAGGACTTATCCTTTGGGATTTAGTTTGGAAAGATTTATCCAACTGAAGAATTAATGTTTAAAAAATCATGTTAAGGGAAACTAAAGAACTTCCTAAACTCAACATGATGAAAATAAGAATTCCTTGTAGGAATGGAGGCTTGTTCCTTAGTGTCCTGGTAAGACTACAGATTTTCCTTTACTCATCTCTAGAAATAAAAGAGAATTACTTCAAGAAAAGCGGCCATTATCAATTCTATCCAGAGAAGTAATTACCATATTAAATATTCTCACAGCATACAGCATTGTAGTATTGCTGATAGGTGAATATTTTACGTTAGCCTCAGTAAAAACTAAAATCTCTCTCTTGATGGAAGTACCAAGTTAAGTACTTAAAACAATCATAGAAAAGCTTTTTTTGTAAGTGCAATAGAAGAGCATCATGTTATATCCTTCGAGGGAATATGAAAATGGTGATTCTTTCTTCGGAAGAACACAACGTAGTTTCTCCAATGGCAAGTCTTGTCTACAAAAGAAGAGTGCAGAAAAGGCTGTAGTCTTAAAATGCATCATTGAACACCAATACCCAGTTACAGGTTTTATGACTGTAATCACAAAAGGCTGAAGACCAAGATCATTTCCTATCACAGCTGCGGCCAGTTAACAACCTTTTAGGACCATGTTCCAAGAACACACACCAAAATAATTGACGTCATCTGCAAAGAGAAATAATACTCTGCAGTCTCCACCAGCAATCTTGAACTGCCGCAGGTTATAAATCACCTCACTTAGCCTACACTGCCACTTCTTCCTGCGAAGCAAGCTCTGCCCTGCTAGACCGACCTTCTGAATAACGCTACCCAACTTCAGTTACACATTAGAAACCACTGACACGGTTTCTTTTCATTTGTTCATAAAAAACTGCTAGGTGTGTCTCTTTTTGAAACTAGGGATAATTTCTAGATCATCAAGATGATCAAGTTATATAAATCTCCCCCCGTTAAATAGATGTGTCCCAAAGTCACTCAACCTCATGCTCTTCATGCCTAGCATAATGCTGGGCACAGGGCTCACTGAGGACCCACTGACTGATAGATTGGTCAATGGCTGCAGTGTGGATTAGCCAGAGAGGGTGTCCAATGCTGAATGCAAGACAGTGACCCTTCTTTGAACCCTCACTGGCAGTTAACCAAGGAATTTATGTCTCATCCCTTCCAATTTCTGCAAGTTATAATGAAGCACTTTCTGAAATTCATTAAGGGGAGAAAAACCTTGATTTACTACTGCTGGCATTGCTTTCTTTATTTGCTTCTTCTCTTCCTCCCTTCTTTGTACTCATCTCCTCTGCCCTTTCCTTTCTATTTACACCCATAAGCATTCATTGACGAGTACTGAGCTAGGAGCCAGGGCACATGCAAAGAAAGACATATGCTTCTCCCCTGCTCAAAGGAGCTCCCCATTTAGTGAGCTACCATTTATAATAATGATAGCTCCATTTATTGCGCATTTACTTCATTCCAGGTACCTTTGATACTTTTTTGGATTTGATCTTCATAACAATCTTGAGAGGAAATCCTTTGATCACCCCATTTTACAGACAGGAAGAAAGCTCAGAGTGGTAAATTAACTTGCCAAAGGTCACACAGCTAGTAAATGACAGATCTGGAATCCAAACTTGAGTCTGTTTGGATCCCAAACCAATGTTTATTCCACAATAATATTTTGTTCCTAGAAAGGAAAAGCTGAGCTCAGGGTTGGGGAATGTTTACTAGTGTACTAACAAGGGATCTTTCCTATTCTGAGGAAAGATTTCTCTGAAAACATTTGCATCTCAGCTTGATTACAATTCGTAAAGGCACACATTTAAAGCACAGAAGGATATAAAGCACAAAAGGCTATGTTTTAGGTCAGTGCTACTTAAAGTCTGATCTACAGACTGGCACCAGTAGGTGAACTATGTGTTATCAGTTGATATTATCAGTATCGAGAGTAACCATTTAGGAACTTTTATAGTAATTTTTTTTGATTTTTTATTGCAGTAATAGTGGTTTAGAGCATTATCTAAATTTCAGGTGTACATTGTTATATATTTCGATTTCTGTTTAGATTACAACTTGTTCACCACCCAGAGACTAACTACAATCCATCACCACACACATGTGCCTAATCACCCTTTTGTTCTCCTCCCTCCCTACTACCCCTCTGGTAACCACTTTTTTAGCAATTTGACAGAGTAATAATAATAATAATATAATAATAATGTATAATAATAAACAATGTGGCATATTTTGGGATTCTTTTTTTAAAGATTTTATTTTTTTCCTTTTTCTCCCCCAGCCACCCCCAGTACACAGTTGCATATTCTTAGTTGTGGGTTCTTCTAGTTGTGGCATATGGGATGCCGCCTCAGCATGGCTTGATGAGCGGTGCCGTGTCCGTGCCCAGAATCTGAACTGGCAAAACCCCGGGCCGCCACAGTGGAGCACACGAACCTAACCACTTGGCCACAGGGCCGGCCCCTGGGATTTTTTAAATTTAATTTTTCTACTGGTTTATTTTCATTGTATTTTACAAAAGTATCAGTCCACATAGACTGAGCATTTTAAAAACCTGGTATTTCATACACAAATAGTTTGAAAAGCCCTGGTTTAGTTCATTCTGAATATAAATATGTAAAATTTAAACCATGGTAACAAGCTGTCAATATGATTTTCCAGAAACACCACTAGGACGACCAAAATAGATCTTTTCTCTTTCCTGCCCTGATAAACTGCTAACTGCTGACTGGGCCTGTTACTATGGGAGTGGGAGCCGTGGGCCACTGGAGGGAGCACATCGACCCCAGAGCTCCTGAGCACGGGGCCCAGCACAAAAGGAGTTTTCAGGAGGTGCTTGATGAAAGGCAAATGGAACAACTAGGACCAGTGACCCGTGAGGTAAAAGTCTCCTCCAAGTTTTAATTCATATTTCCTGGTGAAAAAAAGAATTAAGTGTGGACATATGGGTGAACCTTCCAGTAATTGTGATCATGGGACTTAGCGACAGACATTGAAGATGCTTTGAAGTGATGCCATTTACACGCTATGTGGGTGGAGAGTTGTGTTCTTTACGCGACCTTGGTGGACTATTTCAAGGATTAATCCAAGGCTGTAGGACAATCTGAGGGCTCTTCTGAGGGGAGAATGTAGACATATCATTTGGTACTTGGAAGCGACATCCTGAACAATTTATGTACCCAGGAATCAGAATTGGCTTATTCATGACTTCTCAGGGAAGTCATGCATTTAAAGAGAAGGTTATTAGAACTGGTGATAAAATGCCACTGCTGGCAGAAAATGGCATTTTATGAAAGCTTTTAAAAGAAATCTTTCCCCGCACCCCAAATGATAATATATTTAAGATTTCAATTGCATGTGTCATTTCCTTATTTTCAGAGCTGTGTCCTGGCCGTGAAAACAGCTTCTGCTTAGAGTGACACCTTAACTGAAGTTGATAGGGTTGATTTTCTGCTGCTTGGTTGGTGACAAGCATGAATCCTTCATGGAAAAATCTGAGGAATCGAGTTGCGTGGCTGGCCCTGCCCCCGGAGACCAGCCGTGAGAGCACAAGACGGCTCTTTTATCTGTGACTAAAGAAGCTAACAGGATGACTCAGAGGCCCAGGGAAAACATGCTCTAGGGATTTCTCCCTTCAGATCCCTAAAATGGGAGGAAGATTAATGGCTGGCAAAGTCACACTGCAGATTATAATTCTCTTCAGGCAGGTTACAAAGGTGAACTGACAAACTCTGAGGTGGGGAGATGAGGAAAGGGGAGGGCTGGAGAGCTGCTTTCAAAGTCATTTATCAGAAAAGAAAGCATCCCTTCACAAAATGACACCATGTCTAAAAATTCTTGCCTGGCCTCCCAATCTGTCATATGCTGGGGTGTGAACTAACTGTGCCTTCATAGTAATCAGAAAACAGAATTTGTGCACATGAAATATGTAAATATTAGATACATATGTTTAATAAAGCAAGTTGGCTTGTTTTAAACTCTGAAATGAATCAAGGCTGAAATTTCATATATGGATTTGCTCGTTTATTTGATGAATTACACAGACTGGCAGCTTTATGAATACCGTAAGTACCCTGGCTTTCTGATAAAATATTGAATATTCATTTTGTAATATAGATAACCAGATCTCAATATTATTCTAAAAACTGTATATATAGTAGAGAGAGCAAATGTTCCCCCTGGAATAGTTACTTATTATCAAAGATAAATTTGTTGGGTGTGATGGGGTTCAGGACATGCTACCCAAAAATACAGCACCTTAGCATATTGAATATCTTAAGCTGAAGGAATTTGAGAAAACGGCAGAAGCAAGAACTTCACTCTGACCTCCCCACCTTGTTCTTCTTCCCTGAAAGCAAGAGATAAACGTCTCTTGTGAAAGTTCCCCACCTGTACCAGGACGAAGGCAGACATTTGTATCAGCGGAGATGGGGAATTTGGGGCTGAGAAATCTGTACAAACACATCTTGTTAAACTCACCCTTATCTTTCTAGTTACTTCTTCACCATTTACTACCCCTAGTCCAACCCTTTGTCTTGTCAATTCTTCACAAATTTATTGTTTCTTTGTCTAAAAGGCATAAAAGCTTTCTGCCCTGGTCAATTCTTCAGATCTTCATTGTCTTGTGAAGGCTCTCATGTATATGTAAAAATTCAATAAAATTTGTAGGCTTTTTTCTAGTTAATCTGTCTTCATCAGTTTAATTTTCAAATTCAGCCAGAAACCCTAAGAGGATGGAGAAAAACTTTTTCTCCTCCTACAGGTGAGATATAACCTTTAGCAGGATAAGCTAAAATAAGTCAATTCAACCATTGACTGAGGTGTCATGGTCAATTCACAAACCGGATATGAACTTTAGGTTCCCATGTTACAGTTTAAGAAACAGATCAAGGCCCAGCAACACTGAGTATGATCTTAGTTGAACTAAGAGAGAATTATTTTCTTTCCCTTCAGAAATTCTGTGAAGTAGAAGTAAATTTTATTTCTGGGGAGAATGACCAAGGTATTCATGGTTAACTAGTACTTGTGCAAAGTAGGAGACTAGAATAGAAAAAAAGAAAAAAATAACATTTATTGCAGACGTAAGATGTGGGTGCAGGTCAGAACTTCTTCTGAGTTTCCTTTTATAAAGTTAATAGAGTAAGAAATGTATAATATATGTAATTCAATGTTAAACAGTGAAAAGTAATTTTAGGATCTCATACTCAAGCTTTGCTTTTTCTGAAACGTTTTTCCATACCTAAGGCAACCACAAGAATCAAGAAATTTTGGCAGCCAAATCATACCTGCATAATCAAGAAACTTATGCAGATATGCTTTGGCTCCAAAAATGAGAACATATTTTTTATTATCTAACTTGGCCAAAACACTCAGATGTGTTTTTAATTGTGCAGTAGATAACAAATCATAGATTAGCAGGAATGTATCCAAACCTTCTCCAGGCCAAAAAAGAGAAATCGATCTTACATTTAAAAACCTGTAAAATATTTAAAGGGAAGATCATGGTTTTCTAAATTCAATTAAGTGGTAATAGGAAAGGTTGAAGCCTTCAGGAGTTTTGGGATAACAAATGACAGGCGGGTAAAATCTCCTTCCTCTCCTGGCCCTTAGGCATACTCCAGGCTAAATAAGAGGCTTTTCATTCAACCTGGTAATGAGAAACATCTATCACCTCTGTCTCTGAGTCCAGCCTTAAACCCTTCAAGTGGAGGATATTATTAAACGTTTAAAGAAAACCGAAGTCACAGAACTGCCATTTCCCCAGCTTACAATAGCATAGATTAATCAGTGAAGACAATTTGTACGCTATCTTTGGAGTGTGCATATAGAATGGTTTTAAATATTCCAAATCCTCAGAGCCTCTTTAAAGACTGATATTGATAACGTTTTCTCCAAGCTGTTTATAAATGACTTTATTTACAGCAATGGTCAATATCAAAGTTATTTCATATGCCTATCACAGAGCAGAATAAACATTTGTTGTACGAATAAGTGAAGGTTAAATAACATAAAAACAATCAGATCTACTGTGTTACTTTGGCAGCATTAAAGATAACATTCGACCAATCCCAGATAGTCTGTTCTAATTGTGTTAGTAATTTACCTAATATATATCATCAGATCTATTTAGTTTACATTAAACTATAAATATTTATCACATTAATGCCATTTAATAAAAATTTAATATTTATAATTGTATATATTGGTTTAATTTGAGAATTTATTAACTGTCCTTAATGTACCTTGATAGCATTGTGTACATTATAGGGGAATCAATTATTCCTTTGAATAAATATTCTGAGAGCTCAGGAGTAATTACAGGGATCTCTTTATGAAACTAAAAAGCAAAAAATGCCAAACACTCTTATTTTATACATTGTAAAATATCTGTATCATCCCAGATCTTTCTGCATCATGTCCCCTCTTTTCCCTACATCTTTGCGCTTTAAATTTTTCACATTTGTTTAACCTGAATTCCTACATTGGGGGAGGGAGGGCATACCGCTTCTTTTTGCTTATTCCTGTGAAAATGTGCTTTTTTGACAGAGAGGTCATGTGATCCAGCTAATGCATTGGCAGGTGAACTAGCTCTTACTGCCAAATGAGTCAGATGAGATGAGAACATTAATTTATTTGAATGGATATGAGTTGACAATGCCATAAAGCGGTATTGGTATAGCTTAATGGAACAAACTGTCAGGAAAATGTAGGTCAGGTATGGTGCGATTTGGCAAACATCAGAATGTTTCCATGTTCACAAGTGTCTCCCTTTCCTAATCTGGACTGTTGTCTCTTGGATTCCTCTGCTAAAATGCAAATACCCCTAGAGAAATGAACCTTGAACTATTATCAAGTGTTAATAGTAGATTGAAATTGCTAATATTCAAATGTTTTGACCTATACAAGTGGTAGTTTTATTTGATTCAATATCATACCTTCGTAGGGATAGTTCATCAGATTGCCTGGTTATTGAACTGGAGAGAGAGGACAAGAAATCTTTGAGACAGGGAAAGATTTGGAGGATGATGTAATGCCTAGAGTCAGCCATGTTTTCAGGACCTAATAATACCTCCCTCATTCTAGACATAATAATTCTATTATTGCTTCCAAGGTTACATTAGCTGTTCTGGTGGCCATTTTATATTCATATAAAGTTTACGTTGCACTCATGAAAGGCTCAATCGAGACTGAAATCCCGCAATCTTTTTCATTTACGTTGATTCTAAACCATGTTTTCTGACTTGCCTTTGAAAATTGTTTTTTTAGCACCTATATTCTAGGATTTAATGTTTATCTTTGTAAAAATTTATTTAAATTGGGCTTAGCTCTCTAGCCTATCCACACTGGTTAGTGGTTACTGAGTACTGGTTAACATTATGGACTTTGGAGTCAGGAAACCTGGATTCTACTAAATCCAACTGCCACTTATTAGCTAGCTTCAACAAGCTGCTTAATCTTTTTGAATCTCAATTTCCTCATCTTTACATGGCAATAATACTTCTCAGGTTGTTAGATAAGTTACATGTGGGTTCGATAAATTATTGTGCTCATTCCGCACATTCCAAAGAAAAGACTAACCCTTGGCTGGCTTCTTGGAGATAACCTCTGAGCCCTTGGCATATCCTGCCTGATAAGAATGTTTTAGTATGCCTCAGGCCTTGGGCTACACTATATCAGTTAGACAACATAGTTTATGCTAACAAGACGACTTATGGTGAACACCTGTTTTTGTATGCCTGAGGTCCTGGGCCACATGGTATCAGTTTGACTTCTGGGGGCTGGAGACTAAGTAGTTAAAGTCTAGTAAAAGTGTAATAAAGACCCCCAATAAAAACCCTGGATACTAAGGCTCAGGTGAGCTTCCCTGATTGGCAACACTTTACACACATTGTCACATTTCATTGCTGGGAGAACTGAGTAATTTGTCCTTGTAATTCCACTAAGAGGATAACTGGAAGCTTGCACTTGGTTTCTCCTGGTGCCTTCATCCTGTGTATCTTTTCCTTTTGCTTATTTTAATCTGTATCCTTCTGCTGTAATTAACTATAACCATGAGTATTATAGCTTTTCTGAATTCTGAGTCCTGCTAGCGAGTCCAGTCTAAGGTTGCTCTTGGGGACCCTGACACATCCACTTATTCTGTGCTAGCTATATGCCCTTGGTCAAATATCTAACCTCACTTAGTTTCATTTTCCTCATCTATAAATAGGGATAATAATAATATTATAGCTACCATATAGTGAAGTTCTGGTGCCCAGCCTACACTTGATTTTCTCCACATACATAACTTGAGAGTGACTATAGAAATTCCAGGAAAATGTAAAGTGCCAGCACATGGCATATACATATTCAACAAAAGTCAGTTCCTTCAAGTAATCTGTTTCACAAGTTCTCATATCTCCACCCAGCCCCTCCCCCCCACCCCCAAGATATAATTTCTGGACTAGGAGATCTAACCTCAATTAGTACAGAGATGTCCTCTTTCAATCTTTTCCCTCCCCATGGACATCATTCTCCCCCTAACAATTGTTTACTCTTCCCATTTGCATCCAAAAATCATTCTCCTTGATGGAGAAGTCAGGCAAAGTAGGAGCTTTGCTTGGGCTTTGTCATCTTATTGGCCTCAAGCAGTAAATCAATCTCCTTCTTGATCTTCTTTAAAAGTTTATTTTTGTTTTCTTTTAATGTCTCTAGGATATTTTTTTTCTTTCTATTCCCAGATCATTTGGCTTTAGTTTTTCTGGCCTTACTCCTACATGTTTGTGATACTTTCTAGTATCTCTTATTATCTATCCTTCCTTAAAAAAAAATACTTTGCTTAATTAAAAATTTTATTTTATTGCTACTATTTTTTCCTAATTACAAAAGAAATGTATGGTCAAAATTAAAACATTAAAAATATTTATACCTTAGAAAGTAAAATTTTGTTAGAAGTCCACCTCTAAAGAAACCACAATATATTTTATTTAGATACCTTAGTTCACAGCAGAGTTCTGTATGCAACCAATCACTGGTTTCTTTATTTTTATTTTTCTCGAGGAAGATTAGGCCTGAGCTAACATCTGCTGCCAATCTTCCTCTTTTTGCTAAGGAAGACTGACCCTGAGCTAACATCCGTGCCCATCTTCCTCTACCTTATATGTGGGACACCTAGCACAGCATAGCATGCCAAGCGGCGCCATGTCTGCACCCAGGATCCGAACTGGCGAACCTCGGCCACCGAAGCAGAGCATGCCCACTTAACTGCTGTGCCACCAGGCCAGACCCCTGGTTTCTTTAATTATCTTCCACATTAGGATAATTTTCTTTCCTATTAGGATAATTCACAATGGCATAGACAGATTTTTTTGAGAGTTTTCCAGGTTTCTCAAATTTCATACAATGAGACATGCCCATCTTTTCTCTAAACTTTTAAAAAATATGCCTTTCTCAAGTCCATGGTATAGATTTGAGCACCCCCAGCTTTCTCTTCTTTGTTATCAGAACATCTTTCTGTGCTTCAGTTTTAAAACGAAGGACTTGGACTATACGGGCTCTAAGTTCTCATCAAGCACGATTTTCTATGATTCTACCATCTATAGGAAGTTGCATAGATGAGCAACAACTGGAGAATCCTCTGTAAAGAATAGTTTTTGCAGGCATACACGCCTATGGCAAGGATCAGAGAAGTGACCCAGGAATGCAGCCATGGGGGAGCCAGGGACAGATCTGAAATAAAACTGGAAAGTCTTGTTGATTTTTAAGTCTTGTTAATTAACAACCCTTGGAGGCACATGGGTAGTTGAGGGTAGCATAGAAGCTGGTCTAGAAAGTTGGAGTCTTGTTCTATAGCATTAGGTAGTCTTATTCTCTCTTTCCCTCAGTCCCATACCTACAAAATGGAGACAAAAGCATTTGAGGCCACACAAGGTAAGCGACACTTGGAATATACATCTATTATTTTATGTGTTCAGCACTTTTCTGGGAACTGGCAGTAACTCTCCTCTATCTACAGGGTTTCTGCTATAGCTGCCAAGTTTATTCATTCATTTATTCAAGAACTACTTATTGAGTGCTATATCTGACACTATTCCAGGCCCTGGAGGTAACAGCATTGAATAAAACATATAAAAACTCCTCATGGAGCTTACCTTCTGACGGAGGAAATTAAACAAAATAAGTAAATATTTGGTATGTCAGATGAAACGTGCTATGGGGAAAACATCAGGCAGGGACGTGAGTGGGGAAAGTGTTGCGGCTGAGGAATAACGTGAGCAAAGCACTGTATTCTGCAGGTGGCCAGCACCGACTTACTTCATCCAGGATATTTTTGGAATTGGATCAAAACAGGATGGTGTAAACTGAGAATGTGGAATGAGATGTAGAAAAAAAAAGCCTGTTAGAAGCAAAAAAGAAGAATGAAGAAGACACAAGAGCATAGCATAAAAGGAGGATGTGGGGAGAGAGGGAGAGAAGAGAGAATGAGAGAGGAGAGAGAGAATGAGGGAGAACGTCCCCGGTTCTACATAATATTTCAGGATACTTCTCATAAATCCTTTTATCCTTCTAAACTGGTATAAATCATTTTATGTCACACCTAACCAAAGAATCCTAACTCATACATGCATTTAGTAAAATAACCTGTAAATTCAAGGCTCGCCCAATGTGGGAGATGTTGGTTACCTCAGAAAAGCAGAGCTTGGTGCTCCTGATGCCAAGAATACAGATTTGATAGCAGAGTAGAATTCATTTAGCTGTTCCCTGGCATCTGAGAAATAAAATGGGCAAGAAATATCCATTTCTTTGTTTTCTTTAAATCAAATTAACTCTGATTCTGCACTGGGCTTGTGGAAAATTCCAATGGAAGCAGTATTTTTCACCCCTAGTTCTGCCCTTCCTCCACCCCAGAGTCACAACAGAATTAGGGAAGCTTGCTGATGTCTAGACAATTGGGAAAAGGCTCTCTAATCTCCAAGTCATCATTGTTCAAGCCTGCTTTAAACTTTCTCTCAAACTTCCTGGTCCTCTGCTTCTATGTCAAGAAGAGAGCATAGAAATCTTGGTGAGGCTAAAGGATGCTTTGCTCCCTATGGTACAGCCATCCCTTCTGAGTCAGACCACCTTCCTGGAAAAGGGAAAATCTTGGAGTAGGCTCAGGTAGCTACTAATCATGCCAGCTGCCTATCCTTCAGTTTCTTTCTTCTTTTTCTCAAAATAATTCTCTTCTCTTCTGGCCTCCAACACAGCCGCATGCAGAATCTTTTTAGTTAGGTTAGGGTTTTACAATAGGCTACCAGAGTAAGTAACTTCCTTCTAAGAATTTCAGCTTTCCACCCTACAAAAACTCCCCCAGGCAAAGATTTTTTGTTTTTCGCTTTTTTTGTGGTAAAATGTACATAATATAAAACTTCCCATTTTAACCATTTTTAAGTGTACA
This sequence comes from Equus asinus, assembly GCF_041296235.1. Classification (NCBI taxonomy): domain Eukaryota; kingdom Metazoa; phylum Chordata; class Mammalia; order Perissodactyla; family Equidae; genus Equus; species Equus asinus. Next base: position 17,086,504 of record NC_091791.1, on the reverse strand, counting down.
GTTCTGTGGCATTAGGTACATTCACACTGTTGTGCACCCCAAAGCTTACTGAGAGTCTTGTGATCTGATTGAAATGGGGAAGGGTGAAAATATAGGAAGAGATAAATACTATGTCTAAAACAGTTGTTCTTTCATGCGTTTGTTGAGTGAATAGGAGCAAGTTCACATGGGGTCCCGTAACGTGATTTTTTTTTTTAAAGATTTTTTTTTATTTTTTCCTTTTTCTCCCCAAAGCGCCCCGGTACATAGTTGTATATTCTTCGTTGTGGGTCCTTCTAGTTGTAGCATGTGGGATGCTGCCTCAGCGTGGTCTGATGAGCAGTGCCATGTCCGCGCCCAGGATTCGAACCAACGAAACACTGGGCCGCCTGCAGTGGAGCGCGCGAACTTAACCACTCGGCCACGGAGCCAGCCCCACGTGATTTTGAGCAGCAGCGGCATCATTAGGACGACGAGGAGAGAGGGTGGCTGCAAGGAAACTTGGGGAAACGATGAAGACAAACTTTGTTTCACAAAACTCATAATGCCCTTTAATGTATTTGCAGCAGAAGTAAAATGAAGAATTTTTCTCCACTCTGCCTTGTGCTAGGATCAGAAGAATGTTCCTGAATTTTGTTGGGGAGTGAATAACTTCTAAAGAGAAGGTCTCACATCAAAAGTAAAGTTTAATTTTATTAATTGCAATAATGCCTTTTGACATTTAAGCAATATGTTACTGAGGGATGCAATTCACAGAAGAGTTAGTATTAAAAATCTTATAATTATTAAGAATTACATGTGAGCTGTGGGGGTGGAGGGGTGGACAGGGGTACATGAAGGGAATCAAAACAAGCCTAAGTGATTCAGCAATGACTTGACCTAGACGTTTCTTTTGGGAATTTGAAGAACTCGGATCCATTTATTCATTCCCAAATATTTATTTAAGCGCCTAGTATGTATGAGGCATTGGGATACAGCAGCGGCAAATAGGTTCCTCCCTCTAATAGAGCTTACATTCTGATGTATTTTAATTTTGAACCATGAATCCAAGAGTATAGTAAATTGAAAGAAGCAGTGAATCAAGAGAGCCTTGGTTCTTCACAAGCTGCCACAAAAGTCAGCATTTTAAGGTTTCTATTCTTGGATGCTGGGTTCTCTTAGTTCTGGAAGGGGAGCGGGCAGGTGGGATGTGAAAAGACTTCCCGCCGAAATATACACAGACTTGGTGTTCGGATTCGGCAGTTTATGACTGTAACTCCAAATCACACCTGCACACCGAACTAACCCTCTAACAAGCATTTAGGATTAAAGGAGGAAAACTCCATCAGATCCCTCAGACGGCACAGCCATCTCTGCCTTCACGGGAAGACCATGAACTACAATTCCCACAAGCCCTTGCGACCCCGTCCGGACCTCCGTCGGCATAGCTTTTAAACACATGTGGGAAAGATGGGGGGGAGAGCATGTCGGACGCGCTCCTTGCTGCGTCATTAGCGTGCGACTCCAGGCTACAAAACAGGTCTGGGCTGCAAAAGCATGGCAGCTGCTGAGGCGGCCGTGGTGTCGTCGTCATCTTTGAAAACAGACTCAGCCCCTGTCCCTGAAACTGCAGGAACCGCCGCAGCAACGGCCGCCACTTCGCCAGCGACGGCTGCAGCCGCGGCGGTTGCGGCCGCTGCCAGGACCGGATCGGAAGCCAGGGTCTCCAAGGCCGCTTTGGCTACTAAGCTGCTGTCTCTGAGCGGCGTGTTCGCCGTGCACAAGCCCAAAGGGCCCACCTCAGCCGAGCTGCTGAATCGGCTGAAGGAGAAGCTGCTGGCAGGTACGGCAGCCCGGGTTGGGACCAGGCCGAGGCGGCCGCCGCGAGAGCAGAAGCCGCGGAGAGGGCGCTGGGCTTTTTTGCGCGCTCAGGGTTCAAGAGATGAAGGCAGGGACAGGGATAAGGAGCGCTGAATTAGCTCTGCACAGAAATCCGGAGCATCTCGGGCTTGGACTTGCCCTGACGTGAACTCTGTAGCTTAGTTGGCAGTTGTCGTTCTCAAGGGTGAAAAAAAAACCACCTCAAAACAGAAAACCCATACATACACAAATAAACCTCTCCCTTCGGGCCTGCAGACCCATTTTCTCTAATCTGATGCCTCAGGGGCCTTTTGTTCGGTTCCCATGGATGAACCCCTCCTGAAGGAAGCAATAGCTCTCTGCCCTCAAAGTTGCATTCTTTAAAATAGGTTGATAGTGGACATATTACTTAATTAACCAAGACTTAACGCAGTGGTTTCCACGTAGTGGGCATAAGAATTACTTCGAGTCCCTTGTACAAATGCAGATTCCTAATCCCTATCCTCCTAGAGATTGTGATTCTGAGGGTCTGGGGTATTTTTTAGGAAACTGCATTTTTAAACTGTTGCTCCAGGTGATTCTGGTGTAAGTAGTCTATGGACCACATTTTGAGGAACAGTAGATGTAACTTGGGCACTTCTCTAAGAGCATTCTTTTTGTTTGTTTGGTTCTTCATATACACTGGGAGAATATTAGAAGAGTCTGAACGGTCTCGCAGTTCATCAGCCCAGTAGATGATTTCAGACAGTGTCCTCAAACAACCTTAAATTTGTTGGGTGCCTAAGCCAAATCTGTGCTAGCCTGCAGAGGCAGGGAGAGGAAAGATACTGTCCCTTCTCTTAACCGAGCTCATAGCACAGTAATTTCAGCAGACTTGGGTGATAAAACTATTTAGCTAGTTGTTCAAGGCCCTCCAGAGTTTGGCCTTGGCCTTTCTTTCCGTTAAACCAGTATGGGGACTTTCTTCTTAACATTGTTTAGTATCCCCTGGCAAACTTTACACTTTTTTTTTCTTAAATGCAAATCAAATTATTCTGATTGGAATGTGTTAATTAAAACTGACACAGATTCAGATGTTTATTGGAAATAGGTACAGTCTTGCAGATGTTTAATTCCGGTGTTATACTCATTCTTTTGTTTCACTTTCCTTATACTTTATCACCTATAAGGATGGGTCCTATGGGCATGTTGAAGGGAAGGAATCAAGGGCCCCTGATGCAAGGGCAAGCTTTGTAGTGTCATCGTAGAGTTTTTTCCTTCATAGAATTGCTGTCGTTCAGCTTGATTTGTTAGCTAAACTATGGCTTTTTTGATCCTCAAGGTAATGATTACCATTCTTTCTCTCAGACAGGTTTCTGATAGGATCAAAGCTGTATCCTGGCCTTCTGGTTAGTCTGCCTCCAAGAACCGAAGTTTCTTATAAAACTTGGTTAAAACTCTCAGGGCTGTTGCTGGGCCATCTTCTGGAAGCCCCTCCCTCAGATGTAGACTTTCTCTTTACTCTCCATTTCTTATGTTGCTTGTGATTGGCCTGTTCTGTTTTTACGTTAGCTAGACCAGGGCTTCCCAAATGCCATTCTGATGGGTGTCAGAATCACCTGGGAAGGTTCTTCAAGATACAAGTTTCAAGGCACCGCATTCTAATGCCAGCCACGTGTGACAACCGCTGATTTAGGCCACAGTCAATGGTCATGGCCTCTATCAACATTCCTTGTCTTTCCTTTTATTGATTCATGTCATACTAAAATCCCTGCTCTTTGTTTGGATCTTTCAGGGCCCAAAGCATATCAGAATTTTGTAGCTAGAAAAGCCTTAATAAATATTCATCCGTGAGTGGTTACCAGTGGGGTGAACCAAATTCCAATATAATAGAGTTACCAGTATGTCTTCAGACTTGAAGGAGGTAAATTTGGACACAAAGGAACACAGTAGATTTATGGGCCTTCATACTCCAAAGAGTATCAAGTAGAAAAATACAGAGTTCCCCACAAGGTTTCTGTAAATTCATGGATGAGAGATCCATAATGGGTTGCAAGTGAAAGGCAAAGAGTTGGAAGCCTAGGCCTGGGCTTACGGGTGTATGTCAAAGCAGACAGCCATGCTCTTCCAGGCGCGGTGATGTCATAATGAGAGAGTGGCACGTGGACTCTGTAGCAGATGCCATGCTTCTGTCTCAGTAGGGTGGAGATTATGCCGTGAGGCTAAGCAACACAGCACATCCTTTTGGCCATTTAATCTGGCTGCTCCAGTATTGCTTTGCTTCCTCCTCTTCCTTTCTCTGTCCTGTCTTTTCGTGTTCTCTCTCTCTTTTTCTATCTTCTTGATGCCAGTGGTTATAAGGAAGGTTTGGTGGGTTTGGAGGAGTATGGCTGAAGATAGTTGTTCCTGCTCCTCTCCTTTTTCATTTGAAGTTCAATAGCTAATATTCTCTCAATGTATTGTTATATATAATAATAATATCAACTTATAGTGCTTTGTAATTTCCAAAGAACTTTCAGATAACATTATTTCAGTTTATCTTTACAATAGGAATGTGAGATAGGCCAAGCTGGCATCCTCTTTTATTTATTTATTTATTTTTGAGGAAGATCAGCCCTGAGCTAACATCTGTTGCCAATCCTCCTCTTTTTGCTGAGGAAGACTGGCCCTGAGCTAACATCCATGCTTATCTTCCTCTACTTTATACGTGGGACACCTACCACAGCATGGCATGCCAAGTGGTACCATGTCCGCACCTGGGATCCGAACTGGTGAACCCCAGGCTGCCGAAGCAGAACATGCGCACTTAACTGCTGCACCACCAGGCTGCCCCCAATCCTCTTTTTTTTTAAATCTAAATGCTTCAGAGGTTAAGAGGCAACTTAACTATTACCTACTTCCCACATGACCTTTGTTGAGATTAGCTTCTTTAAGGAATTGAGAGTTTTGCTTCAGAGAAGAGAACAACGAATAAAGATAGTTTGGGAACTTGGCGTCATTAGAAGTAGCCTTGTATGAGGTGTACTCCCAACATAGCAGAGGTGCCAGCAAAGAATGCCAGGAAGTAAAAGAGATTTAGAGGTGAAATTGTGGACTTTTAAAACTAGCTACCTATATAAAAACTAACTTTTTTTTTTTTTTTTTTGCTGAGGAAAATTCACCTGAGCTAACATCTATTGCCAATCTTCCTCCTTTTGTGTGTGAGCTGCTGCCACAGCATGGCCACTGACAGACGAGTGGTTTAGGTCCATGCTCAGAACCAAACCCAGGCCGCCAAAGCGGAGCATGCTGAACTTAACCACTAGGCCACTGGGACTGGCCCCAAACTAACTTCTTTTCATCATTCTCTAACAGCCCACTACTATCAGGAATTTACTAGATTTTTGTGGGTTAGCCTGGATATTTACCCACTTTTTAAAAATGTTTTTTTCCTTAGAAAATGAATTCTAGTTTCTAGACAACTAATTTTGGAATACTATTTCTTTGTGATTTAGGGAATGTCTGTACATTTTAAAATCTGTTCTCTGCTAGTAATGTTGTTATAATCTTAACATGTTAAATTTGTATGATACTTTTTATTTGTTTTGAATACTCCACTCTCTCACCCCCACCCCAGTATTTATGGAGATCCTCCTTCATTTGTCTTGGTAATTATCTTTCTCATCCCAATTATTCTTACAGAAGCTGGAATGCCTTCTTCAGAATGGACCAAACGGAAAAAGCAGACTTTGAAAATTGGGCACGGAGGGACTTTAGACAGCGCAGCCCGAGGAGTTCTGGGTAAGAGAGATGAATGGAAGTTTAATTTAACTGTCACTTAATATCAGAAAGAAATATTGATTGAGAACAGATAAGATGAACTAAAGCCATGCCGTTTTCAGTCTACTTTGGAATATTTCAGATCTACTGGATTTATAGCGCCATCTTCTAAAGAAGCCCTTAAATGGTACAAGGTATACAAAGCTAGTAGAAATAGCCATTTTTATGTTGTGGATGGGACTTTGAGAAAGGGTTTGTACCTGTGCAGAAAACAGTTAATATAGCAGGCCTGAAATTGCTGTCTTTAGAAAGGTCTGCCTGCCAGGTTTACCCTTGGCTGGCATCTGGGCACTTGGTTTTGGGGAGTGCTCCCACCCTTTTGTATCTGATAAGGATGGTTTGCTGTGGCTCGGCTGTTTGTGTGAACACTGTGGTTTATGCTGGAAACCTGCAGGATTACCAGTCAATCACAGAGTTCTTTGCTATTGGTCCTAGAAGTGGCTTCATGATTCTTACCAGTTCAGCCCTCCTCGAGTTGAAGCCTATTTGTCATAACCGTTCTGTTCTATGGTTTTCCAGGGCACAGCACCATAAATACGAGAAGAGACAGGGTAAGATCTGCTTATTTATGAATGGACCAATTGTATTCATTTCTGGTGGTGGTTGCTGTTTGGTATGCAGAAAGTACAGGTAGTGACATTCAAGGCAGTGAGTAAATAAATTTATTTTTTAGCCTAAACCTAAGGGATCTTGTTGAAGCTTCCATTTTAGAATTATGAAGGATGGCATTTGGCTGAGATTTGTATAAAGGAAGAAATTGTGTTGGAAATAATTTTCCATTTGGAGGCTTAATTTATATGGGATCACACAGGGACTTTTATGATGATATAGTATCTTCATGTGTCAAATTTATTAATTTTTCTTCTAATGCCTGTGGTTTCTGCTGAGGAATAAAGCATATGTATATATATGTATTGAGTCACAGGGTAAGGGAGATTTGTGGTCTAAGTTAGCAGTTCTGGAGACTGTTAAGAGAAGTTGATGTTTATTGTTTGGTGAAATAAGGACTGGGCTCTACTTGTCATGAATTTGTGTACTAGCTGCTTTATTTACAGAGAACACACACCCTGGGCAAACAGTAAAAGCTCTCTGAATCTGAGTTTCAGTATCTCTTAAAAAGGGATAACATCTACCATAACTCTCAGAAGGTTTCTTGAAATATCTTGTGGAATATCTATAATATACAGATATTTACTGTACCTGGTGAAGTGCTTTATAAAGGTCTTTTTTTTTTTTTTTTACAAAACTGGACCTGTGTGAAAAAATACACTTTTACTTTCAACATTTTAGATTTTTTTTGTAATATTAATGGTACAGATTTAAGAATTTAGCTGAAAATTTAATATATAATCTGAAATTCATATTTATAATTCTGTTAACCTATGTTAAATATAAATATTATTATTTAAAATATTTATAATTTAAATATTAAATAACTTATTAAAGATACATATATATATATAACCTATATAATTCTATAAAGAGGGCTTGCAGAATTCTCAGAAATCCTGCAATAGTCAGAATAATAGCCCCCTAAAGATGCCCACATCCTAATCTCCAGAACCTGTGAATGTTAGGTTATGTCACAATGGGGAATTAACGTTGCATAGAGAATTAATGTTGCTAATCAGCTGACTTGAAAATAAAGAGATTATTATCCTGGAATATCCAGGGGGACCCAGTGTAATCACAGGGGTCTTTAAAGGTGGAAGAAGAGGCAGAAGAGAGGAAGCAGAGGTTGGAGTGATATGATTGCTGGCATTGAATAAGGAAGGGGGTAGGTCACGAGCCAGGAAATGTGAGCAGCCTCTAGAAGCTGGAGAAGGCAAGGAAGCTCGAGCTCCCTAAGAAGGCTCTAGAGAAAGATTCTCCCCTAGGACCTCCAGAAAAGAATGCAGGCATGCTGACACCTTGATTTTTAGCCTAGTAAAACCCATCTTAGACTTCTGACCTCCAGAACTATAAGATAATAGGTTGTCTTGTTTTATATCACCAAATTGGTAATTTGTTACAGTAGCAATAGGAAACTAATACACCCATTTATTATAAATCACATAAAATGGAAACTAAGTTTCTATATACCACTTTAAAACTTGCTATTTTTTAACTTTAGAGGTTATAAAATCACAGTGAAAAAATTTAGAAAATACTAAAAACCATAAAGTTGAAAATAAAAATTATCCATTTTCCACCTTTTAGCAATAATCACTGTTAACATTTTTGTTATATTTTCTCCTAGCTTTTTATCCATGCAGATTTTTAAAGTTGAGCTGTTCTACTATATGTACATTTGTATCCTGTTTTTTCTTTTACTTAACCTTATAACATAAGCTTTTTTCCATGTTAATTAAAAAAGCTATTTGTAAACAGGATTTTTATCTTTCTTTTTAAAACTTTATTGAGGAATAATTGACAAATATAATTGTATATATTTAAAGTGTTGAAATCATATCAAGTATCTTCTCCGACCACAATGGTATGAAACTAGAAATCAATTACAGGAGGAAAGCTGGAAAATAACACAAAATGTGGACATTAACATACTTCTGAATAACCAGTGAGTCAAAGAAGAAATCAAAAGAGAAATCAAAGATAACTTGAGACAAATGAAAATGGAAACACAACCTACCAAAACTTATGGGATGCAGCAAAAGCAGCTCTAACAGGGAAGTCAATATTATTTTTAATGGCAACATAATGTGCTGTCATATGGGTGAAATAGCATTTATTTAACCATTTCCTTTTTTGAGGTCATTGAGGTTATCAGAGTTTTGTTAGTAGGACTGATTTTGTGAGCAGCATCTTTATGAATAAAACTTTTTCTTCATTTTAGATTATTAAGATAGCTTCTTACAGGTGGAAAGATACAGATCTTTTAAGATGATTGCAAGGGTGTTATAGAATTAGATAAATGGCACTAGAAACTTCCAATTGCAAAAAGCTTTGGAATGACATGTGTAATAGCCTTGTCTGTCCTAAAGTGGCTCTCATCATAAATAAAGCCTGTCTTTTTGATTTGAGACTAGAATACTAGGACATTTGAATAGGTTTAGAGATAGTGGGTTTCTTACAGAGAAACATGTGAGCACAGAAAATTTGGAAGATAGAGGAAGGGAGTAGTAATTGTGAGGCAGTGCTTGGGAAACCCTGTTATTCATTCATTCTCCTAATTCTCCACACTTTTTCAAACTGTTGTGTCTTTGTGCATGCTTTTCTTTTCAGGTAAACTGGTTGTCTCTGTCTCGTTTAGTTGTGGAAATCCTACTGATCTTTCCAGACTTGGCTGAGATGCTGTCTCCTCCATGTGAAGCCTGCCCACTTGCTCTTTTATATTGCTAATGTAAAACTTCCTCCTAGTCTTTGTTTTTGTTAACTCACTGAGGGCTTAACTATATAATAAGTACTGAATAAAATTTTGAGTGATTGAATAGGAAAACGCTAGGAAAAAATTCTGTCCCTTAAACTCCCTTGAATGAAAAGCTGCTTGTTGGCTGGGTCTCAACACTGGTTGGCTTTCCTCCATACCACTTCTGTCTTAGTCTTCCTAAAATTCTACTTTCACTAGCTACCTAACTTCCACTGGCCTCGGTTTTGGGTAGCTCTAGGATGCCTTCTGGTTTTGAATTCTGTCATTCTGGATCACTGAATTAGCAGAGAAATCATCATCAGTTTGGCATTTCAACCGTGATAAAGTCAAAACATGTCAGCCTGCACTTGAGACACCCTGCACTTTGGTTGAAAAACCCACCGTGCTTATGCTTTATCTGAGAATTTGTGCAGTTCGTTCCTTGTTTAGAACGTGGTTCTCTCTTCTCTGTGTGTTAAATCCTGTACATCCTCTAAGGCCTAACTCAAACTCTGAAGTGCTTGACTGAAGCATTCTCTGGCTCTTTAGCCTTTTAGAAAGCTCCCTTCCCAGACCTCCTACAGCAACTATTCTCTCTGTGTTCATTTTGACACTTAGTCATATACCATGATGTTGTTATTTAGCGTTATTCATTCCTTAATTCAGGCAGCATTTTTTGAGCACTTGCAGTTACCCTTGTCTGTATTTTATTTTCCCCATGAGATTATAAGCTCTTTCAAAGTCAGGAAGTGTGCTGTTCCATTGAAAGTGTCTTTTGGGGACTGTGTACCTAGTAGCTGCTCAAGAAATTAATATTGAGAATTTAATATTTAATTATATTTTGTTAATTTAAATTATATAAATATATGAATTATTATAAAGTAATATAATTTCATATATAAAGCATATAAATTATTCTATATTTTATTAATTTAATATTTAATTAATATTGAGAAATTAATATTGAGAATTTGTGAGTAGAATAAAATTGCTTTGAATCTTTGTTGTTTTTATACTAAGTTTTTGCCTTGGCAGCAGGAGCTATCATTTGAAAAGTACTCTGCTCAACAGAGGAAACTGAAGGCAGGCAATTTATCTTAGTCCTTGAACCAATAGGAGTCTATCATAGAAACTTAGTGGAGGTTTGGGATAGACTTTTGAGGGACTTGGGATTTGAGCTGGGTTTTGAAGGATGGGCTTTGAATACTTTACTAAGGAGTTGGTACTGTAGGCATTGGGACCCTATTGAGGGTTATCGGGGGGCTTTGTAGTGTGCAATATAGATTTTCAGAGATGGTGATGAAATGGTATGAATTTCATAGCTGTAGAACAGTCAGGTTACAGTGGTTTAGGCCGATTTAGGCTGGTGGCAGTGGGAAGAAAGCCTAGATGAGTAAGGGGGCAGGGAGGATGAAAAGGAAGGGAGTCTGCTGGTAGATAGTCTGGGCTGAATTTTAACTCCATCATATACCAGTTATGAGATGCTAGGCAAAGTTCTTAGTCTCTATATGAGACTAGCCTCCGTTTCCTCATAATTGTGTTACCTTTTGGGGTTGTTAGAAGGATTAATTGAGATAATGAATGGAAAGCATTTAGAGTAGAATTTGATACATGGTAAACTCAGTGAATGATATCTGCTGTAAACATTGATGAGAATTCTTCTAGCTTGCCAATTGTTTCTCCTTGTAATTCTGAATTGTGGTGGTTATATTGTGTTCTTTCACAAAATTATATCCAATGATGAGAAATACTTCAATTCTTATGAAAATTTGCTTGCTATTAAGTGAAGAAATGATTAAATCCTCTCATCCTCGTCTGGTGAAATGTGTTGTCATATGAGTAATGTTTAAATTGAAGAGACAGGTGGGCCATCGTTGTACTTTATTTGTGGTCTGTGTGAACATACGTTCTCCAGGCTCTCATTTTACCCCGTATTCTTTTTTCTGTTGGGTTGATTTGTTATGTTTCTTTTTTCTTGATTGTATACTGCTGAGCACTAATCATCTTTAAATGGTTCATTAGCTATGATGATGGCTTTAGCTTTGTTTAATAATGAACTCTATCAAAAGACTTTATCATACCATGCTTAATTGTACCGTGTCTTTTTCACTGATGCCCATATAAAATTTCAGTGAGTCCTTTGAGATTTTTCTAAAACTTTATTATCTAACTGTCTAGGTTGAGGTTTCTATCATGTTTAACGCTTTGAGAAGGGAACAAGTCTCTCCCCCATCTCCTCTTCAGAATTTCTTAGTTGCATGACAAGTTCAACTAATTGGAGTAATAGGAGCCCTCAAATTGTGCTAAATACATGCTCTTTACAACTTTACATGCCATATGCCAGGAAATTACGACCAAAATATATGGATATTTAAGAACCTAGTTTTCAGAATAGAAGGTCATAATATTTCTTTCTTTGATTTGTAGTGGTTGGAATTGGAAGGGGAACAAAAATCTTGACCAGTATGTTGTCAGGGTCCAAGGTAAGAATGCTGGAAAATACTGGCATAGTTCCGTCTTTCTTTTTTCTTGAATGTTTTTCTTAATGGCCTATGTGTTGAGTTTTATCAATTAAAAAATAAACTGTAAATTGTTTGAGTGTCAATTCCAAGTATTAATCACAATGTCTACAGTCGTGATATCTGTGATTCAGAATATTGAGACTGTAAATTGGAAATTCTTAATTGAAAAACAAATTTGACTTATAGAAGCAAAAACAATGCAGTGCCCATAATTTAAAGACAATATATTTAGTTTTTTTGTATAGTTGTATTTCTTAGATGAAAGGGAACTTATGGATCTTAAATTCTACCTGCAGATTTTTTTTTAAATCTTGGAATTTTTATAGAAACAATAGTGTTTTGTAAACCTTGCACTTTTCAACAAAGACGTGCTTTGTTCAGCGGTTAAAAAATGTTTACTAAAGAAAAGAATGGGGCTTCTTTAAGACGGTAAGTTATGTCGTTCCTCTATTAGAGTAGCCTTGACTAAATCCAAGAGCGTTTTTTGAGGCACTTGCTAGGAGGGGGAGGGGTTGTGCAGAGGCAAGAGAGGCACTTAGCCTGTGGACGGAGTCCTCCTCGAAGCTGCAGGCTGGAAGGAGCCTTGAAACAGAAATCAGGATGTCAAAGTGGTTAACCTCTCTGGGCCTCTCAATTTTTCCTTAGGAAAAATGATTTGACCTCTCTAGGGTCTCTTTCAGCTCTGACAGCGATAATATTATCTGTATTCTAATTAGCCACTGGTTGCTAGTTATAATAGCTGGGGTTAGGGGCCAGTGAAAATGCCTGTGGAAGGAAGGTTAATATGCCGCTAGGTAGAGAAGAATTTCAGCAAGTTCCTGAACTAAACATTTTGTTTTAAAACCCTTGATCTAAGTGGGATATAAATAGTTGGTAGAGTGATTTTGTGTAAATTGTTGCTTAGGGAAAAACAGTGTGGTCAAAGACCATTTTAAAAAATTTCCAGTTCATTGCAGACTGATGACTTTTGTAAATTATAATTAAATGTTATGGCAACATCAAATTACTACATAAGTTTCTAAACACCTTCATTTTCTGAACTTATCTCGTCCTTGGACCACACTTTGAGTGGCAGTGATCTAAGTAAGGTTTTCTTAAAATAAAAAGCCCTGGAGAGTATATTGCCTTTGACATTTCATTTTAGTTATCAACTGGCATAAAAATCTGTGTCTTTCATATGGAAAGGATCATAATGCTTTAGATGAATGGAAAAATTTCAACTTGGCATTCTCTGCAATGTTCAAAATATTGGTGTTGAGAAATCACAGAATATAAAAATTGTGTTAGAATTGGAGGAGTGTGACTGTTTTATAGTGAATTTGTATGTTGTGCTTAAATACTGACACACAGAGTTTGGAATCTGTTTCTCATGTAGGTATTTGCCAGTTATTTAATACTTGTTTCTAAATTCCAAAATATAAACAGTGGTTGCTTTGATACAGGATTACGGATGACTTTTATTTTCTTTTTTCACATTATTTGGTATTTTCCAAAATCTTTGTAACAAACAAGTCATTTTCATAATAACAAAAAAGATGTTTTACATTAAGATATTTGTTTGTGTTTTTTTCCCCAAGATAGAATGTGTTGAGTTCATTGGAATATTCATTGTCCAACCCCCCCCGCCCCCGACCCCAAACCACAAATACATGCAGCACCCTATATGTTATTGAAAGGTTTTACATGTGAATTCCAGGCGTATTTCCAGAAATATGATGACTGGAAATGTAAATACATCATTGGCTCTGGTTTAAGCTTTATTTATCACAAGTCATTTGGGTATTCATCTAGGAAAGCTGAATGTTGTACAGTGAAATCACTGATCTTCAGATGGCTGTCACTTAAGTAGAAAATCCTAGGTGCATTTTATTATAGAAATCTAGTTCTTGGGTGCTTCCCATTTCAAAAATAGGCATTATTATCTTCTTAGTTGTTTGTATTTCTTATACTTTTAATTTTAAGTTAAAATTAAAATCTATGTATTTGTTGAAAAATTAAATCATCTAAATTTTACCTTTAAGTATGTTGAAGGTTACACATCTCTCAAAAGTAGTTAAAAACTGTTAATTTAAAGATTTTGTTTTTAGCACTGGAAGGAATCTTAGAGATCCTCTTATCCAGTGGCTTTCAAAATTTTTGGCTAAGACCCATAGTAAGAAATTCATTTTACATCATGACCCTATATACACATATGTATAAAAAGCCAAAAATTTTTTCAAATAACTTTAATCCTATGTACAATGTATTCTTGATATTTTTCTTGCTATTTCATTAAAAAAAATTGGTGCCTGCAGCCTTCTAACTGGGCACAGACCTACTGCTTGATCTAGTATCTAATCTTTTTTCACTTCCTACTTTTACAGATGAATTTTTATTTTCATCACAGTTCTACTAGAAGAATTAGACAGTGGTAGATATTTGATGTTTATGTTACAGCCATATCACAATACACCCTTCCCTCACCATTCAGTCCTAATTGAAGACATTGCTAATTGAACACAGCCTAACAGACTCTTTTCTGCTGAAGTGAGAAACATCCTTAGAATCCTGTTCAACCTAGTGCCACTTCACACAACCCCTATCAATTAATGGGTGGAGTGCTGAGCTTTTTTAGTGAAATCTTCTGGCCATCAGATTATTTTGCTTGCATTTTATGAAGACAAGAGACTCCACAGACCACTCAACTCCTTTCTTGCATTCCTTCTTATTCAGATCAGAGTAAGATTTAAGAAGAGTCCTCTTTGTCTTCATTAGCTTCCTCTCCTGTCTTATAGTAAGCTTTGCTCTGCCAACGATCATATTTCTCTTGAGTCATTTTTGTTCACTGCATTCTCTTTTGGGATTACATGCATAAGGTGTATAAAAAGCATCTAGGTTTTCTGTATAGTGCCTTATATAGAGAAATTGCTCAATGAATGTTATTATTACTATTCCCAAGTATTTCACCTAGCCACAGATCTCTCTCTCCTCAGTTCCAGGCCTGTTGAATCTCTCTAACTACATGTCCCATAGATACCTGACATTTATTTTGCCCAAGCAAGTCTTGCTGGAAATCTTGAATACAGTTAGTTTCGTTCCTCTCTGTGATTTCTGGTGGCCTAGGTAAAACATGGCACTCATCAGGAAGAGGAAGCATGCCAGTTCTTTAAGGGAGAGAGAAACTTGCTCTGGGCATTAAAGTCAGAAGGAAATTTCATACAGTGAGGGATATTGAATGACAGATAGATGGTGGTTCTCAAAAATAGTTTCACAACAGATGTAGAAGTGCATCTACGTCAAATATAACTTAGGTAAAATGATTCTGAGAGAGGTTAGGCTGCTATGTCCCTTTGGCCTACCTTGATCTAAGTATGAAATGTTGATTACCTAGAAGAAGGCCATGGATGCATGGTCCCTCTAGAATCTTCCCTAAATTATACTTTCTTTGAGCTAATCATTCAGCAGAAGCCAGATAGCAGACGTACCTTGAAGTGACAGACTTTGACGAGGTTTTCGAGTATTATCTTTATTAGCTTTCTCTATTGCTGATTAAAACTGATTACTTATATATGCTTTAGAAACCAGATGAGCAGATGGAAGGGTCAGTGTTCTATTATGAAATCACTGATGCCATATAAAGACTCTAGTTAGCATTTTCTGGATATAAGTCTGCTCCCATTTCTATGTAGAAATAAACCATAGTAGTACCTGCAGGCAAAGCCAGCATTTCCTCAGAAAGCAGCTTTGTATCATCTCCAACAGTTAAACAAGTGTTATCGTTAGGGTATACAAACTCTTCCACCCTAAATGTGTTCAAAGGACTGTAATTTCTTACAAGTTTACAAGGAGCATTTTTAGGTTAACCAGTCAATGTCGACTCTGAAGTGTGACTTGAATAATGCTCCTGTGAAACTTAGCCAGCTCACTAAGATTTGAGCATTTCTAATCCATTTTCTCTAGAGGTTAGTCCAGTTTGTACTTTTTCTTTACACTCTATTAATATTCGGACATTTCATAAGTGCTATATTGAAAATTTTGAAGGGCTTACACTTACGAACTGTAAAGAGCTGTTCCTTTTTAATGAAGACATTCAAAGCCACGTGTTTTCAGTTTGGCAGGTTTTTTAAAAAAATGTTCTTCCTCATTGTAAATAATATCCCCTGTGAAACTTTGAATCACAAGCTTTCAAAATCAAACTTCAGCAAAAGTAGTTGCCTAGTTGAGATAGAAATGATTCTGCACACTTTCTGTGATACAGTCATTTTCCTTTCTCCTGAAGAGTACAGAAGCCGATTTGCTTTTAAAATTGTCTCATATCTGCTGTGGGGTTCAGGGAGCTTGAAGATGAGTAGAGAGTAGAGTAGTATTAGTATCAGTGAGAAACTGTGAATCCCAGAGAGCACACAGTTCACTGGAAACTTCTTTAAAAATTCTACGAGACCTCCATTTGTGGTGTTGTAGTGGAATTATGTTGTAATGAATACAGTAATAGAATTCACAACTCCTAGAATGCATCCTGGAGAATAAACAACTCTAAAACCTGTCTCTGTGTAGAATTTAGGCCAGTGAAAAATAGATTAGACCTTATAAGATAAAATGGTAGGTCATGGATATACATCCCATGTTTTTTTCCTTCTGTCCATCATGTCTTGGTGCTGAGGCTTTGTTTCAGCTGGAAGCTGAACTGTCTGGGTGGAGTTTTCTAAGTAGTTTGTGAGTCATTGAACAGAACTGAAAGATAATTATTGCTAGATGCCAAGAAAAAGGAAAGCTAGAAAACAGCTGTAATTTAGATCAGCAGTTCACAAAGTGTGACCCAGAGATTCCTGAGGCTTTTTCAAGTGATCTGTTGAAGTCAAAACTATTTTAATAGTTTTGCCTTTTTTACTTGCTGTCGCACAAGTAAATAGCAGAGTTTTTCAGAGGTTACCTGATGAGTAATGATATCGTCGTCCTAATGGCTAATGGGAAGTGTGCATGTGTATTAGTGTTTAAAATATTTGTTCAGTTTTAATTTCTAATACAGTAAATATTGACAGAGCCCATATTAAAAAATTTTTGCTTCAGGGTTTCTCAATAACCTTCAGGTGTATAGGGGTTCAGAAACCACAGTGTTTGAGAACTGCTTGTTTAGGTATTATTTCCCCTAAAAAGAATGCAACATGTATGACTGCAAAACCTGAATGATTTGAAATTTACCAGATATTATCTGGATGTCCAAACTATGATGAATTGTGAACAATTGCACACATAGGAACTTTTCTTTCAACAACTTTTTATTAAGCTGCTACTGTGTTTCCATTTAGTAAGAAACACAATAGAATAACAATGCAAAATTCAAGCTAACAGTTTATAATTTGGGAAGATAAGGGTTGGTATATTTCCAGTGTACTTAGAAAACAGTGCACATCGATAGGTGATCATGTGCCAAGCAGTATGGCATGAGAGCTCAGTAAGATCAACCACTGGGAACAGACGTTATTGTCTATTTTCTCCATGACACTCATTCCCTTCTGCAGGTTGTCTTTATTAATGTCTTAGCCTGTTACACCATAATCTTCTAGAGGCAGGGGACCCTTTAGTATATGTCTTTGTATCTCTCACAAGCACATCGGAGAATACTTTGTATATTCATAGTCCCTGAGAAGCATGATTGAATGAGTGAACATACTAGTGAATGAATAAAGATATGATGTGGGTTTGATATACGCCTTGATTCTTTTTATGTAAGAAACTTGTATTGAGCACTTGCTTTTAGCGATCTGGGAGGGTGGGTGTTTGGGAGTTGGGGTGGATTAATAGGGCAGCTTTGAAAGATGAACGGGGTTTAATCCTTAGAGAAGAGAGGGAGCTCAAGGCCGAGGAAGTGCCATGTGCCAAGGTGTAGGATACTCGGAGTCCAGAGACTAAATGAGCACTGTATGTTTGGAAAGCATGTTAAGGTTCCTGGTTAAAACTTGTTACATAGCAGAATAGCGCTAATACATTCAAGTATTATAGATAATCCAGTATACCTCATTGCATTGTGTTCTTATGCAAGTAAATAGATTATTAAGGCATGAATCAGAGACCGCATTTTGTCGCTTCTTACTGTTCCTTGTGGAAACTCACTGTAACCAGATGAGTCACTCTAACCACTGTTATTGTGGGCCATTCTGTCTCTTTTTTTTTTTAAACAGCTACGATCATAGTTCTGTTTTCTGTTGCTTACCAGGGCCAAGTCCTGCTGTTCTAAACTCTGCTTCTTCTCATGAGGTACTGTTGTTACCTGGATTTTAGGATAAGGAAACGAGGGTCCAGCAGGAAAGACTAACTTAGCCTACTTCACTGTGTGGGGTCTGTGCTCTGGCCGCTGGCCCTGCTGTGCTTCTCCCCGTGGTGCGCTGAATCAGGGTTGATGGTTCCAAAATATAGATGCAGGAGTGAGGCGTTTCAGGTGATAAGCCTGAATGTTTAGTTACAAGAAACTAATTTTTGTCAATACTAATGAAATTTTAAAAAAATTAAGTGCATTGGAACATTCCCTTCTATATTGTATTTATAAAAAAAAATAATTCTCAGCTATGTAATAGAAGATGAATTCCTCAAAGGGCACTTAGGCTGATATAAAATGTCTGCTTGTTTATGAGAATTTGAAGTTTTAAGATTTTTCTCATTTTTTTCTCTGGTCCCTTCACTAGTTTAAGAAGCTTGTCATTAATCAACTGAACTTTCTGCTTTTTGAGCTTTCTCTTTAAAAACTTGCTCACATAACTACAGATTATCTTCAGTGGGAATTATATTCCTTGCATTTTTCTTGCCGTTTTATGTAATGCTCCAAATCAAATTTGAATTTGACCAAAAGAGAGGAAGGAGTATAAAGAATGTGTAATGCAGGTCTGCCCTGAGATGAGGAGTAAAACGGCCCTCAGTTGCCTAGGAGTGATTTAATTCTTCACTTGTGAATAATGAGCAGTTCTTAGAAGTGACTTTTTTTCCTTCCAGAGAGCTTAAGAAGTAGCGATTTCTCTTTACTAAGAAAACGCATGTAATAGTTGCGTACACTACTTCTGCTATACTAGTTTTGCTCGTTTCCTAAATATTTAGCTTTTGTTTAAATACATGATCAAGTTACTAAGCTTAGTCGTAGTATTTCATATAAGAAGTAATAGATTATTTTAAAGTTCATTTTAATTGTGTCTGTGGTGACATCGTTGAGTCTTGTGATGACTGTATGGGGGTTTACTGTACCATTCTCTCTGCTCTTAGGTATATTTGACAATTTTCCTTGAAAATCAAAACTGCCCAGTGTAAGACTGGTTTTAGAAATTTGTTTGCAATAAGAGTATGTTTGTGAGCCATAATGATCAATACAAGCAGGCTTTTCTTTGTCATGCTGGCTGGGGTGGGAAGTTTGTGAGGGTTCCTCAGCTGACACATGTGCTTCCCACAAATTGGAAATTCACTAACAAAACAATTGCAATCTATTATTTTTGCCTTTACTTTGTACCAAGTTGGTAGTATTAGTAAGAATCTCTGTAAACTTCAAGACGCTCATCACAGTTTTTCTCCACCTTATGGCCTCTTTTTCTCCCTTATTTCTCTTCCTCTAGAGGTATGTTGCCATTGGAGAGCTGGGGAAAGCTACCGACACACTGGATTCTACAGGGAAAGTAACAGAAGAAAAACCATACGGTATGAAGTTCATCTAATGTAGTCCTCTTTTTTAATATTTAGAGAAAGTTTCTGTGAATTTGGAATTTTAAAATAAATCTCCTACCTGATATTACCAGTGATTTTAGTTTTTAGTAGATTTCTTTTGGTTAATAAAATTGGAGATTGTGGTTATCATATTCTTGCTTATTTGGTATGTTTGTTAATAAAAATTTATTATAATATCTTCTTTTCCTATAATCTTTGTGTGTGTGTTTGTATGTGTGAGGAAGGTTGGCCCTGAGCTAACATCTGTGTCAGTCTTCTTCTGTTTTTGGTATGTGGGATGCCACCACAGCATGGCTTGGTGAGCGATGTGTAGGTCCACACCTGGGATCCGAGCCTGCAAACCCTGGGCCACTGAAGCAGAGTGCATGTACTTAACCACTACACCACCGGGCTGGCCCCAATAATCAGTTTTTTTTAGTGTTCAGAATTCTTCCAAAATAATTCCCTTGCCAAAAAAACATTTATAGCTAGGATTTAGCACATTTTTTCTAGTAAATGAGAAAGCAGAGACTCTCCTGTTAGATTTTACCTGTCTTGCCATTGTTTGTGTGTTTATTTATTTACTTTACAATTACTTCTTAGCTGTTGAAATAAATGTGCCAGGTTTAGTACTTTAAAACTAATCATGTTCCTGTGCTTTGGAGTATATAAAAAGATGTGACTGAGGGAAAACTACTTCTCTGGAAGTAAAGGAGAACTCACTGGGGCCCACCTTAATTTTTCTACCATTCATTCTTTCACTACTTTAAGAGAGGATAGATAAAAGAAATGGTTTCCTAGCAACTCTCACAGTGCGCATGCTATTTATAATGCAGCTGTTGCAGTTTCGTACAGTCACTTCACCTACATTATTTTGTCATCAATTGTGAATTATTTGTAGGCTTTCTGGGGTTTTTATGCCTGTGTTTAATGTTATCCCTTCTTAATTTAGCTATAGACAGTCCAGCGTCTGGCTTGCCCATGCTTTTGTGTTGAGTGGCCTTAATGTGTATTACATATGGCCCCAGTGCTGAGACCAACCTTTCCTTTGTCCATAGCAGCCTCACTTGTCCTGTTAACATTTATATGTAGCCTAGTATCTTCCTTGATTAATCAAGCAACATAATCAAAAGAAAAAAATCACTGATTTATTTTGAGTCTTTTTAAAAATAGACGTTGAATTATCCTTAAAATTATTATTATTAGGAAATAATAGCAGACCTTCACTTAATTGAAACCCAGCCATAATCTTCAACCGGAGGCTTTGAAGATTAAAGAAGTCCAGGGCAATAGGAGGATATCTGAGATTTCCAGAGCAGACTGAAGTATACATCAGTACATGTGTAATTAGAAGAATGGTGAGGAGGTGGAATTGGTGAGACTTGCTGATTGGATGGGATAGTGAGGGAGAGGAAGTTGTCAACTGTGACCTCGGTTTCCGGCTATTAAAACTGGTTATGTGATGGTGCCATTCACTGAGTAGGGGATTCTAGATGAAAGTACTTAAACATCCCCTTCCTTCCTGCCCTTAAGCATTTTAGAATTTTAAAAAACTCTACTTTGTATTGTGTAATTTGTAACCTTATTTACTTACCTTAAAGAAAGCTTAATTTGTTCAAGTCAACTCATTATAATGTTGAAATAAGTCATGGAGAAACTAAGTAACTTTCTTCAGGCCCTGGAAAGGAGAGCTCCCTGCAGTTTATTCAACAGTATTTGTAGTCCCAGAAAATGAGAGCTCAGAGAATTTTACTAATTGACATGATTTTTCTATGTGATTTTGGTGAATCAGCAAGTGTTTATCATCTGTTTAAGCTGCTACAGCAGGTACTAAGGGGGGGATAAATTAAGTATAAGACCTAGCCTGTGTCTTAAAGGAACTTCTGTCTAATGGAGAACTAGAACCTATGTTTTCAAACCTCTGAGACCTAATACTGAGACCTATAACCAGTATTTGGTAATGCCTTCTTTACTATCCTGAAATATAATTCAGAGGTACTCTCCTCTACCTACTCTCCATCAATCAAATTACATTTTTTTTTTTTTTTGATGAAGATTAGCCCTGAGCTAACTGCTGCCAATCCTCCTCTTTTTGCTGAGGAAGACTGGCCCTGAGCTAACATTCATGCCCATCTTCCTCTACTTTATATGTGGGACGCCTACCACAGCATGGCTTTTGCCAAGCGGTGCCATGTCTGCACTGGGGATCTGAACTGGTGAACCCCGGGCCACTGAGAAGCAGAACATGTGAACTTAACCACTGTGCCACTGGGCCGGCCCCCAAATTAAAATTTTGAAAAAATTGACATAATACAGTTAATGGAATATAGAGAAGAAATAAAAGTAGTTTATAATAAAATAGACACATCAATATGTAAATGCATACATATTACTACACAAAAGTCTTAATGAAGTAGCCAAATATGTATACGTAACGGATACTTACACATAAATCACTGCAAGTGCCACAAGTCAGATGCAGACTGACATAGCTGTGTTGTATTGATGACTCAGTACTAGAAAATTCAGTATATGTAAAACTGTACAAAATATGCTTTGTGTTTAAATGGAAAATGGAGTTAAGTTTTAGCCTCAGGTAATTATAAACAGACTTTTCAACCCACAAGAATATCTGGCAGACATGGAAACATCATGCAGTATGTAGGACAGTTCTTCATTGTGCCACACAATCCTGCACGTCACAGGACAGCAGGCATCCCTGGTCCTCACCTATTCAGTGCTGCTGATGTCACCACCCCACCCAATCATTATAACAATCAAAAATGCACCTCTTGGGCCAGCCCTGATGGCCTAGTGGTTAAAGTTCAGCACATTCCACTTCGGTGGCCCTTGTTCAGTTCCCAGGTGGGGAACCACACCACCTGTCTGTCAGTAGCTGTGCTGTGGTGGCAGCTCACACAGAAGAACTAGAAGGACTTAGAACTAGAATATACAACTATGTACTGGGGCTTTGGGGAGGGGGAAAAAAAAGGAAGGAAGATTGGCAACAGATGTTAGCTCAGCATGAATCTTGCGCAGCAAAAAAAAAAAAAAAAAAAAAAAAAATGCAATTCTTAATTGACCTGTTGAGAACAACTGACGTTTGGACAAAGTAAATTAGGCAGCAGGCAATAAATGACAAATGAATGCTCTTAAGTCATTTTGTCCTATCTAGACAAATTCTATTTTTAGCCATTGTTTTGGATAGCTCAGAAGAATAAAAAGATGAGTCTCTAGCTCAGTAGACTCAAAGTTCAAACCATATTAATAGGGACTCTATCCTATTCTCTGTCCTAACACCTTCTGTTATTCCTAAATAGCATTTTTCACCATTTATAAATATATATTTGCTTTTCCTTAATCTCTAAGCTATGGGGCTGAGACCATGTCTCTTTTGGTTCTTGGGGTCTAGAACAATGTGTGGCATATAGAATAAAACATTTAGTGTATGAATAAATAAGGCAGAAGATAGAGGCATTCACAAAGAAGATGACTGCAGGTAAGTCACAGGAAGGCAAAGCATCTTACCTTCTGCTGCTCTTTTCTCATCCACAGCTCGGTATTCAGTCCCAGGTGCAGTTGCTGGTGTCTCTGAGGACACTTGGCACTTGGCTTCATCGTGCTCATCTGTTCTCACTGAGCATAGGACACAAGGGCTGTGGCTTCCCAGGTTGTCTTGGATGTGGGCCAAGCTTCTGGGAAGGCCTAACTGCTCCTGTGATGGGAGCAGTTTTTCTATCCCTCCTGTGACATTTTTACTGGGAGGCAAGAAATGTAAAAGGAAGGTGGTATCTCATGCTAATCCTCTGTTCTAAACACCACCACCCCTTAATCCCAGAATAGGATGTTACCAAGGTCTTCCCAAATGGATGTAGCTAATGTTTATCTAATGGGAGCGGCTCCTCCTGTGTTGTGGTTTGGCTGCCCACACTTCCTGGAGGAAGCTGAAAAGCTGAATGGGGTCTCAAGTTGTGATTTAAACAAATAGGGCACACACTATAGTAGGGCTGGTGTGTAGCTGAGTATCAATCATCTTACGGTGCCTTTTGTTTGTATTAAACTTTTTAATTATAAAGCGTTACACAAATAAAAGTGACCAAAATAAAAATTTACAGCTTAATGAACTATCACAACAAACATCCATGCAGCTACCAGTTGAGTCAAGAAAAGTTCCAAAACCCGCTTCATGCCCTGTCCCAGTTGCCACACCATCTCTCTTTTCCAAAGATAACTACTATCCTAACTTCTAATAATATAGTGATAATTATACAAGTGTAATACAGTTTTGCCTATTTTGGACTTCTTTATTGCTGTGTAGTGTGCCACTATATATGTAGTGTATATATAATGTGGAGAGATGTGTGTGTAGATATGTGTGATAATGTGTGTATACGTGTCTACACGCACACTCTTCTGTCAGCAGACATTTGGGTTGACTCCAGGTTGGGGCTGTATAAATAAAGCTGCTATGTGTATTTTATACCTATCTTTCTTGGTAGACATGTACAATAATTTCTTTTGGATATACCCAAGTGGAATTGCTGGGTCATAGGGTAAGTGTATATTTTATCGTACTGGAAATTGACAAACAGTTTTTAAAGTGGTTGTATAACTTTGCATTGACACCAGCAATATGTGATTTCCACCTGTTCCACATCCTTGGTAACACGTGGTACGAACAGTGTTTTTAATTTTGGCTATTCTGGTCAGTGTGTAGTAGTATTTCATTGTGGTTTTAATTTGATTACTAATGAGATTCAGCACTTTATCATATGTTTTTTGGCTCCTTAGCTATGGTCTTTGTGTGTTGTCTAGGTCTCTTGCTCATTTTGTTTTGTTTTGTTTTCCCTTTCCCTATGGAGTCTCCCCTTTTTTTGTGTGTGAGGAAGATTGGCCCTGAGCTAACATCTGTTGCCAGCCTTCCTCTTTTTGCTTGAGGAAGATTGTTACTGAGCTAACATCTCTGTTGATCTTCCTCTGTTTTATGTGTGATGCCGCCACAGCGTGGCTTGATGAGCGGTACTAAGCCCACGCCTGGGATCCGAACCTGCGAACCCTGGGCCGCTGAAGCGGAGCGCACAAACAACCACTGCGCCACTGGGCCAGCCCCTCACTTTTTCTTTTTTAATTGATTTTGTGTGAGTTCTTTATGTACTCTGGATGTGTGCTCTTCTTTTGAGTATAGATGTTACAGATATTTTCTCCCTCTCTGTCTCTTAAGTGTGTCTTTTGGAAAACAGAAGTTCTGAGTTTTTATTTAGTTTATCAAGTCTTTTCCTTTATGGTTAGTTATTTTGGTATCCTATTTAAGAAAACTTTTCCTACTCCAAAAGCATGACGATATTTTCTTGTATTCTGGAAGCTTTATTTCTTTGCCGTTCACATTATATCTGCACTCCATTGTTTCATTTCTCCATGTATATCTGGTTGGCCCAGCACATTTCCCCACTGTATTGCCTCCGTGGTTGCAGATCAGGCGCCATATAGGCACGAGTTTGTTTGGAATCCATTTTGTTTCGTTGGTCTGTTTGTCTGTCCTTGTGCTAACACCAAACTGTGTTAATTATCATAGTTTTAGAATAAGTCTTGATAGCTGAAAGAGCAAGTATTTCTACCTTATCTACAAGCAAGTAAATCTACCTTATAGATTTTTTCTATAGGTTTTTTATAGCTTTCTTATCAAAGTAGGGAAGTTTTCTTCTATTCCTAATTTGCTGGGTTTTTTGTTGTTTCCTTTTTGGAGAAAGATTAGCCCTGGGCTAAAATCTGTGCCCATCTTCCTCTACTTAAATGTGGGACACCTGCCACAGCATGGCTTGATAAGCGGCACATAGATCCATGCCTGGGATTCAGACCAGCGACACCCGGGCCGCCAAAGTGGAGCGCGTGAACTTAACCTCTATGCAACCGGGCTGGCCCCTGCTGTTTTGTTTTGTTTTTTTTAAATCATGAGCAGACATTGAATTTTATCAAAATATTTTTTTCTGGGTCTATTGATTTTGCTCCTCGTTCAAATATTAAACTAAATTTACGTTTCGGGAAAAGCCCAACTTCATTGTGATGTGTTATCCTTTGCATAAATTGTTGGGTTTAGTTTGCAAATATTTAGTTTAGGATTTTTGCATCATTGTCTATGAGTGAGAATACCCTGTATTTTTCCTTTCTCGTAGTGTTCTTGATTGGTTTTGATATCAAGGCTATACTGACCTCATAAAATGGGTTGGGGAGTATTCTCCTTTTTTTCTATTCTCTGAATTTGTGTCATTGGCATTTGTCCATTTTATCTAAAATTCCAAACTTATTGGTGTAAAGTTGTTCATAATATTCCTTTAAGACCTTTCTTTTTACTTTGAAATAATACCAAACTTAGAGAAAAGTTGCAAAAATTGAACCATATTTCTGTAGTTTTCAGTGTACAGATCTTTCACTTCTTTTGTATCGAAATCCCTAGGTACATCATATTTTTTGATGCTATTATAAATTGGATTTTTAAAATTTTCATTTGATAGTTGATTACTAGTATATAGAAATGAAGTTTATTTTTTTTATTGGTTGTATGTCTTTCAAGCTTGCTAAGCTCACTTATTAATTCTAGTTGCTTTCGTATAGATTTCTCGTTAGGATGAGTCTAGCGTAGACTTTCTTCCAGGTCTGTATTAGCCCTACTCCTAGAGCACGGCTTTTCTGTGGCCCTATCAAATGCCCGGGTATTCAGAAAAGTTTCTGCCTTCTGGATGGCTAGAATTCAGACATCTTCCAGCCTTGTAGGAGCTTTGGTAGTTCTTTGGTTAATTTGATGTAGATGCACTGTATGTATGAGCAGCTTGGAATTTAGCCACGTCTCAAGTGGACCCCTATAGACATCTTTCTCTCTCAAATTCTGGCTGCTGCCACTTCCCCCAGTTCTAATCTGTTCAGTGAGATCACGGTGCCTAATTTGGGATTCCTCTCCCTGCACCACAGTGCAGAAATCACCCCCCAGCCAAAGCAAAGTGATTGAGGGCCTTGCCCTGTTTCTTGCCCTTCTCTCAGGGATTACAGTCCTTTCAAAAACGAAGTTTATTAATTTTTTCCAATTAAATATATGGTGGAAGGGCTTTTCCAGTAATAGTACTCTGTCGTGGTCAAATATTGTTTTTAAGTCCATGATCTTTTTTAACTCCATAGTTCTGTTAAGTACCAACTATCATGTGATAAGTTCACTGGAAGAGCCAGTAAATTTTTAGCAAATGATTTGTAACGTGATCTTGTATATACTAATTTTATGAGAATGACTTTAAAAAATTAATTTCAAATGAATACTGTCACATTGATGATTTGTTAATTTACTAAACAAAGAATAATTACCCAAGTCCTACGGCACTTGTATCATACCCATCTTTTACCAAATGTACTTCTTTTGGCTAGTTATTGGATATACTTGCTTTAGAGATTTTATTCTCCATTTCTTTTTAAATCCTTTGGAGATAGAGTCTTTATTTTTGTATCATAGGGACAATTATTATTATTTGGATTGGACTAATATCATGTTTTAGATGTAGCCAGCATCCTTCACTACATACTCATGTGGTGAATATAATAAATACTATATTCATTTTTATTGTAAAATAACTTGCTGCATGGGCTTTCTGTCTGGTGATTCAAACATTAGATGAATGATTGGCCTAGGTGACTTTTTTCTTTTTGCTGAGAAAGATTAGCCCTGAGCTAACATCTGTTGCCAATCTGCCTCTCTCTCTTTTTTTTTTTCTTGAGGAAGATTAGCCCTGAGCTAACATCTGTGCCAATCTTCCTCCACTTTATATGTGGGTCACTGCCACAGCATGGCTGAAGAGAGGTGTAGGTCCATGCCTAGGATCTGAACCCATGAACCCAGGCTGCTGAAGCAGAGCACACTGAACTTGACCACTGTGCCACAGGGCCTGCCCTGGCCTACACGACTTTTAAATGCCCTTTTGACTTTGAGATTCTATTATTCCTCAGCAAATTAAATTCAGCAAGAATGTCTTGAGTGCCGTCGTAATTGTGTGCATTAAATAAGAAGAAAAGCTATCTTTGCCGTTAAGGAGCTTAGAATTTCCTTGGTGAGATAATGCCTGCGTATATATAGTAAGTAACAGTTCAAAATTGTGTGTGATTAATTGCAGAATGAACAGCACAACCACAAATGCCTGAGACTTTAAGTCAAAAAGAGAGAGAGTGGCAGAAGTAGAATAAGAAAGAGCACATCTCTGTCTTTGTAAGGGAATATCAGTAAAAGAGAAGCAGGACAAAGGAGTACACACAGGCAGGAATGTCAGTAAGAGACCAGCCAGCAGAAGTCGAAAGCTGTTTGATCTTATTTGAAAAACGTGTTGCTAAGTTATGAGCTATTGCAATTTTATCAACAATGGCATTTCTCTCAGTGATCACCAGGGTGGTGGTAGCATCGTCTGTCTAGATGTGGAAGTTTTGCATAAATAAAGTGCCACCAGTAATTATGTTTAATGTCGCAGTAGAGGAAAAACTTTTCATGGAAAAATCCTCATACGTATCATGAGCTACATCTGTTTGAAAAACTGTATGAACAGAGGAGCCATCTGAGATCTGCCTTTTTGGAGCTGCTAGGTGTTGAAGTAATTCTTTTGAGTTCTGTAGCTCTTCTCTGAGTCTAGTAGATTCTGGTCTTTGTGGTTAGCTTGTGAGGATCAAGGTCACACTGAGGTTAAGACTGTCTTCTGTGTTGATAGGGAAATCTGGATACAGTATTCCATGCTGTCGTTTAGTCTTTTTTGTGGTGTTAGAGTAGTAATTCAAAGCATATTAATTAGTTTTTGTTTAATATTATTCAAATAAAACCAAACGTAACATGTATATACCAGAATAAAAAGTTTAAATTTCCTACGAAGTGAAAGAGCACTGTAATTTCTTTCCACTGACTGTGACCCAAATAAGTTATAGAATATTTCTGTAATTTAGTTTATTATTGAATATGCAATATGTATAAAGAGTCATCTGTAAGTATGAAAATCCCAAATACTGCATTTCAGTGTGTTGCGGTTTACAGTTGTTAAATTTATAACTACTTTAATATCACGTCACTTTGTTTGAAAGAATATCAAACAAAAGCTGAAAACATGGCTAAGTGACAGGTATTGAAAGCTTTATTTACCTTTGCTATGTGTATTCTCTTTTTGCACTGGCTTATTTTTGAGGCAAAAGTCAGACTCCTGACTGAGGATGTTCGCTTAAAAGAACAGAGAAATTCCAGAGCAGTGAGGCAGGGAGGGAGACAGAGCAATACGACTTTACTTGGGGGCGAAGTTGCATGTGAGTATGGAAAATTTATACCATACTACAGAGCAGTTTTGAAATCTATCAGGTAAAATTTGAAATGTGGTTAATACTTGATAATCTTCAACCATATCAAGTTATTTACAATATTTAATGCCGGGAGAAACTTAGAAAAGAACTTATAGGTATTTTTCTACTTACTTTCTGATCACCTCATTTTTGACCCCTGCAGGACTATTTCTTATAGCTGATGCAACCTTTTTCTCAGGTCTTCTAAAGGCCATAGTAAGCACCAATTAAATGCATACGAGATGATTGGATCCTTTTTATTAGAGGAAAAATGGAAGCAAACGAGATTTAGTCTTAATATTAGGCAATATAAGACTTTTTTCCACTTTTATCTCATTAATGTATGTTTTATTCATCTCAACAAGGTAGAGTTGGCCTACAAAACACACTATAGTATATGCTTTCTTGGAAAAATTTTTAAATGAATTTTCAGAGCTTTTGGTGCTGTGAAAATAGCACTTGTACTTTTGTGGTTGTTTTAGTTTTGCTTTTTTCATTTTTGGCAGATAAAATAACACAAGAAGATATTGAAGGCATTCTACAGAAATTTACTGGGAATATAATGCAAGTACCTCCCCTGTAAGTTCAATTATTGAATTTGAATAAATGTTTAATTCATTTTTCAATGATTAACATCACTTTAATGAAAAAAAAGGGCTTGCTTTTATATATGGTAAGGCACATTTTAAATCTGATACAGCAGATGATCTGGTAAAGGTGAGCCTGATGTAGACAGAATGAAGAGCTCTGATACCCTCTAAGAGCTAGCAGGATGTGGTCTCTGTCCCTGGATTTTGCCGCAGCCTGACGTCTATGCTATCCCAGTGTTTATCAGTTTTTGATTCCATCTACAGACATCAGGGCAGTTCTGGAGTGCAGAGATGTCACTTTTACCAGAATTGGTGTGAAGGGACCCCTGCAGTCTGGTATGGGTGTCAGAGCTGTGACTCAGAGTCCAACTAGTACTTCCTTTCAGGTGTTGGGACCATTCCTTTGGGGCCCAGAATCTTATGCTTTACAGTTTTCTGCAACAAATGACAAGATGAACGTTACAACTTATTAAAAGTATAACGATAGTGACTTACCACTTAATCATATTTTTTGTGCACATTACCATTTTAAGCCAATCACTTTTTTTTTTTAAGAGAGTTTATTTATTATTATTTTGAGTGTGTGTGTGAGAGGAAGATTAGCCCTGAGCTAACATCGGTGTCAGTCATCCTCTACTTTGTATGTGGGATGCCTTCACAGTGTGGCTGATGAGTGGAATAGGTCCGCACTTGGGATCCAAACCTGGGAACCCTGGCCGCTGAAGCAGAGCACGTGGAACTTCAATTGCTCCGCCATGGGCTTGCCTCCACGATTCTTTTTTTTTTTAAATGGCTGAATGGCCATGAGATGTATCAGGATAAGTTACTGGCAATTCTTTTAGAATTTGGTATTTATTTTGTGTTTAAAAATCTCAGTTTTTTTCAAGAACACTGAAATATCCACAGGGAAATCTTTCTTCATAATTTTGCCTCAGATGTAAAGATTTAAAAGTTTTAGCAGGATATAAGTAAACATTATTTTGAATCATTATTGTTGAGATAAATTTTTTTATATTCATAAAAAATAGAAAACATATTTACATTTATTTATAAGAACCATTTTAGAATTTTCTTCTCTGTCATTGTTCCAAGGATTTTGTGATCTAATAAAATTTTATCACACAAAGCTAAGATCTGTTAAATAGATTATTTGTTTACTAGAAACATTTTGGTAACTTTTATATGAAAAATAAATATTATTGTAATGGAAATTGTTTCAAGGAAATATAGCTGAGATCATTGCGACCAGAGGCCTTGTGCCCTTAACCCGGAACAAGGACTGGTGAAGACATGAGTAGACCATCTCTAGGAAAATGGTTAAAGAATAACATTGATGACATTGCTCATTGGATGCCAGATTGAGCTATATTAGCCTCAAAGATGTTTAGGAACTCTCTCCCTCACACCATTGTAGAGTAGATTAGAAAGATTTTCAATTTAAAGGGCCCCTTGTCATCCTTTTTTTCCATGCTATAATCTGGAATTATTCTCTCTCATTCTCTCTCAATCTGTCTTAATTCTTCCTCCCTCTTTCTCTCCTCCTCTCCCTGTCTTATCTTGCAAGCTATTCTGCGTTAAAGAAGGATGGCCAGAGACTGTCGACTTTGATGAAGAGAGGGGCAGCAGTGGAAGCAAAACCTGCCCGGCCGGTGACGGTGTACAGTCTCTCCCTGCGAAAGTTCCAGCCGCCGTTTTTCACATTAGGTAAGGTGCAGAGGTTTGAGGTCATTTGTATTTATGTGTACCTTTATTTTGTATTTAACTACTTTTGTGTAATTTTAATGCATTCCCTAGGATATTGGAGATTTTTAAAAATTTAAATTTAAAGAGGGTTAGGATTTAATAACTTTTTGATAACATTTAATGAGAATACCTATAGCTACATGGAGGCTCAGAAATGCCTTTCTAAATGGACTAAATTTTTCATATATTGTATTATATTATCTTACTATAAAGTTAGAATAACATACTTTAGGTCTCCACGGAGAAGAGTAGGTAAGGAATATATGTTTTCAGAATTTTGTATTTTCTATTTGATTGTCCATGGATATTTGCTCCCCATTTTGGCTAGTACCTGGTAGTTTACATTTAGTTTTAAAATTCACTTTAATTTGTCTATTTAAAACAAAGCATTTTTAGTTTTTGGACAAGAAATTGCAAGAGTGGAGTGATTCCTCCCCTCCCCTTTTTGTTGTCTACAAGTTACTGCTGAAGATCATGAAAATGTGGAAATAATGGATAAGGTAGAAATGTATTATTGGACATGGGGTAAATTTTAATTCAGGTTATCAATTCAAATTTATCTATAATCCAGGTTTGAAATAAATTTAAAAAACAAAAAGTTTGTTTCTATTGTTTGTACATTTTTTGATCGCCTAATTGCAGAAAGCAGTGGCTGAAGCCTCGGGCATGTGAGAGCTGTGAGGAATCAGAAGCTGTAGTTCTAACCTCTTGGGCTCCCTTAAATTGACCCTGCTCCTGAATTCACAGTGTATACCAAATAGGATTCCTTTTAGAAATAATTTCCCAAAGCCTTTTTTCCTGAACTGTATTGCTTTGGCATATTATTTAATGTGTATTAAGTTCCTGTAGAATGTGGGTTTTATACAACTGAAAAAAGAAGTCACTCCTTTTCTTTAGTTTCCTCATTCTAAAATCTTTGACAAATAATGAGAAAAACACACTAAAAAATATTTTGCTTCACTCCATGAAAAGGCAGCGGCTGGGTTGGCACAGTAGATATTATCTGTGAAAGTAAGAAAAACTCAAATTTTTCTGATTGCGTATTTTGTTCACTGGAGATTGTAATAGGCCAAGAGTTGTTTTTTCACCAAAGTCAAATATAGTGCAAGAATGTTAGCACACCTGCATTTGGTCCTAGTGCTCGTTTTTTATCTCAGCAGTGACCTCCAACCTGGAGCTGAAGGAAAAAAAAGAATTAAAATCCCCAGGTAGTTTTGATTAATTCCCTCAAATGGCTTTATTGTATGATAAGACTAGAAATAGCTGGAATGTAGTCCTTTTGTGTGGAAATGTAGTGCTTTTCAGGATGTCTGTGGATGAATAAAAATGATCCAGAGCCTTGCTGTTAACCAATAAACTTGTATTTTACTGTGATAAAAGATGTTTAGATAAGCATTCAGTTCTGGGACGTTGTGTAGTTTTAGTTATTTTATAATTTCTTCAGGAATATTTCTAAGAGAACATTTAAATATGCTGAGCTCTCCATGTATTATATCACTCTAAATATAATTCCTGTCCCTGAAAAGGGTTTTTTTGTTTGTTTGTTAGACTTTTTGAATGTACAAATCTGAAAATATTTTTAAAATCTATAGCCCATGATAGCAAAGCTGAGATGTCTAACCATTTAAAACCTATTAAATGAACAAGGCAAACAAATCTGAGAATATTTTTAAAAATCTACAGCTCATGATAGCAAACCTGAGATTTCTAACTATTTAAAACCTATTATGTGAACAAGGCTGAAGTATTAAAGTGGTAGGACTTGCCAGTTAATGTAAAATGTGTTCCTGAGTTTCTGCTGTTTGCTTTCTCCACACTCTGACTTTTCAATCTCACAAACACATATGCTACTGGATGAATAATTTATGCTTTAGTGCATAAATATTTTATCACTTGATTGTTTGCATGGTGCATTTTTACATTTGTTTAGGGGCATCATTTCTATGTAAAGTGGATTTCATAGGAGGTTAGCAATTTACCATGTCACTGTTAACATTCCAGATGTTGAATGTGGAGGAGGTTTTTATATCAGAAGCTTGGTCAGTGACATTGGCAAAGGTAAGCATAAAGATGAATTATGAATTATCATTTAGAGAGTAATATTCCTTTTTGATGGGAAGAGGGAATTTTCTGTTTTTCATATCTCTGAGTACTGGCCTTAGGAATTGTATTCTTGCTGCCTTCAGCCTTAGAAGCATTTTAGGTTTATGGCATATAATTATCAGCATCAGCAGCTGCAGTGAAATGCTTGTAATGGCAGAAAAGAGAAAGAGAGGAACACGAGATGAAGATGGGAATAATGAATGTAAGGGCCAACATTTTTTCAAGTACAAAATATTTTAACTCAAATTAGGGATAAGTAAAAAAGATTTATCCTTCTAAAAGTTATTTTCGTGATACAAGTCAGTTTTTTAAAAACTGGAAAGCCATAGTGTCACAAACAGCCGGAAAGCTGCAGTTCTGGCTCCGCCATTTGCTGGCAGTTGTGACAGTGGACGGGTCATATTACCTCATCTGCAAAGAGAGAGTAATAGTTACCTCTTGGGGTTGCTTTATGAGTTAAATAAGAAAATGTGTGCAAGTTCCTTGTAGACTTTAAAGCAGTTTATAAGGTGAGTTATTAAATATTATTTTACTACCTACTCATTTCTTAATCTCAAGGCTCTTGGTTGTGATTTTGGATTATTACAATTTTACGTAGGGGTGTTTTTGAGAGGTTTGAATTGAGTTCTGTCATTTGGAAAACTGCAGACTGTGAAATACTGAATCATTTATCTTGTGGATCTTCTTTTCACCTTTTGTTGCTGTAGAACTCTCTTCCTGTGCCAATGTATTAGAGCTGACCCGGACCAAACAGGGGCCATTTACGCTAGAAGAGCATGCCCTTCCTGAAGACAAATGGACAATTGATGACATCGCACAGTCTCTTGAGCATTGCTCATCTCTTCTCCCAGCAGAGCTGGCACTTAAAAAATCAAAACCTGAGGAGTCTAGCGAACAAGTTTTGAGCTGTGAATTTATAACTCTAAATGAGACAAAGGGAGAAGATGATGTAATTAAGACATTTTAAGATTGGCTGGGGATTGTCATTGTCTCCTGGTTGACATTTGAATCCTGTGTGCGGAATGACAAGCTATATGCAAAAGATGAACTATTCCCTTTTTTTGTGCATGAAGAAAAATGGCCTTCATTTACAGTTTCTATAGTGTACAATTTATCTGCTACGCATTATAAATAGCCTTGCAGTTATTCAGTTCTTTCTTGTACTATGGGATATTCTTTTAGGATGTCATTGTGTTAGATTGGATTCAGGAAAATCAACTTTCTGATTTTAATCTTGCTTCAAAGTCTTTTCCTGTGAAAAAGTTGACCACGTTTTCTAATCAAAGAAAAAAAAATGATGTACATGTTTCTTTGATGTCACAAAAGTGAATGTAAATTAGTGTTTCTTTGATTTCATTTTAGCTTCTTGGTGGCTTTGTTGTACTAAATTTTTTAACTATGTTTGAAAAGACCATTATTTAACTCTTACATTTTGGAGAATTTATGATTATTAGAACATTTCTTTGATAAGACTGCACTTACTTGGTAATAGTTGTATTTGTTTAGATCTTGGGAACTAATAAAGTTTTATAGTAAATGTGGGGAAATGAACCAAATTATTGCTGCTACCACTAACAGGATGTAAATAGAAGACTCTATGTTAATTAAATTCCCTCTCTTCTACCGTTAGTGCAGAGGACAGCTCCTATGGCTCATATTTTGGCCGCTGTGAGATCTTTCCCCTTGTAATTTCATCAACACGATTGACCACTCTGTACCAAGTTACTAAATATCCTGATTTCTAAAAATCAAACTAAAGAATGTGTCTTCACTTAAAAATTTCTTTTCTATATTCTTTAGTATTTATTTATGCCTCTTTATAGGGCATTAATCCCCATGACATTGTTTTTTTAGTTTGCTCTTGCAAGTGGTATTTATAGACGTTGAGATAGCTGCCCTGCATTTCCAGTTAATCTCTTCTGCTCTAAATATTTAAATACAGTTATTCTCAAACGTTTTCATTCAAATAGCCTGCTGAAAGTTCCCTATCCCTCTTTACTGTAATTTTGAAAACATAGTCACATTACAAAATAGTTAATTTCATATGTAGTAAGTGCTTCATATGTTTGTTATGGGAAAGCGATCTATTATGCAACCAGTCTGTAGAAATGTTCAAGTCCTTCTTCATTTATTCAAATAAATATAGTGTCAGAGGAAGAATCATTAAAAATTTCATAAAATAGGAGTTTTTAGATTTTTATTGGTTGCCTTTTTTTAAAAGATGGTTTCCTGCTTGTAATCTCAACATTTTTATTTATTTATATTTTTGCTTTTTCTCCCCAAATCCCCCCAGTACATAGTTGTGTCTTTTAGTTTTGGGTCCTTCTAGTTGTGGCATGTGGGACGCCGCTTCAGCACGGCCTGATGAGTGGTGCTGTATCTGCGCCCAGGATCCGAACCAGCGAAACCGTGGGCTGCTGAAGCGAAGCTCACAAACGTAACCACTCGGCCACAGGGTCGGCCCCCCAAAAATTTTAAATGTGGAAACTAAAGTGGTCTTATTTGTGGTTAACCTAATATAAACTCAATATAAAAAGCTATATACTTCCAGTAGAGCATCTTCAGCATGTTGGCAACATGTTTTAAATGAAAATATTAAAACTATTTCTTAGTATGACACAGAAAATTATAAGGAAAAGAGCTTGATACCATGATGCACTAAATAAAAACCAAACACACAAAGTTGTAAATTGAAAGTTTACATTTTATATATTCATATCTAGTGCCCTGCAGTTTGTGTCAACCAGGGGTGGCAGTGGCTGCCTCTGTCTGTTGTAATGGCACAGGGTACGGTATGTCTTTGTGCACTGCCAGTTAAGGTCCAAATAGAGTAATGTTTACACTTTAGAAAACAACTGGGGCATTTCTGCTCTCTTTCTCAACTTAAAAGTTGACATGTATAGTTTACTAATGGAGAAGAGTAAAGATTATTTGGAAAGACAAGTGACTTTAAAATGGTAACAAATCTTTCTCTTTTATATTGAAAACATTGAAGAAAATTTTGCCAAATGGAAAAACTTCCCATAATCCTCACTATCCTGATGCAGGGACTTCAAAACTTTAATTTTCTATTACTATTTTCCCTTCTTTGTTCACATGATTGCAGTCTTAAGACACCTATAGTTTTTAATTGACTTTTTAAAATTTCATATTATCTGGCTTGTTTGTATTTAGTTTTGATAATAATTTTAATCTTATCACTTCATATTCAGTTTATTTAAACAATTTCTCTATTGATGAATACTTATTTTCAGTTTTATTAGGATAAATTCCTAGGAGTGGGATTATTAAGTGAAATAATATGAACAATTTTATGGTTCTTAATATGTTTGCCTTACTGCTTTCCCAAAGAGTTGTAACATTTTAAAGTGTCACCATTTGAGTATATCAGTTCACTAGAAGTTTACAGCTTTGGGTGGGGGTTTTATATGTTGTTGTTGCTAATTTAGTTAAGTATATGAGTTCAAAATTGCTCTAATTTGCTTTTGTGTGACTTTTCCATATACTTTGTTCATTTATATAAATAAATGTCTTAATGGTTTATACATTTCTATGAGTTATGTACGCAGTAAATACTTGGTAGAAGTATTTTTATGGCCTTTTTAATTTTAATTTAATTTTTGATTTTTCCTAACTAAATTTGCTAACTAATTTTAATAATTCTTCCCCTTTTATAGTTGTCAGATTTATGAGTCTGAATAAATTTTTTTTAACTTTAAAATATTATTCTTAACTCTCATAAGCAGCTGAAACTGATCAAGATGCTCTGAAAAGTTCAACTCATCCATAAAACAGAGTAGTTTTTTCCTGAGAGTCTAGTATTTAAGTGCCAACTGTTTTTTTAATTTTAATCAAAATATCTTAAAAATGTCTGTGCCTTATGTATTTCTAGGCCTAAAGCTTCGTAACATAATAGAGTTGTTTTACTTGTAAGAAAAACATGTATTAGAAATTCCTGAAAATGTTTCAACCTGGAACATGCCAAATTACTTCATTTTGACACTTTAACTTTTTATATTTCTGAAAAATATTATTAACTTCAAAGTCAGCAAAAGTGGTCATCGAATTATTTATGATTTTAAAATCCATGAGCGTTAAAATAATACAAATTTGCCCTCTGCTAATTCAAATTTATAAAATTTGAATAAGGGCTAAACTCACATTTTCCTATACTGATTGGATCTTTTCTTCTTAAATACTTGAGTTATTATAAGCTACTGATCCATTATCAGAAATAATTCATTGTAGGAGAAAAGAGTGCTTTATATCAGGTCTTCAGTACATTTTATACCTCTTGGACCAGTTTGAAATTTGTGTCAGATTTACAATGGGCATTTAGAGGTTCAATTAGATGGTGAATTGTTCTGTTTCAAAGGAAGAAAGTAATTTATCTTATTTCATGGTGTATATAATAGAAAAAATGTAATTCAAAAGCACTCTAAAATGTTGAAACATTTAAATGGAGGAACATAATAGATAAAAACTTTATGGATTGAAATGAGTATAATGGCCTTGTAGTTAAATCTAAACAGAAGGCTTATCTTGAAACTATTTCTTTAAGGTATGTGTGGGCAGTTCTAGTTTGGCCTAGTCATTCATTAAATATCATTTGTTAAACACTACATCACTCTTGAATCAGTAATGCTTCCTATTTTCGACTTGAGTTAAATTCTCTCTATGAACAGGAATATTTCAGATTGCTGTTATAAACGGTGATATCAGTAGGAAAGTTGAAGTCAGAAATTAATATTTTGCTCTTATCCATAACCCTTAAAATATAGCATGTTAAGGTTGTCTTTATTAATCTATTATTAATTTTTTATCTAGGCAAATCACTTAATATTTTGGGCCTGAGTTTTCTTATTTTTAAAACAAAAGGAATGGCCTAGTCTGTCTCTAAGAACTTTTCCAGCATTAAAATAGCAGGCTTCTAAGTGTAGGTAATTTGTATCTATTATGTTCAGAAATTCATTCTTTATGAACCCGAATTTTCATGTTGTTCATCAATTCCAGAAAATTCTTATCATTTATCTCGTTGAATATTGCATATCTTTCATCTAGTGGTCCTATTAGATTTATGTCTTACCTTCTCATTTTATTCTATGTGTCTAATTACTCTTTCATATTTTCCATCTCTTTGTCCCTCTGTGCTGCATCTGGGGAAATTTTCTTTGAATCTCTTTTCCAGATAGTGAATTCCTTCTGCTATTTTAATTTACTGTTTCACTACCTATATATTTATTTCATTGATTATTGTGTTTTTACAAAATTTCTAGAACAACTCTTTTTTCGAAATCCCACTTTTTTTGTGTGTTGTCTTATTCTTTAATCGGATTTTAGTTTGTACATAGAATATATACATGTTCATAGATATAACTTTTACTGATATTTAATATCTATACAGGAAATTACACGTATCATCAATGTATAGCCTGATGAATTTTCACAAAGCAAACACATGTATAACCAGCAGCCAAATCAAGAAAATACTAGCCTGCCAGAAGCCCTCCAGAAGTTCTCTCCAGTCACTAGCCACCCACCACCAAGGCTAACCACTTCTAACATTATACATTATTAATTTTGTCTGCTTTTGTGCTTTATATAAATAGACGCATACAGTATATACTCTCTTACTTTTGCTCAAAATTTCATTTGTGAGATTCTTCCATATTGTTGCCCATGGTTGTAGGCTATTCAATCTCATTATTGTTTAGTATTCTATTGTGTGAATACCACCATTTATCCATTCTACTGAATGATGGGCACTTTATTACCTTCAAATTTTGAGTGTTTTTTAGTATTCCATTATAGCTTACTCATTATACCTCGCTATTGGCTTGTTAGTTATACCTCTTTTAAAAATGTTCTTAGTGTTTGCTGTAGGATTTATGATATATGTGCCTAATTTATCACAGATTACCTTCATTGTACCACCTCATGTATAAAGAAAAACCTTACAATAGTATATTTCCATTTCTTATTCCCTATCTTTTGTTCAGTTTTCAAACATTTTACTTTTACATGTGTTATAAACCCTCTAATATATTGGGTGTTTTTTGTTGCTCTTTGTTTTTACTTTATTGCTTTAGACCAGAGGTCAGCAAACTATTTCTGTAAAAGGCTAAATAGTAAATATTTTCGGCTTTGCAGGCCACATGGTTTCTCTTGCAACTACTCACTTCTGCTGTTGTCACATGAAAGCAGCATAGACAGCACACAGAAATGAATGGATGTGTTTATGTTCCAATAAAACTGTACTTGCCCCATGCTGGAGCTTGCTGACCCCTGCTTTAGACTGTCAGTTATCTTCTAAAGAGATTAAAAATCACAAAAAATATCTTTTATATTTATCTATATCCTGGTGGTCTTCATTTTTTATGTAGATCCAAATTTCTATCTGGTATCATACTCCTTCTGCCTGAATAACTTCCTTTAATGTTTCTTGTAGCACAGGTCTGAGAGCAATGAATTCTCTCAGCTTTTGTCTGAAAAGTGTTTATTTCACCTTCATTTCTGAAAGCTATTTTTGCTGGGTATATAAGTCTGAGTTGGTTAACTTTTTTCATTCAGCACTTGAATGATGTCATTCAGTTATCTTCTGGGTTGCATAG
This sequence comes from Equus asinus, assembly GCF_041296235.1. NCBI lineage: Eukaryota > Metazoa > Chordata > Mammalia > Perissodactyla > Equidae > Equus > Equus asinus. The sequence goes on along the minus strand of NC_091791.1, from coordinate 17,046,972 downwards.
TTTCTCTAGCTGACTTCAAAGTTATCTTTAGTTTTCAGCAGTTTGATGTATCTAAATGTGCTTTTCTTTGTATTTATCCTTTTGGGGGCCTCTGAATTTCTTGCACTTTCAGTTTGTTTCATCAATTTTGGAAAATTCCCAGCCATTATCTTTTCAAGTATTCTACTCCATGCTCTCTCTTTTCTCCTGTTGGGACTCAAATTATTGTGATGTTCAACCATTTGATATTGGCTCACAGCTCTTGGATGCTCTGCTCTTTGTGTGTGTGTGTGTGTAAATTTCAGTTTGGTTAATTTCTATTGACCTATCTTCAAGTTCGTTTATTCTTTCCTCAGCCATGTCCAGTGTGCTGAGACAGCTGTAAAGAAACTCTTAATCTCCAATATCATGTTTTTTAATTCTAGCATTTTCATTTAATTCTTTTTTCTGGTTTCCATCTTTCTGCTGAAACTCCCTATCTGTTCGTGCATGTTGTCTACCTTTTCCACTAGGCCCATTAACATATTAAAGTTATTTTAAAGTCTTTGATAGTTCTAACATCTGGGTCATATCTGAGTCTAGTTCTGTTGATTACTTTGTCACATACAGTCTTTTTTTGTACTTGTGTGTGTGTTTCATATTTCTTGACTGAATGCTAAATATGGTGTGTAAAATAGACTGAGATAAATAGTATTTGCATCCAGACATGGGCACACATCTCCTGTCCAGCCATTAGTGTGGGGAATTGGGGCAGTCTAGTCAGTAGTTGAAACAGGTTTGAGTTTGTTGTTGTTATGTTTCCCATCAGTGTGCCAGACTTCAAATCGCTGTGGGAGTAGGCTGCTGCTACTTTGTGCTTAGTGGGGGCATGGATTGCAGACGGATTTTTCTCAGTGTTTCCATGCTCAGATTCAGTGAGACCTTGACACCTATGCCACAGAAGGAATCTAAGCCATGCTTTTTCAACTCTCTCAGCAGTAAGCTGTTGTTGCATGTTACTCACTGAGGTTCAAGAGGGCTGTTTCTTGGTTCTCTCACTCCAGCCTCAGTCTCAGGCAGGCACTGTGCTCCTGGACTTCAGGGTGGAGTTTCTCAGCAGTTCGGCCCCTTCCCCAGTGGTAGCAGATCTCCGCTTTGTATCAGTGCAGCATCCTAGGCCAAGTTGATTCTCTATCCCTCCTCCAGTGGCAGGCAGCTTTTGCTTCTATCCTTCCACCAAAGGCAGTGGATCTTTGCTTGAGTTTCTTCTCCCCCACAGTAGCTTATGGCTTCTGCTTCATGTAAGAGAAGCTTCCATGTAGCAGGTGGGTTTCATGCCTTTGTGTCATCCACAGGGTCCCTCTCAGGTCTCCTGCCCTGCCCCCAAAGTTTCTCATGAGCACCTCGTGGAGACCTATGGAAAAGAACTAGGAAGTGACTTCCTTTGTGTCTGGGGCTCCTAGAATTTCTAAACTGACACTCTTGGCCTTTATTACAAATTCATTACAATTTCAGTTGTTTTTATCTTATCTGCTTTTATAATGACTGCCTCTTCCTTCCGTACTGTGCCAAAAGTGAAACAAGTCATGTTTCCTCTCTCTCCTCAGAGGAGCTTGTCACTCATTTGAGTGCATTTTACCTCGCAACCTCAGCTCTTTAATGGGCTCAAAAAGTTATCCAGCTTTCTCTTGCTGTTAGGATGGGACTGACATTCTCTTGAAGCTTTCTACGTCCTAAGTGGAATCAGAACCTTAAAGAATGCTTTCATATTTTTTCCAGCATTTATAGTTGCAAGTGTTTTCAGGTTATTTTCTCCACTGTTTTTGCTGGAAATGGAACTTTACACATCTGAAGAGTAGTTAAACTTAACTGACTTGCAACACCATAACATTGTAATTAGTCTTATAACCTTAAAAAATAATCTGTCGATCCATTGACTAATGGCAAAGCATTTAATAAATTAGCATTCATCTATTCAGGGAGCTTCAAAATTATTTGACTTTTAATTCTTCCATTAGAAGTGAGAAAATTAGGGCATAGAAAAGAAAAGTAACTTTCCCTGACTCCACGTTAATACATTAGTAAGAACAGGTCTCAGAGGCCAGATATCTTAAGTCATTAATAATCTTTTGGCTCATAGAATTGGCTATATAATCTAAAGATGATGACTAGGTGATTTTATTCCATATAATTTAAATATGTCAACTGTCAAATATTCACAAGTGCCTTTGCGTGGGGAAACAATGTATAGTACACAAAAGAAGTCTTGAAGACATAGTCCAGGCTTGTAAGAAATTTCCTTTACTTCAGATGGGAACTCAAGAAATGTACATATGAAAAGATAAGTAGTGGTACAAGACAATACATAAGAATCAGTGAGTGGTATAACCAAAAAATGCTTGTCATGTTTCAGGGAGCAGTAATTAATTTCTGCAAACATCTGTTGAGCTCCTACTGAGAACAGAGGAGGGAGAACACAAGATGTCCAGTGATTAGGATAGGGGCATTGAGGAAGAGGGCCTTGAGCAATAGATAATGTTCAAAGAGTTAAGAGAGGAGAGTAGTTCAGGAGGGGAGAACAGTTCCAGCAACAATGGCAGTGTACAAGACATAGTCGGTCAGGAAAGAGGAGAATGGCCTGGATGGAGAAGACTGTTTTGTGTTAGCATGTGTTTGGAAAGGCAGATTGGAGTTACATCGTTTGGAGCCTTGAAAGCCAGAATTGGGTAAAGCTTTAGAGGAGGGCCTGGTTTAACATGAAAGCTTTATTTTATTTATTTATTTATTTAAAGATTTAATTTTTTCCTTTTTCTCCCCAAAGCCCCCCAGTACATAGTTGTATATTCTTCGTTGTGGATCCTTCTAGTTGTGGCATGTGGGATGCTGCCTCAGCGTGGTTTGATGAGCAGTGCCATGTCAGCGCCCAGGATTCGAACCAACGAAACACTGGGCCGCCTGCAGTGGAGCGCGTGAACTTAACCACTCGGCCACGGGGCCAGCCCCGGAAGCTTTATTTTAAGGAGATTAATCTGGCAGTGATGTGTGGCAAGAATTGAAGAGATAGAAACAGGAGGCAGAGAGCACAGTTAGAACTGAGTCTGGTGCAGTATTAGGATCGAGGTAATAAAAAACTCCAAACTAGAGTATTACCAGATAATGGATGTTTGGATGGACAGTTTAAATGAAAATTGATGGTATTTGGTGATTTATTAGATAGTTGAGGGCCAGGGAATTGGAGGAAAAAGTGATTAGCAATTGTCATCAAATAATTTTTCTTGAAGGGAATGAATCTGAATTTTTGTAGAAGAGTAGCATTTTCTTGGGTGTTGGTTAGCTGGGGAGTTGCCTATGGTAACGATGACCACCGTGCTTGTTTCTCTTTTAACAGCCATGAGTTCCTCCTTGATGGAAGAGTGAGCCTCCCGGGAAGAACCGTGCCTTTTCACTTCTCTCCAAAGTGTCACATAGAGTGGGTTTGCTGAATTTAATCTATCGTTAGGGATTCCCAATTATTATTTGAAATATGAAATCATGCCCGTGGTCGAGAGCATGGGCTCTGGAGCTCTAGGTTTTCCAAGCACTACTGCTTATCAGCAGCTATTAACCTTAGGCAAGTTAATTAAGTTTTCTGAGCCCTAGTTTCCTCATTTTGTAAAGTGGGGATATTAATAGTGTCTACTTCATAAAACTGTGAAGTCTAAATTAGGTCATTCAGGTAAAGTGTTTAGCATTATTCTTAGAATTCAGTAAATAGTAAACACAAGCAAATGTTATATACCTGATTTATATGTAAGAGAAGGATAAATCTGAAAATCTCACGGTTTAAGGATTCAAAGTTTACATTCCAAAGATGCTTTATAAGATATTGTTTTGGTAGGAAGAATTGAGTTGAAACAAAGAATTTCCTACGAGCAAAGATTATTCAACAGTGCCATAGGCTGTTGATGCAAGTAGGAAAAGTCTTTAGAGAATGTAGTTGTTCACCTTTTGTATATTGTGTGCTAAGTAGATATATATATCCACACACACATGCCATTAAAGCTAGTAAACCCATTTCATTTACATCATCTCATTTGAGCCTCCAGCAAGCCTGTGAAGTGGCAAGGATCAATCTTTATTTGTTATTTCGGTGAAGAAGCTGAAGTGGTGCTGAGTACTAGGGGACTCGCCAAGGCTTCCATAGCCAGAGTGGCCGAGCTGGGTCTCTGTCCTCTTCTGATTCCAAAATGCTGTTTACAGTACATCTGGAGAAAAGTGATCTGAAGCACAGATGTTTAGTGGGAGGAATGAAACACATGCTGTAGTGCCAAAAAATAACTGGGAATAAAAGCAGAAAACAAGACATTTGTTTCTGTTACAATATGACAGAAAATAAGGCTCTTGTGGTTTGGGATTGAGCATTCAGAGAAGAAGTGGGGAGCCGTTTAATTTGGGTGAGAGGACTCCTGGAACACTGCATCTGGTTCTGGGCTGCTCATTACTGGGCTTATGGAAACCAGCTGGACGAGGTTCAAAGAAAAGCTCCAAAATGATTAAGGGCCTGATGGCACTGATTAATAAGGAAAGATTAAAAGAATTAAATATGTATAGCTCAGCTAAGCAAAGACTGAGGAAAAACAAGCTAAATGTGTACAAATATCTGAAATGTCTAAACATTAAAAAGGGAGATTAATTAGTTAGCATGATACACGGGGGTGTAATATGCTGTAATAGGATGACAATTTAAGCTGAGCACAAGGAAAAATTTCCTGATCATCTATTAAGTCTGTCTGTGGCATAGCCTTTCCCTAGAGAAACAATAGAGATCTCAAGCCTTGTGACTCCCAAACTTTCCTGGGAATTAGGTATTAGATGATGTTAGAGAATTATTATTAATTTGGTTAGGTGTGATAATGGCATTGTGGTTATATAAGAAAATGTCATTTTTGGAGTTGCTCTGAAATAAAGGTAGATCAACATGATGTGAGAGATTTGCTTAAAAATACACAGCAAGGAAAGTAGGGAGGAAGGACGGAAGGGAGGGAAAGAAAGCGAAAAAAGAGAGAGAAGGAAGGAAGAGAGGGAGGAAGAAAAAGAACGAAAGAAAAGGGGAGATGAAGCAAGTGGAGCAAAATGTTGATAACATTGAATCTGAAGGAAGATAATATTGAGTTCCTTTTATTCTTCTCTTTACTTTTATATATAAATAAATAAAATAATTATATATATAAATTAAGTAAAAAAGTTAAATAACATTTTCTTGAACAAAACGCAGTAGCGCCTTAATCCCTGGCCTCCCTGGGTAGTAAAGCCTTCCTGCCATCAGGCAGACTTCTGGTTGACCAGGGCTGCCAATGGGAGGGATAAATGCCTCCTTTCACCATCTTACTTTGGCGATGCAGAATGGCCTAGGCTGAAGGACTCTTTAAAACTGTAGATAGAAATCCAAGAAAATCCTGAGAATTGTAGGCCTCTAATGGTAGCTTCAGGACATAGAATTTCTAAGGGGAAAGAGCAGAGAGAGCAGCGTTGTTGGCCCATGAACAGCTGACCTCTCCTTTTCTCCTGTCCCTTGTTCATGGTAAAATACTGGCCACTGAGCTGAGATCCACGTGCCCTCACAATGACCCAAACCTTTTCTCTTGAATGAAGAAACACTTTCCCCTTATTTGTTGAGTTTGAAAAGCAAAAAGAGGGGTAATTCAATAAAGTAAAGTGAAAGATTTCAAAACCCAGCCAACACCTATGAGGCTGAAGTTAAAAAAAAAGATTTTTAGGCACCATCTTCTCTCCTTTAGCCTCTAGGAGAATCTCACCTCACCTTCCTGCGAGTGAATGTTTAGCGCAGGAGGATTAGGGAGCATTTGGAATGTATGCCCTAACTGTGATCTTTTGTTGGTTAGAGGAATAAATATTTTATCTGAATTTCACTGATGGCAATCAAGCATGAACACAGACCCAGTATTTGAGGACCTGTCATGTCTGAATTTCTCCAGAGTGCACAACTAGGCCAGCAAATGGCAGTTGGAGTGAGGCTGATTCCAGCTCAGTGTAAGGATGGGCCTTGTAACCATTGGAGCTGTCTGGAAATGAAGCAGAGGCTGAATGGTGGTCAAGCTTGGTTGAGTCTATCAGAAACAGACATCCTTTCTCCAGCCTCAGACTCACTGTCTTAGCTCAGGCCCTTATCGTCTCTTACTTAGGCTCTTGCAGTAGCCATAATTAGGCTTCCTTGCCTCTAGTTTTTCCTTCTGCCGTCATCCTCCACCTTGCCTCCAGAGTGGCTGTTCTGAAACACAGCTGGTCCTGTCATTCCTCTGTTTAAATTCTTAGCACTTCCAAAATAAAGCATGACAAGGACCATATCTTATTTTTGACTATATCCCTGGTGGTTCGCACCTTGCCTAGCATATAGACATTCTCCAATCAAGATTTGATTGAATCCATGCAACCTCAATGCTTCCCACTCTTCCAGCTGCCTCTCTGTGCCTTTGTACTTACATAACCTCTGCCCAGAGGAGCTTTTTTCCCTTGTCCACCCAGCAGTTTTTCAAGACTCAAAGTTTGTAGTAATGAAGTCTTTTTTGACAGCCCAGTCAGAATTAATCCATCATCTCAGTTGCCATGGCACCTCATATATACATTCATTATCATACTTAGCACCTCATTTTAATCATACACTTACTTTTCCTCCCCATCAGACTATGGGCTCTTTGAGAGCAAATACCATGTTTTCACCTTCATTTCTTCAGTGCCTTGCACATTCTAGGCACTCAGTATAATCAGATAAACCTTGGCAGCTGTGATGTTCCTACTATGAGAAGACTATCTTCCCATAGCTCAACAAAGTTTAAGTAAGTGAATAAAGTAAGATGGTCTTCATCCAGCACATTTTTGCTGACTGTGTACTTTCCATCTGGGCAGCTTTCCTGTGCATGGTTCAAGGAGAGCGTAGAACACAGACCAGAGATGTAACTGATCTTTAAGTTAACCTTTGGCCTGTCGCTGGTCCTTGAACGGGGAAACATTTCCCCCTGTTCCTATGCTTTAGGGACGGGAAGATGAGTAATGCAGTGATACATGCCGGAAATATTTATTCCCCTACCCTAAGCTGCCTCTCAACTTTAAGAAGCTATGAAAGAAACAAGATAATACATAACTTATTCTAATTTGTGGTAGCGTTGTTTATTTGTTTCCTTTTTAAGGAAGAGGTGGAATTGGATTGTTTGTTTGGTTTCTCATTCAATAAGAAGCATCTTAATATAACTAGTCTGGACATCTGTCCCATTTTCAAAAATTACAAGTTTCGATCATTGCTAAATTGTACAGATCCCAATCTGTCTGCTCTGCATACATTTGCATTTATAAAAGCAGACGCAGACTAAAAGTCTTTCTAATGCAATCCCCTAAATGTGTGAAGTATTAGATTGCTTTCCCCCATTGGTTTATGCATTGCTAAGGGCTTAAAAGGATCATTGATTTGAATTATTTAATGTGTACGGCAGGTTGAGTTTCCTTTTTTTTTTTTTAAAGAACCTTTGGGGACATTGCTTTAGTTTTTTTTTTTTTTAATGTTAAATCTCGTTTTTCTTTGAAAATAAGAAGTTAAAGCTATATTCACATAAGCTCTCAAAGTGCCAGATTTTCATTGTGTTTTTAAACCATCTAGGAAATGTTTGATTCTAATGAAACGTTACTGCTGAAAATTGGCATGAAATTGCTGGGCTGGAAATATAGTTATAACCACATATTATTCTAATGTATTATTTTTTAGTTTTTGGAGCTGATGCAGATGAAATAAAAGAGAGAGAGAGAGAGCCTAATTATAATAAAAAGCCATCCTGGATTTTTGTTGTTGTTGAAATTTAAGCCTGTTTGGACTCAAATTCAGTAAGCACAGTCCTGGACTTTAAATGTTGTACATTTTTGCTGTGTAATTTAAATCTTAGCTCCTATTGTTTTTTGATGGTTTACTCTTTCCCTGTGGAAAGGCAGTTGTGCTGTGTCGGCACAATTTGTGATGGTAACATCTGGGTGAATGGATTTATTTTAGTTTGTGTTGTGTTCAGAAAGCTTGCCAAAAATGGAGCCTTGTTTGTGATGTCTAGCGTGGCTTCCTATAACAAAGCAGTCTTATTTAATCCATTTGCCAGGACACTGCATAAATAAAAAATGGAAGTCCCATCCACATAAAGCAATCATGTGACGTAAAAAGTTTAGGTGGGGAATTAATAGGGTGGCTATATAGTTCATGATCTAAACGCTGACACTTTTGAGAGTGAAAGGGGAGGGCTAAAATAATTAAGACATTAATTCATCTACAACAGGTATAAACTGGGAGCATCCAGGACACCAGATGCCATTGTCACCCTAACTAGGAAGCTTGCCACTACCATTAAAGGTCTTCTCTTCCATGGTGTACAGCAAATTCTTCTGGGAATTCTGGGAAGTCATTGATGTAGCTCTGTGTCAAGGAGCGATATGGTAGGAATTCTAATATATCAGACAGTACAACACTTCCCTGGCTTTGTAGCAGGTAAAATCATGTTAAGACAGAAGACAAAGCAACCGGGACTTGACAAAAGGGCAGACATTGTCTAATAATAAACCTGCAATAACTGATGGTAAATTTATGTTATTGGCTAAACATCTTTCTTAACAAATCAGGTAAATTTAGCATGTGGGAAGGCACAGAAATTGATAGCCTACAGGAAAGCTGTGGCTTTGATTCCAGAGTCAGAAATATAGCCAAGTATGTCAGCAAATGAAATGTTTTCATTGTTATATGCCACGAGATGCAGCTACTGTCCTATTTTCACTTACAGTAATTCCTTCTGAAGTAATATACCTTAAGAATAGCTGCAGCTTCTCAAATCCATAAGAGGAGTATATGCTGCTTGCCACACTTTCCTTTTTCCTGAAGGTCTCTTTGAGGTCTTTCAAGAATGCAATTCAATTCAGCAAATATTAGGGCACCGAGTGAGCGTTGGGTGCCCCTAAGATACAAAGAGATGAGTGAGCCCCTGCCCTCAGGGCACTTTTCTATAACACAAGAAAATAAAATGAATAAATAATAGTACTATACTACATAGGTAGGTGCCATTAAAAAGGTATATACGTTAAAGCTTGGTAGTATGTATTAAGGCTATTTACATCATTGGTCTATAATTTTCTGCATGTTGAAAATATCTTAAAATTTATAAAAATGTTCAGGGGCCAGCCTGGCGGCTCAGCAGTTAAGTTCGCACGTTCCACTTCGGCAGCCCAGGGTTGGCTGGTTCAGATCCCAGGTGCAGACCTAGGCACCACTTCTCAGCCCATGCTGTGGCAGGCGCCACATATATAAAGTAGAGGAAGATGGGCACAGATACTAGCTCAGGGCCAGTCTTCCTCAGCAAAAAGAGGAGGCTTGACAGCAGATGTTAGCTCAGGGCTAATCTTCCTCAAAAAAAAAGAAAACAATTTAAAGAAAAATGTTAAAAGGGATCTGTATCTGTATCTACATAGTACCATGAGAGTTTAGAGAACTGGAAAATTACACCTAGTTGTAAGGATCTGTGATGGCTTTATCTACCCTTTTCTGCAACATTCCATTCACATTAACTGTAACTTGGCTTCCCTAAAAACTCTCTCATGAAAAGAGTTTTCTTTCTTCCACACCTACTCAGTGGTAGGCAGCAAAACACACATTTTTGGGGTCCTCAGAACATTCCCTGTTGTTTGCCCTTGACAGTTTTTTTTCCTGAGGAAGATTCACCCTTAGCTAACATCTATGCCAATCTTCCTCTATTTTTCAGTATGTATGCTGCCAGCACAGCATGGCCACTAAGATAGCAGTATAGGTCTGCACCCTGGAACCAAACCCGGGCCACTGAAGGGGAGTGCACTGAACTTAACCACTAGGCCACAGGCGCTGGCCCTCCTTAAGTCTTTCATGGGAGGTTTACTCTGTCTTTCTCTCTTAACCTTGCCTGTCTCATGGACATTGAGTTTTGACTCCAAGCCTGCCTTCCTCCTCAGCCCATCCCTTGCCAAGAAAATCTGGTGTGTGCTCACTGCTCATCTTCACACTGCACAACTCCAATCCAAGCCACACACAGCTCTTGATTAGATTTCTGCAGTGGGTACTTTCTCTCCTGCATGAGTCTGTTCTCTGCACAATTGGCAATTGAGACTAGGGGGAGAAGCAGGTGTGGAATTCCAGGGGCAATTAATAGTCTGTTGTGCATATGCTGGTTTGAGAAGTGCTAGATATTCAAGAGTTGGCAGTTAGATAAGTCTCAAAAGAGAGATGGGAGCTGAAGTGCTGAGATTCTTCAGTGTATGGCAGGTGTTTAGAACCATGGGACAGGATGAGATAATCATCCTAGGGAAAGTGTAGATGGAGAAGCTAAATGGCTTCTGAGTCCTTAGTCATTCCAAATCAGGCTGACATAGTAGGAAGAAAGTCCAGGGAGAATAGAATCCTGAGAATCAAGGGACAAACTATTTCAAGAAGGAGGGACTGGTCAGTGCTACTGAGGGAAATAGTAAGACCAGAACAGAGAGGTGATCATTGGACCTGGAGAACTTGAGTTTGTTGATAATCTTGAAAAAAGTAGGTTCAGAAACTGCTTGAAATTATTTTCAAGATTGGTTGGGTGTGTACATTATCCCAGGCCAAAGGATCAGAAAAACAATATATACTTATTGAGCAGTTCCTGCATGCCAGGCACGATATGACCCCCATTTAAGTCTCACAGTAACCATCTAAGGTAAGTACTGTAATCCCTGTCTTACAGATGATGACATTGAAGCACAGATAAATTAAGTAGTTTCCCATTGGCCTTAAATTACACATTAGACCAGATGGACTTCATAGGTATATATAGAACATTCTATCTAAAAACTGCAGAATACACATTGTTTTCAAATGCACATGGAACATTCCCAAGGAGTGATCACATATTAGGCAACAAAACAAGTCTCAATAAACTTAAGAAGATTGAAATAATACCAAGAATCTTTTCTGACGACAAATGTATGAAACTAGAATAAACTCCAGAAAGAAAATCAGAGAAGCCATAAAAAAGTGGAGATTAAACAAAATGCTACTGAACAATGATTAGGTCAATGAAGAAATCAAAGGAGAAATAAAAAAGTACCTGGACACCAATGAAAATGAAAATATAACATGCCAAAATCTATGGGATACAGCAAAAGTGATTCTAAGAGGGAAGTTTACAGCAATTCAGGCCTACCTCAACAAACAAGAAAAATCCCAAATAAATAATCTAACAGAGCACCTAAAGGAATTGGAAAAAGAAGAACAAACAAAGCCCAAAATCAGCAGAAGGAACGAAATAATAAAAATCAGAGCAGAAATAAACAAAATGGGGACTGAAAAAACAATAGAAAAAAATCAATGAAACCAAGAGCTGGTTCTTTGAAAAGGTAAACAAAATTGACAAACTTTTAGCTAGACTCACCAAGAAAAAACAAGAGAAGCCTCAATAAATAAAATCAGAAATGAAAGAGGAGAAATTACCACAGGTACCTCAGAAATACAAAAGGTTATAAGAGAGTACTATGAAAAGCTATACACCAACAAATTGGATACTCTAGAAGAAAAGGATAAATTCTTAGAATCACACAACCTTCCAAAACTGAATCAAGAAGTAGAGGATTTGAATAGACCAATCACCAGTAAGGAGATGGAAATAGCAATGAAAAACCTCCCAAAAAATAAAAGTCCAGGACAGACAGCTTCCTTGGTGAATTCTACCAAACATTCAAAGAAGACTTAATACCTATCCTTCTCAAACTCTTCCAAAAAATTGAAGAGGAAGGGAGGCTTCCTAACTCATTCTACCAAGCCAATATCATCCTGATACCAAAACCAGACAAGGACAACACAAAAAAAGAAAATTACAGGCCAATATCACTGACGAACATCAATACAAAAATTCTCAACAAAATACTAGCAAATCAAATACAACAATATGTTAAAAAGATCATACATCATGATAAGTGAGATTTATTCCAGGGATGCAATGATAGTTCAACATCTGCAAATCAATCACTGTGATACACCACATTAACAAAATGAAGAATAAAAATCACATGATCATCTCAATAGATGCAGAGAAAGCATTTGACAAGACACAACATCCATTTATGATAAAAGCTCTAAATAAAATGGGTATAGAAGGAAAATACCTCAACAAAATAAAGGCCGAATATGACAAACCCACAGCTAATATCATTCTCAATGGAGAAAAACTGAAAACTATCCCTCTAAGAACAGGAACCATGCAAGGATGCCCACTTTCACTCTAATTTAACACAGTACTGGAAGTCCTAGCTAGAGCAATCAGGCAAGAAAAAGAAATAAAAGAGATCCAAATTGAAAAAGAAGAAGTGAAACTGTTATTATTTGCAGACAACATGACTTTATATATAGAAAACCCTAAAGAATCCACTAAAAAACTTTTAGAAATAATAAACAAATACAGTTAAGTCTCAGGATACAAAATCAACATACAAAAATCAGTTGCGTTTCTATACATTAACAATGGAGTAGCAGAAAGAGAAATTAAGAATACTATCCCATTTGAAATTGCAACAAAAAGAATAACATACCTAGGAATAAACTTAAGCGAAGAGGTGAAAGATCTGTACACTGAAAACTATAAAACGTTGTTGAAAGAAATCAAAGAAGACACAAAGAAATGGGAAGATATTCTGTGCTCTTGGATTGGAGGAATTAACATAACATAAATGTCCACACTTCTAAAGCAAATAGATTCAATGTAATCCCTATCAAAATTCCAACAACATTTTTCACAGAAATAGAACAAAGAATCCTAAAATTTATGTGGAACAACAAAAGACCCTGAATAGCCAAAGGATTCCTGAGGAAAAAGAACAAATTTGGAGGTGTCACACTCCCTGATTTCAAAATATACTACAAAGCTATAGTAACCAAAACAGCATGGCACTGGCACAAAAACAGACACACAGATCAATGGAACAGAATCGAGAGGCCAGAAATAAACCTACACATTTATGGACAGCAAATATTCGATGAGGGAGCCAAGAGCATACAATGGAGAAAAGAAAGTCTCTTCAATAAACGGCGTCGGGAAAACTGGACAGCCATGTGCAAAAGAATGAAAGTAGATCATTATCTTACACCATACACAAAAATCAACTCAAAATGGATTAAAGACTTGAATGTAAGAACTGAAACCATGAAACTTCTAGAAGAAAATGTAGGCAGTACACTCTTTGATATTAGTCTTAGCAGCATTTTTTCACATACCACGTTTGACCCAGCAAGGGAAAAAATAGGAGGAGAAAAAATGGGACTACATCAAACTAAAATGCTTCTGCATAGCAAAGGAAACCATCAACAAAACGAAAAGACAACCTAACAATTGGGAGAAGATGTTTGCAAACCACATATCAGATAAAGGGTTAATGTCCAAAATATACAAAGAACTCATACATCTCAACAACAAAAAACCAACAACCCAATTAAAAAATGGGCAAAATATCTGAACAGAGATTTCTCTGGAGAAAATATATGGATGACCAACAGGCACATGAAAAGATGTTCAACATCATTAATTATCGGGGAAGTGAAAATCAAAACTACAATGAGATATCATCTCACTCCATTCAGAATACCTATAATTAACAATACAGGAAACAATAAGTGTTGGAGAGGATGTGGAGAGAACGGAACTCTCATACACTGCTGGTGGGAGTGTGATCTGGTGCAGCCACTATGGAAAACATATGGAGTTTCCTCAGAAAATTAAGAATAGATCTACCATATGATCCAGCTATTCCACTGCTGGGTACTATCCAAAGAACTTGAAAACACAAGTGCATGAAGATACATGCACCCCTATGTTCATCGCAGCATTATTCACAATAGCCAAGACTTGGAAGCAACCTAGGTACCCAGGAAGGGACGAATGGATAAAGAAGATGTGGTATTTATACACAATGGAATACTATTCAGCCATAAGAAATGATGAAATCGGGCCATTTGTGACAATATGGATGGAACTTGAGGGTATTATGCTAAATGAAATAAGTCAGAGGGAGAAAGTAAAATATTGTATGATCTCACTCATAAGTAGAAGATTAAAACAATGACAAACAAACACATAGCAACAGAGAGTGGATTAGTGGTTACCAGAGGGGAAGGCGGAAGGGAGGAGGGAGAAAGGGGTGACTAGGCTCATGTGTGTGGTGGTGGACTGTAATTAGCCTTTGGGTGGTGAACATGATGTAATCTACACAGAAGTCGAAATATATTACAATGTACACCTGAAAATTATATAATATTATAATCCAATGTTACTGCAACAACAAAAAAATTAAATAGTTTCCCTAAGGTTACACCAGCTGATTAGTGCAGAGCTAGGATTTGAACCCAGGCAATCTGACCTCGGAACCCAAGTTCTTAATTACTAGACTGATGCTCACAGAAGACTGTGACATGTGACAAAAAAAAAGAGAGAGAGACCCCTCTAGATTAGAGAATTAGGAGTTGTTTACACAGAAGTAAAAATTAAAACTAATATTGGGTGAGGTCAGTGGGGGGAGAAAAGGTATGCATGTGGAAGAGAGACCCACCAGCAGAGGAGATGGTGAGCTGATCGCTGGCTGGGGATTAAATCCTTAAAAATACCGACAGATAGAGCCAGGTTTCTTAGACTCTCTGAAAAACTCGCCTTCCCTTTGATGAGCATGAGAACTTCTTGTCATCCCTCAATGTTATTTATAATCCAAATTATATTAAATATTGTGACTGAAATCAAAGCAATGGGAGGGACACAATGCCACTTTGTTTTCAAACTCTGCGCTCACTCTCAGATTCTTATATGTGTCTATACACAGACTAACAACACACACACATGAGTGTTGCTGATGTGGCAAGTGGGCAGAGAAAGTTGAACAGAATGAGCCGTGAACGAGAGGGTTAATCAGAGATAGAGAGAGAAGAATGGGGACAGGACTTCATAGTGAAACCAGGAGGCGAGATGTCTTGACCAAGAAGAGAGCGGCCAGAACTGCTGGACAGAGCAGGGCAGGGTTCCTTTGAGGGCTGCGAGGGCCTGGGTTACCTTAGTAATAATACAGCCTATGCAGCAGTGTTAGCAAGTGAGTATTGTTACAAGCAGAAAATTTGGCGAGGGAACATATGTTCAGTCCTATAGTGGACGATAGAATAACAACAAACCTAAACTCCAAAATCCATATTCTCGCTTTCCTGAGAGAAGTGATTGGAATTGCGGGTAACCTTGACGGAGGAAGGAAGGAAGCTCCACTGAAGCTGGGCTCGTTTTCAGCTGTCAGCGGAAAGACACAATTCCGCACCAGTCTCCACCAAACCTCTCAGGCTTGGCCAGTAGTCATTTTCCAACTTGTTTCTGTTACCTTTGAATTCCAAACATTTTTCCATCCGTTCTTTTCCGCTGTGCCAGCACTGATCAAGCTAAGTGGGAGAGTTTGCGCTATCAAGACGCCACAATTACTCACTGTGTCACTGTACGTGCAGATGGGGACTGTATGCAGCTCCTGCAGCCCGTGCACCAGAGGGTGCTTTTGAAGGGATGTGAGAAGAGCCACGTTAAGTTGATCTTGCCTTAAAGTAACGGACAAAAAGAGGCAGCTGACCCTCCGCTAGTACCGGATAGTAACGATATAATAAATCACTTTTTTTCTGTGTCAGTTTCCTACCTTGCCCTAATTTCATAGATGAAATCACATGTGTAGAGCCGACTTTGCAATTTAGCTCTGAAGTCCGGAACAGCTACACAGGAGAGCACCGTGCCTTTTTATATACTTATTCCCTGATGTGTTAAATCACCCAGAAAGCTGGAGGAAAATGCTCCCCTGCCTGAGCAGGTGCAAGAAAGTTGCCGTCTGAAGGATATTCCAACATTTTACAGTTGAAAGGATGTGGAGGGTCTAGGAGTATTAATAATAACTATTATTATCTTTTTATTTTTAACCTCAGATGCACGGAGTTAAGTTAATTATACTCTTCACTTCGTGGGGCACATTTTCAGTGTCATATCTTGCAGTCCCTGCTCTTGTTTCAGGTATCTATTTCCCATTCCTGTTCTCTCACTGACCGCTCCCCTTACCCCCATATGTAATTGTTCCAATATGTTGGATGTGTATTTACTTATTTTTATGTGTTCTTACAAATTGTGTAAACTGTGTTACCAGTCTACATATTGGTATTGTTACATGTATCTTTCCTTTTTTTCACTCAGCTGGGTTTTTAAGATTTACCCTTGTTGCTGTGTGTACATCTAGTCTATTGATTCGAATTGCTGTAGAATTCTCCATGATTCTTATCTCTTTATTGGGTGCTGAATATATGCCAAGTTCAGTATTCAGCACTTTAAGTGCACGGTCTCATTTGATCTTAGCAACAACCCAGAAGCAGGTACCGTAATGTTGGCAGAAGTCCCAAACTGAGTGGAACAAGTCAGAATTCTGATAGGGGAGTCAACAGAATGATGTACTGACGTGCCGAGAACCAAGTAGGATTTGTTCAGCATACTCAGGGGCTGCTGCTCCAGCAGCTGCTTCCTGCTTCATTTCTTGCAGATCTCTACTGCTGATTTTAGCTCAACTGACTTTCTTTCTTCCCTCTGGCAGTCAATTTTCCTTTGGGGCAAAAAACGAATGACTCTTTGGAATCACCTAGTACCCAAAGACAAAGGGGCTACAAGAAGGGATTGGGCATCCATGTCCATTCTCTCGGAAGAATGATTTTTTGGAAGCCAACGGTGGCCTTAGTGCCTCTTGAATATTGTGTGCTCAGCCCAGGCCCAACTTTTGTGGTTCCAATAGGAAATTAGAGAAACTCTGAGCTTGAGAGCGAGATCCACATCTTCAGTGGCCCAACCAACTGGGTAAAGGGATAATTGCCAGTCATCTCAGTTGCTACCTTTTCTCAGGTGGGATGGAGAGATGCAGGATGTGTCACTGAGCATTGCCTAACCAAAGCTGTGCAAGAGGCTGGTAGCTCTGACTGTGGATCCTAAACATGCAAAAATTGATGGCCTCTTTATGCAGAATGCGAACCCTTGAATGGATATAGCTAAAGCATTGGCCTTTATGTCTCTATTCCTACATGAATCTGGTAGAATACATCTACTCTTTAAAAATTTTCTTTGTCAATAATTACACTTATAACACCATATCCAGTGTAGCTACCAAATCATACTCCATCAAAATGCTTCAAAACCCAATATAGGGAGATTTTTAGCCATGTGTGACAAGAGAGAGCTTACTTCAGTGTTGAAATTCTTCAGAGAAGCATCTGATTATGTTTTCTCAGATCTTATTTTTTTTTTTCTCAAGCTTTCACTTCTATCTTACCATTCATTTTGGAAGTAGTGCCTTTAAGTAAGATTTTTCAACAATCGAGAATCTTTGGAATCTTCTCTAGTTCCTTTCTTATTCCTGCAAAAAATATGTTCGGTATAAGCTGATATTGTTTCTTTCAAATTATTCATTTCTCTAACTCAGGATTTAAAGCATATGTCTAATTTTTATTGACTAGTCTTTACTTCTTATCATCAAGCTTCTGGTCTCTTACTACCTTGTAGGTCTAATGGCTATTCCGATAAAGAGCTTCTAACAGATTCTTTTTCCAATATGTCTTATCTTTTGACTGCATTCCAGTAACAAACTTCTGTTTTGATCCTTCATAATATTCTACAGAGCCTACTGACCATTTCTTTCTGGCTGAAAGCAATGCCCAAGTATAGTACAATAAGATAATGTGTACCCAATATGGACATAGCAAAAATTAGAAGGAAAGGGGCTCCTCTTTCTAAGGGGTCTGGTGGGACCTAGGCTCCAAAAGGTCCTGAGGTGAAATGACATAGAATAGTCTGTGCCCATGAAGCACGGAGGAGTGATGGAAGAGACATGCCTGATGACGCTTGATCCACACTGTGGTGGAGGAGGCCCTGGCTGTAGGAACTCAGAGCTGCCCGATCCAGCCCAGGGGTCAGGGAAGGCTTTCTGTAGGGAGCACCCTCTGAGCCGCCATTGATGGGGAAACTCGAGGTCACCTCTTCGGGCTCCCTAGGGCTGCTTTTTCCACATCCATTAATTGGCATTGGAATTTAACCACCTTCAGGGACCCACAGTCTGTCAGATCCTCTTCTCTGCAAAGCAGTCACATCAACATTGAACCAGGATCCTTGGAAAGGGCTGTCACTATCTCCTATTCAGAAACTGGTTCACTGGAAGGACCCATGGGCTACTCAGTCCATCCTGACAGTTTTCATAAGAAGCCTTCCGACTCCAGGGGCCCGTGGACTTTTCTGTCGTTGCCAGGTCTCCTTTTCTCTTTCTCTTTCTTAGAATCAGAGATTGGAGTGCACACGTGCTAGCAACTCATCCTCTTCTTGCAAGGCAAGACACAGGGGCCCTTCCTGTCAGGAAGAAGAGAGCAGAGGGAAAGTTCATCTTCTTCCTGTGGCAGATAGACTCTCTGACAGCCTGGATGGATTTGACACCCGTCCTGGCAATCAGCCCAACAGGGAAGCCATAAACACCTTCCTCCCTTCCTTCCTTCATTCCTTCCTTTCTACCTTCCTTCCTCCTATTTTTCCTTCTTTCCTTCTTTCTGGGCTCTGTATCTTCAGAGCCCATTCTGATTATGCTGTGATGTCTGCCTCTCCTTCTTCTCGGTTGGAAATGGAAAGACATGGAAGCCACTTACCTTTTACTGAAGGAAGTAAAGGAACTAAAAATGGATAGTAAAAATGAAAGCATAAATTATGTAGTATACTAACAGCATCGAAAAGGTAGCTAATCCGGTTAAAAACTGACAGGGAGAAAACAGAGGGAAGAGAAAAACAAAACAATAACCAAAACGACCTATTATTAGAAAAACAACATCAAAGAAAATAGATGTTATTTATACTCATGTATATTTGCATGGAATCAAATTTATAGTGTGATCTTATCTGATCTTTTCTGAGTAAACAGAGCTGTGAGTAGAATTAAAAGGAGATTCAAAAAAATGTAAAACCATGGCAGGTGCTGTGCCTGCCTGGAATGGTTGCCCATCTCCTCCAAACTATGAAGAGTTTAAGGCTCAACTTTAATATGATCAAGATACTGTGAAAACAGAATGAGAGAAAAAGCAAGCAGGCAGTTCATTGGCAGAGCACTCAGGATTTCTTACTACTCACTTTCCAAAATCACAACTGTCTTAGATGAAAAAGAAAAAAAGTCGCTCTGAAAAAGAGAAGCTTGGTGCTATAAGAGGTTTAAAATGTACTCGTGGACCATCTCCACCCTCCTGAATTCTTCCCAGTGCTGTACAGTAAAAAATCCCAATCCCAAGAAATGCTAAATCGAATTTCTGTAATGGAAGATACAAAATATGAAAATGTATTATGAAGCGACAGTAGCTAAATCTGAACTGGTACAGGAATAAACCAACAGATCCAGGAGGCAGACATCAAGTTCAGGAAGAGACTCAAATGCATAAAGTAATTTAATATAAAATAAAGGTAACATGGTGAACCGTGGGGGGAAATTGATTACGCAATAATTGGTATTGGGATAATTGACTAGTTACTGGGAATGAAAGAAGCTTATTCCTGACCTCATGTCTTAGACTAGATAAATTGGAGATGGATAAAAGATTTCTGTGTATGCTAAATACATTGAAAAAATCACTTTTAAAGAATATCTGCTGGAACGAGCCATGCCACTAGTCAAATAAAGATGCAGAACTGTAAAACAGACCCAGTTTTTCAAGGAATTTTTATTTTAAAAATGATTTTATTTTTAATAAATTCTGCCTTGACTCCCTGAAGGAGCGTTAATATGGAAGTTGGCTTGTCAAATGATGAACTTAATTTTCCCACTCAATGTAGAAACCTCTCACATTTAAAAACTAAGTGGACTAGTCCTTCTGCCCTGTGAAAACTAAACCCACACCTGAAGCATCAGAAGATTAGCAGTTCTTCGCAGAGGGTCATAGTTAAAATTGAGCTAATTCTGACGTATGTTAACACCAAGCAAAGTTAGCAGAGTGAGACTACTTGGAGACTTTTAGGATTAAATTTGTTTATTGAACAAACAGATGCAGTTTATCTTGGGAATTTTTAGCATATCAAAATGATCGTGGCTTACCCTAGCAAAAGAATACATTTTGTTTATGTTAACTATTTTCTTCAACAGACTGGTTTTACTTGCTTAAAAAGATATATAAACACACAAATTTAAAAATTATATTAAAATTCAGTCCTAAATGTCAGGGTACAGAACTACATCCTAACACCAGCCATGCACATAGCGTTTGTATTTTTGTGTTTCAAAAATTACTAATAAGAGGGCTGGCCTGGTGGCACAGAAGTTAAGTTTGTGCACTCTGCTTAGATGGCCCCGGGTTCACTGGTTTGGATCCTGGATGCAGACCTACACACAGCCTATCGAGTCATGTTGTGACAGGCACCCCATGGATAAAGTAGAGGAAGAGGGGCATGGATGTTGGCTCAGGACCAATCTTCCTCAGCAAAAAGAGGAGGATTGGTAGCAGTTGTTAGCTCAGGACTAATCTTCCTCAAAAAAAAAAATTGCTAATAAGAATTTGGTAATGATTTCTTGGCTATGACCCCCAAAACACAGCCAACAAGAAAAAAGAAGACAAATTGGATTTCATGAAAATTTTAAAAATTTGTGCAATCAAAAGACATCAATGTAATAAAAAGCCAATCCACAGAATGGGAGAAAATATTTGCAAATCGTATATCTAACAAGGGATTCATATCCAGAATATATAGAGAATTCCTAAAACTCAACAACAAAAAAATAATTCAAAAATGGGCAAAGGACTTGAATAGAGACTTCGTCAAAAAATTATGCAAATGACCAATAAGCACACGAAAAGACGCTCAGCATCACTAATCATTAGAGAAACGAAAATCAAAACTACAATGAGCCACCATCTCATACCCATCAGGAGAGATGCTAGAAAACACACACACACCAGAAAATAACAAGTGTAGGTGAGGATATGGAGACAGTGGATCCCTTGTGCACTATTCATGTAAATATAAAATGGTACAGCTGCTGTGGAAAATGGTATAGTGGTTCCTCAAAAAATTAGAAATAGAGCTACCACAAGATGCAGCAATTCTTCGTGTAGGTATATACTCATAAGAATTGAAAACAGAGTCTTGAAGAGATATCTGCATACCCATGTCCTTGGCAGCATTATTCTCAATAGCTAAAACGCGGAAGCAGTCCAAGCATCCATCCACAGAGGAACAGATAAGCAGAATCTGGTTATACATACAGTGGAATATTATTTAGCCTTAAAAAGTAAAGAAATTCTGACATATGCTACCACATGGGTGAATCTTGAAGACTTAGTGGTAAGTGAAAAAAGCCGGGCACAAAAGACAAATACTGTATTATTCTACTTATTTGAGGAACTTAGAGTCATCAAAAATCTTAATAGAGACAGAAAGTGGAATGGTGGTCTCCAGGGGCTGAGGGGAGGCGAGAATGGGGAATTGCTGTTTCATGGGTACAGAGTTTCAGTTTTACAAGATGAAGGTTTATAGAGATGGATTGCACACCACTATCGGTGCATTTAATACCACTGAACTGTACACTTAGAAATGGTTCAGATAGGGCCGGCCCTGTGGCTGAGTGGTTAAGTTCGTGCGCTCTGCTTCAGTGGCTCAGGGTTTTGCCGGTTCAAATCCTGGGTGCGGACATGGCACCCCTCATCAGGCCATGCTGAACGGCATCTCACATGCCACAACTAGAAGGACTCACAGCTAAAAAATACACAACTATGTACTGGGGGGCTTTGGGAGAAAAAGGAAAAATAAAATCTTAAAAAACATGGTTCAGATAGTAAATTTTATGTTATGTGTATTTTACCACAATAAAAAAATTGGAAAAAAATTACTATAAGAAAAATATCAATAGTTCCACAATCAACCATCAATTACCTGAGGCAAGATTAACATAGTTAAAGACTCAAAATAGCATAACAAAATATATCCAAAAGGACAGAATAAAGAGTAGTAAATTAGGACATTGGGGCACAGGCAAAATGAGGGCTGGGAAATGAATAAAACAAAAGATAAGACAAATACACAAAATACAACACATTAATAGCTGACATTTGCTGAGCTCTTACAATGTACCTGTTCTGAGGTAACTCATTTAATCCTCACAGCATCCCTCTGAGGTGTCACCATTATCACCCCTATTTTGCAGATGAGGAACAGACCCACAGAGGCTGAGCAAATGGCCCAGTTTCATAGCTAACATGTGGTGGAGGCAGGATTTGAACCTGTGCATTGACTCCAGAGCCCGTGTTCTCAGTCACTGCGCTAAGTGAATATGTGTGCTGTCAACATTGGCAGAAGTGCGCCCCAAATCCGACTCTGTGTCTTCCAGTGGCCAAAACATCAAGTACAATCAGACCTCACTTTAATGAAAAAAGGAAAAGCCCAAGGCAGAGAAATACAGTGTCATGATGAACATACTCTCCTAGTGTGTGTTTGTATATGGTAAAACCTCACTCGTTTTCCAGGCGGCCCATGCATTTGTGCTCGAATGTCTTACAGAATAAAAACGGCTAGAGTTAAGGTATAGTTTCTATACCTGAGGTTAGGACTGAGTTTTGTTTTGTTTTTTTCCCCAGCAGACTTTATTTTTTAGAACAGTTTCAGATTGACAGAAAAACTGAGAAGACAGTACAGAATTTCCATACACCCCAGATGCAATGTCTGCAATTATTAACACCTTACATTAGTATGGTATCCTTGTTACAATTAATGAACCAATACTGATACATTATTATTAACTAAAGCCCATCCTTTATTCAGGTTTCCTTAGTTTTTACCTAATGTCCTTTTTCCGTTCCAGGAACCCATCCAGGATACCACAGTACGTTTGGTTTTCATGCCTCTTTAGGCTCCGCTTAGCTAGGACTGAGTTTTAACCTGGTTTATGCAGAGTCTGAGGACATTAGCCTAGTTTCCGTGCAGCATTACAGCTTAATATTTTCAAGCGCTTAGACAAACAGCCTAATGTTATGATGGCTCATAACAGTGTTTGCAGGTAGTAAACATCTCTGTTTTCTGTTGCAGCTGAAAGAACTGATACTCAGCCTCCTGCCAGATGACTAATTAGGTAGGCTCGAGCGTTTTTCCAGGGAAAGCATATTTCATGGGATTTCTTAAGCTGCAGCCTCATATGCAATAATTGTCCAATTACAAGACTTATGTTCACATTTCAGCCACTCCGTTTTCACTGACTATATCTCCAACTTTGAAAAGTATAGCTTTAATCACTCGGAAAATTTAATGTGACTGTAATTTTTTTTCACCATTGGTTTCCCCTCCATCAACTTTTTCGCCTTTGTCTATTTGTCTATAAACGTGCTCAGGGTTCTCCCAGACTTTAAAAATTAAAGGAAAAAGTTTTTTGCAATCTATTACTGGATTGGATTATTGGAATGGATTCCATTATTCCATTCATTGCTGGAATTCTTAAAAGCCTGGCCTATATCGTTTTTCTACTTCTTCCCCAGGCTTTTATTCCTTAATCCAGGATAATCAATCCTCCTTCCTCACTGCTTGAAACTTCTCTCTGAGGGTGACTGATAAGTCCCAAGGACAGTGACCTTTTCTCGGTTCTTCTTACGCTCTTGGAGCATTTGACTGTGTTGGTCATTCCCTTCTTTAAAGTGTTTTTTATGACATGAAATGATTGTGGTGTTCTTTTCCGTCTCCAACCATGCCATTATCTTTTTAGCTTCCTTTCCTCCTCCCATCCCCTCAAGGTCCTTGTTTCCCAGAATCAGCCTCATTTCTTTGACTTCTCTAAGCCGTCTCTTCCACACACTTGTATTTATTACATTATTACATCTATGTCAATAACTCTGATCTTTCTCTTAAGCCTCAGTCTCCCACTTCTAAATGTCCTTAGACATTTTCAATTGAATATCTCTCTAACATATTTAACCTACTAAAAATCAAACATAATCTTTCCCACCAAACCGGTTCCTCTTAAGCTTTTCCTATTTCCTTTTAGTGCTACCACACTTCTCCCAAGTGCCCAGACTTGAAACCTTGAATTTTTTCACAACTGTCTCTTGTCTCTCATAATCAATCAGCAAATGTTGTCAATTATTCCTTGACAATATCTTTCTGTATTTCCTTCCCTGCTATTATAATTCATTCATTCATTCAGCAAATATTTATTGAGTGCTTACTATATGCCAAGTATTCTGCTAACACTTTTTAAATTTTGTTTTCCTCTCTGTCCCCTGCCAGTTTCAATAGTGCTGCAGGTATATATTCAGAATATTCTATTCTAATTTTGTCATGTCCATGCTTAGAAACATTTAGCGGCTGCTCTTTGCCTACTGCAAAACATGGAGTACTCTATAGAGTGCTAGGGATTCAGTGGAGCTCCTTAAAGGCACCAAAGGATGCGAGTGTAACGGGAGGAAGCACTTCAGCCAGAGCAGCTCTACTCCCATTTTACAATAATTTTTATTAAAAAGCTAAAAAGTTTTTCTTTGAAAACTGTTCTTTTAGTCTTAGCCTGACCCTCAATGCCCTTTTCAATCAAACCCTAAATGAGTTTCCAGCCTAATATGCCACTAACCAACTACAGACAACTCATTTTTAACCAAACTAGGCTACTAGTTATCACCAGTGGAAATCAAGTACACCACCCCTCCCAGCCTTTGCTCGCGTCATTACCTTTTCCTGGAACATCCTGCACTCGTCTTCCCGTGGCAAATTCTATACCTAACTTCTGAAAGCTAGCTCAAATTTCAAGAAAAGCTTTTCTTCTTCTGAAAGTCTATGAACTTGGTTTCACGAATCTTTTTGGCACTTTTATTACAATACTTGCTTGATTTAGTTATTTGTTTTCCTGCCTTATATGACCTTATATGCCCCCAAGGAGTTTTGCATAGACTTGATATCCATCAAGCAATGGAGAGATATTTGTTGAATGGACAAATCTGTTTTCCTACGGTCTTGTCATGAAGGGGTCTGTATGAGATCCTGTGAAGAAGAAAAAAGACAAAATCACAGTCTTTTGTGTGTATTCATGTAAAAGAGAACAAGAGAAATAAAAAGAAGAACCATGAAAAGGAGGGGCAAATAAGACTAATATGCAGAAAAGCAAACTTTCTTACTCATTCAATAGCATCCAAGAAGGTAAAAGGGTGTGTAATAATCCTCCACTTTGTATTTAGTTCACTCTTTTTGCACTTTCATTTTGATGAATTCACATTAACTCAGTAAATCTTCCAGTATCCCTGGACACAAGAAGGGATGCTATGTCCATCACACAGATGGGAAACATCAGTGACCTCAACAAGGGCACATGGCAGAGACATAGTGCACAAACTGCCAGGTGCTGGTTAGAGCATTCCAATTCCCAGCTTGTGACTCTTCATCTTTTGTCACTCTCCCTAAAGTTGTGATCTTTTCTTGTGTGTAGGAAAATCATGTTTGTTTCCCACTATCCTTAGGATCATAATAGCCCTTTAAAGTCCCCTTTATACTTTCAATAACATCAACAGTCATTGTTCTTTGAGCACTGACTGAGTATATATCATTATGTACACACACAGCTCCCACTTTAACACAGAAAATCCACAGCGCTAGTATTCTCAGCAGATCCCACCAAGGACCCAGCTGAAGCAGGTGGTGTGAATAGCTAAGCACTGACTGCCATGTCAATCTTGAGTACTCTGGGGATGCAAATGATTCCTTTAATCACTTTTTGCTGGCTTGTCTAGTGTGCTCTGGAGGAGTGGCTATTGCATCCGTGTTATATCCATATAATGTTGGACTGTGATCATTACTTGGCTTTTTCCAAGCAGAACTTACAGTTGATGACAAGCTGTTGCTGAGAAGTGAATATTTTTCTGAATTTAGTTCTGCATGGAAACAGCTGACCAATTTTCACTGCTGTAATGTGGCTTTTTTGCTCTTGGCTGACTTTGAGTAATAGTTTCACTTCTGCAGAAAGGAAATTTTATTTGAAGTCCATTCACAGATTTGGTTCAACAAACTGGACTGGAGGTCTCAGAAAATCTCTTTGAAGCCTCCAATAATAGAGTTTCTCATCTGTTATTGCTGGAACACTTCGTGCTTCACAGCCAAGCGTGTGGAGAGTTTTGTTGTTCGCTGTGTTCTATGTTTGCCGTTATGACCTGCTTTTTCAACTTGGGATACAAGTAGAATAAACTCTCTCTTATTTTTCTAATAAATTGCTTGAATTCCCACTTTACCTCATCAGCAGGAAGTCCAATATTTTCTGGAGAACTTCCTTTTCTCAATCCAGGAACTTACTTGATCTATAAGGTATTTTCAGTCTCATTTCTAAACATCAGGGAGAAAAAGAACCAGAGTCATTGTCCTCTGCATGATGTCACTTTTGAAAACTGGTCCTAGGTAGATCTGTGGACTGTTGTCTGCTCAATAATGTTCCCTTGCCAGGCCAGGTTCCTGCTCAGGCTCTAGCAGTGCCCCATGTTTAAGTTATAAAGTACAGCAGGAATGATATCAAAATATTTCAATGTTGGTATGGCATGGCCATTGAATAATCAGCCAGAAACAACTGGTAGAGCTGCAGAGAGTATCCACTGGTTATCAGACTTGAGTAACAGTCCTTTTTAGTTCCCATAGCCCACGGTCAGCCTTTTCCCCCGAAAGAACCCCCACTGTGCCGAACTGGCTGAATCTAGAGGAGCTTCCAGCCTGGCCCACAGGCTGCCCCAGGACTAGCCCCCCTGCAGAGCTGTGGGCGAGCTGGGTCACCAGCCTTGACACCCTTTTCTTCAAGGTATTTTATTTCAGGGATTTTTAAAATTTTATCAACTACAGGGATTATTTAGAATCTTGAGGAGCAGAGGAGGAGTTCCTTTCCTTCCAGAAGGCCCCTGTGTTAGCCTTCTAGGCTGCCATAACAAAGCACTACAAACTGGATGGCTTAAAGCAACTGACATTTATTCTCTCACAGTTCTGGAGGCTAGAAGTCCAAAATTAAGGTGTTGGCAGGGCTGTGCTCCCTCTGAAATCTTTGGAGGAGAGTCCTTCCTTGCTTCGTCCTAGCTTCTGGTGGTTTGCTGGCAATCTTTGGCCTTCCTTGGCTGTCAGCACTTCAATCTCTGCTTCCATCATCTCACAATATTCTCCCCTCGTGTGTCTGTGTCTCTGCGTCTCTCCTCCACTCTTATAAAGACACCACTTATGTTGTATTAAGGGCCCGCTCTACTCCAGTATGACTTCATTTTAACTAATTACATCTGCAATAATCCTATTTCCAAATAAGTTTACGTCCTGAGGTACTGCGAGTCAAGACTTCAACACATCTTTCGGGGGGACACAATTAAACCCGTAACACCCCTGTACTCTTTTACAGATAAGTACACCTCCCCTTCCCAAAGTTCTTGATAGGTGAAATCGACTCTTGTATCAAGAGGCAAAATACCACGTTATGTAACCTTAACCTAGAATAAGAGGTTCCTACTTGACTGCATTTTTGTAAGCCATAGAACCACCTGGGAAACTCAGTATCAAGGTGAAGATCTTCTCCAAGGAGTCTTTCTGTTACTGCCTGTGCAAAGAATTTCTCTTGGGAGAAAACAAAGTAAACTTTACCCCACTGTATATCATATTAGACTAGTCTGACCAAAGAAATTAGTTACATAAAGGAGAGGACTTTGCACTCCCATATCAAATAAGAGCTTTTCTGTCCTGATAGAATCTAGGAAAATTGTCAGAACTCTTGTTTTTAATTAAGAAAATTAACATTCAGAGAAGAGAAGTGGCTATCACTCAAATAATAAGTGACAGAACTCTGATTAAGAATCTTCCCATCTTCATAGCTCTGACAACAATACCAAGCTGAATTCCATCCATCTTTCAAAACTTGGCTGAGGACCTTCAACTCTGAAGACAGTATTTTTTGCCTTCCGTTGATGGACCATTGATCCAAGAAAGTGAGGTTAGAATGAGATCGTAAAAGGCTTGGATGAGAGTCAGAGGAGCTTAGATCTTATTTAGCAGGGAATGAAGACTTTCTTAAAAAGAAAAATGACACAATCAGGACTGAACTTTTGGAAGATTAATCTGTAAAGAATATCCGTGTGTGACAGAGGGGACTCAGGGACCAATTAGGAAATCACTAGGAAAGTCCAGGAGAGAGGAAATGCAGAACGAGACAAGGACATTGGCGGAAATCAAAGAGGGTTCTAAGATTTGAGCCTTTAGAAGATAGTACTTCTTTAAAAAAGGGAATACAAAAGGGTCTGATCTGGTGATTTCAACACCGGAGACAGAGCATGATGCCCTGGTTAGGTGTTCTAAAGGTGATGTCCCAGTGAAAAGATATGCCTTTTAAAATGAGCAGATGGAGATTCTAAGTTTGGTCTTTCTTTAGAATACAAATCCAGTAGCACATGTCCTAATGGCACATACACCCTTGTTGATGTGCTGGTACCTCTTCATTCACTGAGTAGCAGTTCACCAAGTGCCATGTACCTGTTTTAGGAACTGGGGATACAAAAATGACTGATACCATCCCAGGTCTCAAAGTTGAGTAAACAATCTCATGACATAAGGGCTGACAGAGATAAACAGAGGGAGCTATGGAGATGGATAGAAGGTGCTGGTGGAAACCAGAGAGGCTTCCAGGGAGGTGACCCTGAATAGCATTGTAAAGGAGGATTCAGAGCTGTGTCAGAGGAAAACTGGATGAGGGTTTTCCATACTAAGGTCATAGCAAGAATAAAAGTAGAGAGGGAGAAGGTATGGATACCTGGGAAATGCAAGTGGGCCAATAAAGTTTCAGCACAGAGGATAGGGAGTAAGGGAAGGCCAAAGATAGAGACTGTGGACCACAATGAGAACAAAAAACTGCTCACTCCTCAGTCAGAGTGAGGAAGTGGGAGACAGGGAAGGAGGTGAGGGGATCAAAAACAGAATTTCCATCTTAGAGAACATAGTTACGATTCACGCTTGTAGGAAGCATCAAAGACCATTCTCCTTCAGCCACCTCCATTTAAAGATAAATAAATAAAGCCGGGAAAGCTTAAATGGTTTGCTCAAGATCACACAGATAAGCTAAGACTAAAGCTCCCAGGCCAATGTTCTTCCTATTGAGTTGTCCTGTCCCCTAAGAGAGGAAAACTAAGACTCAGAAAGGGAGAGTGATGAGCTCAAGTCACCCAGCCCATGAGCAGCAATGTCAAGGCTTTGGATTCTTAGGCTGATGCTCTTTCCTCCACTCCATAGATCACCGCTATAGGCTGAATGTGTCCCCCAAAATTCATATATTGAAACCTGATCCCCAATGTAATGGCATTAGGAGATGGGGCCTTTGGGAGGTAATAATGTCATGAGGGCAGAACCCTCGAGAATGGATTAGTGCCCTTATAAAAGGGGCCTCAGAGAGCTCCCTCATCCCTTTTTTGATGTGAGGACACAGCAAGAAGACAGTCATCTATGAATCAGGAAGCAAGCTCTTATCAGACACCGAATCTGCAGGCAACTTCATCTTAGACTTCTTAGCCTCCAGAACTGTGAGAAATAAATTTCTGTTGTTTGTAGGCCAGCTAGACTATGGTATTCTGTTATAGCAGCATGAACAGACTAACACAATCATGGAGGTGAAGCAGCTCTGAGAAATCACGAGAACAAAGCCTGTGATGTGACTGACAGGAGGCCAAGATAGAGGTGGTGAAAAATGAAGAGCATGACAAACTATGAGCCCAGGGTGTGGAGAAAAAAAGATTAAGGGGATGTTGGAAGTCCTCCAGAATAGCAACAGAGAAAAAAGACCATGAGCCAGGGTCTAGAACCATCCAGGAAGATGAGACCTTTCTAGAGGTTCTAGAGGTAGAAGATAATGGGGATCGGGTGGAAAGTGCAGACAATGAGGACTACCCAATAGCGGTCGTTATTGCAAAACAGAGGTGGGAGGAGAGCCTGGAAGGAGTAGTCGAGAGCCAGGTCCCCTAAGGTCTCCTGGTCTCCCAAGGAGGTTTTGACAAAGTGGTCGTAGAGAGGGTTAGAGATCGCAGTGAGAGAAAAGTGGAATTCCTCAGGACACAGAGTGGGAGATGGGAATTTCTAACCAGGGTAGTGTAGCGAAAGATGCTGCTGAGCCAAAAAGGAAGGAGAACGTATTGAGGGAGGCAGAATTCCAGGAGCCACTGGATTCCTGTGCTTATGGTCAGTGTGACACGATTAAGCACTTACTACGGGCCAGGTGCTGGGCTAAGTGCCTAAGATGCTTGTCTGTTAACCCTCACCAGAGCCCTCTGAGGCAGATACAGTTATCCTCATTTTACAGGTGAGGAAACGGAGGCACAGAGAGGTAAGGAACTTAACCAATGTCACATAGCTCTCAAGTGGTAAAGCCGGGATTGAACTCAGTCTGACTCCAGAGTGCATGATTAACTACTCTCCTTTGCCTTCTCTACAAAAGGGGTCAGCACAAGCACTGAGGCAATAGCAACCATCTGCCCCAAAGTTATGTTAAGTTTCTGTAAAACTCGTTCTCTTCGGACTTGAAAAAGATCACGTGGGTTTGCATCCCATCTCTGCCATTAGTAGCTTAGTGATTTAGGACAGAGTACTCAACCTTACTGAGCCGACCTTTGCTTTTTATAGAGATGCTGTCATAAAAGTAATAATCAAGGTACCAATTTTGGAATCCAGAGTGTTCCTATTAAAACATAAATCACATCCTGTCCTTGCTCTACTCAAAACCATCCAGTAGCTTCTCAACTCAGAGTAAAAAACTGGTCTTTACCATGGCCTGTCTGGTCTTTGACCTCACCAGTTGCTCTTGGCTCCCTCCCTTACTCCGTCCAGTCACACTTGGGTCTCATGCTGTTCCTTGAATACACCGGGCACTCTCTCTTTGCCTGGGACACTTCCCCCGAGATGTCTCGGTTCCTTCTCTCCCTCCATCAGTTCACTGATCAAATGTTTCAGTGAAGTCCTCTCTCCCATATGTAAAATTGTGCTCTCTCTTGCCACTTCTCACTGCTCCAGTTATCTATTGCTGTGTAACAAATCTCCCCCAAAACTTACTGGGTTAGGACACCAATAAACATTTTATTTCTCATGGTCTCTGAGAGTCAGGAATTCTGGAAGGGCCCAGTGGGAGGTTCTGGCTTCTGGATCTCTCATGGGGTTGTAGTCAGGTGGTGGCTGGAACTGGAACAATGCAGGGTTCAAGTACCTGGGGCTGGCTGCATCTCTCTCTCTTCACACAGTCTCAGGGTCCCTCCATGTGGCCTAGTTTGAACTACCTCATAGCATGGTGGCCTCAGGGCAGTGGGCTGTTTATATGGTGACTGAGGCTTTATGGGTGAGCATTCTAGTAAGTAAAGTGGGAGCTGCATTGTCTTGTATGATCTAGCTTTGGAATTCACATAGCATCACTGCCACGTATTCTATTGGTTGAAAAGTCACAAAATCCCATCCAATTTCAAGGGGAGGAGACAAAGAACATATCTCTTAAATGGAGAAGGGTCAAAGCCGCATCGTAACGAGCGCCGGTGGGATGGGCGACATTGTTGCTGCCGTGTATGAACAATTCCACCTGCCACACTCCTTTACATCCTCCTTGCCTCACATGCTGTTTAACTGACTTATTTATTTTCTACGTTGTCTGTCTTCCTACAATAAAATGTCAGCCTGTTTTGTTCACCGCTGCATTCCCAGAGCCTAGAACAGAGCCAGGCACATAATATTCAATAAATACTTGTTGAGGGCCAGCCCCATGGCCCAGTGGTTAAGGCTGCGCGCTCCACTTGGGTGGCCCAGGGTTCCACTGGTTCGGATCCTGGGCACAGACATGGCGCCGGTCATTAGGCCATGCTGAGGCGGCATCCCACATGCCACAACCAGAGACACTCACAACTAGAAAATACCACTACGTACTTGAGGGCTTTGGGAAAAGAAGAAGAAGAAAAAAGAAAAAAAGGAAGAAGATCGGCAACAGATGTTAGCTCAGGTACCAATCTTTAAAAATAAGTAAATAAATACTTGAATGAAATAAATTATGGCTTTTAATCTTAACTATAGATCTCTGAGTTAGATATTAATATAACCATTTTACAGATGAGGAACGTGAGGCTCAGGAAGGCTTGGTAAGTTATGCCAAATGGAAGAGCTGGAATTCAAATGCATGTCTTGCTTTTTTCGCCATTCCTGGCTGCTCCTCACCCAGCTGCACCTCTTTGGGCTCCCCTCCACGCTCTACCGCCACCCCTGCAGAGAGACGCAACTGCCACAATCTACTAGCGGACCAAAATTCAATTTTCCCCCAGTTGGTTGCCCTCAAGCTGAGAGCAAAGCAATTGTACTTTAAATCCCCTTATAACAGATATTTCAGAGTGTGTTCAGGGTAACCAGCACATTCTGCGATCAGCTCTCATTTCTGGTTTGCTTAGAAAAGGCAATTAAATGAAAGGTTAGGCAGCTTTTTAAAATGGTCAACTCAAACTTTTGGCTAATTTTTGCCTTGCTCCCTTTATAGGCATTTTACCGATATTTATCCCTATTTCCCTTAGGGAGCCCTCAGATCTGTGATATTTGAAATAATAAATCCTCTCACTTGGCCCTTTAAAAGCCTCTCTGTTGGCCCTTTAAAAGGTTCGTGGTAAAACTGCACCATTAACATTCACAGTTCCTCATTTATGGGGCCGATGGCACTTATTTCCATATTCCTCACTGTTTCTCCAAAGAGGATTTCACATAATAGTGTTTGAAGACTAGAGACTTCAAAGCAAATTCTTTACCATTTTTATCCTGAAAATATTCAATATTTGTATAGTTAAAGTGAAGTCTTCCTAGAGAAAATGACAACTCAAATAATCTTAAACGTACCTCCAAGAAAAAGGCTGTCAAAATGACATTTAGTGGTACAGTCACGTTTTCTAAGGCCTTCGCTTCTCCTCCTCGTTTCTTGTAATCTTTGAAGGTTATGTCATGGCTGACTTCAAATCACTTTTTAAATTGTTATGGGCTCCTTGACATGTGAGTTCTGAGGATGAGGGCTCTAACTTCCCTTTGCTCCAGATTTTGTCTCTTGTGTTGTTATCAGGCATTTAAAACAAAAGCCAAAAACAAAATAATCTTCTTGACCCTGGTTTTCCCACTAGCTACCATCCTCTTTTTCTCGTTTCTTTTGCACTAATGGTCTTTAACCAATCTTGGTACCCTCTGTCTTTATTTTCTCAACTCCCAAATTATATGGCAAAGATTTGCCAATGACCTCCAATCTCTTTGGAAAATCTAAGGGAATTTTTCCAACTTCTCTTTTTAATTAATTGCCCCCCATCTGTCTCCCCAGTTTTGACGTCACGCTTCCCACTTTGTATCCTGCTCACTGTTCAAGCATCCCCTAATCTAGGAGGTCGTCAGAGTAGCTGGACAGTTAGTATCATATCTCATGCATCCTTGTACATGGGGCTTGGTAAGACATCAATGGGGAAGAGGAGGAAGCTGGAAGTAGGTCAGGCCAGGGCTAGGGAAATTGGTCCATCTACAGGTGGGGGGCACCTTGCAGCTTATCACTTGGTGTTCAAAAGGGCTTGGAAAACTTGTGCTGGACCTGGGCCAATACTAGTTGCTGAGGTCCAATCCAGTGTTCAGTGGGGATTTCCAGGCAATGCCTATATTCATTCAGTGAGAATTTACCAAGTGTCAATTCTGTGTTAGGCATTGTGCTAGGCACAGGGGATACTAGGATGAGCCAACAGAGTAGTTTGTCTTAAGTTGCTCACTAGTGGAGTAGAGAGATGGAAAAGTGAACAGCTAAGTGCAAAAAAATATATAGAAAAGCACAGTTCAGCAATGGTGTTCATATCAATGGCCATGGAGATAAATATCATTGACTTTTTTTAATCAATTGATCTTTCAAGGGTTTGATATGAAACTCATTAGGTGTTCTATTGGAGAAACATGATATTAATTGCTTTTCACAATTAAACACATGAATAAGTAAATAAAATGCATTGGTATTTTTATAAACAGCTGTTAAGAACTACTAGAAAACCTGGGAACTCTTAAAACCTTGTCACGCTATTTCCTCTAACACCTTTTATTTTATTTTGCACATTTCTTTACCCACACAAACCCCACTGTTTTCTTCATTGCTTAGTCTGCTTAAACCTCACATCCTTCTATTGATGCGGGGTCGGTGAGCCGAGGAGTCGAAAGAAAGATTTCTTAGACTCTCAAGATCTGGCAGTAGTGCTCTTTTATTTAGAGAATAGTGTGGAATAGCATGGGGACAGGACCCATGGGCAGGCAGAGCTGCTGCTGCTGCCCCCGCTGGCATGGGGACAGGTCCCATGGGCAGGCAGAGCTGGTGTGTGGGGACAAGACCCACAGGCAGTCAGAGCTCCTGCTGCTGCCCCCGCTGGCATGGGGACAGGTCCCATGGGCAGGCAGAGCTGGTGTGTGGGGACAAGACCCACAGGCAGTCAGAGCTCCTGCTGCTGCCCCCGCTGGCATGGGGACAGGACCCATGGGCAGTCAGAGCTCCTGCTGCTGCCCCCGCTGGCATGGGGACAGGACCCATGGGCAGGCAGAGCAGCTGCTGCTGCCCCCGCTGGCATGGGGACAGGACCCATGGGCCAGCAGAGCTGGTGCGTGGGGACAGGACCCACGGGCAGTCAGAGCTCCTGCTGCTGCTTCTGCATGGGGACAGGACCCATGGGCAGGCAGAGCTGGTGCGTGGGGACAAGACCCACGGGCAGTCAGAGCTCCTGCTGCTGCTGCTGCCCTGAGTTGAGGGTTAGGGCTAATTTTATAAGGCATGGGTACGTGACTTATTTTTACTGGAAAAAAAAGAAAAAGAAAAAGAAAAAGATGATGTAAAAAGTCATTAAATGATTTCAGTGAAGATGGGGTCTGGTTATTGTGCGGTCATATAACTTTAGATACGAATCTGGCCATATAGATCGGCATGCAGGTGAGGATGCTCCGGGCTTCTCTCCCTGGGGCAGTCCTAATTCATACCATAAAAAAAGTCCACTGGGTCATATAGTTTGGCATGTAGGCCAGGTCACCTTGGGCTTCTCTAGCTGGGGCAGCCTTATTCCACATCACTATCATCTTTTAATCATTTACTCACATCCATTAATTCTCCCATCCAGAATGAAACATACATGGCAGAATGTCTGACCAGGGAGAGTAGATTTTTGACAGGCAGTGTTCAGAAGTAGAAGGAAATAGCCAAGACAGATATGGTGAACAAAAAAAGCTAATAATTTTGCAGTATAACAACTTCTAGCCATATGTTTAAAAAAAAAAGTAAGACTTCAAGAGAGAGGTCTGAAAAGGAAGAAATAAAAACTGCAATAGACAATTTAGAAAATAAAACAGTGAATTTTCAAATTTATGGGATGTAGTCAAAGCTGTGCTTATTGTCAAATCCATAATCTTAAATGCTTTTTATTATTTAAAGCATAGATTTTAGGATTAGTTAGACCTGGATTCAAATTCCAATGCTGTCACTTGCTAGGTGACCTTAATTGACTTTTCCTCCTTCAGCCTCTGTATCTCCATATGTAAAATGGAATACTGATGGCTTGCAAGGAGGAATAAACTTACAAAAAGTGTTGAGAATAGCGTCTGGTATGGAATAGGTACTCGACAAGTAGTAGCTGCTATGGAAGATTTATTTAAGAGTGACAATTTTGTATTACAACTATTTAACACATTTTTAAAAACTAATACACAAATATTCTTAATGATTCAAAAACTTTGAAATGCTCTAAATGTGTCATTCCTGTATTCATCTAAGAAATCCATCTTTGTTCATTTATTTTGACTTGATAGAGTGCTTCTGGCAGTTTTTAGTTAAGCCCTCGCAGATTTTATATCACTGGTTGTGTGGTAAACAAATTATTTGCTTAAATAATATTCTTTCTTCCTTCCTGGGGATTTCTTCCACAGAAACAGTTCATGCACAGCAATATTA
This sequence comes from Equus asinus, assembly GCF_041296235.1. Lineage (NCBI taxonomy): Eukaryota > Metazoa > Chordata > Mammalia > Perissodactyla > Equidae > Equus > Equus asinus. The sequence continues at coordinate 17,010,984 of NC_091791.1, read as the reverse complement.
AGCATCAAATCACCTGATTGGCAACAGTTTCAGATGTTTAAAAAGGATTTTAATTTGAGAAGAGGTTCATTTGGGTTATTTAGATTCTAAGAACTGAAACTGCTTTGTTCTGTTTTTCCGGCTTCTGGGAGAGGAGGAGATACGAATTCAATTAGCACCTTGGTGTTTTCTTTATCCTTCATTTCAATACGGGAGATGCTTCCTATGCACAGTGGTGTCAGGTTACATCAAAAGAGGGGGAAACAGTTTCTTCAAATTTAATTTTCTACCAAAAAGGAAGGGCACCCATTTTCTTCCGCTCTAATTAGTATGAGAGCTAGTGCATGACTTTGAGAGCAGGCAGATGCTTTGAAGGCGGTGTAAGGCAGGTCTTCATTAATCTCCAGGCAGGATTTTTACTTCTCTATGTCTAGGCTGAAGGTAACGAACGGCTCAGAAGATGAGCATCACAGAGCACTAATCAACCTAAGCCAGCCTTTATAAGGAACGAGTCAAGATGACGAGAAAATAGCATTCCACAACCTCCCACTTCCTTCTCCACGAGAAATACAAAGTTGATTATTTTAACTGGAATTTAGAAATTAAAAAAAAATATTTTAAAGCGAGTAACAAGCTTAATCATAAAGACATGTATTGTGAAGGTGCTGGGGTTAATCTAACCTACAACCCCTCTTCTGGAGGAAACCAGCATGGAATCATGTAGAGTGTTCACTCTACCACCAAATGTTTGGTTTTCTGATCAGGAAACAGAGGCCCACAGTGGTAACTATGGATTAAACGACTTGTTGGTGCTCTGGTCCTTTTATTAGGCACCGAAATCTTGATCTAATACATAATACAGCTGTCCAATAAGAGGTTCCCTAACCTACTGCTCCTTTTTACTTTTTCCTTCTCCCCAAAGCACCCCAGTACATAGTTGTATATTCCAGTTGTGGGTCCTTCTGGCTCTGCTATGTGGGACACCGCCTCAGCGTGGCTTGATGAGTGTTGCCACGTCTGCGCCCAGGATCTGAACCTGCAAAACCCTGGGCTGCCAAAGGGGAGCATGTGAACATAACCACTTGGCCAGGGGGCCAGCCCCTAACCTACTGGTTCTGACTCATTTTCCTCAAAGGGCCTGGGTCCTATACACACATCTGGAGGGGACTTTGCCTCCATTGCTGAGAGAGCAGAGCCTAAAATGTTGTGAGTGACATTCTACTCTCATGTCCTAGCAGCACCAGTGTGCCTGAGCTTCTGCAAGGCCACCTAGGGTCTGTGTCGTTCAGATGTTTAATCCATCTAATTCGGAGAGCTCTTCATTCTAGTTAACTGAGCACCTACTTCCCGTAAGGCGCTATGGAGGTTCAGAGATGAATAAAATACTGAGATTTCACCATATCCCATAAACCATCACTTTGGGAAATTTTTAAAATATGGATAAGCTCCAGGGCTTCCTCTAGGCTAGAAGTCACAAACTCAAATGCCTGCGGAGGCCTAGCTGACAACATAAATGAGAGATTCGGGCTGGATGTAAAACAGTTACGGGTTGGGGGTGGCAGGGCTGTTTCCAGCTGGAGAGTGCACGCCTGTTTTAAAGGGGCAGCTGCTACTCAGTTCCAGCCAGTTGTGTTCCCACGTAGAATGCAGGCTCAGCACAGCCAACACTGAAGCTTTCTCAGGAAAAGCCAGCAATCTCAATTTTTGTGTAAAATCTCTCAAATTTCCAAAAGGACTGTATAGGCCAAATCTACCCAGCTTAGTTTGCAGTCTCTCCCTTAGCCACGTGCCGCACAGTCAGAGAGCAGCGCGTGATGCCCTTCGTAATAATTCTTTTTCATTTCTCTCCATACCTTCCTCCTTCCTGCCTCCCTTCAACCTTTCTTCTCTCCCCAGAGGCCCCTCTGGCCCCAGGTCCAGGTTCAGTGAACATTCTGAAGGGGAATACTGAGTGTCAGTTGCGGGTACAGGATAAACAACCTCGAGATACATTACTTTTGTGGTAAGCACCTCACTGCAGATTTTTAATTTTAAAAAGGGCAATATTTATGATTTGCTTCTTTCGGGGAAGAGCTATATCAGGTTTGATAAACACTTCAAGGCTGAGAAACATTGAGAGAGTCGCGTGGTGATGCACAGTAAAGAATTCCATTTTGAAGTGAGTGAAAAAAGCATTAAATGCCACGTGAAAGTCACTGCCTGAAGGATTACTTTAGTATTAAAACTGGGTTAAAAAATTTGAACGTGACCAATGGACCAGCCGTTAAAAGACCTGCATATGACCTTTCTCTCTCTCTCTCTCTCTATCAAAAAGATAATGTGAATAACAGAACCACAAATACGGGCAGACAGTAGTCTATCATATTTAAAACACTGCTATTGTACAGGCATCAGGAGCTGAGGTTTAAGAATATCAACTGTGGGGAGCACATTAGGAGTGAGAGATGGGTAACCACGGGAATGAATGGGATCGGAAGAAGAGAATGTTGGAATTGCCCATAAGTAGAGACTTAAAAAGTAGAATCAGCAGACTATTAAAGCCATGGGATTGAAGAGCAGTATTACATGTATTGTCTTAAGAGCTGATCTGGGGGTATAGAATAGGAAGGGAAATGAAATAAATAGGAGACAATAGAAAAGTCAGGTGTGAAGGGATTAAGGGTTATGATATAGATATACGTAAACATATGCAATGTTATACTGGAAAATGGTTAACAACTAGCTCCTCTAGGAGTGGGGGGAAGCTTTGATTGGTCGCATTTGCTTATTTTCATGGTGTAAATACTCCTACCATGACTGGTTTCACACTATTAATGTGAAGTCACTGAAAGCAGAGTCGGGAAGAGATGTGCACAACTGGTCCCCAGCAAGGTGGAAGGTCAAAGAAAACTCAAGATCTTGAGGTGCCTCAGGTCTCAGGGATGATGATATCTAAAGAGCAGCAGAAGTAGAGTGACTGCAAAGGTTATGAAGGAAACAGAGATTAGAAAGGACCCCTAAATCTACAGGGTGAACATGAAGGAAGGGGTGGAGGATAGAGTTTATGATCCAGATCTGGAAGCCATAGAAAGAAGTGTGACATTGTGCTCAAGGTCAGTGGATGTCAGAGTGAGATGTCGTGTGATATTGTGGGCCATCATTCATTGCCTGTTACTGAGCATCTTCTCTGGGCATGATGCTGTGTGGATTCTAAAGATGTCTAAGACAACGTTCCTGTCCATTTAGGATGGAGAGAAGGCCTATATACCCAGGTGATATAGAGTGTCATGTGATTGGTGCTGATAAGGTATGCCATAGATTAAAAGATGAAGCTCTTAATATTAATGATAGGTGCAACTTATTTGAACCCTTAAAATGTGCCTAGCATTCTGTTAAGTACTTTATCTGCATTCCATTTAATCTTCAGAACAACCCATTTTATAGGTGAGGAAATTGAGCCAGAAAGTTTAAATACCTTATCCAAGGTCATACATCTGGCAAGTGGCAGAGTCAAGTCTGGAACACAGGCCTTCCTAATGCCAAAAATCTTGTCCCCTAATCACTGTGTGTACTGCCCCCCAGCCCCCAAAGATGGTACCCTGATGGAGGTGAAGGATAGATTGGGAGTTTCTTCTTGAAAAATTATTCAGCTGGCTTATTCCTAAAGAGTCAATTCATGTTAAGAAATAATTTCCCTTGTGCTCTCATGTGACATGTATTTTTAGGATCTGCTGTTAACAAGTATATTTTTGTGTGATTGAGTGGGAGAGTGGGAAAAGTTTCGCAGAGCTGTTTAAACCTCAATGCAGAGGGCACAGCTGAGACTAGAAAATCTCTGCCATCTAAGGTCTCACAAAAACCACAAAGAGACGCGTTCTCAGTTTATTATTCTACATACATCCCCAGATGAATGACTAGTTAAAGGTATTGTTAAAGCATTTTAAATGACCCACTTCCAGCAGTGAACAAAATCACTTACCGTGCCAAGCCAACTGGCGTTTCAGAGATTATAAAACCACGAAGTGAGGAAAACGTTAAAACTGCTAAAGCAAAAATGATACACAATAATGGAGAAGGATAAAATTTGAGCTTTGTTGTCTGCCTAGGCAGATGGCTGACCACTGGGTGGGCCTCAGTGTAATGTCCAGGGTAATTGGCTGCTGGGGTTTTTCTGGCAAGGAAGATTCAGTCTTCAGCTTGGTACACAGATCCTGGCTCATTCTTTCCCAGGCCCTGCTCCCTGCCTCCTCCCCAGGACTAGATCTGATAGCTGATCCAAGCAGGCAATTTAAAACAGAAAGATACCTTTACCTTAAAAAGCTTTTTTGGAAATAACGACGTGAAAAGTAATTAAGGACCGGATTTCCTACCCATCATTCTCTTCTGCATGTACAATTATCTGCAGATATAAAATTGCCTGCTTTGATAATTATACCCTCCAAATGAGGGGCAAGTGGCTAATTATGCCCACATGTGGCCGATTGCACTCTCCATTAGCCAATTATGTGCACAATTATTTGTGCACATAAATAATTGTACTCATGGAAAATAGCAGCCCTCCTCTCAAATTCTCCTGCTCGGAGTGGCTTATGGCGTAATTGTCACGCTGGAAATGTACTTGGTGAAGAGTGAAAGAGTATCAGAGACAAGGAAACACATAAGTGACCAGAGCGCGCAGATGTGCACTGAAGCAAGTGGTATTAGGAGTCAAAGAGCAGGAAGGACCACAGGATGGAACAGGGGCCAGCCTGTGAGTTAGGAAGCCTGCTTCTGAGGTTGGCTGAGCAGCTCACGTGTGGTGACCTTGGGTAAATCATTAACCTTCCTTCAGTTCTACTGGTTCTGCATACGCAATGAGGATGATAATAACACCCAGTTCCCAGCACTATTGGAGGATGGATCAGACAATTCGAAAGGATTTGCAATCTACTTTGGGTAAAAGCACTACGTAAATATGAGGCATTATCATGTGGATCAGCCCATTTCTGATTGTCAAGGAAAGGTAATAATCCTCCATAGCAAGCAGGCTCCCTGGTTTGGAAGGAGGGAGGTTTGATAAGGACAGAAAGCTTGCTCCTGGGCACTGATGAGATAGCAGAAAAGGACATGTGCTTATACAGAATTCATTCATTCATTCAACCACACCTATTGAACTCTTACATTGTCCTGGGCATTCAGAAACATTATGAAAGGCTTGGCCTCGCCTTAGCAGGCCAGTGGACGTTGGCCCAGGTCAGTCTCTTACCCCAAACTGCTCTGATTAGTAAATGAGGGGAACTTTCATCTCATGTCTAGGAAATCTGGCGTGGATTTTCACAGCTTAATTGATGGGTGAATTCGTGCCAGTGAATCTTGTCCAGCATGGTTACTTCTGTTAACCTGAGATCTGTGGTTTTAATGCCAATGCTAACAAGTAGTATATGTCACAGTGTCAGGGGAAGGCCAAGAGCCAAGATTGCAGCTTTGCCACTTGCTTGTCCCCCATGTCTCCTCTCACACCCAATACAAGGAGGCATTCTACCTCACAGGGGTAAGGAAAGGATTCACAGAGGCAGGAATGCTGTTAGTCTTGAAAGAAGAGGTGTTTGCCAGATGAATGAGGCACCAGGGATGTGGCCACATGACAGGAAGCCAAGATGCGAAATAGCCTGGTCTGTGGCTAAGACTGTGGACCCTGAAACAGATACTGCCTGGGTTTGAATCCTGGCTGTGTGACATTGGGTAAGTTCTTAACCTCTCTGTGCTTTTGTTCACTCTTCTATCAAATGGGCATTACATTATACCTGCATCATAAAGTTGGTATAATGGCAAAATTAGTAAATGTATACATAAAAGTATTTAGAATGATGACTAACACAGAGTAAGCACTGTCTAATTGTCATTATTTTTATGACTTGACTAAAAATTGACCAAAAAGTTCATTCAAGAAAAGCAATGCCAGTGGTTCTCAAACTTTAGTGTATCTAAAGGTCACATGGATAACTTATCAAAGAAAGCAAGTCCCTGTGTCCCATGCTCAGAGATTCTCATTCACTAGGTTGGGCAGGACCCCAGGAGTCTTCACTGTAAACCAGCACCCCTCCACCCTACCCCATGTGGTTCTGACACAGGCGACCTGAGGACCACACTTGGAGAAACAGAATCACATAGAGGTGGCTCCGACTGCATCCCATTTCTTTCTTACCTCTTACATCTAACACGAGAGAAGAAGAGTCCAAGATTCCTTTTGTCAAAGTCCATTTTCTGGGATTTCTGCTCGTTTCGTTGGGCCTCTCTGTGACGGGCAGTGAGAGCCCTGAGTGGCAGGAGCAGCAATCCCCTCCATAGCAGGGCTGTGCCTGCACTGCCACCATCAGATGTGGGTCTTGTTGGGCACACTTCACAGCTTCCTTCTCTAACTTTTCTCTATTTTGGGGAGATAACGATTTTTTTTTAACATTGCTGTTTTTATTATGCGATGAATCCCATTTCTCCAATTCTGTAAATAAGGAAACAAAATCATAAACAGCTGCACTTAGGGGAACAAGATAACAGAGCTCGATGCTCCCAGCTTCACGAGATTCACAGCAGTGAAAATGGAGGTGGACGGCGGCCGTGGTGCAAAAGTATTGATCTGTTTCTGGATGCTGTACATTTTCCGAAAAGAATTGGTTCTGCCTGTCGTGCTTCAACGCTTAAGGTAAGTTCTTCAAAATGCTAGTTTTTTTTAGGCTGCTTCCTTAAATAGGAACATTTTAATGGTAGCAAAAATAAAAACTGCTTCTGGGTGAAAAAGGGAGCCAGTGCACAATGGTTATCACACACCTTTCTCCTTATATGATGAGGGAGGGGTGGCCTTGTGTATTTCATAACATTTCCCAGGGTCAAAATGCGGAAGCAATTGCTGAAAAGATACCATGCACAGTGAATGCTTTCAGAAGTATTTTGTTGGCACAAAAAGAAATATTGATTAATTATAATAAAAATTGTCTTGCTTAAATACTACCGAAAAAAGAAATTGCTACATCTTGAATCTTCATGAAGACGAGTTCCTGTAAACACCCAGTAACACCAGAATGTGAATTCTACTTTGTAGTTTATTCACTCTCATAAACTCTCAGGAATAGCAAGATAATAAAGGTCATCTACTCCCTATCTAAGGCCTGAATCCCCTACAATGCATCCCTAAGAACGGCCTCTAGCCTCCACTGGGGGCAGGTTTAGCAGCCAGCTGGGGATGTGTCTGTCCTCTGCCCTGTTGAAGTCAACATTTTTATCCATGGCTTTCTGGATAAGAACATTGTAGATGTGCTTATCTGAAAAGAGCTCCTCAGGCTGGCGGGAGGGACTGAATCTAACAAGATGATATGTGATGAGGATAATTGTGACGTCAACCTCTAGACCCAAAGAATCTAGCACCATACTTTGAGAACAGTGGAGATGAGCTTTGCTTGCTGGGAACTCCTCTGCCCACCAAAGCAGGCCATTCCATTTGGACGGCTCCAACTGTCAGAAAGTTCTTCTCCATATGGCGCTCGTGCACCTTCAATCCATTCTTGCCGTGGTCTTGAGGGCTTGCAGGCCCTGGCTCCCCTACCACTCCTCTGGGGCCCAGTATGTGTTCCCTTTGTGTCTTACCCGCCTCCTCCTGTTACCGCATGCCAGCCATGCTGGGGCCTTTTCTCTGGTCCTTAATAAGCCAAGCCCTTTCCTGTCTCCAAGTCCTTACACTCACTATCCCACCTCTTGGCAAAGCTGCCTTCTTTTCTTCCTTCAGGACTCAGCTCAGAAATCTTCTTCTCACCCTGCCTCGACGCCTCTCCCAGGTGCTGTTGCTCTCTTGACCTTGTTCATTTCCTTCATGGCACTCACCATAATATCCATATTTATTTCAATTTTTAAATTATATTACATAGTTATTTGTTCACCATCTATTTCTCCATGTCTTCCTTGTTCACTGTGTGCCTTCATAAACCAGTCCTTTAAACTCAGTTAATATTTATCAGATATGTTCCTCCAGATAATTGTATATAGTTTTTGGTTCATTCTGAGTTGATGAATTTATTTTAATTGTGTGATAGTATGAAGGGAGCAGGAGTATTTGCTCATTCTTCTGACCTATTGATATATCTAAATGAATCAAAATGGACGTTTGGGGGCCTAATGTGTGTGATGACTTGGTAGCCTTATATTCCTAAATATCCAGCTCTCCTGGCCCACTCCCCAGCTTGGGCCTGTCAGGCCACTGGTCTTGTTCAGCCTGTGTGGTCTCTGAAGCTGTGGGTCTCCATGGTTGGCAATGTGGATCAGGACTCACTCAGTCACCTTTAATGCCTGCTGCACAGTAGCCAGTTCAATACCAATGTGGTCAGCCAGCCAGAGCCATCAGGAGCCGAGGAGGAGGCAGCCGCTGCTATGAACCCTTTTCATAAAGATGGCCAAATAGCTACCAGACAGTGTCAAGGACTTTTGATTTAGGTTTGCACAGAGCAATCCCTGGGGCCGTTTGCTGTGCTGCATCATCCTTATTGGAAAATGTTCTCAACGAAACTGCCCAACAGGCTGAGGAAATGAAATGCTCACAGAAGGAAAAAATACGGAAATTCTGACTTTTCATAACATGGTATTTAGATGTGGAACTAGATTGTGAAAGGATGCTTAAATTCACTATATTCATTGCAGGGAACACTCATATATTCCCTCCCTCCTCCTCCTTCCTGCCTGTCTTTGTCTCTCTGTCACATACACACACATACACACACACACACTCATGGCCCACAGCGATAGAGTTGCTTCTTTACCTCTTGGAAAGAAACCTCCTTCTGATGAAAACCGTGCTGACTAACCTTGCTCTTAATCGTGGGGACAATGTTTTATGCCTTCATCTTTGCACAGCTGCAAGGCCTGGTGGAAGCAGTGCTCTAAATGAAATAAAACAGAGAGCTTCCTGCCAAGGGTTGGCAGATCTGCAGGGTTCCCTCCCCTCCCCCCACACTCACAGCGTCTGGAGCAGAGAGGGAGGTTGGGCGATGGGCCCCCGTGGGCAGGGTCTCTTGAAGGGAAGTGGAGTGAAGAAATGTATGTGGAGGTCAGGCTGGCAATGCTGACTGTGACATAAAGGATTCACCCTTCTAGTAACTTCTTTATCCTTTTGGTAACTGCTCTGAAATAATTTGGCAAAAATTCATAAGGACCTACTATAGATACTAGAGGAAATTCCTAAGTCCGAGGCATTTCTTCCTGCATGGACATATGAGAATGTACCTTGTATGTTGGCCTGTATTTTTGCTCTGACAAGGGTGAAGGGAAGGGTTGCAGGTCATGGCTGTACTCCCAGAATTATATTGGAAGTAACATCTCCCAAGTGTTCACCATGTGCCAAGGGCTGGGCTAAGTGCTTTACTGTATAATCACATCTAGCTCTCACAGTCATCAGAAGGGAGTAGGCACGGAGTAAAACACAATAGGACATGTGGAACAGCTACCTTCTTTGGGCTCCCGCAAACACAGTGAGGTGTGTTCTCTTCTCCAAATCCCACATATCGCTTCTCTCTCTGAGGTATTCGTTGTAAAAATGGAGACTTACAAGGTAATAATGTAACAGGGTACTAGTCAAGACAGTGATTAAGAGTGGAGCTCATTGAAGGCTGACTAAAAACTCTAGTTTCTCCACTATCCCAGAGTGAACATCGCCTGGTTCAAGGAAAAGCTAGGTAAGTGTTTACTCTTTGTTAGATAAATGTGGGATGAAGAGGCCTCAAGAAAAGTGTTAAGAGATCTTTGTGTTTTCTGGGACTCAAAATACTGCCTCATCCTTTGGGTGAAGGGTGGCCAGGTAAACGTTGTCCAGGTAAAGGGGGCCTGTTACATCTGGTTCTATGAGGTGGCAGACCCTGAAACAAGACCTACACTTGGAGCTCCTACGCTCCTGACTCTGTGCGTGAACGGTGAGAGTTAATCATAAACAGCTGCGTCGTTCTGAACAAGTGCAGCCCATCCTCCCGACAGAGAGGGTCTCCTCCCATAGAGAACCATTGCATTTGTGCATTTGCTAGGCTAGAAAAGGCATGCTCAGACTAGGAAGAAAGCATCATGAAAGGGACTGTGACATCTCGTAGGTGGGGGCTCAAATAGTCTCTATTTCCTTTGGTGTTGGAAGAAGACTGACCCATCTTTGTGCTCCACAACTCCCAAAATCTTACGAGGAATACATTGCACTGTCTGGGATGGTGGTAGTGGGGAGAAGAAGGGTGAGTGCCGCTTCAGGCAGTCATTCAAGAAGCAGGGCTGACAGCAAACTTGCCTTTTCTTTTCTGCTGGGAAAGATTTGCCCTGAGTTAACATCTGTTGCCAATCTTCCTCTTTTTTGTTTTTCCTTCCCAAAACCCCCAGTGCATAGTTGCATATTCTAGTTGTAGGTCCTAACAGTTCTTCTACGTGACCCACCTCCACAGCATGGCAACTGACAGACAAGTGGTGTGGCTGGGAACTGAACTCAGGCTGCAGAAATGGTGGGAGCACTGAACTTTAACCACTAGGCCATCAGGGCTGGCTCCAAACTTGCCACTTTTAACATTTGGTTTCCAACGTTACTCTGGTCATCGAAGCCTCTACTACAGCCCATGTGAAAGAGAAGATGGCTTGGAGGAGCACATGTGGGAATTTTTATGGGCCAGACTTGAAATGCACATACACCGTTTTTGATCATACCTAGCTGGAAGGGAGGCTGAGAAATGTAGTCCAGGGAAGACAGATTTTGTGGACACCTAGTAGTCTCTACCACCAAAAACATGTGGGATCTCAAGAAATTAATTGGAAAAATATAGTGAAATACAGTGATAGCTAACATTTATTCAAAACTTACTATCTACCAGGCAATGCTTCAAGTGTTTTCATGGATTAACTCATTTAATTCTTACAAGAGCTCTATGAGGTCATGCTGTTATTATCCCCATTTTAGAGATAAGGAAATTGAAGTACAGAGAGGTTAAGTAGAGAAGTGGCTATATTTGCACCCTCAGTTTTTAAGTAGTTCCTATAAGTATCACCTGGAATCTGGTGTGAGAGATGCTTTAACAAGGTGTGAACAAGGTATTGAGGGACACTGAGATGAGTTGGGCAGTTGGAAATAGAAGGATGAATGGGCTGGGCTTAAAGTTTGACAGAGAAGCTGATGATTGACAGCTTTTGAGGGGCCTTGAAGGGCGAGAGGGACTCCACCAAAGAAACTGGTGGGCAGAGGAGGTGGGGAGCAGAGCAAGCAAGGAGGCAGAGGAAACCAGACCACATCAGAGAGAATGGAGATACCACAGCATGTTTAGGGTGTTAAAGGATAATTTTTTAAAAGGTAAAATCATGACCTTAAACAAATATAAAGTGAATATATGTCAAAGATTTTATTTAACTTATTAATTAATGAGGGAACCAGTAAGATATAACCGGTTCAGAGGAGAATTCAAAGAGCTATGCATTTATAGGCAATGAAGAATGCTGAAATAAATTTACGAATGGATGCAAAACTGGTTATCCATGGAGCAAAAATCAATTACATTCCACCTGACGCGATTCAGTTGCCTTTCTCTGGACAGGAATTGTTTGCATCATTATCAATTTTTTGCAACTATCAGAGTTGCAAAATAGTTCAAAATCAATGAATGGCAAAGATAACCCAGAAGAGTATGCTAGACAAAACATCTAGAATTTTTTTTTTCTCATTTCAAAGTCTTCCACAGTTTCAATTGTATCAGTGACTCTGTGTGGCAGGAGGTGAGACTGGAAAAATGGTTGGGGCCAAGTTTTAAGGAGGAATAAAAGCCATACAAAGGTATATGGGCACTATCCTACAGGCCAGAGTCTCAAATTATTAATAGAGTGTATAAGAAACACCTGTAGAGTTTGTTATACAATCAAATTCCCAGGCTCAACTCCAAAAGGATCGGATACAGTAGGTTTTGGGGAAGACTGGGAGCCTGCAATTGGACAAAGCAACCCAGGTGATCCTGAGGCACTCTGAGAAACACTTGTGGAACTAATAGAGAGCCATTACAGGTTTTCAAGCAGGGTGGAAACCTGAGGACGTCTATGTTGGAGCAGAGAAAACTTGATTACAAGTGGGAGAGGCTAGATGGTTTTAAAAGACTGCGAAACAGGGGCTGGCCAGTGGCTGAGTGATTAAGGCCGTGTGCCCTGCTTCGTCGGCCCAGGGCTCCCGGTTCGATCCTGGGTGCAGACCTACACACAGCTCATCAAGCCATGCTGAGGCAGCATCCCACGTAGAGGAACCAGAAGAACCTATGACTAGGATATACAACTACGTAATAATAATAATAGCAACCACAGTTAACATTTGAGCCCTTAGGATGGGCCAGGGAATGCACAAGGGCGTTAGATATGATAGGAACCTGCACTAGTTCAGTGTCAATGGGATGAAAGGAGTGGCCAGAATGGAGAGAGATTTCACCAAAGCCTAAGAACTCAGCCTCTTCCCAAATTCAGACTCAATGCTGCACCTGTGGATGTGCTTCCATGTTCTTTCCGGGCCTCCAGGGCCTGGCCCAGGCTCCTAATAAATGGGGAGACCTCTGAGCAATGTAAAGCCTGGGCTTTGAAACTCCTGGATGTTATTTAGGATTTTTTTTTTTTTTTTTTTACTCAGGCTTTCTAATAACAGTGGAGATCTGAACCATAAAAGAGTCTGAGTTCTTCAACTCATAAAGCCACTCTTCATTTGGAAGTGGTAAAGCACCTGCAATACACTGAGCATCCCTATTTGCAGTCGTCCGTGAAATGAACATCCTGGGGAAACACGGGAAGTTGGTGCACCACCCTTGAGCAGGGCAAAATGAACACTCACCCGGAATATTTGGTACTGTAAAGGGATGGCAGAGGGAAGAATAGTGGGGGCAGGGCAAAAACTTTAAATAGATTTCTCCCAATCATATTTTGCAATTGAAGATAATTAAATTATAATTTTAATTGAATAAGCACTCATGGGGCCCTTATTATTTGAAAACGAATTGCCTCCTGACTGTTCGTGTGCAAATACAATACATTAAGCTTAAGCTATTTTAATACAACATCAATTTTCAGAAGCTATAGTAGGTTCTCCCAGGTCAGATTTGATAAGCCATAAAGAACTAACGCCAGCTCATATTTTTCCACGGTAATGGGAAATAAAGAGAAGTGAATAATTCCAACCAGTAGTTTAATTTTAGCCAATGGTTTGACTCTCTTCTCCTGTCGTTTTACCTAAGCCATTACCAAGTAAGTACGCTGGTTGGCTTGAGCCTCACTGTTGTGGTTAGCGTTTCTCTGACCCTCGTGTGCAGAGGCTTTTCATCTGTTAAATTAAAGAGTGGTTGTGTAACTGGGGCTATCCTGAGCTAGGATTCCCAAGGCCTAGCTTCTGACTCTCTCTTTTCTATTAAGTCTGTGAATGACCTTCAGCAAGACACCTAAGGTCTGCATGGAACTGCAGGCTTGTCATCTCCACGATGGAGTTGATAATGCCGTCTCTATCTTGAGCCCACACTGAGAAATAGATTACATGACTGTGGTTATTTGAGAGCCTCACGGAAAGATGTCTTATAAATATTATAATTAATGTTATCGTTAAGTATTGCTTCAGTGCAGATCTTCCAAGTATAAATATCAGCTGAGTAAGAAGTCAGTTTTCCCTGAAGCAAAAATGAAATGTAAAAATGCAAGTTTGGGAAGCTTATTTTGCCATATCTGATTCCAGAGGTTCTGCCACACATACATCATTTTTTTCCTATATGGACTATTGACAACAAAATTTAACTTAAATTTTTTATTTCTGGGAATGTCCAGATCCTTAATAATAAACTCCACTGAGAGGTTTCTAAAATGTTTTCATCAATGATTTTCATGACAGTTAAATTTTGCGTATAATATCAGTCTTTACAAAAGCTCAGAACCACATTATATTGATTGATTAAAAGAAAATATATATTAATTATTATTAATGAGAACATTAATTTATTATATGTGAAAAATCTTATACAAATACATACACAACATCATCCTGTGTCTGGTTAGAGGTTGGAACAAGCTATTGGAATGTATTGCAGAGGACAGAGTACAGAACTAGGAGTCAGGACACCTGGGCTCCCAGGAATTAATAGGCTGCATGGTACAGCTCAGGGCTGTTCAAAGAGTGGTACCCAGACCAGCATCATGAGTATCCCCAGCGAGCTTGTTAGAAATACAAACTCCTGGGTCTGATCCTAAATCCACTGAATCAGAATCTCTAGCTGTGGGGCCCTGAAACCTATATTTTAGAAGGCTCCCGTGTGATTCTGATGTGCATTAGAGTTTGAGAAGTACTGTGTAGTTGATCCTGACTTAGACATACTTACCAGGGATATGATCTTGAATAAGTTACATAACCTCAGTGAGTTCAGTTTCCTCATATGTATTTAAAATAGACCCAATAATATTTATTTCATAGGATTGCTTTGAGGACTAGATATCAATGTCTGCTCTATGGTTGCCATTCAATAAATGATAGTTCCCTTGTTTCTTTTCTCTGCCACATACTAGCTGGTTAACTGTGAGCAAGTAATTTAGCTGTTCTCAGTTTCTTCATAAGTAAAATGAGGGAAACATGTATTATACTCAGTTCATGAGGTGGTTATAAAAATCAGTTGAAATTTTGTGCGTGACAGCTCTTTGTTTACTATAAAAGGATTAGATACATCTAAGGAATTACTGAGACCAGGTTGATGATTTTTAAGCTCAAGTGGGTGGAAAGATTGACCCTGTTCTATGTCCACACAGAAACTCTAAAGAATATGCACATTTGAAACACAGATGTCATCCGGGGAAGGTGATCTGCTCACCTAAACTAACCCATAAGGATTGGTCCTCCAGGGGTGTGCTGAAGCCAGCTTGTACCAGCTCATGGGGGCCAATTGTTAAATTTTCAGGAATTTTGTAAAATGATTGTGAAAAAGTTATTATTTAAAATTAGATTATATATACTTACAATAATATTAAATAAAATAAGTTAAAATAAAAACAAGGGTAATAATTACTCTACACACTCTTCCCTTCACAATTATTTTATTATCTATGCCTTGAGATTATTTACATTTATTGTATACATATGGTGACAATACTTTATAATGATCTCTCCCCAATTCCACATAGAGTGACATTGAGCTTGTAGCTTGAAATTGGCCATGGGAGAAGTATGAGCATTTGCACCGTGGAGATTGGCTAATGCTACAAATCCAGGATTTTTTTTCCAGTACGCTTTTTGTTAAAAATTTACCAACACACCAGTGGTCTTACCTTTGTTAATTTACCACAGTTCAGATTCTGACTCCAGCTTTAGGAACTCAGCTTTGTTACCAGGTTGAGAATAGACCCATTTTTCTGGGAAGGACTCTTATTACCCAAGCTCACAGACTTATATATATACAATCAGAATACCAATTTATTAATTTACAGCAAGGAGAGTTGCCATAAGACATACCCCAAGGGAAGACAAGAGAAATTAATCATACATTTTGAATGTTTCATGACATTAGGCCAAGATGACACAGAAAATCCATCTCCACAACTGGAACACCAGCTGCCTTAAGGAAGGGACAGGCTGAGTGCTTGGGCAGGGCCACGGTCTTCCTTGGAACCTCGATGGGCACTGCCTGTCTTGCCCAGGGACCCTCCTTTCTTGGCATGATTATAGCCGGCCCTGCCTTTCTACCCTACTGATAAACTTGTCCTTTGTTAACACATGGGATGCCTCTGATCAGGTTGAGTCAACACCTGGCAGCTATTCTTCATCTTCAAAGCATTATTTGTCAAAAAGAAGTTCATGGACCAAATGCATGAGGATCATTTGGAAGTATCTTTAAAATGCAGATGCTTGGGCCTTCCCAGATCTGCTAAATCAGAATCTCTGCTGGTGGGGCCCAGGAATCTATATTTTCAAAAAGCTGGTAGGTGATTTCTATATAGACTACAGTGTGAGGACCACTGCTTGAAGGTTTTCTTGTGCATCTCCACCCAGTATTTAAAAATACTAACTTCTGAATTTACCTCCCAAGGCACTTGTATTTTTAAGTTCCTGGAGGCACCACATCACAGTCCCCTGTACCACTCACACCGCATTAGTCACGACAGAGATTGCACTAGAGAGTATGGATATATTTGTACTACTTTACCCTTATTTAGGAAAACAAAGTTCTCACCTTGACTTCGAGCCTAAGCACCTTGTCAGTTGTTTTTGTGAAAGGACCACCCATAATTATTACCCCTGGTAACAGAAGGAGAGGCACAGGAATGGAATTTGCTTTATGTGAAATCTCAGTGTACACAAGTTGAGGTGCATGGGTTTTGCTATCTTCTCTAAGAAGCAAAAGGAACAAAGTTGGCATATCATGAGAGAAAGAACCATTCTACTTCAGTGGTTCTTACCTAGGGGTGAATTTGACACCAGGGAACAGTGGCAATGTTTGTCACATTTTTGGTTGTCACAACTGGGGATGAGAGTGGGTGAGGGGCTACTGGCATCTGGTGGATTGAGACCAGGGATGCTGTTATACATCCTACGAAGCACAGGGCAGTTCCCCATAACAAAGAAGTATCTGGCCCAAAATTTCCATAGTGCCAACGTTGAGAAACCCTGTTCCGACTTCCTTTTCACTTTTACATTGTAGTCAATTGTTGTCCTTTCAGCATTAGGATTCATCCAACAGTCTCTTGCCCCAGCAGGTTCTGGAGAATTTTTAAAGGGCTGAATCATTTTAATCTCAAGAAAAGAATAAATTCACATGATAGGATGGGTCATTTTACTTAATGATGTTTTGCCTTTCCCATAGCAGGAGCTCAATAAATATTTTTTAATTAAATGGATGAATAGATTAAAACATTACTTTCACATGTGTTTTAATAAATAACAGGAAGATGGCTTCATACATATATAACTTGCTCTTGTATTTGTCTTGAGTGGATCACAAATTGCGGGCTACATGTTTTTTCCTTCTGAATGGATCCAAGAATAATGCTCTTTAAAAAAGAAAGCAAACTGGCTATTATTTGCTGAGAGTGTAATGCTAATAAAAGCCAGCCCTGACTCCAACCCCCCAGATCTATTTAAAGAATTCAAAGAATGTCAGAAAAGCATGTGGCTTCAAGGTTAATGTGTAAGATTTACAGAAACTTGAAAAATCACTATGACTAAAAAGAAAGTATGAGCTCTCTGCATGCTTTTAAATTAGAACGACAGCCCAAACCAGTTAGTTATAAAAACAGCTAAATTAACAGATTTTTAATATTTGCCTCCTGCCCCACCTAACATTTTAATCAATAATCCTTAAAGAGAAATAATGAAGAAGGTGAAGCATTGAACCAAATTTCCTTTATTGTACGCACCCAGAAAAAATACTGAGTTTTCTATCAGCAAATTGGGGACTTCCACAGTCAGAAAGAAACGGGAAGAGAGAGAGAGATGGAAGCCCAGTCTGGATTTAGTTATGGAAAATGACAACAGTAGTGAGTGATTAGGGGCACTAGAAAAAGCAGCTAAAAACAAGTACCAGGTAGAGGATTCTCATCATTGTCATAACATAAAATCATGGACCCTTAGCATTTTAGAAATGATATGATCAGAAATTTAAAAACCCAATTTGTTTCATTTCCAGCTGGAAAAACAGATGGCCAGAGAGGCTCAAGATCTTTTTCAAGACAACAGAGGACAGACCACCCTACAATGCAAACTACTCAGCATAACATACAAGGTCTTTGATCTCCCCAGTCAGAATTAACTAGTGTTTTCCAGGGTCTCATTTCTGCCTCTGTTTAGCACATTTGCCAGTCTGACTAGTTTGGGAGATATTTAAATATCTATCCCTTCTATTGTACCATAATCTCTTCATTCATCTTTATTCTCTAATGCCTTGAAATCAGTAAATGTTGGTTAAACCAAACTGAATTGAGCCCAGGTCTCCTGATCATAGTCTGGTGCACTAAGAAGTAGGATCGCATGTGATTTGTCCTTAAATTTTTTTTTTTTTCTCACATGATTTTTCCCCATCATAGATGTTCCGCAAATATTATTAAAATCTGATATAATGCTATGTCTGGACTCTTGTGATTAGTTTTTTTAATGTACCATGGTATCTCTACACATCAAATTCTTTTCAATTTTAAAATATAACTGGATAAGGATTGGTGATGTGTAAGACCCCAAAATGTATTTCTGTTAATTTTTATTTTCCTTTTGTTTGTTCTTTTCAAATAACTTTTTTCTTATCATAATATTAATTTCTGTTCATCGTGGAAATCTTAGTAAATAGTAGATAAATAAAGGAATTAAATAAAAATTACCCATAATTGTACCATACCTTCCAATTTTTTTTTTTTTTTACACCCTAAGTAAATGCTAAGAATACAGTGTAGCATTGAAGTTTAAAGTTTGGAGAAGCGTAAGGGACTTAAGAAATTATCTAAGCTAGACATTTTCTCGATGGGGTAATTTTACTGATGACATACTGAGCGGATAAGTAACTCACACAGCTCTCACACAGCTGGTAACAGGCTTGGGAGGGTATTGGAACCCAGAATTCTAGTCTCCAGGAATAGTCAAGGGGGAAGTTCTAAAAATCTAACAATATCCCTCTAGATGGACATTTATTCTGTTACTACAATAAGCCACGTGGTCGGTCTCAAGGGGAATTTCATTCTTCTAATATGTCTCTACTGTATTTAGAATCTGATAATGCCACTATTAGAATTCATCTCTTCAAGAATAAAAGGAACCGAAGAACTAAAGGGAGGATTGGAACAATCCATTAATTATATCTGTTAAGCTTCAGTTACAGCTAATAAGGAATATCACATGACCACAGTGTGTGCTTGTTCTGAACAATAAAGAACATGAGGAAAGATAAGATTCAGGACTGAAACGTCCTTCAGCACTATGTAGGCAGTGGTGATGAAAGTCATTTCAAGAAAAATTGATTGAGGTATTTTAGTAAACAAAAGAACTCATTGCTTACCCATCAGGAAGTGTATTGTTAATACAGTGCTGTTCAGACTACTGGAGGAAAATGTTTCTTCATGCTTCTCTCTTTAGCCTAATTCTTATCCTGTCACTTTTCAGGCAAAAAAAAAAAAAAAAAAAAAAATTAAAATGATAGCCCTATTTTATTTGCTTCAAAAAAAACCAGGCTTTTGCCCTGTGCTTGGAAGAGTTTACTCTTGGCCTTGATGTGAGTATGAAAGGAAGACCATGCAATTGATTAGACGATCTCTGGGGAGGCAGTAGAGAGAGTGTTAAGAAGATGAACAGGAATGAAAACAACGTTATTCAATAAAAGTAAATAATTTCTGCAGCTAATATGTTCTCAACATGTTTTCCTTGATACTGACATGCTTAAAAGATAATAGCAGAACCATAAGTAGCTTGTAGACACTGTAGATATTTTTCTTTTGCATTATTGAATTTATAATCACTCACATTTGTATTCTCTTTGGGTTATACTGAAGATCTGTAAGTTTTATATTAAAAAATCTGGAGCATCCAATACCTGACATGTATCTGCAGTCTCTGAAGTCTTAGGACTGAACTAGAACATTCTTGTGAACATTGATATCAGATATTAAAATGGAAGTTTTCTCTAAGACTGAACACAATAAAAATACCAGATTCCAAGAAGAATGCCAGACCACCACACAGGATTTTTTTAAAAGTGTGTGAAGGGTGGGGAGAGGTGGGGGAAAATCAGTTTTACAACCCTTAAGTAGTTCACCCTTGATAACAGCATTTAAGGGTGGAGGTTGGAAATCAAGAAGCCAGCGTGTTTGGAGGGAGATGTTGGTTTACTATGAATGAAGCCCACTCTTCCCCCCACGTAGATAAGATAGGGCAGGCCTGCCCTTGTCTTCAAGCATGATTCGAAAGGGTCCTCAACATGACCTCTTCAAGAGCTTAATAGGAGAAAATTGTTGCTTGGGGGATATGATGCTCTGGTTTCTGACTCTCAGATAAAGGGGGAGAGACAGGTTGGCTGGCTGCTCTGTTGGCTTCCACTAGAGGGTCTGTGAGTGCTGCCGTAGGTCTTGTCTGAGATGTGTCCTTGGAGGAACCAACACACAGCAGCAGAGAGAACCCTGAGGTCCCTTCGATGCTGAAGGAGGAGTAAGCAACCATTTGGGACCTGGATTCCTTCACCCTATGGAGACAATGACATGGAAAAGATCACCAGGGATGGGGAGTGGAGGTGTCTCTAACAATTATGACTCCCCGCCCCATATACACACAAAAACCAGTCAGCTTCAGATATATGCCAAGCCTTAGAAAACTCAGATACTAAATCACCACCGGGATACTTGGCAAGTAAGAACTTTCCTGCTCCCCTTCTCTCTTCTTCCTCCTTACCCTCTAGCCCTAACAATGTCAGCAAGAAGAGGGAGAGGAGGAGAAACCCTGGGTGGGAAAAAGACCAGAAACTTTCCCTCCTTCCTCAACCCAGGATTCTCCCTTGCACAAGCCCGAGCTGGGGGTGGGGAAGAAGTGTTCCTTTTAAAATGGAAAACTTACTGTTACTATTTAATTTAAAAGCATTTTATATTTTGACTATATTGGGACTGGATATTTTAATTATTAAACCAAGGCCATGTTTTGAAGCTTGAAGTGATAATAAATTCTTTTTATTACCTAAGAGCATCCAGAAAAGTCAGGGGCTTGCCTGAGTGTTCATGCAGGGGCAGGCCAAGACTGAGGTCTTAGAGCAGACTTAATGGACGGTGAGAGCCTTTATAAACTTGATTAAGGTAGTGGTCACATACACAGACTTGTGGACCATGGCTTGTGCCAAGGGGAGAATAAAAAGGTTGTCTTATATTCTTCTCATTTCTTTTTAGAGAAGAAAGCTCAGCTAGCGTAGAAGTCCAATTCAAAACCCAACGCGTATATTTGCATATTTAAGTCTAAGACATATCATGTAAACCCAGAATTATGGCATTCGTTATTTCAAAGGACAAGCTGGGTTTTTTTTCCTTCTAACTTAACAAATTAATTTTCCTTGCAAACTTTTGGTTTGGATTTTAAGATTTTAAGCTTTCATCATGAAAAGATGACAGCATTGAAGATTAAAGTGTGTGGTTGGTTCTTCTCAAGATGTTTTCAGCTCTGCAAAGGATTCTGTCCATATTTCGGCTTTTTCTTCCTCTCTCGTAAGCTTTATTTCTTGATATTCTCTTTACATTCTATAAGATTTTCTTAAAAGAAAAAATTCTTCTGTGGTTGAAGGACATGTCAAAGAACAGAGGATACAGTTTTAAATTAAAGGAAGTTTCATGATATGACTTCAGAAGCTCATTTGACTTATGGCTCATCCTTTCCTCATCGAAGTATTAAATAGGTCTGTACTATAAGATTGGCAGTATTTCTGTAAAATACAGGTTTTTTTCTCCTGCTCTAAAGAATGCGTATTTCAAAATGTTAATATCGGCAGTCAGAAAACAGTATATATACATATATATGTATATATTTTTTTACTTCTTTTGAAGATCCTCAAAAGCCTATAGCTAATCATGAATATTTTTTCTCCATAGATTGTTTTTTCCCTCCTAGAAACTTTGAAGTTTCTTTGCATGACACCGCAACCAATGTCTTTTTTTTCCTGCTATTATGTAGAGATGAAAGAGGGGTGCCATATCCCCAACCAGGCATATGAAATTCTGAAGCCCACTATCTTTTACGTTGTTTTGCAAAGGGCCCCTTCTCTCAGGGAAAGGTAATTTGTTATTCACAGTTTCCTTGTCCTCATGTTATCAAGGGAAAAATTGTAGAAATTTTAAAGAAAGCTCTAGGCGATGTTTTCATCCCTGAATCTTTGGGGAGTTATAAAAACAAACAGATTACTGAACCTACGAGAGAAACAACCGTGAAGTCATTACATTTAAGTGTAAGCAAAATTTCCTCTCGGATCATTAAGTTATAGAAGAATAGAAAGACTGCATTTTGAGATACAGATAAAGCTAGGTAACTTGTAAGTCAAACAAGTAAAATTTTACAATTCAGGTATATCGACAGCAGTTGAGTTTAATAGACTTCTCACATTTCAAATTTAAAGCTTCCTTCGCTGGGCTAATAGAAATACTGCTGTAATAGACATTTAAGAAGAAAATAAATAGAATGAATCAACAATTTAAAAACTGTAATGTGTATTTTATTCATTCTCTTTATTCACATAAAATGTTTAAATCATCACAAAAGGTTTGAAAGAAGGAAGGGGCAGAAAATCACCCACTTTCCCTCTCCCTAACTATCTCCTTCAAATCTATGTCTTTTCTTAGGCCAAGGGCCCTACTTAGTGGTCAGCCCACACCCTACAGGAGGGAAATCTGGGCAATCAGGTCAAAGCCATTGACCCTCCCACTTCGTCTCCTCCAATTTGTTCTCAGCCCTTGACTTTTGGCTTTGTTTTGGTTCAACTCCTAGGACCTGATTTGGCTCAACAGATTGGATGGTTAATGCTCCTCCTTTGCTCTCGTTGGTCTGGTCCTCTGGTTCTGCCCTCTTATGGTGACTGGAGACCACTGCTTCAGAACCAGCTCTAAGCCCTAGACCTGTCTCTGGGTTTTGTCCACGAGGCAGGTGCTCCTATCGGGTGGGCCACATCAGACAGAAACACAGCCGTTCACATGATCTTGGTAAATTTCCTTCCAATCTTTTTCCAGTATCTTTTTTCCTTCATAGTTGTAATGCTACACCCACACACATAATTGAATATGCTGTCTTTTTCTTTAAAATTACGTTATAAACAGTTTATATTGTCTCTATAATTGTCATTTTTAAGATAACAAAATACTCTCCAAACGACATATAAATTTATTTGGTCATTCTGCCACAGTAGTGGACATCTGTTGTTCTTCCTGCTCATCATCTCTCTTTCTTTTCCGGGGAAATGTTGCTCCCTCTTTGCATGTGATCTGGATGAGACTGTTGATCACAATGCTTTCACTCCCCATTTTGCCTCACCAAGAGGTGAACAGATGACTGAAGCCAGGCTAATTAGATTCCATCTCTAGATAGTCTTGAGCATGTATCACTCCACTCAAAGCTTGGTTGATGAGCAGAAGGTGACCAATGCTGGGTCACTCTAATACCAGCATCCCAAAGAAAGACTGTCTATGAGGCCATTATACTGAGATTCCTGGAGTTATCCTGGTTCCCATCCTTCTTGATGCCACTGATTTGAGGAACCACCCAATCTTTCCAATATTCTCTTTTGCTGAAGACAGAGTAGCTTTCTGTTCTTTGCAACCAAGGAACTCTAAATGATAGGTTTGTTGCCAGGCATTTTGGTTATTTTTACTATTTTGAATACTTCTGTGATAAACATCTTTGTGTGCATGCTCTTGTGTTTGTATAATGGCTTGTTATATATTTTAAGTAATTTCCCAGTGGTGGAATTACTTAGTCAAAAGATACAAATATTTTTCTTATTCTTAATCTAAATTGCTCAAAAGTTTTTTAAGAGGGTTATACCAATTTACATCTTATATGTTACAGAAAGTGCTACTAAAAAACACTACAAAAATTTGCCTCTCTGTTCAGAAGGACCTTGTAATAGATAATAGGTTGAAAGTACTTGATACAGAAACATAGAGGGCTTTCAGTTTGACTTTTAAATAATTTCATTGGATTGTTTATGAGATCTTATAGAGTTATGGCCAAACAGGCATTTATAGGTTGATCTGTATCAAACCTAGATTAGTAAACAGATTATTTATTCAACTGACTTAAATCTGTAATAAAAAGCTGACACTGAATATTTAATATACACTTTGCAAGTGGCTTTGCAGTATTCCATGAAATTCTCAAAATGACCCTATCTTTTAGGTAAGGAAAGGAAGACTTGGAGCACTTAATTAACTTTCCCAAAGGCTGTCCTGGGGCAGAACCCAAATCTGTGTGGCTCTTAACCCAACATTATAAAACTGCATCCTAACCATCTGTTCCTATAGAACTTGGGGTCAGAAAGCCAAGTTTGACTCCTGACTCCACTACTTATTAATTGGATAACCTTGGGGAATTCACTCAACTTCTTCGAATCTCAGTTTTCTAATCTCTAAAACTAAAATAATAATTCTTACTCTGCCTACCCTATAGGACTTTGTGAAACAAATAGAGATAATGTGGCAAAGTGCTATACAAGTGTAAAGTATTGGCATGATTACTTGGAGTAGTAAACACCAAGGATGAATATCTCGGACCTCAGTAAGAGGTCATAAGGAATATTGGGGTCTTGGGATCTTTGGATACTGACTTCTTTCTTTCTGCCTTGAGTTCTAAAGCAGTTGAGATACGTATACAAGTCCAATAGATGAGGAAGAAATATCTTCTGGATTGGGGAGGTGATTTAAGTGTGTGGCCACAATAGGCTTCCCAATACTTCATGACAGAGTAAGGAGACAGACTTACCCACCCATTACTGGCAAAGCTGGACACATCATGTCTCCCTCACATGGCCACCTCTCACTGCTTGGCAGCGGAGGAGAAAGTCAGCTGAAGACAGGCTACTCCAAAAAGCAGAGCTTGAAGGGCCCTGAGCCAGAGCTGGTCAGGTCCTCCTTCCTAAGTAAACACTTACATCATTCATTCTAGACAAAGCCAGTGAGGTGTTGTGGAGAAAGAGGGAGCAAGAGTTCCTCCCAAGCTTTATCCTCCCGGGAATCTTTATGGGAATATGGAAATACGATGTTTGGGAGAATAAGTGAAGAATAACCATGTCTATTAGTAATAGGAAGACGGACCATGGGTAATCTTTCCTCAGCTCTTTCTGCCTCCCACTTGGCTGAGCTGAAGGGAGTCATCTGTGGCTGTTGCATATGATTTGTCGACTTTGTAATTCCACACCTACTCCTTAACTTCCCACCATGTGGCTATAAGACTCCCTTCAAATTGTTCGTTTAAAAATAAAATGTGTTTCTTCTCCTATAAGATACATCTCATTGTCGGAACGATGGCACTGTTTGCTTTCTGATGTAACCCTTTCACAGCGTTTGGGCTGCTTGCTTTCTCTGTCTTTCTGTGGGGTCCCCTCCAGGTCCAAGTGTGTGCCAGCCTCATCCGGGTAGCAGAAGCCCCGTGGAAGGGCATTAGGAGACAGGAGCTAATTGGAATTTTGTGATTACCTGTCATGGATGCCTGGTCCTGTCCATAGTGCTCAATAAAGCCGCAAGGCCAAGCGTTCCCTTCTGCATACTGATTGCTGAGTCAGATTTCTTGGTGTAGAAGTGCTTTCCAGGCAGTCAGTTTGAGAATGTTAGTCTTGGTTCCTAAGTGGTTAAAATCCCTAGCTGGCCTTTAATCTGAGTCTGGAGAATTTTTAGTTTTGGCTGAGACTCTGCTATGGTGTTTTTGCCCTGAATATACACAAAACTTTTTCCAGTCTCTTAGATCCCTGAGTCGGTTATATCTGATCAACTGTCTCTTTCCAGGCTCTAAGAGTGATAAGTGCATCTTCTACCAGGTTTAGAGGACAGGAGAACTTCTAAATGTCTTTCGCCTTGCCCCTTTTTCCGTCTCACTGCCTCCCTGCTAGTCCAGGCCCTTATGCTCCATCTACATCATTACGATGACCACTAAGCAGGTCTTCTGGGGCTACCCCGGTTCCTGTCCACCCAGAGGTCTGTTGTCAACTCTTTCTTCAGTCCTGCAAGCTGCCATTTCAATATATTCCTATTTTGGCTTGAGTTAGCCAGAGTCTCCTTGCAACCAAGGAACTAATAAAACACCAGCTTGCAGTGATCTATGTAGCTTCCAAACTTATGCAGCATTTCCTGTCCAATCCCCGTACTGATCTTGAGTATTTGCTTCCTTTTATTGGGCAATCGTCTGTTGGTGTGCATGTCTTTTCTCTCTAAATAGAATGTGGTCTTCTCAAGAGTCTTGGATCATGTCTATCCATCTGTGGATGTCATACAGCACCTAGCAGTGGCCTTCACAAAGGAAGTGCACAACAGGTATTTATAGATTGATGGCTCTATTTTCTCCTTTTTTATCGCCAGCTACTCCCCAGTCATATCAAACGTCTCCATGGGGGTACCAGAGAAAGCACGTAGCTTTACCTGCAGCTGTTGGTCTACCCCTACAGCAGTTAAAGGAGGACCCAGAGAGGCAAATTTAAATCCTGCCCTGGCACCCGGCCTCAGCCTTCTGAGCCCCATAGCAAACAGCAGAGCGTGGGGGCTGATCGTCTCCTCTCCCGCTCACCCTGTGCACCCATTTTATGGGGCTATGTCCCTAGAGTGAAGGGGTCAGATGTAGAGACAATCATTTTATGTAATCACAGCAGCATAAATACTGAGTATTTGTGTATGTTTATGATTAGCATATCGTTCTTTGTATGAGAGAAAAAGAACAAGATTATCATGTGTATTATAGACAATTCTTTGATTGCAAGTGACAGACACTCAATCTAAAACCAACCTGAATCAAAAGGAAAACATATTGACTCACATAACCTTTTCAAAGAGAGGTGGATGGGGCCTCAGGACAAGGGAATGGGATACTAGGATTAATCCAGTGTGGGTTGCCTGCCTGCTGCTGAGGTGGTAGTGGCGATAGTGGAGTATTTCTAGAGGAAGAGGTGTGCGTCAAGGGGGAAAGGCTGAGCAGACAAGCACAAGGGCTACTATACCACGTTAAAATGATTTTCTTTGATGTTTTCCTAAATTTTGGAAATGCTTCTAACCAAGTAACACAGGGGAAAAGAACACAGGAACTATCCTAGTGGGTGCTAAGCTTACCTCATGAGCTTAGCGCTTGCCTTGACCCTCACTGCCTGGGCCGGAGGCTATAGGTGCTCTGTGAAAAGCTGGGCTCCTCGTATGGTTTCCCCCTTCCCTGTTGCTTCACACCAGCCTTCTCTCTCCTTCCCTGACCCCTGGGACTGACATCTTGTTTGCATGGACTGCTTAGCTTTGCTTCTGTTTTCATCCCAGAGGACAATGTCTTCAGAATATCCTAAACAAAATAAACTGTAGCCACTGGGCCAGTCTCCCCCTCCCCCAATTGGGCCATGCTCCCAGTGCCCTTCACTGTGGCTTAGGTCAAGCACTCCTGGAAAAGGGAAGGCCTCGTCCACAATAGACATTATAGAAACTGATTGTTTTTGATATGTTGTAAACTTTATTCACACTCTGGAACTAAAGCATTCCCCTACTGAAACCAACACCAGCCGAGCTGCCTCTGGAATGTAGGGAGCATTAAATGTGGAGGTTCTAGCGAGTTGTGTTTTGGCCATTTAACACTCTCCAAAAGGTCTGCTTAGGGGACAGCACTGAAATTAACCTCACTAAGTCCCTCATGTCCATGGAGTTGGTCTCATGCAATGCAGCCTCAGAAGTGGAGCCAATCTGTTTTGTGTGTCCAGCCTTCTCTCCTTCAGAAGTCAGCCATGTTAGCTGCTGACTCTTACCGACTGAAAGGCAGTGCCTGAATCCTCAAACCATTACTGGAGTAGTAAGTACTCCTGATAGTCTCAGGAAGCCTCATTGCTGCAGCTCCAAAGCCTGTGATGGATTGTGAGAGAGAAATGAGAAAGCTGAGCTCTTCAGATAAACCTTGCCTTTTACAAGGCCCGTAATTTTACTGCATAATTATTTTGAATCCACTGATAATTTGTACAATTTTCCAGTAAGTCATTCACACACAATTCCCTCTCATGCAACACTTGGCTTTGCTAATACTTATATGTGAATGAGAGCTGTGCTTCTCAAGCATAAATGTTTTATATGTGTTATAGCTCTTGGCTTACATACAAAGGGTATTGAGTACTATGATATTGAGATCTTTTCTCTACATATGTAAAGAATTCACTGGATTGGCTGAAATAGACTGATCTCTCAGTTTCTGTGCTCACTTGTAACAAAGAAGTCATTAGCTAAGGGACAAAAAATACAATCCATGCAATTAAAAGAACAGACTGACTTTGCCCAGTATAACAATAAGACAAAAGAAACCGCCTGAAAGACGGTATTTCTTTAATCAGGTCATTGAGAGTCTATTAAAAAATATTTTTTTCTTTATGATGAAAAGTATCTTGACTCAAGTGGGGAGTGATGACCTCTTTGGCCTTCCGTACCTGTGCAGGATGATGGCTTTGCTCTAAAATCTCACCTGGTACAGGTACTGAGATAAGGGCCCCAGGCTTGCTCTTAAAAGCACTCTGGATTGTGTTTTAGTCTTTCAGTAATCCGAAAGGAATAAATAAATCCCTCTGTGAGAACATCTCTTCTATCCTTGGGGAAGTCATTCTGAGGGTTCTATCTAGTAGTTACCTTTTCCAATTCATTAAATGCTATCCCAAGGCCCTAATGCTGCTAATTTTTCTCTCATTTGTGATCAGTTTAAGCACAGGGAATTAAAAATTCAACTTCTTGCCCTCCAGGATCTGTTCAGCCTTATCACAGAGATCTTCTAGGGAAGGAACTTAGATTTTTGAAGAATCTGTATCTTCCTCACCGTTATTCAAACCCATTCAAGTGTTAATTCTGCCCAGAGACTCTGGGAGACAGGCAAGAAGAAAGTGCCGTCCACCACCCTCAACCCCCCCTACCCCCACCCCTGCAATTCTCTGTGCAGGAAAAAAGTCATTTGTGGCAAGGTTTAACTTACAAAGGCATATTAATGCCCGACGACAGTGAGGAGCTTCTGTAGGTTATTCCTTTTAAGAAAAAATACACACACGCGCACACACACACACACACATTACTATAAAACAACTGTGGTGGCAGTTTACATACTGAACCAGCTATTTCCAAAGAATGGTTTATCCAACATCCTCTTTAGACAGTGAATGCAAAAGACTTAGGTTGGAAAAGTGCATTAGCTTTTGATTAAAGATTGGATGAGGGCCAGTTAAATTTTTAAATGTGAATGAGCTTGCTGACTCAGGCTCCTTAGCAGCATAATGGACAGACAGTCCTCAAAGCTTTCATTAAAAGGGTTTCTGGTAACTGATGTCTGGAGAAATGAGTTGAAATATAATTCACCGAACTACTCAGCTTTCATCTCAAACAGAATATGTAATGTCAAAGAATTCAACTGGTCTTGAAATTTTCAGATAAAATTAAATTTAAAGGAGGTAGAGCTTAAATATTTTGAAGAAAGGAAACCTCCGGTAGCTTTGTGACTATATCATTTTATCCTTTTGAATCCTGTATTTAATTCTGTTTATTGCTTTTTAAGTGCAGCTGGAGTCATTGATCCGCTGATAATGAAGTCTGGAATGGTTTGTGGGAGGTTCCCAGGATGTATCAGAGACTGATGTGATTTGAATTTTATCTTCAATTTTTGGTCCTCTCTGAACACCGCCTTCTCATTTTTGTCTTTTTTTTCTCAGTGGTAGGAACAAACTGTGTCTTTGCAGAAACCTCCCCAGGAAGTCTGGCTACAAAAAGCCCACTGAAACTACCAAGACCTTGGAGGCAGTTTCATAAATCAGAACCAATAACTCTCAACCTGTAGGCTGTAGCCAGAGATGTGTCCGCTCTGCTCTTGGAATAACCCTAGAGGTGAAGGTGCTGTTTCTTCTGTTTCTTGTGAAAGAATGTAAATGACGTATTTTAGCTTCCTTTCCCAGTCCAGTAATATCTTGTTAAATTTATGAGATTGTGGCAGCCCCTCTGGAAGGGGCAGCTACAATGGCTATTTTAGAAAATGTGTGAGATCTTTGCAGTCAATTCTCAGTGCAAGGCTTCTTGTATAATTTGTCTTCCCAGTTAGGTTGGGAGCTCCTTAAGGCAGCAACTCCATCTTTCACTCCTCCCTGATCTCCCCAGCCCTTGCATGCCACAGGATTCCAAAAATCAGTTACCAACCCATTGTAATTCTTTTTCTGAAATGTATAGTGGACACCTTTTAGTGTGTCTGCCCAGTTCCTAAAGACCACTGTCCTTCCTTGAAATCAGCCCTAGGGGCTATATGTGTGTTGTATGACTCTTTCAGATGCGATAGCTGATTGGAACAGTGATGGACAATTGCCACAAGCTGAGCCAATCAAATTCGCTCTCGATCTCTCTCTGGAATTTCAAACTGAGATTCAGAAACAGCCATTTAGTCTCTGTATGTGGCTAGAACTGTAATATAAGAACTAAAAGCTATAGGGATGCAATATTCTACCAAGCCGAGACAGAAGCAGAGGAAGCCAGCCTGCACACAGTGAATGAAGCAGCATAGAGAAGCAGACACGAATTCAGAAAAGCCTGATCGCTTTCTGGTTAGATTCCAGTCAGTTCAGAGGCCCAAATGCATTCCTGTCTGGGAGCATGATGATCCTCTGTAGTAACTATGTAATAAATCTTTTCCCAGCCCCTTTGCATGTTAGTTTAAGTTCTTTTGCTCTTGAAAACAAGAGTTCTAAACGATATAAAATGTCTGTTATACGGAAAGTGGAATGGTGGCTGTCAGGGTCTGTGGGGAGGGGGAAATGGGAGTTGTTGTTTAATGGGCAAGATGAAAAAGTTCTGGAGATTGGTTGCACAACAATGTGAATGTGCTTAACTCTACTAAACAGTGTGCTTAAAAATTAAGAAGGTAAATTTTATGTCTATTTTACCACAATTTTTAAAAAACTGTTTTTAAAATGTCTATTATAGTCAGCTTCCTTTTTTCACTCACTGCCACAGCTCTATTCAGGTTCCATTGCCCCAGATATGGACAACTGTAGTCAACAAACTGGTCTCCCCTCTTGCGCCACTGGGAGTTGGTTCCTAGCAATCTCCCCTACATGCATGGAACAGTTCATATTCCTAAAACAGCACTCAAACTGTGCCCTTCTCCAACACATAAACCTTCACAGCTACCCACTGAATTCAGGATGAAGTTCCACTCCCCAGCCTGGTATACAGGACCTAAAAGAGCCTTTCCAACCTTCTGATCTACCGATTCCCAAAAGGAAGCAAATCCTAGCCAGGTTATTCTTCCTCATCCAGAAAAGTCCTTACTCATGCTTTCCCCACGTTGGATACCTTCCTTCTGCTCATCACACCTCATCTGTCTTTCAAAGTTCTGACCACTCTAGTTCACCAGAGACATTTATTACTTGAGTCATACTTCTTAGCATTTAAATAGTTTCCTATGCATCTATCTTGTTGGTTGCTAGTTTATAAATTGCTTGACGATAGGAACTGAATCTTGTGTTCTTCCTAAAATTCTTCCTAAATTGCCTACCAGGATACTGTATTCTTTTTTTTTTTTTTGGTGAGAAAGATTGTTCCTGAGCTAACATCTGTGCCAGTCTTCCTCTATTTTTTCGTACGTGGGATGCCACCTCAGCATGGGTTGATGAGCGGCATGTAGGCCTGCGCCTAAGACTTGAACCCACGAACCCTGGCCCACCAAAGTGGAGCGTGCCAACTTAACCACTATGCCTCTGGGCTGGGCCAAGCATACTCTATTCTTGGTAGGCTCTTACCAATGCTTGTTGAATGAAATCAAAAACAAATAAGGACTACTTTACCAGCTTGCCTTCCTGGACAAACACTTGCAGAGAAGTAGCAGAACTATGTACTGAACACTTAGTATTTGCCAGATATCATGCCAAGTGTTTTACATGGATTATATACCTCACTATCATCCAAACAACCCTGTTAAATAGGTATGATTATTATCCTCATCTTGTAGATGAGGTAACGCAGGCACCTACTGTTAAATAACTTGCCTAAGGGCCGGCCCAGTGGCACAGTGGCTAAGTGCTCACGTTCTGCTTTGGCTGCCCCGGGGTTCGCCGGTTCGGATCCCGGAGGCAGACATGGCATCCCTTGGCAAGCCATGCTGTGGTAGGTGTCCCACATATAAAGTAGAGGAAGATGGGCACGGATGTTAGCTCAGGGCCAGTCTTCCTCAGCAAAGAGGAGGATCAGCAGCAGATGTTAGCTCAGGGCTAATCTTCCTCAAAAAAATAAGTAAATAAAAAACTTGCCCAAGATCCTGTCTACAGTAAGAGGCAGAGTCATGATTCTGAGCTAAATCTGTTGCTCCTAAACCTCTGCTCCTTCTACTATGTCACCAGACATTTGCTACTCTATGTTATTGCTAGTTTTCTTGCCTGCTTTTCCTGTGAATTATAACCTCTCCAAGGGCGGGAATCTCGTCTTAACATGTGGTAGAGGCTCAGTAAATATCTATTAAAGAAAGGCAAGGCAGGCTGCCTTTCCGTCTCAGGACAGAAAAGGGGAAGGAAGAAAGAGAAGGTGGGAGGGAGGGAGGAATAGGGGAGAAAAAGTTTGGGATAGAGCTTGTTCTCTTCCTAAGCTTGGCAAGGTTCAGTCTTGCAAGGGGTTTGGCTAGAAAACACTTGCTCATCTTTCAGAACCACATTCCCAATGCCATTGATCCCCTTCCTCTAGGGAGTTATTCAACCACGTGTTACTGTGTGGACGAAAGTCAATGATGAATATCCTCTTGCCCCAGTCTCTTTTGGCTGTGGTTCCTTGGCTTCCAGCCTGCTCCTTGCTCAGTTTGAGCAGATAGTACATGACCTTCCTTTCTGTCTGGCAAAAGCTGAACTCTGGCCTCTCTTAGCTATCAAGTGTCCAAATAAAAAGAAAAATATGGGGCTCCCTGCCCTGCCCTTCTCACCCTGTATCCCTGACTGGTTATGCATGGGGAGCTATTCAATATGGTTAGTGACATGGGTTTAAGGGTAGGTAGGCCGATAACCCCCAGCTACAGTTCCTAAAATTATACTGTTGGAGATTATTTCTCTGGGTGAAGAGCCTCCTTCCTCCCTCCCGCACATCTCAGTTTCCTTACATATAAAATAGAGATGTTAGGGGTGTTTTAAGTATTAAATAAGTTAATGCATGTGTGTGCTTAGCATAATACCTGCCACTCAATAAATAGTAACTATTGTTGTTGCTATTAGTAGTTTAAGATGCATGATATCCTGGGAAAAGTAGGACATTAAGCCAGGAATAGTCATGAACTACCTCAAGGGGATTAGTTTACTAGCGTTTTCATGCTATTTCCCAACAGGATGGTTCATTGAGATGAAGAATGTGTAGAGATGAATTGCTGTAGACGTGGAGTCTGGAAATGAGGAGTGCTGTGTATGCAGGTGCAGTGTGAGGAGATGGGAGGGAAGTGGGGCAAGGCACAGTAGTGTTTAGAGAGATTCTTTGGTTTGCAAGTGACTGAAAGCTAATTCAGACCAGTTTAAGACATAAGAGAACTTACCAGAAGGGTACTGGTTAACTGCAGGGACCAGGAAGTAGGGTCTCTTCTCTCACTCCCCATTGTCCTGAATTCTGCAAGGCTTTATTCTCTCTTTCTGCAAACAGGCTTTCTCTCCATCTGGTGATGATAACCAGCAATATCTCTTAAGTCTCATCTTTGCAGCTCTGTGACCTGAAATGCAAGGCTTCTCTTCTAGCTTCAGATTTTAAAAAGAATCCCAGGGCAGAACATTTATTGGCTGGGACTGGGCTACATGTCCAAACCTGGCCTTTGAGTCAGGGAATTCAGAACTAGGAAAGGTAGCTCCAACAAGACTCACAAGAATGGAGCAAAGTAGGAACAACTCAGACAGAAAACAGCACATCTCCACTGGCTTTATAGTATGTCGGCCTTAGCAGGACTGCAGGAAAGCAGACACCAGAGCCTAGATGGCCTGGACATTTTCCTGAGGCAGATGAAAACCCACATTCTTCCAGCTAAAATTTTTCCATTCTCTTTATAAGGGGTTTCCATGGAGAGGCTAGCTTCGTGGGAGAGAGTAGGAAGAAAACAACTCATGCTGTTTCTCATTGGGGCACATCCTTACTGCTACTTTCGTCTAGTCCTTCCCACGGCTCACACCGTATTCCTTACTCTTATTGCTTCTGGGCTTTTCTTTTTTCTTTGCATGCTGCTCATATTCCCTTCTCTAAAAGCTACTCTATTAAGAGGGAGATTAGCCAAGTGGGCTGGTTTGATGATGTGCTGATTTAACTCATAATCATATACCTGGAAAAGAAAATGTCAGACACACTTTAATAGCTCAGGATGTAAAACATGGAGTACAAAGCAAACTACAGGCTTTCTCATCACCCACAGACAAATGGAACTGCAATTCTATTGGAACAGCCAAGGAAAGAACCTAGTGAAGAATGGTACTTAACACCAATTGTGGCAGTGTCCAATTTTGTCTGGGAAGACCATGACAGTGGAGGATGGAAGAGATGACATCAAAAATTCAGAACAGTGTCTATATATTTAGAGCTCGAGTTAAATAATGAGAGAAAACAAATGAAGTACAATTCTCTTGGCTCTCTGATTAGGCTTAGCATGAACTGTGTTTGAAATGGTGTCATTCATTTGGAGATGTTGGACACTGTCCTTCCTTCCCTATTGGACAAGGATCTGACTGAGACAGAGAGAAATGATCATGATTTACAGTTTACAAAGTACTTTCAAATACAATATACTGTTTTAATCTGCCCAACTTGTTTGAGGAGCAGTCATGTTATTCCCATTTCACAGAGGGGGATCTTGGGCCATAGCCCAGGAACTTGGCTGGTGAGTTTGAAAAGCTGAGCATCAGTGCTTCTGAATTTTAGTGCACAGAGGCACCTAGTGAGCTTCTAAAAAGTGTGTTCCTGTTCTCCACTTCCAGAGTGTCTGATTGAGTCCATTTGGGGAAGGGCTCGGGAAATTGCATCCTAGGCGATTTTGAAGCATGCGGTCCACTGAGTATACTTATGCAACATCATCACAGGCACCAGCTCAGGTGGCTGTGTGAGAAACAAGCACACAAAGCAAGTGACCAAGTTATTTAACCTTTCTGAGGCTCGGTTTCCTCATCTGAAAAGTGGATAATGATAATAAAAATAGCTAGGTGCCATGCCAAGTGAGTAACATACGTTATGTCGAGTAATTCTAAGAGACTGGCGCTATTGTTGTCCCTGTGTTATAGGACTCAATCCCAGATCATTTCTACTCATTCCTTCTTTGCATAATTGCCAGGACGACTAGAAGTAATGGTAAGCAGCACATATTTTCGACATTGAATGAATGACAGCAGCTGTTATACCTAACTGCTAAGAGTGACAATACTGACAATACAGCCACCGCTAAAATGCAGGGGTTGAACTAGATAATCTCAGAGGTCCATTCCAGCTCTACCGTGTTGTGATTTCAGCATATCAAGTATTCTATCTTTGGAGGGGTTCCTCGAAAGAATGCGGCAGTAACTTAACTCAATTATATGAGTGACCGAATTCTTCCTTTAACAGAAATTCATTAATTTTTTTAAGAGTGAGCCTGTAGACAAAGACTAGACAGATACAGAGAAAAATGACAAGAACTATTGTGCTCTGATAGTATAGTTGTGGATGATTTTTTTTTAATTTAAAAAGTTTCCTCTTACATACGTTAATATGGTTTCTATACCAAATAAAAATTTGGAAGAAAAGCAGAATATCCGATTTGTCTTGTACTGCCAACTTACAGTATATTTCTTAAATGTATTCCTATCACAATCAGCAACTGAAAGTCCTCTATAAAGAAGAGAAAAATCAACCAAAGAAAGATACCAGAGCTAAAACACTTCAGAGGTGATGGCTCTAAACCTGGTTTATATGCTCCTTAGTCTTGGCTTATCTTAAAATATTAGAAGCAAAATATGATCCAATCTGCGTCTCTTGCACAGTGTATGTTTAAACAGAAAGTTCTCAGAACAATCTGTGCCATCATTGAAACCCTTCATTCAGTTCTAGGGCATTAAACTTAATCTTCTGTTCCTGCCCCATATCGTTAAACAGTGCTTTCAACTTCATTGCCAAGTCAACTACTGAGGCCTAATGCTGTACTTTTTATGCTGGACATAAAGCATAAGCATTTACAGTTCCGAACCTGGGTTTTCTTTGCTTCAGAAATAAGAGGTGTTGGGGCTGGCCCTGTGGCTGAGTGGTTAAGCTTGTGCACTCTGCTTTGGCAGCCTGGGGTTCGCCAGTTTGGATTCTGGGCACGGACCTACACACTGCTCATCATGCTGTGGTGGCATCCCATATAGAAGAACTAGAATGACTTACAACTAGGATATACAACTATGTACTGGGGCTTTGGGGAGAAAAAAAAAAGAGGAAGATTGGCAACAGATGTTAGCTCAGGGCCAATCTTCCTCACCAAAAAAAAAAAAGCATACCTTCAAAAAACAAAATCAGGTGTTGATGAAAGAGGAAATCCCTTAGACCTTGTAAACCTTACCTGTAAGTATAAGAAATAGTAATAATCTGTGAGTATTTCATTTAAGGTACTCTTCAGAGAAGCTGCAGTAAAGATGCTATCTGTATTTTCATTTGCTCCCTAATTATGCTTTAGTTTTAATAGATGAACTTGTAAATTCATGCTTTGGGCTCAGAGAACATGGTCACTGTAGCAATGAGAATAGTCCGTGTCTCAAAATCCTGGATGACATTGGTGTTTACTAGACAGCGTGGATTTGAAGATGAGTCAGCAGAGTAGAGTGGGTAACAGCTTAGACCCTGGACCAGACTGTCTGGATTCAAATCCTGGTCCTGCCACTACTCTCTGTGTGACCTTGGGCAAGTTAAATTAACCTTTCTGGGCCTCCGATTCCTCATCTTTAAAATAGGGATAGTAATAATGCCTACCTCCTACAGTGATTGTGAATATTCAATGAGCTGAGGTTTGTAGAAGAATATTAATGAGTTGGTTTTATTAGAACAGTGCCTGGTACATATTAAGCACTAAGTGTTTGTTAAATAAATGAATGTTAGAAAGAGCAGACTAGCCATTCTCCATACAGCAGTGACTGAAACAGGAAAAAAATGCCTACCTTCATAAAGCTTACATTCTAAAGAAAGAAAATAAACAAAAATAAATTGTATGGTGAATATGTAAAGTGAAAATGAAGTGGAGAAGCGTGGGGTGAGGCAGATATTACAGTTATCGATGGGGTGGTCACTGAAGTCTTCATTGAAAAGGTGACATTTGAGCAAAGTCTTCAGGTGAATGTGGAAGTGAACCGTGTGGGTTTCTGGGGTAAGGACATCCCAGACTGGGGGGTACTGGGAGAGCAACCCCTCACGGCCCTGAGAAGGGAGCATGCCTGGCATGGTCAGGGAACAGCCAGGAAGCCAGTGCAATTGGAACAGAAGCCAAGGGGGAGAGCGGCACGAGCTAAGGTGACAGTGTAGAGGCCTGGATCATGTGGGGTCTCGGTGACCACTGTAAGGGCTCCAGTTTTTATTCTGAGCAACATGGAGAGCCACAAAAGGTGTTTGAGCAGAGGAGTGGCATAATCACTGTGTTCAGAGCACACTGCAGGACAACCAGCTCGAAGCTATTACAATAACCCACGTGAGAGAGGATGGTGGTTTAGGCTCAGATGATAGCGGTAGAGGAGGCAAGGGGTGGATTATGGATATGTCTGGCTGATTCACTCGTATACCTCCCATACCTAAGCACAGTGCTTGGCACATAGCAGGGACTCAATAATTGTTTGCTGAGTGAATGAATAAATGAAGGTGAATTTACTCACCTCTAAAACGGAGGTTGGGGGAGGAAGATATTAATAGGCTCTACCTCTGAGTGTTGTCGTAGGGATTAAATGAGATAATTCCCATAAAGTGCTTAGCACAGCAGCTGGAACATAAGATAATGCTAAGATGTTATCTATGAAATGCGTAAATATAAAGCATTTTGGGAAGAGTTTGCCTTTGGAGAGATGGAGGTGGGTAGACTTTCATCTTTCACTCTATCACTAAAAATAAAGGAAAGAAAAAAGCATTGGAATTATGAGTCATTTTTAACTTCCTTTTTGCTTTTCACTACTTTTTGAAATTTTTCTATAATGAACGTGTGGAGTCAAGACAGAAATGAAAGGATAAGATCACTCAGAATTTCAGGTTTTTCAAAGCATCAGAAATGTAAGGCTTTTTTTCAGCTTCTTGCACATGGCCCATTTCTCTGACTCTTTGAATGTGGGTATTATGCTTATCACCCTCCTCCCCCTCTCTTTTTAGTTAAGAGTAAAGTGAGCTTTTGAAGTTCTTACAAAGCATGAACAACAACCTAGTTCATCCTCACGGTTTAGAGCCTCTTATTCCTTCAAAAGAACAAACACATCTATTTAGTGGTTAAGAGTCCTTTGAGCTGAAACCATTCATCACAGTAACTACACTCCATCTGTCTGAGGTATAAGTTATTACTAAAGAATGGGGATCCTGTTCGAATTTACAAACTGAATATCCAAAGAAGGGTTCTGATGCTTTTTTTTTTTTTTTTTTTTTGGTGAGGAAGATTGGCCCTGAGCTAACATCTGTTGCCAGTCTTCCTCTTTTTGCTTGACGAAGATTGTCCCTGAGCTGACATCTGTGCTAATCTTCCTCTACTTTGTACGTGGGACACTGCCACAGCATGACTTGGTGAGTGGTGTATATGTCCCCACCCAGGATCTGAACCTGTGAACCCCAGGCTGCAAAAGCACAGCATGAGGACTTCACCACTATGCCACCAGGCTGACCCCCTGATGCTTTTTAAATGGGGGCACCAAAAGGTAAATGTAAGATGCTTGGTTGGAGGCAAAGGAGAAGGCAGAGGTCACCAGGAGACTTGATTGCCAAGCCTAACCGTAGGGCCACGTCAAGTAATAATTAAGCTAGAATGAGCCCTAAGATGGCAGCACTTTAGCCCGGGATGACTAGCATGGCTCTTCCTGAGCAAAACTGAGAGGTCAGCCCACCTCGCTTTCTCTTACTCTCCTGGTCTTCAGCACTTCCCTCCTATTGGCCTTTCCGGTACTAGTGTGTTTATTCCTGGGTTTGCTCCCAGCTGACGTTCAGCTGTCCTTGCTAAGATCCAGCAGTCAGCAGTTCTCAACCCTGGCTATACATTAGGAAACTCCTGGGAAACTTCAAAAAAAATGGGTGCTTGGGCCCTATCCAAGACCTGTTTATTTAGAATCTCTTCCTGGTAGATACTGGGTATGGCTTTTCTTTTTTTTTCTTAAGCCTTTCAAGTGATTCTAATGTGCAGCCAGAGTTGAGAACCAGACTGATAATTAAAGCTCAAGGAGTGACCTTTCCCAGGGAGAGTTTACTTTTCTTGGGGATCTGGAAGACCAGAAAACTGTTAACACCCAAACAAGTACACTAACAATGTTAACAATAATAGTAATAATGTTAATGAGATTGATAGCTAACATTCATTGAGCTTTAAATGTGTTAGCTAATTTAATTCTTAACAAACTCTATGAGATAGTTACTATTATTAATATAACCATTTTACAGATGAGGAATACAAGGCACCAAAAATTTACGTAATTTGCCAAGCGAGTGAGTGCTCAAGCTGAGATTCAAACACAGGCAGTCGAGCGTCAGAGCCCGGCTCTTCACTATTGCTCTCTACTGCCCACCTGCGATGTTGAAATCATAGAGGGTGGTGATGGTTTTGCAAACATGCTTGCTGGCATTTTCTCTCCTCCTGGTTAGGCTGAGTCATTCACACTCCAGTGGCCTACACCTTAAAAGCAGGATATGGCTAATATATGCAACTTCTCTGATATGATTGGAACTAACCAGGAGGCTCCATCCTCTGTTTTTAAAGCACTGTAAATTATTAACCAGTATTCTGTGATTCCTTTTGGAATTTAATTCATGGAATGAATCCATGGCATAACTTAGTATCATAAGTTTTCTATATATTGCTCATCAATCAGTATGTGATGTAAGACAAAGCATTAAGAGTTTTCCTCCAAAACACGGTCTTCCTGTTTGTGACAAATTATTCTTGGCAATGTATTTAGCCTGTTGGGTTATTGAAACAGATGGGAAATGTTTCTTCCAAAATTTTAGAACTGAAATGATTCTTATCCTGTCTTGCGATAAATGTCAATTAAAATAGTTTTCCCTTCACAGGAAAAATTAAGAAAAAATAGTTTAAGAAAATATCAACCCGGATCGCCAGAGGAAATTTGTTTCTACAGTCAAACAAGTAAAACAAATCAAATCCCTTAGAATTAGGAACAGACTATCTTCTGAAGTCAAGTTCGCATCTGGAGATTTTTATGAAATTTATTGGATAAATTCTGGATATTTCTATTTTTAGCATAACAAAAAGATTCTTATTCTTTGCTGAATTTGATCTAAAATGTTATTTAGCCAAATCCTGACACAGCTCCTACATGGCGGGAAAATGTTCTCTGTGTTGACCAAGAAGCAAAGATTTTTAGATATTGACGCCAAAGTGGACCATCAGTCAGCTGGACAGTCTTAAAAATTCTTTCTAAATTATGTCTAATGCCCATCCCTACAGGTTTGACCAACATGCAAAGAACTGACAGTAAGTAGCAAAACTAAAGAATCTCTGACAAACACATTGTGTTTATTAATGCTCTTCAAATACATAAACTTAAATTGCATTTAAAGAATGCTATCTGTGCTAGGCATTTTTGTCAAAGATGATTTTAGCTAACGTTATCAGAAGATAGAAATCTAAATAGAATGTATTTCAAAGGACCCCAGAATGACTGAATATTCACCTGTGTAAAATTCAAAGTTCAAATAATTGCAATGTTTTTTCTAATCACAAGATATCTTTTGGTCATATAGGAGTTTCCATGATAAATTTTGATTTTTTAAAAATTCATGAATATAAGTCAACACAAAATCTATTTCACAAGTAAATTGCTTTTTTTAAAAAAAATTAAGGCAAGGAACCATCTCCATCCAGCTCTTTAAAACCTAAGATTAATGTATTGACATTTTAGCCAACATTGAAAACATTCACATTTTTTCACAATAAAAGAAAAACTTTTCTTCATTATTTCTTATTTTGGCATATTAGCAGGGTTTTTTCTTTGTCTTTTAAAACAAGAAAAGTTAGACAAAGACTGTCTTAAATTATTATTATTGTTATTAATTCACGAATAGTAAAGATGAGACAAGGAGCACCTTGGAAGACTACGAACTTATCAAGAGTGGTTAGATTTATCATAGGGAGGCACAGGTGGAAAGGAACACTCACAATGCTGCCTGGGATGTACATTTAAATCTAAGCTCAAGAGCAAATACGTTAGTTGTCTTTGACAGAAAAATCTTTGCCACAGATCCTAGGTAGTTACATTGATGGAATCT
Source organism: Equus asinus (assembly GCF_041296235.1). Classification (NCBI taxonomy): domain Eukaryota; kingdom Metazoa; phylum Chordata; class Mammalia; order Perissodactyla; family Equidae; genus Equus; species Equus asinus. The sequence continues at coordinate 16,969,923 of NC_091791.1, read as the reverse complement.
ACCTTAGGTGTTGGAATTTGTGGGGTTTCAGGTTGGGAGGTAGGGTCTCGGCAAGTTCAACTATACATGACATTGGAAGTGAATTTGAAATACAAATATCCTGTAAGTTAATTGGACATTGCAGTTATCCCATCCATCAAATCACCACATCTTGAGATGAGCTGGTTAGGTCTAGCTAGGTCTCGTCTCAGCATGGCAGCATGGGTGGCATTTAGGGTCACCTAAATGTGGGAGCCCACCAACCATTGTTGGCAGACTGCTTTTCAAATCAACTTAAGTAACTTTCTTAGGCTGACAGACTGAAGCTTCTCAAGTACTTTCTACCTGGCATCTGGGGCAGGACTGAGTCTATGGGCAGGGAGATTCAGACCAAAAGCTTGAGGCCTGGGGGCTACCTAGCTGATGAGTATATTCCATGATTGAGGGCTATTGGAATGGCTCCACATACAGGACATGTTAATAAATCACATCAAAATATTTTGCTTTCTCCTTTTCTGGTAACCCGTTGTGGATGAAAACTGAGTGACTAGAGAACAACAGATAATTGAACCAGGTCTGAGGATGGCCCGGGTAGCCCTGCAGCAATGCTGGGCTCCATGGTGAGGACCTCAGGGTATCCTTCCTGCACAGAATTAGGACAGTTCAGTGCTTGGTGAGACAATCTCAGAAGGCAGCAAGAAATCTGTCAGAGGAGGCAGCATGGTAAGCACACTGGAAGTAGCTGGCAGGAGCTGCGGCAGCTACTCTCTCTCTGCTCCCAGCCAATGTCCACACCATCATGGCTCTCAATGGAAGACTCTCCTAAAAGGGTGCCTCAGAGCCTTCCTTATACCCTTCTCCGTTGATTCTTGCACCTCTTTTTTCTAGATCTGGTCACATTCGTAAGCATAAGTAACTAGAGATACTTGTCAGACAGTTGGCAGACCTGCATATACTCATTTCCCTACTTTTCCTGTAATTTCTTCACCTGTGCCTGTCACTCTTCTCTTTCCCTGTTGTCTCTGGTGTCTGACCCTGGAGGCAAGTTGGGAATAGGGCTGGTCTAACAATGAAGAACTAAAGGAATAGCAAGTCTTCTATTTGTTAACAAGGCTTGCCTTTTATTTCTGGGTCAGTGTCTGTGTAATAGTAATTGTTAGAATGTTAAAGGAAAAGAATGCATGTGCATTAAGTGCCTACTGATAGGAGTTAATACTAGTTTGATGGTATTATGGCCTGGGATCCAGGAATGCCAAAATCCTACCTCAACCTACAGCCATCCCTCCTATTAAGGTTCTCTATGTGGGATAGATATATGTCCAAGGACTAATGGAAAGTAGGAAATCAAAGTACCACCTTATTATTATCTTCGTTTGTGCCCCAAACTTCAATGCAGAACCTGCTGGTAAAATGAACTGGCTTACTGGGCTCGGAGACAAGGTGGGATGGGAGGTAGAGAGGGAAATCTCTCTTTTCTCCCTAAGCCCAGATCTAAATCTTACAGCCACTTCATGGCAACTGAGACGCAAAATGATGAGAGAATGCAAGCACACTTGATCAAAGAGGAGAGAGAGATGATGACTTCTCTCTCTTTCCTTCTCGTGGGGAAGCGGACCCTCCTGTTATTGCTCTAGCTACTTGATTAGAGAAAGCAGAAAGAAAAATGACTGCCACATCCATGTATGCAAGTTTTTACTCCAGTGATCCTGAACACTAGTATAAATACCCAATCTCTGATCTAGAATCCGACCAGTCAGTTTACATTTCCTGATTTGTTTTTTATATAATTTTATTTATTTATTTATTTATTTATTTATTTATTTATTTATTGCCAAGGAAGAGTTGCCCTGAGCTAACATCTGTTGCCAATCTTCCTCTATTTTTTGTATGTAAGCTGCTGTCACAGCATGGCTACTAATAGACAAGTGGTGTATGTCCACACCTGGGAACCGAACCTGGGCTGCCAAAGCCGAGTGCACCGAACTTAACCACTAGGCCACTGGGGCTGGCCCTACATTTCCTGATTTTTAAAAGGGAGTTGGGAGATATGTCAAATGCCCAGAAGTCTACACTTAACTGTGTTCAAATTTGATATGTATCATTTTATGTAATCTTTGTGTTCAAAGATTAATTAAAGATTAAAGATTACATTTTATGTAATCTTAACTGTGTTCAAATTTGATATGTATCATTTTATGTAATCTCTTCTCTAGCTATCTATCTTCATTCTTGGGTGATCTCATCCAGTGTCTTCATTTAAAAAACTTTAAATATAAATACTACATCTATATATTATACCATATACTCTATTATATATATATATAAATAATATTGTATATATTATACCATATACTCTCTCTTTATATGTACTATATATGTTGTATAATAGATATATACTATATATACTGACAATTCTCAAATTTTTATTTTTATCTCTGATCATTCTCCTAAACTCCAACCTCTAATATCCAACTGCCCACTGAGTATCTCTACTTGGATTTCTAATAGGCATCTCGAACTTGTCACGTCCAGAGTGAAGTTCCAATTTTCTCTCCCAGAAGTGTTTCTTTCACACTTTTCTTCATCTCAGTAAGTGGAAATTCCATCCTTCCAGTTGCTCAGGCCAAAAACCTTGGAGTTATGCTTGACTCCTCTCTTTCTCATACCCCACACCCAATCTGTCGGCCCATTCTGAAGCCTCCAACTTTAAAATATATCCAGAATTTGACCACTTCTCTCTGCCTCTACAGTTACTACTTTGGTCCAAAGCACCATCATCTTTTACCTGGATTATTGTAATAGCCTCCTCATTGATCTTCCTTCTTCCACCCTCGCTCCCCCTACAGTAAAATCTTAATGAAGCAGCCAGAATGGCTGCCTAAAGAGCTTTAAAATTCTAAGCCAAATCATGTTAGAGGTTTATTAAAACCTTCCAAAGGCTTCTCATGTAAGTAAAAGTCCTTACTTTGGTCTATAAGACCCTAAGTTATCTATTCCCATGCTCCACCTTTCTCATCTCATCTCCTGCCATGTTATCCCTCAACTCAATCTGCTCCAGGCACTCTAGACTTCTCAAACATGCCACACACATTCCTGCCTCAGAGTCTCGGCACTTGCTGTTTTTCCATCTGGGACTCTCTTCTTCCAACTGCCTGCTTCGCTCACTCCTGCTCAACTGTCACTTTATTAGTGAGCACTTCCCTGACTAGTCTATTTAAAATCACAATTCCCTCTTGCTCCTGCCCTCCCCATTGCCCTTTCTTTTTTTTTGTTTTGTTTTTTGAGGAAGAAGAGCTCTGAGCTAACTGCTGCCAATCCTCCTCTTTTTGCTGAGGAAGACTGGCACTGAGCTAACATCCGTGCCCCTCTTCCTCTACTTTATATGTGGGACGCTTACCACAGCATGGCTTGCCAAGTGATGCCGTGTCCGCACCCAGGATCCGAACCAGCGAACCCCAAGCCGCCGAAGCGGAAGGAGCACACTTAACTACTGCACCACTGGGCCGGCTGCCCCATTGTACTTTTTCGATTTCTTTTTCTTTAGCACTCTATATATCTTACTGTTTATTATCTCCTCTCATTAGAGCAGGGGAGTAAGAGTGAAGAAAACTGAAGTTCAGAATCATCAGCGTAATCAAGTTTACACAGGTAGGGGAATCCAGGTCTTCTAACCCCAAATCTTTCCAATATACCATGCTATTGGCTATAAGGACTGGTGCTGTTCTTGAGCAAAATATGCTCTATGAGGTTTAAACATTAATGTACGTAGTAAATCTACAAAGCATACCAGGAGAGTACTTTTCCTAGGAAAGAGTACATTTTCTGCTTCTTAATGTTCACATTTCCCCCTTTATTATTGGGGTATGACATACATACAGTGTAGTGCTCAAATCTTATATGTAGGTCAATGAGTTTTTACATTTTATACTTCTGTGTAATGACCACTTGGATCAAGTTACAGAACATTTCCAGCACTCCAGAATTCCCTTTCAGGAGCTATCCCCACTCTGAGGTTACCACGATTTTGATATCTATCATCATACATTCGTTTTGCCCGTTCTTTAACTTTATTTAAAAGGAATAATATAGTATGTAGTCTACTGTGCCTGGCTCCTTTTGCTCATGTGATATTTGTGAGACTCATCCATGGTGTTGCATATATCTGTAGTTCATTTTTTTTTTTTATTGCTTTACAATGTTCCATAGCATGAATATGCCATGATTAATAAATGTGTGTATGTATGTATGTATACTTTTAACCTGCTATTGTGCCACCTTACACTGTCAACAGCAATGCATGAAAATTCCAGTTGCTCCACGTCCTTGGAAACGTTTGATGTTAGTCTTTTTAATTTTTATCTATTCTGATCATTGTGTTGTGGTTTTAATTTGCATTTCCTTGATCACTACTGATATTAAGCACCTTTTCATTTGCTTATTGGCCATTTGGATACTCTCATTTATGAAGTATCTATTCAAGTTTTTGCCCATTTTTAAATTGGATTGTTTATGTTTCCAACGCTCACTTCTTAGTTTAATATATCCATTAATAATCTGGAGGAGAGAATGTATATTAATGTATAGATTATAGAATCATTCCTTTACTCATTTAGTTTGCAGGTATTTATCAAGTGACAACTATATTCCAGCACTGTAACAAGGCAGGCTTTGCCTCCTATAGATGCTCACTGTCTAGAGAGGGGGACCATGTAGCAATGTGAAATGATGTAGATATCATCATAGAGGTACATGCAATACATTATGAGAGTTCAGAGGGGAAGCACAAGGCAAAGACAGGTGACATAATTTAGAAAAAGTTACTTGTAATGAAATGTGACTTGAGCTAAAAAATAGATCAGAGTGAGCACTATGGTTAGGCTCTTGGGGTTTCTAGGATCAGAGACTCACTCAAGCCAGCTAAAGTAATGGAGTTATTGTATAAATACCTATTCAAGATAGAATCTCATGGAAACCCATTAATGGGAGCCATGGAGACTGGAACTCAATGGCCATTTTGAATCCAAGGCGGCTCTAGAATCCTCAGCAGCAGGGGTTCACGGCTCATCGCTCTGCTGCTTAGTCAGCAGCATGACTCAACATCTCTCCATGTGTCCGCTTCTCTCTGTCTAATTACCAGTAAAGAGAAATCTCTTCATTTTCTACTCTATCATTTCTCTATGTTATAGCTGCTACTCATCTATAATTTTTTCCTCCTCATCATTTTGACCTTCTCATAACTTGTTACACCTTTTTTGCCCCTTATGTACCCAACGGTCTCTCTCTCTCTCTTTCCGCACAAATTTTCAACTTCAGTTCCTAATATCCATTGCTTCGTTCTTTTTGTATTTCCTAATTCAAATTCTCAACAGTGAGAATTTGATTGCCCCAGCTCATCCCTGTTTGGTTAGAGCTTTTACGCCAAATCACCTTGTAAAACTGCAGGTGAGCCTAAGGATTGGCTGCCTCCAGGTTGGCGCTTGCCTTTGCGCTAATTATCCCTAGCTCAGGAGAGCAGAAATCATGTGTCCAAAACATGGCTGCCTAAGTAGGCTTTACCAGTGGAGGAGATGGAAAGGACAGTTTTCCTCAGAGGAAGTTACGGGCTTCCCTCTCATCATAATTATCTGGCGCAGATGGTAAAGGACTAGTGGATTATTCAAAACCCACAATCATGGAAATCTAGAAGCACCTAGACATTTTACATAACCAAGTAGATGAACACACCACAGATGGAAATTTACCTTGAGATTCTATGATTCTAATGCATCTCAGAAAGAAATAATTTAAATAATATGCTTCTGGGCACTGAATTAGTTCTAACTCCCTTGGAAAAGCACGTAGGCATCATTACAAATCGTTCAAGGAATACATTTTAAAGAGCAGTGGTAATCAAATAAGTAAATAAGAAGCTATCCTGGTGAAAAGGGTTGTAGACAATATTGTGATAAATTTCTGTTCATTTTTATAAAGTGCACATCCTAATTTTGAATGGCCTGTTCCACTTTATCTTCTTCATCTCAAAAATGACTGAGCTAGATAAGAAATAATTTAGACAACATCAGCTGAAATAATTACAGCAGTGTAGCAAGATAGAACCCAGAGGTGAATGACTAGGACTTTTTAGTTGGGGGAAAAAAAGTAGAAATCTGATAAGAGCTATGAAATAATAAATGTTAAGGAAAAGGATAATTGGACACATTTCTATTTTCTAATAATTAAGGACTAAGGCATTTGATACAATAAAAAAGCAGAAAAATTTTAAACTAATAAAAATCTTTTTTTAACTTAGTGAACTTTAGAAATTTAATCATGGGATAGTTTAGCATGATTCAGAAAGATTAGGAATTCATATGAATGAGGACAGCATTTGCAGTAACAGAGTTAAAATAAAAATAATGAGCACGAGCAAGTCCTGAGGCTTTAGGGCATACACTGATCATAAGCCAGAGGAACTGTTCACACCTGATATAATATTGTCAACCCGCCGGGACTGTTGGGCATCTACAAGCCTTCTGAGCATGTGCTGAGGGGTTGGTACTGGCTTCTTCCGTGGTTTTCCTTGAGTTATTGTGCCCTCAAAGGCATTTACCAACACAGTATTGCTGCTTTGCTGTTCATTTGTACATATTTTTGGTGTCTGGCTAGCTCAGAATGCCCATATTTTTTCCCTTTTAATGAGGTTGATTTTTTCTTATTTTGAGTGATCATTTCCAGTTTCACCCTTTCCAATCTTTCTCTAATAAGTATTTCATTTTGACTAGTCTGCATGTTTGAAAGAAGATAGGTTGAGCCAAGAATCTGTCGGTAATGATGTTATTATTTATGCAGAGGCAACTTGGGGTAATCCTAGAGAGTGACATTTCCTTAAGCATCCTCCTAGCCATTAAAAATAGTTAAGACTGTTGCTGATGATTCCTGCAAGACTTGAGTTTGGGGAAGGTATTTCCCAGTGCAGACCTAACCTTGCATTCTAATTTTACTCTTAAATACACTCGTTGTGTAGTCAGAGATGCTAAAATCCTACTGCTAGTCCAATATCCTTGTGGAAGTAGGTAGCTACCCACCGTGATTGACTTGAGGTACGTGTCAAATCTTTCATCCAGGAGCCACTCTGTCTAAAATCCTACCATTAGTATTTAATTCCTTTCTGTTTGTTCCCTCTTTTGGTCTTCTTTTACAAAATATAAACATTCTCTTCATATAGAGAATATTATATCTCTCCAACATATTATTCTAAAATCACTAGAGGGTGTTAATGACTTTTCAGATTCATTTTCCTTCTAACAGGCCAGGTAGTAGTAAAGAATGTTCACATTATGTATGTGCTGTGTGTGCTCTGGGGGGGAGGCAGGGAGGCATTGTCGGGGTGGCAATGAGGTGATACATGTTTATACTTTTCCTGTATTCCTTACCGAAACTATCTTGGGAACAGGTACAAAGTCACTCATAGTACGATGTTCAAGACCGGTAAAAACTAAACACCATTAGCCCTTTGTAGGCATTTGCAATAGAGCAAGTGCCCAAAAACCCTTATGCTAAAGGACAAAAATCACCAAGCTGGAGTTCCAAGTTTTCGCTAGAGTGTGGGGGTAGCGTGTTTTGCTCTCTGCGGCCTTCCAAACGTCTCTGCAGTCACCCACACATGTGATCACTTAGCTCATCTAGGCTTAAGGCAATGAACTGTGAAGTTGCTGCAATGAGGGATCAAGATGCAGACGAATTATTGGGCTTCCTCTATAGCTCCCTACTGTTACATGGCTCTCTGGGTCCTAGGGCAGTGTTCTCTAGGAAGGAACAGAAGCAGGCACAGTCAAATACGGCTTCACAGTTTTTTTTTTTTAAACTTTGACATTTGACCTCACTTGGAATTTTTTTTCTGGGAAAGATTTGTTCTGAGCTAACATCAATTGCCAATCTTCCTTTCTCTCTTTTTTGTTCTCCCCAAAGCCCCAGTACATAGTTGTATATTCTAGTTGTAAGTCCTTCTAGTTCTTCTATGTGAGCCGCCACCACAGCATGGCTAAGGACAGACCAGCGGTGTGGATCCATGCCCAGGAACTGAACCTGATCTGCCAAAGTGGAGCGTGCCAAACTTTAACCACTAGATCATCAGGATGGGCTCTCATTTGGAATTTTGATTCTTCCGATAACATTCAGGGAAGGCCAATATTTTTCACTGTTTTACAAATGAAGGAGCGGAGAGTGAGTGAGTCACATACTGTTTAGTTGTAGAGATTGGCTCTCCTGGCTCTTTGTTCAGTTCTTGGCACTATCTTGTGCTACCTCCATAAACCAGAGGACTGTGTCCAGTGATGAAGAAATGGCCATAAGGTGGTTTAGATAATTTAATAAAATAAAACTCTTGCCATGCATCCTGGTTGTGGATATTACATTTTCTCTGTTTACTGTAGAACAAATTTTCCTAGGAAGATACATACCATCTTCATGTGCAGAAAGACTTTCAGACTACACTCTAATGAAAAAATGGAAAACTTGGGCTCTTGTTTAAAATCAGCAATGTTCATGTTGACTTTTTTCCATTTAATTTAAAATTTCACATCAGCTTTGCAAAGGGATATGGGTGAGGGACTTACAATAAGAAGAATCATAAGGCTGGTTTTAATTTACTTGTGTACATTTTCAGAATTACTGTGCCTGGAGTCTTCCAAGACTGGTGTTTTTAATAAGGAGAATGTCATGTTATCGGGATTTGTGGGGCCTGGCTATCATTTGTGAGATATTTTTCTTTTTTTAAATGTGTGCTGTTTGGTGGTTCTTCTTTGTCTCTGAGCTCTGTTCAAGGAAACCTCGCTGGATCCTGATGGCTTAATCTCTCCTGATCAGAGGTTCCATAATTCCCCTTCATGCTCTTTTCCTTGTAAACATAAACACATTTTCCTGTGTCAGGACCCCAAGCAGCTTTCTAAAAGCTAGTAGGTTACTCTTCTTATGACTTGTTTATTTTGCTTGGGAGCTTTTGTTTTCTAAGTACTTCCTGTTTTTCTTACTGTGACTCACTTTTTCTTTAAACACAGGGAACATGAAACAAACCTTAACTAAAGGTTTACAGATGTTCTACCTGGTTTATATATATTGATTGTGGCAGTTTTTGGATTTTCTCACAACTAAAATAATCTTTTTTGTTACTCAAAATCACAAGTACCTCCCTGTGTTCAATGACACCATTCTTCAGTGTGTGACCGTTCTTAAAGTTGGTTTATTTGGATGTAAGATGATATAGCATAGTGCAATGATTACTAATAAGAGTCATCTTGAGAAAATAGAATTATCTATTGGGGAAAAATTATGACTTCTGAAAATAAGAGCGTGATATTTCCTTTTTTGTTACCTGATTCAAATTGAGCAAATGATCTCCTGGGTATGGGAATGGAGAAAAGATCCCTGACCTTTTCATCTTCCTCATGCCTTCATTCCTTTCAACGTTATCCCAATGAGAAGAGGATAGAGAAGCCTACCAGATGTCTTGCAATGGCTTGGAGAGCTCCAAATTTAGGCACCCTTTCTTGACACATTTTGTCCAGTCACTGGGCTGTGCCCTTTCTTCTGTTGTTTTCTTCTCTTTTTCTCATATCTTTCTCCCTTTCAGTAAATCAAATTCTTACGTCTCCATCATCTTCATTTTCAAGAGGAATTTTGCTGCTGACTTGGCTTGTCTAATTACCGTTTTTTTTTTTCTTTCTTTCTTTCCTTTTTTTTTTTTTAAATATGCCTATTTCCTTTCTGGCTTTTCTCTCCATACATAGGCAGGAGCTTTAGTCAGCCAGTTAACTGATATTAATTGATAATCTGTGTGTTGCAGACTCTGAGCTGGGCTTTCAATGCACACCTTTAACTCTGCTAGTGAATTTCATTCAGTTCCTAGTTTTGGGTTCAACGTCTGTCCTTTGTTTGGTTTTGCTTTGCCTCTGCTGTCATTAATTTGTGTGACGTTGGGCAAGTCTCATAACTTTATTGAGTCTTGGAAGGCCTTTCTGGAGCTAGGCATGGATGATGGATTAACCTGAAAATTTCTTCTATTAGCCTGAACTATAAGATATAGGACAAATAAAACTGGACTGTATTTCAGAAGAACTAGGGTTTTAGACTTAGCTCTGCCACTATGTGAGTCTGGATAAGACTCTTCACTTTTCTGGGTCCCAGCATCTCATCTGAAAAATGGACTAGATCTATCTTTAAAATAATGTGGCTTTCTTATAGCTCTGCCTGTTTCTTTGTGGTTTTTTTGTGTTTTGTATCAACCCAAATCTCTTTCAATAATCCCTTCCCTCACGCAGAATTAGAATTAATTCTCTTCCTAAGAGTGATTTTTGATGAACATTAAACATCAAAGCTTGTACAGTGCTTTACCATTTACTGGGTGCTTTCATATATTTTTCTATTTGGATCCTCATCTCAGCTCTGAAACGGACATTGACACATAGTTTGATTATTCCCATCTTATAGGTGGGAAAACTGAGGCACAGAGGTTAACAGATCATTCAAGGGTGACCAGCATATAGATGGCAGAATTAAAAATCAACCCCAAGTTTCTATGAGTCTTAGGCCCCATGCCATCCTGTTCATTTTCTTATGAACCCATATATTTGTTTATTTATTTTTTTGTTTTTTTTAAAGTAATTTGTAGTTTTCAAAGAGTGCTAAAAGCCTTATAATAAAATGCTGCATCTCCTGCTCCTTTCCCTATCCCCTAAGAGAAAGCAGCTTTCAACTCTTTTCTTCAGTGTAGTATCCAATATTTCTGGATTTATCAGTTTTGCACATGTAATTGCTTATTAAGAAATTAAGGCTTTAGCACTACCATCTCCCATGTCTTTAATATAGACATATTATAAATTTTTGGTTCAATTAATAGTATTTACATTATTATGACTATATAAATATTGTTTACTGCTGAACCATCTTGTTCAGGTTTTCTTTTTTTTTCTGGTCAATGTTTGTTTCCTTTTCTTCATTTACTTAGGTCTCTGTGTGCTTTTTCCATTTTCCACCCAAATCCTCCAAGATCTGTCACATATTATTATTACTATTATTATCATATTTATTATTATTATTTTTTGCTGAGGAAGATTTGCCCTGAGCTAACATTTGCTGCCAATTTTCCTCTTTTAATATGTGGGCCGCCACCATAGCACGGCCACTGACAGGTGAGTGATGTAGGTCTGTGCCCAGGAACTGAACTGGGTGCGGAAGCAGAGTGTGCCTAACTTAACCACTAGGCCATGGGGGCTGGCCCTGTCACATATTAATAGTTTTTCCAACAGCTCAATTTTTATCCATTATGGTCCTAGATGCCTCTCTCCTCAGCCCTCTGTTCCAGGTTGGACTGGCTCCTCTGTGGGTCTGGGGCACAGCTGTCTGTCATCCTAGGATAATCCCTTCCCAGTTCTCTCATGTTCAGTCTCTTCTCTCTTTACTCCATTATCCAGGAGTTTCCTAAAGAAGGGTAGCCTAAGAGATAAATTTTATAAATGGTTGTGTGTCTGAAAATGTCTTTAACCTCGTACTTGAGGATATCGTTGCAATTGCCTTTTTTTTCCCCCCTCCCTTTGTGAGTCTTTTTTAACTCAATGTTTTAGGTTGTAGTGGGTCTTTCATCTGGGAGCTCAGTTCAGTGCTGGGACCTTTTCCTCTGTTGAAGAAATTGATACAAACAAATTTTGTCTGCTTCTACATTGGAATTGTGCACCAATGTACTATCACAATAAATGGACTCATACGATAAATGCTTAATTTATAATCATTAATGAATCTTCTAATTTTCTTAGTTTTTCCCTCCTTCATAAGAGGTGAATAGAAATGAAATACACTCCCCAAAATAGCTAAAGGTCCTGATAGAAGGCTAATTGTGGAGAAAACAAACACACTTTTCATTCTAACTTCTAGGAGATTTCCTAGACTTTATTTTCCAAACTTTTTATTGCCATTTTAATTATGGCTTTCCTATTTTTTTTTTTTTGTTCTCTGAGTGTCCTTTTCTGTTTTTTAAGAGTATCCAGCTCTTGTTTCATGGTTGTAAGATCTTCCATTATTATTTGACTGTGTTTCCTCTAATTTCCTTTGCTCTGTTTGCTTTGGTTTCTATCTTTTATGTCTAATGAAACTTTACTGCCTATATTTAAGAGAATCATGAAAAAAAATGATTTGGTAAATGACTAGCACTGAAGGGTACTCTAGAGGCTGGGTTGCCATTAGGTTGGGAGAGCCCAAATGACAGCATCTTTTCTCTTGGACTATTCAATTTCTGCAGATAAGTATCCTTCAGTTTTCTGCCTGGGGTTTATTCAGTTGGCTCTAAGGGTTCTTGGAATAGGTAAGAAAAGGGAACAGAGAAATCTCACCATTCAATAAAGTTTGGAACAGAGGTAGATGTACATACCTAGTTCACTATTTTTAAAAGGAAGTCCTAGCCCATATTTTTATTGAATTACATTTCACAAAAGAAAAATTTCTGCAGTTAACTACCATCAACTTTTTTTTTTGGAATAAGTCTGAATATTTGGGATGAAAAGTTTAAGGATGCTCATTTTATTTCCCAGTTGAAAAAAAGTCTTAGCCCAGCATAGTGAATTCAGAATCTTTGGACTTATTTCTTTGGATTTACTTATAACAATATGTTAGAAATGTGTTAAGTAGAAAAATTGGCAGGATCAGAGTGTATGTGTGTGTTTGCAAGTGTGATAGCCAGAGAAAGCGATAGAAGAAAAGAATGAATCCAAGAGAAAGCAGCGTTAGATTTTGGTGGTGGTGGGGAGGGTGGTGGTGTTTCCAATCATAGCCATGTAAACATTCTTAATACCACCAGTAATTTTTTAATGATTATCTACAGTTGATTTTTTCTTTACTGCCTAATCTTACAGACCATTCATGCTCTATCAGTGTCTTAAAAATACTGCCCCAATTGCGCTAAGAGTCCCTATGAATGACGCTTAGCTCTTGGGGCCCGCCTATCTACAACTCTCATTATCTTGGCTGCTTTCAGAACCCTCATATGAGCCAAATGGTGAACAATAACCAGAGTAGAGACTATTCTTTAGTTAAGCAACTGAGAAGGGGCTGCTTGGTTCATTAGTCCAAACAGGATCTTCTACTTTTTGAGTACCAATTAAGAGACCAGTAGATCTATCATTTATCTTCTTCTTTAAAAAAAAAAAAATCATTTGAATTTCCTTCAAACACTTTGGCGATGTGAACTCTTACATTTTTGCCCATGATATTATAGTACTATTGATAAGTGGTATGAATGGAAATGAAATACACTCCCCAAAATGTCTAAAAGTCCTGAAAGGCTAATTGTGGAGAAAACAAATATACTTTTCTAATCTTTCCCCTTGGAGACATTTTAACAGATAATTCCAATTTTAACAGTTTCATCCTACTTCAGTAAAACTGACGTTTCTCCCACCACCTCTTTGGAGTAAATTTCTACCTTTCTGCTGGATTTATGACTGCTATTACCAATACTATGAATTACTGTAGTGTCACATAGCAATGCTAGGATGCTGACTCTACTTCTTTGAAAAAAAAAGAGATAACCTCATGTCGGAGTTTTAAAATTTCTTGATCATAAAAGATACTGAAACATTAGTCAAGATTCTGGGCAAGCTTTATCACTCACTTTTTGTGCAACCGTTGTAAATCATTTAAGTTCTTTGTGTCTCTATTTGTAAAATATGCAATCCTCACCTGGATAAGTAATTCTCAGTCTAGTGAGCCTAACAGAAGATAAGCTTATCCAGGGGTAGAAATCATGTTTTATTCATCTTTGTTTTCTCTTGCTTAAATTCACAATAGTTACTTAGTAAATGTTGACTAAAAGAGTGTGAAAGAAAAATAGGACACAGGGCAGGTGGAAATCCTGTGAGAGCCTTATGAGAATAATTTTATATAAATTTAATATATTCAGCTTGATTCTAAAAACAACATTGAGAGGAGGCCTGTGGGGCTGCATGTTCTCCAGCATAACGTGAAGTTCTGAGCTGACTGTAGTGGTTAGAAGATTAAAAGACATATATTTTTAATGGGCGAACTCTTTTCAAATACAGGCTATAGTCAGTATGTGGCTGAATACCGATCTCTCTTGTTCAAGTGGCTCCTGTGTACCCTTTGAATTACCTTTGCACTCAGTGACAGTTTTAAGCGCTTGGCCACTTTCCACACGTCTGAAAGCAACTCTACGTTACATGTGAGAAAGATGTGGCTGACTTTAAACTTTGGCTGGCATGAGGAGAGGAGTGGAGAAGGCAGCAGAGATTGTTCCTGTACGGCTAACACTAGAAAGAGTTCTTTTGGATTTTATAGTCATGGAAATTAAAAGGTATGATCCAGAACCATATTCTCCTTTTAATTGTTTTTTGCAGAATGTTCTCCTCTCCTCCTTCCCCCATCCCATGTGGTCTCTAGAGGTCATTCTGACAGAAAGGATGTGAAAGGAAGAAGGGGCTGTCCTACTTTTTGCATTTGAGAATGACATTTCTGGTACTAATATTATGGGGAAATTGTGATTTGTTTTGTTATATAAATGAAAATCATGGTTTTCCTTTTTCTTTTTTACTTTCAAAGCAGCCACCTCTTTCTGGACATTTGTTTTCCTCCTTAAGTCACTGCTGAGGTATTTGCAAACCAAGCCAACACTTACATTTTATTCACCAAAGTAGAATAAAGCATCTGCTAATAGAAACAGCCTGGTAAATAGTGGGAAAAGCACGGAAGTCAGAGGACTTGTGTTTAAAGCTTGGTTTATTACTTACCCTAATCTGCCATTGACAAATCTTTCAACCTTTCTGAGTCACTCTATTCTCATCTGCAAAATGGGGTTAATGGAGGATTTCATCTGCAAAGTGGAGATAACACAGATTAAACGAGATGACATGGGTACATTATGCCCAAAATAAACATGACTTGAATCTTAACAATAATATTATGACTGTGTGGTTACGACGAAAACTTTTTCTCCTTTTGCTGTCATAAATGCCTTTGGTAGCTTTCAAATTCATACTGCCCGGTCTTCTTTGGTGGGGATCCAATAACACTGCTGTAACTCAAGTATACATGGATGCAATTTGTGTTCAGCTTCCTTTCTCAAGTGTTCAAACAGCCTGTTTGGAGAAGGCACAGAAGTACAAAGCAGAAATTTCAGCATATGGCATCAAATCTTGACAAGTCATCCAAAGGAGGAAAGATTGACGCCGAGGAAGGAAAACGGCTCTTTTCTGGGAATCACTTCTGCTCTTATTAAAAAAAGCCCCGATACCGCAATATTTTTCAAGGCAGAATATTGTCCCGGATGGAGGAAGCAACCCTGAGAAGCAGAAAAGGAGATACCTGGGGTTCCGAGTCGGAAAGGGGTGGGCTCAGAAGCTCACAGCTCTTTGTTGGGGGTGGGGGAGTTATCCTTTCGGTGGAAGAAATGGCTCCCCAACGGAGAGGTCGCTCCGCGGAAACGGCTGCACGACCCTCGCAGTCCCTGACCCCCGCCCCTCCCAGTTCTTGCGGACCCCACACCGTGGTCGGCCTGCGGTGCCTTTAAGACTTTTAGCCTGCTGCACATGCTCAGCTCTTTGTGTGTTGTTGGAGTTTTTCTCTTTTAAGAAAAAACGAAGAAATAGGCAGGAGGATGGGGCAGAGGAAGGGGGAAGAGCTGGGGAAAAGGCGCTGCACTTTTGCAGCGGTAGACTGACGGACGGGAAGGGCTTCTTTTCTGCTGAAGCTGCGAAGCGGGTCCCGATCTGATCTTTCGTTTGGGGGGCTCAGGAGGCGCGTGCTGCGAGCGGGGCCGGACTACCCGGCGCGCCGAGGGGAAGGGCACCGCGGGCACGCGGGCCACACCTGGGGGGCCGGTCTCCCCTCTGCGCGCCGGCCGGGCGGGGTAGGAGCGCGCGGGGGAGTCCCGGGTCCCTGTCAGGGCGGGGAGAGTCCACGGCGCGGGGCCGGGGGTGGGGAGCGTGGGCACGCGCGAGCGGGGGAGGCGGCCCGGCGCCCCGCAGGCTCCAGCAGCCGCCCTGGCGGCGGGTTAGCGGCGCGGGAGAGAAAATGGCTGCTGGGGGGCCGCCGGGCGTCGGCCGGGCGCTGCGAGGCTGACCCCCGCTCCCAGAATCCCCCCTCCCGCGTTGGGCGCGCCCACCTCGGGGCTCCCGCGGGCCCCCGCCCTCCCGGGCGCGCGGGGCTGGGAGCCGAGGCAGTTGGCGCGAGCCGCGGGCTAGGCGGGGCCGCGCGCAGGGTCCCCTCCCCCTGCCCCCCGCAGGTCCCCTCCGGAGCGCCCCGCGCAGCCTGCGCCGCCCGCTCCCCGCCTCCGGCCGGGCCCCGGACACCACGGCGGTGGGCTCGGCCCACTGAGGACAAGGTCAGGAGACAGAGAGACGATGCCCGAGTGCGGCTGGAGGGAGCTGAGAGGAGGCGACAGCGGTTGGGATCTGTCCCTCCTGACCGGGGAGCGGGACTGGGGCAGGCGCCGGTGAGGAGGAGGAGGAGAGGCGGCGGCGGCGGCGCGGTTTTCTCCGGCCGGCTTTGCCCTCAGGAGCATCCCTGTGCGCGCCCGCGAGCTCAGCACCCTCCCCGGGCAGGGGCGCCGGGGACGATGGAGCCGGGGGCCCAGGCCCGCACTGGCCCCCCGCAGCCGGCGGCCCCGGGACCGTGGAGGGCTCGACCGGCGGGCGGCGGCGGCGGGGGCGCCTCCTCCTGGCTGCTGGACGGGAACAGCTGGCTGCTGTGCTATGGCTTCCTCTACCTGGCGCTCTACGCGCAGGTGTCCCAGTCCAAGCCGTGCGAGAGGACCAGCTCCTGCTTCTCGGGCCGCTGTGTCAACTCCACCTGCCTCTGCGACCCGGGCTGGGTGGGGGACCAGTGCCAGCACTGCCAGGGCAGGTTCAAGTAAGTGCCTTCGCCGGATCCCGGACCTCAGCCCTGCCCCCCCGCGCGGCCTCGGGTCCCCGGGCCCGGAGCGACCCGCAGCGCGTGGCTGGAGCGGTGGGAGCTGTCCCACGGGGCCCCCTCCAGCGCCGGCGCCTCGGGGACTCCCGGCCCCGCGCGGAGCACTGACCGCCGTGGTCGCTAAGCCTTTCCTGATGGTCCAGATGTCCGCGGCGACTTCTAGTCCCCTGCTCATCAACATTTCCACACTCACTCACGGTGCCAAAGCCCATTTTGTTAGGACACTGATTTTTAATCAAAAATGATGCAAGTAACTCATGAAATACTTGCGCATTGTGAAAAATTCAAACAATACAGGAGCGTAAAGGTTAAAAGTTATGGTCTACCAGGATCTCCCTTTTCCTTATCCTACTCTTCTCTCTAGAGGTAACCACTGCTAACGTTTTCAGTTTCTTTAGCAATAACAGTGATCGTAAGTAGAGTTTATGATGGGCTTACTATGTGCCAAACACTGTTATAAGCGCCTTACGTGGATTATCTCATTTGTTCCTCACAGCAACTCTATGAGTTACTAGAATTATTTTAATGAATTTACAGAGAGAAATGGAGGCAGTGAATTTAAGTAATTTGCCCAAGATTACACAGGAGTAAGGGCTGAGTCGTGATTCCAAGTCAGCCAGCTTAACTCTAGAATGTTTACTTTTAGCCAGTAACCTTGTTGACTTTGCTAGGACAGTCTTGAATGGAGAAAAACTAGCGTGACTTTGGGTTAGATGAAAGGATGAAATACTCGGACTTTTGAATGTGGTGAAGATAACGGATTTTTCTAACTGGTTATTTTACGATCAGCTGTTGTGTGGGAGCATCACTTCGGTTTTTCTGAAGCTCAAGGCCTTAAGGAGTTTGCTTTCCAGCAGTCAAGATACTTTCCCCCTATTGGTTGATTTTTTTGCGTTCCTGTCAGATATGAAAAGAAATGGGCGAATGTGGGGGAGCAGCAAATAAGATGGTTGAGGCGTTTACAGTAGCCATCTGACAACTGGCAGGTCATAGTCATTAAGTCAGTCACGTTCTTAGTCTACTAGATACTTAGTATGAAGTTTGCTGGCAGGTTTGTGACTTTGAAATTACACTATGTAGATTACTAATATTGATTGTCAGAGTGATAGCAAGATCTTGAGTGAAATGTCTCTTGGGCTCTAAGGCAAAGGTAGGTTAAGGTTCACCTTAAAATGTATTATAGGAAAAATTCCTGGGAGTTTTAAACACAGCATATTTTGCTTTTTTTTTTTTCTTAACTGTTGCTGGCTAAAACAATACCCCTTAAAATTCATTGTAAAAATGTATTCTTTGAAATGGCACTTTTTAATTTTAGGGAGTTCCTACTATTTAAAATAATTTGCAGCAGGTTTTTGGAAGTGAAATCCCAAAATGAAGTTTTCTGAAATTTATTTGTAGCAATAGGGGGAAGTGTTTTCTATCTTCATATTTTCTCAAATTAGTATAGCACTGTAGTTTTTAACATAGGTTTTTTTTTTTTTAAATTTGGGAGAGGTGCTAATTAAAAGTTTTAGAAAGTGTTTCAGGATGAGGAAATGTATGTTATTGAATTGTGCTTGTTAGTAGCCCTTTTTACTTACATATTCTTAAACTTTTGCTATCACAATAGCATCCAGGCTCTTGACCAAGCAAGAGTGAATTTTGAACATAGAAACTGGCAATCAACAATGAAAAAAGCCACATCTATCCTTTACATCTTTTTATACACAAATAGGAAAGATTGCCTGATTTGTATGTATGTTAGGGATATTGACCTTTGGGTGGGTGGATTTACCCCATTTGTCTAAAGAGAACAAAAATTGCTGCAGTCCTGAAAGCTCCTCTCTGCATTATTATAGTAGTGGAACTTGTTAATCAGCTAGATCAGCAGTCTGTGACCTCACTAGCAGATGTTGTCCCAGTTAGTAGGAATGATCAAAGATCAGGTTAAAACTGGCTTAAATAACAGAGAGATGGTGTTCATAAACATAAGACATCAGTGAGTAAAAGAGGAATTACTTTTTTAATATAGATATAGTTAAGTAACAATAAACCCTGAACTAATCATTGAATATTCATCATTGCCTTGGAAGCTGTTATTTCCTATGATTCATTGTACTCTATTGGTAAGTACTTTTTCGTTTCTCTGGGGAATACAAGCTATTAATTAGAGTAAGTATAACAAGTATAACTGGTACCACTCTGTTTGGTTATGTATACTCTTAGGGGTAAAGAAAAGGTGGTATTTAATGTTAAAGGGAAGAATTAATTTAGAAGAAAGGAGTTCTTTAAAGTACATGCTAAGCTAAGAAAGGTTTGTTTGTGGATGGCAGTTTGTTTTATCCAGCATTTGGGGTAATAACACAGTGGAAAAGACTTTAACTGGAAATTCTCACTTCATTAATTGTCTTGAAAATCTTTTACTAAACTGAAGGATGGCAACCTAACAACAGACATCAAAAATGATCAATCTTGGTAAGCAGGTGTCAAAATTAATTGGCTGGATCCATGGTAACTTAGCTTTTTTTCTACTATGGGGATTTCAGTAGGGAATAAGAGTATTCTTCAAATGCTTCTTTAGAATGGAAGATTGATGGTAGGGGGAGAAATGCAGAAGCAAATATAGTATCAAAAGTGGTACTTGGATCCTCTTGGCGTTGATTCCAGTCTTCTGTTTCCATTTGAACACTCAGAATTAGAAGCCATTCCTCTCATAGGTAAAACAAAATGAACGCTGATCTTCAGCTAAAGCTAGACTGAAAGACTTAGGACTGAGAATCAGAAAGGAGAGTGCCAATTTGAAATACAGTAATTAAGGATATGATGTATGCTAATCTGAATTATATTTACTTGAGTAGCTTAGTATAACATTAGGCTAGAAAACATTTTGCTATATAAACTCTATTTGAATGGATGACATTCTCTTTTAGAAGCTAGTTCTTTAGAATTGTTTTTGTAGAGTAGTTGAGATTTATGTTTATGTAAATTTATATTTTGTGTTCAAACAGACATTTTCTTGCTAATGTGACTTAGGAATCTATGACTTCTAATTTCTCTTAGGTAAACAAAATAACCTAAATTAATGCTCTGAGATTGGAAAATATCTCATCATATTGTGAATAGTTTGTAAATATAAATTTATTATTAAAACACATTTATGAAAATATTTTCCTCAAATCATCTGTTAAATCTTATATGTTCAAGGGTATAGATTTTTTTTAACCTTTTAGGGTAGTTAAATATGAGTACTGAATTTTACAAGTGTATAATGGAAGTATTCTATTTCTAGTGACAGGAAAATGAAGATATCAGGAATGAGGTTGCTATTGTAAACAAAAAGGCGCAGAGTTAAATGTATAAATATTTTTCCTAAGCTACTATTAAACAAAAAGTTTGTGTCTGCATATGCACACCCACACACATATATATTTGGAATTCTTCTTATTAGTAGTGGGGAAACTATCAGTAACTATAAAGTTAAATTGAATGTTCTCTGTCCCCAGGTCTTTTTTATTTCAAACTAATTTATATCCATATTTTCTTTCTTTTTACATTATTAAACTGAATACTCATACAGTAGAAATTTAAAATAATTTAAATTGAGCGTTACTAAGATCCTAAATTGATAAAGTAAGTTGCGTGTAGTGGCATGGTTTCAAGACCATGTGTCTGAGTAATTGGGATCCTTTAGCACAGGAGACTCAGCCCGTCTTTTTGTTTGCACTGGTCTTTTAAAGTTCCTTAAAAGTGTCACATTCCTTTTGGCCTCAGTGCTGTTACTTCTCTCTGAACCCTCTTTCCTGTCTGGTCTTTGCCTGGCTGATTATCAAACATCCTTCAAATCTTAGCTTATCCGAGTATCTAAAGGAGACTTTTCTGACTCCTCACACTGCGTTACTCTTTATTATGTACTCTTAGAGCACTATATTTCCTTTTTAATGCTTTCAAAATGAATTATTTAATTACAGTTGTAATTTTCCCTTTAAAGTATTTTTAAGAGCTTTATTGAGGTATAATTGACATGCAATAAACTGTACACTTTAGAAAGTTTGACATATGTATACACCTCTGAAACTATCACTGCAATCAAGATCATAATAATATCCATCACACCCAAAAGTTCCCTGTGCCCTTTTGTAATCCCCACCCCCTTCCTGCTGCCTCTCCTTGTCCCCAGGCAACTACTAAGCTGCTTTCTGTCACTATAGATTTGTTGGCATTTTCTAGAATTTCCTAAGTGGAATCATACATTGTGCACTCCTTTTTGTCTGGCTTCTTTCACACAGCATATTTAGTTTGAGATTCATTAATGGTGTATCAGGAGTTTAATTCCTGAGTAGTATTGTAATGTATGGATCTCCCACAATTTACCATTCACCTAGTGATGGACGTTTGGGTTGTTTCTACTTTTCGGCTATTCTGTAAAGCTACTATGAACTTTTATGTAGATGTCTCTGTATGAACATATGCTTTCATTTCCCTGGGGTAAATACCTAAGAGTGAAATGGCTGGATCATATGGTGGATATATGTTTAATTTTTTAACAAAATGACACACTGTTTTCCAAAGTAGTTGTATAATTTACATTCCCACCAGCAGTGTATGAATGTTCTAGTTAATTCATATCCTCACCAACACTTATTATGGTCAGTCTTTTAAATTTTAGTGGTTCTACTAGGTATATAATGGTATCTCAGTGTGATTTTAATTTGCATTTCCCTAATGACTAATGATGTTGAGCATCTTGTCATGTGAGGTGTCTGTTCAAATCTTTTGCACATTTTTTAAATTGTTTTTTTTTCTTTCTTACTGATCTTTATGAGTTCTTTACATATTCTGGATACTGGTTCCTTATCAGATATATCCTTTGCAAATATTTTCTCCCAGGCTGGACCTTGTCTTTTCATTCTTTTAACAGGGTTTTCAAAGAACAGAAGTTTTAAATTTGATGAATTCCAGTTTATCATTTTTTCTTTTATGGATTGTACTTTTGGTGTTTTATCTAAGAAAACCTTGCCTAAATCAAAAATTTTCTTTAATTTTTTTTCTTTCTAGAAGTTTTGTAGTTTTAGATTTTACGTTTAGATTTATAGTCTATTTTGAGTTGATTTCTGCATATAGTGAGAGGTATGGATCTCAATTCATTTTTTTTTTTTTTAAAGATTTTATTTTATTTTTTCCTTTTTCTCCCCAAAGCCCCCCGGTACATAGTTGTATATTCTTAGTTGTGGGTCCTTCTAGTTGTGGCATGTGGGACGCCGCCTCAGCGTGGCTTGATGAGCAGTATCATGTCTGCACCCAGGATTCGAACCAACGAAACACTGGGCCGCCTGCAGCGGAGCGCGCAAACCCAACCACTCGGCCACGGGGCCAGCCCCCCTCAATTCATTTTTTTGTGTCTAGTTATTCAGTTGTTTCAGGACAATTTGTTGAAAAGACTATCCTTTTGCTGCTAAAGGGGTTTTGCACCTTTGTTGAAACCATTTGTTCATATATTTGTGTGTCTTGTTTCTGGACTCTACTCTGTTCCATTGATCTCTTAGTCTATTTGTTTGTCAAGACAACAAATGTCTTGATTATTGTAGCTTTATAAGTCTTGAATTCAGGAAGTGTAAGTCCTTCAATTTAGTTCTTTTTCAGTTCTTTTTCTTTTCTTTATTTGGTGAAGAAGATTGGTCCTGAGCTAACATCTGTTGCCAATCTTCCTCTTTTTGCTTGAGGAAGATTGGCCCTGAGTTAACATCTGTTGCCAATCTTCCTCTTTTTGCTTGAGGAAGATTGTCCCTGAGCTAACATCTGTGCCAGTCTTCCTCTATTTTGTATGTAGGATGCTGCCAGAGCATGGCTTTAGTGAGCAGTGTGTAGGTCTGTGCCTGGGATCTGAACCCATGAACCCCAGGCTGCTGAAGTGGAGAGTGTGAACTTAACCACTGCGCCGCCGGGTCAGCCCCTTTTTCAATTATTTTGACTACTCTAGGTCCTTTACATTTCCATATGAATTTCAGAATCACTTTGTCAATTTCTACACAAAAGTCTGCTGGGATTTTATTTGGGATTGTGTAGAATCTATAGATGAATTTGGGGGACAGTTGACACCTTATCAATATTGAGTTTTCTGACCCATGAACGTGGTCTCTCTCCCCATTTATTTAGGTCTTCTTTAGTCTCTCAGCAATATTTTAGAATTTTCAGTGAACACTTATTACAATTCTTTTGTCAGATTTTTCCGTAAGTAATATATTTTGATGCTGTTGTAAATGATGTATATTATTTTTTAGTTTCCATTTCTTTTCTTTGTTTTTTATTTTTAATTTTTTAATTTTTTTTTTCCAAGGAAGATTAGCCCTGAGCTAACATCTGCCAATCCTCCTCTTTTTGGTGAGGAAGACTGGCCCTGAGCTAACATCTCTGCCCATCCTCCTCTGCTTTATATGTGGGATGCCTACCACAGCATGGCTTGCCACATGGTGCCATGTCCACACCTGGGATCCAAACTGGTGAACCCTGGGCTGCTGAAGCCGAACATGCGCACTTAACCACTGTGCCACCAGGCCAGCCCCTAGTTTCCATTTCTAATTGTTGCTATTATATGGAAATACAACTAATGTTTGTATTTTGATTTTGTATCCTTCAATCTTGCTGAGCTCTCTTATTAGTTGTAGTAGACTTTTGAAGATTCCTTATGATTTTCTATATATATTGTCTGCAAATAAAGATAGCTTTACTTGGAGCTGGCCCTGTGGCATAGTGGTTAGGTTTGGCATACTCCACTTTGGCAGCCCAGGTTCACAGGTTTAGATCCTGGGTGTGGACCTACCTCACTCATCAGCCATACTGTGGTAGTGACCCACATATAAAGTGAAGGAAGATTGGCATTGATCTTGGCTCAGGGCTGATCTTCCTCAAGCAAAAAAAAAAGATTGGCAGCAGGTGTTAGCTCAGGACTAATCTTCCTCAGAAAAAAAAGAAAAAAGAAAAAAGACACTTTTACTCCTTTCTTTGCAATCTGGATGTCTTCTGTTCTTTTTCTTGCCTTATTTCACTGGCTAGAACCCCCATTGCAGTGATGTATACAGTTGGTGAAAGTGGTCAACCATGTCTTGTTCCTAATTAAGGGGAAAAGATTCAATCTTTAACCATTGAAGTATGATGTTATCCGTCAGTTTTCTGTAAGTCGCTTTTATCACATTGAGGAAGTTCCTTTCCATTCCTAGTTTGCTGAGAATTTTTATTAGAAATGGATATTGGATTGTGTTAAATACTTTTTCTGCATTTGTTGAGATGATCATATTATTTTTCTTTTTAAGTTTGTTAATATGATGAATTACATTGCTTAAGGTTTGAATGTTAAGCCAACCTTACATTCCTGAGATGAACTGCATCTGAAATGATATATTTTCCTTTTTGAGTATTGTTTGGATTTGACTTTTTAAATTTTATTTAGAGTTTTTGTATATATGTTCATGAAGGCTATTGGTCTGTACTTTTCTTGTAATATCATTGTCCGATTTTAGAGTCAGGGTAATGCTGGCCTCATAGAATGAGCTGGGACCTTCCTGTTTAGTTTGCTGGAAGGATTATAGAATTGACATTATTTCTTCAATATGTGTTTGGTAGAATTCACCAGTCAAACTCTTGAGGCCTGGAGTTTTCTTTAACTCCAAATTCCATTGATTTAATATAAATCCAATTTATTTTATATATATATATATAAAACTACAAGTTCAGTTTATTTAATATGTATATGTAAGGTTGTATGACTAGAAGCCTTTAAAATTTATTGGTCAGAATATTGTCTATCTTGGTCAATGGTCCTTGTACATGTGGAAAGAATGTACGTTATGCTGTTGATGGGTAGAGTGTTGTATGAATTTCAGTTGGGTCAAGTTGGTTGATAGTTTTGTTCAAGTTTTCTAATACCCTTCCAATTTTCTGTCTGCTTCTATCAGTTATCGAGAGAGAGGTATCAAAGTCTTCAATTATAATTTTGTATTTGTCTCTTTCTCTCTGCAGTCTTATCTGTTTTTGCTTCAGGTATTATGAAGCTCTGTTATTAGGTGCATAAATTTTGTATTATATCCTGTTGATAAATTGATCCTTTTTTCATTATGAAATGACCATTTGTTGAACAGACTGTCCTTTTTTCATTGATGTCCTTGCACCTTTGTTGAAAATCAGTTGGATATCTCTATCTCTGTAACTATTTCTTGACTGTTCTGTTGATTCATGTGTCTTATCCTTTTGGGAATCTCTCTCTTTTTTCACTACTATATCTTTATAGTAAGCCTTAAAATTAGATAGTGAGATTCCTCCAACTCTATTTTTATTTTTGAAGATTCACTTGGTTATTCTAGTTTATTTGCTTTACACATAAATTTTAGAATCAGTTTGTCACTTAAAAAAAATCCTGCTGGGATTTTGAGATTGTGTTGACTCAAGAAATCGTTTTGGGAAGAGTTGACTTTTAAACAATACTGAATTCTCCAGTCCATCAACATGATGTATTTCTTCATTTGTTTAGGTTTTCATTGATTTCTTGCACCAGTGTTTTGTAGTTATCAGTTACAGGCCCTGCATATATTTTGTTGGATTTATAACTAAATAGTTTATGTTCCTTGATGCATTGTAACTGATAGTGTTTCTTTTAATTTCAGTTTCCACTTGTTCATTTTTATTAAATGGAAATACACTTGATTCTTGTATATTGACCTTGGATCCTGCAATGTTGCTAAACCCACTTAGTTTCAGTAGCTTTTTTTGTAGATTCCTTGGGATTTTCTACATAGACCATCATGTTGTCTGTGGGTAGAGACAGCTCTTCCTTTCTAGTAATATGCCCTTTGTTTTCCTTCTTGCTCTATTGTACCGGTTGGGACCTTCAGCTTGGTGTTGAATAAGAGAATAAGAGTGGATATTCTTGCCTCGTTCCCAATCTTAGGTGGAAAACATTCAGTCTTTAAACATTAATTATCATGTTAGCTGCAGTCTTTTTTGTAAATGTCCTTTATTAGGTTAGGAAAGTTCCCTACTATTCCTAATTTTGAGAGTTTATCTTGTATGTATGTTGAATTTTATCATGTTTTTCTGTATGTGTTGAGACAGTCATTTGGTTTTTCTTCTTTAGTTTGTTGATATTGGTGAGATAAATTGATTGATTTTTCAAAATGTTTAATCAGCCTTACATTCCTTGGATAAAGTCCACTTGGTCACAAGATATTATACTTTTTATCTATTGCTGGATTTGATTTGCTGATATTTTGTTGAAGATTTTTGCTTCTGTGTTCATGAGAGATATTGCTCTGTAATTTTATTTTCTTGTAATGTCTTTGGTTTTCTTATCATGGTACTGCTAACCTTATAAAATGAGTTAGGAAGTGCTTCCTCTTCTGTTTTCTGGAAGGTTTTATGTAGAATTGGTATTACTTTTTTCTTAAATGTTTGGTAAAATTTATCAGTGATGACATCTGGGCCTGGAATTTTCTTTGTGATAAGACTTGCAACTATTAATTCAATATCTTTAATAGATACAGGGATATTGGTTTTATGTATTTCTTTTTGAGTGAGTTAGTAGATTGTATCTTACAGAGAATTGGTCCATTTCATCTAAGTTTTCAAATTTATAGGCATAAAGTTGTTTGTAATATTCTCTTATTATCCTTTTAAAGTCTGTGGGGTCTTTAGTGATATTTCTTCTTCCATTTCTGATATTGGTAGTTTGTGTTTTTTTTCTATTTTCTTGCTTAGTCTGACTAGACATTTCTTAATGTCAGTGATCTTTTCAGAGAATATGTGTTTGACTTAATTGATTCTTGCTAGTTTTTCTTCTGTTGTTGTGGTTTTCAATTTCATTGATTCCTGCTTTCTTTGATTTTAATTTGCTTTTCTTATTCTAGTTTCTTAAGATGAAAAGCTTGGATCATTAATTTGAAATATTTCTAAGAAAAAGTTTTAATGCTATATGTGTTCTTCTAAGCACCGCTTTAGCTGCATCTCACATATTTTGATATGTAGTACTTTCATCTTTATTCAGTTCAATATACTTTTTAATTTTCCTTGAGACATTCTCTGGCTTATGTAGAGCTGTTTTATTTAATTTTCAAATATTTGGAGATTTACCAGAGATTTTTCTGTTATTTGTTTCTAGTTAAATTCCATTATTTTCAAAGAACGTGCCTTGTTTGATTCCAATTCTTATAAATTCGTTAAGGCTTGTTTTTTGGACAAAATGTGTATTGTGGTGAGTATTACATTTGCAGGTGAAAGAATGTTCATTCTGCTGTTAGAGTGTTGTAGAATGTCAAGTAGGTCAAGTTGGTTGTTGGTATTGTTCGGATCTTCGGTATCTTACTGATACTCTGTCTACTTGTTCTGTTGATTACTGAGAGATGAGTATTGAAGTCTCCAGATGTAATTATAGATTTATCTGTCTCCTTTTGCTTCTATCAGTTTTGCTTCTTGTATTTTGAAGCTTTTTAGTAGATGCATATACAATTAGAATTGTTATATCTTTTTGGTGGACTGACCCATTCTTCATAATATAATTTTCTCCCTCTTTTTTTTTGTTAATTGTTTTTGCTTTGAAGTCTACTGTGATATTAATAGCCATTCTAGCTTTTTTTTTGATTATTGTTTGCATGATGTATCTTTTTTGACTTGGAAAGAATAGGATGTGTGTGTTTATATATATATATATTTAATCCAGTCTAATAATCTCTGTCTTTTTATTAGTCTGTTGAAACTATTTACGTGTGATATATTTAGATATTTTTTAGCATTCCATTTTAATTTTCTATTGGCTCTTTGGATATATGTCTTTATATTATTTTTTAATGGTTATGCCAGTGTGCTAGTAATTGCAATATGCATAGCTAACTATTTGTAGTCTATTTAGAGTTAATAATATATTACTTTGGTAAAATTAAGGAGTTGGGAACCATATAGGTCTATTTAGCCTTCTCTACTGACGTTTGCTATAATTGTCATGTGTATCGCATCTACATGCATGGCAAACCCCATCAGATAAAGTTATAAATTTTGCTTTCAGCAGTCATACATATTTTAAAGAACCTAAGAGGGGAAAATGGTCTTTTATATTTTCTCAGCTATCTGCTCTTTCTTTTGCCCTTTGTTCATCTCTCAAGATATAAATTGGTTCCTAGGGTTATTTCCCTTTAGTCTGAATCACTTTCTTTTGCATTTCTTTTTGAGCATAACTACTGCTGATATATTTTCATAGTTTCCTTTGGTCTGAGAATATTTTGCCTTCTTTACTGAAGGATATTTTTCCAAGTATAGAATTTTGGGTTGACAATTCTTTTCTTTCAGCATTTTAAAGATGTTGTTTGACTTTCTTCTGGCCTCCATGGTTTCTGATGGGAAATCTGCTGTCATTTGAATTGTTTTCCTCCTATATATAATGTTATTTTTCTCTAGCTGCTTTCAAGATTTTTCTGCATCTTTTGTTTTCAGCAGTTCAGATTATGATGTATCTGGATGTAGCTTTTTTGAATTTACCCTCGTTAGGGTTGGCTGAGCTCCTGCAGTTTGTCTTTCACCAAATATGGGATTATTTTTTAACCATTATTTTTTCAAATATGTTTTTCTGCACCAATCTTTTTCTCATCTCCTTCTGGGATTTCAGTGACATTAATGTTGGGCTTTTGGTTTAGCACCACAGGTCCTTGAGGGTCTGTTCTTTTTTTTGTTTTCCTTTCTTCAGATCGTATAATTTCTATTGAACTATCATCAACTTCACTGACAATTGTGTCTGTCATCTCCGTTCTACTTTTGAACCCATCCAGTCATTTTTTAATTTAAGATGTGTTTTTCAGTCCTAACATTTTTGTTTTGTTCCTTTTTTATGCTTTGTGTTTTTCTGTTCAGAACATCTCTCTTTTCATTTCATCTAAGTGTCTTTACCTCATGGAATCTAGTTATAATAGTTAACATCTTTATCTCATGATTACAATTTCTGAATCTTCTCAGGACCGACATCCATTGATTATCTTTTCTGTTGAGAATTGTTTACATTTTTCTAGTTCTTTGTATGTTGAGTGATTTTGGGTTTATTCTGGACATTGTGAAGGTTCCATTGTGTAGGTTCTGGGTTCTGTTATCCTTTGGAGAATGTTGATTTATTTATCTATCTATCTATCTATTTTTATTTAGTAGGCAACTAAGCAGTTAGGGTCAAGTAGCGAATTCTCTATCTTGCTTTCTGAGGGCAGTGGTTCTAATCTCAGTTCCATTTTCAAAGCCTTTGGATCTAAAGGCACACATGCCACTCAGGGATTAGTCTGAGACGTGTGGGGTGTTGTAAATTTTAACTCAGTTCTCAAAGCGGTTAACCTGCTTTTGGGTTGGTCCCATACATGAGCAGCTCACATCGAGCTTGAGTCTTGTGTGGGTTCATACATAGAATTAGGGTATTTCCATCTTCAGTTCTCTCTTCTTTGGGATTCCCGCCATACTCTTTGGCTTGCAGGGGTACCTTTTGCCAGTTATTCTTGCTGGAAAGACAGAGTTTTTCTTAAGAGTTCATCTGTATATGCATGTACTGCTACCATTCTCTCAAGGTTTACTATCCTTTCCATCTCTGTGGCCACTATTTTAGTAAAGTCCTAAAGTTTTTCTTTCTTGGATTGTTGCAGTAGCCCTTTCATTGATCTTTTTGCTTGTATTTTTTGCCTTGCTAATTTATCCTTTATTGCCACCAGAGTTTGCATTATAGGACACAGATTTGGTCATATTTCTCCATTGCCTAAGAGCTGGAGTATTTCAGGCAGTGATCCCAAGGTTTCTGATGAGAAATCTTGTCATTCAAGTTATTGTTCTCCTCTAGGTAATGTGCCATTTCCTCTGCCTTTCTGTCTTTTTTTTTCTCTTTTGTTTTCAGAATTTGATTATAATGTGTCTGGGTGTAGAATTCTTTGAGTTTATCTTGTGTGTTATTTGCTCAGCTTCTTGCTGTGTAAGTGTATATCTTTTAAAATTTGCGAAGTTTTCTCTTATTGTTTCTTCAACTCCACAATCCTTCTTCTCTCCTTCTGTGACTCCAGTGAGACAAATGCTAGACCTTTTGTTCTTGACTTTTAGGTCACTAAGGCTCTGTTCATTTCCTTCAGTCTTTTTTCTCTCTCTTCATATTGGATGATTTTTATTTCTCTATCTCTATGTTGACTGATTCTTTCCTCTATCATCTCCATTCTATTGGGCCCATCTTGTGAGGTTCTATTAAAAATTTCATTTATTATATTTGCAGTTTCATTCTTCTTTATGTCTTCTCCTTCTTTGCTGAAACTTTTATTTTTATATTTGTTTCAGAAGTGTCTGCAGCTGCTGGTTGGGCCATTTGATAGCTGCGTTAAGATTCTTGACGGATAATTCCAGCATCTTTGTCATGGTGCTTATCAGTTCTCAAATGAATTGAGATTTTCTTGTTTCTTGGTACGGCAAGTAATTTTGGCTTGTATCCTGGATATATTGAGTGTTGTGTATGAGATTCTGGTTCCTATTTAAATATTCTGTTATAGGAGGCAGTCAACTGACTTGTTTCGGTTTGGCATACATGACTTTCACTTTTTTTAATAATAGATTTATTGAGTTAGAATTTACATACCATAATATTCGCCTGTTTAAAGTGTACGATTCAGTGGTCTTTAGTAGATTTAGAGAGTGGTGCAACCATCAGCATTATCTAATTTTAGAACTTTTCATCACCCCACAAAGAAACCCTGTACCCATTAGCAGGCACTCCCCATTTACCTTACCCACCAACTCTACTAATCTAGGGAACCACTAATTTATTTTCTCTATGAATTGCCTGTTATGGGTATTTCATATATATAGAATCATACACTGTGTGGTCTTTTGTCACTGACTTCTTTCACTTAGTATGTTTTCAAGTTTCATTCATGTTGTAGCATGTATCAGTACTTGATTCCTTTTTATTGCCAAATAATATTCCACATTTTGTTAATTCAGTCATCAATTGTTGGACATTTGAGTTGTTTTCACCTTTTGACTATTATGAATAATGTTGCTATGGATTTTTGTGTACAAGTTTTTTTGTGGACGTGGGCTTTCATTTCTCATGGGTGTATACCTAGGAGCGAGCTGGCTCACTGCTGTGCTGAGATTTGAAGACCAGTTTAGCTTCCAAAGCCTTGGCTGTACTATTCTGCTCTTTCCTGCTTGTCTGATACCCGGAGACCATTTGGAAACCCAGGTGGTGTTCCATACCATAGTTCAGTTCTACAAGTTTTTGCTGTTGGCTCTGATCAGTTTCACATGTGGGCTGCTGGAGAGCGTGCCCAGGACTTCATATACAGATTTAAAGGATCCTGTTTTCACCTTCCTCATCTTTGTAATCTCTTTCCATTCTCTAGTTGGGAGGATGAGGGGTGCTGACTCTGCTGTCATTTGCTTAGTGCCCGGCAGAGATGGTCCAACCCCACAGTCTCTGTGGCTGCTGCACCCCCAGTGATGAAGGACAGAGGTGCTGCCTCTTTGCTGACGTTTGCTTAGTGTAGGATGGGAATGATGGAAGGGACTCACCCCCTCAAATTCCCCCAGTAGGGAGGGGGAGCTACTTATTATTTTTATAGGTAAAATATGAGCATTTAAAAAATAAAAGCATTGTGTAAATTAGAAACTTTCAAGTTGATTCTCTGTGTCTCTTAAAAAAATATTAAATTTAAGAGCATTTTCCATGTTATGATGTATTAAGTTTAATGCCAGGCTTCATTTATATTGACAGTATAATTATGCTAATAGTGAAATTTTTTCTAGAAAATAGAATTTATTATTCTGTTTCATCTAAGAGTAATAGTAATAACATTAAAACTAAATTATGAGTTAACTTAAATTTTGAAACTTAAATTATGAGTTTAGAGAAGTGGTTTAATGTGGTGGGAAAAGCTTTTACGTATATTACCTTTTTATTGTTGATGAAAATCATGTGAGGTAGATACTGTTATTCTCATTTTCAGTGGGAATAGAGAATGAAAGATGTGAAGCAATTATTCGTGCAGTCTGATAGCCACTAGGTGACAGATGAGTTGCCAAATCACGGCTGTCTGGCTCTTTTTCCATATCAAGGCATCTTTTACTCTTCAATAAGAAGTTTCTCTGTAGTTATAAACTCGTAATATTGGGGATTTCCAAATAGCAGAGGTTACTGAAGATAATGAGTTTTGGTAGCAAACTGAGAGGGATTTGCCGTCTCTTTCGGCCAGCCTGCCGTGAACTTTACATGGATGTGCTGCTTTACTGACGCTTGATAAGCTTCATCTCATTACAGTAAAAAAAATCTTATGACATGAATACTATTGTTACAACGATTTTACACACAAGGAAACTGAGGCTTAGAGAGGTTGAGTAACATACTCATTAAGTGGGCAAGCTGATTCTTGTAGCTTTTCTAAAGTTCTGCCTGTTTCTTTCAGTTTCTCAGTCATGTCTTTTTCGTTCTTCACTGAAAAGAGAATGTTGTTCTCCAGAGTTCTTACTTGTTCTTTACAAAATTAACATGAGTGGGTGCATTTTACAGTACACAAAGTCAGCAAATGAAAAGTCTAAGCTTATCAAACAATTCTCTATGATGTAGCAATATTTTATTTATTTCCAAGCTTGTTGATTTTTTGAATGTGTATTATAATCAGAGTTTTTAAAGTCAGGTTCCTGGATGGGCTGTGAGTGGTTGGTGAATCCTCAGATTTGTATACAAATATTATTTATATGAATTTTTCTAGGCAGGGGGTATAACTTTTATGAGATTCTCAAAAGTGATCTCAGATCTCAAAATCCTAGGAATCACTGTGTTATATGAGACAAACTCAAATAATGGTCACTGTGTATGTACGATTAAAAAAATATTTTTTTCAACACATGTAGTGATCTCAAAAATAGTTTCTTAATTTATTTTTCAAAAAAGCTTAGGAAGGGGGCCTGCCCCGTGGCATAATGGTTAAGTTTGGTGCACTCCACTTTGGTGGCCTGGGCTCATGGATTTGGATCCTTGGCATGGACCTCCTCCACTCATCAGCCATGCTGTGGTGGTAACTCACATATCAAATGGAGGAAGATTGGCATGGATGTTAGCTGAGGGCTAATCTTCCTCAAGAAACAAAAGAGGAAGATTGGCAACAGAAGTTAGCTCAGGGTAAATCTTCCTTAGCAAAAAAAAACAAAAACAAAAATCTTAGAGGGGCCGGCCTCGTGGCCGAGTGGTTAAGTTCACGCACTCTGCTGCAGGCGGCCCAGTGTTTCGTCAGTTCGAATCCTGGGCGCGGACATGGCACCGCTCATCGAGCCACGCTGAGGTGGCGTTCCACGTGCCACAACTAGAAGGACCCACAATGAAGAATGTGCAACTATGTACTGGGGGGCTTTGGGGAGAAAAAGGAAAAAAAAAAAACCTTAGAAAGATTATACCATGAGGATAAAAATGTTTCTCTATTATCGATTGCTCAAATAATCTGAATATCTCTATATTATATGTAGATACATACAGACACAATGTATATTCGTATATATTTCTATCCATATATACACCTGACGAATTTTGATAGATATGTATCAGAGTGATGTGAGTGCTCCATCATCCTCTCTCTATGGCATGCATCATCACTTTATATGCTCTACATTTATTTGTTCTTTGTAGATTGTCTTCCTTCTTTCTAGAACTATGTTGTCCATTATGGCAGTCACTAGCCACATGTGGCTATTAAAATTAGTTAAAATTAAAATTTAAAAGTTCACTTCCATCTGGCACTAGCCACATTTCAAG
The DNA here is from genome assembly GCF_041296235.1 of Equus asinus. Taxonomy (NCBI): domain Eukaryota; kingdom Metazoa; phylum Chordata; class Mammalia; order Perissodactyla; family Equidae; genus Equus; species Equus asinus. The sequence continues at coordinate 16,936,229 of NC_091791.1, read as the reverse complement.
TGCTCAATAGCCACATGTGCCTAGTGGCTACCATATTTGACAGTAAATATACAGAACATTTCTGTCATTGCAGGAAGTTTCGTTGGACAGCATTGTTCTAGAATGTAAGGTCCAGGGTGGCAGAGACTTTTTTTACTTTGTTCTTTTCACTTTTTATTTTAATAGTTTTATTGAGATATAATTTACATACCATAAATTTCACCAGTTTAAAGTATGCAGTACAATGGTTTTTAAAATATGGTTACAGAGTTGTGCAGCCATAACCATAATTTTAGAACATTTCATCATTCCGTAAAATATCCCTTGTACCCAAGAGTAGTCACTCTCCATTCTCTTCCCTGCTCCCCAGCAATAGGTAACCACTAATCTACTTTCTAGATTATTCCCCATGCCAAGGCATTCAGTAAGTATTTTTGAATCAGTGAATGACTGTATGTATTTTTTCTGTAGTCCACTTAGGAGAAAGTCAAATTATATAAATATGTTTATATCTGTGACTTTAAAAAGTAATTTCTGGGGTATCTTACATAGTCAGTATAAAATCAAACTAATCTTTTACTTTAGATATATGAAAATTAGTTTTTGTAGTGATTTTTCTGGGGTATTTAATCATCCTGAGTTATCAAAGCACACTATATTTCCCAAAAATGTGTAGTATAGGAACTGTAGTAGGCAAAATTTTAAGTTGGCCCTAAGGACCTTTGCCCACTGGTGTTACTCTGGTGATTATGTTATGTTATATGGCAAAAGGGAGATTATCTGAGTAGGCTTAATCTAATCACATGGGCTCTTTAAAAATAGAGAGTTTTCTCAGGTTGCTAGTAGAAGAGGAAGCCAAAGATTGGAGGGACAGGAGGATTTGACATACCATTGCTAGTTTTAAGTTGGGGGGGGGCATGTGGAAAGGAATGGAGAGTGACCCCTAGTCACTCTGGGAGCTGACAACAACTGGCCAACAACTCTCAAGGAAATGGGGATGTCAGTCCTCCAAGCTTGAGGAGCTGAATTCTGTCAACAAGCTGAATGACTTTGGAAGTGGATTCTTTTCAAAAGCCTCCAGAGAAGAGTGTAGCTCAGCTAACTCATCCACTTGAGTCTACAGGGACTTCTGACCCATAGAACCGTGAAATAATAAATGGATGTTGTTTGAAGTTTCTAAGTTTGTGGTAATTTGTTAACATAGCAATTAAAAAAAAATTCAGGAACATGTTTAACAAAAAAATCGTTGAAAGAAGTTATTCTGGTTGAGTTTCAATTAATCATATTATTCAGTTAACCAGAAAATTAAATTAAATTAAATTAATTCCTTAAAGAATGGTGGTCAATTGAGTTTTATTATTTTTAACAACAATGATAATGCAGGACTATTTATAAGTTTAGTTTCTTATGAAGCTTTGTGTACCTCTCTTTTCTTTCTTTGGTCTGTCACAAATGATAGAAATTAACACTCTGCATGGTTGGCTTAAGTTTACTAATTACTATTTGGATCCTTGAAAGGAATACGTCCTTGCATTTTAGTTTTCTGATCTATTTGGCCTTATTTGACCCACAGTATACTATTCCATATTCTGAAGCAGTGCTTGAGCCAAAAAGTGAATAGGAAAAATACGGTATGGACAGCTTAAGGTTTTGAAATGCTTAGTAGATGTGATGTCAGTTTATCCAGAAGGGGAAGAGATTGTCCTTATCATTAGATAGTAGATGAATCTGAAAAGAATGATAACCATATGGAAGAGACTGTATAACTAAAAAATGTTTGGGTTGTATAATTATCTCAGTGACTTAAGGCAATGTTGAGGAAACAAATACGTTAATAAGCTGAAATTCTCATATTTGGGAATATCGTTGTTAGAATTTCAGACTTCATTATCAGTTGAGAAATAGGCCTAGAAGTCAGGTAGATAATGGGTAAAATATTAGCTTTATCAGTATTGATATGGAGAAACAACTTTCATGTGTGGCCGTAATGGGCTATCTAATACTTCACTTCAAAATTAGATTTACCTGCAGGCAGAGTTAGGCAACTGCTGGTCCATATTTCCGGGCAGGGCCCTTATTGCATGGAAGAAGGTAGGCAGAATGCATCCCGTCTGCCTAGAATTAGCTGAGCCTTGCGTGCCTGGTTTTTTCTCCTTAACTTACCAATCAGAAGCCCCTCTTTCTCCACTGGGGAAGAAGGAGGGAGTGAGATGTGAGGAGAGAGGCCAGGAGCGTCACTCTAATTAAAATTCCTCCCCATGGAAACATGAGGAGTGGACAATATATTCTCTCTCTTGCCATCAGTAAAAAAAGAAATGAGTACAACCGAATCAAATCTCTTCAAAATGAAATATCTTGCCTGGTAACTTAATTTCTTCCTTCTGTCTCTGCAGCTTCCTTGCTTGGAGTGGAAGTCAGTTGACATTAGCTATATTTAACATGGCCAGAAATCTTGAAGTAAATGCCTAGTTATAATATTTGGACCACAGATGCTGAAATATTTGAATGAAAGTCTTCTGAGTATGCAGAATAGCTGTTGTCAATTCCAATATAATTTATCCACAGATAAGTATTGACAGACAATAGCTGAAAAGTTAAAATACTGAAACCTTTTCTGTGTTAGTCTTAGTAACGTTCATCCTGAAGGCACTGTTCTGTCCTGGCAACAATTTGAAGCCTGGTTGAAGATAAGATTGGGAAAGATTTGAATGGGAATACAGTTATTTTGAAGGATCATAGACAAAGGCTCTCTTTATTTGCTGGAGGAGAAACGATGACGGACTTACCAGTGGCATTCTACCAGAAGTCAATTGTTTTCTACTCCAAATCATGGGGAAAGTGTGGAATAAATAGCGCCTTCCTTTGATATCAGACTCAAGAGCAGACTAATGAGCACATACTGTTTGCTATCACTGGGGCCGATCTGTAGAGAGATTGTAGTTAGTGTGGGCTGATGGCCAGTTCAACTAGGATAGCCAGCTTGGTGAGTGTACTTTATGGGAGAAAAATATTGACTGATAAAGTCAGTTCCTCTGTCGCTAGGGTATGATTTTTACAAATCAGTGATCTCCAAAGTGGGATGGTATCCAAGATGACTTACTGGAGTGTAGGAAGAAAATATTAGGACTTCTGTTAGTAGTATTTTTTTTAATTTTGATTTTTAAATTTATACTTTATAGTGCACAAAATTTTAGTTTAAATAGTACGTGTTTATTTACATGTAAATATGTATATAAATTTGAGTTATATAATAAAAATTTTTCCTGATAAAAGAGCATGATAATTAAGGTTTGGAGACTAATACTCTAGTAGATGAGGTCACAAAGACTTTTATTAGGGCTCAGGTGGACAGAGAATGCAGACTTGGGAGTGGGGGATGCAGGGTGCACTGTGAAGGAAACAAGAAGAAATGCAAGCTCAACACAGTGTAATACAAAAATGTGTCAATGTGCAGAGAGGAAAAAAATTAATAACAATGAATATTATGTAGAGGTCCTCTTCATTAATTTTTTTAAAAAAGAAATCAATAAACTGTTAAATAATAGTTTAATTAAACACACTGTTTTTAAAAAAGATTTCCACATGAGGGTGGTTTACAAAGATGACCCTGCATAAAGACTATCCTTGAGTGGATCCGACTATTCCATGTAGAGTAGTTATGCTGGCACTGAAACCATCTTCTTTGATAAACAGGATTTATTGTTTCAGAGACTTTGGAATATTAAAACTATTGAATTTTCTTATTTTTATAATGTCTCAATCAAGTTTCATCTTCATAGCTGGGATAGAGAAGAGCAATTCAATTGGTCTTATTTTAGTTCTGTTTAATGTCTGTGCTGGATTTCTTGCATTTAGTAGTGGCCACTCCTGTGTTATGAACAGCCCGGTGTGCTTGTTTGCTCAGGGACTCTGGGTTGGGCAGTTTCAGCCAGATGAGACATTTGAAGGCATATGGGCACGTGGCAGGCATCTAGATAGGAACTGGCAAACTTTTTCTGTAAAGGGCCAGATAGTAGATATTTTAGTCTTTGCAGGCCAGATGGTCTCTGTTGTCACTACTCAACTCTGTTCTTGTAGCATGTTAGCAATCTTAGACGTACGTAAACAAGTGGATGTAGCTGTGTTCCAATAAAACGTCATTTACACAAACTGGCAACATGCCATTAGTTTGTAGAGTCCTGATCTAGATTAACATGTCAATATGGTTCTCAATTTAAGAACAGGAATGCCACAAAATTTAAAAATTAAGTTAATGTTTGAAACTTAGAAGGCATTGTTGAAACAACATTAGAAATAGTTATGTAAGAAGCCTGTTTTACCTTTCAACTAGCTGAACTGTATGCTTCCTAGTTTCTGGAGATCTCTACCGAGTTGGGATGTAAGGGTATTAGGAGTAAGAAGTGAAGAAATAGATTGAAAACTAGGTATTTATGAAGTGTAAGACTTCTCAATTTTAGAAGAAGAACCATTTCACATTGTGAAGATGCCCGAAGGGTGTAATGGGAGTGTTTTGCTCAAGTGGCATGGAGATGAAGGTTCTTGAAGTTGAAGAAGAGATCAGGAAACTACAAAGGGAAAACTACTCTTTCCTTATTGTGGAAGCGGCAGGGGCTTTTCCTCTTTACTCCTGTCTCTTGGTGGTAAAGAAGGATTTTCGATCCCTTTTATGTTGGTTGGTGTCAGACTCCCCACGTTTCCAGTGGAGAGGAAATGGCACAGAGGAAACCTCTTTGCAGTAGGTGGAGGCCAAGGTAGGCTTTTGGCAGGGGCTTTAGTGCTAGAGATGGGGATGAAAGTAGAGAAGGAATTCAGGGGCTATGGTGAGTAGAGTTTTCTTTTAAGTCTATGTAATTGTGCCCCTGAAGTCAAAGAGGATGGCACAAAGTGGGTGGTTTCCATGTACCCATATTGTGTAGCCTAGCAGGAAAAGCATAATAGTTCCTTCACATCACCTCCTTTAGGTGGGAGATAAGGGCTATAGTCGTTGCTCCTAGAGTATATGTTTCTTTGGAGGAGGGAAGATAGCTTTTTTTTTTTTTTTTAAGATTTAAAAAAAAAATTTTTTTCCTTTTTCTCCGCAAACCTCCCCGGTACATAGTTGTGTAGTTCCAGTTGTGGGTCCTTCTAGTTGTGGCATGTGAGATGCTGCCTCAGCATGGCCTGACAAGCAGTGCCATGTCCACACCCAGGATTCGAATTGGTGAAACCCTGGCCTGCAGAAGCTGAGTGCGAGAACTTAACCACTCTGCCATGGGGCCGGCCTCAGGGAAGATACATTTTAAACTGAGGGACAGGAGTTGGGATAGGACAGAACTGGATCAGTTGGAGGAGTAGGGTTGTAGAGAAACAGAGGGATTTGGGGAAGAGAAACCCCCAGTGGCGGTAGAGAGAAGAGGTGGTTTCCTCATCTGCAATTTGGGAGGTTTATTCTCAGCTAGGAAGATGGATTATATTGTAGCTATTTGCAAAGCAGGGATGCTTCTTCGTAAATTGAATATCCAGTTTTATTTCCTTTTAAAAAGGGCTATATATTTCTTGATTTTGTATTAAGGTGCTTTTTGAATATGCTATGTTTCTATTCTTGCTTTATGGAAGAAATTGAAATAGAAGTGGCTGTATAGGGTTATGGAAAAAATTAGGGTTTTCTTTAAAATTAAGGCTCTAAACTGTTATCACATAGGCTTGATTTATGTGTGATAGTTTGTATCAAGTTCAGCCCTGACTTTGGAGGTTTTTACACTTTAAAGTGTACCAATATTCTGATTTTGTTACAATTATGGATTAGAAACTAGGGAGAAGGATTTCTTAATGGACCCTACTAATCTAAGCCTGGCTTAGGTTCCTCAGTAGGATAGGATAAAAGGAAACTGTTATACAGGATTTCCACTTTTATTACTTTGCTTTTTGAGAGAATGGAAATAATATATGATTTTGAGATTGTGGTAAAATTTCTAAAACTTTATTAGTATTCTCTATTTGTTGAGACATTATTTTCCTGGTTTCCATTAGCTCTTTGTCCATGGCTTCCTTTAACTCTTCAGCACATTTAAAACAGTTGATTTAAAGTCTTTGTCTAGCAAGTCCAATGTCTGTGTTTCCATAGGGACAGTTTCTGTTAATTTCTCCTGTGAATGGGCAATACTTTCTTGTTTCTTTGCATGCTTTGTAATTTTTTTTTGGAGACTGGTCATTTAACTATTATAACGTGATAACTCTAGAACTCAGATCCTTCCCCCTCTTCAGGGTTCGTTTTTGTTGCTTCTGTGGGTTGTAGTTGTGTGTTTGTGACTTTTCTGAATTATTTTTGTGATGATTGTATTCTTTGTCTCTAAAGTCTCTGTTCCTTTAACTTCTGGTCAACTAGTGTTTTGACATAGGTTTCCTTGAATGCCTGGAGCCGAGTGAAAATGAAGGACTCTCTCAGTCGTGGCAGATTGGCTCTATTGGGGCACCACTTGAGTGCTTGGTCAGGCTGTGTATGACTCTGCCTTAGCCTTCACTTCCTTCTTGCTCAGAGTCTAAAAACTAGCCAGAAGTGAAAGTGTAGAGTCTTCTCAGGTCTTTTCTGAGCACGTGGTCTGCCCTGGCTTCCCATGCTCCCATGCTCCCATGTTCCCATGTATACACGTGGCTCCCCAAATTCCACTGTGTAGGCCCACACACTCGATAGCTTTTCACTACCCTAATTTTTCGGAGTCTCTCTCCCCAGTTTTCAAGGAATGCCTTCTATATAGCAGCTTTTTTGCCCTGAAAGTGTTTCATGTTAGGCATGGGATGATTTTCATACTGAATGAGCAAATGATTTTGTGAATTAAATGCAAAAATATTAGGTAAATTTAAGTTGCTCAAGGTATTAGTGCAATAAAATTTATGGGTTCCCTCCTTGAACCAATCTGGATAACTGTTAAATGCATCTTCTCTATTCTTATAGCCACTCTCATGTGAATTACCCTGTATGGTCTCATCTCTAGACATTCCCCATTGATCCCCTGAGTGACTTGCCGTTCCCCAAACTTATCAGGCTATTTCATGAGCCTCTAAGTCTTCAGACATCTCTCTCCCAGGAATACTGTTATATGTTATTCTTTTTATATACTGCTAGATTAAATTCGATAATATTTTGTTTAGGACTTTTGTATGAGGGATAGTTGTAATTTTCATTTCTTCTTATGTTGGTTTTTTCAAGTTCTGCTTTTTAAAGAATTTTTCCTTTTCATCTAAAATGTCAAATTCATTGATTGGAAGTTTCTTAATGTCTTATTCTTTTTATAGTGTTAGTAATGATGTCCCTCTTTTCTCCCCGCCCCAGTACATAGTTGTATTTTTTTTTTTTTTTGAGGAAGATTAGCCCTGAGCTAACTACTGCCAGTCCTCCTCTTTTTCACTGAGAAAGCCTGGCCCTGAGCTAACATCCATGCCCATCTTCCCCTACTTTACATGTGGGATGCCTACCACAGCATGGCATGCCAACCGGTGCCGTGTCCGCACCCAGGATCTGAACCCGTGAACCCCGGGCCGCCGAGAAGCGGAAAGTGCGAACTTAACTGCTGCGCCACCAGGCCGGCCCCGATTGTATATATGTTTTTTAGTTGTGGGTCCTTCTAGTTGTGGCATGTGGGACGCTACCTCAGCCTGGCCTGATGAGTGGTGCCCTGTCTGTGCCCAGGATCCGAACTGGTAAAACTCTGGGTTCCTGCAGCGGAGCATGCGAACTTAACCACTTGGCCATGGGGCTGGCCCCCTTCTTTTCCTTTTTGATAATGATAATTAATATATATTTTTTCTTGATCAGTTCTGTTAGGGGGTTACTAATTTTATCATTCTTCATAAAACCAACTTTTAGTTGTGTTAATTTTCTTTATTGTGTGACTGTTTTCTATTTCAGAGATTTCTGTTCTTTGTTATTCTCTTATACTTTCTTTTGGTTTAATTCACTGTTGTTTTTCTAGTTTCTTAAGCTGTAACCTTGGATAATTGATTTTCAGCTTTCTACTAGACACATTTAGAGCTATAAATTTCTCTCTGAACAATGGTTTAGCTATTATGTATATTATGTATACATAATGTTATGGTATATTATGGTTTTACTATTATTTGATTAAAAATATTTTCTAATTGTTCTTGTGACTTAGAAGCCTGTTGCTTAATTTCCAAACATTTGGTAATTTTAATTTATGTTTTTTGTGTGGTCACTGTATATGATAGGGCTTCCACTAATTGCATGGCTTTTGGATGCATGATTACTGTAGCCAGTTGTCATTGATTGCGTGAATTGATTTAATTCAGTTCTGGTGTTACTTGTTGCTATGGCTTAAGAACAAGTAGCCGTTTAAAGTGGGTGGAAATTTTCTCGCTGTCAACCCTGGCTTCTAAAAGCCTTTTCAGGCTGAAAGGATTAAAAAAATCTGGGGGTTCAAGGTTCTCAAGTGCATCTACCCAGATGGCACCTTCCTGGGTATCAGGGTTTCACCTCCTTTTAGGGGCACCGTCTTTAGCACTGAGGTCTTGTCAGGGCTAAACTTTTTCTGTAGTTCTGCTCCTCTCACAGTCTGGTCCTGGGCCCATTTATCATCCTGATCTACCCTCTGGCTTTAGGAGTAGAGAGTCTCTTTAAATGTTACAGAGTCTCCTGGCTCTTGCGCTATATCTAAAATTGGCGGTTGGTGAACCGAGTCTTATAGGATGTTGGGGAAAGCTCTTCATGGGGAGGTGTCTCACTAGAGGCACTCTGCTGCAGTTTTCTTCCTTCAGCATATCACAGGCTTTTAACAGCAAGCAACTAATTCCACACTCTCTATAATAAGTATTATAATATAATACTTCTCAAATGCTAGAGATATTACATATGCCTATTGCATTAGTACATCACCTTCCACTGGTATCCCAGCTCAGTTCACCTCGAGTGAAAGTCTTAGTCATCGTGCTGCTGTAGCATGCTATGGGTTATGACCACTCTGTCTACTGCCCTTAGCGTGGCTCTTGTTGCCATCTGGCCAGTGAGTGGTCCAACCCCAGAATCCCATCCTGAAGTTCTGCTTCCTGGTGCTAACTGTTAGTTTGGTCACCCTCTCTTCTACCACCCTGAAGCAGATCCTGAGACAAGAATTGAGCACATGTAGTGTATTGGGGAGGTACAGGGACACTGACAGAAGTGATAGAGAGAAGAGAAGGAGCCAATAGGAGGTATGTTATCAAGTCAGCCACCACAGTGGGTGAATGGAGCTTAATCACACAGAGAAGTGCTGGGGAAGAAAATGTGCTTCATTATTATCCCAGCAAAGAGGTAAGGAAGCTTGGGGTATTTACATGTTTTAAACCAAATCATTCATTTGCTAAGGGCTGCCCCTGGGTGGATATTGATTCACAGGCACTTCAGCCCACCGTACGTGCAGGAACAGTGGGTTCCAGCAACCAGAGGAGAGCCATTCAACAAAGATGCACTTGCTGGCCTGAGGAAATCAGGCTGGAGTGTATGGAAGCGGTAAGGGGGTCTGAGAGCATATGGGTCTAGCACCGAGGCTGTTGGCTACTACATAAGACATGTCTATTTTCAGCTATGCAAGATAATACCAAATTATTTGCTAAAATTGTTGTACTGATTTATTCCTATAAGAATTCTTTTTCTCCACATCCTTGCCAATATTTGGTATTGTCAGTCTTTTTAATTTTAGCCATTCTGTTAGGTGCATATTGGGTATATTATTCTGATTTTATTTTGCATATCCTTGATTATTATTGATTGGTTTGCATCCAATCAGGAAAGAGAATCACATAGTAATTTTAATAGGAAAAGTTTAACGTAGGAATTATTGACCGTAACAGGGATTGAAGTAATGAGAAATTGCCTAGTAAGAAGTAAAGAGAATGCAGGAGAATATAGCAATAGTAGCTATAAGGAGCAGCCACTACTATCCTTATGGCTGAGACAGAGCACTTAAGTAAAGAGCCCCTGCCTCCTGGCCTGAGATCCAGACCTTGTTGGGAGGCTGTGCCTGTGGCTTACTGAAAGGCATAAAAGGTGCTGTAATGCCGCAAAGCGGAACTTGCTTGACATCTGCCCTTGGAACTTGCTGTGATTACCTCATAGGATGCTGGGGGAAGGGATTCATGGGACAGCGTCTCACTGGAGGCACTCTGCTGCAAAATTCCCTGAGGGGAAGTGCTGGAGGAAGCTGTTGGTGGCTGGGTGCTGCTGGCCATCATGTACTGTAGGAGCCTAGTGCTGGAGAAACCGACAAGCTGCAGGAGCTTGTTGAGTGAGTACTTTGGAACTCGGAGGCAAAACTCTTTTCTCCTGCAGTTGCTCCAGTGCACTCTACCAACAAAGACAAAGCGAGCCAGCTTAGCATGATGCCATCTGGCAAAGAAAAAAATATTTAAAGGGCCCAGATCCATTTTCACAGAGTAGGCAAACAGTGGGAATTTTGAGGTGGGAGGCGACAGATAACTGGGCATAGTCTACCCTTCATTATTCAGTTTCTGTATGCTTCCTTCTGAACACGTGTGAACTCCCCAACCAGCAAACAACACTGTATTTCTACCTAAGAAGATACACTTCTTCCAAGTGAGGAAGTCTCACCCTTTGCCCAAAATGAGGAAACACACAGTTCCAAGAGTCATTGTATCTGTCATTGGTTATATTAATTATTCTTTATATTCAGTCACAGTCATACCGGATATTCCATTATCTAAAGTCGGAATTGTAAAGTTAGCTTACAACAACTTGTATATATAATAAAAATGTGAAGGACAGAGAAGATGTACATATAACAACAAATAGAAATTATGCAAAGCTATTATGATCCCTGTTGTTACAGTTTGTTACAAGACCATAATTGATATTCGTGGTTTCGTTTTTCTACTCCCTGTTCTGTATTTCCCCTGCCCTCAGCTAGAATCTCAGCTCATTGGAGTCAAATTCTTAATTTTGATTATGGTAGTCTTCAGTATTAGAATTTCCCATTACTTTTTTCAAACATGCTCTGTTACTTTTTACAGTTTTAAATTGACTGCCAAAATTTTAAATCTTGTCTTTTTGAACTTAGGAAATTATATTCCTTTTATAGGACACATCTGATAATCTCCATAATTGGAGCATCTTCAGGTTTCCCCATTGTCTGTTGGCTCTTATTTTGTTGTCTTGTATCTTCAGATGCCTAATTATCTTGATCATGCTAGACATTTTATTTGAGAAATTATTGGTAGAAATAATTTGAGGCCTGGGATAATGTTATCTTTCTTTAGAGGTTATTTTTGTATCATCTGTCAGGAGCTTTGGCATACCAGTATTTCTAGTATCACCTTGGCCGGTTGTAAGTCCTAGGGTTTTCTGCCACTCAGACTACTTGTAGCTAGACTGCAGTCCACGTAAGGGCTGGTTTACTTCTGGTACATCCTGACGGTAATAGCAAGTCACTGGGTCCCAAATCAAAGCCTCGTGTTGTTTATTTGAGCCTCTGCCTTTTGTGGGCCATTGCCTCCAACTTTTGTCACCCACCCCTGAGGCTGCCAAAAGCATTCTCAGCCTTTTTGCTTTTGGCCTGTCTTCTAAATAGACAAATTTCTCCGGAGCAAAAGTAGCTCTGAATGCCTGGCTCCTCTTAAAGAATTTGCAACTTCTGGATCTCGGTTTGGTAGATCTTACCATTTTATTACTTATAAGGCTTTTAAGATTTTAAAATTATTCTTTAGCTTTTTGAGTTGTCTTCAGTGGAGGTTTGTCTGAATTACTTCATCCGGTATGATTGGAAATGAAAAATCAGGACAAGTTGTTTAACTTGTTATTTTAACTGTACTTCAGTTTTCTAATCTGTAATGTGGGGTTAAGAATTACTATCTCATAGGTTTTTTGAGATTTTTAAATGAGATAACACATTATGCGCTTACAGTAGTGCCTGACACTTAGAAAACGCTCAATTTATTAAATTACGTTAATTTGAGAACATTGGAATTTGTCTGTTGCTCTTTAGAAACTTTTCCAAGCATGAATTAGCCCCTTTATTTCCCAAAGTAATTTGTAGGGATTATGAAAGACTTACAAATAACTTTCATGCTGACTGCCCTTTCTGTCAACACTGATTTAGGTAATTGAAACTTTTTTCCTTAATGTTTTGAAGACTCTAAAGTATAAGGAAGATTTAATTTTGTTGAAAACTAGATAATGACCCTGATATCTGTGTGTATATGTATGTGTGTATATATACACAAGTGTATGGATATGTGAATATATAAGGACTGATAAGCCCTGATCTGTGTGTGTGTATGTATATATAAATATATAAAGGCTAGATGGGAAGATATTTTAATTATTTAAATATTTTAATTATTTAAAATATGATCTCTTGTTGATAAAATAATTGGGCTAAAGGAGAACAAAATGAAGTAGCATTGGGTTCTTGTTTTAAATATTTTTAAATTCTGAAAATCTGAAGTTTTTCCTAAATATCTTTTTTTGTGTGTGAGGAAGATTGGCCCTGAGCTAACATCTGTTGCCGATCTTCCTCTTTTTGCTTGAGGAAGATTGTTGCTGAGCTAACATCTGTGCCAATCTTCTTCTATTTTATATGGGATGCCACCACAGTGTGACTTGAGCCGTGCTAGGTCCATGCCCAGGATCTGAACCTGTGAACCCTGGGCTGCTGAAGTGGAGCACGCAAACTTAACCACTACGCCACTGAGCCAGCCCCTCTTTTTCTTTGTTATGTTTAAAATAGAAGATAATTATAAAACCTTTGATTTACCCTATCTTTAAAATTTATTGAGTTCTTGGACTAGGAATAAAGTAGACAGAGAAAATGATAATAAAAACAGGTAGCTGAACTCAGTAAAGTCTGGTAACAGCTGCCTTAGCAATTCTGGTGCGTGAAAAACAAATACAGTTAACAGTGTAACTCCCCAAAGTGCTATGTACCTATACTCTTGCGCTGTTCCATAGATCTGCATCTTTCAAAGTGTATTTGATCTTCCTTCTTTTGCCTTCATGTAATTTTTGTGCAGAGGAAATGTAATTTAATCTGTTTTAAGCATCAACAGTGAACCCATCAGTGCAATGTTCAGTCTTTCAGTGTGTTTTTCCACTATGTGAAATGAAACCGTTATAATATTTCAAGATTTAAAGATCCCAAAGAAGGTTCTTTTGAGATGTAGAGAGAGACGGCAATTTGAAAGTTTTCCTAAGTTGCAAGTAAATTCTCCCTTGTGGAAATTGCTACGTCCTATTCCTTTGGTTTAATATCTTAAATTTTCTTATGCTACTATATGTCTTAAAGTTACTTTAAGGTAATTATTTTCATGATTCTGTTTTCTAGGTTAACAGAACCTTCTGGATATTTAACTGATGGTCCAATTAACTATAAGTATAAAACTAAATGTACATGGCTAATTGAAGGCTAGTAAGTATACAATTTGGGTTAAATTATTTTATTCTGAAATGATAAAGAAGGTGTTATATCAGTGTTAAAGCACTAAAATATAACAACTTCGTAGTTATATAGATTATTCAATTGCTTATTATTGGAAAACATTATTCACGATATGTTTTTATTTACAACTTATAGATATCAGGTTTAATATAAATTACAGCAGCCCTTCACTGTGGTAATAGTTTAATTTTTAGATATATTTTATTTTTGAGTTATGTTACTATGGCATTTTCAAGTAGGCATTTTTGGCTTGTTTTGAACATCTTGTTATGGAATTTGAAGACTCCATAGAATGTATAAAAATATTTCATGCTGAATTATGCCATTGGTTTGTAGTATTCAGCATTTTAGTTCTAAGGGTGTTAAAAAAAAGAACATATTGTAGAAGAGAGAGTTAATTATTGGTTTAGAGGTATTTTTCAATAATTGGGGCTTAAGACTGAATTTGTCTATTTAAACATATTATGAATGGATCATAAATGAATTGATATGAATTTGTTTGAGCCATTTTATGATTTTTAAAGAGTGTATTTGGAAAGGATTTTTTTTTTTGGTTATTTTAAAAGCTTTTTAGTACTTAAAAGTTATTAATTCCCTGTGCACTTATGGTCTCATTTTGTTCATTTCTTAATAGTATATCATATTGAGAGATTTCAGTTAAAATTTGAAGACCTTATTAGTGTCTCTAGTTAAGGATTCTATAGAAATAAGAATAGTTGCTCCATCAGTGTTGAATTTTAAAGATCAATTTTACTCAAGTACCATTTGCTTATAATAAAATGCACCCATATTTAACATTATGGGTTCAATTAACTGTTAATTAACATTAACAGTTCAATAAGGTTTCAATAATGTATACAATCTGTGTAACCTCCACCTTAGTCAAGACATAGAATATTTTGTATTGACTAAATTTTTAGAAAATGATAATACAAACATATGGCCTGTTAATAGATTTTGAAGTTGCATGTCATTTTTACAAATTAGATATGATTGCTTAATCAGTCTTTTCCACTGGTGACTTAAGGATTTATAGCAAAATTATCTGTAAATAGGTTTTTAATAAAAATGCTATGTCTAAAATTTCTTCAGACTGTGCCTTGTGTATTAGATATTAATTTTAAAATATTTTAATTTTTTTTCAGTCCCAATGCAGTGTTAAGATTAAGATTCAATCATTTTGCTACAGAATGTAGCTGGGATCATATGTATGTTTATGATGGAGATTCAATATATGCACCTTTAATAGCTGTGCTTAGGTAAGTAGTTATGTTTACTTGATGAACTTATAGTCAGTTGTAGAAAAGTGACTATAATTTATTAATTTTAAATATATACTGATCTGTACTTCAACGTAAATTTAGCATGGATATTGATGGTTAAATTTCAGTGATGGTGCCAATGCTATGTTGTGTACTCTGACTGTCAACTTATGTGGATATATAATAATGTAAATATTGATGCAGCAAAGATAAAGAAGTACTGTATCAGAAACGTAGATTTCTTAATAAATATCCTTTATTCTTACTGTATATAGTTTATTCTTTTAAAGTGATTTGAATATGTTTTCAGAACTATTTGGATATATTAGTGTGAGTTCTACGTAGCAAAGAAATAAATAGATATATATTTTTTATAGTTGTGTTTTTAGTTTAGAGAAATAAAATTTTAAATTCTGTAAAAAAAAGTTTAGGTTATGCTATATGTGATGGTTTAATAAACAAGGTATTTCTATCAGTTCCTAAAATTAGGGAATTTTGGTTACTTCAGATATTTTATTGTTAGTAGTCAGGTAGTCGGACAATTTTAAAATCACAGCATTTTCAGTATCAACTTGAAAATTTTTCTATGTACATACAAATTATTATAAAATATTTTATGAATAGAAGAGAATATATTAGACATAGAAAAAGTCATGAACATATTGTGTGGATTTTGTGTACAATTTAACTAACATAATTGTTGACCAGAGTTATTCATTACATTATTTCTTTCTTTTGTTATTTGCATAGCATCTCTTCTATGTTCTGTCATTGTTAAAAATTTAAATATAGGTAAAAGCTTATTATTGCCTTCAAAATCTTTTATTTCATTTTTTCTTTTTACTATTTATCTCACAAATATTCTGTTTAACAGGCGTGTGAACTATTATTTTTTTGGACAGACATGTGAGGACTTGTATTTCTGAAAGACTATTTCAAAGTGATTCCTTGGGAGCTTAGACACTTATTCTGCAATATTGCTATTGCTCAAGATAGTTTTAGGACTTAACTTTTGAGTTGTTTGACAATTATCTAAAAGGTAGCCACGAGTAGCCCCTTCATCTAAGGACAGTGGACAGAACATGGAGAAGAGCCTTCTGAATAATTATGTTATAAGATAATTCGTTGCAACAATTAGATAAGGTCCTGGGTTCATACATTTATTTTTAGCAGTTTAGGTATCACTCTGCTATCATTCCTCTATTTTTATGACACTATTGACTGGCCGTTGTTTAGATGTGTGCCTTTTCTTTTGTGTTTCTACAGTTATAATGACTTTGCATTAATTAACGGTGATCCATTAACACTCTTACCAACCCTTTCTTGATGCTAAAGGAAACTTTTCTAAGATAATTAGCAGGATGGGATTTAGTATATGACTGTGAAGATGGAAGCAGTGACTTTTCATTAGCAAGTGTTCCTGTTAGGTATCCTGAGGGAGATGGAAAACTCATGTTTATTGAATATCCACTTGATGCTAAGCGCTGTACTAGGCAGTTTAAATGTCATTTAATTCTCACAAGGATCTTGTGGAAGAAATACTATCCCCATTTTACAGTTGAGAAAATTGAGACTCAGAGAAATTGTTTTACTTCTTTTTTTTTTCCTGCTATTTCTCCCCAAATCCCCCCAATACATAGTTATGTGTATTTTAGTTCTAGGTCCTTCTAGTTGTGGCATGTGGGACGCCACCTCACTGTGGCCTGACCAGCAGTGCCATGTCTGCGCCCAGGATTTGAACCAGCGAAACCCTGGGCTGCCGAAGCAGCACGCACAAACTTAACTGTTCCGCCATGGGGCCGGCCCCTGTTTTACTTCTAATAGACAGTAGAGCCAGGATTAGAACTTGACAGTCTCTTGACTTAAAAGCCTATACTGTTTGCACTTAATCTTGCTAAGAATTCAGAATTTAAATGTTTGAATTATTCCAGTTGTATAATTCAGCAAACATTTGATAACCTACTTAATTCCAGAGACTATCATAAGCCTGGAAGATGCAGTAAGGAATAAGATATAGGCTGTTGCAATGACTTCAGACACCAACTACCTGGAGCTGGGCCAAACTTCGGAGGTTAACTCCACAGTCCTCCACAAGACTGCCCTCATGTCAGATCAGCTACAAGTTTAGGGATCCTCAGGCCACCAACACTTTTGACCAGCTGGCTACGAATTCAGGGGTGCCCACTACCCCCTCAGGGTCAGTAATTTGCTAGAATGACTCACAGAACTCAGGAAAGCACTGTACTTCTGATTATAGTTTTATTATAAAGGATAAACATCAGGACCAGCCAAATGAAGAGACGTATAGGGTGAGGTCTGGGAGGATCACAAAAAGGCTTCTGTGTCCTCAGGGCCTGTTACCCTCCCAGCACATCCATGTGTATCACCATCCAGGAAGCTCACCTGAACTACAGGTGTCCAGAGTTTTTATTGGGGTTTCATTGTGTAGGCATGATTAATTGAATCATTGGCCACAAGGTCAAACTCAATTTCTACCCCTCTCCTCTCTCTGCAAGCCAGATTGATTTCTTGTGGTTAAAGCCCCAACCCTCTAAGCACACGGTTGGTCTTTCTGGTATGGTCAGCTTCCATCCTGAGTCATCTCAATAGCTTCAACTATCTGGGGACCTGCCATGAGTCACCTTATTAGCATAAACTATCAGAGCTAGGAAGTGATAGAGTCAGAATATGAGCCCAGTTTTTATAATCCCTTAAACGCTGTAGTATGCTTTTTTGTATACCACACTAAAGAAACTGGACTTTATTCTGTAGGCAAGACTTTGTAGAATATGGAGAACTGATTGGAATGTAGAAGTGTTTTTTTAAAAAATTTTATTGTGTACTGGACAATCGTGCTGGACATCATGTTTGTAAAATCATATGTAGTAATAATTTGAGGCTTAGAAACATACTGTATTCCTGCAGAGAGGGCCTGGGTACACTAGTAGTCTACAGTCAACTGAATCCTAATTCAGATGATTCACACCCATGCCATAGTGCAGTCCCCCGGAGGGGCAGTCTTTTACTAGTTCACTTTTACTCCTAGTCTTTGGGGTCCCAGGTGAAAATGACAGCCTTGGGTTCCACTTTTTGTTTTCCTAACTCTGTAGGCAACTCAGTTTCTTAGCCCTTCAAACCTCAGCTCCAGCTTTGAAATCAGCAAATTCCCGTAAGAAGAAATGGCCCCAATGCCTGGGCTCACCGTCGTCTTAGTTCTCCAGTGCCTTCAAGCTGATTTTTTTGTTTTTATACAATTTGTCGTTTTTCTGGTTGACTTCAGTGGGGGGGTTGGTTGGTCCAGATTGCTTGGTGTGTTATGCAAGAAATGGAAGCCCTCTTTCATTTATTGCTTTTAAAACACTTTTAAACAAACAACCAAGCAAACATACATATTCTTTTTATCTGTTTCAGAGACATTAACTATATCTATTATAAAGACTGGGAATATTGGTTTTAGCAATGTACTCATTTTGGTATAATCTCACTACAGTGAAAAATAAATATGTATAACTAAGACTGGTATTACAGAATTTGAATTCTATGTAAATTATACAATTGAATATGCAGTCTCCTTTTAGAATCTTTTGTTCCTTCACAAACATAAGCTAGTGGATGTAGTAATAATTATTAAAGCATCAAGAGTTGATTACTTTTTAATTTGTTGGCTTTTCAGAATGTATTTGCAAAATAAATTATTTGGCTATGATATTTCATTTTGTTCTGTCAAATATGATTTGAATGAGGGAGTTCAGTTCCTGGTGGTGCCTAAACGTAAGTTTAACAGTGTCTAAAGGAACTGACTATTTGAGTAATGTAATTTATTGTTAGCAGCTTCTTTTCTTTCTCATATTGTGTATTTTCACCAACTTAGGTTAGTACGGTATAAGTAAGTGAAGATACGTAATTTTTCCCCATGAATGAGTAGGCTTAAGTGAGTAATATTGTCTTTTGTAGTAGTTATATATTAATAAAATTTGTTTAAGTATGCATAATTTTAAAGAAATATAAAAGTATGTATTTTTAGATGACCTAAACCATCTAGATTAGTGTATTGCCAGTGTACGGGTTCAACTAGTGTGGAGTGTTCCTTGTAGCTTCATCAGAATTTGCAATCAGTGGAAAAAAGTAAAGTTATAAGGTCGCTTGTTGGATTATCAAGGTGGTTTTAAGTGAAGGTTTATATGTGAGTTAAATAAAAGACCATCCTATAGCATTATAACAGGGTGGACAGCAGGAGGAAGGGAGAAATGGGACATTGCAGTCCAGATGGTGGGAAGCAGGAGGAGTGTGGTGGCGTGAGAGCAGATGTTAGCCTGTTGCCAGCGGTCGTGGAGCTAATTGGGTGAGAAGTGGCTAGGAACTTGATTTAGATTTATTCTCCTCCTAGTTGCCCGTTCTAATATAGATACTTAGTGATTCTGATGGATATTTTTGGGTAAGTTTTATGTGACGAACAGTCGTATGTATGTTGATATACACAGTGTCCAATTCTGCTCTCTTGCAGTGGTTTGATAGTCCCTGAAATAAGGGGAAATGAAACTGTGCCTGAAGTTGTTACAACATCTGGCTATGCACTGTTACATTTTTTTAGTGATGCTGCATATAATCTAACTGGTTTCAACATTTTTTATTCGTAAGTGTTTTTTTATATTTCATATTGTAATGATTCTTATAATTTGACTTAAAAGAGTTTCTTGTTTGTTTTTATAAATGTCTTATATACAAGGAGCAGGCTAGTGTGTTAAATTTCAAAATATACAGGATCTTTTCCTAAGTGACATAAAGTCTTAATAATATGCCTCTAACTACTGTCTAAGCTTTTATTAGGATAATTTCTAAGTCTCAAGACTTTATGGTAGCAAGTTAAGTTTGGTTGAAAATTAATTACAGAATTTAAAATTGTTGGTAAATGATTTAGTAAACAAATACAAACTAGTGTCACTTTACTGGTAGCAGCAGGTGTGTGGATTGCAGGGGGCTCTCCTCTGCCTTTCTGTGCTCCAAGATATTTTACTCCTGATCTGAAGAGGGGTAAGAGAGCTACGTTTCCGTGGTCCTTCTGTATTCCAGGGACTGGACTGCGTGGTACTGGATGCTTTCTGTACATTACGTTCTTTAATTATCTTTACAACAATTCTGTCAAGTGGGTAGTTTTCCCATGAGTAAATTGAGGCTTAGGAGAGAAGGTAAGTGGCTATACTACTGTCTCCTCTAAAATTAGAAAAATAATATTTATGGAGAATCTATTATGCACCTGTTGCTTTGTATCAATTTTTATATCTGCGAGTCCAAGGGTGAAGTGAAGTAGCCAGAAGTGCTTTCACAGGAATGGCACAGAGGAACTTGATATATTTTTTTCTTCCTCTTTCTTCAGAAATTTAGAAAGTGGTAACCAGAGAATTTTTCACCAGGAATAAAATATTCTAAATACCCTTGAATTAGCAATTTATTGTAAGATTTATTTATCTCAAGTATGTATACAAGGGAGAATAAATATGTAGTAGAATATAATCGGTTAAAGGGCTGTAAAATAAAATTTGGTGAACATATTTTTTCTTCTGTAACAGTGTATAGGTGATGGTATGCTATTTAAATATTATATAACTAAGTTATAATCTTGACTTCTCATGTTGTTTCAGCATGAATTTAATTTTTTTCTGTAAAATATATATTCAGAGCATTTGAATACTTAAGTCTTTACAAAACCTTGTGCTCGGAACTGTAGACATTCTGCAGATGTTGAGTGTGTAGTCCTTGGCAGTTTGGAGTCTTGGTAGCAAAGTAAACTCATTGAATGAACTAAGGCCAATAGCAAATAAATATAACTGAATTGCATTAGGAGCAAAAGGTTACAGAGTAAAGAATTGAAGTCACATTGTGAAATTGTGTTCAATGAAGCACATAAGACTCAACATAAAAATTATACAGTTTAGGGGCCGGCCCCATGGCCTAGTAGTTAAGTTCGTGCTCTCCGCTTCAGCGGCCCAGGGTTTCGCGGGTTCGGGTCCTGGGCACAGACATGGCACTGCTCATAAGGCCATGCTGAGGCGGTGTCCCACATAGCAAAGCCAGAAGGAGCTACAACTAGAATATACAACTATGTACTGGGGGGCTTTGGGGAGAAGAAGAAGGGAAAAAAAAAGATTGGCAACAGATGTTAGCTCAGGTGCCAATCTTAAAAAAAAAAAATTACACAGTTTACGAAATAGCAACCAAAAAATTCTTTTTTAGTTATCTTGAATTTGAATATGTATGAATTATATTTTACAGAATCAATTCTTGTCCTAACAATTGCTCTGGTCATGGAAAGTGTACAACTAGTATCTCTGTTCCAAGTCAAGTATATTGTGAATGTGATAAATACTGGAAGGGTGAAGCTTGTGATATTCCTTACTGTAAAGCCAATTGCGGCAGTCCGGATCATGGTTACTGTGACCTAACAGGAGAAAAACTCTGTGTCTGCAATGATAGTTGGCAAGGTAAGCATGTGTGGCTTTTGACACATTGATTCGTATATCTAGTAGATTAATACAGTTTCTCCACTTATTTGTTTTGCTATAGTTTGCACACCCAAATATCATATATTTATTTTTAGCATGTTCAGATTAATAATCAACTTCTTAATAGTTTGTTTCTTCACAAATAGAATTTGTAAAGATTTTGTCTACATGCTGTTTTGAGAATCAAGTGAAATTGTATATGAAGCTCTTTGTTAATTGTAGGTAGATGATCATTATGGTCTTCTGTAATTTTTTGTTGACTCCCCAAAGATTTAATGACGTGACTGAATCTAGCACGTTGTATCTTTAGCATTCAAATTTGGTTTATAATGGATAACATAAATAGTATTTTGTAAAAATAGATGCTTATCTTGTAAGATACTGCATGCAGTATATTAAGCTTATTCCTTAGGAAAGACTGACCTCTTGTGGCTATTTTTAAAAGTACATAGAATATTTTAAAAAATATTTAAAGCAAGCTAAAATATTTCAGCTGCTTATTGCAAAAGTGAGATTCCTGTGGAAGAATTCTAAACAACTTCTATGAATATCTATCATTAAAGATCAATTTTAGACCACATTGGAGAATTTTATCTTACTTAAGTATTCGGGTGTAAAATCCTAAATTTTGTCATTGTGGAATTCCAATTAAGTGAATTCAATTAAGTGAAGATAGATCTAGTTATCCATATACTTACCCATCCAGAGCTTACTTTGTGCTAATTATATTTACATGTTAAGGGCTTACTTTGTGCCAACATATTAATCCTGTTGATAGAGGGAACTTGACTCAAGAAATACGTGATCTAAAGTTGCAGAATCGTGTGTATATACAGTGTAGTAATAGTACCAATAGCACCTATCAGACCATCTAAGTAGAAAGCAAAGAGAATTTGCTCCTCGTGTGGTTGTATTTATCATGCTTGAGAAGCCTTTTAAAGAAAACGTTACTGAGTATGCTGGGTACTTATTTAGAGGAATTATTTTAGATTTTGTATAAATTATGCCCATCTTAAACCCATGTTATCTCATTAAAATGAGTTAGTTACTCCAGCCACAAAAAATACCAGTGATTTCTTATTGAATTAATTTGCTCACCAGTTATGATAATGACAGATACAAATTTCTCAATGTTCTTTAATTATAGGGGCATGTATTTTGTTAAATGCATATTTTAATAATTCATGAACTTTTTTCCTCTAAAAAGAGCCTTGAGATATCATTTTTTTTTCATTTCAGTCTTGAAACTAAAGTAATGTCTTTTTCTAGGGAGAGACAGGTACACCAAGAATATATTTAAATTAAGGCATGAGAAATAGAAGTTTAGCTTATACAAACAGTGTTTTTCTCTCTTTTATTCTTATTGAGGTGACATTGGTTTATAACATTATATAAATTTCGGGTATACATCATTTATTTCGACTTCTGTATACACTACATTGTGTTCGCTGCCAAAAGTCTGGTTCCTATCTGTCACCAAACAGCTGTCCTCCTCTACCCTTTTAGCCCTTTCCCCATACCCTTTCCCCTCTAGTAACCACTGATCTGTTCTCTGTATCTATGTGTTTGTTGTTGTTTTTTCTGTCTTCCACATATGAGTGAAGTCATAGATATTTATCTTTCTCTGTCTGACTTATTTTGCTTAATGTCATACCCTCAAGGTCCATCAATGTTGTTGTAAATGGCATGTTATGGCTGAGTAGTATTCCATTGTATTTGTATGTATACATATATGTATATGTATATACTTATATATACCCACACACCCACCCACCCACACCAATCTTCCTTATCCATTCATCTGTTGATAGGCACTTGAGTTACTTTCATGTCTTAGCTACTATGAATAATGCTGTGATGAACATAGGGATGCATAAATCTCTTTGAATTATTGATTTCATGTTCTTTGGATAAATACTCAGCAGTGGAATAGCTGGATCATATGGTAGATCTATTCTTAATTTCCTGAGGAATCTCCATACTGTTTTCCATAGTGGCTGCACCAGTTTGTATTCCCACCAGCAGTGTATGAGGGTTCCGTTTTATCCACATCCTCTCCAACACTTATTTCTTGTCTTGTTAATTTTAGCCATTCTGCCTGGTGTGAGGTAACATCTCATTGTAGTTTTCATTTGCATTCCCCTAATAATTAGGATGTTGAACATCTTTTCATGTGCCTGTTAGCCATCTGTATGTCTTCTTTGGAAAAATGTCTGTTCATATCCTCTGCCTGTTTTGATCACGTTGTTCATTTTTTTGTTGTATGAGTTCTTTATATATTTTGGAAATTAACCCCTTGTTAGATTGTGATTGCAAATATTTTCTCCCAGTTGATGGGTTGTCTTTTCGTTTTGCTAATGATTTCCTTTGCTGTGCAGAAGATTTTTAATCTGAGGTAGTCCCATTTGCTTATTTTTTCTTATGTTTCCCTTGCCTGAGTAGACATGGTATTCAAAAAGATACTTCTAAGACCAGTGTCAAAGAGCGTACAGCCTGTGTTTTCTTCTGAGAGTTTTATTGTTTCAAGTCTTACATTCAAGTCTGTAATCCATTTTGAGTTAATTTTTGTATGGGGTGTAAGATAATGCTTTACTTTCATTGTTTTACCTGTGGCTGTCCAGTTTTCCTAATACCACTTATTGAAGAGACTTTCCTTTCTCCGTTTTATGTTCTTGGAGTTCTTGGCTCCTCTGTCAAAGATCAGCTGTCCAGGGGCTGGCCCCGTGGCCGAGTGGTTAAGTCTGTGCGCTCTGCTGCAGGCGGCCCAGTGTTTCGTTGGTTTGAATCCTGGGCACGGACATGGCACTGCTCATCAAACCACGCTGAGGCAGCGTCCCACATGCTACAACTAGAAGGACCCACAACGAAGAATATACAACTATGTACTGGGGGGCTTTGGGGAGAAAAAGGAAAAAATAAAATCTTTAAAAAAAAAAAAAAAAAGATCAGCTGTCCATTGATGTCTGGTTTTGTTTCTGGGGTTTCCCTTCTGTTGCATTGATCTGTAGGTCTGTTTTTCTGCAAGTACCATGCTGTTTTGCTTGCTATAGCTTTATTGTATAATTTGAATTCAGGGAGTATGATACCTCCAACTTTGTTTTTTTCCTCAGGATTGTTATGACTATTTGAGGTCTTTTGTTGTTCCAGATAAATTTTAGGATTCTTTGTCCTATTTCTGTGAAGAATATCACTTGGATTCTGAGTGGGATTGCATTGAATCTGTAGGTTGCTTTAGGTAATATGGACATTTTAACTATGTTTATTCCCAAGTATTTTCTTCTTTTTTTTTGTTTGTAAATGTGATTGTTTTCTTGATTTTTGCTTATTGTGAGTTCATTGTTAGTGTATAGAAATGCAACTGATTTTTCCATGTTGATTTTGTATCTTGTAACTTTATTGTATTCATTTACTATTCATAATAGTTTTTTGGTGGGTTCTTTAGGATTTTCTTTATATAAAATCACATCATCCGCAAATAGTGATGATTTTGCTTCTTCCTTTCCAATTTGGATTCCTTTTATTTCTTTTTCTTGCTTAATTCTTCTGGCTGGGACTTCTAATACTGTGTTAAGTAATAGTGGCAAAGGTGGGAATCCTTGTCTTGTTCCTGTTCTTAGAATAGCTTTCAGTGTTTCACTGTTGAGTATAATGTTAGCTGTGGGTTTGTCATTCATGGCCTTTATTATGTTGAGGTACTTTACTTCTATACCCATTTTATTGAGAATTTTTGTCATAAATGAATGCTGAATCTTGTCAAATGCTTTCTCTGCATCTATTGAGATGATCATATGGTTTTTATCCTTCATTTTGTTAATGTAGTGTATCCTGTTGATTGATTTGTCCATGTTGTAGCATCCTTGCATCCCTGGAATAAATCCCACTTGATCGTGGTGTGTGATCCTTTTAATGTATTGTTGTTTCCGGTTTGCTAATATTTTGTTGAGGATTTTTGCATCTTTGTTCATCAGCAATATTGGCCTTTAATTTTCTTTTTTTGTGTTGTTTTTGTCTGGTTTTGGTATCAGGGTAATGTTGACCTTGTAAAATGAATTAGGAAGTATCCCCTCCTCTTGAATTTTTGGGAAGAGTTTTCCCAGGATAGGTATTAAATCTTCTTTCAGTGTTTACTAGAATTCACCAAAGAAACTGTCTGTTCCTGGACTTTTGTTTTTGGGGAGGTTTTAGTGATCAGTCTATTCAGATGCTCTATTTCTTCTTGATTCAATTTTTGAAGGTTGTTTGACTCTAAGAGTTTATCCATTTCTTCTAGGTTATCCAATTTGTTGGTGTATAGCTTTTTATGGTATTCTCTTATAATCCTTTGTATTTCTATGGTATTCATTGTAATTTCTCCTCTTTCATTTTTGGTTTTATTTATTTGAACTGCCTTTCCTTTTTTGTTAGTGGGTCTCACTAAAAGTTTGTCAATTTGGTTTATCTTTTCAATGAACCAGCTCTTAGTTTTATTGATCTTTTCTTTTGTCTTTTAAAGTATTTCCACTCTGGTTTTTATTATTTCCTTCCTTCAGCTGACTTTGGGCTTCAGTTGTTGTTCTTTTTCTAGTTCCTTCAAGTGTAGTATTAGATTGTTTATTTGAGATATTTCTTGTTTCTTGAGGTAGGCCTGTATTGCTATAAACTTCCCTCTTAGTACTGCCCTAGCTGCATCTCAGAGATTTTGGTATGTTGTGTTTTCATTTTCATTTGTCTCCAGGTATTTTTTTATTTCTTCTTTGATCCAGTAGTTGTTCAGTAGCATGTTATTTAATCTCCACGTATTTTTTACTTTTTCACCTTTCTTCTTGCAGTTGATTTCTAGTTTCATATTGTCATGGTCAGAAGTGATGCTTGATATGATTTCAGTCTTCTTAAATGTATTGAGACTTGCTTTGTTTCTCAGTATGAGGTCTATCCTTGAGAATATTTGAGAAGAATGTGTATTCTGCTGTTTTTGGGTGGAATGTTGTATATAAATCTGTTCAGTCCATCCATATAATGTTTCATTTAAGGCTGATGTTTGCTTGTTGACTTTCTGCCTGGATGATCTGTCTATTGATGTAAGTGGGGTATAGTCATAGCTCACTTTTTTCTACTTCGCAGATATGTGTTTTTTACAAGAACTTTAACCAGCAAAAAGATCATGACTTTCTGAAGGCTCAGTGGATAGTTAGCATTTTTTAGCAATGAAGGATTTTTTAATTAAGGTATATACATGGTTTTTTAAAGATATAATTCTATTGCACACTTAATATACTACAGAATAGTGTAAACACTGGGAAACCAAAAAATTTTTGTGACTTGCTTTATTGCGATATTTGCGTTGTTGTGGTGGTCTGGAACTGAACCTGCAATATCTCCGAGGTATGCCTGTATTAATGTCCTCCACTGTTATTGCATTGATGTCAGTCTCTCCGTTTAGGTCTGTTAATAATTGCTTTATATATTTTGGTGCTCCTATCTTAGGTACATATATATTAATAAATGTTATATCTTCTTTATAGGTTGTTCCCTTTGTCGTTATATAAGATCCATCTTTGTCTCTTGTTACTTTTTTGGGCTTCAAGTCTTTTTTCTGATAGAAGTAGAGCTACACCCACTTTCTTTTGGTTGCCATTTGCTGGGAGTTTCATCTTCCATTCTTTCAGTTTGAGCCTATGTTTATCTTGAGAGCTGAGATGGGTTTCCTGGAGGTGGTATACTGTTGGGTCTTGTTTTTTAATCCATCCAGCCACTCTGTCTTTCGATTGGTGAATTTAGTGCGTTTACATTTAGGGTGATTATTGATATATGAGGACTTAATGCTACCATTTTATGTTTTGTTTTCTGGTTTCTCTCTGTTTCCTTTGTTACTTTTTCCTTTTGGTTTTGTCTACCATTTCACTTTGATGGTTTTCTGTGTTGTTTTTCTGTTTCCTCTTTTTTTATGTTTTGTGTCTCTGCTCTGAATTTTTGTTTTGTGGTTACTATGAGGTTTGTATAAAAGGTCTTGTAGATAAGCTAGTCCTTTTTCTGCTGGTAGCATCTTATCTTCATTTCGCTATGCAAGTTCTGTCTGTTTCCTCTTCCCCTTCAATGTTTTTGTTGTCACAAATTATCTCTTTTTATATTGTGAGTTTGTTACCAAATTGAAGTGATTGTAGTTATTTTTAAGCTTCCTTTCCTTTAACCTTTGTGTTATAATCAAGTGTTTATTAACTAACCCGTTCTGATATAGAGTTGCAATTTTCTGATTCTATTCATCACCTTGTTCAAAGTTTTGCTTAACTTTGCCTTTTTGTTTCAGGTAGGAGAGCTCTTTTCAACATTTCTTGTAAGACAGGTCTAGGGGCAATAAACTCCCTCAAATTTTGTTTCTCTGGGAAAGCCTTTATTTCTCCTTCATTTCCGAAGGATAACTTTGCTGGATAGAGTATTCTTGGCTGACAGTTTTTATGTTTCAATGTTTTGAATATATCATTCCACTCTCTGCTGACTTGTAGAGTTTCTGTTCAGACATCTGCTGATAGCCTAAAGGGGGTTCCCATGTAAGTTATTGTGTTTCTTGCCCCTCTCCTGGCTGCCTTTAATATTCTTGCTTTGTCACTGATTTTTGAGTTTTATTATCATGTATCTTGGAAAATATCTTTTTGTGTTGAGATAATTGGGTGTTGTATTAGCTTCATGGATTTGTATATCCAGTTCCATCCCAAGTTTGTGAAGTTCTTATCTATTATTTCTTTAAACAAGTTGTCTTCTTCCTTCTCTCTCCTCCTGCTGAGATACCTTATCCTTATGTTGCCCTTTCTAACAGAATCTGATAATTCTCATAGAATTTCTACATTTAAAAAATCTTAATTCTCTCTCTTCTTCTACCTACATCATTTCTAGCTTTTTATTCTTTGAGCTCACTAATTCTCTCTTCCATATGGTCTGCTCTATTTCCAGTGCTTTCTGATGCATTCTTCAACTCCTTTATTGAGTTCCTCAGCTCTAGTGTTTCTGTTTAGTTCTTTTTTAGAGTTTCAGTCTCTTTAGTAAAGTGCTTCTTCTGTTCATTGATTTTATTCTTAAGCTCAGTGAACTGCCTTTCTGAGTTTTCTTGTAGCTCATTCAGAGTTTTTTATGACAGGTATTTTGAATTCTTTATCAGATGGCACTCTTCCATGACTTTATGTTTGGTTTCTGGAGAAGTGTTTTCTTTTTGTTACCATGGCTTTTTGTGGTACTTGCTGAGTTATTCCTCTCCTGGTGCATTCGGGTAGTGAACACTTTTCTTTGTTGGTTTTGATTCTAACTAATCTACTGGTTGAAGATTAGAGACCATTCTTTTGTTTCTCAGGAGGTGGCAGTAAAGCACTGGTTTTTGGTATCTCTTACCTGAGCTGACTCTGGCTATGTTTGAGGATTGGCACATTCCAAACTCTACTGCCTCCATTAGGGGTGTTGCTGGTACTCTTGTGATAGCTGCCTGCACCTCTGGGGGGCACTGATGCCTTGCTGTTGCCAGTGTTGCTGCGGTTGCTGGCTTTGCCATTGAGGGTACAGGGATGGCTGATAACCTCCACCTCATCCAGGATCACCTGGGTCAGAAGCTCCACTGCTGTGGCAGGGGGAGGGGAAGTGAGGGGAGAGAGCTGGGTTGGAGGGCTCCTCCTCTGCAGTTGCCCATTTCCTGGTGGCCCCAGGTACTGCTGAGGTTGGGAGGTAGGAATCACGTGTGTGCTGCTGCTGCTACCAGCCTCTGAGCCATGGTTGGGGGCTGAGATTGCAGGATTCCATCTCCGCTGCTGCTCTGCTCCCCATGGTTGCAGATGCCACTGTAGATGGGAAGCTGGAATTGTGGATACACCTCTGCTGCTGCCTACCATATTCTCTGGGGCCAGGGGCAGCTGGCTCAGCCACTGTGGCTGGGGGGCCAGGATCCTAGGCACTGCCTCTGATACTCCCCCAGTTGGCTTTCTCTGTGTGCTCCTATCTATCCGTCTTTGTATGTACTGATGTGTAGATCTCTCTGGCATCCTGGTGAGTTGGGCAATGTAGCCTTTGTTGGATTATGGATGTTTTATTTGTAGATTGAAGGGGAGAGACAAAAGGATCCTCTCACGCTGCCATGATGATCCCAGGTCTTTATAGTGTTTTTCAAACTAGTCTTCAACTCCTGTTAATCTCCATCTTATTTCAACACTCTTGAAAGCAAAAGAGGAATACATTTGTATAATCTTCTCTATGAACATCTCTGTCCTTTTTTTGTTCTACACTTCCTTTTATTAGTCCTTCTTTGGAATGGCTTATTTTCTGGTGGTTTTGTAAAATACATCTGGTTCAAAATATTATCTTTTGTTTTTCTGGCTTTTGTTTATTGGCCTTTAACATTTTATTATTCTCCTCAGTGCCTCAAATCATAAAAAATCTTGACTCTTATATTTCTGTAAGCTAACGGAAATAAGGAAGCAAATACTGGGTATGTTCACTTTTAAAGCAAAGTGATAATGTGAATAATTATATATATACATGTTTTTTATGAATTATAAAATATCATACAGAAGTCAGACATTTTTGTATCATTATTAATTATTAATAATTAAAGAATTGATCTTTGAATTGATGTGAGTGTTTTGAGGGTGGAGTGCTTAGTGAAAGAGAGATTGTGCTTCTTTCAAGACAGAGGATGTGCAGGTTGGTTCCTTTGAGCTTCAAACCTGTTTCCTGATTCTGTATTTAAGGAAGCATAGCTCGAGTAGGTGGGATTATGACCAAGATCATTAGGGGAAAAATGATTTTTTATTTCAGATATATAGAATGGCAATCATTGAGGGAAAAGGAGAGAGAGATATTTGTTTCTAGGACATCTGGGGAATGATCAAAGAACTAGCGATATTTGAAAATGAGAGCTGAGGAGGCAATATTTATGAGAATCAAAATCTGGCACTTTTTTGTATTGTGTTGTTTGGAACTGCATTCTTTGGGTTAAAAAACCCAGATTGTTGCTACCTCCATTATATTTTATCCTTTATGTTGGTTAAAC
Organism: Equus asinus; assembly: GCF_041296235.1. Lineage (NCBI taxonomy): Eukaryota > Metazoa > Chordata > Mammalia > Perissodactyla > Equidae > Equus > Equus asinus. The sequence goes on along the minus strand of NC_091791.1, from coordinate 16,906,063 downwards.
TTATTCAATTGGGTTCTGTGCTAGTATACAAATAAAAAAGTAAGGGTTGCTCACTAGAAACTGAGATTTTATTAAGAGAACACAGAAGAAAAGCCTGCTTTTTGTTAAGTCTTAGATTCCCTTCCTAACATTTCTCTAGTGCTTGTCCCACCTGGTCTTCATGTCTCCTGTTTTCTAAGTTCAGTTTTTCTATGTGGCACCTCCTAAGACTTCTGCTTAGCCATCACTGTAGTTTTCCCCACTTAACTTTTTCATCTGAGTATTTCTTCCTTAACCGTCTGCTTTCATCTTTTTACCATTGAGGCATTTTTTCAAATTACATAGGAGTATATTTTAAGGATAGATGGCACCATTAAAGTCAACTGTCTCCCTTTTCCTGTAGAAAGCACTTACAAAACACGAAAGCTGAAATAGTAAAGAATATAGAAAATGCTAAGAGCACCATTTTGAAAAATGCACAAGATTGTTGTATAATGTTTAATTTTGTAATAATGTATAGTTAAAGAAAATGATATATACGTATTAATTAGATTACTTAATGGATGGGAACCTATGTGGACTCATCTGCTTCTGTGACACTTTTCACTTAATAAAATTTGTTTGTCTGAATAAGTCACAAGAGGAAAAAAGGCAACTTTGAAAAGCGTTTTTCTTTTGAAATGGCTTCCCTCCAAACATTGGGCTCAATGAGAATTTTTAAACATCAAAATCAAGATATAACGATTGGATTTATGTTCATTCATAAAGAATATATTAGAACATAAATTTTCAAAGCAGACTAAAGCACATGGGGTGATGTCCCCCCCCCCGCCCCCCCGTCAACTCCCTAATCAGAGTGGCTTCATGTTTCTCTCTTTTACATAACTTAAAAAAAATCTGAATCACTGGAAGTTTTTGATTGTAAGCAATGGAAACAGTTCTGGCTTACTTGAGCAGAAAAGGCAGTTATTGGAAAGTATGGCAGAGACCACTATCTCTCAGCATTCATTCTTCCCTCCTTTTTAGTAATAGAATCCACTGAGTTTTTAGCACAGCACATGGCTTTCCAGCTACGTGCCACGTTTCTCAGTCTTCTTTGCAGCTAGTATGGCTATTGTACTAGGTTTAGGTCAGTAGGATGTGAGTGGAAGTGCTGTGTGGAAATTTTACATCATTGAGATCTTTCCCAATGGTTGCTAAATGGCAGTGCCTCTAGTAACCACTAGCACTTGCCCATTTGCCTTGAGAATGTTTCATGAGAGAGAAATTAACTTTTAACTTATTTAAGCAACTTATTTTTGGTTCTCTTACCCTGCACCCTAACAAATACAAAAGGACATTGAGCACAGCTCACAAAAGAGATGGAAAGGCTGGAAAAACCTTGCTTGGGAAGGGGCAGGTAGAACAGAAGGCTAGGTGAGTGGGTTCGCGGCAGAGAGGAAGCCACAGGGAAGTTTGATGAGGATATTCCTGTCACTGCAACTGGACCCTGGGTACTACCACTAGCATCCTTACTGTGGATACTGCATGCTGCAGGCATGGATAGGAAGAATTCTAAATTGTTCCCACATCTGTGTATCACTTGTGAAGTTTCAAAGTCCTGCTTAGTAGCATCTGCTTGGCTAAACCTAGGTCTTACTCATACCGTGGCTGCCTTGAGATATAGACAATTTAACTTTAATGATTTGTAGAGTAGGAAAGGATCCAGTTTCTGAACAAAACACACAATGAGAGATTTTTCCAAACAGAGGAAGGAGATTCAAGTAATTAGAATCTTCCAAACAAATAAAAAAATCCACATAAAATATTTTTAAGTATAGATTGTTGTCATAATTGACAAGGAATGGGCTCAGTAGTTCTCTCGTGTCTACTCAGAAATACTTTGCAATGTGGCATAGATGGTAGGAGTTAGGTTAAAAAGATAAACCAGCAGGCTTTAGCATATGATGTTTTTCTTAATCAATTACAACAAAACATTTTTTTCTTATTCTATAAAGATGAAAACAGGTTAACATCTTTTATAAACAAGACCATTACTTAACCATTTAAAAATTGTCCCTGTTCTTTTCCTATTCTAGAATATCTTGCTCAGTTTTATTGTTCAGTCCTTTTAAATGTCATCAGTATTTTCTTTATGTTTTCAGTATTCCTTTTCAATCCACTTCAGGCACAGTTCTCGTATAAGGTTTAGAGTTGGTTGTTTTAAGCCTTTAAATTATCGATTAAAAGACAATATCTAAATGTATAAGTCATGTAATTTGATAGTTTTGTTTAGTGCCTCTGAATCTTTATTAAAAGTCACACTTTATTTGGACTTATTTCAGTTTCTTGCATGTTCTTCCTTACTGTTTCAAGGCCTGTCTTATTTCTGAACTTCCTCCTAAAATACCCTCACCCCATTAACATTATAAGGCCAGGTCAGATCCCACTGTTCTTGGATCCTTTGTCTTGTATTTGTTTCAGTCCTTTGGTGTTACATTTTAACATTTGCCATTGGGTGGCAGTGTTGACTACCAGAACTTACAGTTAAACTCCATGACGTTATTCAAGTTGTAAAAACTTGCTAATTTTGTTTGTTTCAGAAAAATATAAAATCTTTTTACTCAAACTCATGAATATTTTATTCTAAAGTATTTTTTTTTCTGGGTTAGTCATATAACATATTAAGACATATTTAGTTACTTTAGGATAACATAGAAGTACATGTGAGAGAACAGTTTGCCTTGAAGAAATTCGCAGGATAGCTTACATTTTCCTTGAGAAATTTAATAATGATGAACATGGTCTCTCTGCTTTATTTAACTTTGTGGAGAGACAAGTGACAGGTAATGTATTAGATTGAATTGTTCTCTTTTAGTTTATTCTCCCCACCTAACAAAAACAGCAGATCCAACTTTTTGCAAGACCAATCACATTGTTTTTATTCCTAACCTACTTGAAAGTTGACTGTTTAAAAATAAAAGTAGCATTGAGAATGTATGTATAACAAGCCTTATTCACTAATCATTCATTTATTTTTGTAACAAAATTTTTTGAGTGCTCGACAGTCTTCTAGGTTCTTTAGATACGTTGTGGAACAAAGACGACCAAAATCTCTTTGGAGCTTACATTCAAGCTAGGAGAGACAGACCATAAATAATAAACTTATGTATAAGTGTGATGTATTAGAAAGGGGTAGTGCAATGGAAAAATACGATAGAGCTGAGAAAGAGGGATAGATAGATCTGGGGATGAGAGTTAGAATTTAAAATAGAATGGTCAGGTTAGGCCTTATTGAGAAGGTGACGTTTGAACAAAGACTTGAGCAAGTGAGGGAGTTAGCCATATAGATACTTAGGAGAAGAACATTCCAGGTAGAGGGAACAGTCAGTGCAAAAGCTCTAAGGTAGGAACATGTCTGGTGTGTTTGAGGACCAGCAAAAAGACCAGTGTGCCTGGAATTGAATTACTGAGGGGGACATTAGCCAGATGTGAGCTCAGAGAAGTTAGCAAGGGTGATCGTTAGGAATATGGGGTTAAGGGGTTGTTGGAGTAATGCAGGTATGTGAAGAATGGAGCTAGATCAGCTAAGCCTTAGCATTGTAGGCCATCGTAAGGATTTTGACTTTTCCCCTAACTGAAATGGGGAGCCATCGAAGAATTTTGAGCAGAAGATTGACATAATTGGACTTAGTTTTTAAAAGTTTCCTATTGACTTCTATATTGAGGATAGACTATGGAAGCAGAGTACCAATTAAGAGGCTACTGCTATAATTATAATCTAGATGAGAGATGGTAGTAATGTAGGGGATAAGAATTGCTTGAATACTAAATATAATTTTAAAGCAGAGTTAATAGTATTCGCTGATGCATTGGATATGGGGATGAGAGAAAGAGAAGAGTCAAAGATGAGTTTAAGATTTTTGACCTTAGAGTAAGATGCAGTTGTCATCAACTGATATGAGGAAGATTTTAGGAGGAAGATCAGTTTGATTTTGGTATGTTAAGTTTGAGATGTCTTTTTAGACGTCTTAGAGGAGATGTTGAAGAGGCAGTTGGAGTTTAATGGAGAGAGGTCTGTACTGTAGCTATAAATTTGGGGGTGATTGGCTTGAAAGTATTAAGTTGGAAACTCCTGATGATACTTAAAGCCATGAGATCAGATGAGATCACCGGGGAGGTGAGCGTAGAGAGAATAGAACAAAGGACTGAGCTGTGGGTCACAATACAGTTCACAGAATATTCTGTGCTAGACAGATAGGTTCCTTCCTTATAGAAGCTTACCTAATGTTGAAATATTTACAACCACTTATTTTGTGCCTTTGATTTAGATAAGTAGGATAAACAAATCCTGATCTCAATCCTAGTTAACTCCATATTTGTCGTTTTCAACTAATCGCAACCAAAATCTGTAAAGCTTTGTTGTAAGTCTTCCACAACTCAAAAGCAGTCTGTTAGAAACCACTGATCTTTGCTAACAGAAGGGCAGTTTCTTTTCATACTGCCATAGCATCATTGACCTAAGCTTTGAGAGCCAAGTATTCTTGGAACAGATGTAGTATTTTGATTACCACTCACACAATTCATTGTTCTATAAAATTAAAATATTGTCAAATTAGCTGTGGAGATTTAAAATAAACTTAAATTGACACCTGGCCTTTGGAGATTGGTTTTATGGGCCTAGAAAATGTTTAGAATACTTTGGATACTGAAATAAAATCAAATTTTTTCTAATGATGTTAGAAGATAGGACTCTTGCGTTGATGTTATCTTGTTTTGCCTTTTATTGGAGAACTTCAGATTCAGCACACATATTAAATCATAAGACTATTTCTGGAATGGTTACAGTACGTTACATATACCTCTCTTAAAATCTCCTTTCTCAGCATAGTTTCCCTTTCCTATTAGCTATCCAATTGCTTTTTTGGAAAATTGCCTTTCACTTATTGAGAGTAATCTGGATGGGAGGGTAAGTCCAGATACTTGTATGTTATAAGCTTGATTTTTCAGCCTCTTTTTAAAATTCTCCGAATTTCCCAGTATTTTTTCAATAAATTCGCATTTTTTCCTTAAGTTAGCCAAAATTAGTTTCTGTGGCTTACAACCAAAGAAATTCAACTGATATACTACCCTAGAGATACTGTTAGAGGGTATATATGTGTATATATATATATTTTTTCTATTAGATTTAAATATCAAAAGTGATAACTGCAGTATAGAGTTATTTATAGAAATGCAACTCAACAACCTGCATTTGATATAGTTCACAGTTAGCAGTATTTATTTAATGTTTTCTTCTTCTTTTTTTTTTTTGAGGAAGATTAGCCCTGAGCTAACTGCTGCCAATCCTCCTCTTTTTGCTGAGGAAGACTGGCCCTGAGCTAACATCCGTGCCCATCTTCCTCTACTTTATATGTGGGACGCCTACCACAGCATGGCTTTGCCAAGTGGTGCCATGTCTGCACCCGGGATCCAAACCGGTGAACCCTGGGCCGCTGAAGCAGAACGTGTGTTCTTAACCACTGCGCCACTGGGCCGGCCCCCTATTTAATGTTTTCAATTGAGAGTTGCAAAAAGAAAATAAGTAAAATTTGGCCCTTTAAATATGTACCACCTTAGTAGTAAAATCAATATTTTTTTATGATGGCATAGATCAAATATGAATTAAAGGTATGAGCCAAAACTGTATCAAAAAGAAGTCTAAAATTCTGAAGAAAGATTAATTTTTTTCCCTGAAAAATCCCTTATTTGACTAAATCACTTTTTGCTTTCTTTTCTGGCTTTAAATGATATAGAGAAACTCTACTCAGACTAATTCTTGTTTTTAGAAATCAAAGCCTGCTGTTAAAATGCTAATCAGTAGAGGGGCTGGCCCCGTGGCCGAGTGGTTAAGTTCGTGCGCTCCGCTGCAGGCGGCCCAGTGTTTTGTTGGTTCGAATCCTGGGTGCGGACATGGCACTGCTCATCAAACCACGCTGAGGCAGCGTCCCACATGCCACAACTAGAAGGACCCACAACGAAGAATAGACAGCTGTGCACTGGGGGGCTTTGGGGAAAAAAAGGAAACAAAATAAAATCTTTAAAAAAAAAAATACTAATCAGTAGAAGGAACAACTCATCTGCCTCGTTGTTAGGGGAGGTGAAATTTTACTTCTGGATTTTCCATTCTCTGTCTTTGTACATAGCAACTGTAGTTTTTCTAGAAACATCAGAAGTTAGTATATAAATCTGTTCATAAATTTGAGGGACCTTTGGGGGATTGCTGTTTTGCTCACCTGAAGACTTTAAATCTTTATCCTTCTTTATGGAAGCAAAGTTATTTTATAAATTTAATTTGTGTAAAAGCAAATAACACTTTTTGTACTGATTTCCACTATAAAATCAGAGCTGGATTCCTTTAGAAATACTTTTCCAGTGCAAAGTAATTAGGAAACTTTGAAAAGGAAGAAGGAATGTAATTCAGTAGTCTAGAATTGCTTTGGAAAGACTTTCAAAACTTTGTAGTACTTTCTTTATTCTAGATTTTGTTCTTTGCCATTATTTCTCAATTCAATTTACCTGTGGTTATAGGAATTTTTTACTTGAAATTTTACTTTTTTCTCTTGGCATGTATATTTATAATATCCAATAACACTAGACCTCATTAACCTGTTTTGCCTGCAGACTTAATTATACTTAGTTTCCTCCTGTGCATATAAAATGAAGGGGTTGACTTAATAACAACAATAAGGTTGCTATTATGAAGCTTTTATTGTAGTATTAAATATTAAGTACAATCTCATTTTATTTTCGTAGAATCTTATATAATTCTAGGTTTAATCTCCATGGTTAAACTGAAGCTTAGAGAAGTTCCGTAACTTGTCCAAGATGTCACAGCTAATAAATAGGAAAGATAGATTCAACTTTATAGCTCATGCTCATAATCTTTTATAGTTCTAAGATTATTTTCATTTATTCATTCATTCATTCATTTATTCATTCATTCAGGAAGTGTATGCTGAGGCCAATCCCCTAGGCTTTGTTAAGGATTTTTCATTTTATTTTAAGTCTGATGGGACATCATTGAAAGATTTTGAGTAGAGGAATCCTAAGAGTGGATTTGCGTTTTTAGTCATTCTGGTTGCACTGTGAGGAGTTGAATATGATGGGAAGAGAGCAATAGAAATAAGGAGTCCAGTTTGGAGACTAGTGCAATAGTCCAGGTAAGAGTGAATGGTGGCTTGGACTAGGATAGTAGTTGTAAAGGAAGGGTTAGGAAAGTAGTTGGAATCTGGTAGGGGTGATAGAATTTAAAACTGTTTATAATTGTAAGGTACAGACAGACAGCAAACAGTCAAAATGGTTTCTGGCCTTAGGACTGGAGCAGGATCCTGGATGAGCCATACTGTGCCAGACATTACTCCTTTAGTTGTTGATTGTGGAGGGGTCTGGATTATCTCAGAGGAGGAGCTAGGGGAGCTGGGAAGGGAAGCGGGTAGGGTACTTGACTACTTGAGGCAGCATCTACTTACCGGTGATCATTGAAACATTTCCATACGTTAGTAATTGGGAAGGCTGTCTCTCTGCATACCCACTTAATGTCAGTGCAGAGCTTGTTGGTGGGTTGGCTATGGGGTGTGGGGGAGAGAAAGCTCAAGAATAGCACCATGGTTTTTGCCCTGAGCAGGGGTGAATGGAAAGTGCTATTTCCTGAGATGATCATGAGATGGTGAATGAGCAAAATTCGGGGCAAGAAATTAAGATTTTAGTTTTGGATATGTTAAGTTTGAGATGATTACTAGACATCCAAGCGGAAATGTCACGTAGGTAGTTTGACTCTGAGCCTGGAATTCAAAAGAGATTGTGGGGCCAGAGATGTGAATTTGGGAGGGATCAGAGTATAGTTCTAATCTGTATCATTAAAGAACAGCCTTTTCCCCTCAAAAATCTCTTGGCAGCCTGTCACTAATGCCTAAAATTATAGCATTAGAAATTCATTTATGCTCTTTGGATTATTAAACTACACATAACTTGGATTATTAAACTACACATAACCTGTGGAAAAGGTAGCATATTAAGTTTTTATGAAAACCCACTGTAATGTGAATTAGTTTATTAGATCCTTTTCAAGACATCTGAGATCTGCTTACCTTGAGGAGAGTCCCATATTGAGAGAAGTTATGCAGAAATGTTACATGAGGGGCCAGATTATGAAGTGATAGAAGATTTTTCATGGACTTATTTTTATAAAAAGGGAGTCTTAGATGGCCATAAATGTAGATATCAATATTAGATTTTTAATAGATGAAGCCTTTGTGTGTGTAAGGTATTCTTTATAGTTATTTGTGTTTTAAATTAATATTGATAGATTTACATTTTTAGTCATTTTAGTTATAGAATCTAGAAAGCTACAAATTGACATCTAATTTTCATTAAATTTTTAAGTCGTATTCATAGATCTTTCATTCTATTTATAAACTTACTAATTTAGAGTAAGATAAAGACCATCTGTAGAGTTTGGCTATATACCATTCCTTCTAATAATTACTAGAAGTTACATAAAGTATGGTAGTAAAAAAGATAGGAAGAATTTTGACTGCTATTTTCTTTTGTGTAGAAATTAGGTATTTTAGATTACAGAGTAAAATTGAAAATCTCTAGACCCTGGTTTTCTGTATTAAACATAGTATTTAGTTCAAATAAATTAATTAAGTTAATAAATTTAGTAATTAGTACTATCTTCCTATAACCGCTCTAACAAATTACTACCAACTTGGTGTCTTAGAACAGCACACATTTATTAATCCCTTACCATTCTGCAGGTTAGAAGTCGGAAGCTGGTTTCCCTGGGCTGAAATGAAGGTGGTGGCAGGGCCACGCTCCCTCTAGAGGCTTTAGGAAAAAATCCGTTTCCTTGACTTTTCTGCCTCCTAGAGCTGCAGTTCCTACATTCCTTAGCCTCTTTTCCCATCTTCCATCTTCAAAGCTTGCAGCACAGCAGCTTGCTTCAGTAGTCATAGTACTTTCTTCCTCTGTAGTCAGATCTCCCTCTCTTGTAAGGACACTTGTGATTACATGTAGAGCCCACTTGCATAATCCAGGGTAAACTACCCAGCTCAGGATCCTTAATTTAATCATATCCACAAAGTCTCTTTTGCCAGGTAAGGTAACATTCATAGGTTCCAGTGATTAGGACCTGGATATCTTTGGGGGCAATTATTCAGCCTACCACAAACTTGCTCTAAAATATTTTGTGTTAGTGCAGTAGAAACATATTACTGATTTAAATATATTCCTGACTTTTTGAAGAGTTTTACATGCCATTATTCCTTATCAAACGCTTTGCCAAGTAATACCCAGATATTATTTGACTGCTTTCAACTCTGTGCCTTTAGGTGGTAGACTGTTTTTAACTTTTTATTTAGAAAGAATTTCAAATTTATACAAAAGTTGCAAGAATAAGAATAGTGCAAAGAATATCTGAATGCCCTTTACAGATTCACCTATTGTTAACATTTTACCCTATTTGCTTTATTATTCCTGACTTAAATGATTTAAAATAAATCTTGTCAACTTAAAAAGCAAATTCACCTGTTTTGCCCTCAAAATGAGTTTATTCAGGAATAACCAGCAGAACTGCCGTTCAGGATGTGCGTGCTGTGGCAAACCACAGGCAAATCTGGAAAACAAAGCAGGGCAGCTGTTTTTATAGAGAAAAGGAGGGAGTAGGAAGGGGCTGTTCTAAAGGAAAGTCCATGGGGGGAAAGGAACAGTTCAGGGTGACAGTGGCTTCTGATTGGCTGAGCTGTAGCACTTCTCATTGGCTGGGCTGTTGCTGAGTAGGGAGAGAAGTCTTCCTTCAGTGGTAAAGTAGTTTTACTTCCTGTGGAAGACCCAAGCGTAGGTCTCTTCCTGTTTGTAATTGATGATATGTGATAGGGTATGGGAGTTCCCTCTACAGGCTTTCCCACCTCTAGTTTAGTTAAGATTCTTTTATTAATTTCCACAGTCTACATTTTCTCTTTAAGAAAACAAGATACAGGGGCTGTGTCCATGGCCGAGTGGTTATGTTCACCTGCTCCTCTTCTGCAGCCCAGAGTTTCTCTGGGTCGGATCCAGGCCATGCTGAGGTGGTGTCCCACATGGCACAGCCAGGGGAACTCACAACTAGAATATACAACTATGTATCAGGGGGCTTTGGGGAGAAGAAGAAGAAGGAAAAAAAAAGAAGATTGGCAACAGATGTTAGCTCAGGTGCCAATCTTTAAAAAAAAAAAAGAAAACAAGATACAAAATTCATACCAGTAGCTATATTATTTATATGTAATGTCTATACGATCTCATTTCTCTTCAGTTAAATTAGAGGTTGGCAAACTTTTCTGTAAAAGGCCATGTAAGTAAATTTTTTGGCTTTGCAGATCATATGATTTCTGTTGCAACTAGTCAGCTCTGCTGTTATAGTGCAAAAGCAGCCATACACAATATTTAAATGAATGAGCATCTGTGTTCTAATAAAACTTTATTTACAAAAACTGGTAGTGGGCTAGATTTTGCTCATGGGTTGTTGTTTACCTACCTGAGTTAAATGAGTTCTAAGTGATTTAGAATTGTAGTTAAAATTAGTTTTTTTTAAAATCAGCGTGTTCCTTTGATTTCTTTGATTACCAAGGAATAGTTCACAGTCTTTTCACTCAGAAATAGTGAAGTTTTCTATATCTGATTCAAAAGATGGTGTCATTATCAAGGAGATAATCTAGAGTGCTGCCTAATTGCACATATTTTAGTGTCATTAGAATTAAAATAATTTATGAGTCCTTAAGTTTGATGAAAATGTATTTCCTTTAGGAGCATTCCTCCCATTACTTAAATTTGAGAAGCAATGATCTAGGATGGTCTCCTACAGTTTACAGATGAGATAACCAAGACTCAGGAGTAACATCATGAATATAGATAAGAAAAGGCAATGTTTTCAACTTAGAGTATTTAAGTTGTCCTACACTAATTAATAATTTTTGTTTTACTATGCAGAATAATTTTTTATGTTTAAGGATTATAAACCTCCCTGCTGATGCCAATTTTGGTTGTTCTTAATGATCCTAAGAAAAAATGTAATTTTTGTTTTTATATTTGTTTAATAGTTTGCAATTTACAAATGCTGTCATTTCCGCTGTCTTAAAAAATTAAATATTCATAATAACCCTTAAGGGATAGATTGTTATTTCTATTTTATAGATAAAGGCTTGATGATTGGAGAGGTAAACAGACTTGCCCAAGGTCACACTTCTAGTAAGTGACAGAACTTGGATTTGAGTACATTGTTTTCCATTCTAACATTCTAGTAGCATACTAAAGTAAATCTGAAATTTTATGTTATTTAAATGATTCTTTTAGATTGTTATATTTATTTGAACGTATCCAAGTCTGATTGAGTGTATACTTTTTTTTCCCCTGTAGGAATTACATTTGCTGTTAGAATTTTCCCTATAAGCTATATTTCAGACTATTTATTATGCCCATTAATTACATGTGTTAATATGATGAGCATTGAATTCTTAAGTTCTCTTAATCTGCATATTCTTTTTCTATAATCTAAGGTCTTTGTTTAATGCATTGTGTTGTTTGATTTTTTTTTTTTAAATAGGTCCTGATTGTTCTTTGAATGTTCCTTCTACTGAATCTTACTGGATTCTGCCAAATGTTAAACCCTTCAGTCCTTCTGTAGGTCGGGCTTCCCATAAAGCAGTTTTACATGGGAAATTTATGTGGGTGATTGGTGGATATTCTTTTAACTACAGTTCTTTTCAAATGGTCCTGAAGTAAGTATTTTTTGGTTTTTTAAAATTTTCAAAATCTGCTTTTTTAAGCTGGATTTTTTTGGTAATAAGGCTATCCTTAGTGTCTTATTTTATTGCTGTCCAAATTTATGAATGATTATTTTTGTGATAGTACCTATTTGCTACGTGGGACTTATTTGAGAATATATGAACTCAATATATCTGTAGTTAATTATTTGTCATTGTGCATATAGCTTTGTTTTGTGTAGGAATTTCATTACCGTTCTAGAGTGCTTTTAATGTATTCTGAGTGAGAAAATATTAATTTCAAATAAGTGCAGGCCATGCCTGTATTGGTCATTGTGAATCTTGCTACCTCTTATTTTTTCAATTTGAAGTGTAATTGCTTATATAAAAATACTCTCAATTTGTTCTGTAAGTTTTCATTTACCTGAACTTTTACTTTGTATTTACTTTACAAGCTTTTGTTAGAAAGTGCCAGTATTATAAAATAGATAGCATCTACTGTTGGCTCAATGGAGATTGTCCTCTGCATGATTGGAGGATAAGGGAAATCGCCTGTATACCAGCTTTATCTGATTTTTTTTCCATCAGGGTGGTAGTATTTTATGAACCATTCAATAACAGAATAAAGGAGGAAATAAGAATAATTTATCAATGTTGTTTTCAGGGATAATATTAATAATATGTAGTAACTGGTACAACTTGGGCATCAACCAATCAGAACTGACTGGACAATATACCATAATGGTGTGTACCAAATAGGATTGCTAGATTTAGCAGGTACATGTACAGGACACTCAGTTAAACTTGAATTTCAGATAAACAGTGAATAATTTTTTAATATAAATAGGCCCCTTGCAATATATATATATATTTTTTTTGGTTTTGTCCTAAATATTGCATGGATCATATTTAAACTAAAAAATTATTTGTTGTTTACCTGAAATTCAAATTTAACTGAGCATCCTGTATTTTATCTGGCAATCCTGCCCGCTGAAAATCCCTTGTTATTCTTGGGGATTTAAAAAATTCTACTGTGTATAAGAAGAGATATGACTAGAATTAAAGTATAAGATAAAATAAATTCTGGAGAGAGGGATGAAGAGTTTTAGGTAAATATTTAGGTGAACAGTTAGAATTCTATAACAATATATCTAGGATAAGATACAGCAGAAAGAATTGAAAGAGAGTTGATGGGGTTAAAATGATTTAAGATTTGAAAAGAACTTGAAGAAATAATGAGATTTAAATGTGTAAACAGAAATTAACTATGATTAATGAAAATGAAAAGCCTGTGAAAATAGAGTAGAGCTTTGGATTAAGTTGTGATATTTGCAAAGTAGAGACAAAGAGTATAATTGTCAAGGAAACATGGAAATCTTAAAAATTTGTGCTCTAAGTTCAATAGCATATTTAAAATTAAGTGATGAATATTACTTGATATTCTCCTAAACTTAGATATTTTCCATTGAACCAGATAGTTTAACTTTTGTTTTGTCTAAAACCTGTTTCTTTTGGTTGCAGTATTTATTTATTTAGTTTTGTTATAAACTATGAGGTAGCAGATTAGAAGTAACTTTGTTGCTGTTTTCACAGGTTAGAGAATATTTTTTTGTTATTCTAAATGTAGTTCAATTGTAGGTAAGGATATTTAAATAGCATTTAGAAGTGATAGTGTCAGTCATAAGTTGATTTATCTTCTATAGTAGAATTTAATTGAGGTGTAGATGTTACATTATTAAGACAGAATTATTCAGTAAATAAAAGTTCTGTATTAGTGTCTATTAAATTAGAGAATATTTCACAGAACATATATACATTGACATTAGTGAATATTAACATGTATGCATGGGCAGAGTGAACTGTTTTGAACACTTACTGTGTGCTTGATACTTGGGATATATCGGTGGACATAATAAATGTCCCTGTCTTTGTGGAGTTAGTGAGGAAAGACAAGGCAATTGGAAAAAGCCTTGGTTACCACAGTAAATAAGAAGATTACAAGTAAATTACATGTATTCACCTGTATGCATATTTAAAGATAGATAGATAGCGAGATAGATAGCAGGGATAAGCAAATCAGGAGTGCCAAAGAGAAGGGAGTTGGCCTTATAAGTGTAGTGGTCAAGGTAGGCCTCGCGGGAAAGGTGAAAACTGAGCAAATGCTTGAAGGAGGTTAAGCATTGGCAGTGCAGTTAATCTGGAGGCAGAGAAAACAGCCAGACAAAAGCCTTAAGGCAGGAGGTACTACTTGGAAAGTTCAAGAAGCAGCAGGAGGCCCGTGCGACTTGCATGGAATAGATGAGAGGGAAGCATGAAATTAGAGGGATAATGGGGGAGGGAGACAAATCATGGAAGGTGTTGTAGATCTTTCGGGGGTCATTGGAGCGTTTGAGCATGCTTTGACTTACATTTTAAAAAGAGTCACTAGGCCTACTCTGTGGAAAATATACTGGGACTGGGAGGACGAGTAGAAACAGGGACTGAGGTAGGATGAGATTATCATGGGAATGGGTTCTAGATAGAGAGGAGGACCAAGAACTGAGATGAGGCACCATGTCACTAGGAGATTGGGGAGAAGAGGAGAAACCAGCAAAGGAGACTGAAATGGAATGACCAGTGAGAAAGGAAAACCAAAAGAGTGTGGTGTCTTTGAGGGCAAGGGAAGAGACTATATGAGGAGCAAGGATTGATTAACAGTGTCAAATGCTAATGATTAACCAGGTCAAGGAAAATGAGGACTGAAAAGTGCCCATGGATTTAGCATGAGGAAGTTGTTCTTAACAAAAGCACTTTTGCTGGAGCATTGTTGTTAAAAGCCTGACTGGATTTAGTTTAAGAGAGAATGGAAAGGTGCAGGGAGGGGCAATAAAGAAATGGGACAGTAACAAAATGGGGCGGTAGCTTGAAGGGGAAGTAGTGAGGTCAGGAGAAATTTTTCTTTTAAATGAATGGAGAAAAAAACACCATGTTCGTATGCTGATGACCCTTATCTAGTAAGACCAAAAAAATGGTGAGAAGGAAATAGATGAGAGAGCGGCTGGAGTGTTGTGAGATCTAGTGCACAAGGAGAACAGTAGTTTATTTATAGCAGGAGTCAGCAAACGGCAGAGTAGGGCCAGAGGGCCCAGGAACTAAAAAGGGTTTTTGCATTTTTAATGGGCTGTAAAAAAGAAAGAAAAATGTGTAAGACCAAGGTGGTCCACAAAGCCTAAAAGATTTACTATCTGGCTCTTTACAGAAACAGTTTGCTGAGCTCTAATTTATGGTAACTTGGTGGAAAGCAGTGTGTTGGGTGCGGATGCTGGTAGGTAGGTAGATGTGGCGTTGCAGACCTGGGGAAGCTGTGTTCTGGTTGATTATATTTTCTCAGCTGTATCATACACGTGTATCCTGTAACTCCAAGGTACGAAATAAGTTAAACATAGTACTGAAAACAGTTTTTGGTAGCCCTTTTTTTTTTTTTGTGAAGGGAGCTTCCTTGCCTTTCCTGATGAGTTGGAGAAAGAAAGAGAAAAGAGGAAATAATTGATAGAGAGCTTCTTAAACAAGGTTCTAGTCAGTTCTTGGCTGGTGCTTCCTTTTGTATGTTTTGGCAAATTGAGATTTGAGTGCAGAGTGTGATAATGACAGCTGAACGGGAATGCTGTTAGATAAGCCTTTGAGATCCATAGTTTGGAACTTCTGTTTTCATATGTGTATTTTTAGATTACTAGAACAAATATTAATTTTCTTTTTGTATCCTGTAATCCAATAGTACCTTGTTTTTACCGAAGCTTCTCTTACTAGATTCATTTTGCACAATCTCAAAAAAGTGATTCGTAAACAAGCTGTGTATGCACATGTGAAATACATAAATTCTTGGTTGACTTATATAATGCTAAGCTAAGTGTGTGTAACAGAATAAAAATGAATACATAAAGCAAATGGCTATGGTAAAAATGGAGAGAATTTTCATCTATTTCCAAAAGAAAAAGCTTGCTTTTTAAAACAATTTAAAAATGCAGAACAACTCACTATTGTTTGGGCTAATCAATGGGTTGAAATTATTAAAGGCAATTGAAAAAATTAATTCCAGTGATAAATAGCCTAGTCAAGTTAATGTATGTTGTACATTCAGGTGATTGAATCCTAATTTAGAGTAGGTATGAGTCTTTATGAAAAATTTTTAATATGGTACGTGAAATTATGAGTTTATTCTAAGTGTTGTTTGTTTTGTTTTTTAAAGATTTTGTTTTTCCTTTTTCTCCCCAAAGCACCCCTGTACATAGTTGTGTACTTTTAGTTGTGGGTCCTTCTAGTTGTGGCATGTGGGATGCCACCTCAGCATGGCTTGATGAGCAGTGCCCTATCTGCGCCCAGGATCTGAACCGGTGAAACCCTGGGCCGCCAAAGCAGAGCGAGCGAACTTAACCATTCAGCCCCTAATTGTTTTTAAATTTAATGAATAGTTGAATACAAGTGAAGAAAGCATATGCAAATTAAGAAACTGAAAATGAATCTTAGTTTATGAAGTTATTTTCTTTTCTTGCTTTTAGTTATAATTTAGAAAGCAGTATATGGAATGTAGGAACTCTGTCAAGGGGACCTCTCCAGAGATATGGACACTCTCTTGCTTTGTATGAGGTATGAATCCTGCTTTTTAAATTTTAATCATTTTCTTTTTTAGTTTACCTTAGAGAAAAAAGTACTAAATCTCAGATTTATTTCAAACACTAATAGGAACAAAAGATTATTTGGGTCACAATAACTTGAGATATCACAGACTCATGTCCTATTTTAGTAAAAAAATGCATTTTAGTACAATCCTCCATTGAACATGAGAAGAAATGAAGATTGAGTTTTTGTCCTTAGCTTTATACCTGGTCATCAGGTCAATTACTTTCTTTTAAATTGTGGTAAATATACATGACATAGAATTTACCATTTTAAACATTTTTAAGTGTAGAGTTCAGTAACATTAAGTATATTCAGTTGTTACTCAATCATTACTACCTTATCTCCAGACCTTTTTTCATCTTGCAAAACTGAAGTTCTATACTCGTTAAACAATAACTCCCCATTCCTCACTTCAGCTGACCCTGGCAACCACCACTCTACCTTCTGTCTCTGTGAGTTTGTCTACTCTAGGTACCTCATATAAGTGGAATCATACAGTATTTGTCCTTTAACGAGTAGCTTATTTCAGTTAGCATAATGTCCCCAGGTTCGTCCATGTTGTAGCATATGTCAGAATTTCCTTCCTTTTTAGGCCTGAATAATATTCCGTTGTGTGTATATACCACATTTTCTTTATCCAGTCATCCACCGATAGACACTTGGGTTGCTTTCACCGTTTTGGCTATGGTGAATAATGCTGCTATGAACATGCATATGCAAATACCTGTTCAAGTCCTTGCTTTCAATTCTTTTGGGTAGATTGCCAGAAGTAGATTATATGGTAATTCTATTTTTAATTTTTTGAGGAATTGCCATATTATTTTCCACGGTAGCTGTACCATTTTGCCTTCACACCAACAGTATACAAGGGTACCAGATCTTCCACATCCTTGTCAACACTTGTTATTTTCTGGTTTATTGATAATAGCCATCCTATAGGTGTGAAGCAGTATCTTATTGTGGTTTTGATTTGTGTTTCCTTAATGATTAGTGACGTTGAACATCTTTTCAAGTGCTTGTTGACTATTTTTATGCCTTCTGTGGAGGAACGTGTATTCAAGTCCTTTGCCCATTTTTCAGTCAAGTCTTTTGTTTTTTTGTTGTTGAGTTGTAGGAATTCTTTATATATTCTGGATGTTAACCCCAAATCAGATAGATGATTTGCAAATGTTTTCTCCCATCTGTGGGCTGTTTTTTCACTCTGTTGATAGTGTCCTTTGATGTGCGAAAGTTTTTAATTTTGACATTGTCCAATTTATCTATTATTTCTTTTGTCACCTGTGATTTTGGTTTCATATCCAAGAAATTATTGCCAAATCCAGTGTCATAGAGACTTTGCCTATGTTTTCTTTTAAGAGTTTTAAAGTTTTAGTTCTTATGTTTAGGTCTAGTCCATTTTGAGTTAATTTTTGTTTATGGTGAAAGGTAAGGGTCCACTTTTGTTCTTTTACATGTGGATATTCAGTTTCCCCAGCACCATTTGTTAAAAAGTCTGTCTTTTCCCATTGAGTGGTCTCGGGACCCTTGTTGAAAATCCTTTGACCACATGTGTGAGAGTTTATTTCTTGGCTCTTTATTCCTTTGTTCTGTGTTGGTGTTTAGGCCAGTGCCATACTGTTTGTATTACTGTGGTTGTGTAGAAAGTTTTGAAATGAGGAAGTGTGAGACCTCCGCCTTTGGTCTTGTTTTTCAAGTTTGTTTTCCTATTCAGGGTACATTAAGAATCCATATGAATTTTAGGATGGATTTTTCTCTTTCTGCAAGATTGGGATTTTGATAGGGATTGCATTGTAATCAGTTATTTTTATGTACTTGTGGGATTTATGATTTAGCATGATTAAAATGACAGATTACTTAACTGGTTTTTATTTTGAATCAACAAAGATTGTGGTCTGTGACTAGACCCCTCAAATCAAAATTTATATATTTTGTGTGCTTAAGAAAATTTGGAAGATACAGGAGTAATATAAAGAATAAACTATCACTCTTCTTTTTTCTATGCATATGCATGTTTTAAAAATAAAATAAAAATCTCTAGGTATATATAATATATATACGTTTGTTTTATTTTAGTTTTTTTAATTTCATTTTTTTGTAACTTTATTGAGATATAATTGACATGCTATACAGTTCACTCATTTAAAGTGTACAATTGAATGGTTTTTAATATATTCAGAGTTGTGCGACCATCTCTTGCAGATTTGTGCAAAATTGCAGAGTTGTGTAATCAATTTTAGAACATTTTCATCATTTCCCAAAGAAACCCTGTACCCTTTAGCTATCACCCCAAACCTCGTCATCCTCCCAGCCTCAAGCAATCATGAATCTTCTTCCTGTTTCTATAGATTTGTGTTTTCTGGACATTTCAGTTAAATGAAATTGTATACTTTGTGGCTTCTGACTGGCATGCTGTGGCATGTATCGGTACTTCATTTTTACGGCTAAATAATACTCTGTGGTATGGATAATACTATATTTTGTTTGTCCATTCATTAGTTGATGGACATTTGAGTTGTTTCCACCTTTTGGCTATGATGAATAATGCTGCTGTGAACATTCATGTATAAGTTTTTGTGGACATACGCTTTCATTTTTCTTGGGTGTATACATAGGATTAGAATTGCTAGGTCTAACAGTAACTCTATATTTAACTTTTTTGAGGAACTTCTAGACTGTTTTCCAAAGTAGTTGTACCATTTTACATTCCCACCAGCCATATATGGTTTCCAGTTTCTACACATCCTTTCCAACACTCATTAGTGTCTTTTTGATTATAGCCATCTTAGTGGATGTGAAGTGGTATCTTGTGTTTTGATTTGCATTTTCCTGTTGACTAATGATGTTGACTATCTTTGCATGTGCTTATTGACTGTGTATTTTCTTTGGAGAAATGTCTATTTGAGTCCTTTGCCCATTTTGAAATTATTTGTTTTTTTATTATTGAGATATAAGAGTTCATTATGTATTCAAGATACAAATACCTTGTCAGATGTATGACTTGCAAATATTTTCTTCCATTTTGTGAACTTTCACTTTCTTGATGGTGTCTTTTGAAGCACAAATTTTTTAAATTTGATTAAATCCAATTTATCTTTATTTTCTTTTGTTGCTTGTGATTTTGGTGTTATATCTAAGAA
Source organism: Equus asinus (assembly GCF_041296235.1). Classification (NCBI taxonomy): domain Eukaryota; kingdom Metazoa; phylum Chordata; class Mammalia; order Perissodactyla; family Equidae; genus Equus; species Equus asinus. The sequence goes on along the minus strand of NC_091791.1, from coordinate 16,886,532 downwards.
TCCATTGAAAATCCAAAGTCATGGATTTAGCCCATGTTTTCTTTTAAGAGTTTCATAGTTTTTGTTTTTATATTTAGATCTTTGATTCATTTTGAGTTAAGTTTTGTATGTGGTGTGCAGTAAGGATTCAAGTTCATTCTTTTGGATGTGGCTATCCAGTTTTCTCAGCATCATGTGTTGAAGAGACTATCTTTCCCTATAGAATGGTCTTGGCACTCTTCCTGGATATCAGTTGGCCATGGATGTATGGATTTATTTCTGGACTCTTAGTTCTCTTGATTTATATATCTGTCTTTATGCCGTAGCACAGCTTGTTGATTACTTTTGCTTTATAGTAAGTTTTGAAATCGAGACGTGTGAGTTCTCCAATTTTATACTTCTTCTTCAAAATTGTTTGGATATTCTGGTCCCTTGCAATTCCATGTGGATTTTGGAATCAACTTGTCAATTTCTACAAAGAAGCCATCTGGGATTCTCATTGAGATTGCTTTGAATCTGTAGATTAATTTGGAGAGTATTGCCATCTTAACAATATTAAATCTTCTGACCCATAAACGTGGGATGTCTTTCCATTCATTTAGATCTTTTAAAATTTCTTTCAACAGTGTTTTGTATTCAGAGTATAAGTTTGGAATTTCTTTTGTTAAATTTATCCCTAAGTATTTTACTGTTTTTGATGCTTTTGTAAGTTGAATTGTTTACTTAGTTTCATTTTTGGATTGTTTGTTGCAAGTGTATAGAACTATAATAGACTTTTTGTACAGTGATCTTATATTCTGCAATGTTGCTGAACTCATTTTATTAGCTGTACTTGTTTTTTTTCTTTTCTTGGATTTCTTAGGCAGGTCTGTATAAAATTCGTATCGTCTACAAATAGAAATATTTTACTTCTTTTCCGATCTGGATGCCTTTATTTAGTTTTTGCCTATTTTCTCTGGCTAAAACCTTGAGTACAGTGTTGAAGTGGCAAAAGCAGGTGTCTTTGTCTTGATCCTGACCTTAGTGGGAAAGATCTAGTCTTTCACCATTAAGTATAACATTAGCTGTGTGTTTTTCTTAGATGCTCTTTATTAGGTTGAAGAAATTCCTTTCTATTCCTACGTTGTTGAAATAGTAATGATTTATATCATTCATGTGTCATTTGTTTCAATCATATGTGATTGAAATCATTTGTATAATTTATAAGTGCTATAAAATATCTGCCCAGAGGCATGAGAAATGGTAATAAAAACGTACTCCACATAACACACAAATGTCGTCTGCCTTTTTGGTGAACAGTTCTTGATGAAAACAATGAATGACTGGGAATAGCACAAAACAGTATACCTAGATGGTAAAATTTAAATATAACAACTGGAGACTCAACTACTAGGATAAAAAAAGTATAGTTAATTGACTGTATGAATGTTTTAAATAAAATATTTTAAAGTAACTTTTTGAAAGCATGGATTTTTTCCCCCCTTCTTGTAAGTAAAAACATTAATTATCATTACTCATGTGTTCCCATTTGACTTTTTACAAATAGGACTATGTATTAGGCGTGTTGTTAGCAATTACTAAAATTTAATGTTTAAGTTAGCCTTATTTTTAATTACTTTATATTGCTAAGAAATAACTATTTTGTTTATTAATATATGTTTTTAATTTACAGGAAAACATCTATATGTATGGAGGCAGAATTGAAACAAATGATGGCAATGTCACAGATGAATTATGGATTTTTAACATACATAGTCAGTCATGGAGTACAAAATCTCCTACTGTGCTTGGACATGGTCAGCAGTATGCTGTGGAGGGACATTCAGCACATATTATGGAGTTGGATAGTAGAGACGTTGTCATGATCATAATATTTGGATATTCTGCAATATATGGTTATACAAGCAGCATTCAGGAATACCATATCTGTGAGTTACTTTGAAAATGTAACTTTATACTCTTTTCTTTCTTGGTTGAGAATATTTTTATGTTTAATAAAATCTTCATATAAATTTAGTCAAATGTGGAATTATTTGACATCAAAATTATAAACCACGAATTAATACTTTTTAATATAAGCTTTTTGATTTTGTTAGATTTTGTCCTTTAATATTTAAGTTTATCTTCTTAGCCAAATGTGGCGAAATATTGCATACTAGTCACATTTTTCAAAGAATTGAGAATATTTTTAAATTCCAATAGATGGTGCTGTTTCTTTGGATTTTACTTATGAACCAACAGCTAAAACTAACCCAATCTCTTTACTATGCATTCCATGACTACAGGATTTTTCATTTTCCAGAGTTCTGTTCCTAATCTTATTGCAACATCTCTGTGTATGTACTACTCTTTTAAAGTAAGCTTCCCAAGGATAGTCTGTTGACTTCTATAAGAGATTATTATCTGTGTGTGAAGGTGACCGGGGCAATCTACACGTGACTTTCTGTACTGTAGTCTTAAATTCTCTTCTTTGTTTTCTGGTAGTTCATTTTTTAAAAATTATTTATGACATTTTCAAACAGTTGTAAGCTTTTTTTTTTTTTTAAATTTGCTACAAACATATATAACCTGTGGTTGCTATTTAGATTCAGGAACATACTCCGTTTCTGGCTCTGGCCAAATTATGAACTCAAGTGTTTGTCTCTTTTGTGTATAGACAACTATGTACAACTGTTTGGAGTCCTTGTGCAGTCTTAGTGAGGAGACTCACTCACAGATCACCCTTAGCAGCAACAAGAGAGTGCTTGTGTGCTCGGAGGAAGACTGGCCTTCTGAATACTCCACTGTCTCCCCTGCAGTCCTTTCAAGTGATCGGTTTCTTTTCCATATCCCAGTACAGCTGGGCTGAAAATGGGATATGGATCCTTCTTGCTTCTTATTGCCATTTCCACTCTGTTTTCCTTCCTTCCTCCTTTAAATCACTCAGCTTTGAATCTTATGTCATCATACCAAACCACTTATTGCTTCTCCTTCTTGGACTCTTCTCTTTCTCCTCAGATCGCTGTGTTTTATTCTTTGAAGAATATAGCTTCTGGCTCACTGTCACTATTTCCCACATACATTAACCAGATGTTTTGATGATTTCAGTATCTACTTAGAAAACACTTCTTCAAATACCTGACCTCTCGTTTCTTGATCTCTCTTCCAAACATCTTATTTTCCATCCTACTTGAGTCACTCTCTCCCATTGTCATATTCTTCACCTTATGTGCCTGCAATGAATCACTAATTTCCAGTTCAAGTATCTTACTCTTCAAGTGCCACTGATTTTTCCAGCTTACTTCTTCTAGTACCCAAACTCTGATAATGCTTCAGACTTACCAGAGCCTTTAGTCCATTGAGCCTCCTGTCAGTTTTTCATTCTCTCTCACTCTCTTGTCCATACTTCTAACCTTATCCAGCTTTAAGTTCATAATCACCAATCTCTCTTCCAGCTCTCCAAGATGACTGTTTCATATATTCTCCTCTCTTCAAACTCCCAACACTTCCTTCTCCATCGTTACTCTCAGCTGATGAGCTTACTTCTTATTTTACTGAGAAAATAGAAGTAATCTAAGGAGAACTTCTGCTGATGGGAACATTTTGGAGTGCACTGGTTAATAAGCAAGGCTCCATTGAATAAGCCTGCTTATGTACATTATTGTCATAACAAACTCATGACAGTTTGGAGCAAATGTAGCTGAGTCATTCTGGTTTTTCAGAGGGGCCTAAGAGTTGTTTGAACAAGAGATAAAAATGTTTTATATAGAAAGGTTGTTTTGTTTTTTGATTTCGTGATTAATTTTTGTTTTTATTATAGTGTTCAGGGAGTGTTGTAGGTATTCTTTCTATGTTTTGTAATTTATTGAGATTTTCTTTGCAGCCCAATCTTTATAAATTATCTATAGGCACTTGAAAAGGAGACAGATCCTATAATATCAAGATGTGGTGTTTGATATATATATATATATCAAATCTACTTTATTGATTATACTGTTTAGGTCTTTTGTTCCTTATTATTTCTTGTACTTTATCATGCTTTGAAAATTAATTAAAGTCTAAAAATATTAGTTTATTTTTGCCTATTTCTCCTTGTGTATTCTGGAATTTATGCTTTATGGGAGTTGCTATTATGGATATTCATAACTGTTATATCTTTATTGTGAATTATATCTTTTAATGCTATAAAGTGCTTTGCTTGTTTAATGTTTTTTGACTTGATTTCTGCCTTGTCTGATATTAATATTATGGCTCTTGGTGTTTTTTTGGGGTGGAGGTCAATATTTTCCTGGTATAATTTTGTCCATCTCTTTATTGTTAATCTTTCAGAATCACTTTGTTTTAAATTTATCTCTCGTACACAAGAGAAGTTAGACTTTGCTTTCTGATCCCATCTAGATTTTGTACGTTTTCTGTATGTGTTTTACAGTTTTTAAAGTCACTCTGTTGTCTTTTCTTTTTGTTTTTAATCATAGCTCTTCTTATGTTCAGGGAGATGAGGCCCAATTTTTTGTAGGAATTGAGTGTGGTGGTTATCGAGACCTGCCTCCATTAGGCTTCTTGCATACTCCTTGTTTCTCGTCCTCCTTTCTGCATTCATGTAGTTTCTCTGTCTGGCTCTCTTGGTTTCACTTTTTGCATATTCTTGCCTGATCTGGAGTTTGTGGCTTTTTTTAATTCCAAGTTTCTCCAGAAATTTAGTTTTCTTTTTCTTCCACTTCCCCCCCACGTTTTCCTTATTGTTTTCTATGGGAAGATTCAGAATTAAACTGTCACCATGCTTGTACTTGAAACATAGGTTTTGACTTTTTGAAGTTTTAAAATGAATACTTAACTAAGTCTAAAGTTAACTAGTACTTACGCTCTTTGATCAACCTCCAGTTTACAGGCTACTGTTTTCTGCTGCTTTAATTCATCTTGTTTTGTTTCAAACACATTTGAAATTATTATCAGTATTTTATGCTGGGGTTCCACAATCTTTTCCATAAAGGGCCGGATAGTAAATATTTTAGGCTTTGTGGGCCGTATGCTCTCTCTCACAACTCACCAACTCTGCTGTTGTGGCGTGAAAGTGCCACAGACAATACATAAACAAATGAGTATAGCTTTGCTCCAGATTTAGCTGTGGGGTCTTAGCCTGTCTACCCTTGCTCTAGAGAGAGAGTGCGCGCGCTTCTGAGGGCCTAGCAACCCTGGTTCAAATTAAATTAAAATTTTGGCGTGTGGTTTTTTTGGACCTTTTATGTAGGATGAATTCATGCCCCAAAGTCGCATGATGTCTAGTCTGTGACCAAAAGTTCCCAGAGGAGACTTTTTTTTCCTCCACGTAGAACCAAGGCTGAAATAGACATTTTCCTTTTGCCTTTGCAGAGTGGAGTAAACAAAAACTCACCTTTTCATTGAGGGTATAACCCCCAGGGATCCTTATTTTGTATAGAAGCTCCCTGATCCAATACCTACATGGGCTTGCCTTCAGTATTGGCTGTTAAAACCAAATCTGTGGGACAGCTGATTGGTTCATGCCCTCCCTACCCCACCTCCTCACTGAATATAGTTGTGTGGTTCACAGAATGTATTTTACTCTTTTCATGTTTCCCTTTCTTGAAGGATGGTCTCATTCAGCCATGAGACATGGTGGTGGTGATGTTTTCCAGGGATGGCTAGGAAGGCACAACAGACTTATTCTAATCTTCTATGAGTGGTAAATGTTGATACAGGTTGTTAACGGATAAAATTCATTGGCTGGTAGATTGTTGCTTTCATTTGGAATAATTTGATTACAGAATGTCAATTGTAGTTTTGGTAAATTTTTGACTATTTCTGTAGAGTTTCTTTTGGCTTATTCTATAACCAAAATACTATTTATAAATAAATTTATCAACAGGGTATTTTTCTTTTTTTTAAAGATTGGCACCTGAGCTAACGTCTGTTGCCAATCTTCTTCTTCTTTTTTTTCTTCTTCTTCTTTGCCCCAAAGTCCCCCAGTACATAGTTGTATATTCGAGTTGTGAGTGCCTCTGGTTGTGTATGTGGGATGCCGCCTCAGCATGGCCTGATGAGCAGTGCCATGTCTGCGCCCAGGATCCGAACTGGTGAAACCCTGGGCCGCCAAAGCGGAGCGTGGGAACTTAACCACTCAGCCACGGGGGCGGCCCCTCAACAGGGTATTTTTGGTTTGATTTTTGTCTTATTAATTGCATTATTTGTCAGGTGCACTTATGAATGTAGTATAAGATGGAAACAGGAAGAATACATGGTTTATGAGTTTTGTAAGAATAATAGCTGAATTATGACTAGTTATTAAATTCTGTGAATTATTTAAGTATGAAGTAAAGCATCAATTTTTATGTAAAATTATCTTAATAATAAAATTAGCTTATTACTTTATTTACTCCTAATGCATTTTGAATTTGCTGCTTTTATTGTATGTGATGTCAAAAAATGATCTGTAAGTACTTTCACTTTGAAAAGTACTTACAAAGAAAAGAACATAAAACAATGGGTAAATATAGTTTAAAGATGTTATCAGAATAATTAAGTTCTATATACATAGACAAAGGGCTACTTTAGAGAATGATACCATATTAAATAGGGCTGCTTTGAATGTAAGTAATGGCATAATTTATCATCTTAGTTATAAGTGAGTGCTTATTTCTATAGAGAGAGTTAAAAAACTTTTTTTCCTCATCTTAGTGAGAATTACTGTACTGTAATGTCACTTTAGGCACCTTTTTCCTGACTGATTTTAATGGCATTGACTACCTAGATGCAGATTGGATTTGCTTTGAGCATCCTTACATGTTTAAAGCTTCTAGAAAGCCCAGAAAAAAAAGTTTTTTTATTAAAGAAGGAACTATCCTCTTTAAGCAGCATTGTGGTGTGGGTAACTGAAAAGAAAACTAAAATTGTTTCATAGTAATTCATGAAAACAGGGTATTTAACTAGATAAAAATTTACTTTGAAATATTCTCTAAGGGTATTGATCTCATCATTGTGTAGAAATTCTAAAAAGAGACCCAAAACTCCCAGTTAACATACTCCAAATGACCACTTACTCAACTTTTAATAATAATGTGAATAATTGTGAAGTATTTCTGGTTTTGTGCTTAGTACTATGAATCTTCTTTGAGATTTTTGTAATAATATGACTTAGAACAAAGGAACCATCTGATTAACTTATCTTTAATTCTCTTAGTGTGAGCATTAGACATTAATGTTTTAAAAAATTCTAAGATACTAGAAAGTATTTTTTAACTGTTGAGACTGTAGTTAAAAGTCTGTTGATTGTCATTGCTCTTTTATGAGGTTTAGAGTACCTGTTGAGCTAAGGAGTACCTCCAAACGTTGGGCTGACTGGTACCTTATAGGAGTACATTTTTGGTTCCAGACATAGGGAGTAATGCATGTTTGCAAATGTTGCATTGGGTATTTTTCCTTACCTTTACAGAACTTATTTTTAGCAGGGTGATACAGACAGTAATAGGCATGCATACTGTGTGATGTGTAAGAAGATAGTAGGTTTTTATAAAAATAGAGCAAGGCAAGGAGATTGGGAATACTGAGGGTGAAGTGGTTACAAAATAGGAAGACCAGAGTGTAAGCCTCAGTGAGAAGATGAATTTTGAGCAAAGAATTGAAGGAGGTGGAGTTTGCTATTTGGATATCTGGGGCAAAGAGTGTTCCCTGTGAGAACACTGAAGTGAGAACAGCTAGCGGAAAGGCAAGAATGTGCAGAACATGTTCAAGGAACGTAAGGAGTCTGGAGAAGAGATATGGGAGAATAAAAGTTAACAGATAAGGTTAGAGAAGTACTAAGGAGCAAGATCATTGGGTTTTTGCATAGCCTTTGCTTTTCACTCAGTGAAACGGAGAGACCTTGCAAGATTTTGAACAGAGCAATGATGTCATTTTGTGTTGAGAATAAACTCTTAGGAGGAAAGAACAGAAGCAAGGAGGCCAGTTAGGAAGTTGTTACAGTAGTCTGTGCATTGATTGTGGCTTAGGCCAGGGTGCTAGTATTGGAAATGAGGAGAATCAGTCTTTTTGTTTTATATGGGTTTTTTTGTTGTTCTTTTTTTTTTGGTGAGGAAGATTGTCCCTGAGCCAACATCTGTGCCCATCTTCCTCTATTTTGCATGTGGGATGCTGCCACGGCATGACTTGATGAGTGGCGTGTAGGTCTGTGCCTGGGATCCAAACCTGAGAACCCCAGGCCACTGAAGTAGAGGCTGTAAACCCAACCACTGCACCACTGGGCTGGCCCTGTATGTTTTAAAAGTAGAACAAATAGTATTTGCTGAAGGTTTGGATGTAGAGTCTGAGATAAAAGAGAGCAGTCAAGGATGATTTCAAGATTTTTGGCCTGAGCAATGGGAAAGATGAAGTTGCTATCAACTGACACGTAGAAGACTTTGAAGCAGGTTTGAGGTGCAGGGAGTTTGAAGGTCAGAAATTCAGTTTGGACATGTTATGTATGAGATATCCATTAAACATTGAAGTGAAAATGTCGAGGAGGCTGTTGGATAGATGGGTGTGTAGTTCTAGAGAGATTTCTGGGCTGGAGATGTAAAATTTGGGAGTTCTTGGGATATAGATGGGATTTAAAGTCATGAGACTGGATCAGATCATTAAGGAAATGGGTATAGATAAAAAGAAGAAAAGGATTGAGCCCTAGGGTGTTCCAATTAAGAGGTGGGGAGAAGAAGAAAATAAGCAAGTGAGAGTGCTGTGAACCAGAAGGTAAGTGAAGAAAGATTATCGAACAGAAGAGTAATCAACTGTGCCAAATGATGTTCTGCTGTTGGGTCAAGTGAAATGATTACTAAGGATTGACTATTGAATTTGGTACCATGCAGGTTATTGGTGATTTGACAAGAACAGTTTTTGTGTAGTGGTAGGGTAAAAGCCTAACTGGATTGGATTTAAGAAGGAGTCAGAGGAGTGGAACTGGAAACGATGGGCAGAGTCAACTCTTTCAAGGAAATTTGCCTGGAAAGGGGAGCAGAGAACTTAGCAACAGCTGGCAGGAAATAGAGGATCTTTTTAAGCTTGGATTTTCACAGAAGCAGACTATGGGACAAGGATTCAAGTGAAAGAATTTTATTTGGGAAAGTACAGGTAACACTATTAGGGGAGTTGAGAAGTAATGCAGGCCTGAGAAGACAGCCATAAAAGGTCCATTAATAAAGCCAACTACCACAGAGGTGATGGACCTTAATTACCCAGTCTTTGTGAATCGACGCATAATCTGAAATTTCCTTCTTTAATTATTAAACTTCTAGTCAGTTGATGAGTTCTGTGGGCTATGTCTCCAAAATCAATCCATTGTTTAGCTGAAGATGTATTTCATTCAGTGTGGCTTGGATTTGTATGAAAATGTGTGTAGATGTATAACAACAGAATACTTAAAAGCAGAGTTACATGGAGCACATACAAATAGATTTGGCAGGGAAATTTTTCATGAGGGCACCCTAGAGTACAACTACTAAAAGTGATGTATGGTTATCAAATGCTGAGGAGTGACACACAGTAACCAACAAACTTCATGCACAAAATTATTGGAAAAATCAGGAAAATGCATAATGAAGAGATCACTTTGCAGTAAAGGCTCCATAAACTTTTGTTTAAGTGACAAAGTAGAGGTGGCCTTTGTGATTATATATCACGGAAAGACTCTTATTATTCCATAGCTATATTTACTACCTTTTTTATTTTCTGGAAGTGGCTTAATTTTCCTCTAAATTCCTGTATCTCCGTTTATAAATAAATATGACATATATACTGCTTTTTATAGGTATTCTTTTTGTATTTATATTCCTTTTCTAAGAAGTTAATTTTAGAGCAGGAATCCTGCTGCATACCTCTTTGTGTGTGTACTTTCTAGTCAAGTGTCATGTATTAAATGCTTGATAAATATTTGTGGATGAATGAATAGGGTTTTCAGCAATATTCCTTAAAAGTAAATCTATGTATTTCCTGAATGTTGTTTAAAGTATATTAGCCAAATTATTTAAATTGTATACTGTACATATTTTTCTCTTTCTATTGGTGGCTCATAGGCACTGTGCTTGATATTCTCCATTTGTCTCTCTAGATCTGCCCTTCACCATTTTCATCTTGCCCCCATGCCCTCCAGCTTTCAGTTGGGGTTAGCCAGTGGGAGGCACTAACAGTAGATCAGAAGGCGTTGATGGGTGAGGTTGAGACAGTTTATTCTTCTCACTCCCTGCTGAGTCATCTTGGGTTAGTTGGGTTGCCCTACTGAAGGCCGACCTGTTAGGTTTCCTCCCAACAGCTAGTCTCTATGAGTTCTGGAAACCACTCCCTCCTCTTGTTTTTTTCAGGCCAAAGGGTAGTAAAGGCTTCCTGCTGTGATAGTCCCGGGATATTGCCGGGGCCATATTTTTGTAAATAGTCTTTTTCTTAATTACTCATATTGAGCATATCATCTGTTTCTCTTAGGACCCAGGCTGATTGCAGCTACTATTGGTTCTTTAGAGATTCAAATATAACTTTTTACCTAAATGGTCCTTCATATGTACTTAGGTATTAGGATCCTGGAGGTTGGCAGAAAGATGTTTTGTGAGAGGACTTCATACTTTATTAGTGGAGGAAAATGTCAGCAGAAATACAATCCTTTTGGAATAGCATGGTAGTAGGTCCTTCAGTCCATTTCTACTACTATTATTCTTGAACTATTTTTAATTTTAATACTATGTGGTGATCTGTAGCATTTTATTTTCTCTTAATGTTAAAGATTGATACATTTGCTTTACATTTTTCCAGAGTATTAGCTAGTTTAGTTTTTTTATGAGGCACTTATTTGTCTATTTGTTACTTTCTGTTTATTAAAAATGATAACCATTCGTTGAATATTCTTTTAAGTTTTCTCTCTATATTTACTCTAACTCAACTTTATTTGATTATTATGTCATCAGTATGGTAGTAATGATGTCTTACTAACAAAACCACCTCCAAAAGTGTATCTGATGAGAGGATATTTATTTAAAAAAATTAACTGTTTGTGGTATTCCTTTAAGTTTTCTCTTTATATAGTCATGTTCATTAAAAAAAATTATTGGATTTCAAAAAAGTTTTCTGCCTCTCCACTCTTCTGAAATCCAGAATTTCTTATCATGTATTTGTTTTAAAAAAATAGCTTTAGCACATGCACATTTATGCTTATATGGCATATTGTTTTGTTTACTTGTTTTTACATTTTATAAAAAGGAAATAGTGCAGTTTTCTACGGCTTTCTTTTATTTCATTCAGCACTATATTACCAAGGTTCATCCATGTTGTTATGTATTACTGCAGTGAACTTCTTTGCATTACTATATTTTATTGTATGACTGACCCACAATTTGCTTATTCATTCTTCTCTTTATGAGCTTTTGGGTTGGGTACCTGATAAAATTCACCCACAGCAACAGTTTTGAGACATCTTGATAAAAATATTATATCTTAAAAGATAAAGAAAATAATCCTCAGGCTCTTCAGGCAGAAAGATGAAATATCCTACAAACCCAAGAGATTAGATTCGTATCAAATTTCTCAAAAGAAACATACAAATCAAGGCAACCATGGAGCAAATTTTTCAAGAAACTCAAGGAAAGCAAGTATAGGCTAAGGGTTTTATATCTTGCCAAACTGTCCTTCAGGTGTCAAGACTGTAGAAAAAACAGTTTGAACATGATAAAACTCAGGTAATTCTGTATATATATGCCCTTACCTAAGAAATCTATTGGAGTAGAAATGTGCAGACTTTTTTGGTAAATGTCTAGATAGTAAATGATTTAGGCTGTGTAAACCATATAGTCTCTGTTGTCACTACTCAGTTCTGCCATAGAAACTGTACATAATCAGCCAAATAAAATACATAAATGAATGAATTTGGCTGTGTTCCAATAAAACTCGATTTATAAAAACAATTGTTGGGCTGGATTTGGCCTGCGGGCTGCAATTTGCCAACTCTTCTCCTAGAGAATAAGCTTCATCTAATGAAGAGATCAGTGGGGACACTTAAGGTAAAGGACTGATGGAGAACATTTCATGTATTTAATTTTAGAGCTAAGACTAAAGGGTGGGGATGTTGGTAGACGACTAGTATGCAAATGTTACTGTGTTCTGTCCAAATAGAAAAAGTGCAACTAAAAATGGGAGGAGAAGGGAGAGAGAAAAGGGAAAGCAGAAAAAGAACATGGACTGGTGCATAGGTAATGGGTAAGAAGCAAAAGATGTCATTTAACTCTTGGTGTACCATCAGGGTCTATTGGATTCAATTTTAATGTTTTTGGTTTCCTTTCTCAGCAGGCCCAACTATCTATGGAGACTGTTACTTCATAAGTTTCACTGTTTCTTAGAAGTCTTCCAAAGAACAGAGAGAAATTTACTTATTTAAAAAATATAGGATAAGGGGGCTGGCCCCGTGGCCAAGTGGTAGCGTTTGAATGCTCTGCTTCGGTGGCCCAGGGTTTGGTGCTTCAAATCCTGGTTGTGGACGTGGCACCGCTCATCAGGCCATGCTGGGGTGGCATCCCACGTGCCACAGCTGGAGGGACTCACAATTAGAAAATATACAATTATGTCCGGGGGGCTTTGGGAGAAAAAGGGAAAAAGAAAAAAAAAAATTCTTTTTTTATTTTGAATGAAGATTGGCACCTGAGTTAATGTCTGTTGCCAGTCTTTTTTTTTTTTTTTAATTCTTCTCCCCCAAACTCCCCAGTACATAGTTGTATATTGTCCTTCTGGTTGTGCCATGTGGGATGCTGCCTCAGCAGGGCCTGACCAGTGGTGCCATGTCCATGCCCAGGATCCAAACCAGTGAAACCCTGGGCCGCCAAGGCGGAGCACGTGAACTTAACCACTCGGCCATGGGGCCAGCCCCTGAATAAAATGTTCTGTCTTTAATTACCAGATGGATCTGTCGGACCCTTTTACAAATCTAAGATACACTGTGGGATCTTAGTGTTCCTATTTTTCCTATGTTTTGAAACATTTTATTATTTCATCATACTAGGAATTAATTCATTGTTCATCAGTTTTTCTCAACTATGCTAAAAAATTAAATTAACAAGAAAACAACTTGCTTAGAAGGATAGTGCCACAGTGAAATATGTTGTCACCTTTCAGTTTTCTTATTGCAGTACCCAAAGTATTGTATCACATTTAAATAAGGCATAAAGGAAGACTGGAGGCACCACTGTTGTAGGTTGCTTTTAGCTTTTATTGAACACAGTTGGGAATTTAGAATTTTTCATTTTCTGCCTATAATGGTAAAGATAAGAAATTGAGAGAGGGAGATCTTTCACAATTATTAGAAGAATTAGAAGATGAATGCAGAGTCAGCAGCATTCAAATTCTAATGTTGATAGTGGAATTGATCATTTAAGGTAAAGCTCAGACTATGAATCTTCAGATGACATTATGCTAAATACTTTTTTCAAACTCAAGAATTGATGAATGAACGATATATTTTTATCTTTTAGTATGTTTATGCCCCAGCATTTGTTTGATACAAAGAGGTTTTTTGTATTTAAATTCTTATTGAAATTTGCAAAAAGTAGTTTTTGACTATCCCTTTATTCATCTATAAATTATTTATAACATGACTTGGTAGCATAAAACAACTAAAAGGAGCCATTGAACCCAGATAGTAAGTGTTGATTGCTATTGTTCGTAGTATGCTTAGGTTTAAAACTGACAGACCAGATAGCAAAAGTTACAAGTAGAAAAGAAGGGAATTAAGGGCACTATGAAAGGTATAAACACAAAGGAAAGCACTAGAACAAAAGTATAAACTTTTCTAAATACCAAAAGAGAGAAAACGTCAGATAGAAAAAACTCAGGAAAAATATCATATACACACAGTAATTATAACAGAAAATAATACGACAGAGTTGAGACTCAATGTAATATTATCAATAAGTGTGAATACAATTAACTTGCCTGTGTAAAGAAAATATTTTCAAATTGGTGCATAAAGTGAACCCAACTGTATGCTGCACATAGAAGACACATCTGAAACATGTTGATTCAGAAAGGCTAAAAATGAAAGGATAAAGAAAAATTTCCTAGGAAAATGGATGCAATGAGACAGCAGATGTTATGATCTTGATACCAGAGAAGGTAGAATTTAGGCCACCACAACATTGTATGAGACAAGAACACCTTGTAATACTAAAAACCACAGTTCACCATAAAGATATTTATTATAGAAGAATATTTATGCACCAAGTAACCCAGCAACCACCTATATAAAACAGAAGCTACAGATGATACAAAGAGAAATGGATAGCCTCACTGTCGGTACAAAACAGGTCAAGAATTACTCTCAGTACACGACAGAACAAAAAATAAGAAAAGATTTAAAAAATCTAAACAAACTTGATGTGAAGAATATATATTGAACAACACAGCGTGATTATAGACAATGTTACTTCTCAAGTGCATATGGAAAACTCACAAAAAGTGAGTTCATCATATATTAGGGTGTAAAGAAAATAGTAATTTCCCAAAAGTGGAAATATTAAAATTAAATAAAATATTTCTGTTGAATGAAAGGGGAAATACAAACTTAAAATTAGAAAACTGCTAAAAAATAATGACAGTAAAAATAATGCATATAAGAATCTGGGAGATAACATTTAAAGCACTTATCAGAGAAATATTTATAGCATTAGAATTATATTAATATGAATGAAAATAAATAACCACATTCTCAACTCAAAAGCAAGAAAAACAACAAACTGAACAAACAAAAGAAGCTGCCAGGAAGGAAATAATAAAAGTGAAAGCTGAAATTAGTGTACATCTATGCAAATAAATTTGAAAATTTAGAAGAAATCGATAGTTTATTAGAGAATAGCAGTTTCCTGAAATTGAACCCAGTAGAGATAGAAAGTTTTAGATATTAATTTCCATAAGAAAAAATAGAGAAAGCACCAGGCCTAGATGGTATTTCAGGGTAAGTTTAGAAAATCCTTAATAACAAGATAGTCCTGATGCTCATAAATTGTTTTAGAGAATAAAAAAGGAAGGAAAATTTACAAATTTGTTTTAGAAAGCAAGTATAACATTGCCACTTAAACTTGATACAATGAGTATAGACATCGAAAATTTAGACCCGTATGATTAAAAATGAATTAAAATGCTTCCTCTTAAACATCACCACAGAAATCCTAAATAAAATGAACAGACTCCAACACACAGTGAGGAAACGAAATACCATGACCAAGTGGGATATATAACTAGAAATCCAAGGATGGTTCAATACTAAAAAATATTATAAAATTCACTATTTAGGTGGTCTAGGGGGAAAAATAATGTGATTATCTCCAATTGATTGTAAAAAAGCCCATTCATAATAAAAACTTTTGAGGAAATAGGAATGGATGGCCACTGTTTGAACACAATAAATATGTGTAGTTCAATCCCAAAGCAAGCATGTTATATGGGGAAACAGGCATTTCTATTAAGGTCAAGATCAAAACAAGGATGCCCACTATCTACTGCTCTTTAACCTTTTCTTTTGAAGAAATTAGGGGAAACAATTAGAAGAATAATAATTGGATAAGGAGAAATTAAACTATTTGCAGATGGTATAGCAGAATGCCTGGAAAACCTTACACGATCAGTAATATGACTAACTGAAACAAAAAAGAATTCAGCTAGGTAACAGCTTATAAAATTTACATGCAAAAATCAATATCCTTTATGTACATGATAGTTGGCAGTTAGAAGACATAAAGGAAGACAAAAACATTTAGATTGGTTATAGTGAAGTTAAATCACTTAGGTATAAATCTAACAAGAAATCCTCAGATTTATATAAAGAAAACTATAAGTCATTCCTGAAGCTCACAAACAGACTTAATGAAATGGAAGACATCTCTTGTTCTTGGTTAGGACATCTGAAAATCACAAAAATGTGATTTCTCCCTAAGTTAATTTAAAAATTAATGCAATTCCAATAAAAATAAGATCAGCTTTTTAAAAAAGAAATGGAGCCAAGTTGATACTAAAATTATATGGAAAAATAAACATGTAAGAATAGCTAGGAAAAGACTGAAAAGGAAGAGCTCTGAAGGGGCCTTGTCCTATCAGATATTAAGACACACTGCGAAGTCTCCGTAATTAGAACAGTGTGGCAGTGTGGTAACGGGGCGTAAATGCCCAGAAGGATAATGTTACAGAATAAAAGTCCAGAAATAGAGTCAACTGTATAAGGAAATCTGGTATGGATTCTGTTTCAGAAATTTGGACAGACTGCAGTGTGGGTGGCTTGTCTCTGCTCTGTGATATCTGGGACCTCATCTGGGTATACCTAGTCACACCTGGGGGTGACTTGAATGGCTGGGTGCTAGAATCATCTGTAGGCTTTCACTCATATATTGTGTCTCGGTTGCGATGACTGAAGGCTAAGCTCAGCCGGGACTGTTTTTGGGTAACTTACACATGGTCTGCATGTAGTTTGGACTGCTCACAGCATGCTAGCTGAGTTTTAAAAGGGAATATCGTAAGAGGAAACATCAGAAGACAAAGCATTCCAAAAAAACCAGGCAGAGGATGCATAGCCTTTATGACCTAGCCTTAGAAGTCACTTAGCAGCGTGTCTGTACTATTGATTGAAGTCAGAAGCCCACCCAGATTCAAAGGGAGGTTCGTACACTCCACCTCTCAGTGGTAGGAATTTGTAAGAATATAGGCTACATTTTAAAATTGCCTGAGTACCTAACAAAAATACATATCAATTCCATTTTAAGGAATTTATACTGCAAATACATCTCCAGAAATATAAAAATTCATTTTTTTTGTAGGCACAGGGTTATTCATTGTAGCATTTTTTGGAAACTACTTCAATGCTAAGTCTAGGAGAGTGGTGAATAAACTCTGGTACATTCACGTTAGTGGTCATGCACTTGTGGAAGAGAATGAAGAACCCTGAAATCGTATGGAGTGAAATATGGCATATATTAAATGACTAAGTAAAGTGGAAAAACGTGTGTATAATGTATTACTTTTTGTGTAAGAAAGTAAGGGAAATCAGAAAATACACGTATGCCTGATTATAAGAGTAAAAATGATCACTGGAAGGATAAACCAGAGGACAGTGATGGTGGTTACTTACAAGGGGCAGTGGAGAAGGATGTGGAAAGGAAAGAAAATGAAAATATATTTCCCTGAGTTTGCATTCTTTTAATAGTTTGGACTTTTAGAAGCATAGTGTGTTTAGAAACATATTGATTGTCTACATATAAAAAATTAAATCAACAAGGAAGGGAAGAGAAGTAGACCCTAGAACAATGCAAACTGAGACAAATGAATCCAACCATATTTCAAATGAATAACTCAATCGTGCTGAAAGGGAGAGAAAAGAACTAATCCAAGTGACTTTTTAACACAGTACTTGACTGTTTGCCCTTAATCTAGATGGGGATGTGGGGACGAACTGGAAGCAAATCTTTTAGGTTTGTTTTTTGAATGTTTTGGTGGAGCAATTCTGAAATTATTTTAGGTGTTTTGTTAGATTGAAAAAATGAGTAAATATGTTGATGTTGGGAGCTAAAGTTCTCAATGTGGAAGATATGAGGTGCAGATTTGAAATGGGGAAGGCAAGGAAGAATCCTTCCTGGATGGGTTGGAATTGGAGATATCACTGTGAGCTTTGATTGGGTAGGTAGGTAGGTAGATAGACAGACAGTTGTAGATTCTTCTGGAAAGGCCTAAGCTAAGACACTGCAGTAGTAGTGAGCACACTGATCACTCAGATTCCCGTCTGTAGTTGCCAATGTCATTCCCATGAAAAGGAAGCAGGGTTCCTTGGAGAAATGGCTATTCAAGGGCTGTGGCAGGGAAAGTGAAGATGGGCCTGGTACATCTTGTTTTATTAAATAAGGAAGTGCTCAAGAAAATGATGGGTCGTGTCAAAAGAACATAAGAGTCAGCTTGAAGGGGCTCCCATTGGTAAAACCTGGGACAATTTGAGCATCAAAATAATTTAGGAAAGTAATAAGTTATAAACCATTGAAAAAATAGGAATCCTTAAGCTTACACAGATAACGGACAGGCTGACAGACATAAATAGATGAGAAGGAAGCCTCTTTCTTACATAGAATGCTGACAGGCATTACTGGAGTTGAAAAATCGTCTTTTTGCAACAATCAGTAAAAATTGGTTTGGAAAAGAATCAACAATGGATGCTAAATCTGTGAGGATGGGCACAAACTTTTGGTGAGATGTGCATGATATTTGGCTATCCTTCCCATAGATTGTTTATAGGGTGCAGGGGAAAAATAGTGACTATGTAGTGGAGAAATCTGTCAGTACCTTCTCTGGGTGATCAAAATTAACATCACAAACCATGGGAAATTGGACATTGTGTGCCTCTGGATATGGTACCTGCTGAAAGAGACATTACTTAGGGTTCTGCAAAATTTTTTCTGTAAAAATTTATATAGTAAATATTTTAGTCTTTTTAGATCATACAGTCTCTGTTTGATCTACTCAATTCTGCCAAGGAAATTTGAAAGCAAGCTGTAGATAATATGTAAATAAATGAAAATGCGTGTGTGCCAGTAAATCTTTATTTACAAAAATGAGCAGCCGACTAGATTTGACCCATGGGACGTAGATTGCCAGCCCCTGGCTTATAGTATTCTCACTGGGAATGGATACCTGAATCTGATCATAAAGCAATATCATCCAAACTTCAGATTAGGAACATTTTATTTAAAAGGAGGGAGAGCTTTATTCTTCAAAAACATGAGTGTCATGAGAGACAAAGGCTGAAAAGTTGTTCAAGATTAAAGAAGGCTATGACAGCTGAATGTGGTTAAGTGATCCCGGACTGGATTCTATACTGGACAAAAAAATGCTATGAAGGACATTATTGGCTCAATTCACAAATTGAAATATATGTGTGTATTAAAGCATTGGGTGAATACTAAATTTCTTGATGTTGATAACTATAATACAGTTATGTAAAAAGAAAGTCCTTGTACTTAAAATATGCACCAAAATAATTAGGGGTAATAGGAATGATTTGTACAATTATTGTAGGGGTGTGTGCGTGTGTGTACTTGAGAGAGAGAGAACTAACCATAAAACAAATGGGAGAAAATGTTAACAACTAGTGAATCTGAGTAATGGGTATATGGGACTCCTTTGAGTATTATTCCAGCTTGTTTGTACCTTTGAAATTATTTCCAAATAAAGTGCTAAAAATAGATTAGGGGAAATGGTCTTTTTTTTTCATATTTGCTTATACTGCATATGATATGTATTTGAACTGAAGATTATAAGAATTCCTGTGAACTTGCTCTGGCAATAAAGGAAACGTCTGTTTGTCCTCTTGCTATACTTAGAATTATGGCTTTTAGGGAATCTATAAATCTCAGAGGGGAATTAGGTGGATGGTTTTACTAACTTGGACCATAAAGCTCTCTGGGTTAGTCCTGAGGGAAATTTATTTTACTTTAGGTTAACAATACCTCATAAACTTTCTAAGAACCTCAATGTGAGTCTCAAGGTTAGTATAATATTAGTGTTTTGCTTTGGTATTTTTCATGCCTTTAGAATTTGGGAGGTGTTGTTGGGAAGCCATTATTAATGTCATTTTATGTTAACTTTTTTCCTTTTGATTTAACAACCATTAGATATGACTTTTTTAGGAAGGTAATTTTTTTTCCTCTATAAGTGTAGTGACACCATGTGGCTTTCTCTTCTCTTCAGCTCTTAACATCACTTGTTTTTCAAAATTCTCTGGTGAATTTCAAGTGTAAATTGGACATTGCTTTTCAGCAAACTGGCATCTAAAAATATAGAACTATAGAACAGATACATTATTAGGTGGTGAGAGTTGGGAATTTTCAATAGTGAAATCTCTGTTTTAAAAAGAATCCAATAATAAGAATCATAAAATGCAAACTTTTATTGTGCTTAAATTAGCAGTGGCATTTCCTCTCGAGTTTCCTTTATGAAGAACTTTTCAAGACTAATTAGGTAAAGTGAAACAATTTTAGTGTAATTAGTAAAACATCATTTTAATAACTTGCCAGGTCTGCGTGACAAAGGCTGCTGTTGATTGTAAACGTTTTTATATTTATTCATGTTTCAGAAAATATCACAGTAAAAGACTTTAGTTTTGATAAGTAAAATTATTAAACCATATGTTTTAAAAAATGTGTGTAAGCTGTATAAGTATTATAAATATATTTGAAAATATGCATTGGTTATGTTAAAAAGTTTTGGTAGATGTGCATTCAGGATTCAGAAAATTCTGGTCTTTCTGTCCTGCTTAACATTTTTTCATTGATGGGGAACTAGTCCTTTAAAAGGCAGGCATTTTATTATTTTATATGTTTAAAAATTTTTATTTATATTTAGAAAAAATATGTTCTTCTTGTAATTTGTACTTGGTGACTAAATAGAACTGTACAATGCAATTTAGTCATTCTTCTACATAGTGGCCCTACAGATATTTTGAGATATCTTATTTTCCACTTATCTTCTGTTCTTTAGACAAGCATCCCTAGTTTCTTCAGTCTTTATATAACAAGTTTTCCGTTCATATCTTCTTGATAATGCCTTATATTACACAGATGTTAATGATTTAAGGAATATTTTCTAATAACAATAACAGCAGCAGCTAAGATTTACTGAGGTCTCACTCTGTGCTAGGTGGTGTCATAAGGACTTTACACGTATTAACTCATTTAGTTCTTCATGTGAACGTGCGTATTTATGCTCCTTTTACCGCATTTTATAGATAAGGGAAATGAGGCACAGATGTCTCACACAGCTGGCCAATGATCACCCAGCTAGTGAATGACAAAATCAGGATTGTATAAATATAAGATGCACATTGTCTTAGTTGACCCTTTGTCATCTTTAGCAACCTCTCCGGACAAACTATACTTTGTAATGACACATTCAAACTTAACAGAGCTTAACAGAGTGTGGTATGTTACCTAATGTGAGACCGTTACTTTCCCTTGTTTTGAACATATTTTATTAATATTTTTAATGGAACCTAGATTTATATTTTATACTAATATTATTATGTTGACTTATAGTTAACCTTAGTTGTCTTTAGACAGCAAAACTTCTTACTTAGTTTGTTGGTTTTTTTATAGAGGTGTTGTGAAGCAAGGTACACTTCATCCTGTACTTGTCTACTTAACGTTGGAATCTCAGGGAAGGACTTGACATTTATTGTTAAAGTAGCTTCAGCCCATCGTTGCTTTTGATTCATAATTTTGGTATCTAAAGTTTAGTTAGCTCCTCCTTTTATTGGGTCAGTAGCCATTTAGTAAGTACAGCTTCTTTGCCTTCATCCTAGGAATTGACAAAAAATGTTGAAGGGCAAACTATTGACAATAAAATAAAAAGGGATGGAGGATGTAAAGATTAAAAGATATTTAATAGACATATTGGACAACTACAATCTGTGCCTCTCATTTAGATCCTGATTCCAACAAACTTTTGAAAAAAAAGCTTATAAGATAATTAGAAATTTGAACACTGGATACTTCCCGATATTAAATAATTATTGTTAAATTTTTTTTTTTTTTTAGAGAATCACAATGCAGACCTTTAGGATTTTGGAGTAGATAACTTTTCAAGTAACAGTTTCTGCTTTGTTAGCCCTCCTGCCTGTTATATGAGTATAATTCTTTTTGTGTTGTCTGGAAGACTTTCAGTTTTTACTACTTTTCCCAAAAATGTTTGATAGAAGTTAGTGAAGCCACCTGGGTCTGGAGTTTTCTTTGTGACAAGGTTTTAAAATTACAAGTTCAATTTATTTGGTAGTTATAAGGCTACTCAAGTTTTTTCTCTTCTTGTCAGATTTGGTAATTTGATTTTTTTTTTCCAGAATTTGTCTATTTTATCTAAATTTTCAAATGAATTGACCTAAAGTTTTTCATAATATACTTTTAGTGAAGTTTAGAATATTTTATAACCATATCCCCTTTTATATTGGCTGCTTGGGGCTTCTTACTTTTTTTCTTGATCAGATTCTCCAGAAGATTATAAATCTTAATACTTTTCAAGGTACCAACTTTGGGGTTATTGTTTTTTTCTATATTCGTTTTTCTGTTTTATTAATTCTTATTTTTATTATGACTTCCTTTTATTTTGATTTATTATGGTTTTCCCCCCTCTTTATATTGATTCATCATTTTCAGGTTTTCTACATTTACTTTTAAAAAATATCTGTATTTAAAGCTGTAATGTCAACAATGTAAGCATAGCGCTAGTTGTATCCTACATGATTTGGTGTGTAGTATTTTAATTGTTATTTAGTTCAAAATATTTTTAAAATTCCATACTAATTTATTCTTCGACTCATGGGTTATTTAGAAGTGTAGTTTAAAATGTTCAAACCTCGAGTTTTCTAGTTATTCCTTTTTTGTTATTGATATCTAGGTTGTTGTATACAGTCAGAGAACCTATTCTATAGCCTTCCCCCTTCAAAATTATTATGAAAGTTTTCAAAAATACATAAAAGTTGAAAGAACTTTGCAATGAATTCTCATAGACCCACTACTTATATTCTACAATTAACCTGTTGCTTTTTCACATACCAGTGTTATATATCCATCTCTCTACCCATCTGTCAATCTGTTTTTTTGTGCATTTTGAAGAAAGTTGCAGACATCAGTATGCTTGACCTCTAAACACGATGGCATGCCTATTATTAACTAGAGTTCTATACTCACTTTTTTTTTTTTTAACATTGGCACCTGAGCTAACAGCTGTTGCCAATCTTTTTTTTTCTTTTTTCTGCTTTATCTCCCCAAATCCCCCTTGGTACATAGTTGTATATCTTAGTTGCAGGTCCTTCTAGTTGTGGCATGTGGGATGCTGTCTCAACGTGGCCTGACGAGCGGTGCCATGTCCGCGCCCAGAATCTGAACCACCAAAACCCTGGGCCGCTACAGAGGAGCGCTTGAACTTAATCCCTCAGCCACGGGGCTGGCCCCTATACTCATGTTTTTAATGTAAAAGTTACATACACTGAAATGCACAAATCTTAAGTGTACCATTCAATGAGTTTTGACAAAATATGCATCTGTAGTCTAAACTCATATCAAGATATAGAACATTTACCATTAACTGAGACAGTTCCTTTATGGCCCTTCCAAGTTGATACCTGTCGTGCTTCTGGATTTGTTTTCGTCATCTAATAGTTTTTCTTATTCTAGAATTTCACATAAATAGAATCATACGTTATGCACCCTTTTTAAAAATAAGGCTTCTTTCACTCACCATGATTTTTCTGAGATTCACACATGTTGTGTGTATTAGTAGTTTGTTCCTCTTTTGTTGTTGAGTACGATTCCAATGTATGAAGATACTGCAGATTGTTTATCCGTTCTCCTATTGATGAATACCTGGGCTCTTTCCAGTTTGGGACTGTTATGACTAAAACTGCTATGAATATTCTTGTATAAGTCAACTTATAGATATGTTTTTATTTCTCATGTCTAAATATCTAAGAATAGCTGGGCCAGAAGGAAGATCTATCTTTAACTTTTTAAGAAAGTGCCAGACTTTTTTTCCAAAATGGCATAATAACATTTGTTTATTGAGTTTAGTTAATTATTTGTGTTGTTTAAATCTTTTAGATTCTTACTGATATTTTGACTGCTTCTTCTGCCAGTTACTGGAAAGGATACATTAAATTTTCCATAATGATGTTGATTTTGTAAATTTTTCCTTATGATTCTATCAGTTTTTGGTTTATATATTCTGAAGCTTTGTTACTCTTCTAGAATATTGATCTTTTAATATTCATATATAGTGAACTTTAGTAACGTTTTTGCTGCTTTTCTCATAAAGGCTATTGTGGTCATCCCACAGAGTGGGCTGCTCCACACAAAATTTGGTTTGGATGTTGAGACTGATGGTGCACACACAGACCAAGAAAGTATGAAAAGCTTCTTATTCACAGAATGAGGCTTTCTGAGGAGAGCAAGGCAGGCTCCCAAGCAGGTCTGAAAATGGCTTGAGAGTGCAGGAAAAGGAGATTGGCTTGGCTTTTAGTATGGTTCGAGTGTGGGCGTGGAGTAAGGGAAGCATGCATGCAGGCTGGATCTTACTTGGCGTAAAATTCCTGTTGGCACTATAGGGGGGAGTGATACAAATAATTGATGCTTTATTAGTAGTGATCCCAAGATATCTTTGTCAGTTTGTATTACAAATCACTAAATTAAATAAAAATCATTTCTCCTTATTGTGCATTTTCAGTGATCAATCATTCAGATGAATAATGATATTGTCTTGGAATAGTGTGTTAGCAAGGGAAGTGGTGAGAAATAGTTGGATTCTGGATTTGTTTGGAAAGTGGAGACAACAGGAATTGCTGACAAATCATGTGAAATGTGAGGGAAAGGAGTGAAGGATGTCTCTAAGATGTTTGATCAACTAGAAGAATGGAGATGCCATATACTAGGTTGAGGAAGCCTGAGAGAAGCAGATTTACTTGTCACCAGCACGTATGTGTGTGTCTGTGTAAAAACACCAATTTTAAGAGTACAGCTTGATGATCTTTAACAAGTGGATCCAGCTGTGTAAGTACCACCTTAATCAAGATATAGAACGTTTACATTACTGCAAAAACTTTGCTTATGCCCCTTTGCAAGCAATCTCTTGTGATCCTCTAGCCCTAGGAAACCACTGATCTGTTTTCTGTCATATTTCAAATTTCATATAAAGGAATCATACACTATGTGGTCTCTCTGTGTTGCTTCTATCACTTAGCATAATAATTTTGAGATTCATTTTTGCCTATATTAGTAGTTTGCTTCTTTTTATTCTTGAGTGGTATTCCATTGTATCAATAAAACAATTTGTTTATGCATTCACCAGTTAGTGGACATTTGGGTCCAGGTTTTAGGTCTTTTGAATAAAGCTGTTATGATTATTTGTTGGCATACGTTTTCTGTTGTGTAGGTATTGAAGAGTGGGATTATTGGGTTATTTGCTAATTATATGTTTAACTATATAAGAAACTTCCATACTGTTTACCAAAGCGGTACTACTATTTGCAACCCACCAGCAGTGTATGAGGATTCCGATTATTTCACATCCTCACCAACACTTGATATTGTTAGTCTTTTAATTTTAGTTATTCTACTGGGAATGTAGGGATACCTTATTATGGTTTTTATTTGAATTTCCCTGATGACTAATGATATTGAATACCTTTGTATTTCAGTATTTGCCATTTGTATATTTTTGGTGATGTATGTTCATACTTTTTGTTAATTTTGAAAATTGGATCATTGACTTACGGAGTTATAAGTTCTTTATATATTTTGGATATAAGTTCTTTATTTGGTATATGTTTTGCAAATAATTTCTCCCAGTTGTGGGGCACCTTTTCATCTCTTCACAGTGTCTTCTAAAAAGCAGAGGGTTTTAGTTTTGATGAAATACAATTTCTCAATTTTTCATGATGTGTGGTTTTTGTTTCTACTAAGAGATCTTTGTCAAGCTCAAGGTTACAAAGGTTTCTCTGTTATGTGTTCTACTAGGTGTTGTATACTTTGGGCTCTTATGCTCAGATCTGTCATCCATTTGAGTTAATTTTCATATATGGTGTGAAGTAAGGGCTGAGTTTTTTTGCGTGTGTAAAGAAGATTGGCAACAGTGCCAATCTTCCTCTTTGTGCATGAGGAAGATTGTTCCTGAGCTAACATCCCTGCCACTCTTTCTCTATTTTGTATGTGGGATGCCACCACAGCATGGCCTGATGAGCTGTGTGTAGGTCCACACCCGGGATCCCAACCTGTGAACTCCGGGCCACCGAAGCAGAGTGTGCAAACTTAACCACTATACCACTGGGCTGGCCCCAAGGGCTGAGATTTTTTTAAAAAAATAAACATCCACTTGTTCCAGCAACATTTGTTGAAAAGATTTTCCTTTCCTCATTGAATTTCTTTAGTACATGTGTTGAAAAGTCACTTGACCATCTACGTATGAATCAATCTTTGGACTCAATTCTGGTCAATTGATGTATATTATGCTTACTCCAATGCCACTCTCTGTTGATTACTGTAGCTTTATAAATCAGGCAGTGTAAGTCCTCCATCATTTTTTCTATTTTAAAAAATTTTTGGACTATTCTTGGTTCTTCACATTGCCAATATAAAATTTAGAATCAGCTTGCCAATTTCTTTAAAAATAAAAAGCCTCTAGGGATTTTAATTGGGGTTGTATTACATATGTAGAGAGGAAAGTTGAATCCTTAACAATATTGACTCTTCTAACTCATGGACATGGTGTATTTTAGCTTTTCTTTTTAAAGATTGGCACCTGAGCTAACACCTGTTGCCAATCTTCTTTTTTTCCTTCTTCTTCTCCCCAAAGCCCCCCAGTGCATAGTTGTACATTCTAATTGTAGGTCCTTATGGTTGTGCTATGTGGGATGTCACCTCAGCATGGCTTGATGAGCAGTGCCATGTCTGTGCCCAGGATCTGAACCTGCGAAACCTTGGGCTGCTGAAGTGGAGCATGTGAACTTAACCACTCGGGTAGGGGGCTGGCCCCTCAGCATTTATTTAGGTCTTCAACTTTTTCAGCAGTGTTTTGTAGTTTTCAGTGTACTGATATTATGTATAGTTTGCTAAATTTATTCCTAAGTGTTTCGTATTTCTTATGTAATTGTAAATGGACTTTTGTGGGTATTTCTGTAGTGTAGTGGTTATCACATTTGCTGGGAAACAGCATTTTAAAATTTCAATTTACAATCATTGATTGCTAATATATAGAAAAACAATTGATTTTTAATATTGAACTGGTATCCTGCAACTTTGCTAAACACACTTACTAATCCTTGTAGCTTTTTGCTAAACACACTTACTAATCCTTGTAGCTTTTTGGTAGATTCCTTCTTATTTTCTATGTGCTATGCTCATGCTAATAAATGTTCTTCCTTTTCAATCTGTATAAGTTACTTATTTTCTTTGTATTATTGCAGTGGTAGGATCTCTGGTATAATACTGAGTAGAAGTAGTGAGAGCAGACTTTCCTGCCTTTTTTTCTTACTTTAGGAGAGAAGTCTCCGATCTTTTGATTAATTACTACATTAGTGGTATGGTTTTTAGATGCCTTTTATTAAGTTGAGGATATTCACTTTTATTCCTTGTTTGCTAAGAGTTTTTTTCTTGAATGATGTTAAATTTCATCAAATAGTTTTTCTGCATCTATTGATATCATTTGTTCTTTTAGCTTTTTTTGGTTTCTTAATATGGTGACTGACATTGATTTTCAGATGTTAAACCACTATACCATTCTTAGATAAACCCTATTTGGTCATGATGTAGTATCCTTTTAATATATTGTGGAATTGATTTGCTAAAATGTTATTAAAATTTTTATGTTTATGGTCAAAAGAAATATGGACTATAGTTTTCTTTTCTTGTAATGTCTTTGTTTGGTTTTGCAATCTGGGTAATGGTAAAATGATTTGGGGAGAGTTTCATCCTATTCTATTTTCTGTAAGAGTTTGTGTAGAATTAGTATTATTCCTTTTTAAAATGTTTGGTAGAGTTTCACCAGTGAAACTGTCTGGTCCAGGGGCTTTCTTTGCAGGAAAGATTTTTGACTATTGCATTTATTTTCTTTAATAAATGTTAGGGATATTCAAATTATGCATTTGTTTTTGAATGAGCTTTGGTAGTTTGTGTTTTTAAGGAATTTGTCCATATCATTTAAGACGTTAAATTTATTGGCATAAAGTTGTTCATTATATTCCCTTATTATTCTTTTTAATGTTTGTGATATCTGTTGTGTCTCCTCTTATCTGATGAGTTATTTGTGTCCTCTCTCTTTTTCTTGTCAGTCTGACTAGAGATTAATGGGCTAATTAATTTTATTGATCTTTTCAAATAACCAGTTTTTGTTCCCTATTTTCTGTTTTATTGATTAATGCTTTATTTGTTAAATTCTTTCCTTCTTTGGGTTTTATTTGTTCTTGTTTTACTAATTTCTGAACATGGAAGAATAGATCATTGAATTGAGATTGAGACCTTTATCTTCTTTGTTTTTTAAAGTTTTTGTTTTCCCCTCCAGAGCCCCAGTACATAGTTGCATATTCTAGTTGTTAGTCCTTCTAGTTCTTCTATGTGAGCCGCCGCCACAACATGGCTACTGACAGACAATTGGTGTGGTTCTGCGACTGGGAACTAAACTCAGGCCACCAAAGCCATGAGTGCGCCAAACTTTAACCACTAGGCCATCAGGACTGGCTCATCTTTTCTTCTTCTTCTTTTTTTTTTTTTTAAAGTATTTGTTATTATTAATTTCCTTCTAAGCCAATAGTTCTCAAACTTTGGTATGCATGGGAATCACCTGGAGGGTTGTTAAAATAGATTGCTGTGCACTAATCCCTGATTTTTTTTTTTTAAAGATTTTATTTTTCCCTTTTTCTCCCCAAAGCCCCCCGGTGCATAGTTGTATATTCTTCGTTGTGGGTCCTTCCAGTTGTGGCATGTGGGATGCTGCCTCAGTGTGGTTTGATGAGCAGTGCCATGTGCCTGCCCAGGACCCGAACCAACGAAACACTGGGCCGCCTGCAGTGGAGTGCACGAACTTAATGACTCGGCTGCGGGGCCAGCCCCTCTAATCCCTGATTTTTTAATTCATTATGTCAGGATCGGTGCCAGGGAATTTTCATTTTTAAAAAGTTTCCAGGTAATGCCAAGTGCTGCTGTCAGGGAACCACCCTTGTGAATGGCTGATTTAAGCACTGTTTTAGCTGTATCCCACACAATTTGAAATGTTGTATTTTTCTAATTTTCTTTGTGACTTTGTCTTTGGCTCCTGAGTTGTTTAGTAGTATTTAATTTAATCCAAATATGTGACGATTTTAAAAAATATCTTTCTTGTCATTATTTCTTATTTAATTCTATTATTGTCGGCGACTATTTTTTTTGATTAAAAAATTTTGTGAGTCTTATTTTCTGACCCAGAATATGGTCTGTCTTGATGAATGTGAAATGTGAATTTGAAAAGGATGTATATTCTGCTGTAGTTGGTTGGGGTATTCTATAAAGGCCAATTATGTTATGGCTGATGGAGTTATTCAAGTCTTCTAGATCCTTGCTGATATTCTGTTTAATATTTTCCTTAGTTACCAAAAGACTAGTATAGAAAGCTCCAGTTATGATTGTGGATTTATCTATTTGATTTTTCAGTTCTATCAATTTTTGCTTAATACATTTAGATGTTCTGTTATTAGGTGTTGACATGATTAGAATTGTTAGGTCCCCATAAATTGTCCTCCTTCCCTCCAGGTTTCCTGCTGTTATTGTTTCCCTTTTGTCTGAAGAGCTTCTTTTAGCATTTCTTTTAGAGCAGGTCTGCTGGCTAGGGATTATGTTAGTTTTTCTACATCTGAGAATTTCTTTATTTCACATTCATCCCTGATGAATGTTTTTGCTAGGTGTAGAATTCTGAATTATAGTTATTTTCAGCACTTTAAAAAGTGTTGGGACACTTCCTTCTGGCTTCCATGGTTTCTTAGGATAACATAACAGTACTTGAACTGTTGTTCCCCTGTAGCTAATTTTTAGTTTTTCTCTAGCTGCTTCTGAGTTATTTTATTCATCTTGAGTTTTCAGAAATTTTATTGTGATGTGCTTGGGTGTGAATTTTTGGGAATTTATCCTGTGTGTGGTTTGCTCACCTTCTTGAATCTGTAGACTATTCATTTATTAATTATGCATTTCAAAAAAATTCTTGTAGAGCTTACTCTAGTGTTTACAATACGCATCTTTAGCTAATCAGTTTCTACCTTTCAATAATGTTCTACCACATTGCATGCAGTGTCAGAACCTCAGAATAGTGTACCTGCATTTCTTTCTTTTTCCTTTGCAACTAATATCATATCTCATATGTTATAAACACCATAATAAATTCTTATAGTTTTTTGTTTTCAACAGTAAGTCATCATTTTATTGAGAGAAAATGAGAAATGATGCCTTATATATTTACCCACGTATCAATAATTTCCTGTACTCTTCATTCATCTATGTAAGTCCAGCTTCTATCTGGTGTCAACTATCATTTTCATTCAGCTCAAAGAACTTTCTTTGTCATCTCTTGTAGGGCAAGTCTGGAATAATACATTCTTTCTGCTTTATTTTTGGTCTGAAGAAAGTTTTGTTTCTCTTTCACTTTTGGAAAATATTTTGCTTGGTGTAGAATTCTACTTCAATAGTTATTTTTTTGTTTTGGGTGTAAAATTCTAGGTTGACAGATTTTTCCCTTCCCAGGAGTTTAAAAATGTGACTTCATTGTCTTCTGACTTGCATGGTTTCTCATGAGAAGTCAGCTGTCATTCTTATTTTTGTTCTTCTGCTTGTTTGTCTTTATCACTTCATACTCTTCATTAGCATGGGTTTCCTTATTTCTTTATTTTTTTTCTTCTTGTTTTCCGTTGATCTTGCTTGAGTGGATTTATAGAGTTTGTTAAATTTGAGAAACTATTTCTTCAAACATTGGTTCTGTCTACCCTACCACTGCCACATTTCTGGAACTCTTATCCCACTAGATTACATTGTTTGATATTTTAATACAGATTCCTGCTACTCTACTCATTGTTTCTCAGGTATTTTTTGTTTGTTTGTGTGCTTCATTTTGGATGGTTTCTATTTCCAAATCTTAGGTTCACTGTTCTTTTCTCCTGTAGTGTCTAATCTTGTGTTAATTCTATTCAATGTATTTTTCATTTCCAGGAGTTCTGTTTGAGTCTTTTTTATCTTCCATTTTTCTCTTATCATGTTCATATTTTCTGTAACATTATCGAAGATATTTAAAATATCTTTTTAATGCATTCTTTTCTTCTAATTCTATCTTCTGTGTTATTTCTGGATCTCTTTCTATTGAGTGATTTTTCTTCTTCTTATAGGTCATATTTTCTTTGCCCTCTATTCTTGTTAATTTTTAAACGCATTTTGAATATTGTGTGTTTTTACTTTGTTGGGTGCTGGATTTTGTTGTATCCCTTTAAAGAGTGTTGGATTTTATACTGACATGCAGTCAAGTTACCTTGTACCAGTTTAAACATTTTGGGTGATTGCTCCTGAGATTTGTTAGAGTGGATCTAGAGCAACTTTTAGTTTATGGCTAATTTGTTCCCATACTACAGCCCTTTTCAGGATTTGACCTAATGCCTCCTGGAGTATGAGGTCTTTCTTCTATGGCTGCTTGGAGCACAAACTATTCCTAACCCTGTGTGATATGCAAGAGTTATTCAGCCTATTAGTTTTTTGGTGGTTCTTTCCATGACCTCAAGTAGCTTTCTTTTATGCACATGCAGATCAATACTCAGCTAAAGACTTGAGGGAAACTTTCTGCGGATCTCTTGAGCTTTCTCTGTGTGCAGTTACCTCATCTCTGGCATTATCTCCTACAAATTCTAGCTGGTTTGGTTTTCTCAAACTCAGATTTTTCTTTTCTTAAGCCAGTTAGGTCACCAGAATCTGTTTGCAGTCTCTGCTGTTTTGTTCAGTAGCCAGGCATTGCCCCCCAGCAGTATGCTCTGGCAATCATAGGGCTCATCTTGTTTCCTTTTTCTTTTGAATCACAGTCCTGTGCTGACATTGGATCACAGTCCTATGCTGCTTGCTATCCAGTATCATTTTTCATATTTTTTTCTGGCTTTTAAGTTGTTTATGGCAGGTAATTAAATGCTCTAAATTACTCCATCATGGCCTAATAAAGAACTCTTGTTATATTTGAGTCATTTTTCCTTTTGACTTTTACAGTATTATCCTGAGTTTTTTTATATTCATGTATCTGTTTTCATCACTATCTTTTCTCTTTAATGAATTACTTTTGAATCAGTGATTCACTTTTTATAAATTGGGAATATGATAGAGCAATTTGTCAAATTAAAAACGAAATTCATGCATATACAAATAATAACATATAAATGATAAGAAAATACTTTTTCCAAGATGGCCAATATTTTGTTACCTTGAATTTTTACAGAGGCAAACCGATTCCTTGTAGTATGTGCACATTTCCAATTCAAAAATAATATAACAAGAAGGTAAATAGTAGTTAATTTTACTTTTCAAGTTTATCACCTGTATGTGAGCAAAATTATTTTCTTGATTTTTTTATCTCAAACTACCATATCACCTTTGGGTTCCTTGATTGAATTGCTAGTGACCAAACCTTGAGAAATACTGCTGTAGTATTTAAGAGTGCATACTTTGGTATTACAACTGTGTCACATCTCTTACACTTTTAATTTTTTTAATGTTTGACAAGTAGTTGAATCAAGTTTTGTATTTCATGAGGAACTGCCCATTACTAGTAAGGTAAATATATGTATTTTTTAATTAAACTTTTAATTTTGAAAGTCAAATTAAGATTTGCATACACTTGTGAGAAATAACAGAGTGATCCTGTGTACATTTATGCAGTTTTCCTCAGTGGTAACATCTTGTAAAAATACAGTTCAATATCACAACCTTGATGTTGACATTGACACAATCCATTAATCTTATTCAGATTTCTCCAGATTCATTTGTACCCATTTGTGTATGCATGTGTGTGTATGTGTGCCTGCATGTATGTATTTAGCTTTGTGCAGTTTTGTCACATATTGTTTTGTGTATCTACCACCACAGTCAAGATACAGAATAGTTCTATCACAAGGATCCTTCTCTTTGCTCTTTTAAACCACACCCACCTTCCTTCTTCCCTCACTCCTCTCTCATCTCTAGCCCTCGACAATCACTGATCTATTCTCCATTTCTATAATTTTGTCATTTCAAAAATGTTATATAAATGAGCCATTTGCATTTAAGGAATTTTGATATGTTAGTGCCTGAGTCTGCTATTTTATTATTGTTTTCTGTTTGTTTCCTGTTTCTTGTGCTTCTGTTTCTCTTTACTTGCTTCTTCTGGATTCCTTGAACAGTTTTTAGAATTCCATCTTGATTTATTTATAATTTTCTTGAGTGTATCTCTTTGTATAGTTTTCTTAGAGGTTGCTCTGGTTCTTACTGTCTATTAGTATCAACATTTTACCACTTCAAATCAAGTGTGGAAACCTTTCTTTCGTTTACATCCCCTCACATTCCCCACTTTTAAATATCATTGTCTTGAGTATTAAATGATTAGAATTTTTGTTTCCTTCATCAAATATGATTTATAAGCCTCACAGAGGGCAAGGATAGTCTATTCTACATAGTCATATTTCTTCTCTATTTGTTGTTCTTTGCTCATGCTCCAAAACTCCTTCTTTTACCATTTAATTTCTGTTTGAAGAATTTCCTTTAGCCATTCTTTAAGGAGAGGGCCACTAAATTCAAAGCCTTGTTTCTTTTTCATCTGAGAGTCTTTGTTCCCCCTTAATTCCTGAAGGATAGTTTTGCCAGAAGTAGAATTCAGACCTGACAGTTCTTTTTTTCCCAGCATTTGAAAAATGTTGTGCTACTTCCTTCAGACCTTTATAGTTCCAGAGGAGAAATCCACTGTTATTCAAATTCACATTCCCCTGTGGGTAATGTATCATTTCTCTCCAGCTGTTTTCAAGATCTTTTTTCTTTGTCTTTAGTTTTTAGAAGTTTACTTATGATGTGTCTTGGCATGAATTTCTCTGAATTTATTCTATTTGGACTTCTCTCAGCTTTTTGAATCTGTATGTTTATGTCTTATTTAAAATTTGGATGTTTTCAGCCGTCATTTCTCTAAATACTCTTTCAGTCCCATTCTCTTTTTCCTCTTATTCTGGGACTCCAATGATATAAATGTTGGATCAATATTAATTGTCCCAAGACTCTGTTGACTTTTTTTCAGCCCGTTTTCTCTGTTGTTCAGATTGGGTAAATTTTATTGATCTGTCCTCAAGTTTACTATTCTGTCCTTGATCAGCTCCACTCTACTATTGAGCCTGTCCATTCAGTTTTTATTTGTTACTGTATTTTTCTGGGTTTGTTTTTTTTCAAATTTCTTTCTTTCTTTTTTTTTTTTTGGTGAGATTTGTTTCAAGGGAACATGTAATCGCTTTTTGGATATTTTTATCATGGCTACTTTAAAATTTTTGTCAGATAATTTCAACATCTCAGTGTTAGTGTCACTTGATTGTCTTTCCTCACTAAAGTTGTGATTTTACTGGTTCTCCATATGACAAGTAATTTTTTATTGTATCCTGGATATTTTGGCTCTTATATCAGGAGTCTTTGCATCCTATTTAATCTTCTATTTTAGTAGGCAGTCACTCTGTTTAGGTTTAGCATTCAGGTCTTGTGGTGAGATCTCCCTTTCCAGTCTCAGGCCTGGTGGGGAAGAGTTCCTCTTCCCCTCTCTGCTTGTTGTAAGCAGTGTTTGGTGGATCCCTCTTGCTGGTGCTGCTAGGATCATTTAAGGTTGTCCAAGGGACTCTTGTTCAATTTGAGGGAGGAATAAGCCTACCTGAGTTGCGTTTCATTGCTAGGTTGGAGGTTGAGAAATGCTGGACCTAAGTAGCCCTCTTCTGTTGGGTGGAGGATCATGAGACACCCATCCTCTGGTCCTGGAGTCCCTAACCAGTCTGTCTTTCTCTTTACACCTTTCAGATTTCTCCTTTGGTTGTCTCTTAGACTATTTCCAGGGTCTGTTATTGTATTTAGTGGTGAGGAGAGGGAGAAATTAGTCTACATCATCTTGTCCCTCTTATTAACTTGTAAACTTTTGATGGGTTACTTAATTTTTCTAACTCTCAGTTTCCTCAGCTGTAAAGACGGGATGGCAATAGTAACCTTTCAAAGGGTTATTACTAAATGAAATAATGAGGTACTTCCTGAGACATAGTATATGCTCTGTTAGATAATGATGCTACTTCTGATCGCAAGGTTGTTTCTTGCATTGTTTTTAAGAACAAATTGAAACCCAAATGATTCACAATGTAGAGTTATTTAAGTAAGTTATGTACCATCAGTACAATTGAATTTAGCTGTTAAAAAATGACAAATGGGACATGGAATGTGCCCCAAATATTTTGTTAAGTGAAAAAATAGTAAAATAGTGTGATTTTTTTGTACAAGTATTTATAGGTATGTATGTACATGTAGATCATTTACATGTGTTTTGTATACGTGTAATGAAATATTCAGAACTATAGTTTGAACATAACAAATTGTGCAAAATACCTCTGGATAGTGGGCTGAGGTAATGTTCACTTTTACGTTATACACCTCTTTATTACTACAACATTTTTTGGTAAGAAACATTTTATCTTTCTTTATTAAGAGAATGAATAAAAACATGAAAAACATTCAGTTTGGCTATATATGTAGTTTTCATAGGTGGTTAAAAATATTAATCAAATTATTTCTGATAAGTTATTAACTTCATTCTTTGGAAATTACCTCTAAAATGTAACGTCCATTAGTTACAAGAATTCTCTGAAATTTCTTCACACATATTTAGTTTTCTCAATGTAAAATTGGCTTTAATGACTCCTTTATGATACTTCTATATTTTATGACCATTGAGGTATCACTTTCTTCACTTTAGAACTGTGTAAATGTGAAGAATTTTTAAGCATCAGCTTTATTTTCTATTACTTGACTTGAGTATTTTCAATGAGCTCTCTAGGATGCCAGAGTTTAGGTGACGAATTAGAAGGAAGATGGAGGTGTGGTCTGGGTGGATATTTAAAGACTAATGACAGATTTCTATATAGTTGCTCTTTATAATCTAAATTTTGTAAGGCCAAGGATCTATGTTTTTTATCTGCATATTCTTAAAAGCATGCCTTGCATGTGATTGGTGCTTGTATTCGTAAATTTGTAGTAGGAAATAAGAGTTCCTTCTAGATAGATCAAGCAGAATAGGATTTAATACAGGAAGTTAACTACAAAAGTGCTAGAGACACTGAAATGAGGGCATCACTCAGAAATCTGGAGGCTGCTACAGACCCAGGCTGGAGCCTATGACCACATTTGCCATTGAGTTACTTACTGTAGGGGCCACTGCTATCACTGAGCAGGAGCCACCCTGCTGCTACCTACTGTAGCCACCTGCCTGTTCCTGCTGCTAGAGATGAAGCACAGTGTCTTTCTTCCTTTTGCCTTCTAATTTCTTACCAGTACACCCTTTGATGGAAACTAACGGTAACACAACTGCCAAGGGAGTCTTGGAAATTTAGTTTTTAGGTTTTCACCAGCAATACAAAGTATTCTCTGTGGGACTCATAACTGAGAGATAAAAGATCAGCACCGTTCTAAAAATTGTTAGGGGCAGGGATCACATCTTTTTTAACCTTTGTAGTATCAGTGACTGACTCAGAGCCTGTCACATAGTAGGCTCTCATAAGT
This sequence comes from Equus asinus, assembly GCF_041296235.1. Taxonomy (NCBI): domain Eukaryota; kingdom Metazoa; phylum Chordata; class Mammalia; order Perissodactyla; family Equidae; genus Equus; species Equus asinus. The sequence continues at coordinate 16,850,248 of NC_091791.1, read as the reverse complement.
TATTTGTTAAAACTTTTTTCCAGGGTTATTTACAAATACAGAAATGTATGTGAGAATCAAATTTTCTTTTTTCTCTTGTACATACAAATATTTGGCATTTTCAGTGTTTAATTTATTAATCTAAAGAAAGACCTGTCTTACTCAACGTTAACCCTAGCACCGGACATAGTAACTAGCACATATTTAATAATTGTTTCTTGATTAAATGAATATTAGGTATACTTTACTCATAAAAATGTGGTGTTAGAATTACCTTGTTGGTAGTTTGGTGATTTATTAGTTATATTTTTTAATACTACTTGAGGTTCGTTCATGGTTTATCTTCTTTTTCTTACAGCATCAAACACTTGGCTTGTTCCAGAAACTAAAGGAGCTATTGTTCAAGGTGGATATGGCCACACCAGTGTGTATGATGAAATAACAAAGTCCATTTATGTTCATGGAGGCTATAAAGCATTACCAGGCAATAAATATGGATTGGTAGATGATCTTTATAAATACGAAGTTAACACTAAGACTTGGTGAGTAGATTGGGCAGAAGTATGATGAGAAAATTTGTCACTATTATGTTCTATATTTGTGGTATTTATTAAATATTTTCAGTGAGACATTCTTGGCCTTTTCACATCTTTGTTTCAACTGATGATATTCTATTATGTAGCAAAGGCACAAAACAATACATTTTCTAGGTAGCCATCATTACTGTAAATGATCGACTTTAAAATCGTTTCTGATCCTGTAGATATACTTAACTCTCTATGCATTACTTATAAATGCTGATATCATGTTTAATTCAGATGAGCAATTTTGCTTACCAATAAACCAGAATTTGAGCTTTGATATTCTATGTCCTGGGATTTGTTTTTCTATACTCACATTTTGTTGTCATTTGTTAATTTTAAAAGCCTTTCTTCAGTTTCATCATCCAGTCTCTTGTGAAATGCAAAGCTTGTGGCATTTAGATAGATTTTTCTTTTTGTTGTTATAGACAATGCTACATTGTACATCTTGTACTGGTCTTCTCATGCACATATCCAAGAGTTTTTCTAGGGTATGTACTTAAAAGTGAAGTTGCTGTGTCTGAGCATATTCACATCCTCAGCCTTACTGTGTGTTGTCTAATTGCTCTTCAAGTCACTTCAGTAATATATACTTCCACCAGCAAGGATTGAGTCCCTGTTTCTTCATATTCCCACTGGCACTTGGTAATTTGAGGATATTTTCCTTTTGCCAACACAATGGATGTGAATGGTATCGTATTGATATTTTAATGTGCATACCCTGAGTACTATTGTGAATAAGCATCTTTTTATGTGTTCACTTGTGGCTTGTGTTTCCTGTTTAGTGAATTACCTATTCATAACCATAATGTTCTCTTTATGTTTGAAATATTATTCATTTGTTGATTTTTCTAGGTATATGAGTTTGAAAATAGAATTTTTGTTGTCTTCATTTCCCTTTGTAAAAGGTGGGATGTGACTCCTTTGTTATTTTGAGATGCTACACATTCTTTTAAACTTTTAGCGTGAAATTACTTTATGTGTGTAAGGGAAATACAGTTTTCCACTAAATTGTGTTTTGTTTTGCCCTCTTCACTTTCCATCATATATTCTAATTTTTACTTTATTTGAAAAAGAATGATGGAGTTAAAAAAATAAAACTTTTCCTTTGTATGATTTTGTTAATTTTCATTATTTTTTTAGTCTAATAAAATGCAGTATTATTCTTTATAGTTTTATAAATATCAAAATCAATAAATTATTTTTTAATTTTATATAATTTATACATTGCATTATATTTCCTATTTTAATCTTTTTTATCGTTTTCTCTTTGACTTTTTGATAGCAGGAGGAATTGTGGTGTAGTGATTAAGGCACTATCATTCTGCTTAACTTATTTTTGCCTATATTACAGATGTTGTATCACACCAAAAGGGAAAAGATAACTGCTTTTTCATGAAAGAAGCAGCATAGTTTCCAGTAGTAATAATAATGGGTATAGTAATGGTCAGGGAGGTATCTTAACAGAAGTGAATGGATAGGAGAGGCATGGGTATTATTCGAATAAAGTCAAAATGAGAGGATTGTTGCTCATCACTTGAATGGAATTTGCTCAGATTTTACATGCTTCCCTGCCTGAAAACTTTCCACAGTGAACTTTTGCATAGGAAAAGGTAATTATCACTGTTGGCAATTTTAGTATATGCACAAATAACATTTGATACTTGTTCCTTAGGAGAATTTAGTGAAATAATTGGTAAATTATTTTGAGCACCTCATTAGGTCTATGTTTTTATATATATATGTTTATATATATATATGTTTTATATATATATAATGCTTTAATATTTTACTACATCCTATATTTTTTCAAAAGATCAGTAAAATTATCAGCACTAAAATGGTATTTTCCTATCCTTAAAATGTGTAGCATTCTTAAAGTTTTGATGCTTTTTGTTAGTTAAGTTTTCAAATTTGCTGTTGTATATAGATTATAGTTTAAATCAGGTTTATTTGTCAAATGTGATGTAATTTTAAAATGTCACTATTTTGTGTCCATTGTGCAGATAAATTTTAAATTTTTACCACCTCAGAACTGGCTTAACTTTTTAGTAGATAGGCTAGTTTGTTGAGATATTAGTAAATGTGTGTTTGGAGGAATTTTCAGTCGTGAAATGGATTATTTTGGACTACTATTTCCATTGAGAAAAGTTAGAAATTACATCTTTTTAAGACATCAGAGCCCTATCAAGGTAGTGAGAATTTGTGGTCAAGAACTAGGAGAGGTAGAATGTCAAGGGAGATAAGATTGACCTTTTGTCCAACTTTTGTCCTTGAGACAATTATAAATCCTGAAAACTGACTATGAAACAGAGCAGAGCTTTTGTCAATCAGTATGGAGGACCAAAATTGGATTTCATGTGTGCCAGGGAAGACAGGCCTTGGTACATGCTTAAGGATTAAGTCTGGCCCCTAAAGTTCTAAACCTATTAGTAAGGATAAGCCCACCTTTGTATCATCACAGTCTTTAATTCAATTATGGTTATCTGCCCATACCCTAACTAGCCAGCAGAGCAAAAGTAAATGCTCTCTTGAGGAAGATAATATCATATAGAGTCTCAAATTATTTCTTCAGTCTATCTTATGCAGTATCTGATACAAAATAAAAAACAATAAGGCTTAGAAAAAGACAAGATAGTTAAAAAAACACCTCTTAGAAGCATATTTACAGCTTAATGGTGTTTTTACACAAAAACTTTAAGATAATTAGGATTTTATGACAAAGAAATTAAAATACAAAGTAGAAAATATTAGCAGACAACTGGAAACTCTTACTAAAGAATCAAATGGAAATTATAGAAATGAGAAATATGTTAAATAAATTAAGAATTCCTCAGATGGGTTTAACAGCAGGTTAGACACAGCTGAGGAGGGAATTAATGAAAGAGAAGATAGGTCAGAAGGAAATAGCCCCACTGAAGTAAAGAAAGACAAAGAATGAAAAATAAAAGAGAGAAAGAAATGAGAGACATGTGGAAATGGTGTAACATTCATGTAACTGGACTCCAGAAGAAGAGTGAGAAAATAATATAGAGCACTATTTGCAGTCTTAATGACTGAACACTTTCAAAAATGATGAAAGACATCCAAGCCACAAGTTGAAGAAGTTCTATGAGCACCAAGGGGGATAAGTACAAAGAAACTTACATTTATAAATATCACAGTAGAACTGATGAAATGAAAGCCCAAACAGAAGAGAAAAACTTTAAAGCAGCCAGAGGGAACAAAGGCATATTCTTTTTAAAGGACCAACATTAAAATTGACAGCTGATTTCCTAATTGAAAAAATGGAATCTAGATGATGTGGTGTCTTCAATGACTGAAAAAAAATAATCTCAGCTTAAAATTCTGCGTCCAGTGAAATATCCTCCAAAAATGAAAGCAGGGGCCCACTTGGTGGCACAGCGGTTAAGTTTGCGTGCTCCACTTTAGTGGTCTGGGGCTCACTGGTTCAGATCAGGCGTGTGGACCTGTACACTGCTTATCAAACCATGCTGTGGCTGGCGTCCCACATATGAAATAGAGGAAGATGGGCACAGATGTTAGCTCAGGGCCAATCTTCCTCAGCAAAAAGAGGAGGATTGGTGGTGGATGTTAGCTCAGGGCTAATCTTCTTTGGAAAAAAAAAAGAGAAAGAAAGCATAATAACATTTTCAGAAAAACAAGAATTGAGAGAATTTGACAATAGCAGACCTGCAATTAAGGTAATGCTAAATAAATAAACGAAATGCTACTGAAGTAGAAGAAAAATGATCCCAGATACTGGAAGGAATAGAGAAATAAAAGAGGCAAATCTAAGTGATTACTTAGTATGTAAAACTATAATAATAGAGGCTTAAATATATGCAAAATTTAAATACATGATAATAACAGACATAAGTCAGGAAAGAGGGTAAGTGGTGTTCAAAAGTACTAAGGTCCTCATATTATGTGGGAATTGATAAAAGAACTAATATGAAACAAATAAGAATTTAAGTCAGTTATCTACCTAGAAGACATAAGAGTTCTGAATTTATATGTACCTTATAACACTATATTAAGTAAAGCAAAAATTGACAGAATAAAAGGGGTCAAATCATAGGATATTTTTAACCCAGTTGTCTTGGTAACTGATTGTACAAGGGGACCAAAAAAGCAGTAAAGATATAAAAGATTTGAAAACCACAATTAATAATTTTGTCTTTTTTGATATTTGAGAGCAAATTATCTTATGACTGCCAAATATACCTTGTTTTCAAGTACATATGGAACATTTTCCAAAATTTACCATATGCTGGGTTTTAATGCAAATCTCAACAAATTTAAAAGGATTGAAATCACACAAAGTAATTGACCACAGTGAAATGAACTTAAAAGTGACCACAAAAACTCTAAGATGTCTGGAATTAATAAACTCCTTAAAACTAATTGGTCAAAGAAATTATGCTGAATTTTGAAAATATTTTGTATTGAGTGATAACACATCAAAATGTGTATGATGCTGCCAAGAGGGACATCTAATGCATTTTATTAGAAAAAGAAAAGATAAGTAAATAAAGACAGGAAAAAAGAAGAGTATAAGATAACACAAATTAATGAAATAGAAAACAAATATATAATGGAGATGACTCATATGGCCACCAAAAATCCACAGAGTTGGGTATTTGTAAAGAGTAATAGATAAATACCTACCTAGCTTAGAAACAAAGATTATACTCAAATAACCCATATCAAGAATGAAAAAAAAGACATCACTACAAATCCTATAGACATTAAAGATAATAAGAGTGTATGATAAGCAACTGTATGATAGTAAATTTAAAAAAATCAAATAACCATGTCAAATTTCTAGAAAAGTAAAACTTACCAGAATTGACACATGAAGAGGTAGAAAATTGGAATAGTCTTGTATCAAAGAAATAGAATCTGTGTTTGAAATCCTCTTTCCTTAAAAAACAAACATGCAGGAGCTAGCCCAGTGGTGTAGTGGTTAATTTTGGTGCTCTGCTTAAGTGGCCCAGGGTTTGCAGATTTGGATCTTGGGTGTGGACCTACACAGCTCTCATCAAGCCATGCTGTGGTGGCATCCAACATACAAAATAGAGGAAGATGGGCACAGATGTTAGCTCAGCAACAATTTTCCTCAAGCAAAAAGAAGAAGATTGGCAACAGATGTTAACTCAGGGCCAATCTTCCTCACCAAAAAACCCCAAAAAACAAAAACCATGCAAAAATGACAAAACAAATCCCCAAACCCTTTCGGCCTAGATCACTTTACTAGTGAATTTACCTAAACATTTAAGAAGTAAATATTTAAGAAATAAATAATGCCAATCCTTCACAAACTTTCAGAGGGCAGAAATAATTATCTTGAGATTTATGAGGCTAGCATAACTGATACAAAAATATGAAAAAGATATTACAGATAAGGAATTTATAGTATAATTATTGTAATTATTTAAAAAATCGAGTGAATCCAGCCATTTATGAAAAGTCTAATACAACATATGGGTTCATTCTAAGAATATAAGATACATTAAAAATTCCTAAAATCAGGGTAATGAACACATTAAGAGAATAAATAAGTAAAGCCACATAATCTTCTCAAAAGCTGCAGAGAAAAGTTTAGATAAAATTTAACATATATTCATGCTATAAACTCTGGTAAAGTAAGAATAGAAGCAAACTGTTCATATGGTAAAAGGATTCAAACAAACAGAAAAACTTGATTGCAAACATTATAGTGTAATTTAGAAAAATTTTCATTTAAGATTAAGAATGAGATAAGAAAGCCCACTGTCACCATTTCCATTTCACATTGTTTTGGAATTTCTATCCGGTACAATAAAGCAATTAAAATAAAATAAAATAAAAAAGCTAAATGAATAATAGATTTCTAGAAATAAGGTCAATATAAAAAAACCAAAAATAGTAATTCTATATGCCAGGAACAGTTGGAAAATGATGATTTAAAAGCAAAGAATTTATGTTACCATCAGAATATCAATAACCTAAGGAATAAATACAGTGACATATAGGCAGGATCTTTACACAGAAAACTGTAAAAGCTTATTGTGAGGAACTGAAGACCTAAATAAGTGGAGGATACATTATGATAATTGATTGAAAAACTCAATGTTGTAGAGATGTCTGTTTTGCCCAGATTGATCTATAAATTTAATGTAATCCCAAACAAAATTGCAGCAAGTATTTTTCTTTTAGAAATGGACATGACTATTCTAAAATTTATATGAAAATGCAAAGGACAAATCATAGCTAAAACAAACTTTTAGAAGAATAAACTGGAGAACTTCTCTACCAGATCTAATGACTTATGAAACCACAGTAATCGTATTGTAAAGATAGAGAAGTAGACCAATGCAGCAAATAGGAATTTCACGATAGACCTGTACACTTATGAACTCTTAATTTATGACAATGTTGTCATTACAGAGCCATTTTTTCAATAAATTATTCTGGGCCATTTGGATATACCATTGAAAAAAATGAAATTTGGGCCCTACTTCACACCATACACAAAAATTTGTTTCAAATCAATTGTTGAGCTACATATAGAAGGTAAAATAATAAATATTGTCAAAGATAATGAAGGCAAATATCTCTATATCCATTGGTAATGAAAGACTTTTTAGTTAGGATTTAAATAGTACTCTTAGTAGAGGGAAAATGATAAACTGAACTATATGTATGTATAAAAATATCAGGAAGAAGGTGAAAAGGCAAGCTGTGGTGTGGGAGATATTTGCAACGTATAAACCCAATGAAAGACTCTATTCCTGAAAATATAGAGAAGTACTACAAATCATAAGAAAATGTCACATAACTCAAGAGAAAATGAGCAAGAGACTTGTCCAGGTACCACACAAAAAAAGGATATCAAATGACCAAAATAGATACTTTAAAAGGTGCCCAACCTTATTAGTCACCAGGTCAGTTTAAATTAAGACAATATTGAGGTACCAGTACACATCCACTTAAGTGGTTAAAATTTACAAGACTGCTAATATCAAGTGTGTATAAAGCGGTAGAAGCACTCTGAAAAAGCTTTTGACAGTTTTTGCTAAATTTGAATACACTCAGACACATGTATGTAATATATGTATCCTATGAGATAGTTATTCTAGTTATATAACCAACAAATGCATGTTTGTATGCATTACAGTCACGTAGAAGAGTATTCATGATAGCATTATTTGTAACAGTCAATCATTGGAAATGAATGAAATATCTATTGAAACAGTTCAATAGATAAATTAATTGTATATTCATATAATGGAATGTTACACAATAATCGAAATGAAAGAATTGTCGCTGCATGAATCCATGCAATTGTATCTCACCAAAGTAATATAGACCCAAATAAGCCAGACACAAAAGAATATAGAGTATATGATTCCATTTATATAAAGTTTAGCACCAGAAAAAACTAATCTGTGGTCTTAGAAGTTATGAGAGGGATTACCTTAGGCCAGGAAGAGTTGAGTAGTGATCGGGATGGGCAACAGGGAAGCTTCTGGACTGGTTACACGTGTTCATTTTGTGATGACTCATTAAACTACAGGCTTTAGATTTGTCTACTTTTGGGATGTATGTTATACTTCATAAAAGTTTATTTAAAAATAGAAATCTGTGTTTGATTTGACTTCTCAGGTTTAATATTATGTGCTAGTAGTTTATGATAATTTGGATACTAAAAGAGGGTCAATTTTTAATGTATACTTACCAAAATATGGGTTTTTTCTGCCATTGTTAGAAAGGGATTGAGACATAAACGTTCAGATACAACCAAAGCCATTGCTACTACCCCAATACTCAGGACTAGTTGAGTCTGCTTTCTTTACATTTAAAGAGTAAGAGAAAACAAACATCGTGTATTTATAAAAATCCCCATTTCTCAAAAATGATTCCTTTTATGTTGTTAGGATGTTTTATTAATGGGTATTATCCCTTGCTAAAGGACTTTAACTTTGCTGTAATGGTTTTGAGTACCAGGGCCATTGTGGTCTTGATTTCTTAGCCTTGATAAATGAGGTGTCTCGTAACATTCTTTGCACATACATGTGTGCAGAGCTAACCATAGGAGGCTACGCCTTCACTGTTCTTCTGTGTCGAGGCTTTTCTCTCGTACTAGAGACCTCAGATTTTCTTGACCTGTTGTTGAGGTTCTTCTCTCTATTGTTGTGTTCCTTTAACCTGTGCAGAAGCACAGTAAGTTTCAGCACATAAGGAACATATTAAACATTATCATTTACAACTTACAGTTGTAATTATCAATTTGGTAATTTTTTTTCCAAGTGAGAGAAAAAGATTTCAAGTATGCTTATAGAAATATTGCAAAGATAAGTAGTCAGTCTAATAATTCTTCTGTGCTACTATATTATTTCTATACTTAAAAAAAGTCTTTAAAATGTTTTCATAATTATGCTACATTTGGTTACATGAAATTATTCTAGCTTCTTAAATTTGATATAATGGGAGTTATTTTTACATTAAAATATTCAAAGCTATTTTAATAAATTATTGTTTTTGTGATTTCTCTAAAAATTGAGCTGTCAGACGTTTTAGAAAGTGATACAATTTTATAAATATGTTATTAGTTAACTTACATTTTAGTAAACACTGATGAACATGCTATCATGGTGTTCATCCTTGCTTATTTCTCTGCATAATGAATGTCTGAAATCTTTTCAACAAAAATATTGACTCCATATCAAGCACTGTGTTGAAAATAATCCTAAGAAGTTCTCAATAAGGGAGACACATAGTTTAAATTTTTATGGTACATGTGTATGTGGGAAATAATAGAAACACACACATATAATAAAGAAGTAGTACAATAGAGAGATTTATTAAAATGAACATAAAGTATTTATATAGGCTAAAAAATTGTCTTTATAAACATCACAGTATGTTATGAGATTTGAAATTTTGGAATGTCTGGTTCAAACTGCATATTGATAATTTAAAGAAATACTTATCTCTATAGCTTTATCTTTTAAGGTAATTTTGAGATACGTAGTACTTATTTTCTCCCTAGTTCTCTTTTATAAACTGGGAAATATTGCATATGGACAAAAGACTGTATGAAAGCATGCATACATAGTTTCAGAACAATAATAAAGTAATCACCTTATCTACCTGAACTGAGAAAGAGGATGTTACAGTACTCCCAGAAGCCCTTGTGTGTCCCTGCATTATGGCACTCCCTTTATTAACCCCCAGAGAGGTAACCATTATTCTTAATATTGTGTTAATTATTTCTTTGCTTTTTATTATAGGATGTTTACCCTCCTATATGTGTTTGCAAGCAAACAATTTATTTAGTTTGTCCGTTTTTGAAAGTTGTGTGTATTGTTTAGCATTGTATGCTTTCCTTAGAGACCTTTGTTTTTAAATCAAAACTTTATGTTTTGGAGATATATTTTATGGGGTAAGCAGACAATGAAAATGGAAATAAGTGAAATGTGTTTTAAATGGTAATAAGTGCAATAGAGGAAAAAGAAAGCGTGGAAAGAGGATAGGGAGTTTTACGTTGTTGCCTTTGAATACGGTGGTCAGAGAAGACATCACTGAAAACAAATTTGAGTAAAGACCTGAAAGAGGTTAGAGAGTGAGCCATGCCAGTATTTGAGGGACAGGTGTTCTGGAAAACTAGTGCAGAAGTCTTGAGATGGGAATATGCTTGTCATTGGGAATAGCAAGGGGGCCAGCGTAGTTGGAGTAGAGTGTCTTAGAGTGGGTTGGGTGAAGTAGTGGAAAATGACCTTAGAGTGGTAATTGGAAACCCTGTTATCTAGAGTCATAGGGATTGTTATAAGAATTTTGACTTTTATTCTGATATGGGAAGCCATTGGAGGGTTTTGAACAGAGATGTGAGATGCTCTGATTTAGGTTTTTACAGGATCACTTTGGCTGCTGTGTTGTGATTATGATGCAAGAGGAGAAGCAAGAGGACCATTTAGGAGGCTATTGTAATAATCTAAGAAACACATGATGGCATTTGAGACCAAAGAGGCAATGTGCAGGTGATGAGAATTGGTTAGATTCTGAATATATTTTCAAGGTACAGCCAACAGAGGTTTGATAGACGAAGGGATTGGAAATAGAGTGGAAGAGAGAGAGGAGTGAAAGATGAATCAGGCTTTTGGCCTTGAAGACCTGAAAAGCATGGAGTTGGCATTACTTGCGATGATGAATTTTGTGGGAGGAATAGGTTTTGTGTGGAGGAAGATTAGAAGCTCAATTTTAGATATATTTAATTTGAGGTACATATTACATATCCTAGTGGATATGTTAAATAAGTGGCTGGATATAGGAGTTTGGGGATCTGGACACTGATTTTCTGGTCAGAGAGATAAAAATGACAACTAGAAAAGGAGACTGAGAATGAGAAGTTAACGAGTTAGCAGGAAAACCAGGAAAGTGTGATGTTCTAGAAGCCAAGAGAGTGTTTCAAAGGAGAGAGAAGAAAGTTTGTCAGAAGCGGCTGATAGATAAAATAATATGAAAATTGAGAAATGATCATGGGATCTGGCAAACTGGAATTTTTTGCTGACCTTGACAGGAGAGGTTCCAGTGGGGTGGTAGAATGAATTCTGATTGGCATGGATTGTCATCAGGATGGGAGAAGAGGAATGGGAGAAAAGTACTGGCAAATTTTCTGAGGAGTTTGTTCTAAGGGAAGGAGAGAAATAGAGTTAACAAGGGGTAAGGGAGGTGAGGACAAGAGAGGTGTTTTGTTTCTTTTTTTAAGTTTGGAGAAATAGTTATGTTTACTGGTTGATGAGAAAGATTAAGAAGATGTAAAAAAAAATGATGCAAGAAAGGGAAGAATTTGCTAGAGGGATGTCCTTAACAAAATGAGTAGCCGTGGGATCTAGTGAGCAAATAGAGAGGATAGCATTTCCTAGAGCAGTATAGATATTTTATTCATAGGAATAGGAGAAAAGGCAGGTTATGTGAGCAAAGATGCAGGTAAATGTGTTGACATGGTGAGAGCTTGTGAAAATTTTAATTCTTTTTTTATTTTTAGTGAAATGTGGTGACGTTATCATTTGGGAATGAGAATGGGGGTATTTATTGGAAGTTTGAGGTTTGAAGAGAGAAGATAAAGTATGAAATGGTCTTTTAGGGGGGAGGACGAGTGAGTGGTGAGGGAAGCATGGTAGGATTGCTGGCAGAATTGTTGTCCAGTGGAGAGATGCTTAATGGGTGAATGTAGATCTTTTTTATATTTTCTCTTCTACTGTGGAAGGATATTTGGAATGCACCAATTTTTGCTCTTATTAGCAATTATATTATAAATGTTCTTACCTGGTCTTCCATTGTTTCATATACAAGTTTCTCTAAGCTATTTACTTAATATTATAAATGCTTGGTCATTTATAATAATTAGAAGGGAGTGTCATGCTCAATTTTACCCAACTATAATGTCATTTTACTAATTTATACTCCCACCAGCGGTGAATGGGAGTTCCCATTCCTCTAGAAACTCTCTAAAACGTGGTGTTAATTTTTTGAAATAGTTTTTGCCAATTTAATAGGTATGAAATGGTATCCCATTTTGGTTTTAATGTACATTTCCCTGATTGCTAACGAGGTGGAATATCTTTTCGTGCTTATTGTCCACATTTCTCTCTTCTTGGAAATTCTGCTCAATTCTTCTGCCTGTTTTGTTATTTTTGTACCCTTCTTTTTGATATTAATCCTTCGTTAGTTTCATATTTTGCAAACATTTTCTCTCCTAGATTGTGGATTTTCATTCTGCTCTTTGTATGATGTTGTTTTGAACAGAACTTCTTGCTTTTAATGTAGAAGTGAGCAGTCTTTTCTTTTATGGATTGTACTTTGTGTCTTGCTTAAATAATACTTTCCTATCTCTGTGTTTTCTGCATTTCCCTCCAAATTTTTATAGTTTTACCTTTCACGTTTAGTTTTTAATCCATCTGGGTAGGGTTCCATTTTTTTAAATGTGGAAATCAGTAGTCCCAAAACCATTTAATGAAAGTGCGTTCCTTTCATAGTCTGCAATACGAACTTTTTGTTAGAATTATTCCTAGGTGATTGATATGTCATATACTTTTCTAAATGAACTCTATTGGTTTTCCAAGGACGAAGTAACAAATTACCACAAATTTGATGGCTTAAAAATGACAGAAATTTATCCTCTCATAATTCAGCAGGGTAGAAGTCCTAACGAAATCAAGGTGTTTTCAGGGTGGTGCTCCCTCCAGGCTCTAGGGAAGAATCCTTTCTTGCCTTTTCCAGCATCCAGCAGCTCCTGGCGATTGAGCATTCTTTTGTTGTAACTGCATTCATCACTCCAATCTCAGGCTCTTTCTTCACGTGACCTTCTTCCTGTGTGTTTGTATGTGTCTTCAAATGGTCTTCTTATAAGGACACAAGTCATTGGATTTAGGGCCCACCCTAATCTGGTAAAACCTCATTTTAGCTTAGCTAATTATGTCTGCCAAGACCCTATTTCCAAATAAGGTCGCATTCTGTGGTTTGAGGTGTATATGAATTTTGGGTGATGCTATTCAATTAGTACATTATCTTTTATTCTTTTCTTTATGGGTTGATATATGGAAATGCAATTGATGTCTAATGGCTTCCTGTATTTTAGTAATTTATGTGTAGATGTTTTTCAGTTTTTAACAGTAGATACTCAGATTATCTGCAAATAATGGCAGTTTTGTTTCTTCCTTCCTGGATCTTACAATTTTCATTTTTCTTACGTTATCATTTCAGCAACAACCTCCAGTTCAATGTTGAATAGAAGTGGTGATAACAGGCATCTATTTTTATTCCTGAGCTTTAAAGAAATGCTTTCAGTGTTTCTCCAGTAAGAATGATGTTCACTGTGGGTTTTGTAGATACTGTTATTAAGAAAGTTTCCTCTTTTCCTAGTTTGGTAAGGGTTTATATTTTGAATGGATGTGGGATTTTATCAAAGGCATTTTGGGGGGATGATTATCTGATTTTTCTACTAAATAACTTAATGTGGAAAATTATATTTATTTTATTATTAACACAATTTGTGTTGTCAAACTGAGTCAAAATGTATTACTTATGTTTTGGTTTCCTAATATTTTGATAAGCATTTTTGCATTGATGTTAATATGTGAGATTTGCTCATGGTTTTCTTGAATATTCATGTTAGCTCTTTGGTATTAAGGTTATATTGAGCTCATAAAATGAGGTGGGAGTATTCTTTTTTATACTCTAGAACAGTATGCATAAGATTGGAACTATCTTTTCCTGAATATTTTATGCTAATAACCTTTAAGTCAAGCTGTTAGAAAACAGTTTTTCTTTGTATGTATACTTTTAACTGCTACATGCAGTGTATGTAATGGTTATAAAAATATTCAAATGTTTTACTTATTCTTAAGTTTTGATAAGACATATTCTCAGGAATTTATCCATGAAATCAGTCTTCAGTTAAATTGTTATGAAGATGTTCATAATGTTCTCTTAGAATCTTTAATATCGGCAGCATCTGTAGTTATGTTCGCTTTTAATTGTTTTTTGAGCACTATCTATCTCTCTATCTAATATCTCTTTTTTTCTGAACTAAGAGTGAATTGCCAACATGACGTCCCCTTAACCATAAATATTTTTAAATGTATTTACTAAAAAACAAGGACATTCTCTTACCTAACCACAAAACAGATATAAATTTAGGAAATAACATTGATAGAATTTTATAAACTAGTCTATAGACCTTATTTAATTTTTACCAATTGTTCAAATATCTTTTATTTAAAAAGGAGAACTATTTTGTTGCTTCATTTGGTTTCTCAATAAATTTTGCATCTATGTTCACATGTGAAATTGCCCTGTGGTTTTCCCTTATTAGACTTCCCTTATTAGACTCAAGGTTTGATATTTTTTTTCCTTGCTAGATTTGGGTATCTTTTTCTGATCCAGGATTATATCCAGGATCATGCACACATTCAGTTGTCATGTTTTTTTGGTCTCTTTTAATCTGGAACGGTCTCAGTCTTTCTTTTGAAGAATGCAACAATTTGGGTTTGTCTGATGTTTCCTCATGATTAGACTAAGGTTTCTTGGTTTTTGTAGAATACCAAAATGTTGTGGCCTTCTTCTATGGCTATTTTTTTTTGAAAAAAACACTTTTATTGAGATAAAATTCATATAACATAAAATTCTCCATTTTAACTATTTTAAAGTGTACATTTCAGTGTTTTTTAGTATGTTTATAATGTTATGCAATCATCATCACTAATTCCAGAATATTTCCATCACCTCAGAAAGAAATCCCATACCTTGCTATACTCTCTCCCTTCGTCATGTGGAAATCACTAATCTACTTTCTGTCTCTATAAATTTGCTTATTTGTGATATTTCATATAAATGGAATATACAATGTGTGGTCTTTTGTGTCTGGCTTCTTTCGCTAAGTATAATGTTTCCAGGCTTCATCCATGTTGCAGTATCTTTCAGTCCTTCATTCTTTTTTATGGATGAATAATATTCCATTGTATGAATATACCACATATTGTTTATCCACTCATCAGTTGATGGGCATTCGGGTTGTTTGCACTCGGCTATTATGAAAAATGAGGCTGCTATGAACATTCATGTAGAGGTTAACTTTTATGTCTTGGTTAAAGTGGTTCCAGGTTTCTCCACTGTTAAGATACAAGTTTTCCTTTTTTAATTAATAAACACCATGTGGGGAGGTACTTTTAGACTGTAAGTATTCTGTTTCTCGTTAAACTTTCACCCTGTAGTTTCAGCATCTGTTGATCATTCTTGGAGGAACAATTATTACTACAATGGTTTCCAAATGGTGATATTCTAATTTTATTATGTCTTCTAAATCACCCTGATTTTGATGTTCGCTTATACCAGTATGAAGCGATGGGTGTTTATTGTATTCAGTGTTTTATCATCAGTTACCATTCTTCTTCACGTTGGTGCTCAAAGTGTCCCAGATTTGGTCAGTTTGAGCTGCTTTCACTCAGACTCCTGTGTTCTCTACAAATGTCCACATCATTCTTTGTGCTTTCCTCCACTGTCTGGCACATGTGCCAAAAAAATTCTATTCATATTTTGTACTTTCCCTGCGGGAATAAGTCATTTTCTCAAGGAACCCAGATTCCTTTTAGTGGAGAATGGTATTTATAAACCAAGATTAGGGCACTAAGTATGTGTGTATATTGCTTTTTTGATGTGTTTACAGGCCCTCTCAGAAGTTAGGGCCAGAAAATATCTACACACACACGTCTATATGTATTTCTAGAAATAGATATATGTCTCTACCTCTCTGTATCTGCCTGTGTGCCTGCCTCAACCCTGTCTAGGTAAACTGCTTAATGATGCAGTACAACATCACAGGATTTATTCTAGCCTTCCTCTCTCCAAATTTGTAAATCCCTTCTGACAGGGAGAAACCTGGATCCCATTTTACACTTCATATATTTTTTGAAAATATCTGCATACTAGGTACTAGGGGCTGGGTTTGTTTATTTCAGTAAAGATACTATATCTGGAAAAGCAACTGCAATTTTTATCACCACCATTTTCTTTTCTTGTTGTTGTTTGTTTAATTAATTGACTTTATTTTTTAAGAAGAGTTTTAGGTTTACAGAAAAATGAGTAAAAAAGCACGGAGTTCCCAAGTATCCCCATAGCTACCCCACTCCAAGTCCCGCTATTATTAACATCTTGCATTAGCATGGTACATTTTTTATAATTAATGAGTCAATACTGATACATTATTACTAACTAAAGTCCATAGTTTATGTTAGGATTCACTTTTGTGTTGTAGGTTCAATGGGTTTTCACATATGTATAATGACATGTTCCGCCATTACTGTATCATAAGAATAGTTTCACTGCCCCCAAAAATCTCTTGTGCTTACCTATTCATCCCCCTGTGCCGAACCCCTAGCAAGCTCTGATATTTTTAGTCTCCACTGTGCCTTTTCCAAGATGTCGTGTAGTTGGAATTGCACAGTATGCATCCTTTTTTAGATGCTTCTTTCACTTAGCAATATGCATTTAAGATTAAGCCATGTCTTTTCATGGCTTAATAGCCCATTCTTTTATCGCTGAATAATATTCCATTATATGGATGCACCACAGTTTGTTTATCCACTCACCTACTAAAGATCGTCTTGGTTATTTCTAAGTTTTGACAATTATGAATAAAGCTGCTGTAAACATGCATGTGCAGGTTTTTGTGTGGACATAAGCTTTCAGTTCTTTTGGGTAAATACCAATGAGTGCAATTGCTGGGTTGTGTAGTAATAGTATGTTTAGTTTTATAATAGTGTGATAGTTTTGTAAGAGTGGAATTTTTCATTTCCACCAGCAATGAGTGAGAGTTCCTGTTGCTCTACATCCTTGATAGTATTTTGAATGTTAGCCATTCTAATACGTGTGTAGTGGTATCTCATTGTTATTTTATTTTTTATTTATTTTATTTTATTTTTTTTGAGGCGGATTAGCCCTGAGCTAACTACTGCCAGTCCTCCTCTTTTTGCTGAGGAAGCCTGGCCCTGAGCTAACGTTTGTGACCATTTTCCTCTACTTTATATGTGGGATGCCTACCACAGCATGGCATGCCAAGCGGTGCCGTGTCCGCACCTGGGATCGGAACCAGCGAACCCCGGGCCAGCGAGAAGCGGAACGTGTGAACTTAACCGCTGTGCCACTGGGCCAGCCCCTCATTGTTATTTTAATTTGTAATTCCCTAATGACACATGGTGTTGAGCATCTCTTCATATGGGTTATTTTTGCCATCAGTATGTCTTCTTTGGAAAGGTATCTGTTCAGACTTCTTTGCCAATTTTTTAATCAGGTTGTTTGTTTTCTCCTTGTTGAGTTTTGAGGGTTCTTTGTATATTTTGGATACCAGTCCCTTTTAAGATATTTGTTTCAAATATTTTCTCCAAGTCTATGGCTTATTGTTTCATTCTGTGAATAATGTCTTTCACAGAGCAGAAGTTTTAAATTTTAATAAAATCCAACTTATTAATTTTTTTCTTCTATGAATTGTGCTTTTGGTACTATATTTAAAAAATCATCAACAAACTAAAGGTCACCTAGATATTCTCCTATGTTATCTTCTAGGAGTTTTATAGTTATACATTTTACATTTAGGTCTATGGTCTATTTTGAGTTAATTTTTTTTTTTTTTTTAAAGATTTTATTTTTTCCTTTTTCTCCCCAAAGCCCCCTGGTACATAGTTGTATATTCTTCGTTGTGGGTTCTTCTAGTTGTGGCATGTGGGACGCTGCCTCAGCGTGGTCTGATGAGCAGTGCCATGTCCGCGCCCAGGATTCGAACTAACGAAACACTGGGCCACCTGCAGCGGATCGCACAAACTTAACCACTCGGCCACGGGGCCAGCCCCTATTTTGAGTTAATTTTTAAAAGGTATAAAGTCTGTCTAGATTTTGTGGGTTTTTTTGTGCATGTGGATGTCCAGTTGTTCCAGCAGCATTTATTGAAAAGACAGTTTTTTCTCTGTTGAGTTATTTCGGCTCTTTTGTAAAGATCAGGTGACTATATTTGTGTAGGTCTATTTCTGCACCATGTATTCTGATCCATTGATCTATTTGTCTGTTCTTTCACCAGTACCATACTGTCTTGATTATTATAGTAAGTCTTAAAGTCAAGTAGTGTCAGTCCTCTGACTTTGTTCTCCTTCAATATTGTGTTGGCTTTTCTGAGTCTTTTGCTTTTCTATATAAATCTTAGAATTATTTTGTTGATATCAACAAAATATATTGCTAGAATTTTGATTGGAATTGCATTGAATATATAGTTTAAGCTGGGAAGAACTGACATCTTGACAACATTGAGTCTTCTCATCCATGTATATAGACTATCCATTTATTTAGTTCTTTGATTTCTTTCATCAGATAGGTCTTACACATATTTTGTTAGATTTATACCTATTTTGGGGTTTTTTTTGGTGCTAATATAGTGTTATGTCTTTCATTTTGAATATTAATTATTCATTGCTGGTATATAAGCAAGCAATTGACTTTTGTATATTAACCTTGTATCCTGCAACCTTGCTAGAATCACTTATTAGTTCCAGGGTTTTTTGTGGTTGTTGGTTGATTGGATTTTCTACATATATGATCATGTCATCTATGAACAGTTTTATTTATTCCTTCTCATTCTGTGTATCTTTTATTTCCCTTTCTTATCTTGTTGCATTAGCTAGCACTTCCAGTACAATGTTGATAGGAGTGATGAGAGAGTATGTCTTGCCTTGTTCCTTTTCTTAGAAGGAAAGCATCTAGTTTATCACCATTAAGTATTTTTTTTTTTTTTGGGTAGGTGTACTTTATGAAGCTGAGGAAGTTCCCCTCTATTCCTAGTTTGCTGAGAGTTTTTTTAATCATGAATGGATGTTGGATTTTGTCAAATGATTTTTCTGCATCTGTTGATATGATCATATGCTTTTTCTTCTTTAACCTAGATGCAATGGTTTACATCACTTGACTTTCAAATGTTTAATCACCCTTGCATACCTGGATAAATCCTATCTGCCTAATGATTAGATTTAAATTTTCGGCTTAAATTTCCCTCTAGTTGCTGAATATTTTCTCCTTGATCCATGTTATTCCTCCGCTGTTCACTAGATAGTGTGTATTTTGTAAAGAGAGATTAGAGACCTGCAGATTTTAAAGAGAATATGAGCTAAATTTTTGTTTAAAAATGTTCAACTTGGAAGTCTTCTATATTTAACATAGTGGAATAATTTTGAATCCTCAAGTTTCTTTTGCAACCAGAAAGGCTTAGGAGAGAATGGGAAGTTAAATTGCTAGATGAAGCCATCTATAGTGATTTATTACAAAAGCCCAATGTTCTTTCTTTTATTACAGCCTTCCTGAGATATTATTCTTATACCACAGAATGCACCCATTTAAACTGTACAAGTCAATGGATTTTGGTGTATTCACAGAGTTGTCCAACCATCACCACAATTTTAGAACCATTTCATCGTCCCCAAAGGAAACCTCATACTTAGTAGTAGTTATTCTCCATTTTACCTCAAACACACAGCCCTAGGCAAGCACTATTCTATTTTCTGTCTCTGTAGATTTGTCTTTTGGACTTTTCACATAAAGAGAATCATATAATATGTGGTATTTTTTTTATGACTGACTTCTTTAAGCATAGGTAAAAGCATGATTTCAAGGTTTATCCATGTTGTATCAGTACTTAATTCCTTTTTGTTGTCAAAAAATATTCTGCTGTATGGATATACCACATTGTATTTGTCCATTCATTTGTATTTATCCAGCCATTTGGGTTGTTTCTACTTTTTAGCTATTATTAATAATGCTTCTATGAACATTTGTGTGCAAGTTTTTGTGTGGAGATACGTTTTCATTTCTCTTGGGTATATATTTAGGAGTGGATTTGTGAGCTCATATAGTGACCCTATGTTTAAACTTTTGAGGAACTGCCAGACTGGTTTCCAAAGGGCTGTGCCATTTTATATTCCCACCAGCAGTGTTTGAGGATTCCAGTTTCTCCACATCCTTGCCAACACTTGTTACTGTCCATTGTTTTGATTATAAACACCCTAGTGGGTATGAAGTGGTATCTTGTTATAGATTTGATTTGTATTTCTGTAATGGCTATTCATATTCAGCATCTTTCCCTGTGCTTATTGGCCATTTATATAGTTCCTTTAAAGAAATATCTATTCAGATTCTTTGCCTGTTATTTAATTTTATTTTTGTCTGTTATTGAGTTATGTGTTCTGTCTATATTCTGGATACAAGTCCTTTATCAGATATATGATTTGCAGATATTTTCTCCAGTTCTTTGTGTTGTTTTTTACTTTATTGACAGTGTCCTTTGAAACTCAAAAATTTTTACTTTTGATGAAATCCAATTTATGTATTATATATTTTGTTCCTCATGCTTTTGATGTCATATCTAAGAATTCATTGCCTAACCCAAGACCAGGAATATTTTCTTCTATGTTTTCTTCTAAAAGTTTTATACTTAATAGCTCTTAAATCTAGTCCTTTTATCCATTTTGAGTTAGTTTTTGTGTATATTGTGAGGGAGGGGTTCAATTTCTTTCTTTTGCATGTAAACATCCACTTGTCCTAGGACCACTTGTTGAAGAGAGTATTTTTTCCTTTCTTCGAATTGGCTATTCTGGTCCCTTGAATTTCTACATAAATTTTAGGATCAGTTTGTCAATTTCAAAAAAAAAAAAAAAAAAAGAAAACTCCAGCTGAGATTTTATAGGGACTTAGTTGAATCTGTAGATCAATTTGGAGAGTATGGTCATTTTAACAATATTTAGTTTTCCAATCCGTTAAAATGGGGTATTCTTCCATTTTCTTAGGCCATCTTTAATTTCTTTCCGCAATATTTTTCTAGTTTTCACAGTATAAGTTTTATACTTGTTTGGTTAAATTTATTCCTAAATATTTTACCCCTTTTTATACTGTTATAAATTGAATTCTTTTATTATTGTTATTTTAGGATTTTTTGTTGTTAGTGTGTAGAAATACAATTGATTTTTGTATATTGTTCTTTTACCCTCCAAACTTGCTAAACTCATTTATTAGTTCTAGTAGCTTTTTGCAAGTTCATTAGAATTTCTATATAGAAGATCATGCCATCTGCAAATAACAAGAGTTTTACTTCTTCCTTTTCAATCTGAATACCTTTTATTTCATTTTCTTTCCTATTTCCCTGCTTCTGACCTCTAGTTGAATACAAGTAGCAAGAACGGACATCCTTGTCTTGATCTGAATTGTAGGGGAAAGCATTTTGTTTTTCACCATTGATTATGATGTTGGCTGTGGTTTTTCTGTAGATGTCCTTTGTATTAGTTTTCTATGGCTTCCATAACAAATTCCACAAACTGTGTAACTTAAAACAATGGAGATGTATTCTTTCACAGATCTGGAGGCAAGAAATCCAAAACCAAGGTGTAGGCAGGGCTGTGCCCCTCCAGAGGTGCTAGGAGAAATTCCTTTCTTTGCTTCTTCCAGCTTTTGGTGGCCATCAGTATTCCTGGCCTTGTGGCTGAATCACTCCAGTCTCTGCCTCCACAGTTACACTACCTGTTTCTCTTCTCTGGGTGTCTCTTATAAGGACACTTGTCATTGGATTTAGGCCACTGAATAATTCAGGATGGTCTCCTCATCTCAAGATCCTTAATTCAACCACATCTGCAAAGACACTTTTTCCAAATAAGGTAGCATTCACAGGTTTTGGGGATGAGGACATGGGTGTATTTTTGGTGGGGCACCATTCAGTCTTTATCAGTTGAGGAAGTTTCCTCTTATCTCTTTTTTGTTGAGTGTTTTTATCGTGATGGGGGTGTTGGTTTTTGTCAAAAGTTTTTTCTACATCTATTGAGATGATCATTGTTTTTTTCCTTTATTCTGTTAATATGGTGTATTACACTGATTGATTTTCAGATGTTAAACCAACCAAGCATTCCTGGGATAAATTCTGCTTGATCATGGTGTATAATCCTTTTTATATATTGCTGATTTTGGTTTGCTAGTATTTTGTTGATGTTTGTGTCTATATTCATAAAAGTAGTTTTCTTGTGATAGCCTTGTCTGGTTTAGGTATCAGAGTTATGTTGTCTTCATAGAATGAGTTGAGTCAAGTCCCATCCTATTCTGTATTTTTGAAGAGTTTGTGAAGAATTCATATTAAGCTTCTTTAAATATTTTGTAGAATTTACCAGTGAAGCCATCTGACTCTCACTTTTCTTTGTGGAAAGTTTTAAAATTCCTAATTCAATCAATTTATTTGTTACAGGTCTATTCAGATTTTCTTGCGTCAGTTTTGGTAATTTGTATCTTTCTAGGATTTTGCCCATTTCATACTGTTGTTTGTATATTTCATAAAGGCTTACAGTTGTGTAGTATTGCATTATAATGCTTTATTCCTGTAAAATTGGTGGTTATGTTCCTTCTTTCATTTCTGATTTTTATAATTTGAACCTTCTCTCTTTTTTTCTTGTTCATTGTATTTAAGAGTTTGTTAACTTTTTGATCTTTTCAAAGAAAGAACTTTTGGCTTTATTGACTTTCTCTATTGCTTTTCTATTCTATATTATATTATTTTCTGTTCTAATCTTTATTTCCTTCATTCTTCCTGCTGTAGGCTTTGTTTGCTCTTTTTTCCAGAGTCTTAGGGTGGAAGTTTAAGTTATTGAGTTTCCATCTTTCTACTCTTTAAATACATATGTCTACAACTATAAATTTCCCTCTAAATTACTGCTTTTAGTGTATTCCATTTGTTTTGATATGTCTTGTCTTCATTTTCACTCATCTCAAAGTATTTTCTAATACATGTGTGATTTTTTTCTTTGACCCATTGGTTATTTTAAAGTGTGGTTTCATTTTCAGATATTTGTGATTTTCACAAATAGCTATTATTGATTGCTAATTGCATGTCATTGTGGTCAGAGAGTATCCTTTGTATGATTTCAATCCTTTCAAATTTATTGAGGCTTGTTTTATGACGTAGCATATGGTCTGTCTTAGAGAATGTTCCATGTTCACTTGATAAGAATGTGTATTTTGATGTTGTTGGCTATAGTGTTCTATATATGTCTGTTAGGTTTAGTTGGTTTATGATATTATTTAGGTCTTCTGTTTCCTTGTTTGTCACATAGTTGTTCTATCCATTTTTGAAAGGAGGTATTAAAGTTTGCTAATGTTATTATTGATTTATCTAATTCTCTCTTTAATTCTGTCAGTTTTTACTTCATTTTTGTAGGGGGTTCTGTTGTAAAGTTGTATATGTTTAAAATTGCTATATCTTCCTGATGGACTGACACTTTTATCAATATAAAATATTGTTATTGAATTCCAGGAGCATGTTTGTTTTAATGTCTATTTTGTTTGATATTTTTACAGCCACTCCAACTTCTCATGTTTATTGTCTGCCATGATATCTTTTTTCTATTAATATATTTCTACCTTTCAAGCTAAAGAGTGTCTCCTGTAAAAAGCGTATAGTTGATACCTATTTTTTTATCCTGTCTCACAGTCTTTGCCTTTTATTTGTGTATTTAATACCTTTAATGTTATTTTGATGTGAGTTTATGTCTGTCGTTTTACTCTTTTTTAAATCTCTCGTCTTTTTGTTACTCTATTCCTTTTTATTCCTTTTTTTGCATTAAGTAAATATTTTCTAGTATAATATTTTAACTCCTTTAATTTTTTTAAAATATGGTTTTTTGACTTACTTTCTTATTGTTGGTTCTAGGGCTTATTATATATCTTAACTTATCAGTATATACCTCAGGTTTATACTAACTTGATTCCAGTGAAGTATAGAAACATTACTTTTACATAGCTCTATTCTCTCTTCCATCTTTTCTTTGTGGTATTATAATTATATATATGACATCCATATATGATGCAAACTCAACAATATATTGTTATACTTATTACTTTATATAAATTTTATATCTTTTAAAGAGATGGAGAGCAAATATATATTTGTTATGTTAATCTTGTTACTGAATATTTTTGTTTACATTTTTTCATTTGTTCCTGTTTATTTGAGTTACTCTTTGGCATTGTTTCCTTCCTTCAACAAAGCTTTGCTTCGATCCATCCCTTTGTGCTGTTATTCTCAAATATATTGCATTTTTATATGTTATAGGCCCAACAATGCAATTATATATGAATTGTTTTATAAAAATTGCTTTTCACACTGATTAGGAAAAGAAAGGAGAACAAATATGTATTCATACTTTGTTTTATAATTACATAATTGCCTTTGATAGCACCCTGGACTGGAATAACTTATCTAAGACTGAACAACTTCCTTTGGTGTCTCGTACGACAAATCTACCAACAAATTTATTAGTTTTTATTCAACTGGTAATGACTTTATTTTCATTTTTGAAGAATAGTCTTATGAATGTAAGATTCTTCGTTGACATTTGTTCTAGCTTTCTTCAGGTATAATTGACAAACAAAAATTATATATATTTAAGGTGTATAATGTGAGGTTTTGAGATACATATGTACTGTGAAATGATTACTATAGTCAAGCTAATTAGCGTAGTCAACATCTTACATAGTTACCTTTTTTGTGGTGTGTATGGTGAAAACAGTTAAGATGTACTGTCTTAGCAAATTCCAAGTGTACAATCCAGTGTTATTAACTATAGTAACCATGCTGCACATTAGATCTCCATAACTTATTTATCCTGCGTAACTAAAACTTGTATACTTTGACCTACATTTCTTCATTTCCCCATCCCCCAGCCCCTGGCAACCACTATTCTACTCTCTGCATTTATGAGTTTGACTTTTTTAGATTCTACATATGAATGATGTTATACAGTATTTGTGTTTCTGTGTCTGGCTTATTTCAGTTAGCATAATGTCCTCTGTACCTGTTGTCACAAATGGCAGGATTTCCTGCTTTTTTAAGGTGGGATAATAATATATATATATATTATTTTCTCTATATATTTATATATTAAATATATAAATTTATATATTTTATGTATATATATACACACACATATATACATTTATATATATAAAATGTTTTCTTTATCCATTCATCTGTGGAGGGACACTTAGGTTGTTTCCATATCTCAGCTACTGTGAATAATGCTGCAGTGAATATGGGAGTGCAGATATACCTTTGAAATACTGATTTCATTTCCTTTGGATATATACCTAGAAGTGGGATTGCTGGATCGTGTGATAGTCCTTGGTAGTTCAATGTTTAATTTTTTGAGGAACTTCCATACTGTTTTCAAATTGCCTATACCATTTACATTCTCACCAACAGTGTACAAGGATCTCTTTTTTCCACATCCTCACCAACACTTATCTATTTTAAGTTTTATTTATTCATGTATTTATTTATTATTTTTTGAATTGAGATATTATTGACATATAACATTGTCTTAGTTTTAGGTGTATAACATAATGATTTGATGTGTGTGTGTGTGTGTATATATATATATAAATATATAGTGAAATTTTTACCATAATAAGTTTAGTTAACATCCGTCACCACACAGTTACAAATTATTTTTTCTTGTGGTGAGAACTTTTAAGGTCTACTCTGTTAGCTACTTTTAAATATGCAGTGTAGTATTGTTAACTATAATCACTGTGCTGTACTTTATATCCCCAGGCCTTATTTATCTTATAACTGGAAGTTTGTACCTTTTGGCCACCTTCACCCATTTTGCCCACCTCCCATTACCCACCTTCAGTAAACACAAATCTGTCCTCCATATCTCTGAGTTTATTTTTAGATTCTACATATAAGTGAGATCATACAGTATTTGCCTTTCTCTGTATGACTTATTTTACTTAGTGTAATATTCTCAAGGTCTGTCCATTTTGTTGCAAATGACAGGATTTCTTTCCTTTTTTATGGCTGAATAAATTCCCCTGTATATATATATATATATATACACACACACACACACACACACCACGTCTTCTTTATCTATTCGTCCATCGATGGACACTTAGGTTCTTTCCATGTCTTGGCTATTGTAAATAATGCTGCACTGAACATGGGGTGCAGATATCTTTTTGAGATAGTTGTTTCATTTCCTTCAGGTAAATACCTAGAAGTAAAATTGCTGGATCATTTGGTAGTTCTACTGTTAATTTTTTGAGGAGCCTCCATACTGTTTTCCCAGTCATGTTCGTTACATTCCCATCAACAGTGCCAAGAGTTTCCTTTTCTCTAGTCCTCACTAATATTTGTTATTTCTTATCTTTTTGATAATAGCCATTCTAAGTGGTGTGAAGTGATATCTCATTGTGGTTTTGATTTGCATTTCCCTGATAATTAGGCATGTTGAGCACTTTTTCATGTACCTGTTAGCCATCTTTATCTTCTTTGGAAAAATGTCTATTCAGATCCTCTACCCATTTTTTAATGGGGTTGTTCTTTTTTTATATTGAGTTTTATGAGTTTTTATATCTTTTGAATGTTATATTTTTGTCCATCCCACTAAGCCAGGCCCAGTGCTGGGAGCCTCCCATTTATTTTCCCTAGAACAGTGCCAGAGTTGTTCAAGGCTATGCAGCTTCTGCCAGTGCAACACAGTTGAGCCAGCTATCTGTGTGTGCTCGTGCATGATCTGCAGAAGCTCAAGTGTGCTGTCTGCAGGGGTGTGTGTGGGGTGCTGGCTACATGGGGGAGGGATTTATGGATTGCCGGGGGCATGCATGTGTTAGTTGGGGTGATTCTGCAGCTGATGCATCCTCTGCAGTTCCTGGGTGAGCCTCTTGGTGGAGTTATGAAGTAGTTAGTGAAAACCTTGGCCCTTTATTCAGTTTTGTGCCCCGGTTGCTTTGACCCCTCTTTTTCCTCCTCTGCGAATCCCCTCATTGTTCTCTATGGAGTGGGAAAGAGGTGGTCTTCTTGGGTGTCATCTCGCTTGGCTATGAAAGCCAGGCACTCACTATGTTCTCACTTTCCTCCATAAGAGAAATTACAGGTCGAAGGGGTCTCTCTTGGCAATGAGCTGTGTTGCCTTGGGGGAGGGGGTGATGTGATAAAGTGAAACTGTTCTTCTTACCCTCTTCAACCCTTTTCTTCTCCGAATTTTTGTTCCAAGTGGTGCTAGGACTTCTTTGCTGGGCTTCTGGGCTCCCACAAGGGTACTCTGGTCTCTGGGTAGTTGATAAAATCAGTGTTTCTGTGGGAGAATGAGGACAGGAAACTGTTATTCTGCCATCTTGTTGACATCACTCTCTGTATTCTGACATTTTTTTTCATTCAGTACTTCACATGTGTTATTCCACTGCCTTGTGGCCTTTATTATTAATAATGAGAAGTCAGCTATTTGTCTTATTGGGATCCCCTTGTATGCAAAGAACCATCTTTTTCTTGCTTCTTTCAAGATTTTCTCTTTCTCTTTGGCTTCAACACTTTTACTTATGTCTGAGTGTGGATCTTTTTGTGTTTTTTCCTACTTGGAGTTCATTGAGCTTCTTGGATGTATATATTAATGTTTTTCATCAAATTTTGGAAGTTGTCAGCCATTATTTTTTGAAAAATTTTTACCTCTTTCTCCTTTGCACTCTTATTCCCAGTAAATATATCTTGTTGCTGTTAATGGTGTTGTGTATTTCTCATGGGCTCTGTTCATTTTGCTCTCTGCTCTTCAGATTGCAGGGTCTCTATTGATATATCTTCTAGTTCACTGATTATTTCTTCTGCCTGCTGAGATTTACTGCTGAGCTTCTCTAGTAAATTTTAAAACTTAAGTGTTACACTTTTCAACACCAGATTTTCCATTTTTAATGTAATTTCTTTTTCTTTGTTGATATTTTATATTTTATAAAATGTCATGTTTTCCTTTAAACCTTGTTTTCTTTAAGTTTTGGACATATTTATAATAGCTACTTTGAAGTCTTTTTTACCTCATCTGACATTCAGGTCCTCTCAAAGGCAGTTCTGTTGCCTCCTTTTTTTCATGTATGGGTCACACTTTCCTATGTCATAATTTCCCCTGAAAACTGGACATTTTAGACAATATATTGTAGCAACTCTGAATCCTGGTTTTCCCTCCCTCTCTGGGACTGTTGATGTGTTATTTGTTCCGTGACTTGGCTGAACTCTTTTAGTGGTCTCTTTCCTCCTCCAAGTGGATCCTCTTATGTTGCTCCTCAGAAGGTGCAGCCTGGGGATGCACACAATCACCCTGGGGTGACAGTAGTTTTAGCAGGGCTGTCTTTGACTTTTTCCGCTGAGCTTTCTGTTAAGCTGTCTGCCTCTGTTTTTATCACATCCACCTGGTAGCCTTCACTAAGTGCTGTCTGATTGCTCTATTATTTTCAACAATGCTCTGGGGCATAAATTGCTCCACAGTGTATTTGAATTCGATTTCAGCCTTTTTTCAAGGGTAATCCTTGAGACCAGTCTTTGAGGTTCTGACCCCAGTAGGGCTCTTCTTAGCTGTCTTTTCCCCAGGTTCTCTCTGGTGAACTTGTATCTGGTCTTTGTTTCAGCTTATTGTTCTCTTGGAGCTCCTAGCTATCTCTTAATTACAACCCAAATCTACATTGTTTCTGAGAGTGCCCTTAAGCCTTGAAGTTTCCTACCCTGTTCCAGATGAAGTCAGTTCCCTTGGGAGAGCTTTGGAACTCTGCTTTTCTTAACCTGCCTCTCGCTGTGGGAGAAATCCTCTGTGCCACTGCTTAGGAGTTGTAGGTGGGCTTAGTAGCCTGTTCCTCTTGGAGTGACACCACTGTATTAATATGAGGGCACTGGATGGGGATGGTAGGCTTTGCTCTTCTCAGCTCACTTGATTTGGGATATAAAACCTCTGCCCCATGAGTGAAGTGGGGTGAAGACTTTTTAGTCCTGTGTTAGCCTGCCATGCCTCATGTGTAGCTTCCACCTTGTGAATGGGGGCTAGGTAGAGGATGAGTACTCAGACCTCTTATGCTTTCTCCTTGAATAGAGCTTCTGCCTCCCAGAGGTGGGAGGCGTGAGAAGTGTTGGCAGTCTGCGTCTCCTGCTTAGCTATCAGTGGCCTGGACTCGGAGCTGAGGGATGGAGGAGCTCTTTGTTCTTGGCTTTACACTTCTGGGGTTGAATGTCTGTCTTGCTGAACTGGTTGTGTGTGTGTGTGTGTGTCTGTGTAGAAGGATGGGAACAGATATTGGGTCAAATATCATGAACTGTTGCTCTTCTTGCTGAAATTTAGTAGATATTTTTGAGTAAATATTTCTTTATTTCTTGTTGCTCTTAGTAAAGTTTTCTGAGGCCTTACATGGTTGTTTTTTATAATTTTGACCAATTATAGTTCTTTCCCTGGGGAGAGTGTTTGTAGAACTCCTCATATTGCCATTCTGAAAGTCAGGTCCATATTCTTAAACCATTAATTGCTCTTATAATACGTGATTTTTTTTTTTGAGGAAGGTTAGCCCTGAGGTAACATCTGTCGTGAGTCCTCCTTTCTTTGCTGAGGAAGACTGGCCCTGAGCTAAAATCCATGCCCATCTTCCTCTACTTTATATGTGGGGTGCCTGCCACAGCTTGGCTTGACAAGTGGTGCCATGTCTGCACCCAGTATCTGAACCGGCCATCCCTGGGCCACTGAAGCAGAATGCACAAACTTAACCACTTCGCCACCAGACCAGCCCCTGTAATACGTGACTTTTGAGATACTATATATATCTTACCAACTATACTGTATATACTATGTTTGCATCCTGATATTTTTATTTGTACCAGGGATTTATTTAGAGTATTGTAAAGCATTGATTCATATTGTCATGCACCTTTATTATGTATCAGTTCTTTCAAGTGAAATATAATTGTGAGCATATATTTATAGTACTGTCTCTCAGAGTTCACTTTAGTTAAAAGAACACTTATATTAATTTTAATGTTTCTCAAAAATGCATTGTGATTTTCAGTTATACACAACAATATGGAGACATAGTTGGCCCTCCATATCCATGGATTCCACAGCCGTAGATTCAACCATGTTCTATGTTTACAGTCTGTGGTTGGTTGAATCTATGAATGCAGAACCTGTGGATATGGAGGGCCAACTAAGGGGTTTGAGTATCTGCAGATTTTGGTGTCTGTGGAGGTCCTGGAACCAATCCCCCCTCAGATACCAAGGGACAGCTGTATCTCAAGAATAATCTTGAGCAAAAGAATGTACACACAAATGAATACAAACTATATGATTCTGTTTTGTAAAGTACAAAGACAACAATACAAATCTTTGTTGTTAGAATAGTGGTAATACTCTTTAAAAAAACTCAGTGTTGGTTAATTAGTTGTATTCATCTTGTGAAAATTCATTGAATTCTATACTTATGATATGTACACATTTATGGTTGTTATATTGTACTTAAATAAAAATTTAAGAGGTGTATCATGGGACCCATATGAGTTATGTAGTTTTAACTGAATATGGTTCAGAGTAAATTTCTTGCATTTTACTTTTTATTTACTTTGGTACATCGGTCCTCTAGTTTTAAGGAAACTTGTTTCCTACTTTTATAAATGAAATAAAAATTCAAGATATAAATTAGTGTAAAATCATTAACAGTTATGTTTCATGTTGTGTTTCCTCAAAACATTTTAAGATACTGTGAATCTCAAAATGTTTTTTTAAAAATATTGAAGTTTAGGGGCCATTTATGAGTTGTTAAAAAAAATAAAGCATGTTATTTTCACAACTCCAAGGAAAATTCTGTGTGCAAATTAGACCCTTTATATAATATATATAAAATCAGGGAGGTCTTTTTATCCTTTGTAATACATTTTTAAATTTTATCCTGTAGGACTATTTTGAAAGAAAGTGGGTTTGCCAGATACCTTCATTCAGCTGTTCTTATCAATGGAGCTATGCTTATTTTTGGAGGAAATACCCATAATGACACTTCCTTGAGTAACGGTGCAAAATGTTTTTCTGCCGATTTCCTGGCATATGACATAGGTATGTATCTGTTAGGATTGTACAAAGTAGGAAATATCAGAAATTTTTCATGTAGAGATTCTCAAATACATTACTTGACAGCATGTATATATGTCATTTTAGAGATAAATTCAGTGACAGATTATGAGTGGAATTCTCTTTAATTTCAGCACCTAGTAGCGTAGGGCCAGAACAGAAATACTGGGGTGACTTAGTGGTGGAGATAGGGAAATTAACAAGTCTAGGTTTGATGTCCTTTTTGAAGGCTTTTATGCATTGTATCCCTGCGTGAGCACTGTATCAGTCCATTGTGTTTGACTGTTATCATACTAGTTTTGATAATCGGTAGATACGGAGCACTATCAAATTATGTAAATTACAAATGGTAGGAATGTAAGCATTTTAGAGTTAGTGAATATGAACAAAGTTGCATTTAAATTAAACATACCAGATATACTTACTGAAGCTCATAGAACTAGAGAAAGGAATATAGAGACAGTAGAGCTAAAGAAATAAGATGTTGGGACAAAATGGAATCCAGAACATACCTAGGAATGGAGGTAACTGAAAAAAGAATCTTTTCCAGAGAACCAGAAATACAGTGCATCTATACAATTCATTTAATTTTAATTATGCTATCTATAGTCTTATCAATTTCTAAATAATAAATGAATGTATTTATTGAAATACTTAGTTTAGCTACCCAGTAGATCATTATAGTGAAAACTTTTTTTCTCTGTATTTCATGATATAGATAAAAACTAGCTGATAATTA
Organism: Equus asinus; assembly: GCF_041296235.1. Classification (NCBI taxonomy): domain Eukaryota; kingdom Metazoa; phylum Chordata; class Mammalia; order Perissodactyla; family Equidae; genus Equus; species Equus asinus. Next base: position 16,818,476 of record NC_091791.1, on the reverse strand, counting down.
AAATATATGTAGCAGTACTTATGAGCACCTTTTACTGTTGTTATAAAGTAATATACCAATTTTAAGTTATTAAGAAGCATTTTGATAAATAAAAATAAAAAAGACCAAAGAATAACACATTTAATAGATGTAAGAATTATACTTTTGCTCTTAAATATCATAAAAGTACATAATCTACTTCAGAACATTATTTCAAGTGGTAGCATATAAAGAAAATTATGCCTATTAATAAGCAGTTTGATCTTTGTACTATTGTAAATTTGTTTGGAAAGAAATTCGTAGTAATGAAGTTAAGCATGCTTTTTAACACTAAGCTATGACTATCTGTGATTATCATTAAAAAAGATCCACTGTCTTTAGAATTTTTGGATTCTAAATAGTTAAGTTTTTACCTTTTTGAATTAATAATTTGAAGTGATGATTCATAATGAAAATGGGATTGTCTCGGCTTCTAGAAGGCTTATAAATCAATGCCTAAGATCCTGAAAAATGGTTTAAATGAAGTACTTAATCTAGGCTGGTTTATTGTGATCCGTCATTGCCAGGCTGGGCCTGTCAACAAGTTGTTTGGCTATGGCAATGAGACAGTAAGCTTATTTCTCTGGAGGCAAATGAAAGTTTTGTTTGTTTTCCTTCTAAGAATAAAAATCCTAGGAAAAGAGTAGAATTTTTATTGCTATTGTTAAAAATCCATACAGTGAGATTTTGAATTTTTGCAAAAGATTCTTCAAGGAGTTTCCACCCAATGTCTATACTTTAATGAAGAAATTAATGTTGAGGTATTTTGTAGCTGACATATTGGAAATTTATTTTTATTTCTTCTGTATTGTTCAAGATTATCGTATTTTAGGTTTTATGTATCAAAAAAAGTTTACTGAGGTGAAAAAAATCTTAGAGGTGTTAGTTTCCCAGAGAAAGAGAAAGAGTTCAGATTATCATTATTCTAATTACTATTACTTGTTAAGTGTCTTCCAAGAGGTAGGTACTGTGCTAAGGGCTTTATACACAGTGCCTATAACCTCTCTAATAGCTTTGTAACAAGATGTTACTAAACCCATTTCCAGAGTACTAAGCAGAGCCAGAGTAAAAGGAACTGGCCCAAAGCCGTGCAGGGAGTACTGATAGGTCTAGGTTTTGTAACTCCTAAAATTTCTGGTAATCTTTCCACTTGGCTACACCATGCTGTTTGGTTGGGTTCATTGTATATTCTTAATTTTGGCAATAAATTACCAGACACCTTATGTTTAGTAATGTCTCTTAATGCTGTGGAAAGATGGAAGCGAGTATCAGTTTCATTTTTCAAGGAAATTGTTCAGATTGGAGGAAGAATAACATTTTAAACAGTTTTACATTTTAACATACGGGTTTTTTTTTTTTTGCCCTGTGCTAACACTAACAACAAAAACATATAAAGCAACCATATAATTCAACAAAGGATAAAAGTGTTTTGTTTTATAACATTTGAGTATTTCTATGCAGTTCCCAATAAAGTCCCCCTGCCTAAAATATGTATTTATTCTCCTGAGTTTGTAGCATCAAATGTTGGAATATTTTCTTTGGAAAAGTATTTCTCCTATTTCAGAAAATGTCTTCCAAAATAATTGCTTTCCTTATGGAGTATATTTTTGTGGAAATAAAATACAACCATTGCATAATGACCAACTGGAAAATAGATGTGTTTTGGGGAACAAAGGTCATGTTGCTAATTGTTCTCTTTAGTACAGTACACTAGGACTTTTATGACACATTTAACTGGAATGCACCTGAAGACTTAGCTGATTGCCTTGTGTTGTGTGATGTTTAAACAAATAGGAATATTTGTGCCAGTACTAATTTTTCATTGCTCTAAAATGTACTATTTCCACCTTTTTGGCATAGTAAATTTTGTATAGTGAATATCATTAATCTTTGAGGATATAACCTTGCCTTCACAGTTCTCATTATATTATACATGATAGATGTAGAAGGCATATGATAGTGATTTTCAAACACGGCTGTACCTTGGCATCTCCTTGGAAGGTTGTAGGGAAAAAACCAAACCTGATTAATCGGATTCTCTTAGATTGGGCACTGGCATCTATATTTTTAAAAAGTGACTCAAGTGCAACTGATAATATTGCCAGTGCTGGTGAATGAGAAAGGATTGACTGTAACATATAGAATGATATATTACTTAATATGCTAGTTTGTAAACCTAGCTTGAAATCAGATTTTAAATCTGAAAACTTTGTCAACATTTTTGTTATTGTTAGTGGTATTCTTATTGCTTTCAGAAAGCCACCATGACACCTTATTCAAGATTAACATGATCTTTCTGGTAAAGGTAATCTTCTAGTACTTAATGAGGCTAAAGAAGCAATGGAAAAACATCTCACTGAGTTGATCTCATGTTATTAGGTGTATTTGTACTTTGAAACTATGTGGCTGTGGAAAGTAAACATTATCATAAAAATTAGTTTTCTAGGATCAGTGGGAAAAAAGGAGTCAGATTGTCTGTTTTTTACATCCCTGAAGTGTTACCAGGTGGTTTTTACTGGGGATTACAACATTTACAAGTGAGACATTTTTATGAATTGAAACATACCTTAAAATTGAAGTGAGTTTTGAGACAATAATTTAGAACAATCAAATGAATAGCTATTACACAATTTTAAGTAGGCCCAACATATAATTATGATGCTTTTAGTTATAAATGGTAGTCATTATTCTTCAATAAGAAAATTTACCTAAGAGTTAAGAGAATGTATAGAATTTGGAAACAGTGTGAAAGACAACTCAGATACATTGGTCATATTTTTTCTTCAACAAGAGAGTATAAACATGAAATGTAATTTCCTGAGTTAGATTATTTCAGAATAGGTTAGGGAGTAGGATTTATATCAGAAATATATCTTGTAGAAAGCAGAATGGCCGAAACTTCAAATCAGATCAAAATAATAATAAAGTTTTTAAAATAAATTTTCCTGAACATGAGAGTTTTATTTATTACCTTAATTTCTCAATAGGTGATTATTTAAAAACAAACTCAGTAAACAAAGCTGAGAAGTAATTCCATATTTGAAGAAGTAATATTATTTTAATTGGTAATGTATAATAATGTGTATGGTTAACCATTTTAAAACACAATGGAGTGGTAGTTCAATATACCTTTAAAAATCACTTAACTAGTTTATGAAGCGCAGCATATGTGTTTTTGTACAACCTTGTAGAGTGATATATATGTGTATGTATATAATGGATACAATTTTGTAAGGCACATAATTTCATAAAGGCATTTTCAAATTAAAACAAGTGATTATTTAAATTTTTTGGAACACTTGAGCAAGATTAGAAAAATTCCAACTTGCTTGTTCTTCATGTTTATAATTATTTTTATTTTCTGGAAGTTACTTTACTAGTTCCTCTCTTTGCTAATCAGTATCTCTCTATGCACTTCCTTAAACTCTTAGGCTCTTCTGTGATGAAAGCAGCACCCTTGCCTGGCTACCGAGAGAACCTGGTGTTTCTTTGTTCGTCAGAAAAACTCTTAAAATCATTCACACATTTTTTTTCGATGAATTTAGCCAGCTGTTGACTGTTTTAAGCTTTAGTGTATCCTTTGCTCAAAATGTTCTTTTTCTTTCTATAATATACTATTATATAGAAGAAATAGTACTTCTTTTTTATAAAAGAGGCCAATAAGTAAAGGAAAAAGTGATCTTTCATTTTGAGAAAAGGGAGAAGTAACAATTGTCAAATGCTTCCTATAGTGCTTGGCACTTTACACGTGCTTTATAACATAATTCTCATAATAGTTGTGTAGGATTTATTATCATATTCATTTATAGAGGAAGAAACTGTGCTTTAGCATGGCTAAATTCAAAGTCACGTGGGTCATAAGATGATGTTTTCAGAATTTGAAACCAAGTCTAAGTTCAGATTTCTTTTGATTCTACCACTACACTATAATACTGATTTTTTCCTGATTTAACAGGATTTAAAGTTAATCTGATTTTTAAGGTATATTTGAATTTTTTTGGTGTCTCTCCCCTCTGACAAATTAATCAGAAAATAGTGACCTCGAGGTAGAAAATTAGAGAGGAAGAAAAGAGTAATGAACAATGAATCTGTCTCTCTCTTAACAAGCATTTTAAAAGATTGTTTTGAATGCAAAAATTGCTAAATAAAGATTCTTGAAATAAAATATATACTGAAAGAAAAGTTTTAAATATCTTAACAAAACTCCTGGGTAAGGAGGCAAGGGAGAGCAGTCATGAATACAGAATTTAAAATTCAAAATAAAATATTAGCGAATAGAATTCAGCATTGTTTCAAAAGTATAATCAACTACGACCAAGTAGGATTTATTCTAGACATTCAAGTATGATTCATTATCAGGGAATCTATAAGGATAATTTTTTATATCCAGACTATTTACTGAAGCAAACAGGAAATAGCATTGTGTGTTAAAACACTATAAAATGAGGGTCAAATAGCGGTGCCCACTTTTCCTGGCAGAGAGTAAGAAACTAAATAAATATTTATTGAATGAAAGCCAGAGGACAAAATCCGGAGATGCTGTGGGCACGCATGAGATAACCTAGGAAAAGGGTGCACCTTTTAGAATAGTAATAAAAGTTTTGACCTAGTGGAGGAAAAAACCCATTGAAGCATCATCATTTAAGGGGCAAGTGGAAAAGATTTTTGGCAACATCTAGAAATTTTGTGTTCTATTACAAAAGGATCCAAATGGTTAATAGAAGTTTTTCTTTATAGCCATCTAGTTTTGAGTCCTATACATACAACCTGTGTGTTCTTTTTACTGTATTGCTAGTATGCAATAAAGACTGACGTATGAACTGGCACTTCGAGTGGAATTTTAAAAGAATTTTAAAAATGTGTCCTTCAAGTTTTACCGATGTATATTTTCATGAAAAAATATGAGTATCTGTAGAAAAATTAGCCAATGAATGTACATTTTCCACCTATACCATTTTATGCATAATATACAATAAACCGGTGTCTAAATTTCAGCATAAGTTCTTAATGTTATTATGTGGCCCCACATAGGTAAATAATTCTGACAGCACAGTTTTCTAATTGCTGAAATTTGGGTTTGAGAGAATAGTAACTCTGATTTCTTGATCTTACGTTTACTGAGAGGACGGTTTGTAAATTAATATTTAGTACTTGTAGCACAGGTTTAAAAAAAATCTGTATTCCAGAGAGCATCTTTTACTTTGGTCTGTATTCCTGTGTGACTTTTCTGTTCCTATGGAATGATATTTCCATCAATTTTCATGATGTCAATAACTGTGTAGATTTTGCTTTAATTCATCTAGCCTTGAACTGTTTATGAAGTAATAATGACCTGAGTGCTCCGGAAATAGATTTTCTTTTTGTCAAGAAATATAACTATAGATTGCAGTCATATTAATAATGTAAGAGACTTTATAATGTAAGAGTGGGAATAGACTACATGTAAACAAATTATATTAATTTAATATTGAGCTTTAAGACATTTGATAACTTCTACATCTTGCAGGAAAACCAGTCTATATTTTATAGAGTCCTAATCAAGAATGTGAAAACTCAGCAACAGAATTTATCTAGCCCTACCTTCTGTTTAGTAGTTATTGAAAAAGCTGGAAGCCTATTTGTGACAACTGCTCCTGTCTTTTTCTCTTCCCATTCTGCTGAAAAATCCTGGCAGGTGGGCAAGTATTAGCAAGCAGGAAATAACTCTGTCTGTAGCTTCAAAAGTTGTTTACCTCAATTAGCTTTTCATAAGCTTGCAAGTTAAATTTTATTCTTCCTAAACAATTTTATGAGTGAAAACAATTTGCCAGTTATTTTAAGAAAGTGCAGAGGAAAATTCACATTTATTGTCTTGTATCAGTCAGTACAGGTTACACCATGGCAACAAACAACAGTTGGGTTCTCTGGAAAGCAAACTGAGACAGTTTAGTGTTCAAGGTGCTTCTTAGGTCCTTGAGATGAACACCTGTGAAAGGGAGAGGGGAGAAGCAGGATTGGGCAGAGGGAAAAGTCAAGCAGACTTAGCCTCAGCCAGCCCAGGGGAACTCTGGAGTTAAAATGCCCATCAGAGTTGTCCCTTATTAGGATGAAACGGCTAGGCCTTGATCAGTCATTGTGTGAAGCTCACTTCCAGGAGGGTAGGACCTTAGCTGAGGAAGCTCTCTGTAGCTGAAGCTATCTCTGTAGGGGCTGGCACCTGAATGATGTCCAGTAATAGCAATCCTAGCAGCAGGGGCAACAAGTCCTTCCCTGAAGGTATATTTAGCCAGCACATTTCCATGTTTATTGCAACTCATTCTTTGAGCAACTCAGTCCACTTCTTTAAATACATTTGTCAAAAGCTTCTCTAGAATTCCAGTGGGGCTTTCTTCCTGAGGGAAACCTTAGATTATTGCTCTGGCTCCTGCAGCTGTTCTCAGGGCTGCATCTGATATTCATCATGTCCTTCCTCCATTATTCTTTCTAAATATCTCTTACTGTCAGCTGGAACTTCTTCTGGTCTCTGTGTCTTACCTGGTGGCGTGACCCAGATCCTCACCCTTAGGTATCTGAGCCCCTGATCATGATGAACCTCCTAGTCTGGGTTACTGTACCTGCCCCTTTACCATCACACTTGGTAAGGGGCTACCAAGATATACCTAAGTGGATAATTCGTGTACCAAACATATTCCCCTGTCCTCATTTTGTAACAGCAATCCTACGTCCCTTTGATGATCAGGGCCAATTACCCCTGCCAAGATGGTGACTTCTTTTTGTCTGCTTGCTGGTTCCTTGACACAAGGAGCCTGAAGTGTCCAAGTTGCAACTATAGCTTATAGTTCCATGGGACAATGCTACATCCCCTGCCAGAGTATTTCCCCTTTGGGGAATAGGACCTCTAATCCTGCAGATCCCAGAATTGCGAGATGAGAGCATGAGTACCCCAATTGTGTCACTGAAAGTGAGGCTACCAGAAGTGGCTTTCACTCCTTGGTCCCTGCACCTATATATTCTTACTACTGGGGACACAGCACCGTTTAAAGGTCTTTAATTCCAATGTATGTCTTGCATCCTGTGCTTCAACTATGTCTATGCAAAGCTCTGTTAGGTTGTGTGGTATGGGATCTGGTGGATCCCATGGTCATGGGCCCATTCCTCTTCCTCCTTTGCTGTAAAGTGTGTCTCTTGATTACATAGGATCCCATGCAGGGTTGAGCAAACACTTTGTAATTTCAAAGATAATCATGCTGGTTAAGACCCCGTGCGTAGAAAAAGCAAACTCATATTCAGAATATGTATCTATTCTTGTCTTAATGAAATCATTGGCCCATCCAGGGTAGAAAGTAGTCAACTTGACACCAAGTATCTAGTTGGTTTTCTTGGAGAATGGCCTTATCAAGTGATCAGAATTGATATCTTGCCATCAGGCTGGACTTTTGGCGGTAACAATAGCTAGATCAGCTCTGTTCAGAAGGAACCCATGCTATTACACTCCTGGACAGCCTCCATCTCTCTATCACGGCACTTTGTTCATGTGCTCATTGTGGAGCACTGAGGTGTCCTATGATAGGGACTGACTGATGTTAGCTGTCTCAGTGTTTTATTTACTTGTTGTTTAATGTCTCTTCCATGTTGAATGCTCTCTGATGGCCTTTAACTTGTGTCACAAAGATCTTCAATTTCATGGTCATCCAAGTATCTCCATCCACATGTCTCTGCCCCACTGTCTTCTTGTTTCTGATCTTCCACTGTTTCTTCTAGGCTCCTAACCAGCTAGCTAGGCCTTTAACTACTGCTCTTGGCCGTTTCTCCTTCCACACAATGTGGATGAGGCATACTGCCCAAAAACCTGTCCAGTTGGGATGCTTTTTCCTTTTCCACTGTTCTTCAAGGCCTCTCTTGAGTCAGGCTGTCTTATAAGTTATGTCCATTTTTGACTTGTGCCCACATATCAAGCTGACATATTTGTATTTTCCTCCTCTTGTTATCTGAGTGTAGAGGATTCCCCATATGGCCATCAGCTGTAAGATGAGGCGTAGGTACTGGTGCAACAGTGGTAGATGACATGGGGTCTGAGCTGCCTACTCATGCACATTCCTTGTGAACTATGGTCTTGTTCATGCTTGATCTTGGGTACCACTTTCATTTTATGTTCCTATAATTATTCATGACAGAACCAGCTCATGATACAAAACTCTGAACACTTGGTCACTTGATAACTCATGTTAGGCACTCCATCTCTACCAGGGCCCCATAGCATGTTACGAATAGAGGTGTAAAATTTTCCACTGCAGATGACATGGCCTTTGACACGTGTGTGGGGTCTGCGTTAGGATTCTTTCAGTGGAGATTTCTGTATCTTCCACATGAATATATATTCCATACTTTTCCCAACACTGACACCACCAATAACTATATTGTCTACTGGTTCATATGGCCCTAACTGCATGGCTGCTTGCAGTGTAGCCAGGAACAACAGCAGAGGTATTTCCTGCCCAGGCATGCACTCACAGCTGGCAGCCTTTGATGTCTTCTGAGTATATAGGCTGGAGCAGTATTCCCAGGAGTGAAATATGCTGCCTTCAGAACTCAAAGAGACCTACCAGATGGTTTACTTTCTTCTTTGTAGTGGGAATTGCAAGATATGATAATTGATCTATCAATTCAGATGATCTGTCTCAGAATGCTCTTGACCACTGGACCCCTAGGTATTTTACTAATATGGAAGGTCTCCGAATCTTTGTAGGTTTTATCTTCCACCCTTTGAAGCATATATGTCTTAAAAAGGCTTCCATTGCATTAGCCATTCTTGTTCATCTGGCACAATTAAAGTGATGTCATTAAGATAAGGGAACAATGTAATGTTCTGCAAGATGTCCAGTTGGATCAAATATGTTCTATGTTGTGATAAAAAGAGGGAGAGTTAATATAATCCTGAGACAAAATTGTGAATGTATGCTATTTTCTATGCCATATGAATGCAAACTAGGTTTGATTCTCTTTTCTGATAGGGTTGGCAAAGAACGTATTTGCCAAAAATGGCCATGTTAATCTGCTCTAACAAAGACATGCATCTTGTCTGGTGCCTGCAATTTGGACTACTACTTCCTAGTAGTCTATTGTCATCCTCCAGGTTTGTTTAGTTTGCAGGGGCCAGACTGATGATTTAAATGGAGATTTCATAGGGTCCATTATCCTTGAATTCTTTAGATTTTTTAGGGTAATTCTAATTCCTGCCACCCACTCCCCCTGGAATGTAACATTATTTTAAAATTTATTATATTATCCAGGGAGTAACAGTTCTAAAGGCTTCTACTTGATCTTTTCCACTGTGATAGCCAAGGACCCAGTGTGAGAGTTGTGCCATTTGTCAAGAATGTGTATTCCAATTATACATCCAGGGCATGACCAGTGCAGGGGTCTGCAGACCCAGTCACTCATTTTGGCCAGGATCTTGGCCAGGATGCCAATTATTTCCTCATTGCCATATATCCCTACTATAAAGAGAGGCCATGACAACACTTTATATCTACGAGTATCAGTCTCAACTCAGACTTTGTGTCTAACAGAACTTGAAATGTTTGTGTTACCTTTTTCCCTAGGCTAGAGTTATTCAATGAAATGACTCTGAGTGCTTTTGAGGAAGAACTAGGGGAATTATTACCATATACCCCCGCTGTGGTATTGCAGAGTCCTTCTTCCTGAACCCAAGAATTTTAAATATATCAGCCCTGGATTTCAAAAATGGCTCAAGTCCAGAGATTGAGCAATAGATTGAGAGTTTTTATTCCACCATCTTCCATCAGCCTCCTCATCATCTGTCCCTGATTGCTTCTGATGATATACGTTAGGCAGTACCCTGGTTGGCTACTTATCTGTTTTGCTTCTGGGGATGCTGTGTTCTGTTAAACATCTCTGTAATTCTCAATAGGTCAGTCTCCTTGATTGACATGCTGACCTTGCTGCTTGTCACAGTAGTAGCCCTCTACTTGGATTGGATTCTGATGGTTAAGTGTCACCGGTTGGTGTCTGTTGTCCTATTGTCTCCATCACTGAGCTCAGTTCTGTTAGAGTTTCTCCTGCCGTCAGCTTTGGCCTGTGGAGGAGAACCACCACATTCTTAGTGATGCTAGTATCCTTCTTACCATCACATTCTTCATGACTTTGGTAAATAGCATACCCTCTGGACCTTTCCATAGATAGAGTGACCTGGTGGATTTTCTGGCATTACATGGTATATCCACTCCAGAATGCCCACATACCTAGACTTTTAATCTATGTCTTTACTCTTTGCTATGACAGTTCTGGCATTTGACCTTTCTTAGCATGGGCTGTATTTTTCCATGTTTCTAAGAGTCATCGTTTTTTTTTTTCCAGCTTTATGGAGGTATAATTGACAAATGAAACTGTAAGATATTTAAAGTTTACATTGTGATAACTTGATATAAGTATACGTTGTGAAAAGATTCTTCCTTTGTAGTTAATCAATGCAACCATCACCTCACATATTTATCATTTTTTTTGGGAGAGTGAGAACATTTAAGTTCTATTTTCTTAGAAAATTTCAATTATATAATATAGTTTTTATCAGCTATAGTCACGTTGTACATTAGATCCTCAGATCTTATTTATTTTATAGCTGAAAGTTTGTACCCTTTAACCAACCTTTCTACCCTACTATCTCCACCCCTCAACCCCTTGCAACCACTTTTCTACTCTCTGTTTCTTTGAGTTTGACTTGTTTTTAGATTCCACACATAAGTGATACCATGTAGTATTTGTCTTTCTCTGTCTGACGTTTCACTTAGCATAATGCCCTCAAGGTCCATCCGTGTTGTGGCAAACAGCAGGAGTTCCTTCTTTCTCATGGCTGAATAATATTCCATTTGCTGTGTGTATGTGTGTACATACACACACACCACATCTTCTTTATACATTCATTAATTGATGGACACTTAGCTTGTTTCCATATCTTGGCTATTGTGACTAATGCTGCAGTGATCATGGGAGTGCAGGTATCTCTTTAATATCCTGTTTTCATTTTCTTTGTATATATAGCCAGAAGTGGGATTGCTGAATAGTATTGTAGTTTTATTTTTAATTTTTTGAGGAACTTCCATAGTGTTTTCCACAGTGGCTGCACCAATTTACATTCCCGCCGACAGCGCACAAGTATTCCCTTTTTCCACGTTGTTACTGACATTTGGTATTGCTTATCTGTTTGATAATAGCCATTCTGGCAGATGTGAGGTAATATCTCACTGTGGTTTTGATTTGCATTTCCCTGATGATTAGTGATGTTGAACACCTTTTCGTGTGCCTGTTGGCCATTTGCATGTCTTCCTTGGAAAAATGTCTGTTCACTTCCTCTGCCCATTTTTTAATTGGCTTATTTGTTTTTTGCTCTTGAGTTATGTGAGTTCTTTATGTATTTTGGATATTAACTCCTTATCAGGTATATGATTTGCAAATGTTTTCTCCTGTTTCATAGGTTACCTTTTCCTTTTGTTGGTGGTTTCCTTTGGTGTGCATAGGAGTTGTCTTAATAGTGAGTTCATACCATCTCCTGGGTGCTTGTCAGGGCATAAATCCTGCATTTTATGAGAGTGCTTTCAAATCAGTAAACTTTCCCTAATCCAGTATAAAGTTCTGGCTGCTTTGATCAAGCTCCCCTCATGTACTCCACTAGCTTCTACCAATATGTACTGTCTACATCTTATAGATTCTTTGGGGTATAGTTTCTTTCTTTCCATAACAGTCCAGGCATGTACCTGGCTGAGTTATGCTGAGCCAAGTTATAAGCCCAGTGGCCAGTAGGGAAGGTGTGAGCAGATCCTGAGCTGGAGCACAGGTCTTCCTGGTAAGAAGTCTCTGCATTGTGTTCAAGCAGAGCCAAGTGCTATTGTTTATTAGGAAAAGGTGGACCACTTCTGCAGTCTCAGATGATTCAGGAAAATTTGGAAATTCAAAATTTTGGGAAATTTTCAGGGGCATCAACTCAAATGTCCCCATCCCACGTGTCAGGTTCTTATTCTTTTCCTATCAGGGCCTTGACTTTGGAATAACAGACCTTTTTTAATTTATAGAACTTCTATGTTTGGCAGCCTCTATATATGGTACTAAGGAGGCCCTTAGCTTTATCAGCCTTTCATTATCTTTTTCTAGGGCTCAGTAGGACTAAGCAGTAGATATGCAATTCCAATATATTAGTAATTACTATTTTCACCATACTTTTCAAACATCTAATGCTTCATTCTGCTAGAATATCCCTTCATTGGCATACCTTCCTAACTTACCATTGGTTTAAGTATTAATAATTGATGGCCACCTTGTGCCACGGGCTTTCTGTGCTCCACCTACTGACAATGACAAGTTCTTCCTTGCTAGCCTGGCAGTGTGTGATTCAGTTCCCAAACTTCATCTTATTTCCTGCTTTCTTGTACCACTCCTGGCACCAAATGCCATAGTTTGGGTTCTCTGAGAAGCAGACTCTGAGATAGAGTTTAGTATTCATGATGTTAATTGGGAGTGCCCTTAAGATCAATGCCTTTGGAAGAGGTGGGAGGAGGAAGCAGGATTGGACAAAGGGAAAAATTGAGTAACGATGCTGGGCAGATAACTTTAGTCAATCCCACAAGGATCTCTGGAGGTAAAATTGTTGGTCAGAGTTGTTCTATGTTGGGCTGAAAGGGCAGGGCCTTTAAAACCCCACATTCTCAGCCCTTGCATGTGGGTCATCCTTGGAAAGATGTGGCCTTGAATGAAATGGCCCTCTGATACTGAGACAATTCTTGAATTAGCTTGCAGCCAATGACTATTCACTGACAGCACTCCCAGCAACACAGACAATTCCTTCCCTGAATGATAATCTGGGCAGCACATATCCATGTCTGCCACAGATCTCAAAACTTCAGAGGATTAAGACCAATAAAAGTTTATTTTTCACTTATGATACATGTCTAGTGTTGGTTGGGAGAGCAAATTGTCACACTGCCATCACTTAGGGATCCAAACTGAAATTGCACTCTTTCATTTTTTATTAAATGGTTCCATGCAGAAATACAAGTGTCCCTTTTGCTTGTACTTCATTGGCTAAAACAAGTCATATTGTCACATCCAACTTCTAGGGAGTGTGGGAGTAAAATTTTACCATGGGCCTAAAGGAAGAGAACTGGAATGTTTGTTTAACAGCACCAATGTCTGTCACAAATATTGTATATAATTCTTTTAAAATTTTTAGTATAAGTGAAGGTGATGTCTTGGAGACAGTAATGAAGCCTTCACTTCCTACCAGCTCATATATTAAAAGGCAAAGAACTTCTAGAAGTAGAATTGCGTTGTATTATTATTTGTCTGAATTAATTGCTCTCATGTATAATTAAATTTTTATTACTTTACTGTAATGTTTTTCTTCTGCAGGAACTTGTATGCTTTTAAAAAACAAACAATATTGTTATTTTTTAATTTTCATGAAGTTAATATCAGAAAGGATATTTTGATGGTGTAGTAAGGCAGTATAGTGTAGTAGTTAGGAAGATCTGGTTTTGAATACTGACTTTGCCATTTAACCTGAAGTTACTTAACCTCTAAAGATTCTGTTTCTTTATCTATAACATGGTGTCAAAAATATTTACTTCTCAGAGTTGTTTTGAGAATTAAGTATTACATAGCGCTGATAAACAATTAGCATATTATTTTTGTTAGGTAAAAGATCATGACCACTTATTTTAGGAAATTTTACCCATTTAAAAAGACAGTAAAGGTTTTATGAATTCTCAGTTAATTTTATAAAATATTATTATAGTAATTTTTTGAATGTTTAACTATTAGCAGCAGTTATATGCTTTTTGTTTTTTGGGCTCCCATGGCACTCTTTATATATCTCTCTTGATACTTATCACATCCTATTGTTATTCCTTAAGGGAAAGAACTCAGTCTTACTCAACTTTATATCCATAATGTCACTGGATCTTCATAACATCTAAGTCGATTTACTTACGTAGTGTTGATCATTTTTCCTAGGTCTTCCCTAAATCCATTAACCTAAATTTTATATATTTTCCTTCTATTCTTAGTTAAGAACAGTTGAATTCTCAGTCTTTTTTTCTTTAGATTGAAACACTCAAGTTAATCTTTTACTCTTGGTTTTATTTTTCAAGATATGGTTTATGAAACATATATGGCTTGGAGAAGATAACTCCTTGATCTTTAGCGTGGTTACTAAACTGAGATGTTCAGTTTTTAAATGTGCAAGCAACTACTACCTTAATAGGGAGAAACTCACTAAAATGAACAAAATCAGGAAGCCAGATGCTTTTGAGTTTTGAGCCTTGCTCATTTATATTAGCTGTGTGATTTGATCAGTATATATGTAGTCTGATGGGTTAAATCTCACTATTTCACAGTCTTGAACAAGCTCCCAGTACTCTCCATTTTTGGGGCAGTTGAGTTGGTGTTGTTTATCTCTCATGGTATCTCTCATTTTATTGGTGTTATTAAGTACTTCTGAAAACAGAGGTGCTTGTGGGCCTGAAAACAGGAAGTTTGATTAGGAACCTCTACAATTATCTGTTAATCCCCAGATCCCCTTCCTCAACTTGTGCAGATGAGTATCTGCCCCTTCTACTCTGCTGGAAGACAAAGGCTTACTCTCTGTAGATGTTGACCCAGTACCTTATACTTAAGGTTACCAGAACATGGCCGAGGGTGTAAATACGATTTTGGAAAGAGTGGGATTAAGTGAAAGTGTGCACACTTAAGAGTGAAACCTCCATCTCCTTTCTTCCACTTAGGTTCCAAATACTGTTAGCCAGGTTTATAGCTTATAGGCAGGAGACTGGAGGATTTAACTCAAAGAATCTGGCAAGAGAAATGATGTACAAAAACTGACACTTGGAGGTCTCCAACTGAAATGGTCCCACCTAGTCAGAATCCCAACACTGCTGTATGCTATATATGAAAGTTGTTAAGAGAGTAGATTGAAGAGTTCTCATCGGAAGGAAAAAATATTTTTGTCTTTTTCCTTTTTTTTTGCTATCTATGTGAGATGATGGATGTTAATTTATTGTGGTAATCATTTCCCCATATATGTAAGTCAAATCGTTATGCTGTACACCTTAAATTTATACAGTGCTGCACTTCAGTTATTTCTCAATAAAACTGGGTGGGCAAGGGAAAGTTAAAAGAAAAAAGAATTCTAACAGTCAAGATGTCTTACCCAAGCACAAAACTTCCAGTCAGTTTTGTTGTGCCTCACTCTTAAATTTGAAAGGACAGCTAGTTATTTAGATATTTGCAAAAAGCTGCTAAATTTGACCAAAATCTCAAACAAGGAGGAAAAATTAAGAAGTTAAAGGAAATTGGGGTAATGCTGGGAGGAGATCATGACTTCAATCTTTTTGGACAGAAGATGTTACATTCATGAAACAAAAATGTAAGTTTTAAAAATAGATCAGAAAACAAAAAAAGAGGTCTTTGAAATTAAAATTAAGGTAACAAATTAATAGATGATGTGAAGATAAAGTCAAGAATATGTTCCAAAGGTATTATGAACAATGGACAGATATAAAGTAGGGTAAAATATAAGGTATTTAGATGATTATTACAGAAAATTCAATGTTTGAGTAATAGGAGTTGCAGAAATAACAGAACATTTTAGATGAGGAGGAAATTATCAAATGAATAATTCAAGAAAAATATCCAGATTTTAAGTACAGGACTTTTCAGAATGAAAGATCCCACTGAGCCCCAGAAAAATGAGTACAAAATGCTCACAGCGAAACCTATCATGAAAAGTGAAATAGAAAGAAGACTGTAAAAGCTTCTGTAGAGAGAAAAGAAATAGTCCAAATAAGTGCTGAGACTCAACAGCAGAGGGCTTGCAAAAGCGATACTAGAGGCAAGAAGACAGTGGAGCAATACCTTCATCATCTGAAAATGCTTTCCGAGTTAGAATTCTAAACCCAATCAAATAATCACGTAAGTATTACAGTGGAATAAAGTCACTTTTAGAATTGCAAGGTCTCAAAAATTTACTTACAATGTAAACTTTCTCTGGAAGCTGTACAATTATGTCTCCTACTGATAGATGAGATTAAATAAATAAATAAAAACAGGTAGAAATTAAAATCCAAGAAATAGAGTACATACCAGAGGAGAGATGTGAAGAGATCCTTAGGATGATGCAGCAGGCCTAGAGCGCAATGAGTCTAGGTTGGAGAAGATAGATGGCATTTTAGGAGGAATATCTTCAAGAAGTAAATGAACCTGCTAGATAATCTGATCTATTAGAAAATACTGAGAAGAGACGTATACCTCTGGTCAAGAGTTGGGGATGAATTAGCAGTAGATATGTAGACACCTAACCTTAGCAACAAATATGATTTTCAGGGAAAATAACAAGTTGTTCAAAAGTAAAAATGTAATCATAGCATGCTATATGGCTTATCTGCAAGTAATATCATATAATAAATACTGAATATTGATCTAAACAAAATTATAATTTAAATGCGTGAGGAAGATGGAGGGAGGGGAAGTATTTGTGTATGTGTCTGAATAAGAGTTAAAATCTTCATCTTCTAAAGAAGGAAGTTAGAGATGTTATCTGAAACTAAGAACTAAGTCTGCCATTTAGAATAAGGAGGTAAATGCAAAAACAAACTCTGTCTAGTTTTTAATTTAGAATTGAAAGTGCTTACCTCTGTGATGCTGGAATAAGCATTGGGAAGATAGGGAGCAGGGGACTTTTTTGTGATGAACCTTGTGGGATTATTTGACTTTTAAACTTAGCACATATTTCTTCAGTTAAAAACAAGCAAAATAAGAACAAACCACAGCAGTACAAAAATTAAATGAGGCACAATTAGTGGATCAGGGACAAATTTTCAAAAAATGGTTCTGGTAAAATTGGTGTATGGAAATACACTGAGAAATATCTTGGAAATATGGGAGAAATTAAATTAGACCCCGGCAACAATGCGAAAATAAGTTCCAAATGGATTGAAGGTCAAAATAGTAAATGCCAAATTATATCCTTTAGAAGAAAATTAGAGATTGTCTTTTAGAATAAAAAGAACAAATCATAAGGAAAACAATAAATTTGACCAAGTTAATGTACAAACTTTTTGTTAAAATACTTCATAAACTAAGTGAAAAGACAACTCATGGCATAGGAGAAGATATGGTAGTGCATATCACCAACAACGTTTAATAAAGAATAAAGAATTCTTTCAAATTATTAAGAAAAAAACAAATATAAAATAGAAAAGTGGGCAAAAGACTTGAACAGTAATTTTACAGAAGAGTAAAAACAAACAACTTATAAACACGAAAAGATGCTTGACCTCACCATTAACTGAAAAAAAATGCAAAATAAAACAACTTATCAGATTGATAAAAATTAAGAAGTCTGATAGAGCTACGTGTTGTAGACAATGTGAAATGAGAAGAACCATTAGGCACTGCTGGTGTGAGTTTAAGTCAGTGCAACTACTTTGGGGAGCAAATTGGCAAAATCTATTAAAATTGAAGTTGTGCCTTTCTTTAAACCTAGTAATTTTCCTCTTAGAAATCTACCTGGAGAAAGTCTCAAAATGTGCACAAGAAAATGTGTAGAAAAATGAACATACCAACATGACTTGTGGTAGGAAAAATCTGAAAAAAGGCTAAATGACCTTTAACAGTTTAATGGATAAGTATGTTTTGGTGTAGTCATAAAATGGAATGCTATGCATGGTTAAAATGAACATATAGCACCACATATATGCATAAATCTAAACGGATTGTTGGGTAGACTTTGCTACAAAGAATACATACAAATGGCCAATAAGGACAGAAAAGATGCTCAATATCACTAATCATTAGGGAAATATAAATGAAAACCACAGTGAGATACCACTTCACATCCATTAGGATGGCTAGAAAATAACAAGTGTTGGTAAGGACGTGGAGACATTGAAACCCTTATGCACTGCTGGTTGGAATGTAAAATGGTACAGCCATTATGGAAAAGAGTATGGAGGGTTCTCACAAAGGTAAGCAGAATTACCGTATGATTCAGCACTTCTACTTTGGGCATATACCCAAAAGAATTGAAATCAGGGACAGGAACAGATATTTATATACCCATGTTCATAGCAGCATTATTCACAATAGCCCAAATGGGAAGCAACTCAAGTTTCCATTGATAGATGAATGGATAAACAAAATGTGGTATATACATACAATGGAATATTACTCAAGCTTAAAAAGGAAGGAAAATTCTGACATATACTATAACATGGATGAACCTTGAAAACATGCTAAGGGAAATAAGCCAATCACAAAAGGACTTGTACTATGGGATTCCATTCATATGAGCTAATTAGAGTAGTTAAATTTATAGACAGAAAAGTAGAAGGATGGTTACCAGTGTTGAGAGAGAGAAATGGGAAATTACTGTTTAATGGGTCCAGAGTTTCTGTTTTGCACGATGAAGTAAGCTCTGGAGATACATGGTGGTGATGGCTGCACAACGTTGTGAAGGTACTCAATGTCACTGAACTGCACACTTAAAAATGGTTAAAATGGTGAAAAAACCAAACTTTTACAACCTACAAAAAGTAAAGAAACATTAATAAGTAAATATAGAATAGTAGTTGCATCAAAAGAAGGTAGATATAAAGAAACTTGAACTGGGGAGGGAGTGAGCACACAGGGAACCTCAATTGTATCAGTAATATTTTCTTTTTTTAAAAAATCTATAGTAAGCATGGTGAGATACTGGGTTTGGCAGATCTGGGTAGTGGTACATAGGTGTTTGTAATGCTTTTCTTTAGACTATTCTGTGTGCTGAAGAAATTTCATGTTTTTACCAAAAGAGAGTGGCTTATAGAGTTAAAAGAAATCTTCAAAAAGCCTAAGTTTTAGTTAATGCTGGTCTTTATTCTCTCAGCTCTTTTTATAACTCACTTCTGAGATGTTTCTTCTGAATATTTTCTCTGGTTCTCATCTTGACAGTCTTCTTTCCTTCTCTCCTTCTGCCTGGTGTGTGGTGGATGCTGGGCCACATTACATATTAGTCGTAGGTAGGCTCAGATTGTTGTGTCACTTTGTTTTCTGGACTCCACATGTCCCCAAATGACCTTGAAGATTCTTCTTTGGAGATTTTTATAATAAACCGATTTCTGGAAGTCCTGCTTTCTAGAAGTCCTACTCTTTCATCTGACTCTTTCCTGTTTCATTTCTCTGAAGCATATTCAGGTTTCTGATTCTGTTGTTGGAGTACTATAATCAACACAATTTATCAATCAGTGGCCATGTGATGTGTGTGTGTATGTGTGTGTGTTGCATTTGGGTGGAACGATTGAAATCTGTCTGCCCTTACTCATTAGCTATCTCTAACATTTCCCTCTCTTTCTTTTTCAAAGCCTGTGCCCTATACAGGTCATCTCTTCTCTCCAAATGAGAATATGTAATCTTTCAGAAACCTGTCAGTATGCTTTTATAATCTCAAACATTCATCAGTGTAACTTATAGAAAGACAAAGGCAATCAAATGGGCTTTAAGCAAATTGTTTAACCTCTCCTAGGTCTAATTTTTCATTTCTAACGTATGGTAATGCTATTTAATCAACTTCACTGGATTCCTATAAAGACCATTTAAGTTGTAGATGAAAATACTTTAGAAGTTTATAGTACTACACACATATAATGCACATTTCTTAAATGAACTCTAACATAAAATTGGCAGACTATTAATCCTATGCATAGGCCTCTGTGGTAGTACTTCACAAAATGTGATCTTCAGAGCGTTGGCCCTTGGAAATGTTAGTAAGTGTTATGTGAAAAGTGCTTCTGTGGATAAAAACATCGGGAAAACACTGTGTTAAGTAAAATTAGCCTTCTACACCTTTGTACTCTGTTTTTGAGAGTATTTAATAGGCAAATGTACTTTGTGAACTAAAGAGAGAGATTATATGAACTAAGGAATACCCTTTTGGCGGGTGGCATTTTGTTCCTTGGAATACGCTCTGGGAAATAGAACTCAAGATGTATTTTATTGCTTTCAGTCTTCTGGTTTCATTTTCTAAACCATAATTTTGGCTTTTGTAATTCCTTTCATCTTCATTAGCAGTAAATTGAATTAAAAACAAATTTATTATTTTTCACTGGTATTATAGAAATAATTACTTAAATAGGAAAGCAAGTGATTCACTAAAACTTTAACTTTTACAAGTAACTGTATTTTATTTTTTTTGTTCCAAAAGGGCTTCTAAGCTACCTAAAAATAAAATTAATTTGCTTTTAAAAGCTTGTTACATGTATGTGATTTTTTAGAAGACTTGCCTTTGGATATGACATGTCTAAGAAGATGCAATCTAAAACACTCTCCTGAGACTGTCCCTAGTTACTGGATACTGAATCATTTGACATTCCAAAATCTATGGCAGTATATCTGTCAATTTTGAGGCTATGTTGAAGTGATATACAGTTTTCTCTAACCATTCTTCTTTCCATCGTCTTTATATAGCTCATGAATTATTTAGGTTATTTATTCATTTGTTTGGTCTAATTTTTTGAAACAAATTATTCTCCTTTACATGAAATGAAAACTGTTCTTTTGAAATATCAGATCATTAAAGTGATTTAAATATTTCATTTTAATGTTTCTGTTTTAGGCATTCTTTCACTGGATGTTATATATCCCATTTAATTTTGTATGCATGTATGTAAAATTTGACTTAGTGATTTAACTTTCTAATAGGTTTGCCCAACATTTCATGTATTTTACTATATGAACCTTGATTTACTTAATAAAGATATGTCGTTACAATTATTCTCCAATATAAAGTACACCTAATTTCTTTCATTTCCTTTATTCTCATATACTTAAATATGTTTCTGCAGAAGTTATTTTTATTTCAAGAATAATGCTAGTTGAGTAACGATACTAAATTGTAGGTCATGGAAAGTTAATAAAAGGCCTCCTAATTTTAAGTATTGTATCTTTAATTTGGCCAATGATTGTTTTATCATATTTATCTTATTTCACTTTTTGCTTTGCTGTTTTCTGTATTCTAGCTTGTGATGAATGGAAAATATTACCAAAACCAAATCTTCATAGAGATGTCAACAGATTTGGACACTCTGCAGTTGTCATTAATGGGTAATAGAAATACATTTATCAGTCATATTATCCACATATTGTGTTATTCTTTTAAAAATTATTGTTTGTACTTAATGGCATTGGATTTTATGCGTCCCTCCTCTAATGTGGAATACGTTTTGGTTCATTAACCAAAACTTTCATTTTTTGTTTAAATATATTTAAGGGATTGGGGAATAATCAGAGGAAAGGTACTGAGAGAAAACTTCAGATACTTTTAAAAAGTCATCCTGCCTTCGTTCCCTTTTCCAGAGATTAGATAATGAGTGACTTCCTGAAGAAAAATCAAACTGAAATGATAGAAAGGCTAGGCTCATGTTTCTATCAAGGAGAAAGGAAAGTGGGAAGAATTAGATTCTCATTTTAGTTCTGTCATTAACTAAAATGCGTGATTTCTGACAATTCTCTCAACCTCTCTGGACTTTCCTAAACTTATGTCTGTTGGGAACTTGGAGTGGATGGTCATTAAGTTGCCTTCCTCTGAGTTAGTGTGGCTTTTCCATTTCTATAGTAAAAATTTGGTAATGTGGACTCAAATGACAATAAACAATATGCTAGCTCATTAATTAGCTTAAAATTTGTAATTCATAATGACATTTTGTAAGTTCATTCTAATACCACCTTATTCCAATTATGTAAAAATTCTCTAATATGATACTAAAAGCAGGTAGAAGTTAACCACAAAGAAACTGTAACTGACATCAGTTGGCTTTCAGAATAGTGATAAATGAAATCCAGAGTGTAAACGTAAAACCTCTAGGCTACTCTGTTGAACAGTTGTGTTTGGTTGATTTTTATTTTACTCTTTTTACGAAGTAAAAGATATTATTGAAGTGTTTTCTGATTGTCTCCACTTATTATATTAATCATGTTTTTAGAAATAAAAATTATGCTGTTTTTGAGAGCATATCAAACTTCTTTGGCACTGGTAGAATTAATTCAGTAATTATCTGGGCTTTTCTTTCCAAATTGAAAACTTTAAAATCTTTTTGATTATTTAACTCTTGGTCTTTTTATTTTATAAAAGGATAGTAAAACACTATAAGAAGAAGTCTGTATCTGTAATCTAAATTCTATGTCTATATTCAAAAATTGTGATCCTAGACAGCAATTCTAAAGTATATATTACTAAAAAAATTGTTTCCTACTTTGATAAAATAATGTAAAATATATATTTAAATTTATTTTTAAAACTAATTTGTTTGAGACTTTTTCTTCATATTGTTCCTTTAAGCTTCTTGTTTTGTTTCTAATAGGTCCATGTATATATTTGGAGGATTTTCTAGTGTGCTCCTTAATGATATCCTTGTATACAAGCCTCCAAACTGCAAAGCTTTCAGAGATGAAGAACTTTGTAAAAATGCTGGTCCAGGGATAAAATGTATTTGGAATAAAAATCACTGTGAATCTTGGGAATCTGGGAATATTAATAATATTCTTAGAGCAAAGTGCCCTCCTAAAACAGGTGAAGTTGTTTTTCTTTTTCATCTCTCTGGCACAGGACTTCTCTCCTTGGCTAGAAGTAGAAATACATTTTGCTTATAAGAATTACCTTAGTAGCTTTCAGAAGTTAAAGATTCATAATCCTTTAACATGGGAATTGTGTGTTTGAACTGAGTAGTGATTAAGAATTTAATATCTTTATTAGCTGTTTTTAGTTTTCTTTTTTGAATTTTGTCTGTAATATTATGTAACAATATTTTATATGTAGCACGGTCATATATAAAGATGAATTATTTTCTGATATAAGTAAAAAATGCTGTCAAATACATTCTTTCTAAGAAATACTGTGTGTGCTTCAAAGAAATAAAATGAAGTAATTTATCCTGCATTTGGTAGTTTTTTTTCCTTCCTGAATTATTGCCAAGCCAGATCATAAAGTTAAGAATTTTTCTGTAATTTTGATGACTAATGTTCTAGTTTAATATTTCTAATAAAATATTGAATAAATAAATCTAATATAAAAAATTGTGAGTAAATATGAATGATTTGGATAAAAATTTATCAGTTTTTTAAAATGGGTGGGGCTTTTATTCATTTTCAATGCTATAACTAATAAATGTATTTTCAAGCTTTGCTAATCCATAATAACTCAGATGTCTCCAAATATCTTTATGAACAATGATAAACAGTGAGTATTTGTTATGATGTTTTCAATTAGATGTATAGTAATACATTTGCTTAGTAAAAAACCTAGAAGTGTTTTACCCCCTCTATAATTTGTAAATTTTAAATTGCTGTAGGATTCTAGTAGACTGAATACATGAGATGAGGGTAGGAGGCATCCAAAAACCTGTTAAACTACAATTACACTACAAAGTTGACTTCACATTGAAGAACATATTTTAGTACCTAAGGTCATATTTTTGGTTTAAAAATGTCTTAGTGATTCTGAGACAGTTTTAAAAATGTGCGAATTAAGAAGTGTGACATTTTCCTTTTCTTCTCAATGTGTTCTATCTCCCAATTGTATTACAGCTACTTCCGATGACAGATGTTACAGATATGCAGATTGTGCCAGCTGTACTGCCAATACAAATGGGTGCCAATGGTGTGATGACAAGAAATGCATTTCAGCCAACAGTAACTGCAGTATGGTTAGTATTCATGGGTAAATGATGATGTCGTTAACCTTGCTGCTAGTATAATCATTAGCTTACCATGTAATAGCACTGTACAAAATAGCACTTTACACATCAAGATGTTTAGAAAATATGTAGGGAATCACTCCATTCTTGGTACATTATAAATTTAGTCTGTAGTTTGTGGCTCAAATTTGTCAGTCTAGATTCCATTTTGAATCCAGTGATTTTTACTTCTTTTCATGACTGAAACTGGGAAAATTCTTTCAAAATTGATTTTAAAATTAGACTGTAACTATAAACATTGTTTTCTGTGCTGATGGAAATAGGATTATACAGGTCAGTATTGAAATCATTTCTGTGGGATTCTGTCAGACATGCATTAATGGTTATGTGGTCTACTGTTTTGTTTACATAGTTTGGGTGTAAGTTCAACCTTAATGATTGACACTTGTAGTTTTCCTTTTATCTGTCCTTAGATCAGCGGTTCTCAACTGGAGGCAGTTTTGTGCCCAAAGGGACATTTGGCGATGTGTAGACATTTTTGGTTGTCCCAGCAATGGGGCTGCTACTCCCACCTAGGACGTAGAGGTGGGGGGTGCTGCTAAATATCCTACAATGCTTGAACAGCCTACTGTGAAAAATAGTTATCAGGTTCAAATGTCAATGATGATGATGTTGAGAAACTCTGCTTTAGGTAGACTATGGAAAAAAATTATAAAATTAATATTTATGGTACATGAAATAGATTAAGAACAGCAAAAATTAACCTTCTAAGTGGCTAGTATCAAAATGTCCCATGTGTTTTAGATGTCAAAAATTGAAAAAATAATTTTAAAAAGTATTGAAAACTATATGTGGCAGGATGAAAGATTCTTTTATTGGCTATAGCTTAAATAACCAAATAGTGTTCACTTAGATTTTCAACTGAATATAATATACATTATTTTTCTTTTTCTGAATTTTTATTAATCAACAAAAGTATCCACTTATTGTTTAAGATACCAGACAGAGGTAAAAGGTAAAGAAAAGGGAGTTTGAAAACTAATTAAAAAAGTTTTATTGTATCATCTAAAAATTTTCTCCGGTAGCCAATCATATTTAAGAATATTTGTTTTATGATTCTGTTCTAAAATATTCAAACCTTAAAATGGAGGAAAATTTTCAGTGTATTTGCTCATCAGATTGAATCCTTTAGCTTTCATACATATTATGTTGGTTTATATCTTACAGTGATATAAGTTGCTTTAATAACAATATATACTTCAATTTTATTTGTTTTAATGTTAGTATGACATGATTCAGCTTTGAAAATTTGAATTACTTTTTTATATTTGCATTAGTATTCATCTAATGGGAGTTATTTTAATGAGTACTGTGGAAATAGGAGTTAAGTAAAATAAAGCATGGGAATAAAGGACTGAAATAGAGAATGTTATTAGACAGAAATTTCAAGCAGATTTTATTTAAAGCTTTGTTGGATAACTCTAAGTTAATTTGTGTTTAGACATTTACACTAAGTGAAAATACACATATCTCAAGAGTTGTGTTATGTAAATTGCTGTCAAGTATTCATTTTATAAAATGGCCTTTTGCTTTATTTTATTTTTGATAACGATGTGTTAACAAGGAAAACACTGGGTGAGATAGGATAAGTGAGCAGATGATACTCACTTGTAATTTAGACTTTGATGTGATGTGTCTTTTAGACAGTTTTATCACACTGTCTGGTGATTAAGCTAAACCAAATGCTAATGGATACAGAAAGGTCTATGAGATTTTAGTGCAAATGATGTCTGTTGATATTCTATTTCATTATTTAGTCATATTTACTGCAGGTTACATATTTTGTGCTCTAATAGCTCAAAAAATCTGCTTACTTCTCACAGATTTTCATTTGAAATTTGCATCTAAATATATGAGTGAAGATCAGTAGAGTAATGTTTACTCTTCATAGTCTGTTTACTAATGTACATCTGGTTGTTTAGGCCAAAAAATACCACCATGTTTCAGAATAGCAGTCAGCTTTCTTCCATCATTGATTCAGTTGGTCCTGTGTGTGACTGAAATACAATTTCATCTGTTGTACTGGGTTCAAAATCAATAAATGACTATACTGTTCTTCATGAGGAGCAGCAGAGTTATTTGGGTGGTGGCTCTAATGATACCATTGTTGTTCTAAAGACTGGCACTGAGTTGCTTTTCTTTCTCTGATTCTAACATGTCGTTTAGCCATTCTCTTGTCATTTTTATAGGTTATTCTATTTATCAGATGATTCAAGTAAACATTTCTTTTCAGTTAGCTGACAAATGTTTGGAACTGTACTCTAAAGATCGTATAGAATAATACTAAGATTTATATGCTATATGAAAACAAAGTGAATCAGAAAAAATAACAGGAAGTTTGTATGTCTCTAATGAAATTGTGGTGTTTGAAAAAGAGTCATAAAATAATTTGAGGTTTAAAAAAACGTATCTTATGTGGTTTTTTCGAATGAATAAAGGTAAACATTAGTATCTTTGTACTTTTTATCTGTCATTGTATATGTAATTTGCTCTAAAGAAATTAACATCTCTTTGGAATGGAGGTGACTGCAATGCAGTTTATGTAGGAAAGTATAGTAGTTTATAAATAAATATTTGGTGGGTGACTTTTAAAGTATCCAAGATGACAGAAATTACTTCAGCCATTTTCATATGTGCGATAGTTGTAACTAAGTTTTATTGACTGAGAAGAAATATGTAGCTCCCTTACGTGAGACAGCCTGAGGTAAGCATTTATACCTCTAGAGAAAAAAAAGATTGAAGTGGGGCTCAGGCTCCAACATTAAGTCCATTATGGTTTTTTCTCAAAGAAGAGTTGAGCCCAAAATTTTAGTATTAATTTTTATGAGGTAGATTTTATCTTAGATATTGATAATATCATGTGAGATATCTGAAGCTTGCTGTATGGAGGCAACTACCACCAAAGTTCCTATGTTACCTGTTTTTTCTTTTTTGACCTTTAACCTTTAAACTCTGAGTGCTGGACTCAGTTGAAATATGATTATACTGTGTAGTAGGATTGATCAAAATGTACCTTCTGCAGGTTCTTTGTAGCCTACATAAAGGAAATGTGACAAATACATATGTGAGAAACATGAATTAACCAAAACCATTATTTAGTATCCATGGAAGTAAAATTAGTTTGAATTGTTGAGAAAATAATTTATCTTTTTAGATTGTATTGGATTTTGATAAAGCATCTCTTTAATTTTTTTATGTATCATTCTACTTCATCCTGGGGGTTTGCATGATAGTTTTGTTAGGACTAGAATTCTTTCACGTGATCATTAAGACAAATGACTTAACGTATTGGCTTTATTTATTGATTGAAAGCCTGTTATTAGATTCGATAGAAAAGATTTTTATTAGATAGTTTCTGTTTCAAATTTCATAATCTGTGCATTTTTTCAGTAAGTACACATTCTAATTCCAAGAACTGTAATTTAACTAGAGAAATGAATAAGAGACATTCTGTCTCAGTAAAACTTGATTTGGGGTTAGAAATCTGTATTTTAAAATTCACCAGGTCATTGATATATACACTGAAATTTAAGAATTGTTGCTATACAAAGGTGAAAAAGAACATGCTTTATCTTTTAACTTTCTAGTCTGTGAAAAACTACACCAAATGTCATGTAAGAAATGAGCAGATCTGTAACAAACTTACCAGCTGTAAAAGCTGTTCACTAAACTTGAATTGCCAGTGGGATCAACGACAGCAAGAATGCCAGGCTTTACCAGGTAAAGATTTCAATTTGGTAAATGAATTTTACAGTCCACAGATGAATACCATTATAGTAAAGAGTGTTTAGTAAGAACATTTCATTTTCTAAAATTAAATCAATAGCAAATGATCAATAATATTGAAGTAATAACAGCATTGTTTTTACAAGAAAAGTTTGTATGTTTGCTTCCAATTCTTTTAAGATGTTCATACTATTGGTTTGATCAGAATCCATTTCACTTTTAAAAAATTATATCTTAAAGACATAGAAAATAATAAGCATTCACACTAATATCCAGATTTAACAAATGTTAATATTTTGATGTATTTGATTTGTTTTTAAAGTACCCTTTATTTTTTAAATTCCAGGAACTGTTTTTACTGACTGACGGCTTTTTTATTATAAATTGTAACATTTATAATAAATATTACATTATTTAGTGAGAATCTAAGTTGTGCCAACCAGAGCAAAGCTCATTTTAGAAAGCAATTTTAGTTTAGTTTTTACAGTTAACACTCTTCTTAGTAGACCCTAAGTACTCCTCCTTTTAAATATAAAGGAGAAAATCAGAAAATTGAAAGGTAATGTGGAGATTAACCAGTTCCATCTTCTTGTTATACAGATGATCTGAGAAGTGCACTCGTTAAATGACTTGCTCAAAGTTGCATGGCTTATAAATGGCAAACGAAACTATTATCTGGACGTTTTACCTCTGTTCAATTTTTTGCCTCTCTCTATCCCATGGCTTTTTGTTTGTTTTTGAATTTTTCCTTAGAAAAATTTCTGAACCTATGTAACTCTAAAAAGTATTGGAAAATTCCTTCAGAGGATTTATGTCTTTCTTACAAGTTCGTGTAATAAAATAAAAATTAGATTGCCTTTAAAAGTCCCATTGAGGTATTTTATTCAAACTTTCAATTTTGTTTGTATACTGACCTTTATAGCTTTTATTTATTTATTTATTTTTTTGGTAAGTAAGATTCACCCTGAGCTAACACCTGTTGCCAGTCTTCCTCATTTGCTTGAGGAAGATTGTCTCTGAGCTAACATCTGTGCCCATCTTCCTCTGTTTTGTATGTGGGACACTGCCACAGCATGGCTTGATGGGTGGTGTCTGGGTCTGTGCTGAGGATCTGAACTCATGAACCCTGGGCTGCTGAAGTGGAGTGCATGAACTTGTGCCACCAGGCCGGCCACCTTTTAAAGCTTTTAAACAGTGATAACTTCATGTGTGTTCACCTCGAGAAAGTTAGAGAATATTAGAGCAGTAGGCAGGATTTGAGAAGCAATAGTGAGATGACATTCAACTTGAAAGTAATATTGATTTCTACGTGTTAAATTCTAAAATCAACATACAGGTCTGTAAAAATACTTACAAAATCTCTTTAAAAAGACAGAGAAAATCCTGGACCAAAATA
This sequence comes from Equus asinus, assembly GCF_041296235.1. Classification (NCBI taxonomy): domain Eukaryota; kingdom Metazoa; phylum Chordata; class Mammalia; order Perissodactyla; family Equidae; genus Equus; species Equus asinus. Next base: position 16,789,565 of record NC_091791.1, on the reverse strand, counting down.
AGATTTGACTGAAGGAATGAATGTATTTAAAGAAAATTTGCCTCAATAAGAAGGGAATTTGGTTGCCAGTGGAAGTTTGGAAAAATGATAGTGAAGTTAGATTTGGTAGTTCCCATCCACTCACTGCCCAGGAAAAAGTATTGGTTTGGTGTAAGGGCTCCACTTCTCCTGGGTGTCATTTTGGAGAATAATAAATATAGTACAATAAGTACAATAAAATATTATGTTATACACTAACCTTCCTTGTTCTGTGTTCTTATTTACTAAACAACCAACTGGGTAGATACAGTTTGTTTTCCATTCAGCTTGTCTCAAGAAAGTGATTGCTCTGAATGGAGGGCCCAGTCTATAGAGCAATTGCACTTTTCCATAAAAATTTATGAATTGCATTTTTTATTGCTGTCATATAAATTGGACAATTTGAGTTTATCTCACTAAACTTATTTAAAAAGTTAACTGTTATGCTTTTAACTCTAAAGCTGAGTATTGATCCTCAAGACTACAAAAGCCTAAAACAATCAAAACGTTTGATTCAGTGGTGTAATTTCGTGTAGTCTCAAAGGCCCCTGCATTTGTTTTCATTTGCGTGATTAGTCAACCAGGTATTTTTAATCTCATTTAAAAAAAAGGAAAAAAAAGGAGGCAGGCAGGAATAGTCTAAATCTTCCTTGATTCAGTAAGGTAAGAAAAAGCCAAAATTTAACAAAACTTTTGCACTGTTTCCTTAAAGGGATTTGGACTTTGGATTCCAGAAGACAAGGAATATTGCTATATGTGTAGCTAGAAAATGAAAACAAAGGTGTTTTAAACAATCTTTTTAAATGATAATTACAGTTTATTGAGGGATTTCTATGTCCCAGGCACTATTCATGGTACCCAATTTAGTAACATGGAAGTTATTAAAGAACAGCAGTCCCCTATTCCTGGACCCTGTCAGAGGGTCCATGAGGTCAGAAGTAATAATACTAAGATATTATTTGCTTTTTTAATTCTCATTCTCATGGGTTTTAATTTAATTCTCATGGGTTTACTATGGAGTTTTCCAAATGCTACATGATATGTGATTCCAATAGATTGAATGTAGAAGCAGGTATGAGAATACAGTTGTCTCGTATTAAACCAACATTAGATTTGCAAAAATGTAAAACAGTGCCACTCTTTTCACTATTTTGTTTTTTGTTTTGGAGACTATAATTTTAAAAAATAACATGTGCTATTTATTTTAAGTTGTAATGTTTCTCCCCACATGTTATTATGAAAGTTTTCAAAGTATAGAAAAATGGAAAGAATTGTAGAGAGGGCACCCAATACCCACACCCTAGATTCTGCAGTGAACATTTTGCTCTGCTTTCTCCCTGAAATTTCTGTCTATGCATCCCTCTGTTCATTCATCAATCGGTCTTAATTTTTTGATGCCAGGGGCCCAATTTGAATTGTTAGTTCCTCTCTCTCAGAGAGAGAATTTGACAGTACATCTCCTTCTGGCCAGTATATAGCATAAAGGGAGAAGACATCCCAGAAGCTGAAAGAGTGTGTTTGTAATGAATTTTTACATTATAATTTTAAATGAATAAGTAAATATATTTTAAAGGATCAGTTTTAATTTTTAATATGGTCAAAAGCAATAGATATAAAATGCATTAAAAAGATCTGTGGGGCCTTCAGTAATTTTTATGAGATAAAGGAGTCTTAAGACCAAAATGTTTGAGAATTTCTGCTTTAGAATAATTCTGTAAAGTTTGCACTAATGCATCTAAGGCCAAAAGGACAAGGTTCCCTGATATATTTAATGTGATGTAGAAACTAAATGTAGTCAAATTTTATGCATCAGTTTGTTAATGAAACACTGCTTTGTTAATTAGTGCACACTAGAGCATGATTTTATAATGTATCTATAAATCTGTGTTTTAGAAAATAGGCGCTGTTTTAAATTTAATTTGGATTCTTAGGATAAACCAATATTGCTGAATAGTGTATTTACACTTTAGAAAGAACTGCACAACTGTGTAAAAGTAAGCATTAGGAAGCAGAGATTATGGCTTCTTTACTAAACATAAATGAAATGAGACTTCTCTCCCCACTTATAATTAAAGAATCAAAGAACCAACTTATATCAAAATAGTACACCTGGGCTATGGAAATTAGATTTGGAGGATAATTAGCTACACTTGTAGAAATAGCTTTGAAATTGTTTTTGTTATATGCTGGTTATTTTTCTATTAAAGTGATCTTTTATTATGTAAATTTGACCCAGGGATGTAAATATAGTAATGATTTTACTTGTTTTGATACCATATGCCAACACACTAGATTTATACGAAAAACCTATTAAACAGTCAACACATTTTAACCTATGTTATAGAGCCATAGCTTATCCTGTGTCTAAGAATTAAAGAAAAAATTAGGCTCTTCTGTTCTCATTCTCCACCAAACTATTAGACAAATTTGGTGTAGCACATTATATTGATATATTTAAATGTTTTATTGTTAAAAATTGTTTAAACGGATGTAGAAGTTATATCTAGAATTCTGAAATAATTAAAAAATACACACGCTTTTTGATAATCTAAAATAAGGTATAATTTTTTTTTTGACTAGCTCATCTTTGTGGAGAAGGATGGAATCATATTGGGGATGCTTGTCTTAGAATCAATTCCAGTAGAGAAAGCTATGACAATGCAAAACTTTATTGCTATAATCTTAGTGGAAATCTTGCTTCATTAACAACCTCAAAAGAAGTAGAATTTGTTCTGGATGAAATACAGAAGTATACGCAACAGGTAACAACTATATTTGTTTATATTTTGGAAATATGTTGATAATCCTATAATCTTTGGCAATGATTCATTCTTTTTGTTTTTTAATACATTATTTTCACTAAATCTTGAAAGTAAAAGTGGAACTGACATCAAAAGTGAACTGTCAGAGGACTCATTCTGTATGTGTTTTTGGCAATAAGGTTTTTTAAATTACTCATCTTATGTTTTGCACAATAAGCCACTGCATTTTCTTACCAAGAAGTCATTTCATATAAGTAAAAACACTTAAATGCATGTGCATATAATTTAAGAATTTGTTTGAAATGTAATTACTTTGTAACTTAAGACATCCCTTATAATTAAAAAAGAAGACCAACACGTTGGCTGTATTTGCATGTGTGTGTATGTGTGTGTGTGTAATGTGAGTGGGGTTTTTGAATTATGCTATTTTTCTAGGTATAGATTTCCTTGAAATAATATAATAAAGGTTAGCAGGACTAAAACCTATTTCTAAAGTATGTGGAAGATGTTGGAAGATATAGCAGTTGGAAACAGTTTCAATTTTCTAGAGAGTTGTTTTATGGAAAATATTTCCATAGGAAATTGAATATCTCTTTGAAAATTGTATCAAAATATTTTCTAATAAATTTCTAAAGGAATTTACAATATTTCTTTTCCTTTTTTAAAAATAGTTCACCTGAACATAGTTTATTTAAAAAATTCAACACCATATTTTTTATATTGCCCAGCATTACTCACAGTTGTACTTCAAAAATCTACAGAATTTATTTTCTATTCCTGGGATGGTAAAATGTAGTCAACTCTGAAGAATAGATTGTACAAGACATTTGGAAATAATTTACTAAATCTGGTTTTGAATACCTTATTTAGTTCATATACTTACTTGAAATATACTATAATGTAAACTACCATAGCATCATAGCATATTTTTTGTATTTTGTTTCAAAAATAATATTAGAACTCAATGTAGATCACGTAAGTGATAAGGCTAAACAATGATAAATGCCGTCAATCTGAGGTTTGTGCTAGATTTGACCTAGTGTTTAAGATATACACACACAAATATGCACAGACGCCCTTTGGTAAATAATGCACAAAGTGGCACAATTTCCATGCAAATAATGGAGATGTGTCTACAATTCAGCTATTACCTTGAAAACTATATCAGCCAAATCTCAATGACTTTATTTGTCAGTTTTGGCTTTTATTTGGACAGGTAGTCTGTTGATACTCCAAAACTCCACTTTATATAGTGTGGTGGAGGTGATTTTGACTTGGAAACTTTTTAGAGCTAATATCACCAATTCTTGCTGTAGAAACACTTAAGTAGTGTTTTCTTGATGTAGCTGATTTTTAAGAAGCTTTGAGGACAGTGTATCAAAATGATGGACAGCAAATCTGGAGATACTGCTCATCTCTACAACTTAATAGCAAGTTAACCTCCCCAGCTCTCCATTCCTCATCTGTAATCAGGATAATAATCATAGCTGTGTTGCATGTTTATTGTGAACCATAAATGGGATATTGCTTGTAAAGAATATAGATAAATTTTATTTTTGAGTGTTTACTGTAATTATCATTATAATTGTTTGGGTTTGAAGGGTGGTTGTTTTTGTATCTCTGTTTCTACTATTGCTGTTACTACTATTTCCAGGAGTCATTATTTAGAGGATGAATTCTTAGGTAACCAAATGAATTTATTTGATGCATAGTTAATATCATTATTGATTTTGGAAAAATATTTGCCCCAGACTAGTGTTTTAATTTTTCTGTGGTGAATAACAAGCCTTTCTCCCCCCGCCCCTGAAAGTTGTACTAGGACCTTTTATCTCTTAAGATGATTCCTGATTTGCGATAAAGAATAGGAACATATGTTACTGATTTTGTTTTTTGCTAATAATGGGGGAATGTGCATCTGATTTTTAAAAAGTGACATAAAATATATAAATGTTAAAAAATTAGAGGGACTTAAGCACATTCTTTTTTGAAATTTTTGTCGAGACATTCAGTTCACTATTACCGCCTACCTAATATTTATGGTAGTGTTAGCATGTATATTTCTCAGGAGTATCAATAACAGATAATTTAACTTCTAGTGCCACTTTCTAACTGTAGAGGCAAAGCCCTCCCTCCTCATTAATAAAATGGATAAATTAATTATATCCCTGGTTTTTATAAATATTCAAAATTTTCAAGTGGATATCCCAATATGATACTTGCTGGCTGTCAAACAGATTTATATGCCTGATATTAATAGATAGGGTAAACAAAAACTATGGTAATTAAATTATTATGAAAAATTGAGCTGTAAAACCATTTTTGTGTGATCTGTAGCTCTTTTTCTGTGAAAGATGGGCCGGTATTCCTTCATTTAGTACACACTTATTGAGCACCTTTGGTGTACTTGGCAATCTACTGCTTGCTGAGAGTAGAGATCAGAAGACAAGCACTGTTCTCAAAGAGAGCAAGACAAACACAATTATACTGAAGTATGATAACTACAATAATAGATGCACGCAAGGCGATATCTAACCAGTAGTAGATATCTAACCAGTAATGATGACTTAAGGAGTTTGCTAGAGAAATACCCAGCTCCCTTTTGCAGGACTTTGAGTTGGCCAGTACAAAAAGATACTTGTAAGGAGGCCATGGGAGCACCTATGTTTTTTCTCTTAATTTGTCTTGTTTGAGAGCTACCAGCTTTGCGACTGGAGGATAAGATGTATGTGGTGTCACGTAGAGATCTCTTGATTTTTTCAATATTTTAGAAAAATGTGAGAAGGTCTATTTGTAAAGTTTTATTTTTAATCATGTGGAGCGTACAATGTAACTTAAGATCTGTTTATATTCTTGTGCTACCAGGAGCTCCATGTTTTAGATTACAAACTTGAGGGACAGTTACCAAAGAACATTTGAAAATAAATTTTACTGAATATGTATCACATATAAAGAGCTTATTTTTGGTAGGTCCACATTCTTTGAATTTTTGAAAGTACTAGTATTTGGCGTTAGAGCTCCATTGCTTTTTTCCCTTTTAAAAATATATTATTTTTAGCTCTTAGACTATAACCTTGAAATGTGTTATTTTAGAAGTTGCATATTTCAAGATTTTCTTGTGTTACTTGCTCTTTTTTTCTTCTATATTATTATAAATCATAAAGATTGGACTAACAATTATTTTGGATGTGTGATGAACTTCGATTTGGTAGTTTGTGGACTAGCATGCCACGTAAATTAAGAATGTTTTGTTTCATTAGAAGCTGAGCTTTAGCAAAATTTCAAAGGTGGAAACTTCTGCAAGGCGACATTCCATTAAGCCTATCTTTATAGAAAATGAATTATATCCTAAGTCATTGCAGCTGTATAAATTTAAGATAACTCTTCCTCAGTAAATAAAGAGCAACAAATTCGTGCCCTTTAAAGAGATATCCTGGGTCAAATAATCATTTGCTTATTGGAAATGGCTAAGGAAATCTTGCAATGATTTATGGTGTGATGTGGTAAATTTTCATAATACAATCATTTATCTTTCATTTTCAGCTGCCTGTCCAGTTCATTTACTGGGTAATTGTTACTTTAAATGTTTTATCAACTGCTTCATTTTTCTGTTCCTCTACTCTTCCTCTAAGATTCTTATCATGATGAACTAGGAAGTAATATTTCATTTTAAATGACTTGTCTTACCATAGATAGTGTTTGGAAATATAGGCAGAGTTGTTGTAATGTGAAGCACAGTCATTAATCTGAAATATCTATGTTGGATTGACTCCTGCTGTCATTATCAAGAACTGTAAAAATGTTATAGCTTTTCTGTTATCAAAATATCTTTCAGAATAATGTACGAAATATATGATGATCACAAGGTGAAGCAGCATGTGTATTTTTATAATTAGAAACATTGTTTATTAAATACTATTTCTATCTCAGGAGTTGGATAATGGAAAATAATCATCTCTGTTCTCATGAACTTTGTTCAGCAAAACTTACCTACTATGTATACAGTACTCTACTAGGTGATCATAGTGAGCATCGTCAGATATTTTAATTTTATCTAAGAAATATTTGAGTGTTTATTATGTAAAATTTGTTATATTTCTATACTTTACACATTTATAGCTTTATAGTTATAAGCTCTCCAGGACCATTTGTACAAATATTTAGAATAAATGCTGAAAAAAAAAATATATATATATATATGTTATTTTTAAAGATTCAGAATCAGATGGAGAGACATATTTTTCTCTATGCTGACAGTCCACAATGTAAAAAGGATGATGTGGAGTCTTGAAACCTCCTCACATTATAATAAAATAGCATTAACTTAGTAACTTAGAAAATAAATATATTATCATGTATATTAAGGTAGAAGTGTTTAGGAATAATGTCAGCAAGATGACAGAATGGAAGTTTCCAGTGCTTGTCCCTTCATAGAAACATTGATTTGAACAACCATCCATATACCGAAGTACCTTCACAGGAGCTAAGGAATCCAGGTAAGAGATTACAGCATCTTGGAGCACAGAAATAAGAAAAGGCTCATTGAAGAGGATAGAAAGACAATTTCACATTACCTGTATCATCCCGCCCCCAAGCCTGTGCAGGGCAGTGAAGCGTGGTGAGAGAGACCCTCTGCAAAGAGGAAGAAGAGTGAAGTGAGCACCCAACTTTGCTGAGGACCCCAGCTCCAGGCCTGTTCTAATGACCCCTGGTGCCTGGCTGGTTCTTGCAGACCCAGACACCAGGCACACTTCAATGCCAGACTGGCTTCATGGCCTCAGGCTCCAGGCTGGCACTTGTAGACCCAGCCTCCAGGCCAGCCTGCCTGTGGCCATAGGCTCCAGCAGACCTAGGGTCCGGGCTTTCCCCAATAGACCACAGCACTGGGCTGATCCCTGCAGACCCAGGATAAGGCCCATTGTACAGACTCAGGCTTTAGGCCCTGCCCTGAGGACCCAACCTTCAGGACCACCCCTATAGTCCCAGGTACTAGGCCCACCCCCAGGGACTCAGCCTCCAGGCCATCCTCTGCCAGCTGAGGATCAGGCTTATCCTCATGGATCTAGGCACCAGGCCTGCCCCACTGAAGCCTGGCATCAGGCTAACCCCTGCAGACTCAGGACCAGGCCCATACCCATGAGCCCAGGTGCCAGGCTCTCCCAAAGCACCAGGCTGACCCCCATGGACTTAGGCCGAAGACCCATCCAGCGTCAGGCTAGCCCTCCCATGTTTCCTTCAGACTGGCCCCCACAGATCCAGGCTCCATACAGGCCTCTGTGGACTCAGGCTGCAGATCTGCCATCATAGACTCAGTAACCAGGCCTACCCCAGTGACTCTTTGTGCCAGGCCAGCCCCCATGGACCCAGGATCCAGGCCTATACCTACAGACTCAGATTCCAGGTCCACCCCCATGGACCCTGGCACCTGGCCTGCTCATGAGGACCAAAGCTCCAGACCCACTCCAGTGGACCTAGGCTGCAGGCTTGCCCCTGTAGACCCAGGTACCAGGCAAGCCTCTGTGGGCCCAGGTTCTAGGCTTGTTCATCCACTGACCTAGCCACCAGGCCAGCCCACCCAAGCACTCCAGCAGTAAGCCTGTCCTTGGACTCTAGCAGACAGTCCACCAGAATCTCTGGATGGGCTGACTGGTGAAGAGCTTTTCTTACTGAAGCCAGTTTATAGAGACTGGAAGAAGTGATTACTTCTTCAAATGCACAGTCACCTATGTGAAGCCATAGGGATCACAAAACATTGGGGAAACATTATACTACCAAAGGAACAAAACAAAGCACGAGTAACCAACCTTAAGGAAATGGAGATCTACAAACTGCCTGACAAAGAATTCAAAATAACCGTCTAAAAGAGGCTTAGAGTTACAAGGAACACAGATAGATGGGTGAATGATATTAGGAAAACAATACATGAACAAAATGAGAAGTTCAACAAAATGATAGAAACCATAAAAAAGAAACAGAAATTATGGAGCTGAAGAACACAATGACTTAACTAAAAAATTTCATACAGAGCTTCAACAGCAGACTCTATCAAGCAGAAAAAAGAATTAGCAAGCTCAAAGGCAAGTCATTTGAAATTACCCAGAGAGAGAGGAAAAAAAAAAAGAATGAAAAAGAGTGAAGAAAGCCTATGGGACTTAGAATAGACCATCAAGTGAATCTGTATACACATTATAAGAGTCCCAGAACAGCAGAGAAGGAGAAGGGGGCAGAAAGCTTATTTAAAGAAATAATGACAAGAAACTCCCCAAATCTGAAAGGGAAATGAACATCCAGATTCATGAAACTCATGGAATCTCAACTGATTAAACTTACAGAGATCTTCACCAAGACACATTATAACAGAGCCCAGAAATAAATCCATGCATCTGTGATCAATTAATCATCAACAGATGTGCCAAGAACATACAATGGGGAAAGGACAGTCTCTTCAATAAATGATGCTGGGAAAACTGGATATCCTCATGCAGAAGAGTGAAAATGGACCCTTATCTCACACCGTAGGCGAAAATCTCAAATGGATTAAAGACTTAAACATAAGACCTGAAACTCTAAAACTACTAGAAGAAGACATGGGGAAAAAGCTTTTTGACATTGGTCAGGACAATGCTGTTTTGAATATGACCCCAAAAGCACAGGTAACAAGAACAAAGATAGACAAATAGGATTGCATCAAACTAATAAGCTTCTACACGGCAAAGGAAACAATCAGCAGAGTAAAGAGACAACCTATGAAGAGGGAGAAAATGTTTGTAAACCATACTTCTAATATGGAATTAATGTCCAGAATATATAAGAAACTCAAACAACTCAATAGAAAAAATAACCCAGTTAAAAAATGGGCAAAGGACATGAATAGACGTTTTTCCAACGAAGACATACAAACGGCCAAAAGGTATATGATAAAAAACTCGATATCACTAAATGTCAGGGAAATACAAATCAAAACCAAATTGATATACTTGATACTTGTCAGAATGGCTATTATCAAAAAGACAAGAGATGAGTGTTGTTAAAGATGTGGAGAAAAAGGAACCCTTGTATACTGTTGATGGGAATGTAAATTGGTATAATCAATTTGGAAAACAGTATGGAAGTTCCTCAAAAAATTAAAACTAGAACTACCATATGATTCAGCAATCCCATACCTGGCCGTATATCCTAAGGAAATGTAAACAGTTTCTCAAAGAAATATCTGTGTTCTTATGCACATTGCAGAATTACTCATAATAGCCAAGGTATGGAAACAACCTAATTATCCATCAATGGATGAATGGAAAGAGAAAATGAAAAGTGATGTATAATGGAATATTACTCCACCTGAAAAAGTCAGGAAATCCTGCCATTTGTAACATGGGTGAACCAGGAGGACATGCTAAGTGAAATAAGCCAGACACAGAAAGACAAATACTGTATCATCTCACTTGTATGTGGAATCTAAAAAAGTCGAACTCATAAAAGTAGATAGTATAATGGCGGTTGCCAGGGCCTGGGGGGTAAGTGATGGAAATGTGGAGATGCAGGTCAAAGATACAAAGTTTCAGTTATGCAGGATAAATAAGTTCTGGAGATCTAATGTACAGCATGGTTACTGTTGTTAATAATATTCTATTATATACTTGAAATTTATTGAGACTAGATCTTAAATGTTCTCACCACAAAAAAAGGTAACTATATGAGGTGATGGGTATATTAGTTAGCTTGATTGTGGTAATCATTTCACGATGTATAGGTATACCAAAACATTGCATTGTTCACCTTGAATATACACAATTTTTATCAATTGTACCTCAAGAAAGCTAGAAAAAAATCAAAGAATAAAATCTGAAAAAAATTTGCATAACTCTAAAGCAGAAACAAGAAAAGAAAAAGGTAGAGGTGTTCATAATCTAATAGAATTTTGTAGAGAGAGTAACTTGGACTAAGAGTATCTCTCTTATTTTTTGAGTATCATAAGAATAACATTTTAAAATTGAGTAATCATTAAAATAAGGTTTATAAGTATAAAATATATTTTATTTTCAAGTTATTTTGGAAATATTCGTGCACTAAGAATATTCAGTTTTGTGGCATTTGTCAACCTCAGCTGGTTAAATTTTAGGCACAAGAGTCAGAGATTTTATCAGATTTTTTGATCTCTTCAATAATGAAAGTAGATGACATAATTTTGTCTAAAATTGCATGGAAGTCCTAATATGCTAGTAGAAGTCTGAACTAGGAGAGAGGCGGTTATTCTTCTTAGTCCTTTTGTAAACCTGTTACAAAGTCTTCACTCAGCCTCTATATACTGCTAGTTGATTTCATTTTCTGTTTTCTCACAGTGCATATGCAGGAATTTAGCTGTAGGTTCTTACCCCCATAACTGATTACACTGGGAGCAGTAGTAGCAGTAACAGCAGCAGCAGCAGTATGTTAAGTGTTTAAGGGTCTTACATCATAAGGTAGGTATTTATATGAGACATTTATGTCTCCATTTTATAGAAGAGGAAACTGAGGGCTCAATACTGACTCCAATCATGTAGCTAAACACAAAATCTATGTTTAAAAAATAGTGTTCTATTCTACATCATTCTCTAAAATGTGCTGGAATTGTTAATTATCTTTGGTACTAGACGTCATTTACAAAGGCAGTTCTATATATTTTCAAATGTAATTTTTAATGATATGAACTATTTGCTAAGGGATATGACAGTATTTTTACATCTAACTTTTTTAATGCTCCTCTTCCACTGTTTACAGAAAGTATCACCTTGGGTAGGCTTGCGCAAGATCAACATCTCCTACTGGGGATGGGAAGACATGTCTCCTTTTACAAACACAACGCTACAGTGGCTTCCGGGTGAACCGAATGACTCTGGGTTTTGTGCGTATCTAGAAAGGGCTGCAGTGGCAGGCTTAAAAGCTAATCCTTGTACATCCATGGCTGATGGCCTTGTCTGTGAAAAACCTGTAGGTAAGTAGTCCAGTAAACTTATATTTTTAAAAAATATTATATTTCAATCCCTCTTTCCATCGCTCCCTCCAGAATAGTCCATGGGACTGAAGTAACTTGCACCATCTCACTATGATACTGTACAAATATCTTTTCCAGTTTCTGCTTTTATGCATTTTGGGTATATAGTCAGAAGTGGAATTGCTATATCATATGGTAATTCTATGTTTAATTTTTTGAGAAATTGCCATATTTTTGCCATAGAAGCTGCACCATTTTACAACTTACAAGGGTTTCAATTTCTCCAAATGCTTGCCAACATTTTTTTAAAATGATAGTCACCCTTAAAAGGTGCGATAAATATTATATTTTATATAAATATCGTATAGTAAATTTTTTCTTTTTATTGTTTATATCAGAGACATGTTCACTGACAGGACATTTGCTTTGATAAGGTGTGGGATGTTTATGGAAAAGATTGTAGTTAGGAAAGTAAATAATGATAGTGTATCTAGTATCAAGCCAGTAAGTAAATAGAAAAATTAGGTTATGTATTTCATTTCTGTTTATAATTTTTAAATGATACAACTTCATGTACTTTATAAGGGATTTAAAATTCCCAAGGAATTATAATTTTCAAATTTGATAATAAATTTAAAAATTATTGACGTCATCTTCATTTTCATTTACCTTATTTAATTTTTGCTATAATTTTTATCCCACCCTTGGCTTAATTGAAACATCCCCTAAACAGCAAAACAAATGAAACTCATATACTTCTGTTAAAGTACAATTAACAAATAAAATAATTATATTTGTTGATTTATTCCAGTTAGTCCAAATCAAAATGCAAGGCCATGCAAAAAGCCGTGTTCTCTAAGGACGTCGTGTTCCAACTGTACAAGCAACGGCATGGAGTGTATGTGGTGCAGCAGCACGAAACGCTGCGTTGACTCTAATGCTTATATCATCTCTTTTCCGTATGGACAATGTCTGGAGTGGCAAACTGCCACCTGCTCTCGTAAGTATTTATCTAGAGTGACTTTTCATTTAATGGCAACACAAATCTCTTTTCTGTGATGGAAAGAGGAATTAAACATTTGAGGAAGTTTTTAAGAAATGAGAAAAAATATTGTTGTAGCTAGTTTTAAAACTTATTAATGCTATAAGCCCTTGATTTATCTTGTACCCTCATTTTGAATTCTAAGTGTCACACCCTACATATTAAGATTGTGCCCCATCTGTGCTCGCCCCAACTCTGAGTGTATGTTGCAAACAGCATAACACTTCTTGAAAGTGCTCACTTCAAGGATCACAGTTTGCTCTCTTGTGCTTCTTTAGTGACCTTTAATCTAGCACAGTTCTCATGTCTTCTTTATCTTACATGACTATAATATTTTTAAAGAATATACAGCACTTGTTTTGAAGGTTCCCCAGTTTGGATTTGTGTGATTATTTCCTCATAGTTAGATTGAAGTTAAGCATTTTTTTGCAAGGATATATTTCAATGGTGGTATTTTTGCTACAAATACAGGAAACACAATCTCAGCATCACATGCAGAGTCATATCGGCAGGGCAGTTCTGGACTTGCAGTGGGTTGTGCTTCAGGAGAAGATCCTGCCCCTTGCTGGTTTCATGTTTTATAAGGACTGTATGATAAGGATGCCCCTGATGGAGTCTGTGATGCAGGGTGCTGTGTGGTTATGAGAGTGGCCTTTCTTGCAAAGACAAATTGCATCAGGATGCCACTGCCAGGGGAGTTGCATACTACTACTGATAGCACTTGGTGTCCTTGTAGGAATTTGAGACCATGTGCAGCTCCTTTTTCTTGGAAGAACGTAGAAGCTACTGGTCTCACCTAGCTCCTTGTTAGCAGAAAACGTGGTTTTTTTTCCGCAGTCCACCCTCTGACGCTGAGGCTTATCAAAAAGGTGCCTTTCCATCAGGGATATGAATTAATTGGTCTGTTCAGATTTGTAATAAGGTTGAAGGGATTATTTACTTCCACTGCCACACTACCTGCCTCTGAATGTTGAATGCATTCATTCATGTCCCACTAATTGGAGTCTCTTCCTCCTGTGATTGATTCAGACCTTCTGTCCTTTTTAGGGGAATAATATGCTCTGCAGGGGCCCAGGAGTCACCATTCCACAACCACAGTTAGCTGCAGAATCACCTTAGATAAAGTTGGAGTCCACATTGATTTCCATTCAGAAATCCTTTCTTTGAACAAAGCAAAACATCCTTTCACTTGCTAAATCCAAATAAGCATAGATAAAGTGAGAGGTACATCTTGTTCCTTTTTAGTTCACCCACTTCCCAGCTCCTGAAAAAGCTCACGAGGACAGAAGGACCAGGAATCCTTGTTTTGTTTTGTTTCTCTCCCAATACTTTTACCTATAATAAGGTTTCCAGGGTTTCCAGTGAGTGAATCCAATTAACATGTGCCAGGCCAAAGAAACTGTAGCTACAGTGTGGTCAAAGGAAATAAAATATCAGCCACTTGAGGTCCATTGATGAATCTCGGGCACGTGTCGTAGTTGAACGGTATTCAATGGGATAGGGAATAGTTTCAGTCTTTACAAAGGAATCCTGCCCAGAGGATCTTCTCATCCCTATTCTAGTTCCTTTCTCCTAACAATTGCTCTAAATTAGACACTATTATCTCTTCTCTTATCCCATCTTTGCAACCCTTGTAGATCCATTCCAGGTTTTGTATTAGTCCACTGGTTTCCCTCTGTTCCTCTCCCTCCTGGAAGCAGCTACTTGCAGGTTTCCTAGGAGTGTGGGCCATAAAGCAGCTTGTTCTTGTAACTTTCTTAATGTACCTTCTGGACATTCTTATTAGCTCATTGGCTTCCTTGCATTCCTTCCATACGAGGAGCCACTGGCAACATGACTGTGATGAAATACAGATAACTATCCTAACAGCAACATGCATCGTCTGTCCATCCACTCCTCTTTCCATCCTTCTTCTGAGCTCTCTTGTTTTTCCTCTAAGAGGTAGGGTGTTACAGTTTGCAATCAGCAGCTTCATAATTCTGAGATCCCTTTTGGTGATGAATCTACTGTTTAAGGCTTGCTTCTGGCATCCAGTGGCCCTCAGACCACATCGTCACTCAGTTATTAGCCCTTCTTTCTCGGATGAGTGACTTTCTCATTTAGAGGTAGCCAGCTGCTTAAGAAAATGCAGGTGGAGACTCACTGGTTTTTCCAGATTTCCATCACTCCCAAGGGGCATGCCCCCATATCCCTAGGCACCACCCAAATCCATATTTGCTCCATATTGGGCATCGCTGTTGCATGAAGAGCTGAGACAAGACGGTAAGTGCCATAGTGCAGGCCAGAACTTCCAGGCTGAGGCTGTTGTGTACAGTTGTTCCCCCAGGCTTCTGGCATCAAGTGGAGAGGTGTTCCTGAGATGGCACTGCTGGATATATTATGGGTTTAGTTCCCTGTTGCTATGCGTTTTTAGGAACTGTGATAAGGAATGGGGAGGTACGTGATCAAGTGTGTGGTACTGGGTTGTTGTCAACATAAAATGGTCTTACTAGCACCTAAAATACCTTATAACTGGGAGCCAGCTGCCTAGAGGAGAGCAATCCCGGTGCTGGAGATTTGTAGGGGATTGAGACAGTACTTAGCCTCTCCTGCCTCCAGAGTCATGTTTGTCTCTCCACAAACGTTAATGTTCAGTGAAAGAAGCCAGACACAAATGATTATATACTCTGACTCTGTTTCAGATAAGTTCAAAAGTAGGCAAAACTACACTATATTGTTTAAGAATGAATAATTAGGTGGTAAAACTATAGAGTAAGGCAAAAAGTTATTATAAACGTCAGTGGATACTGCAGGTAAAAGATTAGGGGCGCTGATTGGGAAAATGGTACAAGGGAGGCAATGTTCCCCTTCTAGACTGCGTACAGGAACAGAGTATTTATTTACAATAATTTGTTGATCTCACATTTTTCTTTGTGTACTTCTCTGTAGGTGTGTTATATTTCACAATAAAAAAAGCCAAAAGGTAGGGGAAAAGGAGCTTGGAAAGTCTCCAAGCTCTTATACTCGTAAGAACTTTAAAAATTATTTAGAGTTATGTCTAAGTTGTCTTCTCTGCTCACAAATCTTTCTTGTATTCCATTCCTTCTTTTATTCATCTTTTGGAGAATAGACTTTAGTACTTCTTTGCAAATAAATTTGTCTCTAGTAAACTTTTTCAGTCTTTGCCTGTCTTAAAGTGTATTTTTCATGTTCACTTGAATGATAAAATGGCTAGAATGTGGCGTTCTACGTAATTCTTTCCTCAGAACTTGTAGCAATCGGTGTTGTGGATGAGAATTCTCATGCCAATTTAATTTTCATTCCTTTGTGGGACATCTTTCCTTTCCCCTTTCTTTGAGAGCTTTTAAAATTTTTCTCTTTATCTGTGGATTTTAAAATTTTGCAGTTTGTTTCAATTCAGTTTTCTAGTAATTGATGTGGATTTTTCAGTCTGAATCTTTTCAATCTGAGGAGTAGTTTCTTTTTTTATCTGCTAAAAATGTTCCTACATGTCTTAGATTATTTGTTTTCTTTTATTTACTCTTTTTGGAAATCTTAAAATAGTTGTTTGGATTTCTAGATGTATCTCAGTATCTCTTAAATTCACTTGTACTTTCCATCTTTTTGTTTTCTAAGATTCAGATATTTATCCTTTGTTATGGTTTTTTTATTTTTATTTGCTTAAAATTCACAAGTTGAAGGAAAATATATTTTAATATAAACTTTGCCTAATGATTTTTAAGAAAGCTTTGTTAATAACTGGAATTATTAATAATTGATATATTTTAAGTAGTTAGATACTCTGTGAAAATGAATTCCAAGGGGATTATTTAAAGCAATAATAGAAGATTTAGTTCTTAATATATAAAAGTTAAAAAAATGCAATTAAATTAATATAGTGAAAATGGAATAATAAAAACGTGAGAATATAGTATACATCTCACAAATCTACATTTCTTTCAGTATTTTACAGATTATGTACATACTCAACTTAAGCATTTTTTTTTCTTAGCAGTTAGGGAAGGTAATCTTTTTTTTTTAATTAATTGAACTTTAATTTTTAGAGCCATAGGTTCACAGCAACATTGAAAGGAAGGTACAGAGATTTCTCATATATCCTCTGCTCCCACACACACACATCCCCCACTGTCACCATCTCTCACTGAGTGGTGCATTTGTTATAATTTATGAACCTACACTGGTACATCATTATTGCCCAAAGTCCATAGTTTATGTTAGAGTTTCCTCTTGGTGTGGTCCATTCTGTGGGGTTAGACAGGTGTATAATGGCTTACATCTATCATCATGGATACAAAGTACTTTCATTGCCCTAGAAATCCTTTGTGTTCTGTCTATTTTTCCCTCCCTTACTCCTTAACTCCTGTCAATCACTAATCTTTTTACTGATTCCATAGTTTTGCCTTTTCCAGAGTGTCATATAGTTGGGATCATACAGTATGTAACCTTTTCAGATTGACTTCTTCACTTAGTAATATGTATTTGTTTCCTCCATGTCCTTTCATGGCTTGATAGCTTGTTTATTTGTCAAGCTGAGTAATATTCCATTGTCTGGATGTACCTCAGTTTGTCTATTCACCTACTAAAGGACATCTTCATTGCTTCCAAGTTTTGGCAGTTATGAATAAAGCTGCTATGAATATCCATGTGTAGGTTTTTGTGTGAACATAAATTTTCAGTTCATTTAGATAAATACCAAGGAGTGTGTTTGCTGGATCATATGTTAAAAGTATGTTTACATTTGTAAGAAACCATCAAACTGTCTTTCAAAGTGGCTGTATTTTGTATTTCCACCAGCAGTGAATGAGAGTCCCTGTTGCTTCACAATCCACATACTCGCCAGGAGTTGTTGTTGTCAGTGTTCTGGACTTTGGCCGTTCTAATAGGTGTATAGTAGTATCTCACTGTTGTTTTTTTTCAGTTGCATATCAATGACATATGATATGGAGTATCTTTTCATGCTTGCCATCTAGATTTTCTTATATGTTTTGTTATAGGCGTTTTATAGTTTTGATTACATTGACTGTCTGTTCCTGCATGCTGTCAAATTTATCCATTAGAGCCCTTAGCGTATTAACCATAGTTGTTTTAAATTCCTGGTCTAACACTTCCAACATTCTGCCATATCTGGTCTGATGCTTGCTCTGCCTCTTCAGTTGTGTTTTTTACCTTTTGGTATGCCTTGTAACTTTTTCTTGGTAGCCAGATATGATGTATGGGTTAAAGAAACTGCTGTGAATAGGCCTTTACTGATGTAGAGGTGGGGTGAGGGGAGAGGGCAAGTATTCTATAGCTCTGTGACTAGGTTTCAGTCTTCTGGTGGCTCTGTACCCTGTACTGTGAACTTCACCACTGCTTCTCAGTCTTTGTCCTCTCTTAGGTGGTGCGGGATGGCTGGAGGGAGCTGGAGTTGTGTACTTCTCTTCCCCCATGTGGAAGGGGAGAGAGGGCTAGAGTTGGGTATTTCCCTTTAATCAGGTGAGTTAGGCTCTGATAAACCACCAGCAGTTTAGGCTCTCTTAAATAGTTTTTCCAGGTCTTGTTAAGAAGAAAAGAATGCTCTGGCATATTTCAAAATAGTTCCTTTTCCCCTCTCCTGCTGGAGCACAAGGTAGTTTGTCTTTGATATTCACTGTGAGGACCTGGCAGAGCTCCTGGAGATAAAACTCACAAAAGTGTGGGGGTTCCCTGTGACTGGCTCCCCCCGGAGATTTTAACTCTCAAGAGTTGTCCACACTGAGCCTCCAGCAATTTGGCAGTTACAGTCAGGTTTTCTTACCCTAGCACTGTTTCCCACAGAGGTTTCTGCTTTGGTAAATTGTGATTTTTCTGTATCCTCCTGTCTGTCTCTCCAATTTTCGGGGCTGTGGTTTGCCTTGTGACCTCAGTTCTCTGATCGATCTAAGAAGAATTGTTGATTTTTCAGTTTGTGATGCTTTTTACTTTTTTTGAGGCTGGTGTGGTGACTTCTAAGCTCCTTGTGTGCCGGACTGGAAACTGGAAGTCTCCAGTAATCACTTGATGACATAATTTCTTACAGATTGATATTTCAAATTCTTACACACTTCAAAAACCATATTGAATATTTTATAATATTTCAAAAAGCCAAAAATAAATAAAATCAAATAGAAATGATTGCTCTGGTTACTTATAGTTCATACATAGTCTCTATACTATCAATAACTTAGGAAAAATAGTACACCCTACAAAAGTCTTTTCTGTATTACTGTTTTCTGTAAGAAAAATCATTAGAGTCTGTCAGTTTTTGAGCCACCATTAAATACCAATGAATGAATTTTCTGTTACTCTTTCAGCAATGCATGTTGCTCTCCTTTCTTGAGCAAAAACAAAAACATTCCCGTATGTACTAGTTTCATATCTAAAATAAAATTTGAGAATAGAATGTTGCTCTTAACATGACATTTTGTAACTTGTTATTAAAGCCTGAAATCGAATAGATAAACAAAACTAAAAGATTAATAGTTTGTCGTTTAGTCAATGCAAGAATCCCCAGATTCTTTCGTTTAAGATTTCCCCAGCTGTTTGAAAAGCATTAACAGGAATGTTGTCTTTGAGAATAGTTTAGATTTAACTTGTATGTACTGCTCTTTCAAGACATTTTATTGGTTATCTTTCCTTAAAAGATAGTCCTAAAATAAAATATACTTTCCTAGGAGATATCTATAGGCCGTAAACATAAAATTAGATTTATTCTGGGTGAGACATAGTAAAGATTTACTTCAATTCATCACATGATAGTAAATAATTGGAATTTCAAGATAACTTACCTAATTTGATATTTTCCATTATTTCCCATTGATTTCATAGCAACCCAATCTATTTTTGAATGTAATTAAAATAGCCTAGTCAACAATACTGTGGGCTAGCTACTATAATACATATAAGAAAAATATTTCAAAGCAAGAAAGCTAAAGAAGGGTACGGTAATATGTGAAATGTTCAGTTATTGAGGGTAAATGATGAGTCATTTAACACTGTACTTCTGAAAAAACATAAATTTCAAAAGGAAGTATGTTCTTGTCAATCAATTGTTTATCTTCAGGGTTAACATTCTCTTGTCTTCAATGACTCAAAGAATATTCTTCCTTTTAAAATTTGCTATTAAGGAAATATAGGAGATGGTACTCATTTTCTACCTTCTTATATCCAGTCTCTGAAATGCTCAGCATGCAAAAAATTCATAACAATAAATCATATTGTAATTGCTGGATACTTTAATCCATGTTCTGTTATCTCCTCACAGCCTCACAGACCACTATATTGAGTTCCTGATGCTCACTGAGAAGCTTGTGTACTTGTTTGCAGCAATATGAAAAACAGTTTTATTTCCAGTAATATTAAAGTATTGAAGGGCAATTAAGTCATTACCACCACAACAATGAAATTGAGTCTGTCAGAAATCTACCACTTTTTCCTCCTTTTAAGGTTTTTCTAGCATGTGACTAGAAAACATCATTCATGGAGTCTTATACCTATGTCGATATCTTCTGTTGACAAACAATTCCCAAGACGAAGCGTGCCTTTTCTAGAAAGACATCAGCAAAAGTAATTAAAGAAAGTCTCAGTCCAATATAGGATACTCTGATTGTGAATTAAAAATTGAAAACATCACATAGCAACTATTGTGAATGCGATAGCAGACTATAATCTATTCATCCTTGGAAAAGGCATCACAGTGTTCATAGGCTTTGTTGAGACTCATAGGTTATACATCAGTTAAACAAAAAAGACTGAGCTTCAGTGAGTGAGTCTGGGAATGTTACTCTGCAGCCCTGAAAGTCAGAGCCTGTGCTGCTGGTTGCCTGGCCGAGGCAGATTATCCAGTCCCCGTGTTCCCATTCAGTTTGGCTTTTTGGGTGAGATTGAGTTTATTTGTCACATGATAGCCAAATGCTAGTATCTTCGACCCTTGGGAAGAGTGCCATCAATGAGAGGCAGTCCAAATGGGGCTCAGCCATCTCAACGAATGGGCATCACTTCACTGGATGTTCAAGGCAGATGCAGAGGTTTTCCTTGAAGGCCCTCACTAGGCACCACAAGAACAGCTCACACGGCTCTACATCACAGACTGTGGTAAATGTGGTCTGTAGGCCCCTGGATCAGCTCCCAAAAGGTCCTAATACTGGCAGAGTTCTCAGGAGTCTTTAAGTGTTCACTTCATTTTTGTCCACGTCATGGTTACCACACCTTTTCTCACCCTCAAGTCAGTCCCTTTATCTCCTCTTTGTTCATCCTGTATGTTTTATTTGCCTTAAGTAATTGCTATTTCCTAGGTAATATTAAGAAATGTTTATATTGACAACCTTTTACTGTATTTTTTCAGATCATATTAATTTTTTCCATTAGCTTACAATTCTATTTGAATATAAAGTCATATAACATATTTGTTAATGTTCCACATGCAGCTCAAAATTGTTCTGGATTGAGAACCTGTGGACAATGTTTGGAACAGCCTGGATGTGGCTGGTGCAATGATCCTAGCAATACAGGAAGAGGACACTGCATTGAAGGATCTTCACGGGGACCAATGAAACTTGTTGGAATGCACAGTAATGAGATGCTTCTTGACACCAGTCTTTGTCCTAAAGAAAAGAACTATGAGTGGTCCTTTATCCAGTGTCCAGGTAATAAAAATGTGATGAAAATAATTTCAGTGTCTGCTTGAGGAAACTAAAAATGATTTTTCATTTTTTATAATAAAGATAAAGAAAAAAATAATGAAAAATGAGATTCAAATTTCAAAGATAAAAAAATATTCTTTCCTAAATCCATCTCCGTTGTGTAGTTGGTATTCTGTTTGGAATCATTAAATAGGCTAAACCAGATGCGTGGCATATAGTTATTAGAATTGTTTTCCGGTGAATTGTTAAGAGGAAAAAATATTGGCTTTATGCCAATTCTCTACCTCGTAGTATATTGTTCATAGTATTATTATATCTTAGAATTCAAAGGCAGCTCAGAGGATCTAGTCAAACTTCATGCTAAGTATGGGAATGTTCTCTATAATATCTGTGATGGAGTCAGCTGGCCTCATTTTGAAAGCTGCCATTGGTATTCACTACCATTCAATTTTAAAGGTCAGTAAAATTTTCAGGGTTTTTTCATAGGAAGTCTGTTCTTATGCTGAATAAAATCAACCTTCTTGAAAAATTAATTTATTTAATATACTTTTATTGAGTGCCTAGTATGTGCCAAGGAGTGTTTTAGATGCTACCGACACAACAATTAACAAATTAGACTGAAATCACTGCATTCATGGAGCCTGTATTGTAAATAAAATTAATAAGATCAATTGTACACACACATGCATATTTGAAGTTAGATGGTGATAAGTGCTGTTAGATAAATAAAGCAAGCAAGAGGGTAAGGCTCACAATTTAAAATAGGGTGGTGAGAGAAGATCTTACTCAGAAGTAACACTAAACACCTCAAGTAGATGAGGGAGTTAGTCATGGGGATCTCTGGGGAAAGAGTGTTCTAGAAGAGGTAACTGCTTCACACAAGGACTTGGGTGAGATGAACCTATTTATTTGGGAGGTGAACCTAGGAAGCACAAGTGAGGGAACAGAAAGTTTCAAAGGGAGACAAGCCAATAATATATGTCTTATTAAGCTGGCTACTACCCTGGGAAATTTGGACTCAGACCACTAGGGATCTAAGAAGAACCATGTAGAATGCTCCTCAGAATTAATCCACTGAGGGACTGGGAGGGTGGGGCATTTATCCACTAACTCTCATCCCCCATTGGTGGAGTGATGCCTCTGAGGGTATTGTGCTTCTGAGCTATACCAGCATGTCTGATTAATAGCTTTCCCTGGCACCAGTGAAAATTCTGAGGCAGAAAAGTAGAGAGAGAATGCAGAACTTGCTTTCGGGGTGTGAGACACTGACAGTGTGCTGCAGTGAAACCAGATGGACTGAGGAGATATGGCACAGGGTGCAACAGGACCTGCTACGTAAACTTTGAAATATATGAAAAGCAAAAAAGGAGCACACTACTGATTCACATAACATGGCTGAATCTTAAATACATTTTGCTTACTGAAAGAAGCCAGACCCAAAGGCTACATGTTGTACTGTTTCATTTATAAAACAATCTGGAACAGGAAAACCTATGGGGATGGAAAACAGATCAGTTATTTACCAGGAGTAGTAAAAGGTATGGACTGACCTCAAGAGGCCTCACAATGGAATTTTTTGGGTTATGGAACTGTTCTGTACGATGCTATAGTAATTCATACATGACTATGCATTTGTCAAAACCCATATTGTATACCACAAAGGATGAACTTTTCTGAATGCAAATTAAAAAAGTCAAGCAGGATGTCGTGGGATCCCAGGATGGAATGCAAAACTGTGACAAGTAAATTTAACTGTAGTATGTGTGCCATAACTTCATTAAAAAAAAAAAAAGCTAACTTAAGTAGCTTTGGAAAACAGTGTTTGACTAGATACTGTAAAGCTAAAGAAAAAAATGCAGTATATAAATATTGGGTTCTGGTTAGTAAATTTTTTTCTCACATGGTGTGGGTTAACAATTTTTACAAAATTTTATATGTTTACTAGGTTTGGGCAAATAAGTAAATAAATTGTGTTTAATGTGAGCCAGGTTTCCCACTGTCAGAGAAAGAGGTTAAAAATAAGCAAGGAGTGAAGACTACAAAGAACCCTGTGGTATTGAATTAGAGTCTGAGATAGCATGAATTCATGTTTATTTTAATATATATATATACACAGAAGTAAATATAGTTATGTGTGTACACATAGGTTAGTATATATACATATATCTCCTAGCTCTGTTTGCTGAGGGGGCCTAGAAGCCATGACACCCCAATAGCAATGAGCACATCCAGTGCCCACATCTTAGTTTCTAAATATTGTTTTCCAGTGAAAGGAACCAGGGCACCTTGGGGAAATGGCTCATTCCAGGGCTGGAGCAGGAAGAATACAAGATGAACCTGGAGTGTTGGTTAGTGCCAGAAAGTCAGAAAGTGCCCCAAAAAAGAACAACAACAAAAAGGGGCTGAGATCATGTGAAAGGGACATAGAGCCAACCTGGAAGTATTCTCAATGGATCAAATCTGGGCAAAAAATGAATAATGACTGCATTGGATTGTAACCCAAAGAACAGAATATATGTCCATGATTCTATACTGGTTTAAATGACCAAATAAATATTAAATGGGTGAGAATGGACAAATATTTCTTACAGAAAAATTCCAAATAATAAATATAGAAAGAATGAAGGCAATAAAAAAATCACTATTAGAACCCCACAGTAATAATTGCTGTAATAACCCACTTAAGAATGTTGAAATTAGTGGGTGAAATTTTAAGGAGATGCAGGATATTTGCGTAGCTTCAATGTGTCTCCCTCAAAAATATTTATTAATTGCTGTGGTGGTTTTAACATATGTCCACAAATTCTTGGACGCTTCTTCAACTAGGAGGTGGAGCTTAATTTCTCTCCCCTTGTGTGTGAGTTGAATGTAGTGACTGACTTCTAATGAATAGAGTATGGAAGTGGAAAAATTATAACTTTACAGTGGAGAAAGCAAGTAGACATCATCTTAACCAAGTGATCTCGGTTAACTACACCAATAATAAGTCATGTTAATATCGTGTATCTCCTGACATGATGTGGTAAGAAGGGCACTTCACTTCTGTGATATTCTTCCCCCAAATCTATAACCCAGTCTAGCCATGACCAAACAGACAAATCCAAATTGAGGGACATTCTTCAAAATACTTGACCAGTGCTCTTTAAAACAATCAAAGTTTTGCGAGAGAAGGAAAGACTGAGAAACTGTCACTGATTATAAGAAGCTAAGGACATGATAACTAAATGCAATGTGGTATCGTGGATTGAATAGTGGAACAGGAAAAGGACATTTGTGGCTAAACGGGTGAAATCCAAATAAAATCTGTATGAGTTAATAGTATTGTGCCAATGTTAATTTCTTAACTTTGATAAATATGCCCATGATTACATAAGATATTAACATATGGAGAATCTGGATGAGGGTACACAGGAATGCTCTGTACTTCTTTTGCAATTCTTCTATAAATCTAAAATTATTTCAAAACAAAAATTTTTTAAAGACATGGCAGTTTAGAAAAATAGACAAAAGAAACTTCTAGAAGTGAAAAATGTAGTCACTGAAACTAGAAATTTAATGGATGCATTAAATAGCAGATTAGACATAGTAGAGGAGATTATTACCAAACTAGGAGATAAATATGAAGAAATAATTTGAAGTACAGGAGGAAAGAGATAGAGATAAAATGATGCAAAATATCAAAAAGAGGTTAAAGACTATAAGGATAGAATGAGAAGTTCCAAATATACCTAATAGGAGTTTCAGAAGAAGAAAATAGAAAAAAGAGAGAGGAAATAATTAAAAATATTGTCATTGCAATGGGGATATTGACATACATACAACTAGTGCCATGTTTTCCAAATATAAAATAGAAAACCCTATTTTGTTAAGTGTATGTATCTTGTTATTTGGGTTTAAATAGGGAAACTCTTATGAGAAGTAGAAGAGTGCATATGATTTCCCAAGCTCACAATATGTGAAGAAAGTTGTGTTTAGACCACCATTTTGGAAGAGAAGGATACAGATCCCACAATGCTCTACAATTTTTTAGGAATGAGGCAGGAAATATCTATGGGACATGAGGGATGAGTGTTTCCTAGTCAAGAAACTGACATTTTTAATTAACGATGCCCTCTGGAATTCTGTGATTGATTTCCTACCAGTTTTCCATTGAGCATTCAGAAAGCATGAGGAAAAAAGGATAAATAATTTTTTATGACTGCAGCTATCAACTATGATAGATCTATAGTGGTTAAGACAGTGTGGAATTGGTATATGAATGGACAGATACACCAGTGAAAGACATAGAAACAGATCCATGTATGTAAGATAACCTGATTTATGACAAAGATAGCACTGCCACTGCGATGGGAAAAAGGATGGCCTTTTCAGTGACTGATGCTGGGTGACTTTGATATCTGAAAAATTGTATCTCGAGCCCTACCTCATATTATGCAAAGTATTAATCCCAGATATATCGTGGATCTAAATGTGAAGGCTAAAAAAGCACAGTTTCTGGTTGTCAGTGACTTCTTAAACGGGACACAAAAGATTAACCATACAAGAAAATATGGTAAATTGTATTCTATTAAGATTAAGAAATTCTATTCATGACAAAAGAAACATTTAGAAAGCGAACAAAGCAAGCTATAGCATCAGAAAAGATATTTACAATACAAATATCTAGTAAAAATCTCATTTGTTACAAATCAGTAATAAAAAGACAACACAAATGAAAATGGGCAAGAGAGTTGAACAGGTACATCACAAAAGAGAATATTCAAAAGGCCAATATGTATCTGAAAAGGTGCATAACTTTTTCAGTCATGGGGGAAATTGCAAATTAAAACCACTAAATGATGCCACTAATTACCTACCAGAGTTATTTAAAAATAAAAGAGATAATTTTAAGTGTTAGCAAGGGTGTCCAGCAAGTGGAAATCTCATATACTGCTTCTTGAGAGCCTAAATGGTATAGACACTTTGGAAGACAGTCTAGAAATATCTATTAAAGCTGAACAAACGCATACCCTATGACTCAGGGATTCTGTGTCTAGGCCAGTGGCTGGTAGACTACATTCTCCTGTGAAATTTAGCCTGTGGCTTGTTTGTATATGGCCCGTGAACAAGAGGGATTTTACGTTTTTAAAGGGTTGAAAACAAGAAAGAGGAAGAGGAGGAGGGAAGGAATGGAGAGAAAAGGAAGAAAGAAAGGAAGCAAAGGAAAGGAAGAAAAGAGGGACACAAGGGAAGAATTTTTGACCGAGCCTGTGTGCGCCCTCAATGTCTAAAATATTTACTGTTTGGTCCTTTCAGAAAACATTTGCTGACTCCTGGTTTAGACCCAATAGACCCAATAGAAAGCATTGCTATGTTCACTTGGAAGATATATAAAAGAATGTTCAGAGCAGCACTATTTTAATAGCTCCAACCTGGAAATCATCCAAATGTTCATCAACAGATGAATAGAGAAACTCATAGTCCACACAATCAGATACATAATGTGAGAATGATTAAACTACATCTACATGCAACAGTGTGAATGGTTTTCACCAATATAATGTTGAGAGGAAGAAGCCAGACACAATAGAAGACATGCTCTATGTTTCAATTTACTCTATGTTAAAAACAGGCAAAACTATTTTGTGGTATTAAAGATCGTGGTAGTGGTTACTTTTGGAGGACAGGGGCTAGTGACTTAGGGTGCAGGTCACAAAGGAATTATTTTATTTCTGAGTTTTCTTGGATTGGAGTTTTAAATATTAATTTTTCTCCATTTCTGACCTTCTTTATTTCTTTCTAAATCACCTTTTCACTTTCTTGGTTGCTGTTGTGCCTTCCTTTAATGCCTCATTAAATTGTCAGGGGAGTCTGTTCTCTCTTGGGCATCTTATAATTCAGTGTCCTTTTCTGAGGCTTTTTTGTTTTTCCTCTCTTTCCTTAGTGTGGTCAGCTCTCTTTTCATTTCTTCCTTTTTTCTGTCCGTTTCTATTCTTGATATTTGAATTTCTGACTTAAGGTGGTTTTTTAAACTCCTCAAATGCTGGTTTGACTATGTTTATTCTGTTTGGAGAGCTGTCTTACAGTCTCCCACTTCACGGTTGTATTTTTCAGGGGAATTTTCAACAGTTAAGGTATGTTGGATCTGGTTTTCTGATTTTTTAGTAAGAACTCTGTATAGGTTCTTTTTTTTTTTATTTTTGTGGCAGTGGCATAGTTTATAGGATACCTAGTTTTATGGAGCTCTCTTTTTTTAGAATAGCGAAGTTTTGGTGGTCAAGGTAAGGATACTGTGTCCTCTGAATTTGTGGCTTTCTTTTTTTTGTTGCAGGAATTTAGTTTTCCCACTTTATTTCTTTATCCTTTAACCATTTGGTTGCCAAAGCCACCTCTCTTTTACTTTGTGCTTTTTTTTCCTCCACAAAGCTGTACTCAAGACTGCTACTTCGAATTGTGCCTGTGTTTAAGGCCTTTTCTTAAATATGGT
This sequence comes from Equus asinus, assembly GCF_041296235.1. Taxonomy (NCBI): domain Eukaryota; kingdom Metazoa; phylum Chordata; class Mammalia; order Perissodactyla; family Equidae; genus Equus; species Equus asinus. The sequence continues at coordinate 16,761,673 of NC_091791.1, read as the reverse complement.
GCTCTGATCTACAATGACACTGTTTTTGTATTTTCATAGTTAGGATAGACTTATTCTTTCTAGAGTAGGTTTTATATCAACTTTAGACTTGTTGCTAGCCCCCTCTTCTTTCTTCTCCTGGTTTATGTTAGTGAGGACTTGTTCATCACAAAATCTTGCAGTGGGATGGAAGCATATGAAGTTGCTTCCGTGGGTTTTTTGTTTTTCTGTTGTTGATTATGATGATGGCGTAGTTTTGGGGTAATTTCCTTTTTTCTGTTCTGTCTTTTTCTTTTCTGGAGGACGTATCGGGAGATGTAGACCTCGGCAGCCGTCACTGTCTTCAGTTATCAAGTTTCATCTTGTTTCTTCATGCTATTATAAATGGAATTTCAAAGACGTTAATTTTCTAGTTATTTGCTATTTTATAGAAATTCAGTTTAATATATTGCTCTTGCACTACGTGACCTTGGTGACTTCATTTTTTCCATTCTAGTACTTTCCTTATAGATTCCTTAGGATTTTCTTCAAGTTGCCTAACAGTAAACACAGTGTTGTTTTTTTTTTCCTTTCCAAATCATGCATGTTATTTTTTTCTTTCCTTATTGCACTGGCTAGAACCTACAGTACAATATGGGATGGAACTAGTGACAGTGAACCTTAGTCTTAGTTGGAAAGTATTTAGCCTTTCACCTTTAAGTGTGATGTTCACTGTTGATTTTTCATAAATGTCTTTATCAGCTTGGCAAATTTCCCTTCTGTTCCTGGTTATTTGAGGTTTTTTTGTAAAAATCATGAACAGATGTGTAATTTTTCCAAAGGCATACATCTATTGAGATGATCATATAATTATTTTTTATTTTAGTTGTTAATATGCTTGTTATATTGATTGATTTTCAAATGCTAAACCAATCTTGCATTCCTGGAATAAACTTCATTTGCTCTTGGTGTGTTATCCTTTTACTGTATTGCTGGATTCAATTTGTTTAAATTTTGCTAAGTATTTTTGCATTTAAATTGATGACGATGTTTGTCTGTATTTTTCTTTTCTTAATGTCTTGTTTTTTCCAATCTCAAGAGTTGAGAAATATTTCCTCCCAGGGAATTTATCTGTTTCATCTGAGATGTTATTGACAGACATGTGTTCATATTATTTGTTATTATCCTTTTACTCTCAGTAGGATCTTTAGTGATAGCCTCTTTAATTCTAAATATTGATAATTTGTGTTTTTTCTCTTGACCAGTCTAGCTATAGGTTTGTTAGTTTTCATTGATCTTATAAATAGCTTTTCATTATATTGATTTTTCTCTATTGTCCATTTCATATTTTATTAATTTCTCCTCTTTAATTTTTCCTTCTTTTTGCTTACTTATAGTTTAATTTGCTCTTCTTCTAGTTATGTAAGGTGGAAACTTAGCTAATTGAGATGATAAATTTTTTTCTAATGTCAGCATTTAGTGTTATAAATTTTCCTCTAAGAACTCCTTTTGATTAGTATTTTTATGATGTCTATTTCCATGTTTTTACTTTAAGCTATCTATATTTAAAGTATGTTTCTTGTGGATAATACATTATTAGGTGTTTCTGTTTAATTCACTTGATAGTGTCTACCATTAAATTAGAGCATTTGGGCCTTTAAACTAAACGTGTCTACCGATATGGTTTGGCTTAAATTTCCATCTGGTTATTTGTTTTATAGTTTTCCCATCTGTTCTTTCTTCCTGTTTACTTCTTTTTCTGCCTTCCTTTAAATTAATTGAACATGTTCCATGGTTAATTTTATTTTATTTATTGATTTATTCAGTATGTTAGCTTCTTTTTTTGTTTGCTCTAGGTTTTTTACGTTCATCTTTAACTTGTCACAGTTGACATTTACGTGATAATATACTCAACATATCGTGTAAGAACCTTATTACTTTTAAATATGTTATGAACCATACAGTACACTTCTATTACTTTTGCTTTAAATGGCAAGTTATCTTTTAAATATATTTTTAAAATAAAAGAGAAACTTTATCTTCAAGCAAAAGTAGAGTAACAGTGAGTAGGATGGCCGATTGTCCTGAGTACCCAGGACTGAGGGGTTTCCTGGGATGTGGGACTTTCAGTACATAAACCAGGATAGTCCTAGGCAAACTGGGGTAGTTGGTTTCTCTAACAGTGCCTCAGTTTAACTGCCCCCAACCTGAAACAATTAAGAAATGGGACAAAATAGACGAAGAACAGTTCTCAAGACGTTGGGTATCAGACAACGAAGGCCAGTGATCCCTCAGAGATGGGAGCCCAATGAGGTGAGCCCTACCACTGTCCCAGGTTTATGGCTGAAGACACTTTGCGTGAGGCAGTGCAGTCAGGGAACACAGGTATAGTTTGGTGGTTGCTCTGAGTTGAGGAGGTGGAACTGGGAGTCTGAGGAGGTCTAGGCAGCTAGATTTCCTGGGAAGATTACCAAAGAAGGGAGACCTGCACAGAGAGAGAACTGCGGAGAACTGCAGAGGGGTGCCCCATGAGTATTCAGCTAGAAAATAAGTGCATCATTGTATAAAACTCCTTGAGTCTGCAGAAAGAACTATTTGAAAGGAATAAAAGGAACAGTCACCAAATAATTCACAGGGCTGGGAGTTGTCTGCTTTGAACAGCTAGAGTGGAAAACCTCATTAATCATTGGGCATTGGGTAGAGTACTCAGAAGGAATTTGCTTTACTTTTGTGGCACAATTTGTATTAGACTAAATGCTGCACTGATCCTGTGTAACATGGCCAGAAGGATCAAACTGTTTTCAATTAACTTAGCTACATTCCAGAACAAAGCTAAAGAATATTTATAGGAATACAAAAATATTCAGCACCCAAAATGTAATATTTACAATTCACAGTGTCTGTCATCTAATAAAAAATTAGTGTGTATGCAAAGAAGTAGGAAAATATGGTCCATAATGAAAAAGAAAAACCAACCTAGAAATGAAATAGATGTTAAAAGTAGACAAGGATATTGAAATATTATAAATATATTCCCTATATTTCAAAAACTAAATTAACTATTGAACATGTTAAGTAGAGTCACAGAAAACATAAAAAAGATTCAAGTAGAGTTTATAGAGATGAGAAATATGAGATGAAAAATGAATGGGATTAATATCAGATTAGATATTGTAAAAGTAAAGAGTATACTCAGAGACAAGCAATAGGAAGTAGCCACATCAAGCACAGAAAGAAAAATAACTGAAACAAAATGAGCAGAGCATCAACAAATTGTGGGGCACGTGGCCTAATATTTTCGCAACTAGATAGTCTGAAGGAGGAGAGAGAAAGGGCATAGAAAAATCGGAAGAAATAATGGCCAAAATTTTTCCAAATTTGAGAAAAACTATAAATCCATAGAGGCAAGAATGTTAATGAACCTTGAACACAAGAAACATGAGGGAATATACACCAATGCACATAATAATCAAATTGCTTAAAACCAATGATAAAAAGATAAAAACAGCCAGAGAAAAAAAACTCAGTATGTACAGAGGAACAACGATAAGTCTGAGATCAGATTTCTCATCAGAAAAAATAAAAGTCAGAAAGCAGTGGAGCAACATCTTTAAAAAAGCAAAAGGAAAAAAGTTAACTAAGAATTCTTTACTTAGTGATAATACCTTTCAAAAGCAAAGGTAAAATAGAGACCCTTTTAGACCTAGAAAAACGATAAGAATTTATTACTAGTGGACCTGTTGTCCAAGAAATGTTAAATCAGGTTCTTCAAGCAGAAGAAAAATGGTTCTGGATATAAATCTGATCTACACAGAGGAATCAAGGACAAAGGAAATGGTAGCAATATAGGCTAAGACTTTTTCTTAATATTTCCATATCTAAAAAAGGCAATCAACCGTTTTAGGTAAAAATGACAACAATGTGTTATGGGGTTTAATTCTTATGTAGAAGTAAACTGTGTGACAGTAATAGCTCAAAGGCCAAGGGAAGAGAAATGAAAGTATACTGTTGTGAGATTTGTCTACATTGTGTGAAGTGGTATATCACTTGAAGTTAGACTGCGATAATTTGTAGATGTATATTCTAAAGCCTGAAATAACTACTAAAATAACACAGAGCCTTAGCCAATAAGCCAAGAAAGTAGATGAAATGAAATAATAATTAATCCAAAAGAAGGCATAACATGGGAAAAAGAGCAATATGGAACAGATGGGACAAATAGTTAAGTAATAGCAAAATGATAGATTTAAGATTTAATCTCAGTTATTTCTATAATCATGGTAATGTAAAAGATCTAATCACCCCAATATAAAGACTGAGATTTTCATATTAGCTAAAAAAGCCAGACCCAACTATAGGCTGCCTATAAGAAACCCGCTTAAAATATAAAAACACACATATTTTAAAAGTAAAAGAATGGAAATAGATATACTAAGCTAACACAAGACAAGAGAAAGCTGAATTGGCTACATTAATATCAGACAAATAGATTTCAGAGCAAAAAATATCACCTGGAATAAAGGGAGTTATTTCATAAAGATAAGTGGGTAAGTTCATCAAGAGGACATAACATTCCTAAACATTTTCACCTAATCACAGACTTTCAAAATAGGTGAAGGTTTAGTGGTGTATGACAAGGATCCTCTTAATTTCCATAGATTTTTAGGTTACTGCTTTCTACTTTGATTTGTGTAGCTGCCACCATACTAGTTTGTTTTTCTCTCACTGGTTTATTTTGGAGAGTGTATTAGTTTTCTATTACAGCATAACAAATTACCACCCACTTAGAGGCTTGAACAGTACCGATTTATAGGTCACAGTTCTGTATTTCAGATGTTGGGGCATGGCCTGGCTGCTTCTCTGCTCCAGGTCTCAAAGGTTGCTATCAAGGTGTCAGTTAGGCTGAGTTTGGAAGCTCTGGAGAAGAAAATGCTTCCAAGCTCATTCCGGTTGTCGGTGGAGTTTAGTTCCTTACAGTTGTAGGACTGAGGTGTCTGTTTCCTAGTTGACTCTTAGCTAGTGACCACTTCAGCTCCTAAAGAACGCTCACATTGTCTCCCACATGCCCTCCTCCATCTCTAAAACTAGCAATGTAGAATCTTGAAAACTCACATGGGATCTCTCATACTTTGACTCTCTTTCTTTAAGTAGAGACCAGTTCCTTTTAAGGGATCATCTGATTGGGTCCTTCCAGGATGATCTCCATTTCTTAAGGTCAACTGTGCCATGTAACATAACCTAATCATCAGAGTGACTATCCCATCATATGTACAGGTCCCTACCATGTTCAAGAAGAGGCCATTAGTGTTTGATCAGACAATTGAGTACTGTACCCTGGCTTCATTGACACATAAGACTAACCATTGCTCCTTACAGTTTACTCATTTAAAATGTATAATTCAGTGGTTTTTACTATATTCACAGTTATGCAATCATCACCACAATCAACTTAAAAACATTTTTATCATCCCCTAAATAAATGTTATACTTATTAGTCACTGCCTGTTAAATCCCCATCTACCCTTGTCAGCCCTAGGCAACCACGAATCTTTATATCTCTATGGATTTGCCTATTCTGGACATTTTATATAAATTAAATCATACAATTTTAGTCTTTTGTGACTGGCTTCTTTCGCATTGCATAATGTTTTCAAGGTTTATCCATGTTGTAGCATGTAGCAATACTTCATTTCTTTTATTATCAAATAATGTTCCATTGTATGGATAAACCACATTTTGTTTATCCAGTTATCACTTGATGGACATTTGGGTGTTTCCAGTTTGGGGCTCTTTGAATAATGCTGCTATGAACATTCATGTACAAGTTTATGTGGGCACAAATTTTCATTACTTTGGGAATGGAATATCTGGATCAAATGGGAGCTACATTTAACCTCTTGAGGGACTGCCAGACTGTTTCAAAACTGCTGAATTATTTTACATTCTCACCAGCAGTGCACAAAGTTTCCAATTACTCTACATCCGTGACGACACCGATTATTTTACGTCGTTTTGGTTATAGTCACCCTGTGGATATAGTGGCTTCTCATTGTGGTTTTTATTTGCAATTCCTTGGTGGCTAAAGATGTTGAGCATCTTTTCATGTGCTTATTGGCCATTTGTGTTTCTTCTTTGGAGAAATGTCTCTCAGATTCTTTGCCCGTGTTTAATTGGAATTTTTGTCTTTTTATTATTGAACTTTAAGAGTTCTATATATTTTTTGAATATGTCCCCTATCACAGATTGATTTGCAAATATTTATTCCATTCTTTGAGTCATCTCTTCACTTTCTTGATGATGTCCTTTAAAAAATGAAAGTTTTAAATTTTGATGATGTCCTATCTATTTTTTCTATTGTTTCTTGTGCTTTTGGTGCCATACCTGTCAAACCATGTATAATAAGAGATCCCAAAGATTTATGCCTGTATTTTCTTCTAAGAATTTAATAGTTTTCAGCTCTTGCATTTAGGTCTTTGATCCATTTTGAATTAATTTTTTTGTGTGGTATGAGATTAGGGATTTCAACTTAAATCTTTTGCATGTGGCTCTCCAGGTGTCCCAGCACCATTTGTTAAAAAGACTACTCTTTCCCCATTGAATTTATTTTTCATTTTGCATATTTTATTTTTAATCTTTAGAAATTGGATTTTAGTCATTTTTATATTTCCCACTTCTCGCTTTCTTACGTTCATGTTTTACTTTGTGTTCTTGAGCATATGGAGCATACTTTTAATAGCTTTAAACCCTTCTCCGATCATTCCATCTTGTGTGCCATTTCTTTGTCTGTTTCTACTGATACTTTTTTTTTTTTTACTGATTATGGATCACATTTTCCAGATTGGTTATTTTTGATGGTGTCCTACATGGTAAATTTTTGTAGTTTATTATTCAATTTTGTTCTGTTTCTTTCAATGTGTTGGATTTCATTCTGGCATCCAATTATGTTAGGTGGGATCTGTATGATTATTTCAAAAATTGTTTGTAAAAGTTTGTTAGGGCCTGTAGATGGCAGCCCTAAGTCCAGTGCTAATTATTTATGCTATGAAGACAGTGCCTTTCTGTGGTCTCTGTACAGTGTTCTTTGTATTATGAGGTCTCTCCACTCTGACTAGTGGAAATGCAAACTATTCCCAGTCCTATGCGAGCTCCTGGTAGTCTTTGACTCACAGTTTTCTGGTGGTACTTTCTCCAGCTTCGTGGAGTTTCACACCGTGTGTTCAGTTTTATTATTCAGCCAAAGATTCAAGGAGGCTCCTCTGAAAATTGCTGCGTGGAGCTCTCTCTTCTCTAGTATTTTGCCCCACAATTTCTAGCCACCCTGACCTCCCTGAACTTTGATCTTTGTTTCCTCAACTAAATGAGATCTCTGACCTTTGTTTGGGTTTGCCTTCCTGGGCTGCATTCTCAAATCTGCCTCCAGGTATCAAGCCAGGGCAGTCATAGCCTCAGTTTGTTTGTTTCCATTTCCTCAGAGATGCCATCCTGAGCTGCCTATGATATTTGAAAGTAGTTGTTTCATATATTTTGTTTTGTTTTCTTGTTGTTTACACCTGGAGGTCAATTCTTAGAGTGGTTAATCTTTCATGAGCAGAAGTGGAAGTCTTCTATCCATGTGTTTTTATTTACAAAGAATCTCTTGTAAACAACATATAGGTCTTGCTTTATTTGTTTTTTAAAATCTAGTCTGACCATCTCTGCCTTTTAGCATAGTTTCGTCAATTTAGATTTAATATAATATTGGTTTTAATGAGTTTAAGCCCTGCCATCATGGTATTTGTCTTTGAAATTTCTTTTATTTTTTCCTCTGTTGTTTGTTCCTCCTTTTGCCTTTTTTGGATTAATTGGGTGTTTTTAAAGTCCATTTTTATCACTTTTATTGGATTTTTAGCTATACCTTTTTTGTGTTTTTTTTAGTGACTGCTGTAGTGATTGTAATAGTCATCTTTATCTTATCACAGTCTACCTTGAATCAATATTATACTACTTCATATATAAGGTAAGAATATTACAATAGTGTAATTCTGTTTGCTTCTTTCTTGTCCTTTGTGTAATTATTGCCATGTATTTTACTTTTATATATGTTATTAACCACACAATACATTATTATTTTTGCTTTAAACAGATGCTTTTCTTATAAAGAAATCATGATAAGAAAAAAATCTTTTTCTTTACCCATGTAGTGACCATTTCTTGTGATCTTCATTTTTTTCTCTATACATCTGAATTTTCTTCTGCTATGATATTTCTTTAGCTTAATGAACTTTATTTAACATTTTAAAATACAGTGTTTCTCAATTGTGGCTATAAATTATCTTAGCTTTCGTATATATGAAAAAAATTTTTACTGTGTGATTTTGTGTCTTTATATTTAAAGGCTATTTTTACTGCAAATAGCATTCTAAGTTGACCTATATTTTTTAAAGTAATTTGAAGATGTAATTTCCTTTTCTTCTGGCTTCCACTGTTTCTCTTAAGAATTCCATCAGTTTTATTTCTTCTCCTATGAAAGTAACATGTCTTTTTTTCTCCCTTTGACTTTTTAAAGTAGAATTTTTTTTTTGTTTTTGGATGTAATTTTAATATGATGTAGCTAAGCATCAGTTTCATTTTTTATTGTGATTGTGAATTGTATGGTTTATTTACTCTGTAGCTTGATATTTCTCATCCTTTTTGTAAAGTTTTCTGCCATTATCTCTTCAAATATCACATCTGTGCCATTGTGTCACTCTGTCCTCTATTGCTAGGAGTTTGCTTCACTTATGTTAGGCTTTTTCACTATGTCTCTAGTTTTTCTTGCTGTCTTCTCTGTATTTTATATCCTTGCATCTCCTTTGATCTATATTTCAATTAAGTAATTCTTTCTTTAGATATTTCCAATTTTTTCTTAAACCCATGTTTCAATTATTTGTTACTATTTAATATAGTACCCCAAGCTCACTGTATTACAGTAGTTTTATTCATAATTCTGCAGCATTTGCATCAGATTCTTACTGAATTCTGCTAGGTGGTTCTTCTGGCAGTCCCTCCTGGTTTTACTCATATGGCTACCTGGCAGCTTGATTGGTTTTGGATGGTCTCAGAATGTTTCACTCACATGTCTGATGGCTTGAGCTGGCTTGTTGGTCTAGGGGTCCCCAGCTACAAATGACTTGTCTCTGCTGTACTTGGCCTATCATCCTCCACTAGTATGGTCTGGGCTTCTATACATGGTATTCTTAGAATAGAATTCCAAGAAGGAGAGAGCCTAGTATTTATCCTTCTTGACACCTAAGCGCAGAATTTCTACATCATCACTTCTATATTGTTCTGAGAAAGTCTTATGCCAGTCCATGTTCAAAGAGTGGGGAGAATCCCACTTTTTTGATGAGAGCAAGGATAAAGTAACATTATGAAGGTTGTATATACAGAGACGGGAAGAATTTGTGTCAGTTATTTTTCAGCTGATTTAGTTCTAATTATTTTATTTGTTTGTTTATTGACATAATTGATATGCCATAAAATCCACCATTCTAAAGTATACAATTCAATGGTTTTTGGTATAATCAGTAGATGTGCAACTATCACCATCATATAGTTTCAGAACATTTTAATTACCCGCAAACAAAACCCCCCATCCTTTAACAGTCACTTCCTATTCTTCTTTCCCCCCAGCACCTGAAAATCACTAATCCACTTTATTTCTCTATGGATTTGTCTATTCTGGACATTTCATTTAAAGGCAGTCATACAATACGTGGCCTTTTGTGTCTGGCTTCTTTCACTTAGCATGATGTTTTAAGGTTCATCCATATTGTAGCATATATCAATCTTTTACTTCTTTTTATGGCTGAATAATATTCAGTTGCATACCACATGTTTATACATTCATCAGTTGATAGATTTTTGGTTTGTTTCCACACTTGTTGTTATGAATAGTGCTGCTGTGAACATTTTTATTTGTTTTTGTATGGACATGTTTTAATTTCTTTTTGGTATATACCTAGGAATGGAATTTTTAGTCATATGATAAATCTATATTTAAGCTTTTGAGGAATTGCCAGACTGTTGTCCAGAGCTACTGCACTATTTTACATTAGCACCAGCAATGTATGAGGGTTCTAATTACTCTATCCTCACCAACCTTGGTTATTGTCTGTCATTATTATTCTGTGGATGTGAAGTGGTAGCTCATGGTTTTGATTTGCATTTCCCTTATGGCTAATGATGCTCTTTTCATATGCTTATTAGCCATTCATGTGTCTTCTTTGGAAGATATCTACTCAAGTCCTTTGCCTATTAATTTTTTTTTTAATTATAGAACTTTAAGAATTGTTTATGTATTCTGGGTAATAGACCCTTATCAGAGATGTGATTCTCAAATATTTTCTCCTATTCTGTGGGTTGTCTTTTCACTTTCTTGATGGTATCTTTTGAGGCACAAAAGATTGTTATTTTGATGATGTCCAATATATTTAATTTTTCTGTTGATTGCTTATGCTTTTTGTGTCAGATCTAAGAAACTGTTGTCTAATTCAAAGTAATGAAGATTTACATTCATATTTTCTTCTAACTTTTTAAATAATGTTAGCTCATACATTGAGGTCTTTGATCCATTTGGAGTTAATTTTTATATATAGCGTGAGGTATGGGTCCAAATTCTGTCTTTTGCCTATGGATTTCAAGTTATCCCAGCACCATTTATTGAACAGACTATTCTCTCCCCCTTTAATGGTCTTGGCACCCTTGTTGAAAATCAGGTGACCATAAATGTATGGGATTATTTCTGGACCTAATTCGATTCCATTGATCTGTATGTCTTTCCTTATGCCACTACCACACTGGTTTGATTATTGTGACTTTGTGGTAGGTTTTGAAATTGGAAAGTGTCAATCTTCCAACTTTTTCCTTTTTTTTCAAGATTGTTTTGGCTAGTTTGGGTTCTTTGTAACTCCTTATGAATTTTAGAATCTGCTTGTCTATTCCTATAAAAAAGTCTGTTGGAATCTGATAGATATTGCATTGAATTTGTAGACCAGTGGGATGAATTGCTATCTTAATATTAAGTCTTTCAATCTATGAATATAGGATGTCTTTCCATTAATTTCTTTCAGCAACGTTTTATAGTTTTCAAAATACAAGTCTTGCATTGCTTTGGTTAAATGTATTCCTAAGTACTTTATTCTTTCTGGTACTATTGTCAGTGGAATTATTTTCTTAATTTCATTTTCGGATTTCATTTTAAGTGTATACAAATACAATAAGACTGATTTCTTTATAATTGATCTTTTATTGTACAATGTTGCTGAACTCATTTATTAGCTCAAATAATTTTTTGTGGCTCTCTTAGAGTTTTTTATATGTAAGATCATGTCATCTGCAAATAGAGTTAGTTTTACATATTCTTTTAAAATCTAGATGCCTTTCAATTTTTTTTCTTGCCCAGTTGCCATGGCTAGAATATCCAGTACAATGTTGAATAGAAGTGAGAAGAGAGAGATTTTTGTCTGGTTCCTGATCTTGAAGGATTTCAGTCTTTCACTGTTAAATACTGTGTTAGCTGTGAGGTTTTCATACATGTTCTTTTTCAAGTTGAGATAAATCTCTTCTATTTCTAGTTTGTTGAGTATTTCCCATCTATTGAGATGGTCATGTGGTTTTTTTCCCCCTCTTTCTCTATTAGTATGGTGTATTGCTTGATTGATTTTCATATGGTTAAACAATCTTGCCTTCCTGGGATAAATTCCACTTAGTCATGGTGTATAATCCTTTTTATATACTAATGGATTCAGTTTGCTGATAGTTTTTTGAGGACTTTTGCACCTGTAATCATAAGGGATATTGGTCTGTCATCTTCTTTTCTTGTGATAACTTTGTCTGGTTCTTATATTAGATTAGTACCGATCTCACAGAATGAGTTAGGAAGTCTTCTTTTTGCTTCCCTGTTTGGAAAGTGTTTGTGAACTTGGTGTTAATTCTTCTTTAACCATTTGGTAGAATTCATGAGTTAAGCCAGCTGATCTTGGGCTATCCTTTGCTGGTACTTTGTTTATTACTAATTCAATCTGTTTATTGTTATAGCCTCTTGATGTTTTCTATTTTTTCTTGAGTCAGTTTTGGTAGTTAGTATCTTTCTAGGAATCTATCCCTTTTATCTAAGCTATCTAATTTGTTGGCATACAATTGTTCATAATATTTCCTTATTATCTTTTTTACCTACTCTTTGTCGGTAGTATGCCTCATCTTTCATTCCTGATTTTAATAATTTGTGTCTTCTATATTTTATTCCCTAGTCAGTCTAGCTAGTTTTGTCAATTTTGTTGATCATTACAAAGAACAAACTTTTGGCTTTAGTGATTTTCTTTATTGTTTCCTACTCTGTATTTTATTTATTTTCACTTTAAGCTTTACTATTTCCTTTCTTTCGCTTGCTTTGAGTTTAGTTTGCTATTTATTTTTTAAGTTTCTTAGAGTGCAAAGTTAGGTTGATTTGAGACCCTTTTTCTTTTTTAATGTAGGCTTTTACAGCTATAAATTTCTTTCTGAGCAGTGTTTCTGCAGCATCCTGTAAGTTTTGGTATGTTATTTTTCTGTTTTAATTCACCTGAAAGTAATTTTTAATTTCTCTATGATTTGTTCTTTGATATATTGCTTATTTAGGTATGTGATGCTTAATTTCCATATATTTATGATTTTCTCAAATTTTTTCTGTTATTGATTTCTAATTTTATTTCATTGTGTTCAGAGAGCATACTTTATATGACTTGAGTTCTTTTAAGTTTATTAAGGCTTGTTTTATGACCTAGTATATAGTGTATCCTGTAGAATGTTTCATGTGCACTTGAGAAGAATGCATATTCTGCTGGTGTTGTGTGGATTCTTCTGTTTATATCTGTTTGGTCCAAGTGGTTTTTAATGTTGTCCAAGTCTTCTGTTCCCTTGCTGGTTGTCTGTCTAGTTGTTCTGTTTATTATTGAAAGTGAGGTACTGAAGTCTCCAACTATTATTGTTGAATCGTGTATTTCTATTTTAATTTCTGTCAGTGTTTGCTTCATGTATTTTGAGGATCTGTTGTTACGTGCATGTATGTTTGTAATTTTTATGTCTTTTTATTATAAAATGTCCCTCTTTATCAGTAGTAATATTTTTTAAAGTCTATTTATCTTATATTTGTGTAACCATTCCAACTTTCTTATGGTTGCTGTTTGTATGATATGTGTTTTCCATCCATTCACTTTCAATCTATTTGTATCTTTAGGTGTGTCTCCTGTAGATAGTACATACTTGGATCTTTGCTTTTTACATAGTCTATTAATCTCTGCATTTTGATTGAACTATTTAATCCATTCACATGTAATGTTATTATTGATATAATCGGACTTATGTGTATTTTACTTTTTTCCCCTATATGTCTTATATTGCTTTTTGTTCCTCTGCCTTTCATTTATTTATTTTTCTCTAGTAAGTGAATATTTTCAAATGTGATATTTTAATTTATTTAGTAATTTTCACTATATTTTTGAGTTATTTCCTTAGTGTTTGCTCCAGAGTTTACTATATACATCTTAACTTATTAAAATATGTTCCAAATTTATACTAACTTAATTCTAGTGAGATAAAATAATGTTACTTATATGGGTCTATTCTCTTTCTTCCCTTTTTGTGATATTGTTATAGATATTACGTCTGTATATGTTGCAAACCCAACAATACATTTTTAATACTTCATATAACTTTGTCTTTTAAAGAATCTGAGAGAAGAAAGGAGAGCAAAGATATATTTATAGCTTTTTTTATATTTACCATTTCTGGTTTTCTTCATTTGTTCCTGTGAATCCAAATTGCCATCTGGGAATACCACATAATATCCTTAGCCCAGTATAAATTTTCCCACCCACTTCCTTTGTGCTGTTGTTGGGAAATATATTAGATTTGTATGTGTTATAGGCCCAACAATTTGATGATAGGTATCTTTTTAAATATAAGTTTTAATAAGTCAGTTAACAGCAGAAAGGAGATGAAATATGTATTTTTACTCTCTTAAATAGTGATGTAATTACTGTTACCAATGCTCTTTGTTTTATTGTGTAGAGTTGAATTACTGTCTGGCGTCATGTCCTTTCCCCCTGAAGAACTTCCTTTAGTATTTCTTGTTAGGTGAATCTGCTAGCAATGAATTCTGTCAATTTTTTTTTTTTTTTTTTGGTTTGTGCAAATGTTTATTTCACTTTAATTTTTGAAAAGTGGCTTTGCTGGATAGAAAATTTTTGGTTGGCGGTTTTTCTTTGAGAGCTTTAACTATATTATCCCTGTTACTGGCCTCCATTGTTCCTGATTAAAAGTCAGTTGTTAATCTTATTTGGCTTCTTTGTAAGTGAGGAGTCATATTTTCTCTATTTTTAAGATTTTTCTCTTTGTCTTTCATCATTTTTATTATAGTGTGTCTGTTTGTTGATCTCTTCATGTTTATTGTACTTAGAGTGTGTTAAGATTCTTGAACGTGTAGGTTAACATTTTGATCAAATTTGAGAAGTTTTCAGGAATCATTTCTTCAAAGAAATTTTAGCCTCCTTTCTCTCTCTCCTATCCTTCTAATATGCCCATTATACATATATTGGTGCAATTAATGTTGGCCCACATTTATCTGTGGCTCTGTTCATTTTTCTTATTTCGTTTTTCCTCTCTACTTCAGCTTGTATAATCTCTATTGCTCTATCTTCAAGTTTGCTCCTTCATTCTCTGCCAGTTCAAATCTGCTGTTGAGTCTCTCTAGCGTATTTTTCATTTCAGTTATTGTACTATTCTATTCCATAATTTTCATTAGTTCTTTTTTTATAATTTCTGTGTGTTTACTGATATTCTCCATTTGATTAGACATTGACTAGACATACCTACCTTTCCTTCTTTAAGCATGGTTTTATTATTTTTTTGTCTTTATTTGAAATATTTTTATTGTCCTTTTATTCCCATTCTTGTGGTGTCAATTTTATTTTTATTATCCCTCTCTTTCTCCTGACTCTCCTTTATGATGCTTTGTAATTTTTCATTTTGAGGTTTAATTCAGTAAATATTTTTTCATGTATGTCAGAAGTTTGCAAACCAAGGCCTGAAGGCCAAACCTGATCCACTGCTTTTTTTGTTAATAAAGTTTTATTGGAGTATAGTTATGCTCAATTTTCTGTGTATTGTGTATGGGTGCTTTTGCACTACAACAGCAGAGGTGAGTAGTTGTGACAAAGATTGTATTGTCTGCAAAGCCTAAAATGTGTACCATGTGGCCCTTTACAGAAATATAAAGTTTTCCCATCTCAGTTCTGTGGTATTTTTGTGTGACCTGAGTTCTAGAAGTATTTCAAGGGGTCATTTACAGCTGCTTTTGCAGCATGTATGAGGCTTAACTTCATTACAGAACAGGTTTTACATTAATGTTTGATGTTGAGGTTTCTCCACCATGTGGACAATGTGGATTTCAACCCAACACATATGCCTGGGATAGGCTTTATGTTCTCATAAGTGACTTTTTTCTTTCGTACACATGGTCTAGTGTATTTAAGGTTCTTCTCTGCTTCTTTGGGCTTGTGATGTGTTTTAGTACCTTTTTCACAGAAAGGGGCTGCAACTGAAGGCTTCTAGCATTATAAAAATGGTTCAGCTTAGCTCCCTTTCTTGAGGATACCCAAGATTGTATCTCCCGGCCCTGCTGGGTTTTGAAACTCGTGCCTCCTAGCTTTTGCTTGTCTAGCTCATGTATAGTAAAATTCTGCCAAGCTCGAACTTCTCCTCAAGATTCTTGTTTTGAATCCCTGCTTTATGTCTACCATCTGATAATTGCCTTTTGTTTTAAGGTAGGCTATGTGTTGAAAATGTTTTGCGTAGATTTTAGCCTTGATTTTTTTGTGTATATAGTTTTTAATTTTATTGAGAATGTCAGGAAGGTATTTTTAAATGTTTTACATCTGTTTTTGAGAGCACGTATTTTTCAAAACTATGTACTATATTTGCATATCAAATGCTGAGTTTTTCATTATGTTTTATTTTCATTTTTTTATTGTTTGTGTATCCATAGATGAAGAGCCATCTGGTCTGGTTTAAAAATTTAGACAAAACAGTATGGATGGCTTCCCTTTAGTTTTATTCATGTTCCACAGCTAGGTTGTTATTAGGACCTTTAAAGTACCAATGTATCCTGGAAGAATTATTAGATGCAAGCTTATATTACCTGTTGCTCTAACACCCTGATGGTAGTGAGAAGTAAAATATAATGATAGGATTACTAGTGTATCCTTTTCTTGTTTGTGTTTGATACAGTCATTAGGCCTGGGTCCCACTGTCTATAACATGCTTCCTCCTTTGCAATACCATACTAGTTACAAGCTATGACTATAGCTTGTTGGAAATTTTTTGCTAGAAATTTTGCCTGCAGTTGGGTCTAAATTCAACTAGCTTTCTGCATGGTATATTCACTACATGAAACATCAGACTTTCCTGTATTACACTTCCAGCAGCTGTATGGAGGCATGCCAGTGATATGCTTCTTGATTGCCCTATGGCCCACAACTGCCTTCAGAACTTTCTCATTTTCAGGAAGGGACATTTGAGTGACATTATGCCAGGGGTCCTCTTTTAATTTCCAGAAGTATAGTACTTTACTACTTTCTAGTTTGATTTGTGTAGTTGTTACCATTCCCAAATTCCTGTTGTTGCTGGCAAGTTTTCTTATTATTTAAATGGTGATCTGAAGGGACGATGTTAGATGTGATTGCTAAATTTAGCCATTTTATGTAGAAATTAAAACATCTGTTTTTCTGATGAAAAAAATGTAACCAGGAGTTTCATGAAATATTTATAGTAACCTATTTCTTACTTTGACTTTTTCAGGTAATGTGTTACATGTGGGCACTCAATAAATTTTGTTTTTACCTGAGTGAATTAATTAGTGTTGTCATATAATAAATTTTCTATGAAATAACAACTTAAACTTTTAAGCAAAATGTTAAAAAGTTAAAGTTCTTAACTTTATTATTTCTTATTATAGAAGTGATATGAATTTATTGTAGAAAATTTATGATGCAGAAAAATCTTAATAAATGAAGATAACCATCATTAACTTTTCCAAAGGCACATTTATACATTTAAAAACAGAATTATGATCATCTTAAACATAATGTTTTGTATCTTTATTTCACTTAATTTATCATCATTTTCCCTTGTTATTAAATTTTCTTCTAGTTGTTTCATAATATAATATAAAATTTGAAAACTACGTTATAGTTTTCCTCAATTTCATAAAGAGATGATGAAGATTATTTAGCATTTTCCCATGATGACTCCATGTCATTTCTATAATGTATTACAAGAGAGTTATACCTTTGAAAATTTCTGTAAGATATAAGTATTTTGTTCTTGCTCTTTTTGCGTATTTCTTTGCCCTTTGGTGTTAACTCTTGTTGATGAAGTTATGCTAGTCTCTTGGGATTTCTCTCTCACTTTCAAATTTTCTACAAACAAGAGGTACAGTATTTAATGTCTGGTCTTTTGATTCATGCTTCCTGATAGTGCATTTGTTTCTGTCATTGATTACCTGTGTGACTTTGGGTAGTTGCTTAACCCAGACTTCCTCATCTTAGAAGTGGTCCAAAAAAATAGCACCTTCCACATAGAACTGTTGTGAGGATTAAATGATATAATTCATGTATACCATCTGGTAAACTATATGGCAATAAGTGGTATTTGCAATATTTTTAAACGTATGCAATATGTACACTGACCAATCGGAACAGATGCCAGCCACAAACAATTGGAATCGATTGAACACTGGCTTTCCTGGCTACAGTGAGAGATAGCTCAATTAAATGCTATCTTAGCTGTAATAATGATGAAAATGATTGTGAGGGTGATAGTGATGATGTTTGGGCAAGCAGTTATCAAACTATGTCAATATTATGCCTCAAATAGTAACTAAAGGTACAAGTTTTTATGTAACAGTTTTATCTCTCAGCTGAAATTTTTGGATTCTGTTATAATATTAATATCAAACATATTAAATCTTATTTTATGAAGACATAAAAAATCTCATGCTTTAAATCTGATTCTGTTTATTTCACATTCAAATCAAATTTCAGTCAAGCCTTGAAGCTTTTCTTAGCCAAAGAAGATAAACATTGACACATATTAATTTAAAAGTGCTATTTTTGTTAATGTATTTTCTAGAAGTAAGGACATGGTGCTACACAATTTTCTGTATTTATTGTTCTGATGTTATTATGTGTAAATATAATTAAGATGCATTTTAACATTTTTTAATCAAAGCTATATTATTCAGTCTTGTATTTATGTAAGTTAATAGACATACTATTCACACGAATCTTTAATGAATACGTTAAAAGTGTTTCCCCCTTAGCTATAACTTTTATATTTCGGTTTATCTCTAGTCCCTGCATTTTATAGAGCATAAGGCAAAATTTCAACACCGAATTTATTGTAGATATTGTCCTGCATTAATATTTTGAGCCACATGTATTATACATTAAAAAAACTTGGAAAATGTCTTTTGGGCTTTGCTGCCATTCAGATTTTTAAAATAAATTCTTTGTTTTGATAGCTATTTTACTTGGTATTGTTAAGTAGTTATTTGTAATATTTTTTACTATTTTCTTTAGCTTGCCAATGTAATGGACATAGCACTTGCATCAATAATAATGTGTGTGAACAGTGTAAAAATCTCACCACGGGAAAGCAGTGTCAAGACTGCATGCCAGGTTATTATGGAGATCCAACCAATGGAGGACAATGCACAGGTAAGTATTTTTGCTTTTATTTTAGTATATTTTTAATACAATACAGAAAGAAAATTGAGAAAGATAACCTCTTGTGGAAAATATATTTTATTAAAGAAATTTTTTCCATTGTCTCAATATTTTTAGAAGGTAATATATATTTATTAGGGAATATGTGAACTATAAAAATTCTGTGATATACTTGCTTTAAAAATTTTACTTTTTCTTATTTCTAAACAAGTACCTGTTTATTATAGGAAATTTATCAAATGCAGATAACTTAAAAATTACCTACAATCTCACTATTCAAAAATAATCACTGCTGATTGTTTTTTTTAATGATAGAAAGTTATCATTTTGACTTTAGAAATAAGAAATAATTAAAGGTTTTCTGTATGCCTTGCATCAGATAAATTTTTTTTGGACAAGGTAGGTGGGAGTATAGCATTATATTTAAGAGAAAGGGTTTAGAATCAATCCTGGGCTGAAATCCTAACTCTGCCACTATTTACATGTATGGCCTTGGCTAATTAGTGTAATGAACCTCTCAGAACTTCATTTTTCTCAATGTAAGAAAGAGGTGAAAATACTTCCTTGGATTGTTGTAAAGATCATATGAGTTTCCATGTCATGGAGGCACATGTAGCAGGAAGTGAAGCACATTAAAAGAACCTACATAGGGGCCAGTCCCGTGGCCAAGTGGTTAAATTTCTGTGCATTCCACTTCAGCAGCCTGGGTTTGTGGGTTCAAATCCTGCCTGTGGACCTACTCCACTCGTCAGCCGTGCTCTGGAGGCATCCCACATATGAAAAATAGAGGGAGATTGGCACAGATGTTGGCTTGGGGCTAATCTTCCTCAAGCAAAAAAAGAGGAAGATTGGCAATGGATGTTAGCTCAGGGCAAATCTTCCTTACCAAAATAAAGAGAAAAAAGCATATATAAGTGCTAGCTATTACCATCACATTTTTCGTTCACTAAACCCTACTTTTCTCCATCATTCTTTCTATGCTGCTGTTTCCTTTTCCTACTTTTTAAAGAATTTTTGGTCTTTCTTTTAAAATTTTCCTTTTAAATTGTAATTTTATAGTAATCTTTCTTTATCTCTAGGTTAGTCCTTGTCCCTTAAATTTCTTTTTATTTCCTTTAATTCCAAATTTAGTCTTTCACTTTATCTTTAAAATACTTTTGTACATAAAAAAATGGATTTATATACTTTATTGAAACGCTTTAAGGCAACTTGTTCACTCTAACCTTTTTGGTGGGACAAAACAATATAGCGTACTATGGTTAGAAATTCCAGCTCTGTATTCACGCAAAAGGTTGGAAATCTGCCTTGCCATGTACTAGTTGATTTGTGAGTTTCTTTTTTTTTTTTAATTGAGTTATTGATAGGTTGCAATCTTATGAAATTTCAGTTGTACATTAATGTTTGTCAGTCATGTTGTTGGTGCACCACTTCACCTTTTGTGCCCACCCCCCACCCCACCTTTCCCCTGCTATCCACTAAACTGTTCTTGGTCCATAGTTTTAAATTCCTCATATGAGTGGAGTCATACACAGATTATCTTTCTCTCGCTGGCTTATTTCACTTAACATAATACTCTCAAGGTCCATCCATGTTATTGCAAATGGAATGATTTTGTTCTGTTTTGCAGCTGAGTAGTATTCCATTGTATATATGTACCACATCTTCTTTATCCATTCGTCTGTTGATGGGCACTTAGGTTGCTTCCACGTCTTGGCTATTGTAAACAGTGCTGCAATAAACATTGGGGTGCACAGGACTTTTGGGATTGCTGACTTCAGGCTCTTTGGATAAATACCCAGTAGTGGGAAGGCTGGATCGTATGGTAGTTCTATTTTTAGTTTTTTGAGGAATCTCCATACTGTTTTCCATAGTGGCTGCACCAGTTTGCATTCCCACCAGCAGTGTATGAGGGTTCCTTTTTCTCCGCAACCTCTCCAACATTTGTTGCTATTAGTTTTAGATATTTTTGTCATTCTAACGGGTGTAAGGTGATATCTTGGTGTAGTTTTGATTTGCATTTCCCTGATGATCAGTGATGATGAGCATCTTTTCATGTGCCTATTGACCATCAGTATATCTTCTTTGGAGAAATGTCTGTTCATGTCTCCAGGCCATTTTTTGATTGGGTTGTTTGATGTTTTGTGGTTGAGTTGCGAGAGTTCTTTATATATTAAGGATATTAAGCCTTTGTCAGATATATGACTTGCAAATATTTTTTCCCAGTTAGTGGGTTGTTTTTTTGTTTCAATCCTGTTTTCATTTGCCTTGAAGAAGCTCTTTAATCTGATGAGGTCCCATTTGTTTATTCTTTCTATTGTTTCCCTTCTCTGAGAAGGCATGGTGTCCGAAAAGATCCTTTTAATACTGATGTCAAAGAGTGTACTGCCTACGTTTTCTTCCAGAAGCCTTATGGTTTCAGGTCTCACCTTTAGGTCTTTGATCCATTTTGAGTTTATTTTGGTGAATGGTGAAAAAGAATGGTCAATTTTCATTCTTTTACATGTGGCTTTCCAGTTTTCCCAGCACCATTTGTTGAAAAGACTTTCTTTTCTCCATTGTATGCCCTCAGCTCCTTTGTCAAAGATAAGCTGTCCATAGATGTGTGGTTTTATTTCTGGGCTTTCAATTCTGTTCCATTGATCTGTGCACCTGTTTTTGTACCAGTACCATGCTGTTTTGATTACTGTAGCTTTGTAGTATGTTTTGAAGTCAGTGATTGTGATGCCTCCCGTTTTGTTCTTTTTTCTCAGGATTGCTTTAGCAATTCGGGGTCTTTTGTTGCCCCATATGAATTTTAGGATTCTTTGTTCTAATTCTGTAAAGAATGTCATTGGGATTCTGATTGGGATGGCGTTGAATCTGTAGATTGCTTTAGGTAGAATGGACATTTTAACTATGTTTATTCTTCCAATCCATGTACATGGAATGTCTTTCCATCTCCTTATGTCGTCATCCAGTTCTCTCAGAAAAGCCTTGTAATTTTCATTATATAGGTCCTTCACTTCCTTAGTTAAATTTACCCCAAGGTATTTTATTCTTTTTGTTGCGATTGTGAATGGTATTGTATTCTTGAGTTCTTTTTCTGTTGGTTCATTACTGGAGTATAGAAATGCTACTGATTTATGCAAATTGATTTTATGCCCTGCAACTTTGCTGTAGTTGTTGATTACTTCTAACAGTTTTCCAATGGATTCTTTGGGATTTTCTATATATAAGATCATGTCGTCTGCAAACAGCAAGAGTTTCACTTCTTCCCTCCCTATTTGGATTCCTTTTATTCCTTTTTCTTGCCTGATTGCTCTGGCCAGGACCTCCAGTACTATGTTAAATAAGAGTGGTGATAGAGGGCATCCTTGTCTCGTTCCTGTTTTCAGGGGGATGGGGTTCAGTTTTTGCCCGTTGAGTATGATGTTGGCTATGGGTTTGTCGTATATGGCCTCTATTATGTTGAGGTAGTTTCCTTCTATGCCCATTTTGTTCAGAGTTTTTATCATAAATGGCTGTTGGATCTTGTCAAATGCCTTCTCTGCATCTATTGAGATGATCATGTGGTTTTTATTCCTCAGTTTGTTGATGTGGTGTATCACGTTGATTGATTTGCGGATGTTGAACCATCCCTGTGTCCCTGGTATGAATCCCACCTGATCCTGATGTATGATTCTTTTGATGAATTGCTGAATTCTGGTTGCCAAAATTTTGTTTAGAATTTTTGCATCTATGTTCATCAGTGATATTGGCCTGTAGTTCTCTTTTTTCGTGGTGTCCTTGTCAGGTTTTGGTATCAGCGTGATGTTGGCCTCATAGAATGTGTTAGGAAGTGTTGCATCTTCCCTAGTTTTTTGGAATAGCTTGAAAAGGATGGGTATTAAATCCTCTCTGAAAGTTTGGTAGAATTCCCCAGGAAAGCCATCTGGTCCTGCGGTTTTATTCTTTGGGATGTTTTTGATTGCTGTTTCAATCTCTTTCCTTGTGATTGGTCTGTTCAAATTGTCTGCCTCTTCTTGAGTGAGCTTTGGGAGACTGTAGGAGTCCAAGAATTTATCCATTTCCTCTAGGTTATCCATTCTGTTGGCATATAGTTTTTTGTAGTATTCTCTTATAATCTGTTGTATTTCTGCAGAGTCTGTTGTTATTTCTCCTCGCTCATTTCTGATTTTGTTTATTTGAGCTTTCTCCCTTTTTTTCTTTGTAAGTCTGGCTAGGGGTTTGTCAATTTTATTTATCTTCTCAAAAAACCAGCTCTTTGTCTCATTGATCCTTTCTACTGCCTTTTTCATTTCAATAGTATTTATTTCTGCTCTGATTTTTATTATTTCTCTCCTGCTGACTTTGGGCTTCATTTGTTCTTTTTTCTCTAGTTCAGTTAGGTGTGCTTTAAGGTTGCTTATTTGGGATTTTTCTTGTTTGTTAAGATGTGCCTGTATTGCGATGAATTTTCCTCTTAATACAGCTTTTGCTGTATCCCATATGAGTTGGTATGGCATGCTATCATTTTCATTTGTTTCCAGGTATTTTTTGATTTCTTCTTTAATTTCTTCAATGATCCATTGCTTGTTCAGTAGTGTGTTGTTTGGTCTCCACATCTTTGTGCCTTTCTCAGCTTTTTTCTTGTAATTAATTTCTAGCCTTATAGCACTATGATCTGAGAAGATGCTTGTTATTATTTCAATTTTTTTAAATTTGTAGAGGCTTGCCTTGTTTCCCAACATATGGTCTATCCTAGAGAATGTTCCGTGTGCACTTGAGAAGAATGTGTATTCAGCTCCTTCAGGGTGGAGTGATCTATATATGTCTATTAAGTCCAATTGTTTTAGTTTTTCATTCAGCTCCGCTATTTCCTTGTTGATTTTCTGTCTGGATGATCTGTCCATTGATGTGAGTGGGGTGTTGAGGTCCCCTACTATTATTGTGTTGTTTTTAACATCTTCCTTTAGGTCTGTTAATAGTTGCTTTATGAATCTTGGTGCTCCTGTGTTCGGTGCATAGATATTTATAAGCGTTATTTCTTCCTGATGAAGTGTCCCTTTGATCATTATATATTGTCTCTCTGTGTCTCTCTTTACCTGTCTTATTTTGAAATCCACTTGGTCTGATATGAGAATTGCAACACCTGCCTTTTTTTCCTTGCTATTTGCTTGAAGTATTGTCCTCCACCCCTTCACCCTGAGTCTGTGTTTGTCCTTGGGGCTGAGGTGTGTTTCCTGGAGGCAACAAATTGTTGGATCTTGTTCTTTAATCCATTTTGCCACTCTGTGTCTTTTTATTGGAGAGTTCAATCCGTTCACATTGAGAGTGATTATTGATGCATGTGGACTTAATGCTGTCAATCTGTCGCTCATTATCTTGTTTTCCTGTGTTTCTTTTCCTGTGTGCTGTAGACTACCCATTTAATACTGCAATTTCTTATGCTGGGTTTCTTAGATTTTTCCTTATCTATGATTTGTGACTCTGTTCTGTACTTTATTTTAGTGTCTACCTTGAAGTTTGTATTTAGAATCTCGTGTATAATATAGTCTGTTCTCTGGTGGTCTCTTACTTACTCGACCAATACTGATTTAGACCCTTTGCTCTTCCCCTCCTAAATAATTATATTCATTTTTTATTCCAACTCGTCTTATTAATTTGTAGTTAGAGTGCTAAGATCGTCCTTGTTTTGGTAGTTTCCTTATTTTTACCCTAATGCTATAGTTGAATATTTGCTATCCTGTTCTGGTTCTATCCATCGGTCTCCCTAGTATGTGGATTGTGTCCCCTTTTTCCCTTTTTTCTTTTCTCAAGTATGAGAGCCTTCTTGAGGATTTCTTGTAATGGAGGGCTTTTAGTTACAAATTCCCTTAACTTTTGTTTGTCTGGAAAAGATTTAATTTCTCCCCCATATCTGAAGGAAATTCTTGCTGGATAGAGTATTCTTGGCTGAAGGTTTTTATCCTTTAAAGCTTTGAATATATCACTCCATTCTCTCCTAGCTTGTAGGGTTTCTGTAGAGAAATCCGCTGACAGTCTGATAGGGGCTCCTTTATAGGTTATTCTCTTTTTTTTCCTTACTTCCCTGAGTATTCTTTCCTTATCATTCCTATTTGCCAACTTTACTATTATGTGCCTTGCGGTGGGTCTTTTTACATTGACAAATCTAGGAGATCTAAAACCCTCCTCGACACACATTTCTCCGTTGATCCCTAGATTTGGGAAGTTCTCTTCAATAATTTCGTTAAGCACACTTTCTGCTCCATTTTCCTTTTCCATATTCTCGGGAATTCCCATGATCTTTATGTTCTTACTCATCATTGAATCCATTATCTCTCGGAGATTTTCCTCATTTTTTAAAATTCTTAGTTCTCTTTCTTCCTCCATCTGGCGCCATTCAGCCTGTCTGTCCTCGATTATGCTGATTTGCTCCTCTAGGTTGTCTACACGGGCATTCAGGGAATCCGTATTCTGTTTTATCTGGTCCATTGTGTTTTTCATCTCAAGTAATTCTGTTTGATTCTTCTTTATGATTTCAATCTCTTTTGTGAAGTAACTCCAGAACTTGGCTTGTTTCTCTATCTTTCTCTCTACCTCATTGAGTTTTTTGATTATAGCTGCTCTGAATTCATTATCACTTAGTTTACCTAATTCCAAGTCCTCAGGACTTAATTCTGTGTTTTTATTGTTTTCCTTCTGGTCTGGGGCTTTTATAAATTGCTGGATGGTAGAGGAGCGGTTTTTTCTCATGGTGGTAGAATTCAGTTGCAGTTACAGCCTGTCGCCAGTAGATGGGGGTCGGGAGCGGTGTGTTAGCTCTCCGCCTTGTGGCAAGATGGCTGTGCCCACTGACTTTGTTAGGGGGGAGGGCTGTTAGTAACACGCGCCGGTCTGGGTTCAGATCAGTTCTGTTCTCTGGTCTCCCAAGGCCCTTGATTTATAGGGTTCCCGCGGACGGAAGCTCCCCCCGCCCCCCCCGTCAGCGGGTCTCCACTGAATAAGCGGCAAGAGTCCTGGATGATCCCCCGGTCGCGCGGCCTCTCCCCCGCTCCTTCCCGACCTGCGCCGCAGCGATGGCAGACTCTAGGGGAGGGAGCGATGTTCTCTCCTACGTTCCAGCGCCTCCGAAGGTGTAAGCAAGGTTTATGATCTCCACCTTGTTGGTATTGTAGGTCTCTAACAAGCTGGCATTATGTTTATTCTCTGAAATTCAGTTCTTCCAATCTTTTGTTGTATTTTGGAGGGGAGAGAATCCCGGGTCAGCTCACCCCGCCATTTTGCTCCGCCCACTCTTTTTTTCTTAAATTTTTTATCTACTTTTTCTAAATGGAGATTGCCTAGATAGCACCCACAGAAAAGCTTCAGTTGTCAGCTATGAAAAGATGACGAATCTTTAAAGAGCGAGTTGGCCTGGCCTAGTGTAAATAAAAATTTTAATAGTACCTACATATTAAAACCACCTAGGAAGCTTTAAAAAAAATATGGATGTCTGGGCCATTCCCTAAAATAATTAAATCAATATCTTGCTTGACATTGTAAGGTGATTCTTGGGCATTGATTCTTTTCAAAGGCTTCCCAAAGGACACTAATATGCACTCAGGGATGAGAAACATGGAGAGTGATGGGCTCAGCCTTTCAGTTGACAAAATTGCTCAGGCAATAGCAGGTTTGGTGCTAAGTGAAGCGAAGTGAATGGAAGTTTTGTGATATGGAGTGCTCTGACCTTTTTGAAGCTCTAATATAGATGAATTGGCTGACATTCACATTTTCTGTGTTTGAGGCCCTGTGTTCATAGTTTTTTATTCATTATCTCATCCCAAGTTCACAACAACTGTGTGGGAGGTATCATTTCTAGCCCCATTTTACATCCAGACCTAAATACACAAAGAAGTAAAATACCCAAGATCACACGCTGGTAAGAGGAAGAACATGTCTGATTCTTAGGCCTTGCTCTTAACTCCTAATGCAGAAATTATTTTAGTATGGACAGAGGAGACCCAGTAGCCCTTAGCCCAAGCCATAGCTTAGTGCTGTGTCCAGTGTGTAATAGGAGTTGCAGTAGATATGGGCACAGTGGAATCCACAAACTTTAGACTTACGTCTCTTGGAGTCATAGTATTTTGTTATTCTATGTTTTTCAAGTAAAAACATAAAGGCTTTGGAGCCATCTTGTTTTCCAAAGCTTTTTACTACTGAAATCTCAAGAATTTCATTGGACAAAAAGTATATTTCAGATAGATTATTTATATATGTTAATGTATTATTTCCACAACTTTAAGAAAAAAATAAAACGCTGGGATATTTTTTCACATTACAGTTTATATGTCTCTGCGGCCTTTTATGTATTTAATGTGTAGCTGTATATGTTTTGTTTTACTTTAATGACAGTGATTTCATGTATACTTTCCAACTTATTTTAATGCCTATATAATAGTGCATCAGATTTTTGTGAAGTAATTTACTTAATATATTTCTGTTATTTATGTAACACTTCTGACCCTAACCCCAATTTTAGAGCATTATTTTTTTAAATTAAGGTCAAATCCACATAACATAAAATTAACTATTTTAGGTGTGTAATATGGTGGCATTTGGTACATTCTTAATATTGTGCAATCGTCACCTCTGTGGAGTTCCACAACATTTTTGTCACTCCAAAAGAAAACTCCATACTTACTAAGCAGTCATCTCTGTCCCTGGCAACCACTAATATGCTTTCTGTCTCTATACGTTTACTTATGCTGGATATTTCGTATAAATGAAGTCATACAATGTAAGATGACCTCTTTTGACTGGTTTCTTTCGCTTAGCATAATGTTTTAGATGTTCATTCTTATTGTTGCTTGTATCCGTACTTCATTCCTTTTTTATGGCTGAATATTATTCCATTGTATGGATATACCACAATTTTTTAATCCATTTATTCACTAATGAACATTTGGATTTTTTCCCACTGTTTAGCTATTATGAATAGTGTTGATAAGAACATTACTGTGCAAGTTTTTGTTTGAATACTGGTTTTCAGTTCTTTTGTGTATAAACTAGGAGAGGAATTGCTGATTCATCTGGTTATTCTATGTTTAACTTTTTGAGGAACTGCCAAATTGTTCAAATTGTTTTCCATAGTTGCTGCACCATTTTATATTCCCACCAGAAATGTAGAGAATCCCAATTTTCCACATCCTTGCCAACACTTGTTATTTTCCATTTTAAAAAAAATTTGGCCATCCTATGGGGTGTGAAGAGATATCTCATTGTGGTTTTGATTTGCATTTCTCTAATGACAAGTGATATTAACTCTCTTTTCATGTAGTTGTTGGTAATTGTATATTTTCTTTGGAGAAATCTATTCAAGTTCTTTGCCCATTTTTTAATTGTTTTTTTTTATTGTTGAATTCTAAGAGTTCTTTATGTATTCTAGATACAAGGCTCTTATCAGATATATGATTTGCAAATATTTTCTTCCATTTTATAGTTCATCTTTTCACTTTCTTGATATAGCCTTTGAAGCACCAAAGTTTTCCATTTTGATGAAGTCCAGTTTATTTATTTTTTCTTTTGTCACTTATGCTTTTGGTGCATATGTAAGAATCCATTGCCAAATGCAATGTCATGAAGATAACCAAAGTATTATTTTAATTTTTTGCCAACGTAGGCAAAAGTAACATTTGAATAATTATATTAGCTACAACATGTTTTAAATTAGAATGGTAAGTTTTATCATTCCAACAGGCATAATGCTTTTAGAAATATGTTCCCCGTTGGGAATGATGGTATTCTGCTAGGTTTAAGACTAGTTTAGATATTCCATGTTAACTTTTGTTACTGGCATTACACATCTGGCAAGCTGAGGCACAATCCTATGGAAAACTAAAGAGAATGAAAGATAAATGCCTGTCTTATTCACTATTACACATTCTCTGGTAATTTATGAAGCTTTAAACAATTCCTTACGGTTTCCTTGTTTTCTAAAGTTGGCAAAATAATGTTTTGTTGTCTATGACTTCTCAATGGTGATGTGAGATATAAAGTCATTTTTATTTCTTAGAGCTGCATTAGTTATCTAACTAAATAAGCATGTCACATCTGGCAAATTATTTCTAATACAGCCGTGGCTAAAATCAATTTATAAAAAATGAGAAGTATAAATTTACTATGATTTCTTTACTTTTAGTTCATCTTATTGAGAAAACTGGATTTTTTATTAGTAGATAAATTTATTAAAATTCAAAGTCCATGATGATATTCAGGGAAAGAAGGAAATAGATTTATATTTCGATGGTGAGGCTTTAAATGTACTGCAGATTTAGGTATTATTTTTTAAATTCAATCTACTAAAGCCAATATAACATTGTTGTCAATATTATGGAAACATATTTGTAGATTTTCCTGAGATTGTTTTTAGACTATGGCCTATTTGTGGCTACTCTGTTATTATAATTAACTATTAAAAGTGTTTTATTATTAAAATTGTTTTATTTCTTATTAATGTTCAGGAAGATTTTGTGATACAAACTTACTCTGGCGTTGCCATCTCTCTATCTATCTGTCTATCTGTCTATCTATCTATCTGTCTATCTTTCTATCTATCTATCTATCTATCTATCTATCTATCTCTGTCTGTCTGTCTGTCTATCTTTGTATCTATGGAAGACTGTAACATTGGTAAGAGCTTGGACTTTGGAGTCATACTACTTGAGTCTATGTGCTGGCAGTGCCACTGTCACCTTGGGTAATTGTTTAACCTCTTAGTGTCTGTTTTCTCACCTACAAAATGCAGCTAATTAAATTTATTTTGAGGCTTAAATAACATAATTTACATATGAAATAATGTTTGTTTCTGGCAAATGTTAACTCTATAATGCTAGTTATTATTGCAAGTGTTATTATTAATATTATTACTATTTATAACATCAATAGGCTTAAGTATGTTCATAAAAATGTATAATCCAGACTTTTGGAACAATGTTATTTTTGTCATATTATTTCCAATCTGACATAAATTTTAGTAAAAGAAAATAAGTGAAACTTTCATTGAATAGAGGAACAGCTCAATACACTACACCAACTTAACACTCAATACACCACACTGCTTTGCAATGAAGGATTATCCTTGAATTCCACAAACAGTTATTGAGTACTTACTATATGCAAGGTACTGTATTAAGACTTAAATTTATATACATTGTGTGGGTGTTATGATAGCGTTATGAAGAAGCTGAATGATAGGGTCAGGGACAAAGAACTTAATTCTGATGGAAGGATCTGGGTAGGCTCTTGAGAGTCGAGGGCCATATATAACCTTCAGTTTTATGTGGTTGTGTGGTGTGCATGTTTTTCATTATAACTTGTTTTAAATGTGAGACAACTAAGCTATAATGTTAGTAATCTCAAAAATATTTTAATATCTTTATATGCATTTGTTGTACTTAATTGTTTGTAAAAAGATGTGCTGTAAGAAAAAACCTCTGAAAATCATGAAATATACAGACATTTGAAAAACTGCAGTCTTATATGACCAATAATTTTCTTCATCTAGGTCTTACTCTTTTTGTTAAGTTTTTTGCAAGATATTTAAAGGGTTTGGTTGATACTATGAATAGTTCTTTTCCTTTAACATTGTATTCATAATTGGTTTTAGTTAAGTCTACTTTTATATTTATTAATTTATGTATTTTAGTTCATTTTGTTGTTCTTTTTCTAGGTTTTTGAATAGTATACCTCTCTGATTTTTTTCTTTCTCTATTTTTTACTTTTAATAGTGATAAACAAACTCATTATTTTCCAGTTTGGGGAAAAAAATAGTTCTTTCAACATAGTGGCAGTTTTAGTTTTACTTTCATTTCTTATCAGCAAAACTTATGTTTTTCTTTCTGGCATATTATGAATACCTGTCCGTAGTAGACTTTTGCAGAAGAGTTTAATACTTTAATAAACACACTGGGCTATGACACCAAATATTCTCTGAAACTAGAGGGTAGTAAAAAGAAAGATGAAGTAACTCTTCTTTCTATCTACCAAGATGGGAGACTTTTTCATTTTAGACCCTTCTCACATATTGGAGATTGTTCACAGACGCTGAAAGTTTATAACCAAATGAACTTGAGCATTTCTTAAAATAAATATAAGAAGTTTAATTCTCTCAAACTGGGAGCATTGACCTGAATAATCTAAAAATGTAGATAAATGAAAATAACTTGACATGGAAATCTTATTTCTGTTAGTTCTTTTGACACAACAAAGTTTTCTGAGTACGCATTATCATCCTGTGTGGCCGAGAAAAGCCTGAGATTTTAAATATTCCACAGAGAGGCCATTTAATGAATAATTATGTAATTGTATGTAGATATTTAGTGTATGCTATAGCCATGAAGTTACACTTTGATCAAAGATTCTCTTCAGAATGACATTTTCTAGCACCTTTATTAACTCTCTCCCTTCCTCAAGATATCCCGCCCTGTTTCCTATTTGCACAAAGTTCTAATTTCCACCTATCCTAAATTAAATTAAACTTTTACTTCAACTTTTGGTATTTGGTTAGTGTTTTTTTGGGCTCCCAGGCCTGATGCTATAGAATATTTCCACCTCTGGTTTACAAGTTTTTGACAATGAAGTATGTCGTTTGCATGCTTTCTTTTCATTAATAAGTTCACTAATATGTCTCTTATGGAATTTTAAAAACTATTTAGTGGTTTTAGATCCACAGGGATAATACTTGTCTATTTGGGGGCAGATAGAGACCGTTATTTTATCTAAGTGTTCAATATTTCTCTTTAATTTCATCTGATGGGATGCTTAGCTCCCTTCTCATGTATTGCTTGAGGTTTTATGTTAGAAGGATCTGACAACTAGAATATACAACTATGTACTGGGGCTTTGGGAAGAAAAAAAAGAGGAAGATTAGCAACAGATGTTAGCTCAGGGCCAATCTTCCTCACTAAAAGGCATACTTTAAAAAAAAATTAAAAAAAAGAAGGATCTGCTACTATTTGGTTGTTCAAAAGTGACGTAAGATATTATAATTCAACAGTAGAAATGGCTCTTCCACTAACCTACAAAGGCGAGGAATTCCTATTTGCTTCAAATAACAGCCCTAGGATGAAAACTAAGAGGTAAATTTAAATTGGAGCATACTTGTTGTATTCTAAAACATATAAAACATTTATTTAATATACTATAGAAAATTGGAGGTTAACCTAAGAAACTCTAAGCATGTACTTGGTTTTATTCTGATATTTATAGATTTTTTTAAAAACCAAAATCAAGCTAAATGCCAATTTGGGCACACACTTTTCATTGCTCAAAGAGTGCACAAAAACTAATAAGTGATGGTGGAGAAGTTAATTATATATTAGAAATGCCTAGAGCAGGTGAAAGAAAGCATCAGCATAAATAGTCTCTGTAAATATTTCATAAACATATTGAAATCCTCCTTAATATATTATTTAAGAAGAAATGCCTTTCTCTCAAAGGTCCATTCTGTGTACCACAGGACAATAATGCAAATATTTGCTTTTCTCTTAATCACGTTTAATTTTAACTATACTTTTTATCTTGCTTTTTCTTTTATAAGCCAATCTTCTGATTTTATAATAACCATAAACTACATGTTTAGGCTTTAAAGGAAGTATATAAACATTTAATTGTATATGTAGTGAATAGTACAGCCTCCTTTATTAAGCGATTTTAACTTATTTTTTGACTTCCTGTTAAACATTTCTGTACAGGGCCACTGCTATACAAATTAATTAGTTCAAAAACTGAATTCAGTCACTTTATTATTTAAAAAATATTCTTACTTCACCCTCATCTTAATGATAATGCCATCCTTTTAGGCCCAGTTTCAATGGTACCTTTGATTCCTTCTTTTTCCTCAACCCTTACATTCTGTAAGGCTCTGTTCTGCCTCTGACATCTATCCCTCTTTTGTATTCCATCGCTCTTATTTAGTTTAGGCCCCCATGACTCCTCTTCTCTTCTGCTGCTGCTGGATGTTACAGGTTCTTCTGAAATCTGGGTTGAATTAGTAAATGAATACTCCCCATATACAATCTCTCCATATGTAATCCACTCTTACATTTCCT
This sequence comes from Equus asinus, assembly GCF_041296235.1. Classification (NCBI taxonomy): domain Eukaryota; kingdom Metazoa; phylum Chordata; class Mammalia; order Perissodactyla; family Equidae; genus Equus; species Equus asinus. Next base: position 16,728,885 of record NC_091791.1, on the reverse strand, counting down.
TTATAGGAGGAGAAACAAAGACACAATTTTCTTCCTAAAAATTTTCAATGATTTTATCACCACTTCTCAACTCTTTCATTGTCTCCAAAGTGTCTGAAACAAATTGAAAACTCTTTAACAAGACTTTCAAGTCCTCTTATGCTCTGACCCCAGATAATTTTTCTGGTTGCATATCTGGCCATATTTCATGTATTCTGCCACCTCTTTATTTCTCTTTTTCTGTGTGTCTACATTTTAGTTAATGACACTAATGTTGTCCTTGTCAGCCAAGCTCCAAGCATTGCATTAAAAAATATATAATTAATATTTAATGGTAGTTTATTTATGCCAGAAACATTGCTAAGAACTTTGCCTAAAGTTTTTCATTTTACCCTAAGCATTTTATAAAGTATACAAAATAGAAAATGATTATTCACAGTGCCTTACATCCAATAGCATTCGATAAATACTGGATCAAGGACTGAATAACTGAGTTTCACTGTCCTTTTTTTATTAGAGAAAGAATCATTTCTTAATTTCCTGCTTAATCTTTATTTAGGCACGTACAGGGGCTCAATATCCTAAGAAAACAAAATAATCTCTGTAAGTCAAATGGCCTATTTTAAATTATGAGAACTATCATTTTTCCAGTAGAAAAAAAGTCACGCTCTCTTAACAACAGATTAATGCATGGCAATAGTTGTAATTCAGGACTTTTTGTGAGAAAAATCAGATTGCTAAGATATTATTGATGTCAGCATTTCACGTTTATTTATATCAAAAAGAAACAGCTGTATTCTTTTTCCCCTTTTCATAAACCACACATTGATGAAAATTTGGGCTTAGAGCTGTAAATAAAAATGTAAGTTTGAAGAATAGAATTATAAGTCATGTGGCTATTTGAACGTTTGTCTTTACCAGAATTCTTACTATATTTGAAATCTAATGTATAGCATATCTACTAAATATCAAATATGGTTATGCTGGAATTATACAAAGGAAATTAAGTGGACAGGATTTCTTAACCTCCAGAAGTTATATGACAGATAGCAATGACGCAGCAATGAAAGGACCTAGGACCTTTGAAACAAGTACTGCCAATGGCTACTTTTTTGTTTGATATTATGAAAGTATATTCTTTGTATGCAACTTGTTTGAATAGTCCTTATGGCATCTTTTTTTCTATCCCTATTGTTTAGTTTTGGTTATAAGTTGATATTGCAACTTTATATTATAGGGGAACAGAAATATCATGTGACCATATAATGTCCCTCTAGTCTATGTCTAGGCTGTAAAATCATCAGCATATAAAATTTTCCAAACAAAAGGCCACTGTATGATGATTTCATAGGTGCTTATTCAGCATAAAAAGATAACCTCAAATGCTGACAACAACAGAATACTTTCAACACTGTCATGAAGTATAAATTTTAAACACTTGAATTTAAATTACATTTGTGTTATTTTAGCCTGAAGTTCAGCACCACAAGGGAATTCTCTCAAAATGAGCTTACATTAAAGGGTATTTTAACACAATTTTTTCTGTCTCAGAAATTATTAAAGCTGCTATACAATGATAATTCTTTTAAGAAACTCTGCAAGCATAACTACGTTCCATTTCTGCCACAAAGGATACATAGAAGGTTTATCCAAGTTTTTAAATATTAATGTGCATCATTTGTTTTTTAGTGTTCTGAATACAAGACAGTGTTAATATGAAACTCTGCAAGTTAATATTAAAAGATATCATGGTATGTTCATTCACTATTTATGAAGTTACATGTTATCAATATATCTTCATGTCCCTTTATTGCTTGATGAGTTGTTTTCATTCCTTGCATTTCTGCACCTCATTATTAATTTCTATAATTCTCATATCTTGTTTCCATAGTCAATTCTACAAACTTAAAGGAAAATTATGCCACTTTATTTATTTTTATTTTTATTTTTTTGAGGAAGATTAGCCCTGAGCTAACATCCATGCCCATCTTCCTCCACTTTATATGTGGGATGCCTACCACAGCATGGCTTGCTAAGCAGTGCCATGTCCGCACTCGGGATCCGAACCAGTGAACCCTGGGCTGCCGAAGCGGAAGGTGCACACTTAACCACTGCACCACCAGACAAGCCCCACGAATTTATTTAAATAGTCTTAATGAAGAAAAATTTGCACTTTTGTGTAGAAATCTCTTCTAGCAAAAAAACAAAACGACAAAACAGTTCTTAAAAATCTACCCCGTACCAAGCTTATTTTATATGTGTGTTTAGGGGTGTGAGTATTTACTTTATATTATCTGTTGTTTCAAAACAAATAATCATAAACAATTAGCAAGAAGTTTAGTGTTCTAGAATATTTTGTATTTTGATCAAAACCAATGACTCAGTTTATTTTTATATGTGTGTGAATCAGCGAAAGACCACGTTATTTCATTTTTATCATTAGAATGGTTTAACCAGCTGGTGGTGTGCAGTTCTCATTAAAGGTTTTTGAAAGGGCTAGTGACGTAATCAACGTTGTCTCTTTAGAATATGTCTCAAGATTGGAGAATGAGTTGTAGCCCAGAAATACTGAAGGTGGGAAGGTCAGAGATGTGATTGTGTTGGTGTCAGTAAGAGAACATGAGTGATAGTACTTGAATGATGGCTATCTCAATGAAAAGGAGGGGTCAGATTCAAGAGAGATTGTGCACGTAGAAACTAGAGCCTAACAATTGGTTGGATATTGGGTGCAATAAAGTGTGAGGTTTGTGTCCTAAATAGTTATAATGCTGCTCTTTAACAAAGAAATGTAAAATAAGAAAATGAGATGAATTCATATGAACCAAATCTACTGTGTGTAACTGTTATACCATGGAATGTTTCAGTGGGTATTCTGGGATGCTAAAACAGAATGATTTCAGAAGCTTAAAAGGATGATTTTTGAGGAAATAGACATGCTTTTTTACACAGTATATAACTATATTTATATTATTGTTGGCAGTGGTAATAGAGGTAGAAGTAATACCTGCATTTAGTAAGTGCTTGATATATGTTAGATGTTTTAAAATACATTATCTCATTTAAGTCTCACATCAATCCTGGGAGCTAAATATTATCATTTTCCTTTTGCTGATGGAGAAACTAAGTCTAGAGAGGTTAAGCAAATTGCCCAAGGTCATATAGCTAGTGATTGTAGATGTACATTTTGAAGCTAAGCTGTTTGACTCCAGAGTTCTTGTGCTCTTTGAAACTCATTTCATTAAGTGGATGAACCAAATTAGAAATGGAAAGAAGCCCAAAGAAGAATGCGATGAATACTTGGATCCATACTTGACTTTGGGATACCCCAAAGACTTTAAAGAGTTTCACAAGATTTTTAAATAAGTGAATTTACTTTCCTTTAATTAAAAATAACTTATATGGTTACCCTAGTTTTTGGATGACAAGTGAAAGATACATGACATAGAAATAAGATAGCAATAAAATCTCCCCTGAAATGTGATGCATGTGTTTGTGATGGAGAATATTCAATCATTATTGTTTTGACTTACAGCTTGTACATGCAGTGGCCATGCAAATATCTGTCATATGCACACAGGAAAATGTTTCTGCACAACTAAAGGAATAAAGGGTGATCAATGCCAATTGTAAGTAAAAATGATTTTTTAGAACTTTTGTGAACTGAATTTGTGCTGTGGAACTAATTGTTATAGGTTTTCCTTTTTCTATGATGAGGAAGATTGGCTCTGAGCTAACATCTCTTGCCAGTCTTCCTCCATTTTGTATGTGGGATGCAGCCCCGGCATGGCCTGATGAGCAGTGCGTAAGTCTGCGCGCAGGATGCCAGCCCGTGAACCACTATAACACGAGGCTGGCCCCTAGGTTTTCCTTTTTAAGTTTAGTGTTGTGCCAGTTAAGAAACCAATATTATTGTAAGCTATGTTTACTTGTGTTTTATCAATTCTCATCAAAAATTAAGTCTTTTAAAGTGCCAATTTTGTGGAGGCTTTAAAAGAGAGCTCATAGAACATGTTTGTCTTTTGTATCTCTCTAAAAAGGAAATGTTCTTATTTTTTCTGGAAAACACATCTTATTTATCAAGTCTGCATTATTATCTTTATAATTTTCCTCATTGGATTTAATAACTCAAATCCAGTGTTTCTATGCCTTTCTTTCCTTTGAATCTTTCATTATTAATTCTGATAACTGTAGTTGTTTAAGCCTTCCAAGTGGTTTCTTATACTGTTCCTCTTCTTTCTCTCTATTATTTCTGTAGACATGAGCCCACTCTTGCTGTTACTCTGCTTTGAGTAGTTTTATGAATGGTTTTTGTCTTTTTATGATTTAGTTGTTATTTGCAAGATTTATTCTCCCCACCCCCAAAAAATTAACTTTAAAAAGAAGTTGTTTTGTGTTATGTTTTTTCTTTTTTCTTATTCATATTATTTAAATTGTTTTTATAGTTTTGAATTGTGTATATGCAAACATTTATATTAGATATAAAGGGACTATATTTGACACAAACCATAAATTCCAACTATAGTAATTATATAATTATAAAAAATTAATAAAGGATTCTCTAAAACTGTAAATATGTAAAAATTTATGTCCAAAGAAATCTGTTAACCATGGAAAATGATCTTTTTGTTTCTATTTAGAATAAATACATTATTTGCTATAGAATTATCCTGAACATTTCAGTTTAGATGATCATGACTAACTAGCCACTGAAGGATTACATGTTTTCAGGTTCAGAGAAGATGAGCAGAACCAGTTTTTATTCCTTCTCCATAGTCTCTAAACTTAAAAATGAGATCAAAGTGTAAGATCTCAGGGAAATTAAGGAAGGCTTTTTGGGTCTCAGTACCAATGGGGTTAAATCAGAGTCCTGTGCTCTAAGACAGAAGGATGCCTCCAATATTTTGCAACACCAAATACTGGTTGTCATCAGCAGGGCCAACTTCATGGGCGTGTTGCCTGTGTGTTTGCACAGGCCCTCATGCTTAGAAGGGCTTCGTTCTTGCTTTATATGCCCTGCTGTTGCCATCTGGAGATTCTTAATAAAGTTTTAACAAGAGCCCTACATTTTCATTTTACACTGCTCCTTGCTTCCCTCTCACCGCCCCTCCCCCGACAAATTATTTAGCAGGTCATGACCATAAGCAACAAATATTTTATTTTTGTTTTGAGATTTCATCATGATTATAATCATGATGACAATTTTAATTTATACCACGTTTTTGCATAAATGATATGATATAATCATCTGTAATAGTTATCTCTTATGTGGTGTAGTATTTTAGTAATGTATTTATGTTTCCAGATAAGAGAGATCAGTATCTTTATTCATTAAACTCATGGGCTTATAAGCTTAGCTATATAAAATTACATGGTTTGGCGTATGTATGAAATATTAAAAAATAAATTGTATCATTCCAAATGATGAAAAGTCATTTTACCCTAATTCTATTTATGAATTTTTATAAACAGGGTTAAAATTGGAAATACTAATTTGTAAGAATATTTTGTAGAAAAAATAACGTTTGTTACCTTTTTTATTTAGCTTTTGAGTGTGGGGCAATGAAAGATAGGGTCATCATTCTTAAAGCAATTATTTCCTACAGTGTGCTTAAACTGGAAAAAATGGTCTTGTTAGGAAGCCAAGCTAGTTGTTCAAATCAGTAAACAATTATTAAATGAGTGTTTGGTACTATTATTGAAGATGAATAACACATGGTTTTCCTTAAAGTATCTTTCATGGTAGGAGTGGAGACACTAGCCAAAATAAAATGTACTGATTTCCTTTCTTTCTTTTTAAAGGTTGACACCTGAGTTAACATCTGTTGCCAATCTTCTTCTTTTTCTTCTTCTTCTCCTTCTTCTCCCCAAAGCCCCCCAGTACATAGTTGTATATTCTAGTTGTGAGTGCCTCTTGTTGTGCTATGTGGGATGCCGCCTCAGCATGGCCTGATGAGCGGTGTCAAGTCTGCGCCCAGGATCCGAACTGGAGAAACCCTGGGCCACCGCAGCAGAGCGCACCAACTTATCACTCGGCCATGGGGCCAGTCCCAGTATACTAATTTCTTACATTAGTGATTTGAGATGCTTATCAACCCTTCTCTCTTTCCAGGATAATTTCTGTTTGGCTTTAATTGTGTAGTCAGACATGACGTCTTCTCATATATTTTTCATAACCTTCCCAAACTGAAATTGGTTCTCTTCCTATTTGCTAATTTTTCCTTGTATTATCTGTGTACTTGCCCATGTCCTTTACTAGAGTGAACTTCTTTGGGAACCATTGCATCAGTACCACAATATAAGTGTTCAATAAATTTATTTAATGGAATGGAATGAAGAAAGTATTGAAGGAGTACTGAAAAGGAGGTGATTAATTATTTTGGAGGGATAAGGAAAGTTTGAACAGAGGATATTTGAGCTGGAACGTGAAGGAAGAATTAATATTTTCTGGGTAGAGAATGTAGTAACAGAAGGGGAAAACACATCAATGTAGCAAAGAAGTAAAAATGAACATGGTGTTACCATTTCCAGTTGTAAGGATGCAAGCCCAGTTGGGCTAGGGCAGTGGGGTATCGTGCCAAGAGCCTGAAGAAATGACCTAGAGACTGCGAATGAGACATACAGGTTTATTGGGACTTACTTACAGGGAGAGTGTCCAGTGGCAGCCGGCTGGACATACATTTGTGCACCACTATTGCCCCCTGGGAGAAGCTTACTTAAATAGGCAGAGGAACAAAGGCTGCATGCTTGCCAAGGGGGAACATCCCTGTATGGCCTGCATTCCAAGGACCAGAGGCCCTTCCGTCCCCAGAACTTGAGGGTCTTAGTGCCACTTATCCTATGAGAAAGCAGCTGGGTCGGCCAAGCCCAGTATTGCTATCGTTGTGAGTGTTGGTGTGTAGCCCAGATAAGAAGCCTCAAGGACACATGGCCATTAAAGGGGCATGCTGGCTAATGCCCCTACACCTGTTTTTGCTCAAGGATGTAGAGAGCTGGAAAGAGCATCACTCCCATCTTTACAATGAGAGAAATAAAGGCTGGGCAAACTACACATTCATGAGTTTTCTTGAAAGCATTGGAGAACTGAGATTACAGGGTAACCAAATGGCCAAAAATCTATAAGGGAGAGATAAGACATGAACACTGGCTTGCCTAGAGTCAAACCAACTGGAAACTTAAAAGAAAGTTCAGCTGAGGTGGTTGATACATTGGTGCTCAAGTGCACACTGTCAAGAGAGTATGAAGCTCCTGGGGGCCACAGGAATTGGTGGAGTCTACACTCTTTTTAAAGTTTTCTTTCCATGAACACCACCAGTTGCTCATGGAAAAAATTGGAGAAAATCGTTTATTTTATTTTATTTTTGCTGAGAAAGATTCACCCTGAGCTCACATCCATGCCAGTCTTCCTCTATTTTGTATGTGGGTTGCTGTCACAGGATGGCTGACAAGTGGCACCCTGGATCGAACCTGCAAACCCAGACCACCAACGTGGAGCAGGCTGAACTTAACTACTATGCCACTGGGCTGGCCCATGGAGAAAATTTTTAGAATGTGTTTTCTGTGGTATAAGCTGGAGGATTGGAATGGCAGATACCATGGTCAGGGCTTCAATAATAGGGTCAGAATATTCATTTAAAGGGGCACCAAATTATTTATCTTGCCAGAGTAATGAAAGTTTTCATTTTGGCCCTGACCTAAAACACAGTTGGAACTGAAAAATGGTAACTTAAAAAATGAATTTAATGTAAATATGAGCTATAATATAAGTATGTCAAGAGTGAAGTGGTACTCTTTATGAAAATTGTTTACTTTTGAGGAGAAACATGCAGACTTTAAAGAAAACATAAAAAATTATTTTTGTAAAATTTCTCAACTTTACAATGTGAAAGTAATACATATTTGCATTCTGTAAAATAGAATATTTCTCACTCAGTGAAATTCATTTTCAATGTAATAGTGTAAAGAAGGTCAGTGGTATTTAATTTTTCTTCCTTCAGCCTTCTCACAACCCTTGTGATAGAATCTGATGTTCCTCAGTGGGAAATAAAGTGGAAATTGGATGAAAAAATAGGTGAAACAAGTTTTGACAAAATGGTGTGGCAGATACTTATGATACCTCTTGCCAACTCCCTTGTCTCTCATGGTTTCACCAAAGCTATAATGGACAGTTTCCTGTACTTTCCAGTATTTCACATAAAGCATGAGAATCTTTGTTCCTCTTTTAGTTCCCAAGCTACTCATTTCTGCCCAGGTGCAACCAAGAAGTGTAAGACATTAATCTCCATATGGGTAATCCTCAGCCACTGAGGAGTGGGAGTTTGTCCTTCATTTCCCACTTTGTCACCAGTGCTTCATGAGATAACTGCCCTTGGCAAATACCCACATCCAAGTCCTTATCTCAGCATTTCCTGTTGAGATAATTCCACTAAGGCAGTTGCTACTGGAAGTGGCTCTAACTAACAGACCCTCAACATGGGATTTTATAGTTGGATGACTTATAAGATGGCAGTAAGCACCACAGTGCTAATAGTAAGTGGGGTAGTGATTATCCTGGTGTGTTATAGTATAATAATTATTGAGACTGTTAACTGTTGGATAGGATAAAGTATAGGTTGATGGAGAAGTGCTAATTTATGCAGCAACTTTAGCACTTGAAAGTTATGGGGGGATGATAATTATGATTGTGAACTTGGCTGGTTTTTGTTACCTCATAGAGTCTCAAAGAAGGAGACTTCCGTCGACTCAGGGCATACTGTGAACATCATAAGGCCTTCATGACAGCATTTAAGGACCCTCATCTTCTATAACCAGAGAGCAGAGCATGCTGAAAATTATGCTCAGGATTTAATCATAAGGTCTGATGACTGCAAATGAAACTGAAGGCTCAGCCGTCACAGTTCACCCATGCCAGAGTCACTGCCTGATGAGAAGGGGTGGGACTTTGAGGCCTGCAATGGGGCCACTTATGAGTATGAAGACTCAGAACCCTGAATCCTAGATTCCCTTGAACACTCCTGGCTGGAAGAAGTAGTCGTATGTCATTTGCTAGAGTGGAGTAGCTTCCCCTTCCTTGGAGGCAATGCAGAGATATTGTCTGAGAGTTATGTTTCATAAAAAGATGTTTTTCCTCCTCCAGAGCATCCCCTTCCCTTATTGTCTCCAGATCAATAAGAGTGTCAAGTCTCAGCATAGCATGAGTGGGAAGACACAGCCTCTGGTATAGAAAGAGATAGCTTATTCCCTGAAAAAGTTGCAGGGCCTGGCAGTAGGCAGAGGCAGGAATCGGGAGTGCATGTGCAAGAGTGGACTTTGAGGGTGTTGGACCAGGGGGTAGGAAATATAAGACTTGAGAAGGGAGCGTTTATTGATATGGCATAACTCTCTGGTGATTGAGGATTTCATAACTTAGAGTATACCTGGAGTTGCTGATGGCTCTTTTAAGTGCGGGCATGGCAATTGACTCTAGTAAGTGAGCTGGAGAGATGCTGCAACTGTTTTGGGGAAGTTTTGAGCTTTGGGGTCAGAAAGCTCAGAAAGTTGGATGTATTAGAATGCATTGTTACAAAATATCAGAGAGCCCATTAACTGAGTATATTTTCTTGGAGGTCTTCCAGAACATTTCCTTCACTAAGACAATAAGGAGTACAATAGTATCAGGAGCTGTGGAGTCTGTGAAACTCAGTGGTGGCTATTTTCTGTAGGTCATGGTGGAAAGTAGAAAATGTTGCCAGTCAACTGGACTCCCTAGTGTCAATGGATGTGTCAGGATTCCAGAATAGTAGAGACCAGGTGGTGACATTCAACTCTTAAATGTAGATATAATTACCTTAATAGTCAGCAAGACCAGATGGCCAACAGAGAGTGTTGGTTGACTGGGATTTGTGGTAATGCCTAAGCGAGTTCTGAGGGATGAGCTAAATTGGCAGCCAATTAGATTATTGTTTGACTTATATAACCAGAAAAATATCATGAACCAATAAGCAGAAGGTTGATGTCAGCTGCCCCAATGTAAAATTGTAATCCTTCACTTTTTTTTTTTAAGATTTTATTTTTTTTCCTTTTTCTCCCCAAAGCCCCCCGGTACATAGTTGTGTATTCTTCGTTGTGGGTCCTTCTAGTTGTGGCATGTGGGACGCTGCCTCAGCGTGGTCTGATGAGCAGTGCCATGTCCGCGCCCAGGATTCGAACTAACGAAACACTGGGCCGCCTGCAGCGGAGCGCACGAACTTAACCACTCGGCCACGGGGCCAGCCCCATCCTTCACTTTTTTTTATGGTTCTTATCTGAATCTCTGGTTCCCAGAGCCCATCAATTAAAGTAGAGATTGGGTTCCTCTGAAAAACCATCCACGCCATCTCATCAATATTCACAATAAATATTCCTCCACTCTTTCTCCATGGGACCTCAAGCCATATAGTAGATAATTGGTCACTGGAAAAGGGAACACACAATACTTTTGAAGGGTTTGTGGATGAGGTTTTTGAACTGATATTGATCATCAAAATAACGTTAATTTATTCATTTAGAATCTGTTCAATATTGTTACTATGTATTTTAAGGAGTTATATTAATATTTTAGAAAACGACGAAATTTTATCTTAACATTTACTGCGTGAGAGGAAAGACCCATCAAAAACAAACAGAAGACATATTTCTGGATTGGCTCTAGATTAGACCTGGTCTAATCTACTTCTAACTACCAGAAAATATCTAAATTCCAGCAGAAGTCAATAAAGTGTTCTTATATCTTGTACACAGTAAATGTGAAGCTCAGAGTATTTTGGTTGGACAAAGGAAAACTTTAATTTATGAGGTCAGTGGTTCTCAATGGAAATAGAATAGCACCCTCTAGAACTTTATGGAATTGCATAATTAATTATTTTAAAAATTAGGGAGTGCTGTTGGCATTCAGAGACGAGGAGTCATAGCTCCTTCGTTATAATGGGAACTTATGGAGACCAGGTAATAAATGGAATTTTGGTCCAAATCCATTTAATTGAGTACATCAGGTCTACAAACTCACTCTGTAGTCATTTTCTCTGTCTCTAGTGTATAGTTGGAATGGATATATGTAGCAGCTGGTAGACCCCTCATATTGACTTTCTGACTTGTGGAAAAAGAACCATTAAGGTGCAGAAGGCCAAGTGGAAGAAGTCCCTGCAACTCCTTCCATTCACCCAGGACCCAGTCAAGATGGTAAATCAGAAATTAGAGATCTCATGCCCAAATTACATGCTGTTGAAATAGAGAAAATGAGGAAGTATTATATTCTCAAATATGAGCTGGATGCTATTTGTAAATGCAGTGCCAAAATAGTTCCCCGAGTTAAAATGTGGATAGGATTATGATGAAATGTCACAGAAAATAATTTTCTGTCTTGAAACTCCACCACACATCGAGGCATACATTCAGTTTCTGGTACAAAAAGACCTTGGAAACTATATCATTTTTAGACATTAGGAAATAGAGGATAGGTTGGAAAAAGATATAGTAATACAAGAGCCAGTAAAGTTGTATTGTTGGTTTCTTGGAACATTGTCAGAGTCCCCTGTTGAAAAACAATTGGCAACCCTGAAATAATTTTAATATGTGATTTCCATCACATAGATTTTATATTATAGTGCTACAAATTTTAAAAAAATATGTAGGATAGGAATAATATAATTTTAATCACTTCATTAATGAAATCCAGTGCTATTTGTAAGTTGATAAACTAATGATAATAGTCAATTCTTAGTCTCTTAAAAGGAGTCTCAAATATTCTCTAGACACATGGCATACTCAAAGATGTATGTTGTATATACCATAAACAGCATAGCTGTTGGTGATAAGGTTTTCTGAAATGATGAACACATCCTTGTTAAATTCTGAGCAAAATTATGTATGGTTCATTTTCAACTTAACACGGTAGTTGCATTACTAGAAAATTCAGTGTATGTTATAAACATGCAAAACTACTCTGTGTTTATATGTAAAATGGAGTTAGGTTCTAGGCTCAAATAATTATGAACAAAAACTTGCTCATTTGCCATGTTATTCAAAACTTGTGTGGGATTTGGATCAATTATTTGTTTTGTAGGGTTGCCTTGTACATTCAGGATGTCTATCATCCTTGACCTCCCTTTCAGCCCCTTATTAAGTTTTATTAGAACTCCGTAGTTACAGAGATAACTAGTTGTTACCTACACATTTATCCCCATTGAGAACCACTGACCTAATCAATTAGTGTTTTCCTTTTTCTAGCTAAAACACTTTTATTCTTTTATTTTTTATAGAAGTAACATTAGTATATAATGGTATATAAATTTCAGATGTACATCATTATATTTCAACTTCTGTATAGACTACATCATGTTCATCACCAAAATTCTAGTTGCCATCTAGACTTTTGTTGTTTCACTCCTTGCACATGAGATCTTAGAGCAATTTACTGACTTCTGGAGAAAATGATAAGTATTGATGGTATTGTTAGATATTATATTGGTAGGTAAATCAAAATTGATGGGTTGTGGGCCTGGCCTGGTGAAATAGCAGTTAAGTTCGTGTCCTCTGCTTTGGTGGCCTGGGGTTTGCTGGTTCGCATCCTGGGCACAGACCTATGCACTGCTCATCAAGCCATGCTGTGGCAGGCATCCCACATATAAAATAGAGGAAGATGGGCACAGATGTTAGCTCAGGGCCAGTCTTCCTCAGCAAAACGAGGAAGATTGGTGGTGGATGTTAGCTCAGGGTTAATCTTCCTCACCAAAACAATGAATAACTAAAAATAAAAATTGATGGGTTGATCCAGAGTCATGTTTTACTTTTTATGCACAGTAAATTGAACATAAAATTTCTCAATGGCATTTGGAGTTATAAGTATAATTATCTGAGATATTTGGCACTATTACCAAGCAGGATCTTTAAGTTTAGTAAATTAATTCATAATTGAATCTCCTTTTCTCTTCCTTATACCTATCCTCTTTACTAATCACTACTTATTCATAGCTACTTATGTTAGGTTTAAGACACTGGTTCTCAAAATTAGTGTGAAGAAGAATCTTCTGGAATATGGTGACAAGCTCTAGGATGGGGAAGAAAGTTTTGCTTTACTCCAGGCATTCGAGGTGACTGTGAAATAGTGGTCCTTGATGCACTTTGAGAAATATTGCTATGGGAGGATCTTCTTCCTGAGCATCTTTTCCTCCCTAGTTTACCTTTGGGCCAGCAATATTTAAGATTATTATTCATTTTTCTCTATTATGTTATATGTAGTCTTTTCCTTTTTTTGGTGTGGGGTAGGTAGAGGATGACGCCAATGCCTTTTCCATTTTGGAAGATCAAACTTGAGCCTTCTTTTATAGACTAGTTTCTGGCACATAATAGGGGTTTATAAAACAAATATAAATGAATGTTTCTTAAGACTTCTTTTTCCCAATTACTTGTGTCTTTTTTTTTTTTAAGTCTTCTATATTGGGAATGGGGAAAAATAGTACCTCTCTCATCTCTGTGCCTTAATCTACATTAAGTTGTTATACAAAGAGTATAGAGGAATTGTTGGTACAACCTGCCTTTTTATACTGTGTCTAATTTGCATATAGATCTTCAGCTTTATAAACACAATTTCATAAGCAGCTTGTGAATATAATCTTCAAACACTAACATTAAATACTGTTAGGATTTTTCTGGGTCATTTTTGCCCACTGCAGTTGCAACTGCAGATAGGGTTAATGATTTACTTGTGCTGACGAGCCACGTAGCCAAGATATCTAAGAAATGTGATACTTGAAGAACTCCTATGCTTGCTTTATTCTGAAAACATTTATTCAATGAGAAGCCATAAAGCAGTACCAGAAACCATAAATCTCAAACTATCAGTTCAGAAAGCATGTTACTAATCCAGTTTAAACTGGCCCAACCTGAAACCAGATTTGGCAGTGTCCAACCCCTCCTCTCCAACAGGGTGGTTTTCTGGTAAGAAGTCTAACTTCAGCAAAAAACTTCCCATGTCAAGTAAATACTTGAGTTCTTTTAAAGTATGTCCTCCTGAATTTAAAATTCTTCAATTTTTAGGAATGGACTTCTGAAAATAAGTATTAGCTCTGCCATCAGTATTTCTAAGCCAACACATCATCCCCCAGAACTGTACTAGATTGAATTTCATTTAGTGTCAACTGTGAGCACTTTCTGAACACAACTAGCCTATGTTTCCCAGTTTCTATTAGAGTTAGGTTGGAGGTCATGTAATTGGGTTCTGACCAATAGGCGTGAGTAATGTCTGCCACGCCAGCCCTGGCCCCTCAAGAGCTCCTGCGCCTCACATCCTCCCTTTCCTCATTCAGTTCAATGGGGAGGCAGATGAGGACCTAAAAGATTGCAGAGCTCGGGAACAGCCCAGGTCCTGGAAGCCAACACAGAACAAGACCTCTTCCTCAACTCTGCCCCTCTATACTGGGCTGTGCTTTAGACTACAGTAAAACTTTTATTGTGTAAAATTACTGAGATTTGAAGGTTGTTTGTTGCAGAAGTTAGCATACCCTTCCATGAGTAATTGCTATTCCCTTGGCACCTTGCTTGACATCTTTAACTATTGCACTTTCATTTGAATAACCTTAAGTGACCTATTCATTAACTGTGACATCTGGGGTTAGGTTAGTGAGCTGTTTGTGGGGTGTTTAGGGTCAATATGTTGTTTGGTCCCCATTAGTCTGTTAAAACCTTTGCAGACTTTTCCATCTCTTTTTTCAGAGTGATTCTCATTGAAAGCTGTCTCTTAGGAGCATAGTCCTTGATCTTCAGTTTGATTATTGCATTGACGTCAGGCATAACAAAGTTAGGTGGTTTTAACTCTAGATGGTCAGAATAGGTATCTATACATATAGAATTGTTGAGACTGGACTCTTAGTATAGAAGAAGGGCACTTTAAGGAACAGAGTATCCAGTTAAGGCATAGGATACGCTAATTATAAGTTGGAAACAATTACAAAAAGAAACAGATTTATATGCTAAAGAAAGAGTATACACTTTAAGCTTTCAATTTCTTTTGGTCAGTCTTATATTTATTATTAAAAGTTAACTTGAAATATCAGAGGATGAAATAAATACTCTCCTAGTATGTTCCAATTTAACCTTCTCTGAGGAAATAAATTACAGTAAATTTCAACATTTTAATGTAGAAAATATTTCTGGTACATGTGTAGATGTTTTATCAACATATGGATGCGCTTCAAATGCATTATAAGATGAACTGCTGCAATACAGTACTGTTTCAGTTTGGTTCGTTTCTGGGGCCTCAGTGCAGTGGCTATATTGTATAGTTCAGCACTCTTACTTCTAGGGAAAAAAGATAGATGACTGAAAATATTTCAGTGTAATCTCTTTCTCAAATAATTTTCTTTTTTATCTTGCCTTGACATTTGCAGGTGCAAATATAATATCCTCTATTTTATTAACGTTTTTCCTCTTCTTCATTTGCTGTCGTCGTTTTATCATCGTCATCATAGTTGACATATATTGAACCCTACTAAATGCATGTCTCTGGGCTAAGCTCGTGTATTTAATTCTTATAACAATTCTGTAAAGTAGGTAGCATTATTATACCCATTTGAGTGTAAAGGAAATTGAAACTTAGAAAGTTAATTTGTCCAAGGTCACAATCTAATTAGCGTTGGAGTAGGACTTTCACCCAGGTTTCTTTCACTAAGAAGCCGGTGCTCTTTACCTGTTGTATACCCATCATTTCTTTATTAGTGATAATTGGCAAATGGGGACTGAGGCACTATTTCCAGATTGAAAAAAATATTTCATTTCCCTTGTTGAAAATTTGTCAGAAAATGTGTGAATAGTATTTGTAATTATATATTATTCTACCCTTTAATTTCCAAATTCTGATGGAAAATATTTAGTAATTAATTAATTAAAATTAAATAGTCTTTGTATAGCAAAAATTCTTAATACTGTTTTTTTTCTTGGGGAAGATTTACATAATGTAGAGCTTTATTTTATTCCTCAGAGACTTGTGCTCTAACTATGTAAGTTTCAGATTAATCACTATTCAGTTTGATTTTTTTTAATGTGAAATATTTTCTAAATTATCAGTAATTTCAATTTTTATTGTATTTTGATCCAGTAATTATTTTTAGATTTTTTTATTAATTTCAAAGACAGTGAATTATTTTTTTAAAATCTTTTCATTGACTTGTTTTATAAATCTGGATGTTTAAAAATAGACTTTATTGTGCAGAGCAGTTTTAGGTTCACAGCAATGTTAAACAGAAAGTACAGAAATTTCCCGTATGCCCCTTACCCCCGTACATAATTCACTTCCCCAGTTATCAATACCTCTCACCAGAGCGGTACACTTGTTACAATATATGAACCGACATTGATGCATCATTATCACCCAAACTCCAGGGTTTACGTTAGGGTTCACTTTTGGTGTTGTACATTCTATGGGTTTTGATGACATGTATCTATCATTATAATGTCATACAGAGTGGTTTCACTGCCCTAAAAATCCTCCATGCTTCTCCTGTTCATCCCTCCCTCTTTTCTGACTCCTGGCAACCACCGATCTTTTTCCTGTCTCCCTAGTTTTACCTTTTCCAGATATGTCACATAGTTGGAATCATACGGTATGTAGACTTCTACATACTGGCTTCTTTCACTGAGTAATATGCATTTAAGTTTCCTCTGCGTCTATGCATGGCTTGATAGCTCTTCTTTTTAGTGCTAAATAATATTCCACTGTCTGGATGTACCACAGTTTATTTATGCACTTAGCTACTGAAGGACATCTTGATTGCTTCCAAATTTGGGCACTTATGAATACAGCTGCTATAAACATCCGTGTGCACGTTTTTGTGTGGAGGTAAGTTTTCAGCTCCTTTGGGTCAATATGAAGGAGCATGATTGCTGGATCATATGTTAATAGTATATTTAGTTTTGTAAGAAACTGCCAAAATGTCTTTGAAAGTGGCTGTACTATTTTGCATTTCCACTAGCAATGAGAGTTCCTGGCGATCCACTTCCACATACTTGTTAGCATTTGGTGTTGTCAGTGTTCTGGATTTTGGCCATACTAATAGGTGTGTAGTAGTATCTCGTTGTTTTAATTTGAATTTCCCTGATGATATATGATATGCAGCATCTTTTCATATGGTTATTTGCAATCTGTATATCTTCTTTGGTGAGGTGTCTGTTAAGATCTTTGGCCTATTTTTAAATTGGGTTATTTGTTTTCTTGCTTTTGAGTTTGAACAGTTCTTTGTATATTTTGGATAACAGTCCTTTGTCAGAGATACCTTTTGCAAATATTTTCTTCTAGTCTGTGGCTATATTCTTTTCTGTCAAGTGTCTTTCATTCAACATAATGTTTTGATATTCATCCAAGTTGTTGCATCCATTTAGCCATAATTTGATCCTTTTCACTGCTGTAGGATATTTCATTGTACGATTATACCACACTTCATTTACTCATTCTCCTATTTGATAATCCTAGTTTTGTTATTTTTTTTTTTTTTTTACCATTACAACTAATGTGCTTATGAGTAGTCTCATCTATGCCTCCTGGTTAAGTGCGTATATTTTTGATGGTTATGAATTGAGTATCCATATTTTCAATTTTAGAAGATTAATTCTTTTGTAAAATTGTTATATCAAATTATACTCTTTCCAGGGTGGTATGAATTTTCTTAACGCTCTACACTCTTGAAAATACTTGGTGTTATAAGACATTTTAATTTTAAGGATTCTGATTGATGTGTAACTGATATGTTGCAATTTGAATTTGCATTTTCTTAAGAGCTAAAGAGATTCTTCAGTTCTTGAAGGTTTACTATGTTTAATCTTTAAGAGGTTTCATATGTTGAATTATCAATTGAATTTCCTTTTTTATAAAATAGTGCTCTTTCAAGTTTCTTGTGATTTTTCTTACTGAATTCTTTTTCTTAATCATCTGTAATAATGTTTTATACATTCCAGAGGCATGTCCTTTGTTGGTGATGTGTGTGGTAAATACCACTTTGCGATTTGGATTTTCATACTGTTTTGTATGTCTTTGATAAAGAGAAGTTTTAAATTTTCATATAATCCAATATGTCAGTCTTTTCCATATGGTTAGTCCTTTTTAGGGGTTCTGTTTAAAACTTCCATGTCTTCCTCATTATTAGGTAATATCACTAAGGTGGCCTGTTCGTCCTAGATTTTTCCTTGTGAGAAGGTTTTAATTATTTCTTTAAAATAAGATATAAACAGTTCAATTTCTTGAAAAGATATAAACTTTATATTTTTAATTTCTTCTTATGTCTGTTTTATTCTTTGGCTTTTAAAAAATTTTCCTTTTTATTTTACCAGTTTTACTGTGATGTGCTTAGTTAATTTTTTTTTTTTCATTTATCGTGTTGGAGGGTTTCGTGTTGGAAAGTTCAGCCAGTACTCTTCAAATATTTCTTCTTCTCCATTCCCTCTGTCTTCTGATTTTGAATCCCAGTAACACCATATCTTTTATGTCTCTTTCATGTTTTTCCACTCTCTCCTGACCAATTTTTCAGTTCACTTTTCTCTTTTCCACTGTGTCTAGTTTGGTGTTAATTTCATTCATTCAGTCCTTAATTTGGGTTATTGCATTTTCATTTTGTTGTTTTTATAGTTTCCAGTTTTTTCAGACTAAATTCTTAATCTTATCTATTATAGTTTCTAATTTTGTAGTTTCCAATTTTAGGCAAATTTTTAATCTTGTCTTTTCTCTCCTCCCATATAATAAAGATAATTATTTTAAAACCTGGGTCTTTTCCCAGTTAATATCTGAATTCCTGTGGCTCTAATTCCATCATCCTTTGTTTCTGCTAGTTCTTGTTTTCCTATCTGTTTCCATAGCTGGTTATTTTTTATTTTGTGCTGGATACCATATTTGCAAAATCTGTTTGTAGATAGATTGAGACCTTGGATGAAATCTTTTTCCAAAGAAAATTAGATTCTGCTATGTGCCTGAGGGCAGAGGCACCTTAGTCATTTTCGGGGATAAGGATGGTTCAAAGTCCATCTGCAGCCTCTGGAATGCCTTTCCATGCCCTTCCTCCTACGATTACCCTTTGGGACTTAGCTCACCAACCTTTGGGGAGCCTAGACTCCAATCCTTTTTTCTATTAAATACTGTTTGCATCCATAATAAGGGACAAAGGGGTCCCCCAAATGATTCAACATCCTGGGATTCTGTCCTTCTCTGCATCCTGGCCTGGTAATTTTTCGCTTTTTTGCTCTCCAATGCTTTTAAGCATTAAAAATGAAATCTACCTTTTTTAGGTGTCTTCAACTTACCTAGTTAGTTCCACTTACCATCATTGGTCTCTGAAATCCATAAATAGCCTTATAATTTTAAAATCTGTACCTTCTGTACTATTTGAGGATTTACCATACCTTCATGTCTGAATTTTCATTGTTTTTTATGATAAACTGTCTTAGAAGTATGGTATCAATATTGATACTATGCTACTCCTTAATATCATGTTTTTGTTCATGTTACATGATGTGATTTTTATGGGTTTCTTTAGAAGAAAAACAAAGCAAAAGCAAATGTGTTTTATCTTGTGTATAATTTTCATAATTTCTCATAAAAACACAAATTTATTTGTCAGATTCTCAGCCGTTTTAAATATCTGTCTTGATATTTTAAAATTGTAGCCATTAGATGTCCCACTCCCTTTTTGGTTTTTGAGTAGAAAAATTATATCTCATAATAAGATATATATATGTATATGTTTTTAAATATTTAAATCAATAGGGACAAATTAAATGCTATATGTTAACAGTTATAAATGTGGAATTATTTTATATATATGTATTTTTAAGTGATATTTATAATGTAATGTGATACATATAATTGGTAACCATTATTTAGGTGACATGTAAAGACAATATTTATCCGTTCAAAATCCCTAATAAATATTTCACCCTAAATCTGTTTCTAAAGATGTCTGGCTGTTTGCTTAGTTTACTTAGTGGGAATAGAGGATGATTATTTCTTTGCTTAGACACAGAAATACTTTCAAGTTATGTTTTTAATTAACCATACAGAAGACTTCTGAAGGCTTTTAATGTTTGTATTTAATCTTTACACAGAAGGGTTCTGAATTTTAAAAATATTACTTGGCTTACATATCAGAAATAGTAATGTAATATGTGTAGTGTAATATTAATGTGATTTATATAGTGCAATATTAATTTGTTTAAAGAATTATTATTTATATCTACACTTACGATTTAACTTCTCAAGTTATTTATTATGTGAATTAGATTAGTATGTGTTCATATCTCAAGTAAATATATTGAAATATTTTACAATAAAAAATTTTATGTATAGCAAAAATATCATGGTGGACAGACCCTAAACGGACTACCAATGATCTCTGCCTTCTGTTATTCACACTATTGTGTATCCCCTTTCCTTGAGTGTGGGCAGGACCTGTGATTTACTTTTAAACCAGAAAATATGGCAAAAGTGACGGGATATCACTTCCATAATTATGTTGCAGTATATGGTAAAGGGGATGGTATGTTACTTCCATGAGTATGCTTTAAGTCTGTGTCTTGCTACAAGACTTGCTCCATAGACTTTCTCCTTTGCTGACTTTGAAGAAGTACATGGAGCTGAAGGCATCCTCTAGGAGCTGAAGGCATCCTCCAGGAGCTGAGGGCATCCTCCAGGAGCTGAGAGCAGCCTCCAGCCAATAGTAAGAAACCAAAGCCCTCAGTTCTATAGCCACAAGAAAAGAAATTCTACCAACAATGTGAGGGAGCTTAGAAGCGGGTACATCACCAGTCAAGCCTCTGATGAGAACCCAATCCCAACTAACACCTTGGTTGCAGCTGTGCAGTGGACGCCAGCTCCAGTCAACACCTTGATTGCGTCTCTCTGAGTCTCTGAATCAGAGAACCCAACTATGCCATGCTCAGATTCCTGACCCACAAAAACTGAGATAATAAATGTGTTGATTAAAGTCACAAGTTTGTGGTAATTTGTTGCTTAACAATGGATAACTACTACAAGTATAGAAAATTGCTCTTTTGTTTTATTCACTGAATTATATGTTTGTGTACTAAATATTTATATAATACACACATTACGTGCTTTTAGAGTTTTCAAACTATGAAGGGACTCTAGTTTTTGCTAAAGAAAATATATTTTTTTGGAATGGGTAAAATAATTTCAGCAATGCAAATTAAGACTTTTCTAAAAACACAGACTATTTAGAAATACATTTTACTTTTGTATTACTAAACAGTGGTCTATTACAGCATAAACATGATTTAAACATTTTTTATTAATTTGATTCTTTTACTTTCACATATGCAAAATTGCCTTAAGAAAGAATTTACGTTTTTCTTTTTTTGTAGTACTGCTCTCTCCTTTTGTTGAAAATAGTTGTTTGTGGGGTCTTCTATTCTGATTTTTTTAACTTGCATTTATGAGGTCTACAATGAAATTGATAGATTATGATAACCTTGATTCCAGATCACATTATTATATAGATTGCATGAAAATGTATAATGGCTATGCCAAAAATTTCAATATATCAGCTGATTATGTTTACAATAGGTTAGCATAAATGGTTTTACCAATTGATTTTGGCATGCAGAAATGAGTTGGGAAGATCTTGGTTTGCACAACACAGCACTGGGTATAAGTGACACATTTATACATACATTTGTGCATTTATATGTATGTATTTATATATTTATTTGAGATTTCATTCATTTCATCCCTTATAATGAAGATATTTTCCCATGAGTGGTGACTCTACTTAGATGTAATGACATTGGAATGCATTTACTAGACCATAAGGTCTTGGATTTTGATTAGAGATCTAAGTCACCTGAATTCTTTCTTTTTCTTTTTTTTGGTCTCTTTTGAGTGAATTAGACATAAGACAAATTAATCTGGTAGGACATGACATATTTATGAGAAGAAAAAATTGATTATTCTTACCTGATCTCAATCTTTACGACTCAGTCTTTACTTTACCATACTTCCTCTACATTACCAGTCAATCCTCAGAATTCTACATAAGCAAGAGCTTTCCCTTCTCCACTATTTATTTATCTATTTATTATTGGTGTGAACTTGTGAATTCCTATTTTCCCCTATGGTTTATAATTCATTGCTATACTTAATCATTTGGCACTCAAGTTGTCCCAGATTTGGCCAGTGAGAGCTACTTAAAGCTGGTTCTTGTATTTTTGTGACGTGCATCTATCATATTGGGAACACTTCCTTACTTTCTGATATAAGAAGATATTCTAGGCTCATCTTATGCCTCTCCTGCCTCAAAGCTGGAATCAGCCTTTTGTTTTGTAGAGCTCTGGTAATGGAGAGTCATATTAGAGAACAGTATCTTGGTGCTAGGTATGCTTTTTTGCTACTAAAGTGTCTTTACCTAGTGGTCATTCAGTGAACAGAGCTAGGGAATAATAATTTATTTATAGATACAAATAAATACACGTAAGTACGTATATATGGAGTGCATACATTTACATGTGTACATATGCATGCATATGCACATTCCTGTGCATATTTTAGAAAGTATGACTTCGTACCCAAACTTCTGATTCCAGTCCATCCCCACAAGGTTCTTTTGGGCCTTCTCCTGTTCAGTATTTGTATGTCTCTTCTTCCTCAGTGAAAACACTAGTTCCCAATGACATTAACACATTCCTTATTTGATCAATTCTATAATGCATTTAAAATACTTTCAGAGTTGCTTTGTCTATATCACTTCAATAAGCAAACCTACTAAAATGATTTCAAAGTTTGATTCCAATTTTCCCTTCTCTACCTCACCCTGTCCAAGATTGAGAATATACAGTCAAATACTGTGTTCATAAATTACTTGGAGTGTTCCCTCCCTCAGTCTCTCCTTCTCTCCCTTCCTGCTGTCCTTCCCTCTTCTTCCCTTCCTCCCCACCTCCCTCCTCCTACTCTCCTTCCTCTGTTCTTTTCTTTCCCTTCAGGATGGCTACATAGTATTCATTTGAAATCCATTGTGTTCATTTCTTTCAGTTTGCTTTCTGTTTTAGGCTTGATTCCCTTTCGCTTTCTTATGGGTTTAATATAAGTTTTTTGGAATATGTTGAACATTAACATTCTTTCAAAGGATAAAAGTATTAAAAAATGTACTCAGAGAGGGTCTGGCCCCGTGGCCCAGTGGTTAAGTTCGCTCGCTCCGGGGCAGGCGACCCAGTGTTTCGTTGGTTCGAATCCTGGGTGCGGACATGGTACTGCTCACCAAACCACGCTGAGGCAGCGTCCCACATGCCACGACTAGAAGGACCCACAACGAAGAATATACAACTATGTAACGGGGGACTTTGGGGAGAAAAGGGAAAAAAATAAAATCTTTTTTAAAAAAAAGAAACGTCTTTATAAAAAAAATATACTCAGAGAGATTAATCCCATTTCCTCCTTTCTCCTCTAGTAGGTAGCCAACTTCATTGTTTTCTACTTTATCCTCCTGCGTTTCTTTGTGTAAAGGTAAAACCATTCAAAAGGTTTTATGCATCATACATATATATATGATGTATATATGTATCTATCTATATATACAAGATACTATATATACACAATATGTATTTATATACATATATACAATATAATGTATCATGTATATATCTTTATACACACACATACATATCCATTCATTGTTTTCCTTCTTACACAAAAGCTGACATATGTAGATGTATATCTACTCAAGTCATAAAGATCTTCATTATCTTTTTGTTTGGTTTTGTTTACAGATGCATTGTACAACATTGTGTGTATATACCATGGTTTATTTAACAAATCTCCTATGCATGGACATTTAGATATTTTCCAGTATTTTGTAATTACAAATGATCCTGCTGTGAATAAACTTGTGCACATGTACTTTCATATTGTTGGAGGTTTATCTCTAGAGTAAATGCCTCTAAGTGGGATTGCTGGGTATAGAAATAAATGCATACGTAGTTAGGTTAGATATTACTGAATTCTCCTACTTAGGGATTTTCTCATTTTGTATTCCCACCAGCAATGGATGGGAGGGCCTGTTTTCCCACAGGCTCGTAAGCAGAGTATATCGCTATGCTTTTGAAATTTTGACAGTCTGTTTGGGGAGAAATGGTATCTTGCTATAGTTTTAACTTATATTTCCTTTATTATGAGTGAAGTTGAACATTTTTTCCTATATTAAGAGCCATTTTTTAATCATGTTTTTGTGAATTGTCTAATCATGCCTTTTGCCAGTTTTTCTACAGAATTATTAGTCCCCCTTATTTTTAAAGAGTTCTTTACAGATTAGACATTTTAGCCCTTTTTATGTGAGATATGTTGCAAATATTTTCTGCCAATTTGTTATATGTCTTTTTTTTTGTGTGTGAGGAAGATTGGCCCTGAGCTAACATCTGTTGCCAATCTTCCTCTTTTTGCTTGAGGAAGATTGTTGCTGAGCTAACATCTATGCTGATCTTTCTCTATTTTATGTGGGATGCTGCCGCAGCGTGGCTTGACCAGTGGTGCCAGGTCCATGCCTGGGATCCAAACCCGTGAACCCTGGGCTGCTGAAGCGAAGTGCATGAACTTAACCACTATGCCACTGGGCTGGCCTCTGTCATATGTCTTTTGACTTTACTAATGGCATTTTCTTCTACCATGCAAATATTTTTTTCATGTAGTCATATTGCTTAGTCTTTTTAAAATTGCATTTGGAATTTTATTCATGGTTAGGAAGACTTTCATTATATCTGTTATTGTGCAATTTGCTCATCTTTTCTTCTAATCTTCTAAAAAAATCTAAACTTCTAAAAAAAGTTTTACTTTTTACACTTAAATCCCTCATCTTTTTGGAGTTTTTTTGTGTGTGTTGTGTGAGGATTGGATCTGATATCATATTTTTCCAGATGGCTATTCAGTTGTCTCAATACCATTTGTGGAAAAGACTATTTTTACCTCATTTAAAATACTATTTTTATCATATACTAGATTTTTAGTATGTGATAGTTGAGCCTATTTCTGGAATTTCTATTCTGTACCTTTGGTCCTTCTATTGATATGTAATACCACACTATGGTAATTATATACGCTTTGAGTGTATTTTAATATCTTTAAGATTTAGCTCCCCTCAAAGTTCTTCCTTTTCATTGTTTTTCTAGCTATTCTTGTACGTTTACTTCTGCATGTGAACATTAAGATCAACTTTTTAGCACCTTTTAAGTTCACTGGAATCTTTGTTGGATCAAATTAGGTGTTATCTTTGAAATGAACTACCTCCTGATGATGTCGAGATGTCCTAATGAAAAATAAGGAATGTCTCTCTGTTTATTTATATCTACTTTTGTGTTTTTCAGGTTGAATTTTATGTTTCCTTTGGAACTATTTCTTTCCTTAGTTGTTTGTAGGCACTGGTGATTCTTTAAATACTGCCTGAAATTAAACTACCAAAAATTGATATTTTAACTCAACTCATAATTGTACATTTTGAAAATACTTCTAATAATTTAATATTATCTTAATAATTATTGATTAATGAAAAGCACTTTCAACAATATGTTTCTAATGCTTTTTTTGAGTTTGAAAATTTAAAAGAGAACGTAATTCTTATATTGGATACCTTCAAAAACTCTGTACAGAATTTCAGTTTAGTTCTTAAAAAGATAGTGTTAATTCCTTATTTCTGTTAAAATTCTGAGTTTGAGTAATGAAAGCTAGCAAAAGTTACTTCCTAAACAATAGACATATAATTCCATCCTTCTGAGAAAGTTTGTGGTTTGGTGAAAATAAAATTTTAACCATTCCTTTGTAAAAATTATATTATATTGAAGGTAAACATGTTACAATAATTTCTAGTCCCATATATTATTATGTGATTTCCATAAACTAAACATTATTAAGAAAAATACAAACTTTGTAATTTTCATATTGGAAAATAAGTTTGTAAGCAGAGCTCTTACAGTCAACATATAAGGTGAATTAAAAAGTACTTGAGATCCCTTGTCATTTGTCAGTTAGTCCTTTTAGATTGCTGTGGAACTTTGAAAGCCATCTGTTTAGGCAAGTAAGATATGCAGGGAATATTATGCATAACAATGCAGGGTATATTACGTTGAATATTTTTCTATTCTAAAAAATACAAAAATAGTGGGATACTTGCAGCAAGTCGTTTGTTTTTTGCAACAGTAGAAGGAATTAAAATGGTATCGTAAATCAGTGCTTTCATATATATGTATACACTTGGTACACAGTGATGGGATTCAAGGAGGTGAACCTAAAGAAAGGAGAAATAGTATAGGAATAGTATAGATTCTGAAGTGCTTAACCCAGCAATGCTGAGTGTGATCTTTTTCTAAAGCTAGAAAACTGCTGTATGTATCATACATTTTAAAAGTAGCATTTGGAGAAGTCACGGAAAACCTAACCCCCAAATTTCCTTTGTTTAACGAAGAAGAAAGTTGGTGGTATAAAGGGCTATTATATTTCTACTTTTAATTTTGTAGTTAGTGTATAAAAACATTTACTCTTCAACTCATTTTTTTTGCATTGATACAAGAACTAGCAATCACAGGGCAGAAAAATGCATTCAGAAAATGTAACCTGATTATTTAGCTTGTTATTCTCAACTGTTTGGCCCTTTATTAATTGCAATATATATGTATTAAAATTATTCCTCTGTTCTAATTAACTCTACTAAAATAAAGACACTTTAAGAAGAGCTTACTTTTGAAAGTTTGTTTTAAAGTTTAATGGTATAGTGTTCAAGATGTTTTAATGTAGAGTTTAATTATTTTTTTGCTTGAAGAAAAGCATGAGGCTTTTAATTTTGTTGTTTAATAGTAAATGAGTTTTTGTATTTCTACAGATGTGACTCTGAAAATCGCTATGTTGGTAATCCACTTAGAGGAACATGTTATTGTAAGTATGTGTATTTTCTCATTTTAAATAATTGGTTTGTATTATTAGTTTTAGGTGATTTTGTGGATAATAAAATTCATCTTGAATAAGTGATGTTGTTAATATATTGCGATTTTTATTTCTCAAATCTTATAACTCCATATACATTGCCAAGAAAGATGATAACTTTCTGGTACATTCTCATAATTGTATTTGGTGCATTTTTTTCTACTCTGAAGAGTGAAATAGTAATACATTTTATTCTGAACATTGAACAAAATATAGAATTTGAGTAAAAGATGGATTTTGATGTAATCTTTTTCTTTACGAATAAATTTTGAACAAATAGAATTTTGTAATAGATTTTTGCAGGGAGCAATTTTGATCATTACTAAAAAGCTGTAGTGATTTTGTACTGAAAGGTACTTTCATTGGGTAATTATCAGATGGTAGATGTATGTTTAACTTTTTGAGAAACAACAAACTATTTCCAAATGGTGGTCCCATTTTACATTTCACCAGCAGTGTATGAGAGTTTCAATTCTTCCAAATCTCTCAACATTTTGTATGGTTAGTCTTTTTAATTTTAGCCATTCTAATAGGTGTGTAATGGTATCTAATTCTCACTTATTTGCATTTCCCTAATGACTAATGATGTTAGGCATTTTTTTCATGGGTTTATTTGCCATATGTATATTTTATTTGATAAGTTTAAATCCATTGTCCACTTTTTAAAAAATTGGATTGTTCATATTATTGAGTTTTCAGGGTCCTTTATATATTCCAGATACAAGTCTTTTATCTTATGTATGATTTGAAAATGTTTTTTCCTTGTTTGTGGCTTGTCCTTTCACTCTATTAGAATATTTTTTTGAAGAGCAGTTTCTAATTTAGATGAAGTTCAACTTATCAGTTTGTTCTTTTGAGAAATCTTACCCTAACCTAAGCACACAAAGATTTTTTCCCCTGTGTTTTCTTCTGGAAGTTTCATATTTTTAGATTTTCACTTAAGTATATAGTCCATTTTGAGGTAATATTTGTATATATTTCAAGGAATGGGTCAAAATTTTTGTCTTCATGTGAATATCAAAATGCTATAGAATAATATGTTTAAAGACTATCTTTTAAGCATGAGTTGCTTTTACCCCTTTGTCAAAAATCAATTGTCCGTATATGTGTATCAGACTCTATAGACTATTTCTGAGCTCTTTATTCTGTCCCATTAATTTATTTGTTTATTTTTATGCCAACATAGCACTGTTATAGTTATGGTAGCTTTTAATAAGTCTTGAAATCATGCAGTATTTATTCTCCAATTTTGTTCTTTCTTGTCAAACTCGTTTTGGCTATTCCATTTCCTTTGTGTTTCCACGTGAATTTTAGGGTCTGCTTGTCACAAAAACATATTTGAGGATTTAGATTGAGATTGTGTTTAGTCTCTAGATCAATTTGGGGGAGAATTGATATCTTAACTATAGTAAGTCTTCTGACCCATGAACATAGTGTTCATAGTGTATCTCTTTTATTACATAGTATTATCGCTTTTATTTCCTCAACTTTTCTTCAGTCTATTCTCAAGAATATTTGTTTTTTTTCACTGTGCAGATGTTTCACAGTTTTTGTTAGATTTACCCCTACAATATTTTATATTTTTGATGCTTTTTGTAAATAGTCTTTTTTTAGTATTTCATTTCTTATTATGTCTGGTATGTGTAACTACTATTGATTTTTATATTGATTTTGTATTCTTCAGCTTTGCCAAACTCACTTATTAGTTTTAGTACCTTTTTTGTAGATCCCATCATATTTTTACAGAGATAATGTATTCTGCAAATAATGGAATTTGACTTTTTCCTTTCCTCTCTGGATGCCTTTTCTTTCTTATTCTTGCCTTATTGCATTGACTACTACCTCTGGTATCATATGAAAAGATGTGGTGAACGTGCAAATATTCTTGTCTCATTCCTGATCTTAGAGGGAAAGCATTCAGTCTTTCACCGTTAGATATGATGTAGTTTTTCCTAGATGCTTTTCCCAAGTTGAGGAAGTTTTCCCTTTTATTCCTACTTTGCTGAGCATTTTTGTCAGGAATGAACGGTTATGTCATATGTTTTTTTCTGCATCAATTGAGATGATCATAAGATGTTGCTATTTTACTTTGTTAATATAGCAACTTTAGTTTTTAAATTTAATAAATGGTATAACATTGTCTGGATATACCACTATTTTTTTTTGTCCCTTCACCAGTTGATGAACACTGGCATTGTTTCTAGGCATTGGGTCTTATGAAAAATGTTGATATGAACATTCAGATTGTCTTTGTGTAGACATATATTTTCATTTTCCTTGGGTAGATTCCTAAGAGTAGAATTGCCAGGTCATATGATAAGCTTATGTTTAACTTTTTAAGAAACTGCCAAATCACTTCACAGCATGGCTGTACCATATTACAGTCCCACAAGCAGCTTATAAATGTTTTAGCTTTTCCACATCCTCATCAACACTTTATGGTGTCTGTCTTTTTGATTCTAGTCATTCTAGAGTATGTGTAGTAGTATCTTGTGGTTTTAATTTGCATTTCTCTTATGAGTAATAGTGTTGAGTTCAATTTCATGTGTCCATGTCTTAAACTTTTTTTGTTACATGTGTAAAATACTATTTCCTAATACTTTTGTTGCTATTTTAAATGTCTTTAAAAATTGCACTTTCTTTTTACGTTTGATATGTAAAAATAAAATTCATTTTAGTACACTGATCTGATATTCATCAACTTCAATGAACTCTGTTATTAATTCTAATGGTTTATAGGTTTGTTTGATTTTTAAACTGAGTTAATTATATTACATGCAATTAAGGACAGTTTTTATTTCTCCCTTTCCAATTTTTTATCCCCTTGTTGGGATGGTTGGGGTCTCTGTTTTTCAATGCTGAGTCAAAATAATGGTAGTAGGCATCACCATCAGGTAGAGAGTTTGCTATATTTTATGGAATATCCCCTGTATCAAGTTAGGAAAATTCCCTTCTATGTTAGTGTGCTACAAGATTTCATCATGAATGACTTTTTTCTTTACCTTGTTAAATGTGAAGTTGCATTAATAGGTTTTCTAATGTAAAATATCTTTTTATTCTAGAGTAAACCGAACATAATCATGGTATATTATTATTTGGGATGCTGTTAAATATTGTTTATATTTTATTTAGTATCATTTTCAGTATAAATGAATACAGCCTATATTTTTCCATTATATTTTCTAATTAAATGGCCTTTCACTATAATTGTTAGTTTTTCTTTTCTATCTTCATATTATGTAATTTTGATAATAGCTTTTAAAAATGAATTTGAGAAGATTGTTTTCTTCTTTTAAAACAGGAATAGTTAAAAAATATTATTGAGTGAACTTCAAAGATTAGCTAAATTCAACCAAAATCTCTGTGTCTGGTGCTTTTTTAATGGTAGCTTTTTTATTCATCTTTTTTTTGGCCATATTATAGCATGAAATTTTGGGTTTATTGATCCTTTGTACTGATTTGGTTTTCTAGTTCTTCAATATTAGGTTTTGTGTTTAGTAATTTACTTCTCTTATATACGTTTTAATTGTTCTTCTTGTTTTGCCTACATTTGGTATAAGTTTTCTTATTAATGTTATTTTCTATATAGCTTATCTTTTTATATATATGTAAGAATTTTCTTAATTTCCAATTAAGTAAATCTTTTTTAAACTATCTTTTAATTATTTTTGTAATTTTATTGAGAATGTGGCATAAAATCCCAAATCTTATTAAGGTGTTTTTGTCAACTATGGGACACTTGACAGTGTTTGGAGACATTTTTGTTTATCACAACTGGGCATGGGCATGGGTCCTATGGACATCTCGTGGATAGAGGCCAGGAATGCTGCTACACCTCCTACAAAGCGCAAGACAGCCTTTTTAGAACACAGAATTATCTGGCCCAAAATGTCAATAAGGCTGAAATTGAGAAACCTTGATTTAGAGGTTTAATCAGATTCAGATTTGATTTTGGAGGAAACACTATTTCGTAGGCGGTTATGTGTCTTTCATCTGGCAGAAGAACATAATGCCTGCCAGTCTCTCTTTGCATTCTTAGCAGACACTGATGGTCAATGATTGTAGCTGGTTAGGGGCTGCAAAACTGTGATATTCCACTTCTTTATTTCTTGATTGGAAAATTTCTGTAAAAACAAATTTCCACTCATCAGATATTTGATTACTCATTGCTACAGTTCATATAGGAAAGGCATGATAAATGCTATGGTCTTTTTTTATTTACCTGTTTTCAAAGTAAAGAATTGTCTGCTCATTATTTCTCAAAGGTGACAGCTAGGTTTTTTGTTTTTGTATCATAAACTTATGGCCTTACACGTATTTAATATGTTTCAACTTGTTTTCTTTTTTTTTTTTTAAGATTTGACTTTTTCCTTTTTCTCCCCAAAGCCCTCCGGTACATAGTTGTATATTCTTCGTTGTGGGTCCTTCTAGTTGTGGCATGTGGGATGCTGTCTCAGTGTGGTTTGGTGAGCAATGCCATGTCCACACCCAGGATTCGAACCAACGAAACACTGGGCCGCCTGCAGCGGAGCGAGCGAATTTAACCACTCGGCCACGGGGCGAGCCCCCTCAACTTGTTTTCAATTGCTATTCTTACTGATGCTCAAGTTGTCTATGTCTTTTAAATTATTTTTATTCTCTATCTTTTCCACATTATTTTTATTCTCTATCTTTTCCACATTCATTTTGTTTTTCTTCTTTCAAACATCCTGGATTTAATGGGGATATATTTTTGTCTGATTTTTTAAAATTAGAAATTCCTCTTTGATTGTTTTTGAATCTTTAGCTTTTATTGTGTTCCAAAAGAGTACCTAGTTATAATTATGGACCATATAAATTATATTCCATTTTTTAGAAATAGGAAGTATACTAACACAACCAGAGGACCTACAACTAAAATATACAATTATGTACTGGGGGGCTTTGGGAAGAAGATGAAGAAGAAAAAGAAAGGTTGGCAACAGATGTTAGCTCAGGTGCCAACCTTAAAAAAAAAAGAAGTATACTAATATTGAAGCTTTTCTGTTTAAGATAATTTTTCTTCTAGATCAGTGCTGTCCAAAAAAGTAAAAGGAAACAGGTGAAATTAATTTAATAATATATTTTATTTAACTCAACATATCTAAAATATGTCATTTTAACATGTAACAGTACAAAAATCATCAATGATATCATTTTTTTTGTTTTTTTCAAACTAAGTGTTTGAAATACAGTTTGTATTCTATATTTATAGTAATCTCAATTTAAATCAGTCATGTTTCAATTACTCAGTAGCCACATATGAATAGTGGCTATCATATTGGGCAGCTCATCTCTAGATTATTCGGGACTCTCACTCTCTTTTAAAAATGTTAAAGCGATAGTCGTAAAGCACTAGATGGCAGTCTTGTCTTTTGTCATGAGACCTTTAAAGCTTAATAACATTTGAAAGACATGGTGTTAAAAAAAGAAAAGGTCAGTAGTTCTTGTAATAGGGTTAACGGAAACTATTCTGCTTTTAAATATTCGGTGAAATTTAACATTCAGGTCCACACTGAACTTAAAGCAATTGAGTGCAATGTGGTGTTAACTTAATTGAAAGTAATACAGCAGCAGTTGTATCCTATAGACAGACTTAGTAGTTTTTCAAACTTCAGTTTAAAACCAAAGACCGATTATACTAGAAAGCTGTCATGCTTCACATGGAAAAAAAAAGAAAGCTTTTTACAATGATATCTAATTTGATTGACCCTTGTAAATGTTGAATTACTCAGTTTATCTGTGCAAATATAAAAAGTAGTGGTCACAAAGTAGTGTAGTTTCTTTTTCTTAAATGCTTTCTTTTAAATTATGGTAACAATTATAACAAAGAAAACCTTAAACACAAAATGAAAGACTGGACTATGACAATGTTAGATAGATATCTTTCAGTGAGTGGAATCTGAGAAAAGAAAGTCACTTTCTGCAGTTGTCTACTTTCTGCTCTTATAACATGAATTCTTTAAGTACCTGTAATGTCCAAACTGCTAATTATTGTGTTTTAGTATATTTCCAAGTACTCTAACGTATTTTGGTTTATTTCACCTTTTCCTCTTTGAAAAATTACTGTTTTATTTTGTATTTCTCCTATTGCTATTTAGAGTTCAGGGTGCAATTTTGTGATAATAATACACTGCCTCATTTAAGAGCAAGGTATTTAATTACTACTTTTGCATTCAGTGCTCACCTCTACCACTCATCACATCTTGCCTTAGTTTATGTTACTAAAAGAATGAAATATTTATCCATTCATCTCACTGTAAACCATTTAATTGTTACTGATTTATTTAATTAATGTTTATGTCTTAGACTGAAAGACTTTATTTATAAGCATATTACTTATTGGATTTCATTTTTTCTTTTATTTGATAAATGAGAGATAATATTTCTAATAAATGTTAGTATAGCTGTAAAAAACACAAGTATCAGTCTCAATTTAATTATTTAAAATGAGATACCATACAAAACAATGAAAGCAATTAAAAGTTGAATTAACCTATATTTAGGGTAATTATTCGTTTTGTTATAAAATGGAATAAAAAATTTTCCTGTTTTAAACTAAATGTATTGTATTTTGTTAGCTCATGTTTTATATGACTTTTTAACCATTGAATGTAAATAGCTATTTAAATAGAATCTGGCTGGTCCATCTGCAGATAGAGCAGAAGTGCTCTTGGTGAACACAGAGAATCTGAATTCTTTTATTTTACAGATTGAAGACATGGTGGATTGAGGATTATCTGACAAGACAGAAATGAGCCACATGGTTGGCGTTTTAACTTTATTCTTTGATTCATCAATGATTTTATTAAATTTACTGAAGCTTATTTCGCAGTATATGTTTTACATGTTTATTTCAGAATTATTTAATATTTTAGCATTTTCCAAAATGAAAGACAATATAGCACAGTTATGAGAAAGTTAAAAATAGGTGAGAAAAAAATTGCTATTGATTTAATCTAAAAGAGAGATGAGAAATTTACTTGACTATATATTTTATAATAAAAATGTTATGCTATTCTGGTTTTGTATATAACAGACTCACTGCGAAAATAATTAAGTAAATCAAAAAAGTTTAAGGAAGAAAATAAAAATGTCTGAAAACCTCCCACCGCGGCTCCCAATTGGATTTGTCCAAGTTGTGTCCTCTGCCAAGGTGCCCAGCTGCAAGGAAGAGTGGGGGCTGGTATCTTGTGCTTACTTTTCTCACTGAGCCATGGAACCTAGTGGGGGCTGTATCTGCCTTGGGCAAGGGTTAATAGTTCTTTATTTGCATAAAGATTCTAAGTGGGCTGATGAAGGCACTCTGTGCCTTTCTAAATAAATCACGTCCTGAGAACAATTTTACATAGAAGAGGTTATAACATACTTAATATTCTTATTGTGAACAATTTTTTTCAGAGATATATAGCTCATTATTTAGCATCATTTATTAAATAAAATGTAGTTTTTGTCCAAAGTAGAAAGCAACCACCTGACTTTAAAATAATGATAATACTGGGGGCTGGCCCCATGGTCGAGTGGTTAAGTTCCCGCGCTCTGCTGCAGGCAGCCCAGTGTTTCGTTGGTCGAATCCTGGGCGCGGACATGGCACTGCTCATCAAACCACGCTGAGGCAGCGTCCCACATGCCACAACTAAAAGGACCCACAACGAAGAATATACAACTATGATACCAGGGGGCTTTGGGGAGAAAAAGAAAAAAAATAAATAAATAAAAATTAAAAAAAATGAAAAAAATAATGATAATACTAGTTAGCTTTTATTGAGCACTGACTGTGCCAGGCTATTCTAAGCTTTTTATATTAGCTTATTTAATCGTCAAATGAGGAGGGTATGTTTATTATCCCCCTTTTTTATTTTAGGGAACGGAGGCAGAGAAAGTTTAATTAATCTGTGTAAGATCAGGCACACAGCTAGGAAGTGGCAAAGTCGGTTTCAGTCCAGGTGGTCTGGGTCTACAGCCCGCACTCTTGACCATAGGGGTTAAAACTAGAGCAAGATAAACTAGCAGTATGTTTAACCTGAGTTGTTTTAACGTGAATAAAATAAAAACAACATATTGAAGGAAATAAAGAGAGGATCTAAATAATAAAAATTTGTACTGTTTTCTCAAATGAGGTCTTCATGTGAAAATATCATACTTACCAATTGATATATAAATTTTATGCAATTCTAATTAGAATTTCATTCATTTCAGTCTTTTGAAGGGTATGCATTAGAATAAATTGTCTTAAAGTTAATTTTAAATAATACACTTTTATAATGTTTACTAAAATCATGAAAAAGAAGAATGGTGAGAAATTCCCACTTGATGGATATCCAGACATACTGTAACTCTGACTGTACTGGTTCCCATACTGGTTTAGGAATCAATGAATAAAATAGAATCCAGGATTAGATTCCTAAACATTTGGGCATTTACATGGTGATTTTTATTTTTATAAAAATCCTTAATGATTTAATCTGCTTTTGTTAAATATCCCAGACTTTACCTTAGATCGTGGCTTTTGCATTTACTATTTTTCTGCCTCAAATATTCCGTCTCTAGCTAATATTCCACTCCTACCTAAGATGAACTCCCTTGGCTATCACAATAACCTTCCCTCCCATCCTAACACTTACACAGTTTAAAATTCTCACTTGTTTATTTGTTTACTTGCATGTGGATTTTCTTTACTCAGTAGAATGCAAGTCTGTGAACCCAGGACATCCTCTTGTTGGAACCCACACTTAGAAGAGTGTGTGACCCTTTGACAGGCTTTCGGTAAATATATAATGGCAGTACACATATAAATTATCAATAAATAAAGGAATATACTGTATTGTGGCTGTGTGGGCAAGTATTTTTATTGATGGGGTGTTTGAACAAAAATGTTTGAAGATTATGTTCTGAGTTATCAAGTAAAAGTTGCTTTACATTTATTTTTAAATTTATTTACGTAAAGTAGTACAATTCATCATTGAAAAACCTTAAGCATCAGTCATTCCTTTAAATAAAAATGAGTTTCAAGCTTTGTTTTCGTATTTAGCCTATGGAACGTTTCTTCAAATAAAATCTAAGCAGATTCCCTTATGTCATTGCAAAATAATGGAAAGTTTAGCTACTTGGAGATACTATGAAGCAACGGAAGTTGGCTTCTGAAGAGGTGTGTCTTATTATGTGAAAATCTTAAATTAGAATCATTGATGTATAGGCATTGGTGCTCATCATCTGTCCTCTTTTAGTCATTGATGAAAAAAGTCAGATCCATTGAATTTAAGTGTATATCTAGGCCACACAATCAGTCATTTTCACAGTGTGGATAATATCAAAGGTTCTGTGCTTTTTCTTTGATATTGTATCTAGCAAATGTTTGACTTGCAAAATTCCCACATCAAATTTTCCTCTGGAATTATTCTAAATGTTCCAAGCTCAAGAAATTCTTAATTAATAATTGTCAGCATGGATAGTACTGTTCCGCAAGCAAGGAAAAACTAATATTTATCAAATATTTATTATGTGCAAAACATTTTAATATTAATTTTTTCATTTAATACTCACAAAGTTGACATTTTTTCTCCATAATTTACTTACTGAAGAGTTACACTGTTAGAAATGAGAGAGAGTGTCAGTTATTGGAATTGACTCACTTTTGTTCATTCATTCAATATATATTTATTGAACAACTACTTCGTTGGACTCTGGGGATATTACGGTGAACAAAACGGGTTCTGCTCCATTGAAGCTTAAAAACTAGTACAGAAAATAGATATTAAACCTGTTATAAAATTACCTAGATATGATTGCCATAAGAACTTTGAATGAGAATTATAAATGCTTTGGGAAATTATTACAAGAGAGCCTTACCTAATTAGTGGGAGAGAGAACAGGAGTGGGTGAAGCAGGAGAATGATGGAGCGCTGATGTGAAAGATGACTTGGTAGTGGAGTGGTAGAGGTGGCAGTATGCACAAAGGTCTGTGGTCAGAAGGAGCGTGGCATGTGAGATACCAACACTGAAATACATAGAACTAGATGAAGAGAGGCAAGAGATGGGGTATGTGAGATCTGCAGGATCTCAATCATGCAGGAGAGTAAAATTTTAGTTTTAAAATAATCGGTCTGCATGCTGAGGTTAATTAACCTGCATAACATAACCCAGGTGCTAGATGGTGATTACAAACAAGATCTCCTTAAATACTGTGGATAATGCTAAAATAAAAGTGAAGTACAATATTAACCGGTAAAAAAGCAAATCATTATGCCTCAGTTCCTTTCTCAACTATTCAAATTAAAAATTTCTAAATCATATGGTATTTCTATTTTTAATTTAGAGAAATCTCCATAGTGTTTTCCACAGTGGCCGCACCAGTTTGCAGTCCCACAAGCAGTGTATGAGGGTTCTCTTTTCTCCACATCCTCTCCAACACTTATTTCACATTAAAAAAATTGGAATTTTGAAACATATATTTTAGGATACGGCAAATAATACATTAGTGTTATTAGGAACTAATTTTCACTTCAAAGGGTATATGAATAAAAGGATTTTAAAAAATTCTGAAAACAATTCAAAATTTATGTAATAGTTATTCTGGTTCTCAAAGGAGCTGCAATTTGTCTGAAGAGTGCCGTTGATATAGCATGCACAAATCAAAATTAATTCCATTTATGGTCCATGCTTGCCTTCCTGGATCTCAGATATATAGATATTTCCACTACACACTTTGGTGAGTTTTATCACTGGTTAACTATTTTCTCAAAAAAATACTTTATTTCATGTAGCTTTTGTTAAAAGAGTAAAACAAATATTCGCTATTTGCTCTTCATCACCTCAAATATATAATGCCCATAGAAACTTTCTTCATAGTTCAATTTCTCTTTCAAAATGTCTTTTTCTATTTATAAATTTTTAGTCATCACTTTCCAATTAATCATTAGTTTGGTGGAATATCTGACCTCTTTAAACATTTTGTACGTGTTAAAAATCTTTTGATATTTTACTTGCTTAAATTCCTTTTATCATGCTGTGTTTTACTCATGGGCTTAATTTTGTATATAATTGGCTATTAGTTCTTTGTAGTAAATGGCAGGCACTGTTTTTGCTCTGTGACTGCTAGTCCAGTACTGACTGAACTACCTAAAAAATCTACTGGTGCACTTTGGAAGTTCACCCTTGGTTTACTCTCATCACAGAAGACTAGGAAGAGAGACAAATTATCTTACATGTTTTTATACCTAAGAAGTAAGTGAATTAGGAATGAGATATGCCAATTTTGGAAAGATATATAACCATATAAATCTTTACTTAACATGTAAGTGTAAATCATGTGAAAAACAGGTTAAAGATCAAGAATCAAAGGGAAAAGTTCTCTGAACATTCCCTTTAAAAAGTTTCCCCTTTTTTGACCCAATTATGGAAGTAATGCATATTCATTCCCGAAAAGAGATAGACAAAAAGGCAAATTAAAATCCGCAGTAATTCCTCTACTCAGAGACAATTGTTGCTAACATTGTGTTGGATATTTTCCCAGTGTTTTATCTATGTACTGACACTGTGGTAGGCTGAAGAATGTCCGTTCCCCCAAAAGATGTCCACATCCTGGTCCCTGAAACTTTTGATGTATTACCTTAAATGGCAAAGGGGAATTTACAGATATGATTAAGTTCAGGATCTTGAGATAGGGAGATCATCCTGGTGGACCCAATGTCATCACCAGTGTTTTTATGAAAGGAGGATAGAGGGAGATTTGACTACAGTAGTGGGAGATGTGGTGATGGAAGCAAGATGTTGGAGAGATAGGAAGAAGGGACCATCAGGCCAGGGGTGAGAAGTCTTTAGAAGCTGGAAAACGCAAGGAAATGGATTCTCTTTGAATGCCCCCAGAATGGACCATCCCTAACACCTTGGTTTTACATTGTAAAACTAATTTGGACTTCAGACTTCCAGAACTGTAAGAGAATAAATTCATGTTGTTTTAAACCGCTGAGTTTGTGGTAATCTGTTACAGCAGCAGTAAGAAACTAATATGCACTTTTTGTGTATTTGTATCTTCTCCAAACATGATGTCACAAAGGAAATATTTCTGTTCTTTAAAATGTAAAATTACTCTTCTTTAATTTATTCTTAATATCTTTATGTGTGTCATTATCTGTTCTCTTCTATCAGCGTACAATGGTTTTAAGATAATTTTATTTTTTTCCATATTGGCGGTTTTTAAAATTAAATTAAAATTTATCTTATTTTGTTTTATTTTTAACATGAAAACTACCCTCTTAACAAAATTTTAAATGTACAATACAGAATTGGTAACTATAGAAACAATGTTGGACAGCAGATCGCTAGAACTTATTATCTTGTGTAACTGAGACTTCATATCTGTTGGTTAGCAACTCCCTTCTCCCCCTCCTCTCAGCACCCAGCAGCCACCATGCTTTTCTCTGATTCTATGAGTTTTACTATTTTAGATACCTCGTATAAGTAGAATCATCCAGTATTTGTCCTTCTGTATTGTCCTTCTCTTTATTTCACTTAGCTCCAGCAATACCATTTCTGGAAATTCATTTAAAAGAATTGAAATAAGGATCTGGAAGAGATAATAGCACTCCAGTGTTCACTGTAGCATTGTTCAAAATACCCAAGATTGTGGAAACAGCTTAAATGTCCACTGATGGATGAATGGAAATCCTGCAGCATACGCCATGGGTGAAACTTGAGGACATATAGGCAGCTTTTTAAAAAGTTCTTTCAACATTTTCAATGTGAAATAATTTCAGACTTAACAAAAAATTTGCAATTTTTTTTATGACCTTGACCCTTGAAAAGTGTCGGACAGTTATTTTATAGCATATCCCTCAATTTGGATTTGTCTAGTGTTTCTTCATGATTATGTTCAGGTTAGGCATTTTTAGTAAGGATACCACAGAAGTGATGTGTGTCTCTCAGTGTATCCTGTTGAGAAGCATATGATATCAATTTGTCCCATTACTGGTGCTGTTATCTTCAATCACTTGTTAATATGTGGTGTCTACCAGTTTCTACAATGTGAAGTTACTGTTTATTTTTGTATTTAGTGAGTATATTATGGGGAAATTATTTGAGATAATGCCTATATCCTATTTTTCATCATATTATTACCCACTGTCTTTATCATACATTGATTGTTCTTACCAGAATTATTATTAATGTACTTGCCAAGTGGTGATTTTCTATTTCATAATTTCTTCTACATTTATTAACTATAAGGAAGAGCTGTCCCTTCTCCATCATTTATTTGTTTATTCAATTATTTGCTTACATGAGTAAGCACCCATGGATATATTTTTTATTTTATGGCTTATAATAAATTGCTATCATTATTTATTTTATAGCTGAAATTGCTCTAGATTTGGCTATGGTAACCCCCTTAAATTGGCTTCTGTGTCTTTTTGGTGTGACTCCATAATTTGCTGAGTACTTTCTTATTTTCTGGCACTGCAAGATATTTTAGACTCATCTTGTACTTTTCCTGATCTTGCCCTGGAATCAACCTTTTCCCCAAGAACCTGTGGTTCCTTATGTTGGAGAATGGTACTTAGAAATAAAAATCTGGGAGCTAAGGATGCTCATTGGTTTTGGAGTGTTTTTTCTTTTTTTTTTTAAAGTTATTATTATTTTTTAAATTAAATCACCAAGTATATTCTTGTTCTCTTTTTGGAACTCTACTATTTTGCTTTAACTCAAACTTCTTGTATCCTGAAAACTGGCTGTCCTCTAAGGGAAGAATTGACTGTTTTTTCTTTTCCAATGTTGATACCTTAGAATCTAGACATGGGGATACTATCTGCCTTGCTCCCTTTGACACTGACAAATAATTGCTTTTCTTTACCCGTTCAAAAATTTCATCTCCTTTGAAGCAATATTTCACTGAAATCCTGTGCACTCCATTTAATATTTTCTCCATTTAATACTTTTTCACCTGACTCATCATCTTTCTCTTATTATCTCTCTTGACATCATTCTTAATTTCAATTTCCACATGTACTTTAATTATGCATTAATTATCTTGTATTTCACTTCTGAAAAGACTTATAGGACTCAAACACTCTGTACTCTCCAGGCAGCTTTATTATAAGCCAAGGGTATGCATTGAAAGGAGTTTGGAGATCTCAGATATTAGGGCTAATGATGTAGTTACAGTAATTAAGGCAGTGTGGGTTTTTTTGGTGGAGAGGCGTAATCACCAATGTAATAAAATAGATCCACATAAGAGCTGTAGGTGTTCATATTTTTATATCTGGCCACATACTGAAATCATTTATTATTTTAGTAGCTTTTTAGTTGTTTTATCTTTTTTGGTAAACAATCTTATTTTAAACATTAAAAGATAGCTGTTTTCTCTTATTTTAACTTTGAATCTGTCATCATCTATTCACCGTCAGACCTTTTTGCTGTGCGATTTTCATATTTGTGTTTGTCTCTTAGTTGTAGTATGTATATGAATAATTTTTTTCATGATGAGTATGTAGGTCATGTACTTTAGGACATTTGCTTACCAGAAATTACCATTATGTTGTTTTTGTATGTAGAGAGTATGGCTGAGCATACATATTCAAAAATAGTACTCCAGTCTCCTGTCTTTTGACGTATATTGTTACTTAAGAACACTTGACATCTTGCCTAATCTTTCTTTGTAAATAACTCATTTGTATGTGTGAATGTGTGTGTGTGTGTGTGTGTGTGCATGTGTGGATATGCCCACTTGGATGTGCCTGCATGTCTATAATATTTTTTTAATAGCAGCTGTATTGAGCTATAATTCATATACCAAAAGTCTCACCCTTTTAGAGTGTGCAATTCAATGATTTTTGGTATATTCACAAGGTTGTGCTACTATCACCACTATCTAATTTCGACCATTTTCATATTAGCAGTCACTCCTCATTCTCCCTTTCCCCAGCCCCTGGCAACCTTCTTCCTGTCTTATGGATTCGTCTACTCTGACATAGCAAATAAATCATGTCATGGAATATATGATCTTTTGTGACTGGCTTCTTTTATTTTTGATAATGTTTTCAAGGTTCATCGGTTCATCCATGTTATAGCAGGTATCGGTACTTCATTCCTCTTTATGACCAAATAATATTCCATTGTATGGATATATCATGTTTTATTTACTATTCACCAGTTAATGGACATTTGGGTTGTTTTTACTTTGGGGTTATTATGAATGATGCTAAATTCTTTTTTTCTTTTATATGGGCCATTTCCTCTCAATATTTAGGTTTTAGTCTTCAACAGATTTTTTTCCATCACATGTTTAACATATATGTTCTTCTTTTCAATTTGTTATGTTGTCTGCTTTAACAGTATTACTCATGCATATATTGAAAATTTCTGTGTCTGTTATTCTTCTTGAGTAATTTTCATCTCTGTTCTATTCTGGGAGGCTTTTTCAGGTATGACCCATATAGCACTGATTCAGTCTTATGTTGTTTTAATTATTTTATTTTCTAATTCTGTTTACTTTTGTCATTGTATCATTACTTTTTTGTTTCTGTTTTGTTTTTTACAGTTTTAACTCATTTACTTCTCTTTTTATTGTAGTCTTCAGTGTTATCTCATCTTTCATCTTTAATTTTGTGAGGTTTTTTAGATTTTCTTTTTCCTTTGATGCACATAGATATTTTAAATACTAAAAATACTAAACATAGATACTTTAAATGACTAAACACTTTACTCATATAAATAATTATATATGTTTACTCTATTGTTGACAAAATTATATTTCTTTTTCCTCTTCTCACTGTGCAAGTCTAACTTAACAAAACAAAAGATGTCAAGTTTTTCTTTTTTCTTTAAGATTGGCACCTGAGCTGACATCTGTTGCCAATCTTCTTTTATTTCTT
Source organism: Equus asinus (assembly GCF_041296235.1). Taxonomy (NCBI): domain Eukaryota; kingdom Metazoa; phylum Chordata; class Mammalia; order Perissodactyla; family Equidae; genus Equus; species Equus asinus. The sequence goes on along the minus strand of NC_091791.1, from coordinate 16,686,060 downwards.
CTTTTTCTTTCTCTCCAAAGACACCCAGTACATAGTTGTATATTGTAGGTCCTTCTTGTTCTGCTATGTGGGACGCCGCCTCAGTGTGGCATGATGAGTGGTGCCATGTCGGCACCCAGGATCCGAACTGGTGAAAGCCTGGGCTGCCAAAGGAGAGCATGCGAACTTAACCACTCGGCCTCAAGGCTGGCCCCTCAAATTTTTCTTTCTCTTTGTTTTCTTGATTTTTTTTCATCTATGTAATTAGAATATGGAGCCAGAAGTATGAAGAGGCTCATATTCATCTTCAGATCTACCAAGTTCATTCAAAAAGTGAGAGAGGTGTAAAGAAGAGTGGCTCTTCTTTATAGCCACTTTACCTATATTTATAGGCTTAATTTTTAGATGCAATTGGGAAATTAATTGCCAACTTCTAATTTTCCTGGAATTACCAGAGATAGTTTGCTGATTGTTTGCCAAAATATTTAAGAACTAGCTATATCATTTATGATTGTTTCAACCTTTAGGGCTCAGTCTATGAAATCAGAGGATTGATTTGTATGGTGTTTATGGTTTCTTCAAGCTTTCAAATATATCTCTTTGGCTTTTTTTTTCTATTCAAAAAGTTTTCTCATAATTATTTCTAGTCATTAATATGCATGCAGAATACAACTTATTTTTTAATTATGAAAATTTAAAATATGCTGGAAAGTATAATATATGTATTTTCACATATATAGTATACATACTTTTATAGTCTATGTAATATAATTTAAAAATTGTGTACCTATGACTGAGTTTTAATGAAGCTTGGCACTTTGTTGTATTTCCTGCAGCAACTCAGGCTCCCCCTCTGCTTGCCTGAGTGCAGGATGGAGATGGTTTACAGGGCTCCATCCTGCAGTCTCAGCAGCAGGATTTTCTTAGGGCTTTTTTTTTGGTGTAAGTTTTCTTGGCACTTCCAGATTTCAGCTGCTCTAGCACCCAGGTGGTGATGTATAGGAAGCAAAAACAAACAAAAGCCCTGCAAACCCGTGGAACTCACCACTGGGTCATCCCTCGAGTTCTGAGGTGTCGCCTTTTACCAACCCAAGGATGTTGTTCTAAAACTTCTCCTCTCTCTCCTGTCTCATCAACTTTTCCTTTTCTACTAAATTTTCATTTATGCCAATCAGTATAAAAACATGCTGTTTCTCCCAATTTAAAAGGATGCTCTCTCACCTCTCTTGATCATCACACTCAGTCCTCTTGCTGCTTGTCATTTCTCTGTATTTATCAATAACGTGATAAATTATTTGAGTTGATTCATAGTCAAACATGACGTCCTTTTTTATACCATAATAAAGTGGCTCATTAATGCAGTACAAAAACTTATTTTCAAATTATGTATGTTTGCACCAACTTGAGACATATTTTAAATTTTAATGTTTTGTGTCCTGTAGCCTACTTAGCTGTGACGTTCAGAGCAAATTTCCGCATTAAGGTACATGTTTTAAGTGCCAGGTAATTATTCATTCACAACCTCCCCTAAAAACACACAAACATCATATTTAAAATTTGGGGGAGAAATATATCATCTCCTGATTAAGTGGAAAATTGTGCACTTGGCTTCTGAAAGACTTTAATTCTATGCGGCTTTTTAAAAAGGAAACGTTCAGGTAGAAGTCTAAGCTTTCTTCAATTTGTAATAATTCACACTCACTGAGTGGTACTCTTATTAGTCACTTGAATTGAGTAATACTCCTGTTAATTTTGTTCCAGGATTCATGCTTATTTTTTTAGCACAACTGACTTTAGGATTGATCATTACCATACACAACATACATTGTGCTGATTGTGTACTTCCAATTCTAATAAACAAGAATGAAGAAATCAAGCTTGAATGCCTGGCCAAGAATCTGGTGGGACATGATTTTGGCAGAGGGCTGGAGTCCATACAGGCTGAAGCTTGTCCGCAGGCCTGGGGTGCTGCACCCTCTGCCCAGAGCTGCTCATGTGTCCGAATCACCCAGTCCTTACCTCCTAAAGGCCATCTACTCTTGGCTTCTTAATGCTTAGTTTCAAGCTAGAAAAAATAAAGATAATTATGCAAATTCTTGAAAATAGCTTTGAAGTATTTCGTTTTCCTCAGTGTTATTTGTCTTTCATTCTGAATGTTACCTTTCCTCAGCATTGCAGCCCTACTTCTGAAGCCCTGTCAGCTGCTGTTGACCATGGTGATCACTACTCTCTTTTTTAAACATTATGTTTCCTTGGCTCCCATGACAGTAAATTCTGGTTTTATTCCTATCTCACAGAGTGCCCTCTCAGTCTCCTTTGTTGGCTTTTCCTGAGGATCTGTTTATTTAACTTTGGTGTGCCTCAGGGCTCATCTCTGGGACCTCTTCTCTGTCTACAGCTGGTGATTTCCAGCTTCACGGCTTTAAATCCCATCTAAAATGCTGATAGTTTCCAAATTGTTATCTACTAGACATGCTCCTGAGCTCAGCTCAACATATCACTTGGATATTCAATAAGTAGCTCAAACTTAACATCTTTAAAACTAAGCTTCCAATTATTCCTCCAACTCCCAACAAATAAAACCTATTCTTCTTACCCATCTCAGTTAATGCTGACATTTAGCTTGGTCTCGGGTCAAAAAAACCCTTTTTCTTTCTTTCTTTCAAATGCTACATCTTTTTATTCAGCTCATCCTGTTTGTTGTACCTTCCAAATACCTTCCATGTGTCTGACCCCTTCTCATGACCTCCACTGCTATTACCCATGCCACCCTCACCTCTTGCCTGCATTCTTGCCACAAGCTCTTTACAAGAATCACAGTTAAGGCTTGTCCTTTCTTTGAGGCTTTTGTACTTGTTTCCTCTGCCTGGATTACATTTTCTCTAGTAAACTCCATGGTTTATTCTCTTACTATTGTTTATCTGTAAATGTTCCTTCTCGAAATTGCAAGCATACTCCTACCCCAACAGCAACTTCTGTCCTCTTCACTGGTTACTGTTCTCCAAAACACTTTCTGTCATCTGTTATATTATAGACTTGAATTATTTGTTAATTTCCAATGTCCATCCAAAAGAATATAAGTTGCATGAGGACAGAAAGTTTTATCTTTTATTGTTGTATCTTCAGTGCCTAGAACAACACTGGCCCATTGAGTTTGCCTCTGCATTTTTTGACAGTCAGGTGAAAATCGGAAATATGGCCCATTGAGTAATTCTCATTATCATGTGTAAGGATGCCTATAAATTCTTAGAAAGAGTAAATGTTGCCTTACACTAAATTATACAGGAAATATATAGGGTGGATCTTATGAACTATAAAGAATAATTTATGAACATAAAGAATAATTCCTTGATAATTTTAACAATAAATCCAATGATATTATTCCTGTTTTTATTTTAATAGTGTTTAGTGGCTGAGGGCATAACATGAAAGATATGTATCCAAAAAATAGAAGTCATTTCTATTTAAAATAATTTGATCTATTTTTTATAAGGGTGGCAGTTTAACATTATGCATATTACTTCACTCGTGTATAACCTGTGAAGTTTCTCATGACCTACCACGTTCAAATGTTTCACCTCGGTTTCAGCATTATACATGGACAAAATTAAAAGTTGTTTACCCCTAAATTCTTTTTATCAATTGTTCACGAAATTACTTCTTTAGAATGCTGTGTATGACAGAGTCATTTTAAAATTGCCAGAAGTAAAAATTACCACAATAATAAAGGACCAAGTAAATGCATTATAACATCTGATGAAATATTATTTAGCTATTAAAATTTATGTTTGCGAAGAGTTTTGATCTCATGAAAGTAGGATACCAAAATGTCTGCCTGTGTATCCTTCTATCTACAAAATTTTAGCTGGCATAAAATGCACCAAAATGTTACCTTTATTTTTCTCTAGTTGTAAGATTATGGATGACTTTTATTTAATTTTCTTACTTTTCTGTAGTTTCAAGAATGTCTACAGCCTTTGTAGAATTTTTATAATGACAACAGAAGTAATGAATGTAATTTTTAAAGAATTAGGACTTCTTCCATAACTATAGTTTGTTTTTTGTTGCTTAATGACAAAGGTTTATATTTTGACAGTCTTGGACAGGCCACTAATAATTAATCATAATCATTTTCAATACTGACGTGCAACATGTTTTCACCTAACTTTTGTTTATTAAACAGTTTTTAAAAGTACATATCAGGATTGTGTTTTTTTCCCCCTACAGACAGCCTTTTGATTGACTACCAGTTTACCTTCAGCTTGTTACAGGAAGACGATCGTCACCATACTGCCATAAACTTCATAGCAAATCCTGAACAGGTGAGGATCATTCGACTTTAATAATACATTAATAGCAAGGGATGCAACTTTTTCATCATCTTTCCTTGTAATTTTGTCTCTTCTCATAATTATCACACTGTAGGGGTTTTGTAAAACGACTAATCCTGTAAATTTTTCTTTTCATAAAACTTACATATCCTTGTGATTCAGACAATTTGTGAGTTTGATATTTCAGGTTTTACAAACAGTCCCATATTTTTAATTGTACGTTACTTTTATTATTTTTTCAGTCTTATGATGGTGTACCTATACTTATGCTCTCAAATTATGGGTAGTCTTATTTGAAAATAAAACCCATAAATTCAAAACACACTAATATTAAGTATATTTTCTTTTTCTTATATACCATTATGTAGTAATAGGTTTTGATTGTCTTTTTTCTAAATCTACTGGTTTATCTGAGTTATAGGAATCCTGGCTTTTTAAAAATTATTTTTATTGAGATATAATTGACCTATTACATTGTATAAGTTTAAAGTATGCAATGTGCTGATTTGATACATTTGTATATTGCAATATGATTGCCACTGTAACATTAGCTAACACCTCTATCAGAGCAGATATTATCATTTCTTTTTTGTGATGGGAATAGTTAAAATCTACTATCTTAGCAACTATGAAGTTGATAATACACTATTGTTGTCTATAATTACTATGCTGTGCTTTAGATCTCTAAGACTTACCTACTGGTTGCAATTTTGTACCCTTACACAACATCTCCCCAGTTCCCCCCACCTCCCAGCCCCTGGTAAACACCATTCTACTCTCTGTTTTTTTGAGTTTGGCTCTTTTAGATTCCACATATAAATAATATCGCGTAGTATTTGTCTTTCTCTATCTGACTTAGCTCACTTAGCATAATGGAATGCTAGCTTCTTTATGCAACTTAGTGCATCACTGACATAATTTTACAAGTTTATGAAGTTTAAATGTATGGAAGATTAATTGTGAGTTTTAATACCAAACCATCAGTTCAGGAAACGGCTCTAAGTTTGTTTAGAAATAATACACATATGCTGCTATCCATCGGAGACTTTATAAAGTTAAAAAGTCCAGGAAATGCAAATATCAACCATAGAGTTTACTTGGATGGAATTTTAGTTTCTTTCGCAACTGAAAATAACTCTTTCAAAATGAAAGTGTTATGTGAAATATTTGAATTATTCTTTTTTGTTTATTGTTGATAGAATACTAACATGAGATCTACTCTCTTGAATTTTTAGGAGTACTATTGATACTATGTTTTAGAGCAATCTCTAGAAATTGCTCCTCTTGCATAACTGAGACTTTATATCCGTTGAACAACAGCTCAAAATTTTCCCTTCCTTCCAGCCCCTGGCAGCCATTCTACTCTCTGCTTCTGTGAGTTTGATGATTTTAGATATGTCGTATAAACAGAATCATGCAGTATTCGTCCTTTGTGACTGGCTTGTTTCACTTAGCACAGTGTCCTCCAGGTCATCTACGTTGTTGCCTGTGTGAGGATTTACTCCTTTTTTAAGGCTAAATAATATTCCATCATATGTGTACCATGTTTCCTTTTTTTAAATTAAGATATGCTTGACATATTACATTATAATAGTTTCAGCTATACAATACAGTAATTTGATATTTGTATGTATTGTGAAGCAGTCGCCACAATATGTCTAGTTAACTTCCATCACCATACAAAGTTACAAAGGCTTTTTTTCTTGTGATGAGATCTTTAAGATTTACTCTCATAGCAGCTTTCAAATATGCAGTGTGGTGTTATTAACTATAATCACCATGCTGTAAGTTACATCCTCATGACTTATTTATTTTATAGCTGGAAGTTCGTACTTTTTAACCCCCTTCACCCGTTTTGCCTACCCACCCAGCACCTCTGGAAGGCACTGGTATCCATGTTCTCAAAGTTTATTTGTTTGTTTTAGATTCCACATATAAGTGAGACCATACGGTATTTGTCTTTCTCTTTTGCACTTAGTTCACTTAGCATAATGCCCTCAAGGTCCATCCATGTTGTTGCAAATGGCAAGCTTTTTTCTTTTTTATGGTTGAGTACTATTCCATTGTATCTATATATTACAATTTCTTTATCCATTCATCCATTGATGAACACTGAGGTTACTTTCATATCTTGGCTATTGTAAAGAATGCTGCAGTGAACATGGGGGTGTATCTATCTTTCCAAGTTAGTGTTTTTGTTTTCTTCAGATGAATAGCCAGCAGTGGAATCCTGGATCATACGGTAGTTCTATTTTTATCTTTTTGAGGACCGTCTGTACTGTTTTCCCAGTGGCTGTGCTAATTTACATTCCCACCAACAGGGCACAAGGGTTCCCTTTTTTCCAAAACTTGTTATTTCTCGTCTTTTTGATAGTAGCCATTCTAACAGATGTGAGGTGATATCTCATTGTGGTTTTGATTTGCGTTTCCTTGGTGATAGTCATGTTGAGCACCTTTTGTTGTACTTGTTGGACATCTGTATGTCATCATTGGAAAAATTTTTGTACAGATTCTCTGCCCATTTTTTTGTTTCGTTTTGTTTGTTTGTTTGTTTTAGGAAGATTAGCCCTGAGCTCACATCTGCCACCAATCCTCCGCTTTTTGCTGAGAGAGACTGGCCCTGAGCTAATATCCATGCCCATCTTCCTCTACTTTATGTATGGGATGCCTGCCACAGTATGGCTTGCCAAGTGGTGCCGTATCCGCACCCGGGATCTGAACCGGCCAACCCTGGGCTGCTGAAGTGGAATGTGCGAACTTAACCACTGTGCCACCAGGGAGGCCCCTTTGCCCTTTTTTTTTGAGGAAGATTAGCCCTGAGCTAACTACTGCCAATCCTCCTCTTTTTGGTGAGGAAGACTGGCCCTGAGCTAACATCCATACCCATCTTCCTCTACTTTATATGTGGGACTCCTGCCACAGCATGGCTTGCTGAACGGTGCCATATCTGCATCCGGGATCTGAACGCGCAAACCCCGGGCCGCCGAAGCAGAAAGTGGGAACTTAACCATTGCACCACCGGGCTGGCCCCTTGCCCATATTTTAATTGGATTTTTTTTCTTTTTTCGCTATTCAGCTGTATGCATTCTTGATATATTTTGGATATTAATCCCTTATCAGATATATGATTTGCAAATATTTCCTCCCATTCAGTAGGTTGATTTTCATTTTATTGATGGTTTCCTTTCCTGTGCAGAAGCTTTTTAGTTTGATATAGTCGCACTTGTTTATTTTTGCTTTTGTTGCCTTTGCTTTTGGTATCAAATCCAAAAAATCATGTCTAAGACCTACGTCAAGGAGCTTACACATTTTCTTAATCTGTTCATCCACTGATGGATATTTAGGTTGTTTTCTTATCTTGGTTATTGTGAATAATGCTGCAATGAACATGGGACTGTAGCTGCCTCTTCAAGATCCTGATTTTAATTCTTTTGGATATATACTCAAAAGTGGGACTACTTCGTAATATGGTAGTTCTATTTTTAACCTTTTGAGGAACTTCTATACTGTTTTCTGTAATGGCTGCACCATTTTACATTCCCATTAATAATGTACAAGGGTTTCAATTTCTCCATCTGCTCTCCAACACTTGTTATCTATTGTTTTTTTGATAATAGCCATTGTAACAGATGTGTGGTGATATCTCATGGTGGTTTTAATTTGCATTTTCATGATTATTAGCAATCTTGAGCATCTTTTCATGTACCTGTTGGCCATTTGTATGTCTTCTTTGCAAAAATGCCTATTTAAGTCCTGTTCCCTTTTTTAAATTGGGTTATTTAGTTTTGTTTTATTTCTTTTCTATTGAGTCATCGGGGTTCCTTATATATTTTAGATATTAACTCATCAGATGTAAGGTTTGTAAATATTTCCTCCAATTCTATAGATTGCCTTTTGATTTTGTTGGTTGTTTCCTTTGCTGTGCAGAAGGTTTTTAGTTTGATATAGTCCCAGTTGCCTATATTTGCTTCTGTTGCCTATGCTTTTAGTGTCATATCCAAGAAATCCTTGCCAAGACAAATATCATGAAGCTATTTCCCTATATTTTCTTCCAGGAGTTTTATACTTTCAGGTTTAATATTTAAGTCTTTAATCGACTTTGAGTTGTTTTTTGTGTATGGTGTAAGATAAGTTCTATAGACTGAATGTTTGTGTCCCCCCCAAATTCATGTGTTAAATCCTAAAGCTCAAGGTGATGTATTTAGAGGTGAGGGCCTTTGGGAGATGATTAGGTCATGAGGGTGGAGCCCTCATAAGTGGGATTTGTGCCCTCATAAAAGAGAACCCAGAGAGTTCCCTCACTCCCTTGCACTATGAGAATACAGAGCTGAGAGGCTTGTCTTTGAACCAGGAAGTCGGCCTCATCAGACCCCAAATTTTCCGGCACCTTTATCTTGGAATTCTCAGCCTCAAGATGTGTGAAAAATAAATTTCTGTTGTTTATAAGCCACCCAGTCTATGGTATTTTTGTTATAGCTCCCCTAATAGACTAAAACAATAAGGGTCCAGTTTCATTCTTTTCATGTGGATATCCAGTTTTCCCAGCATCATTTGTTGAAAAGACTATTTCCCTGTTTTGTATTCTTGGCACCCTCTTCAAAGATTAGTTGACCATGTATGTGTGGGTTTATCTCTGGGCTCTCCATTTATTATGTTGGTCTATATATCTGTCTTTATGTCAGTGCCATATGTTTTCATTACTGTAGCTTTGTAATATATTTTGAAATCAGGAAGTATGATGCCTCCAGCTTTGTTCTTTCTCAAGACTGTTTTGGCCTTTTGGGGTCTTTTGTGATTCCATATGAATTTTAAGATAGTTTTTTTAAAATTTCTGTAAAAAATCTCACTGGTGTTTTGATGGGATACTATTGAATTTGTAGCTTGCTTTGGGTAATATGGACATTTAAACAATAGTAAGTTTTCCAATCTGTAAACACAAGATGTCTTTCCATTATTTGTGTCTTCTTTAATTTCTTTCATCGATGCTTTGTAATTTTCAGTGTACAAATATTTCACCTCATTGGTTAAGTTTATTCCTAAGTCATTTATTCTTTTTGATGGTATTATAAATGAAATTGTTTTCTCAATTTCATTTTTGCATAGTTCATTGTTAATGTATAGAAACAAAACTGATTTTTGCATGTCGATTTTATATGCTGAAATTTTACTGAATTTGTTTATTAGTTCTAACAATTTTTTTTCGGTGGAGTCTTTAGGTTTTTCTACATATAAAATTATGTCATCTGCAAATAGAGTTTATTTTACATCTTTTTTCGTGATTTGGATTCCTTTTGTTTCCTTCTCTTGCTAATTGCTTTGGCTGCGACTTCCAATACTTTGTTTAATAGAAGTGCTAAGAGTTGTCATCCTTGTCTTGTTCCTGGTCACAAAGGCAAAGCTTTCAATTTTTCTACATTGGGTATGATTGTTCACTGTGGGCTTGTCATATACGACTCTTATTATGTTAACGTACATTCTTCTGTGCCTAATTTGTTGAGAGTTTTTATCATGAAAGGTGATGAATTTTATCAAATACTTTTCCTGCATCTTTTGAGATGATTATGATTTTTGTCCTTCATTCTGTTAATGTGATATATCACATTAATTGATTTGTGTATGTTGAACCATTTTTTCATCTCAGGAATAAATCCCACTTTATCATGGTGAATGGTCCTTTTAATGTTCTGTTGAATTCAGTTTGCTGTATTTTGTTGAGGATTTTTGCAGCTATGTTCACAGGGTTATGGACCTATAGTTTCCTTTCCTTGAAGTGTCTTTGTCTGGATTTGGTATCAGAGTATTACTGGCCTCATAAAATGAGTTTGGAAGGATTCCCTCCTCTTCAGTTTTTTGGAAGGAAAGATTGCATTAATTCTTTAAACATTCTTCACTGGTAGAATTCACCAATGAAGTCATCTATCCCTGAGCTTTTCTTTGTTTGGGAAGTTTTTGATGACTGAACTTCTACACACGTTATTGATCTGTTCATATTTTCTGTTTCTTCATGATTCAGTCTTGGTAGGTTGTATGTTTCTAGGAATTTATCAGTTTCTTGTAGGTTATCTAGTTTGTTGGCATATAATTGTTCATAGTACTCTCTTATGATTCTTTCTCTTTCTGTGTCAACCATTGTAAAGTCTCCACTTTCATTTCTGATTTGAGTCTTCTCTCTTTTCTTCTTATTTAGTCTTTCTAAAGGTTTTGTCAATTTTGTTTACTTTTCAAAAATCAACTCTTAGTTTGTTGATTTTTTTCTATTGTTTTTCTACTCTCTTTTTCATTTACCTCTGCACTAATGTTAATATTTACTTCTTTCTGCTAACTTTGGACATAGTTTGTTCTTCTTTTTAGTTCATTGAGGTGTAAAGTGAGGTTGTTTACTTGAGATCCCTCTTCATTTTTAATGTAGGCATTTGTCACTATAAAGTCTCTCTGAACTGCTTTTGCTGAATCCCATAAGTTTTGGTATGTTGTTTTTTCATTTTAATTTGTCTCAATATATTTTCTGATTTTCCTTGTGATTTCCTTTTTGACCCATTAGTTTAGGAGTTTGTTATTTAATTTCCACATATTTGTAGACTTTCTAATTTTCCTCCTGCTATTGATTTCTCATTTCATTCCATTGTGGTCAAAAAAGATAATTGATATGTTTTCAATCCTCTTAAATTTGTTAAGGCTTGTTTTATGACCTAGTGTGATATATTCTGGAGACTGTTCCATGTACAAATGAACAGAATGTGTATTCTGCTGGTCTTAGGTGAAATGTTGTGTATATATCTATGTCCATTTGTTTTGTAGTATTGTTCACATTCTCTTTTTCCTTATAGATTTCCTTTTTGAATGTTCTATCCATTGTTGAAAGTAGGGTATTGAAGTTTCTTACTATTTTCTATTCTTGTCTGTTTTTCCCTTCAGTTGTGTCAGTCTTTGTTTTATATATTTAGGTGCTTTCATAGTGGGTGCATATATATTTATAATTGTTATATCTTCTTTATGAATTGATCCTTTTATCACTATATAATGTTCTTATTTGTCTCATGTTAAAGTTTTAGACTTAAAGTTTATTTTGTCTCAGATGAGTGTAGCTACCCCTTCTCTCTTTTGTTTACCATTTGCATAGAATATCTTTTTCCCACCCCTTTGCTTTTAGTCTATGTGTGTCTTTAAATCTAAAGTGACTCTCTTTTAGACCGCATGTTGTTGGGTATTCTTTTTTAATCCAATCGTGTACTCTATGTCTTTTGATTGGGAGTTTAATCCATTTATGTTTAAAGTAATTATTGATTGGGAAGGACTTCCTATTGCCATTTTGTTAACTGTTGTTTGTCTTATTGTTTCTTTGTTTCCTTTTCCTCTCTTGCTGTCTTCCTTTGTGTTTCATTGATTTTTTTGTAGTGATATACTTTGATTTCTTGCTTCTTTTCTTTTATGTATCTTCTATATGTATTTTCTTTGTGGTTATCATGAGGCTTACACACAACATCTTATAGTTATAATAGTCTATTTTAAGCTGATAACAACTTAAATTCAATCACATACAAAAACTGTATACTTCTACCTCACCCCCGCCCCCATATTGTTATTGATGTCACAAAAATTTAACATTTCTTGTGAGGCAGGTCTAGTTGTGATGAACTCCCTCAGCTTCTGTTTTTCTGGGAAAGTGTTCATCTCTCCATTTTGTTAGGACAGTCTTACTAGATATAGTATTCTTGGTTGGCAGATTTTTTCTTTCAAAACTTTGAATATGTCATTCCAGCCTTTTCTGGCCTGCAAAATTTCTGCTGAGAAATCCACTCACAGCCTTATGGAGCTCCCTTGTATGTGACAAGTCACTTTTCTCTTGCTGCTTTCAAAATTCTCTGTCTTTGACTTTTAGCAATTTGATTATAGTGTGTCTTGGTATAGATGTCTTTGTATTCATTATCTTTTTGATCCTTTTAGCTTCATGAATCTAGATGTCACTTCCTCTCCTCAGACTTGGGACATTTTTCACCATTATTTCCTTAAATAAGATTTCTGCCCCTTTCTCTCTCCCTTCTCCTTCTGTGACTGCATAATGCATATATTAGTTTTCTTTATGATGTCCTGTAAGTCCATCAGGCTTTCAGTCTTTGCCATTTTTTTTTTTTTTGCTCCTCTGACTGGATAATTTCAAATTATTTGCCTTTGAGTTGCTGATCTTTTTCTTCTGCTTGATCAAGTCTGTTGTTCAAGCTCTATATTGAATTTTTCAGTGGAGTTATTGTATTTTTCTGCTGCAGAATTTCTGTTTGGCTTTTTTTTATGGTTCTATCTTTGTTGATATTTTCTTTTTGTTCCTATCATTTTCTTGGTTTCATTTAGTTTTCTTTCTGTGGTCTTGTATTACTTCCTTTTAGCTCCTTTAATACAATTATTTTGAATTTTTTGCCAGGCAATTCTAGAGCTGCATTTCTTTCTCTGTCTCTCTTTTTTTTTCTGTGAGGAAGATTGGCCCTGAGCTAACATCTGTTGCCAATATTTCTCTTTTTGCTTGAGGAAGATTGCTGCTGAGTTAACATCTTTGCTAATCTTCCTGTATTTTGTGTGAGATGCTGCCATGGCGTGGCTTGATGAGCAGTCCTAGGTGTGCACCCAGGATGCCAACCTGCACACCCTGGGCCACTGATGCAAACTTAACCACTATGCCACCTAGCTGACTGCATAGAGCTTCATTTCTTTAGTGTTAGTTAATGGAGATTTATTTGTTCCTTTGGCTGTGTCATATTTCCCTGTAGCTTTGCATTGGTGTCTGTGCATTTGAAAAAAACAGCTACTGCTCTCATTCTTTATGGATTGGCTTCAACACGAAAAGACCTTCACCAATCAGCCCAGCTAGAGAGACTGGGAGCATCTCAAGTCTTTTCTACAGATCATTATGTTCCACTCCTCTTCCTTCCTCCTGGGGGAGAAGTCTCAGGGTTTTACGCTTTCTTTCAATCTCACAGAGCTATGCTGGCCACAGTAAACTCCCCACCCCTTTTTCCTAGGGTAGTGCACTGAAAGGCCAGGATGTTAGAGGCACATTCCTGTCCTCTCCTCCTCAGGGAGGAGAGGTTGTGTGCCTTTTCTCAGTCTCACAGAGCCATGCTGGCTGTAGTGAGCTGCCCACTCTTTTCCCTTTGGACAGTGCACAAAAAATCCAGGATGTTGAATGCATGTTTCGCTTCTCTCCCTCCCTCCAGGAGGAGAAATCTCAGGGTTGTACACCTTCTTCCAATCTCTCTGAGTCGTGCTGGCTGCAGTAAGCCACCCACTTATTTTTTGTTCTTAGCTGCTGTCAGATGTCCACACTATGCTTGATCTCTCAGTGGTTTGAAAGAGGCAAGACAGAAACAGGTCCTTTGGGCAGTGACATGAAAGGCCAAAGATGTTGGATGTATGTTACACTCTCTCTTTCTCCTGAGGGAGAAGTCGTAGGACAAGGTGATCTCTCTGATGCTGAGCTGTGCTGGCCTGGAGAGGGGGCTGATGTGGGTAAAGTGAAATTGCTCTTCCTACTCATTATAGCGTGGCTATTCTTGGCTTTGTATTCATCTTTGGTACTGCAACTTCTTAACTGGATTTTGGTTCTCTTATAAAGGTATTTTTGTCCTTATATTGTTGTTAAATCAGTGTTCTTGTGGGGGATGAGGGCTGGAACTTCCTGTTTTGTCATCTTGCTGATGTCACTCTCTCTCTATTACTGTATTCTTATTGTATATTAATCCATCTTATTAAATTCGTATCATATTTTAATAGTTTTTGACTTAGGTGAAACCTCAAAATATCTCCAGATATTTGCCAGCTTCTTTCCTCTATAAAGTATTTTATTGGACTTGCCAACGAATAATATAATTTCCTAAATTTTTCTTTTCCAATAAAATAGGATCTCCCCTCCCCCAAAATAGAACAGTTCTTTTTATGTTACTCCTTATTCTTTAGATTTTAAGGAATGCCTGTATTCTTAGGAATACAATTAAATTTTTAAATTCTAAATAAAAATTTTTAAAGACATTTCTTTCAAGTATAATCCTTTCTTCACTGATGTTGTGTGTTTTTGTAAAGACATATTAATAATATGTCAGAAATTACATTTACCAGTGAGATAAGAAGGTTTTTATAAGTGCTTATAATCACCATTGACTTCTGTTTTATTGTAATAAAATATGCATAAAATAAAATTTATTATTTTAACCATTTTTAAGTGCACAATTCGGTGGCATTAAGTGCATTTTCAATGTTGTGCAACCATCACCACTATATATCACCAAAATTTTTTATCATTCCAAACAGAATCTGTATCCATTAAGCAATAACTCCCCATTCCTCCACTCACTGCCCTCCCAGCCCCTGGTAACCTTTATTCTACTTTCTGTCTCTATGAGTTTGTGTATGTTAGATACTTCATATGTGTAATCACACAATATTTGTCCTTTTGTATCTGGCTTATATCACTTAGTCCAGTGTTTCCAAGTTCTTCTATCTTGTAGCATGCATGAGAATTTCATTGTTTACCATTGGTTCTTGAATATTTAGTAGTAATTCCAAATTGTGGATTTCTTTGAGGATATAAGAAATTTAATATAAGTGAGATGTCTGACTCAAAATGTGGATGTGAATACTATTCCTTCCCAGTATTATCTATAGTGTCATACACATGGGTCCAGTTTAGCCATAATTCTAGTTTGCTTCTCTCTTGACTCTCCTCTCCTTCTTCAATTTCCAGAAGTCCTTGAGTGCTTCCAAATGTCACAGCTTTCAGTTTTACTTTCTATTATCTTGTCCAATTGAAGCCAAGAGCCCAAGCACGTGTTCTTTGAAACTGAAGGATGCTAAACTATCATGAGAGATGCCACTAAGAATGCTTATAACATCACTGTATATAATGTACTCTTAAATAAATGTAATTTATAATTAAAGAGATATTCAACTTGGAACAATTTCTGAAATTAATATGGATTATTGGTCAGCACTTCCTACTTATCCTATAAAAAATAACGAAAAATAGGTACCTTAATTATTTATGCATTTCCTATATTTTGACAATAGATTGAATTCTAATCCACTATACATCACTTCTAGCCAGTGCTTTCATGTGAACAATTTCTGGAGTAGTTTCCTGTGTAACATGATCTTGCCGAACTTATCCACATCTAACCAACAATGTTCTAAATGACTAATTTTGTCATTTACTGTGGTAATCACAGTGTCACTTCTTTCAGTCTAGCATTTTTTCCTTGGCCTTAAGTGCATTTTATAGGGCTTTAGTGATAGTACCATATATTTCAGTAATGCCTGAACTTGGAATTGATAGAAGATGAACTAAAAATTCACGAAGAATTTTATAGTTTTCTGTATCAGTTGGAAATTTTGTTTGACCTTTTTAGAAATGATAGCAGTTATTCTCATATTTCTCCCACCCAAACTAACGTACACACAATTATGAAGATGTGACTTCAAGGTAAAAATAATGATTTAAGCTTTCTTAGGGGTACATTGTTTCTACCATGTTTTTCATAAAAAAGCAACTATTTTTGAATCACTTCATTAATAATAAAAAATCAACCCCTTCTCAGATGTTGGTAAGCATGCCTTCTTTCTGAGTCCCCTGGTGAAGAGGAAGATGAAGAAGGAGAAAAAAAAACAAGACGACCTGTGTCATCAGACCTAATAATGTCAGCAACACTGCCGTTATCAGTACTATGGCCTGACACCATGATAAGTTTTTTGAGAAATTATCTTATTTAATGTTCACAAGAAATTCTTTAGGGAGGTCATCATATCCCCATTTTAGAGATAAGGAAACTGATTTTTGAGAAAAAAGTAGCTTTCCCTAAATCAATCAGCACTTGTATCAAAGAAGTAAGACTTGAACCCAAGATCATCTGACCCAACAATGCATACTCTTCATTAACTCATTTTATTGCCTCATGAATATGATTTAATGAATATGAAGCAACAATTGGTTTTCAGATCTGGTTAGTTCATTATGATGGCATAAATCAGTTATTTGTTACCAGAGATGTTTCTTCTTTTCTTAACTGGGTTTTCCATAATGCAACATTATATATGTGTTGAAATAGATGTTGTTTACCACACCTGAACAACATAATCTATTGAACAGACCTATCTGCTTGCTGACATAAAAGCATTTTGCATTTGTTACTAGAGTCATTAGTAGTGGCATTTTCTTGAATCAGTGTCAACTGTTTTCACTCATATCTTAGAAGAAGTAGAAAGGTCTCAAGAAGTTTGACAGTTTCGTGGTGCATGTTGCAGAAGGTGTCTTAACAGCTTATCAATAAAACTCAAGAAGTTAACTTCCTCCTTACATTCATGGGCACTTATGAGTATGACTGATGGATAATGCAGTATCCTTATGAACTACTGTATATATTTAACTCCCAGGCTTTATTTTTCTTTGATTACTTCAAATTCTCAGATGATATCTCTGCGATATTAATGAGCACTATACTCTGAAAAATCTATATGACAATCATTCAACCTTATAACACATTTTATTTTGCATCCTCTTCCAAGAGGACTATTCTTGAATCTATATTTGCTTCCTGGAAACTGTGAAGAGAATGTCTTCAGATGGTTGTGGAGCATTGTTAGTAGTTCTTCATAGAGGCTCAGCTGTCTTCTGTCTATGGCAGTCATTAAGAGTAGATGTTATTTGGAAGTAAAAAAAAAATGGATCTTAGTGTATCATTTAAATGGGATAACTATCACACATCATCCAGCAACGTTTGCTTTTTTTTCTTTTATTTTGGTGAGGAAGAGTCAACCTGAGCTGACATCTGTTGCCAATCTTTCTCTTTTTGCTTGAGGAAGATTTGCCCTGAGGTAACATCTATACCAGTCTTCTTCTATTTTCTATGTGGGTCACTACCACAGTATGGCCACCAACAAGTGTTGTAGGTCAATATCCAGGAACCAAACCTGGCCACTGAAGCAAAGCACACTGCACTTAACCAGTAGGCCTCAGGGATGGTCCCCAGCAACCTTTGCTTTTTATGGTGCTCCTTCTTTCTACTCTTACTCGTCAGCAAAGGGACATGTCCTTCAGTCAATTTCCTCCTAAAATTGTTATATCAGATAGGGGGAGCTTAATTGCTTACAGATTTATTTTCTCTAAGAGCTACTCAGATATTGAAGATATATTTCCTGTGGCTTACCTTTTTTATCTTATTTAGAAAAAAAGAGTAGTACTAAAAAATTATTTTTTATTTTTTTAGTAGCCAGGTCTCACCTAACAATACAGCTTTCTCTACAATTCTTTGCATTTTTAAAATACAACACAATACACTCAATACCTGAAGCTAAACTTATTCAATATGACTGTTATTCTTGGCCTTTCTGCAGGAGTAAATAGTCATAATCATACAAGAGATGAGGATCTCTTGGAGTAAGAGAATAGCAAATAACATTTAAAGAAATTTCTTAGGCATTTGTTCCCTTGAAATTAGATGGAAAGGGTTTGTACTCTACTAATGAATAGCAAGAAACAGGTTGACATAAAATTCTTTAGTGTTTCTCTGTATGGATGTTTAAATGACATGATGGTTTCTTTTTCCCTGAGTGGGTTCGTTATTTTTACCTGAAAGTTTTAGTTACATATTTCAAGTATTTTTCTCACTAGAAAATGGCTGCATAATACAATATGCACCTAACAAGAAGTCTTTTAACAAAACAATCTTATATTGCTGTAAAATTACTTTGGACTAACCCAAACCTGTATCATTTAAATATTAAGTACAGGTAAGCAAAGAGAATCAAAATGCAAATATTGAATTACAGCAGCCCTGGTTTACACATGGAAGGCCAAATTATAGTGGAGAAGATACATGAGAACTTTAAATCTATCTGTGAGTTTACCACCTATATTTTTTAATCAAAAAAAATGTAATTGGCATCTACACTTAGTTGAATATTGACATAATGTATAGAGTTTGAGAAATATAGCCTGGACATAATTAAATCATTGAACTTATCTATCTAGTATAATTTGATTTTTTTAATCTTAACATTTTATTTCTTTGTAGTCAAACAAAAATTTGGATATTTCAATTAATGCATCAAACAACTTTAATCTCAACATTACGTGGTCAGTTGGTTCAACAGGTAAGAGAATTTTGTTGTCATGTGTCTTTCACATCTGTTACTATATAGAAGGTGTTCTCACATGACCTTTTACTGTTAATTTAAATAATTGAAATAAAAATAATATATATACCATAATTATTGTGCTGTTTCAGGTAAAAATAGTAAGTAGCATTATTAAGGAAGCTTCGTTTGTGCTGAGAGAGGGTTAAAAAAAAAACTACACTTAAGATATCTTCCATAATAAGATTTATAAATTGAAATTGTTGACTTTAAAAAAAATCTAAGAAGTACAAGTCCGTATGTTGGATTATTAAAATTATGCTCACTTTTTTTCTATTTACATCTTAGGAAATTCTGTTGATTTCTGTTTTCTATTTCAAAGATATACTGTTGCATAAAAGTGCTAGAAACTTGTTTTTGAGAAAGTATATGGATTCTTAGAAATCCGTATTTGACTTCTGCAAATTAAGTCATTATGCTATTTTAATATGTCGAATCATGGAAAAAGAATTCAGGAGTACAAGGTCTTTGCAATTCCAGAACTTATATTACATGTGTAAAAACTGAGAAGTTCAGGTAAATATATAGGCCTTTTATTACAATAGTGCCAAACATATAGTAAAATCTTGGCACTGTGAGTTTCGTTAATTAAGAATTCATGATAACTTGTACTGTTAATTTGAAATTTACTTCTGCAAAATAAGCTGACTCCACAAAAAATTTCAAATTTGTTAACAACAAGAATATATAAAACCTCTATAATCAATTTAGAACAGTGATTTTAGTATGCAAGAAATCACTTGTAACTTGCAGGTTGCTAGAACCAAATCTCAAAACTTTGGATTCATCAGATTGGGAGATGGAGTTAGGAAATATGCATTTTTTAAAAGCATCCAAGGTAATTTTGGAATAGGTGATCAGTTAGAAATTAACTCAGTTGCTCAGTGTACTAATTGTATTATTTTTATAGTTTGTTAAGGTAAAGGACTCAGTAAGATTGTTGAAATTACTTTCTATTTAGTTAATTTCAGTGAATATTTATTGAGTACCCAATATATATTTAACTAATTGAGCATTTAGCTCATATTTTAAATTACAGCCTCATCCCAATGTATTCAAAGTACTGATGGTTCAGTTTGTAGTAAGACAAATAAGTAGATTTTTTTCCATTTTTTAATGGGGTTGAAACTTATGAAATATGTTCTGATTTGTTTTGAAAGGCTCTGTGAAGTAGTAAGTAGAAAGAACTCAGTTTCTGGAGCCATATGTACCTGAGTTCCAAAATTCCAAAGAGGAATTTACTGTTGACTAGCTATAAAGTTGAGGAAAGTGCTTTAATCTTTCTGAGGCTCAGGTTTCAATTTGAAAAAATAGAGATGGAATACCTCTGGGGTAAAATTGTTTTAGAAAAGAATATTAAAGTCTCTAAGTCAGTGCCTAGTGCATAGCACTTAATCAGTGGTTTCATTCTTAAAAATAATTTTAATACTAAATCTATTTCCATTATATTTATGACAAATCTTATTTTCTTTCTTCTTTGTCATTCTAAATGGTAACCATGAGTTTATCTTTATATTTATGTTCTCACAGTACAGTTATAAAAATTAAGTTAGTATAATATATATTTTAAGTTCATAAAGATCCCTATTTCCTAATATAAGTTATTTAAATTTATTATTATTTACATTTTAGCTGGAACAATATCTGGAGAGGAGACTCCTATAGTTTCCAAGACTAACATAAAGGAATATAGAGATAGTTTTTCCTATGAAAAATTTAACTTCAGAAGCAATCCTAACATTACATTCTATGTGTACGTCAGCAACTTTTCCTGGCCTATTAAAATACAGGTAAGTGTTAATAGTATTGAATCTAATGCCCATTGAGTATTTTATTTAAAAAAAAATGTTGTTTTTGTTCAAAGAGATGATATAGATAGATTTCTTTGTTTTGAACAGTATGAAAACTTGTATTGACCCTTGATAAAAAGGGCACATCAATGTCTGTGATGATGAATGTCTCCATAAAAAACCTTCATACAAATAACATTGAATCAACCAAAGAATATTCTAATTTTTCGATAAAATTGTATTCTTAAAAAATATATCAGGGGGCCGGCCCAGTGGTGCAGCAGTTAAGTACTCTCATTCCACTTTGGTGGCCCAGGGTCCGCTGGTTTGGATCCCAGGTGCGGACATGGCACTGCTCCTCAAGCCATGCTGTGGCAGACATCCCACATATAAAGCAGAGGAAGATGGGCATGGATGTTAGGTCAGGGCCAGTCTTCCTCAGCGAAAAGAGGAGGATTGGCAGCAGATGTTAGCTCAGGGCTGATCTTCCTCAAAAAAAAAAAAGCATCAAAACTTGAAATAATTAGGTTGTTTCAGTTTTGTGATTAATTATATACTTTAATTGAGGGTTAAGTAGATACTCTTTTCTTTTTCTTACAATGCCACTTGTAATTATTTGCTGTGTTTAGTAATCTCATTTTTGCTTTATTATATACTGAACATAATTTAAACTTTCATTAAAAATTTAGGATTAGCAGTACTTAACAGTTGGTTCTTTAAGACTCACTACCTCTCACCACTCATTTCTTTATCTATGCTATGTATATGGTGTAGGTTTCGTTTTTAGTGTGTTTAGTGATAGCCTGCTAAAGGCTTCAGATTTATTGCTAGGAAACGTTTAGAATGCTCTTTCTATCTTGAAACAGTCAGCGTTTGGGTTCTTAATTTATGCTTTTATAAAAGCCTATATGCTGTAATGTTGGGAGTTGTTCATTTATTCATTCTTTTGACTGATAGTTTGATCCGACTGAATTCAAATTATTGAATAGCTCATATGTGCCAAGCCTCGTGCTAGGCTATTATGTTTTAAAATCTTCTAAAAATTTACAGATAATTCCTCCTCTTTTATATTAGTAGATGACAGCTTATGATCTGTGACTAGAAATGTTGGCATGTTTTATTTATATTAATTTGTATGTGATTTGTGGGAGGACTGAGTAATTTTTAAAAATCATATGTTTACTGGAAAAATTCTTCTTGTTTACAAGGTTGATTTAACATCTAAATTAAGGAAATTACTTAACTATTCAAGAAATATTAGTACAAATTACTGCTCAGTAAATGGCAATGGAAATTAATTTGATAAATTTATTTATTCATTGTTAATGGTTGATTTAGATCCTAATACAGTCAGAAAATGCTGGAAATCTTTCCATATAGTTTTTAAGAATTTACACACTGAGGATGCTGAATGTATCACCTTTTTTTGTGAGATTTATACAGAAATATTAATCAGATTTCACTTGGTCAAATTATGATTGAAGGTGACAAAAGGGCTCATCTATAGAGCTTATTAAGTGGTAATTAAAATTGATATAATTGTTAGATTTTTAATTGTTTCATGCCCTTTATTTCTTGGTTATCCAATTGTATTTTATTTTTAAGCAAATTACATAGTTACTTTAGAATGTTCATGAATATTTAATGGTTAGAAATTAACTTTCTAAATTGGACTTTCTTTTGAGAACATACTAGTAATATATTCTGGAAGCTAAACCAGAATTTGTGGAATAAAGTTGCAATATTCCACTCTCCCAAAATATTAAAATGTGAAAAATAACTGTGGTGGTCAAGATAGGTAGAGCCTAAATTCTACTCTTTGATTAAGATCATTACATTAGTCCTGAGGAATATGTTATATTAAGGCATATGAGTATGTGTCTTTTTTTGTAGGACTATAATAAACTTTAAATTATTAAATAAAATAGTAAAATTAATTGAGATTTCTTTGCTAATAGAATTGAATTATGTTGATTCATTTTTGCATGTTTAACCAAGCTTGCCCTTTGGGGGTGAGCTCCACGTGGTCATTTTGTAGTATTCCTTTTATATATTGTTGGATTTGATTTGTCACAATTTTGTTAAGAATTTTTATACTTATGTTTATGGGGGATGTTAGTCTGTAGTCTTCTATTCTTATAATCTTGTTTGACTTTATATCATGGTACTGCTGGCCTTATCAAATGAATTGGGAAATATTCCTTCCTTTGTAATTTTTTGCAAGAATTTGTGGGGAATTGATGTTATTTCTCTCTTAAATCTGTGATAGAATTCAACATTGAAAGTATGTGGACCTGGGAGTTTTTGTGTGTGTGGGAGTGTTTTAACTACAAATTTATTTTCTTTAATAGATTTAGAACTTTTCTGGTTACTTCTTTCTTCTGGAGTGAACTAGATCAGTCTGTGTCAGTTGTCTCTTCCATTTCATCTAATTTATAGAATTTATTGACAAAAGATTGTTAATAATATTCACATGCTATCCAGTGATGTTCTCTCTCTCATTCCTGATATTGGTAATTTGTTTCTCCTCTCTTTTTTTCTTTTCTTGATTAGTCTGGCTAGAGAGTTATCAATTTCATTGATTTTTCTTAAAGAAACAGATGGTTTCACTTCTTTTCTCTACTTTCTCAATTTCATTAATTTCATCTCTAATTATTCTCTTTCCTTTGCTTACTTTGACATAAGTTTACTATTCCCCTTCTTGTTTCTTGAGGTCAATACTTTCTAATTTTCTTTTTGACTTCCTGCTTGATTAATGGAGTATTTAGAAGTGGGACATTTCATTTCTAACTATTTGGAGAATTTTTAGAAATGTCTCTGTCACTTAGCTCTAATTTAATTCTAGTGTAAAACATGGAACATATTTTGAATGATTGAATTCTTTTAAATTTCTTGAAACTTATTTTATAGCCCAGGTGTTTGGCTAAATAATGACTCTGCCAAGGTGACCACATCCTGTCCTAATTGATGGTACCTGTGGCTATTATATTACATGGAAAAAGAGGATTTTGAAGTTGTGATTAAGTTTAGGACCTTAAAATGATTATCCTGCATTACTGCGGTGGACTCAGCCTAATTACATGAGTCCTTGAAATAACCTTTCCTGGCTGAGGTCAGGGTCCGAGGGAGATGTGCTTACAGAAGAATGGTCAGAGAGAAGGAGGGGGCCACCAGCCAAGGTCTCTACAGGCTGGAAAAGTCAAGGAAGCAGATTCTCCTCTAGAGCCTCTAAAAAAAGCACACTGCCCAGCCAACACCTTGATTTTAGTTCAGTGAAATCTGTCAGACTTCTAACATACAGAGCAGTAAGATGGTAAATGTGTATTATTTTAAGCCACTAAGTGGTTGCCAGAGCAATAGAAAGTGAATAAACCTAGTGTCTTAGTCCGTTTGGGCTACTATAATAAAATACCACTGACCAGGTAGCTTATAAAGAACAGAAATTTATTGCTGACACTTCTAGAGCCTGGGAAGTCCAAGATCAGGGCACCAGCATGGCCAGGTTTTGGTGCTGGCCTGCTTCCTGGTTCACAAGCAGGTGCCGTCTTGCTGTGTCTTCACGTGGTGGAAAAGAATAGAGAGCTCTGTGGGACCTCTTTTATAGGAGCGTTAATCCCATTCATGAGGGATTCATCTTTAAGACCTAATTATCTTCCAAAGGCCCTGCTTACTAATACCATCACCTTTAGGAGTTAGAATTTTAACATATGAATTTGAGGGTGACATAAACATTCAGACCATAGCACCCAGTATGTGATCAATTTTGCTAAGTGCTGGACAGTTGCAAAAAAGATGCATTCTGCTGTTGTTGGGTGGAGTCTTCTCAATTATCAATTAGGTCGAGTTGGTTGATAGCTTTCTCAGGTCTTCTAATGTCCTCATTGATGTTCTGTCAGTTTGAGAAATGAGTGTTGAAATCTCTGACTGTATTGGGGATTAGTTTATTTGTTCTTGTAGTTTTATCAATGTTTACTTCACGTATTTTGAAGCTCTCTTATTTAGATGCATAAATATTTAGAGTTTTTATGTCTTGTGCTTTGTTAGTCAGGAGCAGAGCTGCGTTTAGTCTAGGGTGAATCTTTCCACTCCTGAGGCCCTGCCTTCGGGGCATTCTATTCTATGACACACCAATTATAAGGTTTTCTACTCAGGCTGGTGGGATCACGAGCTATTCCCAACTCTATGTGAGTTTTGAGGATTTTTCTCTCTGCCCCTTTCAAATGATTCTTTCCTCAGCCTTGGATAATTTCTTCACCTGTAGGTAGTATTCAACTGCACTCAAGGGGGCCCTTAGCAAGTCTCTGGAGCACTCTGGGCAGTTCTCTCTTCTCCAGTACACTGTCCCGTAAACTCTAGCCACCTTGGCTTCTTCACATTCCCAGTTTCATCTCCTCAACTCAGGCAAGTTTCTGAGATACATCTGTGTTCACTCTCCTTTTGATGCAGCCTCAAAACCATGATACTCTGTGGCATTTAAAAGCACGCCTCATTTTTCCTCCATTCAGGGGTCACTGCCCTGCATTGCTTGATATCCAAGGTCTAAAAACCAGTGCTTCGTATATTTTTGTCTGTCTTTCTAGTTGTTTTGGCAAGAGGATAAATCTAGTCCCTGTTACTTCATTTTGGGAGGAAGTAGAAATCCTACATATAATTTTGAGTCTAGGTAGTAAATAAAATAAATATGGTAGCCATAAGTTCGTTCAGTAAATGAGAGGACTGTTACTAAATATGTAGGTTTATGTTTTACTTGTAAATTGTTTTATTTAGTTTCTTAGATCTAAGCTTCCAAGTACTTTTTGGATAAATGGTAGGTTGTAGACATACATCTGCTTTAGATTTCATAAGCACATAATATTGCAGATTCCAGCAAGTTGTAGATATGAGAAAGTTTGCAAGCCATAGATGAAATTATTCATAAATATTTACAGATCACACTCTATGGAAGCATTTGCTTTGAAAAGTGACTGAAATAAAAAAGTACAAAAAACCTAATTCCTATTGGAAAGTATTCATGAGACCATGGGATACCAAGAATCCTCTGTCCAAAATTAAATTATTACTGTTTTCTTTTCACAAAATTTTATCAGTGATGTTTCTAAAATGCAAAAATAAAAATTTCTGATAAAAATTGACATTTAACTTTTATGATCATTTTTACTTAATGTATTTTAATATTTGCTTTAGTCGAGTTGCTACACAAGGAGAGAACTTTGTGAGTATAGCTGAAAGAAAGTGCTTTCTGGTTACTTAGCCTTTCTGCTTATAATTTAATTCTTTTTCTTCTTATATGTTCTAGCATAAAAGATATATAAAAGTTTAATATTTAATTAGTTTTGTTGTTTACATAACAAAATATTTTTGTATTATTTCCTTTTTGTAAGCCAGATATTTCACGTAGGTTTTTCTTGAATCTGTATCAATAGTATTTTCATACTTTTATGTGGTAGTAAATTTTTTCCATCACAATTCTTTTGAGCACTTTTAGTTGTAATGATTCCATACATATTTGAACAGATTGAACAGATCAATTTAAAATGTATTATGTGAATAAGGAGAAGTTTTTACTGATATGTAAGAAAGTAGAAAAGTATGTCATTTGGCTTGATC
Organism: Equus asinus; assembly: GCF_041296235.1. NCBI lineage: Eukaryota > Metazoa > Chordata > Mammalia > Perissodactyla > Equidae > Equus > Equus asinus. The sequence goes on along the minus strand of NC_091791.1, from coordinate 16,660,181 downwards.
CAAGTAGGGTCTAATCCTGTTATTAGTGGAATGAAACTTGCTAGCATGATAATAGAACTTTGTAAATTTCTACAAATAATGAAAAAATAAAAAGGCGTAGTAATGATCATTATTTACCCAGTAACGTCTGTATTTCATCAGTCAGAGGCTAATATAAAGTTAGGCTTCTTCCAGAAATGGCAGATATTGAACATTGGCTTAAAGCTTAGACAGTTGTCTTGGTTTTGTTAATTAATGAGGCAGTAGTGAGGGTATGTGAGTTTTGAGCCTAGAAGTTAAGAGGACTTGCATGTTTCCACTTGCCCTCCTGCCATTTCCATGAGAATTTCATGCTCAGACTAGCCTACTTGTCCCAAGACTAACAGGTGACTTCTCAATAGAAACCGTTAGGCAGGAGAAAATGAATGACAACTTAATATGCTGAAGGAAAAAATCTGCCGACTATGAACAACAAAACATTTTCCAAATCAAGGTCAAATAAAGACATTGTCAGTTAAACAAAACCTGAAGGATTTTACTGACAGTATCTTGGAGCCAAAAGAAATACTACAAAGAGGATGTTAGGCGAAAGGAAAATGATCTCAGATATAAACATTGAAATGTGAGAGTAAATGAAGAATAAAAGAATAGGTAAACTTATAGAGCTAAAGTAGTGTAAGGTGCAGAAGTATCAGTGAAATGGTAAAAGTAATAAATCTTAAGAGTCTCATTGTTATGATTTCTAGGATAAATCTAAAGAAGAATAAAAGAATGAACTAAGAAGTTGATTGAGGAGTTAAATTGACTAATAAAAGTATTCATGAGCTCACAAGAAGGTGTGAAAAGAGAAGAAAGGTGCATAACAAAAGTGGCTCAAATAAAAATTGAATAGTAAGATAGTAATATAAACCCAACTATATTGATAATTACATTAAATTTAAATGGACTAAATACACAAGTAAAAGCCTAAAACTGTCATACAGGATTGAAAGACACTTGATGCTTAAAAGAGACACACTTTAAATATAACAATTCAAAATGATTGAAAATAAAAGTATACCAAAAGTATTCTATACAAACCTAGCTAAAAGAAAACTCTATTAATCAGACAAAGTAAACTTGAAAGCGAGATGTATTACTAGAGCTAAAGAGGGGTACTTCACAATGCTAGAGGTAGTAGATCCACTGGGAAGATGTCACAGTCCTGAATCTATACGTGCCCGAAATGTAGCTTCGAAACGTATGAAGCTAATGAAACAGCTTTCTGTTCCTCAATCCAATGGAATAATAATTAATTACAGTAGTCCTCCTTAGCCATGGAGGATAGGTTTCAAGACTGCCAGTGGATGCCTGAAACCATGGATAGTACCAAACCTTATATACACTTGTTTTTTTCCCTATACATACATACCTATGATAAAGTTTAATTTATAAATGTGGCACAGTAAGAGATTAGTAACAGTAACAACACTAATAAAATAGTACAATTATAACGATATACGGTAATGAAAGTTCCCATGAATCTTAGCAACCTCAGCGTACGATTCTTTTCCTTTCCTTATTAAGTCGAGAACTTTCATCTTTTCACTTAAAGGAAGCACTTTATGGCTTCTCTTGGGCATATCCGACTTGCCAGCATCACTACTCTTGCACTTTGGGGCCATTATTAAGTAAAATAAAGGTCACTTGCACACAAGCACTGCAATACCTTGACAATTGATCAGATAACTGAGACAGCTACTAAGTGACTGATGGGTGGATAGCACATATAGTGTGGATACCCTTGACAAAGGAATGATCCACGTTCCAGTAGGCATGCAATTTCATTACTCAGAACGGCACACAATTTAAAACTTACGAATTGCTTACTTCTGCAATTTTCCGTTTAATATTTTCAGACCAAAGTTGACCACAGGTAACTGAAACCTTGGAAAGTGAACCACAGGTAAGGAGGGAGCACTGTACCTAGGGCTACATGAACTGATGAGAAAATTCAAAATGTGGTCATTTGTATGATAATATTGTGGTATTATTTTTAATATTTGGTTATCTAATAGATATATGATGAAGGCCTTTCTCTTTCTTCTTGATCTATGCTTTCGCTAACTAAACAAAGCATACTCTAAATGATATCTTGTCATTGATCCTACAGAACTCAGGAATACATGTCTTTTTTAAAAAATAAAAATCTCTTTACTTTTTATATCAGTATGATTTTTTGCATAGTTCTAATAAGCATATGTCTTCATTTTTACCAGAATATAATTGGACAAATAGGTTGCCCAATCAACCTTCCCTTGGATGTTAAATTTGGGAATAACTTTCATTTTTTCAGGAATGACAAGCCCAGCATTAAGGAAACAGTGTTGTATTCATAGGTGAAATCGTTACCTAAACAGATACTTGTTTCGTAACTGTTCTATGGCTTATCAGTCCCCAGTCTTACATGTAGTAGTCAAGGTCATTTCCTGGGTCTTTAGCAGATTTGGGGGACTTTGAAGAAAGAGTAGTTCACTCATGTGTTAGATGCTCAAGACAGAATTGATGGAGATGAATTTCTTGGGTTTGGGTTCCTAGCTTTAGAATAGAAAAGCAAGTAAGATCAGTTAAAAAATCTTTGGGAAAATAGAAGCTACTGAATATCCAATCCTAGATACCTTAAGAAATCTCAAGACAGAAATTAATTTTCTTGACTTAGTAACGGCTTAATACAAAATGGCTTTAGATTTACTGATGAGCTGGCAAGGCAATTGTATATATGTCAATTAACAAGTCTTGCTGCACCCATGTAAGTGAATTAGGTGAAAACATCATGAAATCAGGTTTTGAGGGAGCTCAGGAATACTTTGGGGGATTACTTATGATTTGAAGGGAAATGGTTAAGGAGGAAAGTTGACCAAAACTTGGAATTAGGCAAAAGCGATTACTGTCTAACTTAGCAGCATTATGCTAGGGGTTATACAGCAATTCCCCAAATTTATCTGATTCTCTAAGAATGGGTACCTTTGATTGATTTGCTATTTTCTGTTGTTTGGAATAATTTATAATTTTCTAATTATAAATATTTAACCTGTAAAAAAAACTGATAAAGATGCAAGTGATTTTTGTTCTATAGCAGTGCAAAAGATTCTAGTCTAACAGTAGTGCAAGTGAATCTTGTCCAACAGAAATACAAATGATTAGAATTTAGTTGAACATATAGCCCAAAAGACTACAGTTTTATTGATATAGAGGTATTATAAATTTTGTATTTAAATTATCAATGTTATTCAAGTGTTCTTTCTTCTAGCCACTATAATGCTTTCTTCTATGGGATTTTCCCTTAGTATGAATATTTCTGTCTCTCAGATGCCACTTTCTGCATTTCTTTTTGAACCATCCTTAAGCCCTTGCTAATTCTCTCATTAACGACTTAGAGAAGTCTGTGAAGTCTATAGCATTTGTCTATGTGTGTATATGTGTTGTATACGTGAGTATGTGTGTACGTGCAGACAAGTTTACAGATGTCATTGCAGAGACGTTAACCCACTTTTAACTCTTATTCGCTTAAAGAATAAGGAGGAATAAAATATTTTAGGATAAGTAAGATAAAAGAAGATCTATACAGCACAATAAACATAATTGTGTGTGCGTGTATATATGTACGTGTGTATATATACGTGAGAGAGAGAATATGGCACCCAACAAAAGCAGTATTGACGTATTTCTGAAGTACATATGGAACTTTTAATAGAAACTATTAATACACTATTGGACTGGTCCTTGAAAGCATTCCTGTTTCAGGTAAGAGGTAAGATGGAGTAGACACTGTCAACCTTTCTCTCTCGCTGAGCGCAACCAAATAAGTCTGGATAGAATGCTTAATATAACTATTTGAGTTCTCTGAAAAGTAATTATCAGTAGGCAGATTGGAGAAAAATACTAGTATTCAAAGTACCACTGAACTGGTAAAGGGGTTATTATTTTTTCCCCTGGAATTTTTCTGGTCTGAACTCAAGACAGCCCCAGACCCAGAAGTGAGCACTGTAGTGCAGAAAGAGTGAGAGGCAGAGGAAAGCCTCTACTTCTGGCCTAAAGAACAGAAAAAGGAGCTCCTAAAGTTCAGGGAGAGTAAGGGATAGGCACCATTTTTTTCCCCCTCTCTTTTTCTCCGCTCTCTTGGGCCTAAGTAATCAAGCAGTCAAGTGAGGGGGTGGTAGTGGCTGCAAAAACCTCTGGGAATGGGAAGCCATAGAAGTCCCAGCTCTTGAGGTCAGGAGACCTTCCTTTCTCGTTGGTAGAGGCACAACTCCAAGAGGGCGGGCCTGGACCCCACTGCTGGTTTTTGTTTTACTTGCTGTCTTTTGTTTTCCTGCCATTGTTGCCCAATTGCAGAAGTGGGCAGTTTATGGCCAGAGGACTAAAAAAGAGATTTCCAGGGAATTAAAAAGTGTGAGGACAGAGCAGAAAGGCAAGAATTCAGATGTGTGGCCCCATAATGTTGTTTCTTAACTTTTTGGTTCACCCTTGACCTGTTAATGCATGGAACTGATCCTAATTAGGATGTTAAAGACTTTGAGAACTGAGTTCATGGATAGATGTCTGCCCAGGTCTCACACTTGACCACTAGGTAGCACACATGTGGGATAGAGCCACACAGCGCTGCGAAGACTTTGAAAACTGAACTGATATTGGGCCACAGCCCACAAAGGTGTTTATGAACTTGAGACTGGAACACAACCTAGTCAAGTGCCTGCTGAAAGAAAAATATTAATATTCACCAGAGGTTTTCAACAAGACTTAGAGAGCCTCCTAAAATAAATGTTCAGAATATCCAGGATACAATCTAAAATTACCCAGAATTCTAGATTCAGCAAAAATATGCTTTAAGAATGAAGGTAAATAAAGACAGATGAAGGATTTAGGGCTGTATAGGTGGTGCAAGGATAGACAAACTGGCCAACCGAACAGAGTAGAAAGTCAAGAAACACACCACACAGACACAGCACCTTACATAGGACAAAGGTACAGTAATGAATTATAAAATCCAGATCAGTTATAGATCTAAACACTAAACAAGAAAGTTGCTAGAATAAAATAGGAAAATATCTTCCTGAGCTTAGAACTGTAAATATTTCTTAAACAGAACAGAAAAATAGCTATCCATAAAAGAAATGCTTGATAAGTTAAATTCCATTAAAATGAAAACTTTTGATTATCAAAAGACACTGATTGTAGTGAAAAGCAAATCACAATGTTGGAGGAAATGTTTGCTGTACTTTGTCTAACAAAGAGCTATTCTCCGAATATTTAAAGAACTCCTACAAATCAAGATGAAATAATGAGACAACCCCATTTAAAAATTGGCAAAATAACTTGAAAAGTCCCTTCACAAAGGAATGCCTCCAGATTACCAATGGGCATCTGAGAAAGGAATCAACCTCATTATTCATCATGGAGCAGCAAATTAAATGCATGTTGAGACAATACTATATACCATCACAATGGCTAAAGTTAAAAGGACTGAAAATTCCAAGTGCTTACAAAGGTGAGAAACTGGGAATTCTCATATGCTTACTGCTGCTGAGAGTCCAAATGGATACAACTGTTTGGCAGTATCTAATAAAACTGAGCATAAGCATATGATATGACCACACAGGCCCATTCTTATGTATATTTCCTCTTCAACATAAATACACACACATGTGCACTACAAGGCTTACAGAGAGTGGTCATAGCAGCTCCATTCATGAAAACCCTAAATTGGACACATGATTTAAAGTAAAGTGTTCTGATTTTTTCAATTTTCTTTTTATATCTTAACTATATCTAACATTGTTTTTTTTTTTTTTTTTTTTGCTGAGGAAGATTGTCCCTGAGCTAACATCTGTGCCAGTCTTCCTCTATTTTATATGTGGGACGCTGCCACAGCATGGCTTGATGAGTGGTGTGTAGGTCTGTGCTTGGGATCCAAACCTGTGAACCCTGGGCTGCCGAAGCATAGCACATGAACCTAACCATTATGCCGTCAAGCCAGCCCCCTGAACTCTGCTTTTTAATATCATATATCAGAGATTATTTTAACTTCTGAATCATATTTTTGTTTTATTATATCAATTGTTTATTCCACATTTTGTCTAATAAGTTGTACTCTACATTTAGATTTTTTTAAAATTGGAAATCAAATATTTTAGTTTTCCTTACCTATTTTTTTCATATTTTTCAAATTGGAATAATTATTTTGGACAATCTATATACAGCTATGGATTTCTGAATTTGAAACTGTACTAGAGTGTGAATAGAGTTAAGTTAATCATGAATATTTACAGAGCATGCCTATTTCTGATTCATTCTTCCAAACATGAAGAAGCTACAAAAAGAGAAAAAATATTTTTATTTTATTCACTAGAGATTAAGTAAAGATGAGGAACCTTAAAATTCTTTTTACTGTCCACTTAATTGATTGTGGTTGGATCATCCAAACAAATGAAGATACTAAGTTCTTTTCCTGGTATTCATAATTTTTATTAGAAATAAAATATAATGTCTGTATTTATTTTTAAGGATTTTAGAAGACTCTGGGTTCATTGATCTTATTATCCTTCTAATAGGATGCCTACATTCGTTTTAGAATAGGAAAATTAAGCACATGAGTCCTAAAAGCAAAATTCTGTCATTGTCATGTAGCCCTTCCGTATATGAAATGGAAGGAGCAAAGTAGATAAAAATGCAAATGAACTTTCTAATTAAAAGAAAATTTCCATGTTAACAGCATCTCCCAAGGTTTCCCTGATTGTAACACATAAATCTTTGAAGCATCTACTAAGTAAAATCAAGTGTTATCTGAATACAAAATAATTATGGATAATTCTCAGTACATTTTTACAATGTAAGTTCAAATTTGGGGACAGCAAACAAGAATTTCTAAAATAGCCCTTTTTGAATAACTGTAAAATAAACAGTTCCTCAATACCTTGCTATTCAAAGTCTGGTCCAGGGACTAACCCATAATAGTAGTGGCATAACCTGGGACCTCATCAGAAAGGCAGAATTTCAGGCTTTTCAGTAGGTCTAGGACCTACTGAATCAGAATCTTCATTTTACCAAGATCACCTGGGTGATTCAGATGCACACAAAAGTTTGAGAACCACCATCTAATAGAAAAACAACAACAAGAGAACGCTCCTTTGCCTTAGTCCAGGAGCTGTTTGCAGTGTTTCCAGTCATCTCTGGGAAGATTTTGAATTGTTTGGAATTTGAGAATTGGCTTAAAGTATGTTTCACAGCATAGTTTAGTGAAGTGTTTAGTGTTGTTTTTCCACCTACTTCTAGATTAGTAAAGCTATGATGTTTTTAACGTCTTTTAAGTTTTAATGAGTTTTAGAGATCTCTTGAAACCAGTTAATATATAATGAATAGGGGCCAGCCCAGGCGCGTAGTGGTTAAGTTCGCACGCTCTGCTTCGGTAGCCCAGGGCTCACAGATTCGGATCCCAGGCGCAGCCTTATGCACCCCTTATCAAGCCGTGCTGTGGCAGGCATCCCACACATAAAGTAGAGGAAGATGGGCACAGACGTTAGCTCAGGGCCAGTCTTCCTCAGCAAAAAGAGGAGGCTTGGCGGTGGATATTAGCTCAGCGCTAATCTTCCTCAACAACAACAAAATATATGTATAATTAATAATCCTTGCTTTATTAAACTACTATTTTAACCCTGCACTTTGCATAACTGTACATTAAACAAAAACTTTCTTTTTTCCACTCCATACATATATAGATAACCAAAAACAAAGGATAATTTTAAGCAGAGATTGATGGAGTCTTTGTCATTCATAGGCGCACAGCCTCCTTTATATGTACACATTTATAGTGAAAGAGCAGAAAATGGGATATAAGTGGGATTAGAAACCAGTTCTAAAATTCCAGAAAGCTTTCACCTTTTTCACTTGCTCTAACAATAAGCTGCTACCATTTGTATGTATTCTGTCATGTATTCTGAAACTCAAGACAGCTGGTTTTAGCAAAACACCTTTAAACTATACCTGTCAGTTTGTCAGTAATCATGTGCTTGTTCCTATGCCCGATGGATACTTGTTAATCCTTATGCTATTCAGTTCTCTGTGGCATTTCTCACTGATTTCTTTCTCCATCTTGTACTACTTTTTCTTCGATTTCTGTTAAATCTGTCTGTCCCACATTTGTGACCTCGATTCAGTTATTCACTTATCTGAGCTTCAGTTACCTCATCTGTAAAATGAGGATAGTAGGGCTTACATTATATTCTCGTGATGATTAGGTGACATAATTATGTAAAATAGAACCATACCTATTATATAGGAAATATTGCAGTAAGCAGTAGATGGTCATCGTCTTTTTTTCCCTCATCATCACCATTATAATCATTGGTAGGTAAGAGGGTTTTTGATCTTCTCATCGTATACTTCACCGTTTAAATCCTTCTGTGATTTTCCATAACATTTAAGATAAATTTTTTCTCCTATATTTTATTTTTCTGTATTAGGTTGATTACTTAACAACAAAAAGTAGTACAAAAAAATTATACCAGCTTATATAACACTCAAACGTAAAATATTTAGTTTAATGTAAGGACTTTTGTTTTCATTTTGTCGAGGTTGTATTGGTTTATAATATTGTGTAATTTCAGGTGTACATTATTATGTCAGTTTCTGTATAGACTGCATCATGCTCACTGTGAATAGTCTAGTTTTTATCTGTCACCATACATATGTGCCCCTTTACCCCTTTTGCCCACTTCCCCACCCCCTCCCCCTTTGGTAACCACTAATCTGTTCTCTTTATCCATGTATTTGTTTATCTTCCACATATAGTGAAATCATACTGTGTCTTTCTCTGTCTGGCTTATTTCACTTCACTTAATAGCCTCCAGGTCCATCTATGTTGTTGCGAATGGGACGATTTTGTCTTTTTTATGGCTGAGTAGTATTCATTGTATATATACATACCACATTTTCTTTGTCCATTCATCATTTGATGGGCACTTGGGTTGCTTCTACATCTTGGCTATTGTGAATAATGCTGCAATGAACATAGTGGTGTGTAGATCTCTTTGTATTGTTGATTCTGTCTTCTTTGGATAAATACCCAGTAGTGGGATAGCTGGATCATATGGTAGTTCTATTTTTAATTTTTTGAGAAATCTCTCTACCATTTTCTGTAGTGACTGCACCAGTGTGCATTCCCACCAGCCGTGTATGAGGGTTCCCTTTTCTCCACAGCCTCTCAAACACTTATTTCTTGTCTTCTTAATTATAGTCATTCTGATGGGTATGAGGTGATATCTCATTGTAGTTTTCATTTGGATTTCCCTAATAGTCACATTGAACATCTTGTCATGTGCCTTTCGGCCATCTGTATGTCTTCTTTGGAAAAATGTTCGTATCCTCTGCCCATTTTTTGATCAGGTTGTTAGTCTTTTTGTTGTTGAGTTGTATAAGTTCTTCATTTATTTTGGAAATTAACCCTTGTCAGATATATGATTTGTATGTATTTTCTCCCAGTTTGTGTGTTGTCCTTTCATTTTGTTCATGATTTCCTTTGCCTTGCAGAAGCTTTTTAGTCTGATGTAATCCCATTTGTTTATTTGTTGTTGTTGTTTCCCTTGCCTGTGTAGACATGGTATTTTAAAAGATGCTGCTAAGATGGATGTCAAAGAGGGTTCTGCCTATATTTTCTTCTAGGAGTTTTATGATTTCAGGTTTTACATTCAAGTCTTTAATTCGTTTTGAGTTAATTTTTGTGTATGGTATAAGACCAGACATCCATTTATGATAAAAGTTCTCAATAAAATGGGTATAGAAGGAAAGTACCGCAACATAATAAAGATTATATATGACAGACCACAGCCAACATCATACTTAATGGTGAAAAACTGGAGCCATCTCTCTGAGAACAGCAACAGGACAAGGATGCCCACACTCACCTCTCCTATTCAACATAGTACTGGAGGTTTTGACCAGAGCAATAAGGCAAAAAAAAGAAATAAAAGGTCTTCAAATTGGAAAGGAAGAAGTAAAACTCGTGTAGTTTGCAGATGACATGCTTCCTTATACAGAAAACCCTAAAGAATCCACCAGAAAGCTATTAGAAATAATCAACATCTATAGCAAAGTTGCAGGGTACAAAATCAACTTACAAAAATCAGTTGCATGTCTATACAGTAATAATGAACTAGCAGAAAGAGAAGTCAAGAATATAATCCCACTTATAATCATAACAAAGAGGATAAAATATCTAGAAATACATTCAACCAAGGAGGTGAAAGACGTATACACTGAAAACTGTAAGACATTACTGAAAGAAATCAAAGAAGACATAAAGAAATGGAAAGATATTCCATGCTCATGGATTGGAAGAATAAACCTAGTTAAAATGTCCATATTATCTAAAGCAATTTACAGATTCAATGCATTCCCAATCAGAATCCCAGTGACATTCTTCATGGAAATAGAACACAATGAATCCTAAAATTTGTATGGAATGACAAAAGACTCCAAATAGCCAAAGCAATCCTGAGAAAAAAGAACAAAGTTGGAGGCATCACAATCCCTGACTTCAAAATGTACTACGAAGCTATAGTAATCAAAACAGCATTGTACTGGCACAAAAACAGACACGCAAATCAATGGAACAGAATTGAAAACTCAGAAACAAAACCACACAGCTGTGGACAGCTAAAGGAGCTGAGAACATACATTGGAGAAAGGAAAGTCTCTTTGATAAATGGTGTTGGGAAAACTGGACAGCCACATGCAAAAGAATGAAAGTAGACCATTATCGACACCATACACAAAAATTAACTCAAAATGGATTAAAAACTAGTTTAGTTTAAACAATTTTGTTTAATTCATTTTTTTTAGCTTCTTAAGGTGAGAGTTTAGATCATTGACTTTAGAACTTTCTTCTTTTCTTATAAGTGCCTCTAAAGCTAGAAATTACCCTCAGTGCACTGCCTTAGCTGCATTCCACAAATTTTGATGTGTTTTATTTTCATTTACATTGACCCCAAAATACTTTCTCATTTCCCTTTTGATTTATTCTTTGACTCATAAGTCATTCAGAAGTGTCTTATTTAATTCTCAAATACTTGGGGATTTTCTAGGTGTCTTCCTTTTATTAATTTCTCATTGAATTTTCTCTCTGGTCAGAGAAAAACTCTGTATGATTTTAATCCTTTTAAATTTTTTGTTTTTTGTTTATTTTGTCCAGCGTGTGATTTCTTTTGCTGAAAATCCATATCTGCATTTTGCTGTTGTTCTTGTTCTTCAAAATGTTGATTGGATACTTGGTTGATAGTGTTGTTCAATGTTCTACGTCCTTATTGAGTTTCTATTTTTTCTGTCAATTACTGAGAATTTTTAAATTTCCAACTATGTTTGGTGATTTGTTTGTTTCTTGTTTCAATACTTCAGATCTTCTTGTTCTTTGAAGTTGGGCTATTGTGTACTATACCTCGACATTGACCAATATTCCCTTTTATTTTTATGACATATCCTCTTTGTCTTTATTATCTCTACTTCTTGCCATACCAAACTACTTGCAATTCCCCAAACATCTATTTTCTCTTGTTTCTTTGTCCCTGTTGGGCATTTTTACATTCTGCCTTTTTTCTTTCAAATGACCTTTCCTGCCTTGCCCTTGCTAACTCTTGCTTAGCCTTTGTCTCAGTGCAAATATAACCTCTTCTCATACCTAACTACTTTAAGTTACTCTTCTCTTAGAACTGGTACATTCTGCAGCCAATCATACTTTGTTGTGATTACTGTTTAACTTATTTTTCTCCTATTAGCCTTAAAACTCTGTTACTGTAGAAAGTATCTTTTATTTCTATATCCTCAGAACTTAGTTGATATAATTCAATGAATAGTTTTTAAATTAAGAGATAACTAATGTATGTTTCCTGAGGGAGAAATGTACAGATAGTATATGCTTTCTTATTATACTCTTTTGGAAAATGTTAACATGTGATGTAGGTAGTTTATTAGCACAATAAAGGATTTTCCCTTCATATTTATAAATAGTCACATGGGCTTCTTGTAAAACAAAACAGATTTTTTCCTTCTCCAAAAATGAAATTTTATAGTAAAGAGTTTTATTAGTTAAGATTGTTTATAAGGAACAGAAACTATCTTTGACTAACAAGCAGATTATTAAATGTATTATTAGTATAACATGCTGCTGCTAATAACCTGAGACGGAAGAATAAATAATCAGGCTTGCAATAGGCAGAAAGCTGTCAGTTCGAGCAGTTTTCAGTTACATGAATTGCTTTACATTTTCACGTGGGCATGACTGCTGGTCTGAATGAAGTCTCATGGTTTTTTCAATCCATCCTATATTACTCATTCAAGGTCTAGAAATCTTGGGTGAATGAATCTCATTGGCAAATTTGGGTTACGTGTCTATCCCACTATTTTTCCAGAAGGATGGGAGAAAAATATCTCCCCCTGAAAGGGTTTTTTGGGTTCTGTGCTGGAAGATATGAAACTTGGATGCACTACCCCAATAAGAAAACAAATATTTGAAGAAATTACTTCATTAATTCCTGGTTGGGATGGGAGATGTTTACTGTTGACCAAAAAAAAAAAAAAAAAATTACATTAGCCTTGGTAACCTTGATAAAAGTCAGTCAGTATCCAGGGAGTGAGAATATCTTTCTGACATTGATATTTGCTTACATTAGGAAAATATTACAGATTTGGCTGAGGAAATAATGCAGCTGTTATTAAAGTGAGAAAGGAGGCTTCACCTCTTATGTTTTGAAAACATACAATCGATTAACCTGGTGAATGGTAAATTATATATACTATTTTTCATCAATGCCAGTCTTACGTGAATGTTCTTATCTGGGTCTCTGTGTGACAGGTATTTGCTTTCTCAGTGGCAGTAAAATAGGTATTAAGAACACAGATCCTAAATCAGACTGTGCAAATTCCCCATTTTCAAGTATTATGATTGGGAGAATGTTTTTTTTTAAGTCTCAGTCCTCCAATTTCTTCATCTGTAAAACTGGAGATGATAGTAGTGCCTACCCTTATTAGTTTCTCTTGCCAAGTAACAATTTACCACAGTTATCAGCTTAAAACAATACCCACTTATTTCACAGTTTCAGTGGGACAGAAATCTCGCCATAGTTAGCTGAGTCCTCTGCTCAGGGTTTTACCAGGCTGCAGTTACAGTATCAGGCTCTCATCTGTGGCACAAGGACTTCTAAGCTCACTGGTTGTTGGCAGAATTCACTTCCTTGCAGTTGTGGCACTGAGGTCCCCTTTTTCTTGCTGCTGTCAGTCAAGGACTGTTCTCAGTCCCTAGGAGCTGGCTGCCATTGCCCGCCACCTGACTCTCCCCACATCATGGCACTGTGCTTCTCCAAAGCCAGCTGCAGAACCTCTTCTGGTTAAAAATCTCTTTCTTCAGTCTACTAAAGTGGAGTCTGATCTAATGTAACAATCATGGGAGCACCTATTCCATCACCTTTGCCGTATAATGTAATCTAATCAAGGCAGTGACTTCGCCACCATTTTTGCAGATTTAGGGGAAGGTGTATACAGAGTGTGTACAGCAGGGAATGGGGATCGGGGAGGCTCTTAGAATTCTGTCTACCACACTATCTTATGACGGTTTCGCATTAAAAAGATAATACATGTCAAACAAAATGTATAGTAAGCGCTTAGTTAGTGTTAGCTATAATTAATATTATTTAAATGCAAAATTCTTTATTGTCACTAAAGTAGTCATCTGAAACTGAAATGGACGTCAAATGTGAAGAAGTTTTAAAGTAATTTCTAGCTGAATTATAGACTAAATATATATTTTATTAATAGGATGTCAACTCAGATTTAAATATTGAAATTGATTCCATACCATTCTGATTCTTATTATGTGATATACTCTTTCTCTTTGAAACTTTCTCTTTTTTCTCCCTTAAGAATTTTTTATTTTCTATTGGATATTCTTTAATATTAGTCTGATGTTTCTAGGTGTGAAATTTTTAGTCATTCTTCCTTTTTTTATTCAAGAAAATGTATGTATATTATATCTTTAAATACTTCTTCCAGTCCATTTTTCTTTGCCATTCTGAGATTCCTATTATTTATCTGATCACATTTCTGTTTCTATCTTCCATATCTTGCTTTTTCTCTTAAATTTTCTATTTCTTTTGTCTCTCCTCCTCCCTCCTCAATCTGGTCTTCCATTATGCTAATCTGTTCTATTTATAAATCCGTCCATTCTACTTTGTACTTCATCTTTTTTATTTTGAAATGTTTTCTGATTCTCCTTTCATTGCTCGTATTTTCTCTTAATTTTTTTAATATACTTATGTGGATATTTTAAAATTCTTTTCAGATTATCTATTTCTTCTTGATTCAGCTTTGGGAGGTTGTAAGAGTTTCGGAATTTATCTATTTCTTCTAGATTGTCCATTTTGTTGGCATATAGCTTTTTGTAGTATTCTCTTTATAATCCTTTGTATTTCTGTGGTATCTGTTGTATTTCCCTCTCTTTCATTTCTAATTTTATTTATCTGAGCTTTATCTCTTTTTTTCTTTGTAAGTCTGGGTAGAGACTTGTCAGTTTTGTTTAGCTTCTCAAAGAACCAGTTCTTTGTTTCATTGATCCTCTCTACTGCCTTTTTTGTTTCAATTGCATCTATTTGGACTCTGATTTTTATTATTTCTCTCCTTCTGCTGACTTTGAGCTTCATTTGTTCTTTTTCTAATTCAGTTAGGTGTAGTTTGAGATTGTTTATTTGGGATTTTTCTTGTTTGTTAAGATGAGCCTGTATTGCGATGGATTTCCCTCTTAATACCTCTTTTGCTGCATCCCATATGAGTTGGTATGGAATGTTTTCATTTTCATTTGTCTCCAGATATTTTTTGATTTCTCCTTTAATTTCTTCAGCGATCCATTGATTGTTCACTAGCATGTTGTTTAGTCTCCACATCTTTGTCCCTTTCTCAGCTTTTTTCTTGTAATTAATTACTAGCTTCATAGCATTGTGATTGGAAAAGATACTTGTTATTATTTCAATCTTCTTAAATTTATTGAGGATTGCCTTGTTTCCCAACATATGGTCTATCCTTGAGAATATTCCATGTGAACTTGAGAAGAATGTGTATTCTGCTGTTTTTAGGTTGATTGTTCTATATATATCGATTAAGTCCAAATGTTCTAGCTTTTCATTTAATTCCACAGTTTTCTTGTTAACTTTCTGTCTGGATGATCTGTCCATTGATGCGAGTGCAGTGTTGAGGTCCCCTACTATTATTGTGTTGTTATTAATATCTCCTTTTAGGGCTGTTAATAGTTGCTTTATGTCCTTTAATGCTACCGTGTTGGGTGCATATATTTATGTGTTATGTCTTCTTTGTGGAGTGTCCCTTTGATCGTTGCATACTGCCCCTCTTTGTCTCTCTTTACCTGTCTTACCTTAAAGTCTACTTTGTCTGCTATAAATATTGCAACACCTGCTTTATTTTGTTTGCCATTAGCTTGGAGTATCATCTTCCATCACTTCACTCAGCCTGTGTTTGTCATTGGAACTGAGATGTGTTTCCTGGAAGCAGCATATTGTTGGGTCTTGTTCTTTAATCCATCTGGCTGCTCTGTGTCTTTTTATTGGAGAATACAATCTATTTACATTTAGGGTGATTATTGTTATATGAGGGCTTAATGCTGCCATTTTATCACTTGTTTCCTGGTTCTCCTGCATTTCCTTTGTTTCTTGTCCCATGTATTTCAGTCTACCAATTGAGTTATCTAGGTTTTTATGTTGAATTTCTCAGTGTTCTCCGTCTTTATTATTTGTGTCTCTGTTCTGCTTTTTTGTTTAGTGGTTACCATGAGGTTTGTATGCAAAATCTCGTAGATAAGATAGTTCATTTTCTGATGGCCTCTTATTTCTTTAGACTAAACTGATTCAGTCCCCTGCCTCTTCCCCTCCTATGTTGTTTTTGTCATGTCTTTTTCCATCTCATGCTCTGAATTTGTGGTTAAAAATGACAGTATTATCTTTGTTTGTGGTGTTTCTCTTCCCTTTATCTTTAATATTATACTTGGATATTTGCTAACCTGTTCTGATGTACATCTACAATTTTCTGATTTTGTCTACCTATTTATCTCCTTACTCTGGGCTTTGTAACCCCTTTCTCCCTTTTTTTTTTTTCAAGTATGAGGGCCTTGAGGATTTCTTGTTTGTGTGTGTGTGGGCAGTTCTCATGGCTGCGAACTCCGTTAGATTTTGTTTATCCAGAAGAGTTTTTATTTCTCCATCATATCTGAAGGATATTTTCACTGGAAAGAATATTCTTGGCTAAAAATTTTTGTCCGTCAAAGATTTGAATATGTCATTCCAGTCTCTCCTAGCCTGTAAGGTTTCTGCAAAGAAATCCACTGAAAGCCTGATAGTGGTTCCTTTGCAGGTTATTTTCTTCTGCCTTGCTACCGTTAGTATTTTTTCTTTGTCATTAACGTTTGCCAATTTCACTGCTATATGCATTGCAGTACGTCTTTTTACATTGACATGTTTAGGAGATCTGATAGCCTCCTTCACGTGGATTTCCATCTTCTTCCCCAGGTTTGTGAAGTTCTTTGCTATTATTTCTTTGAACAAAATTTATGCTCCATTCTCCTTCTCATTTCCCTCTGAAATACCTATAATTCTTATGTCGCATTTCCTAATTGAGTCAGCTATTTCTTGGAGACTTTCTTCCTTTCTTTTTAGTCTTAGTTGTGTCTCCTTCTCTATCTGGAGTATTTCAATATGTCTGTCCTCAATTAATGCTGAGTCGATTCTTGATGATATCCACTTGAGTGTTCAGGGAATCCATATTTTGTTTTATCTCTTCCATTGTGTCTTTCATCTCCAATATTTCCGATTGGTTCTTCTTTATAGTTTCAATCTCTCCTGTGAAGTAGCTCCTGAACTCATTGAATTGTTTCTCTACATTCTCGCTTCACTTGTTGACTGTTTTGATGATAGCTATTTTTAATTCTCCATCATTTAGATTTTATATTTCTGTGTCTTTAGGATTGATTCCTGGACACTTGTCATTTTCCTTCTGATCTGGAGATTTAATATAATTTTTAATACTGCGAAAGGGCGTGGCTCTGTTCTTGCGCAGTGTGGTATTATTTGGTCGCAGTTACCACCTCTCGCCACTGGATGGGGTTCAAGAGCTGTGTATTCTGAGTGCCTGCATCCCACCAGGATTCCAGGCTCTGGAGCCAGTGCTGGGTGGGTGGGTGGTGGGGCACTTTCTTTTGCATGCACTCAAGGTTTTCTCACTCTGCCTTCACTATCTGCTCTCCTGGGGTCTTGGCTTGATGAAGTCACTCCCATGATAGCTAGTCACCTCAGTGGGGCTTCCTCCTAGGCTGCGAGGAACCTCAGGGATCTTTGATGTTCCCCTGAAGGGACACCCCACTTCCTTCCCTCTCAGAGGTGCGTGGAATCCCCAGATCACAATCTTTTGGAGAGGGAGCAAAGCTTTCTCTCCCCATTCCACCTCCCCTGAAGGGGGCTCCAGCCTCTCCACCTTCCAGCATATGGCTGCATAGGTCTCTCAGATGTCTTTTGTGTTATGTGGATGTCCTTTGTTGGAATATGAATGTCTTTTTCATTGTCTTGTGGAGAGCAGAGTTCACCAGAGAGCTCACTCTGCCATGATACTGACATCACCTGATAATTTGAAATTCTTGAGCAAATTCTCAGCTCTAGGGATATTGGCTACTGTGAAAAGTACTGCCTATGTGGGAAAGCCACATCCCAGTCTGCGTTGGCCACAATGACTCAGGTGTTAGAAGGGATGTTGAAAGTCAGTCTTTAAGATGGAAATCTCCAAGGCACAAGAAAACTGTTATTTCCAAATTTATACCTCAACCCAAGCCTCTTTTATAAACATTAGACTTGCCTATTCAGTTACCTTCTTGATATGCCCACTTAAATGTATAATAGGCATTTCAAAACCTATTATGTCCAAAAATACAGTCCACGATCTTTTCTCAAAAACTTGCTTTATTCCATTGTATTATAAGCATATTGAAGACATTCAGTGCAGGTTTCCACATATTAACAGGGCTGTTGACAAACTCGGATACTTCCAGAAAAGATAAACTGTGGATGGGAAGTATATCATGAAGAAGGTTTAATGAGTTGGAACTTTTATAGGGAATAGAATTCTACCTATTTCTATGGAACTCTAGAAAGTGGAATTAAAATCACTCAGTAGGTGTTATAGACAAATGTAGTGCAATTTAAAGCAAAGTTTCTAATGAAGAGAGTTGCCCAAAAGAATGGTTTGGTAGGCTTAATAGTGGGCATTCTACTTCCAAAATTGAGTATAGGCTTTATTAGAATCTAAATATTGTAGAGAAGATACATGTGGCTTTCTGACTATCTCTAGTACTTCATGAATCTATAATTTTATAATTACACTATAAGATATTACATTTTAAATAGATGGAAACATTTTTATACCATTAGTTATTAGAATGCTTGTAATAATTGATATGTGTTTGATTTATGAAAAGTTTCTCCTTAGAGATTTTGTAGCTACTGTCACTTGCATAGTTTGTTTTAGATAGGCAGTAGATTTTCTGGAAAGGTCAGAACTGATGAAATACATATAGTTTAGATGCAATTTGAGTATGTAAAAGTAAACCATTTCAAGTTCTTTTGGCAACTAGGGTATTGAATATTATAAATATATATATCAAAGCGTATGATATATTATACATATAATATGTCTACATAAAACATATATTATAAATTAGTGTATCTATGTACATCTATCTATCTAGTATCTTTAGACTTGGAGTAAAAGCAACAATAAATGGAAAAATATTTAAACTGATTTTATTGTATAGTAAAGATCTTGACTGAAATAGTATTAGTATATGTATTACATTTTCATTAAAATAGTTTCTCTTTTTAGTAATGTGTATTTTATTACAAATTGTTTTATCAAATATGTTTTTGTTTCTTACCTATCTCCTGTCCCTTTCCTCAATAATTCCATTAAATTTTTAAATTTTCCTTTTTACTAATTCTTTTATTATTCTATAAAACATTTTAATATGAATTACGTGACAAACAAGCAGTCCTTGTGGTATAAAGACTGTATGTGGGTAAAGATTGTGATAATTACTGAGGTAAAAGGCAAATTATGGCTTCTTATTCTAAAAGCATTATTGCTGCCAAAATCCACTGGTTCTATGATGTTTTTTAATGTTTATGAAGATGTTTGAGGAATAAAAATCTTTGTGGAGGATTTTATTTTACTTATTTTTATTAGTATTATACCCAATTTTTGTCTTTTACTTCCTGTTGCTGAGTTATATGTATTATAAAAGCTTAATTCTTCTAGCATCATGAATCTTATACTTACTAATGGAAGTGTAGAAATCAAGAAAATGATCATTTTTTTCTGTCAGATACATAATACACCTACCAGAATAGGAAATTTTAAGTAGGTGACTATTTGTATAGATAATTAGACTTTAATTTGGCCGTTGAGAGCCTCTGCCATTTTAATATATTATTTGATCAATTTATGCATTTAAGAAAGCTATTTCAATTGAATGTAAATCATTCTAATTTTAAACAGATTTTCTTCATTGTCTTTGATAGAGCATTTTATTTTTTAGATTGCCAACCACTTTAGCAGTTACCCTTAAAAATTCTAATTTTGGCTGTGAGACGCATTGCAGTGTTATATGATAAATATGCCAATAATCTAGTAATTAAACAGAAAAATATATTTTTATTTCTTTTGAAATGGTAGGGATCATGCTACTGAGTTGATTTGCATCAGTTTCTAAGTGAGATTTTATTTTGGTAACACTTTTTCTTTATGACTTGTAATGCCATGCAACTGAATCTTGACAATAGAAAAAAATTGCTACTATAACTGCAATGCTAATAACTTGAAAAACAGAAATAATGCAGTGAGCTTAAGGACTTTGTATTCTCTTACAATAGTGCTGCTCATCACCACTTATACATCACCGTTTAAATTAAATTAAATTAGATGGAATCTAAATTACCTGTTTCTGAGTAAATGGGATTTGGTAATTCACCATTAAGTCAATCTGCAAACTGATGTCATAATTTAGATTTTTTTTTTTATGAGAATGATGCTAGGAATCATTCTTCAATTTGCAAATCTAATTCCCATAGTTGACTAGGTGATATCCTCTTACTAATAGTGGTTAAGTTATACAGAACAAAACAGAGAAAGAATAGCATCGGAATGCTGATGTCTGTAAATTTTTATTAGAAGTGTGTTAGTATTTTGAACATGGAAGATGAGTCATTTCAATGTGAAATAAGCTGGTAAGCTACTGGATAAGTAGGTATTAAAATAAAGAGGAAGTTTTATCTTATGCATATGCTTTGAAAACTGAGGGTTATAATAAACATGTACTGATAAAGATGTCCTTGTGTAATTTTTTCCCAATTTATCCAAAAGGGCACATTATTATTATTATTAGTTGTTGTTACCTTCAAAATTGTTATAAGCTTGAGGAGTTTATCATATATATTTTCAAATGTACCTTTTTTTACGCCTCAATTTTTTTGTTGCTAAACCTAAGTAGGCATAAGTTCAAGAAGTAGTATTGGAAATTGTTAATCAGTTTTATCAGTTACTTAACTAACATATTAATTGTACTAATCAGAAAATATAAATGTGAGGAATGTATAAAATAATACTTAAGAAGCATATTCTTACAGAGAGAAATGGGAAGTTTTATGACAACTACAAAATAAGATTGGTTGTGATAAGTACAAATGTTCTAGAGATTCAAAGGAGGAAGATATATCAAGTTTACACTGTTATTTCAGAGTTGAGTAGTAAAAACAGAGACCATATTGCTCACAAAGCTGAAAGTATTTACTATCTGACCCTTTACAGAAGAAGGTTGCTGATTCCTTATTTAAAATATTACTACTAATGCTATCCTTTATATGCAATGAAATTGTTTGAATTGGATAAGATGGCTTAGGTGTAAAATACAGTTTTCTCAGAAAAATTTCTGAGAGAAAATAATTGGAATACATATATCTGAGAAAAGACAATTCCAGATATATAAAAAATAACTCTTACCAGTCAATAATAAGACTAGCATCCCAATTTTTAAAACATGGCAAAAGAACAAGATGACAGAATAGGGGGCTCCTGACTTCCCTTCTTCCTTGGTTGCATGAAATGTACAGCTGTACATGCGTCAGTTCTCTCTGAGAGAAATCCAGAAAGCAATTGACTTCTACACACCAGCCAGCTGAGAAAATGTCTACACCAAATGGGTGGGAAAAGCTGAGACACCTTTGCAACACAAACCCCACCCCCAGCACAGAGCCTTACAATTGGAAGGACCCCCAACTCCCAACCTCTCACTGAAGAACAAAGCATTTGGACCAAACATCTAGTGCCCCAAATTTTATGGCTGCTGTCCAAGGGACTGGCTCCCAAATCACCTATCTTGGGGAGCCAATCTGGCTCAATATTCACCACTTCCCTGAGATCTCAGAAAACAAAGAGGTGGTTTTTAAAAGGGTGACTGGATACTTTTCTGGCTACCCTGCAGAGATCCTTCTCTGGCTACCTGACTTTGGCTTCTAGGCACAGCTGCAGAGGGAGCAGGCAAAAATGCCCAGTTCCAAGTTTCTTTCTGGAAGGAGTTTGGCTGAATACTTTCCCAACTGCTGCCTGAGGGTCAAGCTTCTAATCACCCTGCATCTGAGAGCAGACTGGGCTCCTTTTGGAGCCTGAACCAGCTTGTGGGCACTTTCCCTGCCTTCTCCCAACTCACTTCAACAGTAAAACCAAGTCTCCAGCAAGGCTCCCAATTTATCCCTGGAAGGGGTTTGACCGAATTCTTTCCCAGCTGCTGCCTGAAAGTTTGGCTTCTAATTAGCCTACATTTGGGAGTTGATGGGGTTCACAATAACTAGTCTTCCAAGAGCCCAAATAGGCTTGTGGGAACTTCCTGTAGCTTCTTCTCCCAGCTAGTCCAAGCAATAAAACCAAGTCTCCAGCTTCTCTCTGAAAGGAGTTTGTGTACACATCTAGCACCCCAACTTCACCAAATACTACCACCCAAAAGACTGGCTCCTAAATCACCTAGTTCTGGAAGGTGATGGGGCTGAGCATTTATAACTCATCCAAGACCACAGAGAATGAAATGGTGGTTTTTCATGAGCACACAAGCACTCTTAGCTGCTGTCCCCCTGACTCAGCCCAGAGGTAGGCAAAAACACTCAGCTCTCAATTTCTCCCCCACAGGCGCTAGACTGCATACCTTTCCCAGCTTCTGCCCAAAGGTTGGGCTTCTAATTATCTTGTATCTGGGAAGTGACAGCACAGAAAATTAATAGTCCTTTGGGAACCTAGATAGGTGTGTAGGCATTTCTCCTGGCTTTAGGACACTGATGGGACTTGGCACACCATAATCTCCTGGGAGTTGCTAAGAACAAAGACAGTGGTTTGGACAAGCACAAAGGTTTGAGAGGCACTCAGAATCGTGGGCTGGGCTGATTGGTGAGGTTTATCTCATACACGAAGCTGGTCTGTCAAGACTGGGAGAAGTGACTGTTTTATCTAACACATAGAAACCAACACAGAGAGTGAAGGAAAAGGAAAAAACAGAATATATATTCCAAATAAAAGGACAAGATAAATTTCTAGAAACTGATCCTAATGAAATGGAGATAGGTGATTTACCCAACAGAGAATTCAAAATTATTGTTGTAAAGACCCTCACCAAGGTCAGGAGAGTAATGCAAGAACAAACTGAGAATTTTAACAGAGAAAAGAAAATATAAAAAAGTACCAAACAAATCATAGAGCTGAAGAATATAATAATTGAACAGAAAATTTTAATAGGTTCCACAGCAGACTAGATCAAGTGGAAGAAAGGCTGAGTGAACTTGATGACAGGTGATCAGAAATAATCTAATCAGAGGAGGGAAAAAGAATGAAAAAGAGTAAAGATAGCTTAAGGTACTTATGGAAAGCTGTCAAGCAGAGCAATATATGCATTATGGAAGTCCCAGAAGGAGAAGAGAGAGAGAAAGTGGCAGGAAGCTTATACAAAGAAATAATGGCTGAAAACTTCCCAAACCTGGGAGGGAAAAGTAGACATCCAGATTTAGGAAGCCCACATAACACTAAATAAGATGAAACCAAAGAGATATACATCAAGGCAAATTATAATCAAATTGTCAACACTTAAGACAAAGAGAGCATCTTGAGAGCAACAAGAGACAAGTGACTTGTTATATACAAGGGAACTTCCATAAGACTATCAGCAGAATTTTCAGAAGAAAGCTTTCAGGACAGAAGGGAGTGAAATGATACATTCAAAGTACTGAAAGAAAAAAAACACTGTTGACTAAAAATATTTTACCTGCCAAAACTGTCCTTCAGAAATGGGGAGATAAATATATTCTCAAATGAACAAAAGCTGAAGGAGTTCATCACCACTAGACTGACCCTACAAGAAAAGCTAAAGAAAGTTCTTTAGGCTGAAATAAAAGGACACTAATTAGTAACATGAAAACTTATGAAAGTATAAAACTTACTAGTAAAGGTAAATATATAATCAAATTCGGAATACTCTAATATTGTAATGGTGGTATGTAAATCACATATAACTCTAATATAAAGGTTAAACTACAAAACTGTCAAAATAATTACAGCTACAATAATTTGTTAATGAATACACAATACAAAAGATGTGAACTGTGACATTAGAAACATAAAATATGGGAGGGAGAGTAAAAGTGGAGAGCTTTTGTATAAATTAAGTCATAAGATATTTGATGTAAGCTTTATGGAAAGTACAAAGCAAAATCCTATAGTGGGTACAGAAACATAAAGAGAAAGGAATCAAGGCAGAAAAATCAACAAATTGCAGAGGAAGAGAGCAAGAGAGGAAGAAACGAACAAAGGATCTACTAAGCACCCAGAAAGCAATTAACAAAATGGTAATAGTAAGCCCTTACCTATCATTAGTTACTTTAAATATAAATGGACTAAATTCTCCAATCAAAAGAAATAAAGTGTCTGAATTGATAAAAAAGCAAGATCCAACTATATGCTCCCTGCAATGGACTCATTTCAGCTTTGATGACACACACAGGCTGAAAATGAAGGGATGGAAAAATATATTCCATGTAAATGGATATTGAAAGAAAGTTGGGATAGCTATACTTAGATAAAGTACACATTAAGCAAAAAATGGTAACAAGAGACAAAAAGGTCATTATATAATGATAAAGGGGTCAATCAAACAAGATGATAGAGCATTTGTAAATATATGTGCACCCAACATCAGAACACCTAAACATATAAAGCAAACATTAATTCATCTCAAGAGAGAAATAGACAACAAGGCAGTAATAGTAGGGGATACTGCACTTTCAAAAATTGACATATCATCCAGACATTAAATCAATATGAAACATTGAACTTGACTGGCACTTTAGACTAAATGGACCTAACAGACATGTACAGAACATTCCATCCAATGGTAGCAGAATATACATTCTTTTCAAGAATAGACACATTAACTGACAAAACAAGTCTTAACAAATTTAAGAGGAAAAGCTACCTTGTCCTGAATTTTTCTTTCTCAGGGGATTTATGATTACTGATTCAATCTCCTTATTTGTTATTAGCCTCTTCAGATTTTCTACTAATTCTTTATTCAGTCTTGGTGGTTGTACGTTTCTAGGAATTTATCAATTTCTTTTAGGTAATCCACTTTCCTGGCATGAAATTGTTCATAGCAGTCTCTTATGATCCTTTATTATTCTTTGGTATCAGTTGTAATGTCTCCTCTTTTATTTATGATTTTATTTATTTGAGAATTCCCTCTTTTTATCTTAGTCTAGCTAAAGGTTGTCAATTTTGTTTATCTTCTCAAAAACCAACTCACAGTTCTGTTGAATTTTTCTATTACTTTTCTGGTCTTTATTTCATTTATTTTTGCTTTGATCTTTATTTCCTTCCTGCTCCTAACATTTGGGTTTTCTATTTTCTTTTTCTAGTTCCTTGAGATGTAAAGTGAGGTTGTTCATTTGAGATCTTTTTTTTCTTAACGTAAGAATTTATTGCTAGAAACTTCCCTCTTAGAAAATGTTTTTGCGGCATCTCATAAGTTTTAGTATGTTATGTTTCCGTTCTCATTTGTCTCAAGACTTTTGTTACTTCTCTTTTAAGTTTTTCTTTGTCATGTTGCTTGTTCAGGGGTGTGTTGTTTATTTCCCACATTGTTGTGAATTTTCCAATTTTCTTCCATTATTTATTTCTCGTTTCATACCATTGTGTTCTGAAAAGATGCTTAATATTAGTTCAGCAATGGTGAATTCTACCAAATGTTTAAAGAATGAATGCCAATCTCTCAAACTCCTCCAACAATTTGAAGAGGAGGGAACACTCCAGAATCATTTTACAAGGTCAGAATTACCCTTATCCTAAAGCCAGCTAAGGACACTGTATGAAAAGAAAATTACAGACCAACATCCTTGATGAACATAGATGCAAAATTCTTCAAAAAATACTAGTGAACTGAACTCAGCAGCACATTGAAAGGATCATATACCATGATCAAGTGGGATTTATCCCTGGGATGCAAGATGATTCAACACATGCAAATCAATAAATGTGATATACCACAGTAACAGAATTAAGGATAAAAGTCATATGATCACCTCAATAGTTGCAGGACAGGAATTTGACAAAATTTAACATCCTTTCATGATGAAAATTCTCAAGAAATTAGGTATAGAAGGAATGTACCTCAACATAATAAAGACCATATATGATAAGCCCACAGCTAACATATTCAATGGTGAAAAGCTGAGAGCTTTTCCTCTAATATCACAAAGAAGATAAGGATGCCCACTTTTGCCACATCTATTCAACATAGTACTTGAAGTCATAACCAGAGCAAGTAGGCAAGAAAAAGATATAAAAGGTATTCAAGTTTGAAAGGAAAAAGTAAAATGATCTCTGTTAGCATAAGATATGATCTTATATATAGAAATTCCTAAAAATTCCACACACGAAAATGTTAGAACTAAGAAATGAATTAAGTGTAGTTGCAGAATACAAAATCAAGATACACAAATCAGTTGAAGTTCTATACACTCTCAACGAACTATCAAAAGGAACTATGAAAAAAAGAAATTAAGAAAAAAATCCCATTCACAATAGTATAAAAAAGAATAAAACAATTAGGAATAAATTTAAACAAGTAGGCAAAAGATCTGTAAACTGAAAATTATTAAACATTGATGAAAGAAATTGAAGAAGACAGAAAGAAGTGGAAAGATATCCTGTGTTTATGGAATGGAAGAATTAATATTATTAAAATGTCCATACTACCC
Organism: Equus asinus; assembly: GCF_041296235.1. Lineage (NCBI taxonomy): Eukaryota > Metazoa > Chordata > Mammalia > Perissodactyla > Equidae > Equus > Equus asinus. Next base: position 16,633,791 of record NC_091791.1, on the reverse strand, counting down.
AAAGCAATCGACAGATTTAATGCCATCCCTTTCAAAAATCCCAATGGCATTTTTCACAGAAATACAGAAAGCAATGCTAAAATTCATATGGATTCACAAAGATCCTGAATAGGTAAAGCAACTTGATCAACAGGAGCAAAGCTGTAAACATTAAACTTCCTGACTTCAAGCTATATTACAAAGCTACAGTAACCAAAACAGTATGGTATTGGCATAATAACAGACAAATAGATCAATGGAAAAGAATAGAGAGCCCAGAAATAAACCTACACATATATGATGAACTAATTTTCAACAAAGGCACCAAGAATATACAATAGGGAAAGGATAGTCTCTTCAACAAATGGTGCTGGGCAAACTGGATATCCACATGCAAAAGAATGAAATTGGACCCCTATCATACGCCACTCACAAAAATTAACTCAAAATGAATTAAACACTTAAATGTAAGAACTGAAACCATAAAAGTCCTAGAAGAAAATGTAGAGGGAAAGCTCCTTGACAGTTGGTCTTAGCAATGATTTTTTGGATCTGACACTCAAAGCACAGGCAAAAAACCCAAAAATAAACAAGTGGGACAGCATCAAACTAAAAAGTTTCTATACAACAAAGGAAACAATCAACAAAATGAAAATTTACCCCATGGAATGGGAGAAAATATTTGCAAACCATATATCTGATTTAGAGTTAATGCCCAAATATATACAGAACTCTTACCAATCAATAGCAAAAATCAAATAACCTGATTGAAATAATGGGCCAAGGACTTGAATAGGCACTTTTTCCAAAGAAGACATACAAATGGCCAACAGGTATATGAAAGGATGCTCAATGTCACTAATCATCAGAGAAATTAAAATCAAAATTATGATGACATATCACCTCACACTTCTTAGGGTAAATATTATCAAAAGTCAAAATGTAACAAGTCTTGGCAAGGATGCAGAGAAAAGAAAACTCTTGTGCACTGTTGTTGGGAATGTAAATTGATACTGCCATTATGGAAAACAGTATGGAGGTCCCTCAAAAAATTAAAAATAGAACTACCATTTGATCCAATAATCCCACTTCTGGGTATGTATCCAAAAGAGATAAAATCAATATCTCTATGAAATATCTGCACTCCCATGTTCATGGTAACATTATTCATAATAGCCCAAAATGGAAACAACCTAAATGTTCATCAATGGATAAATGGATAAGGATAAGGTGGTGTATATATGTGTGTGTGTATAATGAAATAGTATTCAGTCATAAGAAAGAAGGAAATCCTTCCTTTGGCCACAACATGGATGAATCTTGAGGACATTTTTGCTAAGTGAATTAAGCCAGGCACAGAAAGACAAATATTGCATGATTTCACTTATATGTGGAATATATGTGGACTATGGAATATATACATAGGAATATATATATATATATATAATAGTAATAGAGAGTAGAATAGTGGTTGCCTAAAGCTGGGCTGTGGGGTGAAAAGAGAGATAAAATAATAATATCAATAAAGAATGTAGAATTGTGCTTGCCAGGGGCTGGGGAGAGTAATTCTTGGCGGGGGTTGAGGGGAGGGTTATTGTTTAATGGGTACAGAGTTTTAGTTTTTCAAGATGAAAGAGTCCTGGAGATGGATGGTGGTGTTGGTTGCACAGCAATATGAGTATATATAATACTACTGAACTGCACAGTTAATATAGTAAGTTTTATGTTACGTGTATTTTACCACAATAAAACTAATAAAAAATAAAGGAATATAACATTAGCCAATAAGCATGTGAAAGATGCTCAACATCGCTAGCCATCAGGGAAATGTAAATTAAAACCATTATGAGATACCACAACATACCTGCTATAATGGCTAATGTTTAAAGAATGAAAATGCCAAGTACTATGGAGGATTTGGAGTAACTGGAACTTTCATAAATTATTAGTGACAATGTAAAATGGTACAGCAACTTTGAACACAATATTACTTATTTTGTGAAGTTTATCCCACATTTACCATATGAACAGCAAGCTGGCTTCTAACGAGAAATGAAAACAGGTCACATGAAAAGTCTTAATCACAAATATTTATAACACCATTACTCATGAAAACCCCAAACTGGAAAGAACCCATAAATATATTAATTGGTGGATGGATAAACAAATTTTGATGTATCCATGCCGTAGAATACTACTAAGCAATAGTGAGAAATGAAATATTTATACAAGCATTGACATAGACAAATATTAAAAACACTGTGCTAAATGGAAGAAATCAAACAGGAAAAATTACAGAAAAATGAAAACTATGGTGCTATAAAGTAGATACAAATTTAGGGTCTGGAGAGGGGTTGAACTGCAGAGACGAAAGACGTTTTAGGTTGATGAAACTATTCCATATCTTGATTGTGGTTGGAATTATATTAACTGTAAAAATTACCCAACTCCATCAAGATATGCACTTAAAATGAGGGAATTGTAAATTGCAATGTAAAGTATACCTCAGTAAAGGTATTATTGACCTATAATTTATGAGTGTATTGCAAATGTTATGATCTTTCCAGGTATGAAGTATTTGAGTATTTATGTTACCACGATATATAAAGCATGGTAAAATATTTCAAGAGAGAAAAATCTCTTATTATTTAAATTGCAGTCTTCTCAGATTTTACATATCACATATGTGCTTGAAATCCAAAATTAAAATGGTATAAGTGAAAGTTATACTACAAGTTAAATAATCCTCTCAACTCAATAACTTTTAAAAAATACTTAATACTCATTTAATGAATCAATAGTACAAAACTGTACATTCATGTTTTATCATAAGCTCTAAAGAGCCAATTTCAAAATTAGATGCATGATTTATTTTATTCAAGTCATTTCCTGGGAGATTAAGTGCAAGAATATTGTGAACAACATAAATCAATATTAAATATATAAAGACATTAAAGTCCTAAAAATAAAACCCATTAAAACCAAAATAAAACTTAAAGTATCTATAAATTATTCATAGTGAATCAAGATAAAAATAATATAATACATAATTTTAGATTTTGTGTATATGTGAATATGTATGTAGAGTATATATCAGAGATGAGTCAGTATGTCTATATTCCCTTAAGCTCATCTTTAAGTATGGCTCTCATGTTCCTATTAGCATACTTAAATTATACCCATTAAAAATCGTCATTTGGCATAATTGACTTAATAATCTCTTTTTGTTTCTTCCCACTTTCCCATACATCCTTTTAAACCAAAACTTTAACTCCTTCTACTTAAAACTTTTAGTGTAAATCAAAGCACCCCAGTCCAAGAGAGACGTTAACCTATGTATGGTAAGAGTTAACATTAGTTTAGATTCATATTTTCTTCTAATTTATCATGGATGCTCTCTATTCAGCATATTTTCTCGCTCTGGCAAGAACTCTGACAAAGGAATAGGGTGGGAAAGTTGGAGAACTTCCTGGTTTACTGGTTTGAAGTGTGAGATCCTAGAATGGATTCTTTTTCTAATGTAAAAAACATTGGAATTCTTCACAGGTAATTCCAGGTATGCTAGAGCTAACTTTCAGTGTGTATGTGCGCAGCAATTGAGAGGATTTAGCTGTTACTGAACTTATCCCATAAAGAAGGGCAATGTCCTTATCCTTGAAAATTTTTCAATGGAGAAACTGGCATCAAAAGAAATTGATTACTCAGAACTTCCCAATCAGAGGCGGTGTTCTACTCATGCAGTACCAAAATTTCATTCAGATTATGTACATTATTATGTTATGTTATACTATGTAGACTATTTATGTCAATCTGTAATCATTATAGCCAGAGTAAACATATTAACAGTGTAATTGAAAAGAAAAATCAACACAAACATGAAAGTATCCACGAGTAAATGAAAAGTCATCAAAAAGAAGTTCCTCAGAGAGCAAACTGCTTCATAACTGTGCTGTTCAATTGATAGCAAATTGGAAAGAACGCATAAATATATTAATTGGTGGATGGATAAACAAATTGTGATATATCCATGCCGTAGAATACTACTAAGCAATAGTGAGAAATGAAATATTTATACAAGCATTATACTGGCATATATACAAGCATATACTGGCATTGAGCAGTGCTCACCACCATCTGATTTTATTCCATACACTGGGTTCAACTTGAACTATATTTCCCAATGATTTAAGAAAATACTACTCTTAAACATTATATAATATTAAAATATTCTGCATGGTAGTCTTGACATAGTTAATTTTTTATCTCCTTTGCCCATATTTTTTCCTGCCTAATGCCCTCTGGGGTGAAGGGGCTGCTAAAGACCAGAGTTGAGAAGATTTCCAAAACTTACAGATAAACTCCTGTAATTATGTTATCTGACATCACGTAATTTTCAACTACATCAAATAACTATATGTTTTCATAATTTTTTATTTAAAAAATCATGATCCCTCAACTTGGGTTTTAAAATTTTATCATGTTTTATTATAACGAAACTTATGTTCTATGATGCCATTGTTCCTGATGTAGTTTAATGACGGAAACCTATCCATCTAGGGGCAAAAACATGAGAGGCCATTGTGGGGACTTACTAAACCATCTCTGTAAGCTCTTCCTCCTGGAAAAGCGTCTCACTCACTGCCTTCTGCTGCATTCGTCTAGGTTTAGTGGAAAGAAGAGAATAGTGAATTAACTTTCAAAGTATCCAAAAGTAGACAGATACAGAAAATAGTTTTTCTTTGAAATTTTGTAATTATAGTTGTTTCCTTAACAGCTGTTAATGTATTTTTGAATGGAGATGATTTTGTTACTTATTTAATAGGAATACTTATATATGAAAAAATGACATTTGAATAATACAATATGCTTTACTATGGCTGTTGGCGACACTTGCTACTTTGAGGTTTTAGACATGAATCTGATTTCCAGAGTTTTAGAGATAGGACTGAATGAAGTAGGTTTAGTGAATATCACTCTATAAAGGGAAGCTCCCTTTTGACTGCTTAACAAATTACAGAGGAAAAGCTACGCTGTGAAAAAAAAAAAGACAATTTCTAAAAAACAGTGTTACAAGCATAAATTGTATAGTCTTCTATATTAGTCATTATTCTCGCTGTTATACATCTTTGATATGTGAATTAAGACCTGGAGCTCTTCAAGAAACCTCATAAATATGCTAATACTATAATTAAGAACAGGTAGCATTACAAATGCAAATTTTCATCTTGTAATTTTAAAGGTTCTGTTTCATTTTTTAACTTTTATAACAATACTGTTTTTGAAAAACTAATATCCTTTAATTTCAAGAAAATGTGCTCTCTGGACATGTAGATATAAAGTTCTCTGTATTTTAACTGACGTAATCTTGATGTAAAAGTAATTCTTGTTTTCTTGTACAGCTTGACCTTTAGTAAAATTAAACTGTTTTATGACTTTCTGTTTAGAACGTTAAGATATACATCTATAGAAGCTGCTGCAGTTTATTCACTAAACACATACAAGTAAAAATGCTAGGTTCTTTGCTAGTTGCTAGGAATGTAGCACCAAACATCGTAATGCCTGACTTCAAGTATATTGAAGTCAAGTGGACAGAAAAGACAGGTGAGCCGGTTCTCACCGTGCACTGTGACTAACTGGAATTAGGAAAGTGGAATTAGGAAAGAACGAGAGTCAGCATGTATTGATTTCCATGGTAGTTCCACTGCTTATTGCCTAGGTAACCTGTAAACATTTATTTCCTCATCTATAAAATGAATTTAATGACAATACCTATTTTATGGGATTATTCTAAGGATTAAATAAATTAGTGTATGAAAAGCAGTTAGCACAGTGCCTAGGCAATAGTAAGCACTTTATAAATGTTAGCTCTTTTTAGGACTATTGTGGTAGAAATACGTGATAGAGACAACAGGAGTACAATTGAGGGCCACTAAGACGACAGGATCCAGAACTGCCAGTGAATGAATCGTTTGGACAGGAGCCACCCAAGAAGAAGGTGTTAGGAGGAGGAAATGGTTTGTGCCACACGAGATACAGAGCTTGAGAATGTTTGGCAAAATTGGAAACTGCTAATACTGCGGTGTCGATTCTGTGTGTAGAAAGAGAAGCAATGGCCAAAGTTTGAAGATCATTATGTGCTATGTCAAGGAAGTCAGGCTCCAAGCTAGAAAGTGATAGAAAAGCAATGAGGAAATTTAAGCATGGGAATGAAGGATTGTGAAGAGGGGAATTACAGAAACCTCTTTCAGTTTTAAAAAGAGCGTTTTGTCAGCTGGGTGAAGGGTGACCACAGGGTTATGAAATTGAAGGCAGGGAGCCCAGTTAAGTTTTTGCATTAAACTAGGGGGAAAGTTATAAATGCCTTCATGAAGGCATTTACTTCCTCTAAAAGGAATTAAACTATTAAATTTGTATAGACAATATTCGAGGATTTATAATCAGAGTAATTTATGTAATATTTATGCGGAATTGGCCGGTATGTTTATTCCTCATGTTTTTATCCAGAAGTAGTTTTTATTCTGTCTTTTAAAAATCACTCATTTTCTGCTTAACCAGACTTTTTGAAATATTGCTTTATCAAGAACGATACACATTATTATATCAATAAGCAGGGTGTTCATTATCTGTTGGAAGTTTTCTTCTTATCTGGAATAAATTATCATAGTTGATCTTATCCAATAATAGCTAATTTAAGCCCCAGTTTGCTTTTATTTCTTTTAAAAATGAATAAATAGAAACCTAATGAGATCTTGAATTGCTTGCCTGAAACATAGCTTAGTTGTCGCTGAGGCGTGACTGGTTGAGTAACTTCCAGTATGCAGCTACGCTTTTATGCCAGGATTTTGAAGGACTATAATCCAGATGGTAGTTTGAAGAACCTCGCCTTGGCTTTCAGTTTGTCAGATAAACTTGATAATTTTAGCAATCCCTTTATATTTTCATTTTTATTTATCTCAAGTATTATATCAGAGTTTATTTATGGCACGCTGACATTTTGCACAAACACACCAATTTGTCCTTCATAATAAGAACATTTTTTTGTCTCTTACAAATTCTGACATTTTGTGGAAAATATCAAGCTATTAATCTAATCTATTCAAATACACTGAACGCAACTTTTTTCATTGAATCATAAAATTCACAATATTGATCATTATTATTAATTAATGAAAAATGTAGCATATGTTAAATTCAGGTTTTAGATTTTGGACATGTTTTCACTATGAATTTGCATTTAAGCTCAAATGGACAAAATATATTATCATCACTGTTACTATAGTTTCACATAAGTCAGTTTTTTAGCATGTCACTGTGAGTTATTTGGAGGGCTCTATAAAAACATAGGGAAAATGAGAATATTATGAAAATTTACTATTAATTGGTCTCTTCATTTTGATTAATTTTCTTTGAATAATCATTGGATAGCTTGAATAAAATTATTACAGAAAAGAGAATTCCATGGGTGCATTCATGCTGGCTGAAGTTTTAAAACTAATTTTAAGTGCAACTTGAGTAAACTTTTGATGCTTTTCATGGGAATGACCACAGAACCAGAATGAAACATATTATCTGTAAAGGACCATGTTCTAGCCCTTTCAGCCAGTGGAATTCTTTCTAATTAGACAGTTGTAGATTTTAGGGTCAGAAATGTTCCACATCCTCTGGAGACATCCTCACAGGGAAACTACAAATTTAGGGTGTTTGTGTTATTATTGATTTGTCTTACTGTCTCAGTGTTTTCTAAATAAAACTGGCTAAATAATCACTCTTTGAAGGCAATCTCATTTATTTTTTCATAGGTTAAAAAAATATTTCAGGTAATGCCACCTATTTTAAACCAGAAGATTGTGGTCTGATTTAATTCACCTTTTGCAAGAAATTCCTAGAAGTCAACATAGTTTAAAATGTTTATTGTTGTAGTTAAAAAACTGAGGTAAAAATGCATATTAAGAAACCATTTCAGATACCTTGGTTTCAAAATATTTTATTTATATTGTAACTAAAATGGTAAATGTTAGATCAACAAAAACAAAAATTTTTCTATGATTAAAACCACATAAAAACATATATATCTATACAAGAATGCATATTTTCCACAGCTTCTGAACTCTACAGTAAATATCAATTTTATAATGAAAATAATTATTATTTTTGATCTGAAATTAGCAGGTACTTATAGTCCATATGGTTATTGGTTTAAAGAGATTCAAATAAATAAATAATTTTTGAATATTTCTCAGAATAACATCTGTACCTACTTCCTTTAATGTCTCTTATTTAAGGATATGTGAAGTCCTAACAATACTCTTGTGCTAAATTTTGCTATTAAATTTATTCATTTATTCAGCAAACTTTTATTAAATGCTTGCTGTATACTATGTACCGTTTCTGTGCTAGGTACTGGAACAGTGCCATGAACAATATGAACAAGGCCACTCTTCTCAAGGAGCTTACATTTTAGTGGGGAAAGGCATTTGAACTAATAATCAACCAAAAAGTAAGATGATTTCAGACTGAAGTATAAAAGAAATAGGTTCATGCAAGAGTCTAGAGTAAAGGAAAGGCAGATACTGTAGATAAGAGTCTAGAGAAGTGTAATATTTGAGGTGACAGCTAGATGATAAGGAGCCGGCTATGTGAAGACCAATTGCCCAACATTACACGGAATGGTTCTCCCTTTGTCTGTACTTACTCCTTTCTCTATGAGCCATCCAGTTTCATGGACTTGCTAGATGCTGTTCTAGGTAGAGAAAAACTGAGAACAGCCAGATACATATGAACCTAATGTTATGCTTCATTTCTTTCTGCTACTCCTATCTTTTACCCCTGGCTATTCTCAGCAGTTCTGCCAATTTTTAGATACCAAGGAGTGATTTCTTGTCCCACATATGCTAATAATAGAAAATAGGATACTTTTTGTGTTTCTTTTCCCCCTTAGCACTTATCAAGTTTTAACACACTATATAACTTATTATTGTTACTACAGGTTTTGTCTGCCCCCACACCACCACTAAGAATTTTGTAATTTTTTTTCACTGATGTAGCCAAGAACCTGAGATGGTACCCAGAATGTAGTAGATGTTCATTGAAATATCAGATGAATAAATGGCACTCCATAAGAGGGAATCTTGAGATGGAATCTGCTGGAGTTAGTGTCTGCTTGGCCTTGATCACCAATGCTACCAAATCATCCTTGGATTTGCCTTCCATTTGTGGAATCAGTTCAATCTTATTTTTAAGCCTGGGCCTGACAATGGACCGTCTGATACAGTATTTTCCGCAGACTATGTCCTGTGAAACTGTCCCGTGAAACTTCCTATAGAAAGTTGCAGGGGAGAAACATTTTGAACGATTTGTTTAACATGCTGTAGTGCTGACTCTCCTTTTGAACAGCCAACATTGAATGCTGTTCAACCTAAGGCTCTCACCCCAGCATGGTATACTAATACGTACAGAGACTGCTTGTGCCATGTCTGCATTTACTCTTGAGCACAATTATGTTAATGGATTACTCTGGGGTGTCCCTTGCTTCTGTTTTTAAGGCAGTTTGTATATCAGATGCAATTTTGGACAGAGACACCCCCCCCCCCCCCCATCAATTGTATCCTACCATTATACTCATTGTGAAACAGAGGAGAGTGTTACCTGTAATGAAAGTTGGTCAAGGTCTTTAATCAGTACTTTACTTCATGTTCAAGTATTACATTGCAACTTAATTTGTGATAAACTGCAGTTGTTGTTTTCGACAATTCAGAAAACAGTGTTAATTTGGGGAGGTCTAGGCGTCCAATCACCCCTTAGCAGTGGTAGCTCAGCTTATCTTCTAAATACCAGTTGGAATCAAAATATCATTCATGATATCTCTTGTGAAAACTTTTTTTTTTTTTTGTTCGCTGAGGAATATTAACCCTGAGCCAACATCTATTGTCAATTTTCCTCTTTTTTTGCTTGAGGAAGACTAGCCCTGAGCTACATCTATACCAGTCTTCTTCCACTTTATATGTGGGTTGCTGCCACAGCATGGCTGACAGGTGGTGTAAATCTGTGTCCTGGATCTGAAGCCATGACTGTGGGCCACTGAAGTGGAGTGTGCTAAACTTAACCACTACACCATGGAGCTGCCCCTTGTGAAAAGGTTTTTCTTTTCTTTTTCTTTATCAATAGGTACAGATAGTATAATTAAAATTTTAGAATGTTTCAGTTCTTTAGTTCATGATTATAACTTGGAGATCCTTCCCTTCCCCACTTTATTTATTCAAATATTCTTTGGGAAAATGTAGGAAATTATAGATATTTTCATGTATATCTATATTTTGCTTATTTGCCTCAAAACATGATTTTTGTTCCAAGGTACTTAGTTATATGGACCCAGAAAGGACAAGCACACCATAGTAAAATTCTGCAGTACCAGCTTGAATCATGTGCTTTGCCAGTCCAAATTTATTTTAACACTGTTGGTTATTCTCACTATTTATGCATCAGTTATCTTGAATGCAAAACCCTTTATGGGTTAAGGAATGACAGATATTTGAGAATGATAATAATGAATTACATTCACAGTACACAAAGAAATCAATGGCAGACCCCATATTTGAATATATTTATTTAATGATGAATATGATTTTTTCCCCTAAAAATGTGCCACTTGCTTTTGAAGATTTCCTGGTTCTGTTCTGCTCCTCTGTGGGACCTTCTTCCCTTTGTCTCTGTTTTCCCTGCTTTCCTCAGTTTTGATTTTACTTCCAACAGTTTCTCCTCAATATGGGGCCTATCTTGGATTAGAGGTTTGACTGATTGTTTTTAAAAATTCACGTGGCCCAAGCTGTTCTTGCCCTGTTTAGAACTTCCCAAGGACTCCTTTGACTTATAAGCTCTTGGACTAGGCAACGCCACTTCCATTTTCACCTTCTTTATTCAAATTGGGCTGCCTGGTTCCAGTGAATACCATTTGGAGTTTGGGATTTTCTTGTTTATTCCCTCTTCTTATTCCCACACAGACACTGGTACCATGTATATCTTGTGTTAGGCTTAGCCATACCTGTTTGTGTTTTGACATTCAAGGGGAAAATCTGTCACTTTGTTGAAATTGTTTTCCTTGTGGTTTTTTGATTTTGCGATTTAGTTGCTATATATTTATATATACTTTTTATGGAAACTCAGGGATTTTAAAAACTATGCTATCACTGCCACTGCCACCTAGAACTCTGTCTCGTGGATTATATTTCTTAATTTCCAAGTAGTTAAGCTTGTTTTTGTCATAATTGAAGTTATAGTTTTAATTTTGGTTTTAATCTGATAGTTCAATGCATAAAGTCACTACCATTACAATTTTTAAGTAGTTTCTCTGCACAATGAAAATTGTCTACTTTTCTAAATGCTCTGTAGATTTAAGAAAACAATTTTTTTTCTATACGTTCTTGATTATTTCTGCTCTGTTTTTTAACAGATCTTTATGAAAGTTTAGTCTGTAGTTGCTGTCTCTACTTCCTTGCATTACATGTTCTCTTTATGTTACTCTGTTTAGATTAACAGTCCTACAACTTCATTGAGAGTACATTTGTTTGTTACCCACAAAGTTGATGCTGTCAAATCTAATAATCATATTTTCGTCTTCATCTTACTCAACCAACAAAACCAACCACTATTTTCTTGCACCATTTCTTTTCCTTGACATCCTTGACACAACACTCTTCTGGTGTTCTCCTACCTTGTTGACCACTGTTTTTTTTACTCTAATACTGAGGTGGCCTTGAACTTCCTCTTAGAAGATTTAAATGAGTCATATCTAATCCTTCACCGAGTCTTCTCACCTCTCTAAATTATGTGCCCATCTACTTATTTTTGTCTCCATGGCTACTACAGTGTGCAAGCCACTATCACCTCATAACTAGAAAAATCCAGCATTCTTCTCTCTTATCTCCCTGCTTTTCCCTTATAATCTCTTCCCCGCCCAACAGTCAGAAGGATTTTTTTCTTGAGAGTGGGATCATGTCACTCCATAGCTCAAAATCTTTCATGAGTTCCAATAAGATGTTCCTTATAATATTTTCCAAACTCTTTATCATGGCCAAAGATCAAGTGACTTAACCCCTGCTTGTCACTCTGAACTTATTAACTACTGTGTTTCTAGGTCACAATACTCCAGCTCTTCTGACTTCCCTTTAGTTTCTCAAACATGTCTAACCCAAGCATACTATTCCCTAAGCCTGGAAACCTCTTTTGACAGATCTTTGTGTGGTTTTCCCCTTCTATTTATTTGAATATCAGCTCATATATCATGTCTTCAGTGAAGCCATCCCTAACTAACCGATCTAAATTGGTCACATATCCTTCTACTTTATCACATCGCCTTGTTTTTTTCTTCAAAATGCTTACCACTGTCAAAAATTAAGATATCCGCTTATGAGTTTACCTGGTTATTTTCTATCTCCTGCTATTGGAATGCAAACTCCAAGAGGCCAGGGAACTTTGTCCTATTTACAAGGGTGTCACCAGCACCTAGAACAGAGCTGGCTTACCCAGTGTTTCTTTGAATATTTCTTTATGATTTAAATGTCTGAGTAAATTAATTTTTGTCTACATGATCAGATTCTGAAAGAGATGTATATATATATTAAAAATTTCTTCCATAATTACGTTATTAGCAAATTCTCCTAGTATGTCCAGACATTGTGTTTTTACTTATTTTGCCTGTGTTTTGGTACATATAGGTTTATTACTGTTATGTATTCTTTGTGCCTTATACATTTTATTTGATCAGGTTTTGACTTTGAATTCCACTTTGCTTTAATATTGTCGTTCATGCCTTTTTTATTGTTGTTTTTAAGTGCCTATTATTTTTTTATAATCTTTTATATTTTGTATATAAATGTGTCACTGCTCTGGATGTGTTTCCTGTAAAAAAACCATAAAGCTGAATTATGCTTTTTAATATACTGTGGAAATCTCTGTCTTTCAATGAGGATTCAGTCTGTTCACATTTAGTGCAATTGCTTATACTTTATCTTATTCTTTTATTTTTATGGCATGCGTTATTTATTTTATTTATTTCCTCCTTTCTCTTTTCCATGAATTTGCTCATTTATTCAAGCCTTTATTGAAGCTCCTTTTCCCCCTTTTTATTTAGATATTTTCCAACACTAAGGTTAGCTTCCTATTCCAATTTATCTTAATCGAACCAATTTTATTTATTATAATTTCAAGATAACTATCCTTTCGAAGATTATCCAGCACTTCTCAATTGCTCTTTCCAGAATTCTCTTCTCATGGATTTAAGTTACTGTTGATAATATTGTTTGATAAGCTTTGTTTCTAACACACTCTTATGGACAGTCACCTGGGGAGAAAATTTATTTTTATCTTTTTCAGTTTAAAAGATGTTTTATCTTAAAGTTTTTAAGACAGTTTCACCTATAACCAGTCTCCTCCATAATTATCTTTCCTCAGTCTCTGTATAGGTGCTTTGTAATTCTTCAAATGCTTAGAAGCTTTTTGGAAATGAATGTTACTATATTTAAGCTTTCGTGTATATGCCAAAAGTTTAACCATCTTCTCCATTGGCTGTAATTCTTTATTTTATATAAGACATACTTGTGTTTCTTGTTTTAAATTTAAATTCCTTAATATTAATTCTTTGCACTGAAAGCTGAGACAATTGTGAAGCTTATCTTTGTTTTCCTTCACGAATGAATTATGTCCTCCTCTGCCTTTTGTTCAATGTCTGAAAATGGTTATTTCATATATTTTATATAATTTTCTAGTTGTTTAAGGCAGAAGAGAAATCTCATCCCTGTTAGTCCATTTTTACTGGAAGTAGAAATTCTATTACATGTCTTTGAAAGATTTTCATAAAAGATTATTAAAGGAAAAAAAATTCAATATCTTAATTATTTAGTTTCAGCTATCTGGGAAAATTAAATTATGGTGATCATATCCTTTATGCATAATGTAAAGGTATAATAATATTCTTTATATTATACCTATTATATGCTAGATATGCAAGAATTTTATTTCTATTAATTCAGTTAGTCTTTCCTCTAGCACTATAAAGTAGGTGCTATTATTATTACTATTCACAGATGGGACAACTGAGACACAAATAGGTTAAATAGTTTTCCAAAATGTATATATCTAGTAAGTGAAACACTGGATTTCAAAATCAGATATTCTCTATTCAGATGCTGCATTATTGACTATTACACTATATAATACTTCCTCAAGAAAAGTGTTAAAGTATAATCTGTATGATGTTAACAGAAATGGTGAAAACTTGAGCTTATTGGATAGTTTCACCTCTCAAAATTTATTTCTTATTAACATGAAGTTGTAAAATGAGGTGACATTTTATTTTTTGAGGGTGTCTAACAAAATATTTGTATGCATGCATGCAGCTTCCCTAGACAAGAAATATAGGAAAGAACAAATCCTCTAAGTTTTCTTAATAGCATTGACATTTATTTTTTGGCCTACAATCAATTATCAATTGTATTAATAGAAAATGTGATTATTATTAGACGAAAGAAACTCATTTGCATGTTTTAGGCACGCTTAATATGTTACAGGCTTTGACATGAAACTCTTAGCATATATTCTTGAAGTAATTTTATCATAATTTTCAACGTTATAGTCCTGCAAAGGTCATCATCAGTAGTTGAATATATTAGGTGTTCTAGATGAAGTTTTAATTTCAGCATATATGACTTATAATATGGTGATCCAAATGTCTTGATGAGTTAAAAATATTGCATTTACAAATACCATGAAACATCACCACAGGTATTAGAGAAGAATACAGACTCAGTAAGTTTCAAACTTTCTTTATTTTGATTTTTCAGATTGCATTCTCACAACACAATACAATCATGGATCTTGTGCAGTTTTTTGTCACCTTCTTCAGGTAATTTGCTTTTACTGAATTTGAATTTGTTAAACCTGTATTCTGATATATGTTCTGTCAATCCGTTAGGTAATTTATTAATTTTTTGACCTCAAAATATCATATAATGTGTCTTGAATAGTTTTATATGCTTAAATATATACCACAGAGCCGAGGAAACATATTTACAATATACTTTTGCAAGATTATTTTGCTGGTGTACTATTTAATAGCTAATGGATTCAGTGGAAAGAGGATGGTAACTTTGTCTTCCCCTGTCACATAAGTAGTTAAAGCCTGCTTTAATTAATGAAATTAACAGTACCTTCACCATATTGATTAGGTACATCTTTAGAATTATATCAATTTGATTATTTCTTAGGAAATTATCATATGTTTTTAGCAATGTGCTAAAATCTAGGGGATAAGAAAAAGTATGTATTTTCTGTCCTCAAAGAGCTAATAATCTGGAAGTACTAAATATGACTTCGAATAAAGCATCATTCCCTAGGATATGGGTTATTTGAGATATTAGCAGTAGTTTCATAAAAAAGGTTCCATAATTAAACAACTGGGGAAAATGCTGTGTATACTAAAGTTAAACAGGGCTCTTTTGGTTTGTTTTTAACTGATATTACTTACAGTTTTTAATATGCTCATTTGCAATGTATTTTTCTAAAAGAGAGAGTGCATTTCTCAAAATGTAAGAACTCTTTTCAGGGGACATCTATTTTCATTTCCATGGGGTGTAAATAAAGGAAGACTGGGTTAGGAGAAGAAGCTGAGTTTCAATGATAGAATATCTGTATTATGGCATTTTAGATCATCTGGACTGGAAGAAATGTTATTTTTGTTAAGCTGATTAAGATGTGCGTACAGTTCATGCTGGTCCATTGGGTGCCTTTGTGCAAATTAGACAAATATGTCTACTCCTTTTGGCAAACATAGTCTCCCATCAGGGCACATAACTTTACAAACAGTGCAGTATGAATTTTGACCTCCACTTACCAAGTTGACTGGGCTGCTTTGTACAGTAAAGAACCTGTACAACTCAATCCTTGATGCAGGTGGTGAGACAGTCACTTTCCTAAACGCCAAAGTAACCGTTATTGGTTATGTTGTCCAGATACCCATACAGTACTTGAATTTCTAATGACTTCTCCACAGGGGTCAGCAAACATTTTCTGTAATGGGCCAGATAGTAAATATTTCAGGATTTGTGGGCTACAGGGTCTCTGTTCCTTCTACGCAGCTCTGCTGCTGCAGTGCTAAAGCAGCCACTGCCAATATTCAAACAAACGGGAGTGGCTGTGTTCCAATAAACCTTTATTGTGAAAACAGCTGGTGGGCTGAATTCTACCTGTGGACATAATTTGCCCAACCCCTGATCTAGCTTATGCCTCTGAATGCTTTCAGTGACAGGAAACGCACCATCCCCTGAGATAGCATTTTCTATCTTCAGATAACTAATTGTTCTGTATAATTGAGACGAAATCTGTCTCCCTGTAAATCTCTCTTCTAATTTGTCCATATGGGCCCATACAAAGCAAGTCTAATCTTTCATCTCCATTTATGGCCCTTCAGTTTTTTAAGCTCTTTTCTCAAAGTTATACATTCCCTGTTCATTTATTCACTTCTGTTGTCAAACCTTTGCCATGTTGGTCACTTTGCTCTGAAAACAATCATGTTTGTTTACGTCTGGTAAAAAGTTGTAATTTCCGGAATGTAAATGCTATAAACATCTTTATCACCAACATGTATGCAGTGTTATTCATACTTTAAATCTGGCCCTTAAAAAATGAAATTTTAGCAAAATATCTTAAATATATTTAATATTTTATGACTTTGTACTTCTGAATATTAATAGATTTTAAAGTTATTAATTAGTTTACAATATGTTTTTGGAAAGTATTAGAAGTTGCAATCAAGTGAGCATTATTTAATGCATCAAAATAAAATGTTTCTGATGCAGAATAGTGTGGGTGGAAATACACTGAAAAGTTCAGCTCTGTAAAAATTCACAAAGCTGAATATATATGTAAATTATTTAAATTTTTAGGGTTTTATTTGAAGCTTTTGAATTCATGTGCATACTTAAATTCAATAGTTCTTTTATTAAGTAAAAGAAGGCTAGTGTTAATATGTACCATGTCTTAGAGATGATCCTTTTTATTATGTTGTCATCATAA
Source organism: Equus asinus (assembly GCF_041296235.1). Taxonomy (NCBI): domain Eukaryota; kingdom Metazoa; phylum Chordata; class Mammalia; order Perissodactyla; family Equidae; genus Equus; species Equus asinus. The sequence continues at coordinate 16,616,748 of NC_091791.1, read as the reverse complement.
CAAAGTGAAATAAAATATTCTAATCACTGTGTGAGATAAAATATATTTGATGGTTTTTTTGTCATTTAAATTTCTTTCAGTAGTGAAATATAAATTAGATAGTTTTAAAATTGTCTCATTGTTAAGAAAAAACATAGACAGAATATTTTGAATTTCATTTTTCTTCAATAAGGCCACTGCTAAATTTTAAAAGAGATTTTTAAACAGGTCAGCATTTGTGGACATCCTTGAATCAGGCCACTATTACTGTATTGCTGTTTCTAACAGAGTTATTGAAGTAGCGGAGGTAAATGTGGCAGCTTTTCAGTTTAGGTACCGTTCAATGGAGGCCAGTTCATGAACTGGCAGTTTTTTACCTCTATAATGGGCAAAGTTCTGGGAGTAATCAAAATTCGGCAAGTACTGGGGAGGTAATTTTTAGATATAGCCTGGCTCTGATCTTAGCTTTCTGTGCTGTCTTAAGTAGGTCACCTATCAACTCTAAATTTCAGTCATCTCCTACATAGATTTGAAGGATTTTATTGTTGTTGTTAGAGTCTGTGGTGTAATATAATAATTAGAAAACTGAAAGGAATTATTTAAAAAATAAGCACTTTTTTTTCTGGTGTGTAAAATGGAAAAGTAAGTCTGTGTGAATCTGAAAAGTCTGAATTACTTATTTTGATTGAAGTTAAGCCATCCTGGTAAGTTAAGTGGTGATATGGTAGGGACCACTACCCCTGCACCTTTTGGATTTTTAGAGGTGGTACTAATTTTCACTATCCCACTGGGATGACGTAATGTTTTTGACTTACCATCTTGACCAGCTAAAGGGTAGTTTATGATAGATCTAGCCCTCCGGGACAGAGACATGATGTAGAGATTACTCCAACTACCGTGCACATAAATTCTAATTATACACTCGAGAACTAGGGAAATTTTCATTGGGTGGATACGTATACATAGTTGGCCTGCTATGAGCCAGAATTTGTTACCTGGACCCTGAGAACACCTCAACTCTAATGAGTGGCCATGATGACATTTTAGTCCTTGGGTTGGCTGTGTCATCTCTAACCCTGAGTCTAATAGTAATCAAAATATCTACTTATTCCTTTGCATTGTGTATATACCCATGTATATACCTGTGTATATACCCAGATATACACAGGTCCCTTTGTATAGAGGTTGTACAAAGGTCCCTTTGGGGATCATTTTGTACACTTTTCAAGAGGTTTCAAGGTGTCCTTTCTTTTATGGACCCAACCACCTGTTCCATCAATGGGTTCTGGATTTATTTTCTTTTAGGACAACCACCCTCAGACTTCTGTTCCTCCATTCTTACTTAAAGTAAAAATAATGTTAAATAGCTGTTGTTGGCTGCCCACCCATTCTACCCGTCACGATACCCTGCATTATTAATCATACCCGCAGTTTTTTGTGGACCAACCCCCTTGGCTGCTCCTCCAGTCTTCTTGATCATTATGGTAAATATGGCCCTGGATTCTGTCAGTTCAGCACTGATACCTGGCCTCTTTTACTCTGAGTCCCCATCACTTAACAAACCTACCCCTGTAACTGCCTCTCCTGTTGTCGGCTCTGGTCTGCAAAAGAAAGCCATCGCTGAACTTCTTAAGTGAAACTGGTGACCCTCTCATCAGCTTCCTTATATCCTTGGTGAATATTGTGTCCCATGGAATGTAGTCTTCTAGTAGTTCTTCTGGCCTTACATAATACATCCATTCCAGCACATTCCCTTCTGTTGTCTTTTTTATTCCTTTGTCTTCCATCTGCTAGGGCAACTCAGGCATTTCCATTTCACTTTGCAGTGGTCATTGCTTTTTCTAGCTTGTGAGAGTCACTCCAGCAACATTTGCCCCATGCCCTGGAGTCCTCAGTAGGGTATTACCTGTCTTGTGGTCCTGAAAATATGCAACAAAATTCATGAATTCTTGCTTATCCAGTCTTACATCCCATCCCCCTTGATCCAATACTGCCAAAAATCCAATTCCCGTCATTCTCCCCTGGCTCCTGCCAGTACACACTAGCTAATCCTTGAGCTTTTTCAAGTATGTATTCTCTTCCCTCTCTTATCAGGCCAAATCCCCATCTTACCTCCTAATTACCCAGACCACAAGTCCTCAGAGAAGTAGACACCAAGATGGGATTAGACATGCAATAAATGTATTAGGGGATTATGCTGTCATTTAATTCTGGTATCACTTTGGCAACCAGGAAGGAGGTGGGAGCAGCTTTTAGGGGAGCATCTGTTATTCTATTACTAGGGAAGGGAGCTGTAGACCCAACATCCTCAAAAGCGTCCATCTACATATTTCAATCTAGATACTCCTATTCCATATTTCAAGGGCTCGGGTGTTCTCAACCATGGCCCTTGTCTTTGCATAGGAGAACTGCTTTGGCTGCGCATTCTATCATCTCTGGAGCTCTGCAACTCTAGCAATTAGATCATCAGCCTGCTGTTCATCCATATTGGCCCTTCCACTGTCACAGATAAGAGTCTCATTTAAAGCTATAAAAGAGACCCTCTAGCTCTTCTATTTAGCCAGTAATGTTGTTAATAACTTTCAGTTTCTCATTATCCCTCTCCAGGTACTAATACAACATAGCAGTAATCAGCCAACGCCACTCCTTTTTGAAGGTGTTTTCACCAGTCACCACTGGTGAAATCTTTAGCAATTCAAGCCTTCTTCCAGGGACTATCTGTGCGCCACCTACTAACATGGATGGTGTTGTTTTAGCCTGCCACGTAGTGAGTGAGCCAGATCCAAATCCCCATTTTACCTCCTCATTACCCAGACCACAAGTCTTCAGAGAAGTAGACACCAAGATGGGATTAGACACGCAATAAATGTATTAGGGGAAACTTCCGTGAGGGAAAGAGCAGGGGAGACGGTGAGAGATCTTTAGACTCCAGTGCTGATATGACCTTTGTGAAGTAGATCAGGAAGAAAGGGATGTTGAGTGAAAGAGTGTGAGATTGTGATGCAGTTCTGAGAAAGTGTGACAAGATCAATGGTGAATCGTCAAGCCAAATCACCCATCAAAGGAGTTCTGCATCTCCCAGGCTCAAGTTTGCCTTGTTATCACTCCATGCTCAATCACTGACTGAGAAGCACTTATGGGAAGTGTGGCCTCAGTGTGAACACAGGGATGGATTTCAGAGTGCAGTAGCTGGGGCCATTGATTAAGTGTGCTCTTAGTAGTCAGAGATCAGAGAAGCACATTTTAATGATTGACACAATAGATTTGTCTGTTGCTTAAAGCTTTGGTAGAACTGATGTATAAAACCACATGAATTTGGAAAGGTTTTTAGATTTGTTATTGTATGGTTTGATTTTTTGTGGGTAGATTTTTCAATTTATGATTAAATTTCATTAATAATTTTGTCTTCTCAGGTTTTCTATTTGTCTTGACATAGTTGGCAATTTTCTTTAGGAAATTGCCCACTTTATCTTATTTTTAAAATTTGTTGGCATATATTTTCTAATATTAATATTTAAAAATTTTTCATATGTTAGAATTATGCCTCTCTTTTCATTGTGAATTTTGCATATTTTCCCATTTCATTTTTTTCTTGGTAAGCTATGCAAGAACTTTGATAGTGTTGGGAGTCCTTTCAAAAACCAGATTGTATGGCTTCTTCCCATTGTTTTCTAATTCATTATTTTCTGCTCTTAGTTCTTCTATTTTTTTTAGTTACATTATTAATTTTCCAACTTTTTGATTTTAGGTGAAATCAAGCTTATTAATTTCTAGTTGTATGGCTCTAATATATGCATTTAGGGCTACTTATTTTTTTGATATTCTACTTCAGCTGCATTCCATGGACTCTAATATGTAGTATTTTTGTTGCCTGCAGTTCAAAATATTTTCTAATCTCTTTTATGATTTCCATGTGAATTATTTAGAAGTGTATTTTTCAATTTACAAATGTGTGGAATTTTTTCAATGTGTCTTTTTTATTGATTTCTCTTCAGTCAATAAAAGATCATTGTGATACTTTGGCATTTGTTGAATTTTTTCCTGTTGTCAAATATATGATCAATATTGTAAATGTCCCACCTGTTTGATACGAATGGGTTTTCTCTGATCCTTGGATTCAAGATTTTATAGATACCCGTAAGATAAAACTTATTTTTTCTTATATGCTCCTTTTGAATTTTCATTTTCCATCTACCTATTATTAACTGATCTTTATTAATGTGTCACTCTGTTATTTGCACATTTGTCAACTTTACCTTAATTTTTTTCCTCTTTAGTATTATGTTTTTAGATAGAAACAAACAAGTTAGAATTATTTCTTTAATGAACTGTTGCTTCTTTTCCTTCAGCTTTTTTTACTGTGGTAAAATACCCATAACATAAAATTTGCCATCCTAACCATTGTTAAGTGAACAGTTCAGTGGTATTAAGTACATTCATATTATTGTACAACCACCAGTATCCATTACTAGAACTCTTTTAATCTTCCCAAACTGAAACTCCATACTCATTAAACAATAACTCCCCATCTCTCTTCTCCCAGCCTCTGACAACCACCATTCTGTTTCCTGTCTTTATGATTTTTACTACTCTAAGTACCTCATATTAGTGGTATCATATAGTATTTGTCCTTTTCTGACTGACTTATTTCATTTAGCATGATGTTCTCAAGGTTCATCCATGTGGTAACATACGCAGAATTTCTTCCTTTTTAAGGCTGAAGAATATTCCATTGTGTGAATATACCACATTTTCTTTATCCATTCATCTGTTGATGGACATTTGAGATGCTTCTGTTTTTGGCTATCGTGAATAATGGTGCTATGAACATGAGTGTACAAATATGTATTCAAGACACTGCTTTCAGTTCTTTTGGGTATATACCCAGAAGTAGAATTGCTGGTGTCTGGCCACATGCCCAGCTTCATGAACAGTGGGGGATAGCTTGTGGAGAGACCACAGAAAACACCCAGAGGTGGTGTATGAGACATAAGGGTTTATTGGGTCTTTCTTATGGGGAATGTCCAGTGACGCCCAGCTGGATGGAGTTACTGCTACTGCGAGCAGAGAGGGGGTTGCTTATATAGGCAGGGGAACAAAGGCTACAGGCTTGCCAAGAGAGACTGTCCTTGCATGGCCAGCATTCTAAGTTTCAGTAGCTCATGTGGAAGGGCTCTGTGTTCCCTCAAGATGTGATGTTCTTTGAGAGAAACAGTTGCCCCAGACCAGATGGTTGGCATGCTGCCCAGAAGAGGGCAAGAAGGACACATGGTTGTTATAGGGCACTTAGGTTATTGCCAGACAATCGTGACCCTATAGCTGGGTCATATAGTAATTCCATTTTTAATTTTTTGAAGAACCTTCATACTGTTTCCATTGTGGCTGTACTATTTTACATTCTCACAGTGTATAAGGGTCTCAATTTTTTCGTATACTCACTAACACTTGTAATTTTCTGTATTTTGATAGTAGCCATCCTAATTAGTGCAAGGTGATATCTCACTGTGGTTTTGATTGCATTTCCCTAATGATTAGTGATGTTGAGCACCTTCTCATTTGCTTATTTGCCATTCATATTTCTTCTTTGTAGAAATGGCTGTTCAAGTCCTTTCCTCATTTTCGAATTATATTGTTTGGTTTTTTTGCTGTTGAGTTGCAGGTGCTCTCTATATATTGTGGATATTAATTTATAATAATTAATCAGATATACCATTTTCAGTTATTTTCTCCCACTCACTAGGTTGCTTTTAACTCTATTCATAAAGTGTCCTTTGATGAATACAAGTTTTTTATTTTCATGAAGTCCAATTTGTCTATTTTTTCTTTCATTGCCTGTACCTTTGGTGTCCTGTCAAAGAAATCATTGCCAAATCCAATGTCTTGAAGCTTTTGCCTTATATTTTCTTGTGAGAGTTTTATACTTTTAGCTCCTATGTTTAGGTTGTTGATCCATTTTGAGTTAATTTTTGTGTGTGGTATTAGGCAAGGGTTCAACTTCATTCTTTTGCATTTGGATATCCAGTTTTCCCAGCATCATTTGTTGAAAAGACTATCCTTTTCCCATTGAATGGGCTTGACATGCTTGTCAAAAATCATTTGATCACAGGGGCTGGCCCCGTGGCCGAGTGGTTAAGTTCCCGCGCTCCGCTGCAGGCGGCCCAGTGTTTCGTTAGTTCGGATCCTGGGCGCGGACATGGCACTGCTCATCAGACCACGCTGAGGCAGCGTCCCACATGCCACAGCTAGAAGAACCCACAACGAAGAATACACAACTATGTACCGGGGGGCTTTGGGGAGAAAAAGGAAAAAATAAAATCTTTAAAAAAAAAAAATCATTTGATCATATATCTGAAGGTTTATTTCTGGGCTTTTTATTCCGTTGGTCTGTATGTCTGTCTTTATGCCAGTACCACACTGTTTTGATTATCATAGCTTTGTAGTAAGATTTGAAATTAGGAAGTGTGAGTCCTCCAACTTTGTTCTTTTTCAAGAATTTTTGAGCTATTTGGAATCCCTTGAGGTTCCATATGAATTTTAGGATGAATTTTTCTATTTCTGAAAAAAAATCATTGGGATTTTTGATAGGGGTTGCAATGTATTTGTAGGTTGCTTTGGGTGGTATTGACAGCTCAATGGCCTCAAGTCTCCCAATCCATGAACATGGGATGTCTTTCCATTTATTTCTTTTCTTTAATTTCTTTCAGCAATGTTTTGTAGTTTATGTTGTACAAGTCTTTCACTTCCTTGGTTAAATTAATTCCCAAGTATTTTATACTTTTTGATGCTATTGTAAATCAAATTGTTTACTTAATTCCTTTTCAGATTGTTTATTGTTAGTGCATAGAAATGCAACTGATTTTTCATGTGTGGGCTTTATATTCTGATACTTTGATGGGTTTGTTAGTTCTAACTTTTTTTGTGTGTGGAATTCTTAGGGTTTTCTACATGTAAGGTCATATCATCTGCAAACAATTATGATTTTACTTCTTCCTTTCCAATTTTGATGCCTTTTATTTCTTTTTCTTGCCTAATTACTCTCTCTAAGACTTCCACTACTAAGTAGTAGAAGTGGTGAAAGCAGGCGTCTTGCCTTGTTCCTGATTTTAGAGGAAAAGCTTTTAGTCTTTCACCATTGAGTGTGATGTTCACTCTGGGTTTTTCGTATATAGATTTATTTTGTAAGATAGTTTCCTTTTATCCCTAGTTTGTTGAGTGTTTTTATCATGCAAGTGTATTGAATTTTGTCAAATGCTTTTTCTGCATTAATTGAGATGATCATTTGTGGCTTTTTTCCCCTTTCTTTTTATTAATGTGGTACATTGATCAATTTTCATATGTTGGGCCATCCTTGCATTCTAGGAGTAAATCCCACTTGGTCATGGTGTATAATTCTTTCAGTAATAATAATAATAATTTCCTTTTTTGTGTCACTGTTCACAAAGGGTATCGGTTAGTAGTTTTCTCTTCTTGTAGTGTCTTTGTCTGGCTTTGGTATCATGGTAATGTCGGCCTCATGGAATGAGTTAGGAATTGCTCCCCCCTCCTCAATTTCTGGAAAAGTTTAAAGAGGATTGGTTTAGTTCTTCTTTAAATGTTTGGCTAGAACTCACCAGTAAAGCTGTCAGGTCCAGAGTTTTTCTTTGTCAGGAGATTTTTGATTATTGATTCAATCTCCTTACTAGTTACAGATCTATTCAGTTTTTCTGTTTCTTCATGATTGAGTGTTGGTAGGTTTTGTGTTTCTAGGAACTTTTCCATCTCATCTAGGTTATACAGTTCTTTGGTGTACAGTTGATTATAGTAGACTCTTATAAGTCTTTTTATTGTTGTAGAATCAGTAGTAATATCTCCACTTTCATTTCTATTTTTAGTAAATTGAGTCAGAGTTCTCTCTCTTTCTCTTTCTTGGCCAATCTAGCTAAAAGTTCATCAATTTTGTTGATCTGTTTGAAGAACCAACTTTTGGTTTTGTTGTTTCTCTCTATCATTATACTATTTTCTATTTCATTTCTCTGCTTTAATCTTTATTATTTCTTTCCTTGTGATAGCTTTGGGTTTAGTTCTTCTTTGTCTAGTTCCTTGAGATTAAAGTTAGGGTTTTGCTTTGAAACCTTTCTTGTTTTTGAATGTAAGCTTTTATAGCTATAAATTTCCTCCTTAACACTGTTTCCACTACATACCATAAGTTTTGTTATGTTGTGTTTTCTTTTTCATTTGTCTCTAAGTACTTTCTAATTTCACTTGTGATTTCTTCTTTGAGCCTTTGGTTGTTTAATTTCCACAAATTTGTGAATTTGTGAAGTTTTCCTGTTGTTATTGATTTCTGACTTTCTCCTGTTGTGGTTGAAGAAGATACTGTTTGTGAGATATATCTTTTCAAATATAATGAGATTTAATTTATGACCTAAAATATGGTCTATCTTGGACAATGTCTCATGTGCACTCAGAAGAATATGTATCTTGTTGTTGTTGGGTAGAGTGTTCTATTTATGTCTGTTGGATGTAGTTGGTTTATTGTGTTATTCAAATCTTCCATTTCGTTACTGGTTTTTCTATCCATTATTAAGAGTGAAGTTGAATTTTGTTTTGCTCATTTTGAATTCTCTTTCTCCCTTTGGTACTTTTTGTCTTAATGTATATTTTGTTTTGTGTAAACATAGTTATAGTATCATTTTGTTAGAATTTCCCTGGTACATCTTTTTTCATTCCTTTACTTTTAGCATTTTTTGTCTTATTATATTGTAAATGTGTTTCTTGTACACCACAAATATCTGGATATTGTTTATTTTATTTAAAAAATCTGAGACTTTTAAGTGACAGGTTTAGTGAATTTACATTTATTGTGATTATTGATGTATTTTAATTTGTTCTCCATCTTGCTTTCACTTTTGAAAATGCTTTCTCAAGTCATCTTCCCCCTGCCCCCGTTTTCTATTAAATTGTATGTGCTTTTAATATTCTTTAATTTTTTTTCCTTTCAGCAATTTAGGAATTGTACATTTTATATTTGTTTTTTAATGACTACTCTTAAGTTTTAATGTGCATATTTTTCTGCACCAACACTAATGTTAATCAGTATCTTTTTTTCTCCTGAATCATATAGGAACATTGGAAAATTTGAGAATTTCAGTTTTATATACCTTTGTCTAATTAACTCATTTTCAAACAGCTTTGCTGAGCTATAATTCACACACAGTATAATTCACCTGCTTAAAGTGCACAATTCAATGGCTCTGCAACTATCATCGCAATCAATTTTAGAACATTTTCATCACCCTAAAAAGAAACCATGTACCATTAGCAGTCACTTCCCATTCCTCTTCCACACCCCCAGTTCCTAGACATTCACTAATCTACTTCTTATCTTTAGATTTGCCTATTCTGGACATTTCATATAAATGGAATCATATGATATGTGTTCTTTTGCAACTGGCTTCTTTCACTTAGCACAATGTTTACAAGATTTATCCGTGATATAGTGTGTATTAGTACTTCATTTCTTTCTATTGCTGAATAACATTCCATTGTAGGTATAATACATTTTATTTTTCCCTTCATCAGTTGATGGGCATTTGGGTTTTTTGCTCCCTTTTTGGCTCTTGTAAATTATACCACTATGAACATTTGTGTACAAGTTTTTGTGTGGAGATATTTTTTTTATTTATCTTGAGTATATACCTAGGAGTGGCATTGCTGGGTCACGTGGTAACTCTAGATTTAACATTGTGCAAAGTAGCAAACTATTTTCCAAAGGAGATGTATGAGGGTTCCGATTTCTCAGTATTCTCACTAACGCTTGTTATTATATATCTTTTTTATTATAGCTATCTTAGTGGGTGTAAAGTGGCAAAAAAGATGATAATTTGGAGAATCCAAAAAGGAAAGGTTTAGGTAGAGGAATCTAAAGAATATAAAAACAAAAGGAAAAGTAGGAGTTAAGCAATTGAAAACCAGAACAATCAAAGATGACCCTATAAAAGTGAACATGAGAGTGAGAAGAATAATGCAAAGTTAGCAGAGTGATCAAGATTTTGGGGAAATGAAACTTATTCATGTTGTACATGCAGATATTTCAAAAGAAGAAAAGAAGAGATGTAGCTCCCTACAGGGAGAGAGGTGAACCTAAATCATTAGAAACAAAATGCATACATCAAAGTGGCATAACCCAGAAGGAGTATTTGGTATAAGGATTTTTTTAAAAAAATGGTACAAGGACAAAGAACACTGAGAATAGTGAAAAATAAACAGAAGTCCTTCTTTTCAAGCTTATGATAATGGATATGTTAATGGAAGTTATGCCTGAAGGTACTGAAAATATGGATTTAGCTAAGTAGAAACCATAAATTACATCTTATTATATTGGAGATTTACTCAGGAATTTTCTCCATGACTTTGCTATAGAAGAAAACAGATATTTAAGTCCCAACTGCTCTTTTAAGCCAAAATATCAAATGTAGCTCGAGTAAAATGGTTATTGTGCAAAGTTTATTGTAATTTAGTTAAACCAATGCTGCACAGCTAATTTTCCGTGCTGGAATTCGGAACGCTAGAGGCTGGAATATAGTTCTCTAAGAGTGATATCAGTAACTCATTTTCACCAAAATATTGCTTAACGCCTCAAAATTAACATGTCCTAAATTAAACTTGCTGTCTTGGCAAACAGCCTCTCTTTTGCACTATTCTAGCTCAGTTATGGGCACCACTATTTACCTAACTTTAATACCTGGGGATCAACTAAATACACTTCTTTTTCCTTAACCCCATACATAAACCCTGATTCTTCCTTCTATCTATTATATTCAAAATAGTCAAAGTGATTTTTTTTAGCTTAAATTAAATTATGTGACTCTACTGTTTAAAAGCTTCCTGTCACATTTATAATATAATTCAAACTATGACTTTCAAGTTCCTGTATAACCAGGCTTAATTATCTGCCTCATCTCATAATATTCTCAGCGAATTTACCATGTAACAGTCACTTTTCTCTGGAGGCTTTTGGTTTATTTCTTATCTGGTTTTGTTTTTACTCCTTTATGAAGTCCTTTTAAATTTATGTGCAGTAAAATTCCATTTTTGGAGGTATCCTCATGAATTCTAACACATGCATATTTTCTTGTAGTCATCAGCTCTACCAGGATACAGAACAATTCCAAAATCTCAAAGATACCTTCATAGGGCTTCCTTTGCTGTCAGACTTTCTCCCCACCCATAAACCTGGTAACCGCTGTTTCCTGTGCCTACAATTTGATCTTTTCCAGAATGTCATATATGTGGAATCATACAGTATGTAACCTCTTGAGACTGGCTTCTTTCCCTTAGCATACTGCATTTGAGATTTATCCAAGTTGGTTTTTGGTGTCAATAGTCTATTGTATTTTATTGTTAAGTAGTATTCCATTATATGGACATCACAGTTTGTTTAATCTATGCACCACTGAGAGATATGGATCATTACACTTTTTGGTAATTATAAATAATGCTGCCACGAATAACATACATATGTACAAATTGTGCAACATAGAGACTTACAAGTTTTCTGCAAACATAAATTTTCATTTCTTTAGGATAAATACCTGGAAGTGGGATTGCTGGATCATATGGTAGATGTATGTTTATCTTTATAATAACTGCTGCTGTTTTTCAGAGTAAATCTATCATTTTGCATTGCCACAAGCAAAGCTTGAGGGTTTCAGTTGTTCCGCATCCTCAGTGCTTGGTCTTGTCAGTATTTTTTATTTTAGTCATTCTAATAGGTTATGTGCTGGTATCTTATCATGACTTTGATTTACATTTCCCTAATGACTAATGATATTGATTATCTTTTCATGTATTTATTAACCATACTTTCATCTTCTTTGGTGAAGTGTCTGAATTTTTTTGCCGGTTTTTATTGGCTTCTTTGTTTTTTTTATTGTTGAGTGTTAGATGTTCTTTATGTATTCTAGATATAAATCTTCTGCCAAATAGGTGATTGAAATAAGTTTCTCCTAGTTTTTGGTTTGTCTTTTCATTCTTTTAACACTGCCTTCAACAGAGAAAAAGGTTTTAATTTTGATAAAATCCAATGTATTTTTTTTTTTCTTTTATAGGTTATGCTTTTGGTTTCATGTCTGTGGACTCTGCCTAACTCAAGGTCACAGATTTCCTTCTAAGAGTTTTATAGTTTTACATTGTACATGTAGGTTTATGATCCTTTTCAATCATTTTTTTGTTTATGATTGAGAGGTAGGTCAAGGTTCATTATTTTGCATATCGATGTCCAGTTGTTACACCATGATTTGTTGAAAAGACTCGTCTTTCTCCTTTGAAATGCTTTTGCAACTCTGTCGAAAATCAATTCACCTTAGGGCTTCCAATTCTAGGTAACACTGCATGAGCTATGGAACTCTTTTTATCTTCCACTGCTCTTAAATGTAAAACCTGGATAAAATGCATGGGCAGCTTTTTGATAATTCTGAAAAGTAAGTATCAGCAGGCAGATCAAGGAAGAACACTAGAACTCACAGTGTCACTGAACTGTTTGGAAATTTACTAGTTTTTCCCTCTAGTATCCCCTGACCTGAAACTCAATGCAGTTTGAAACCTGAAAGCAACTGTTGTGGTCTAGACAGGAAACATCTGGAAAAATTCTCTGGTTCTGACTTGTGTGGAAAAGGAAATTCTTTAAAGCTCAGAGAGAGTAAGGGAGAGCCCACCCCCATTTTTTCTCCCTTTCCTTAATTCATTCACCCCCAATCCCAGGCAGTCCCACAGCAGGAGCATTGGCTGCAGCAAAGATGGCTACAAATGGGAAGCTGCAAAAACCCCATCTACAAGGGAGGGCACTCTTCCTTTGTGTAGGGTGGAGCTGACAAGAGGGCCACAACAAATGCCCTTGCTTTCCCCTCTTCTCTGTCCTCCCAGCAACGAACGTGTCACAATGCGGGAAGTGGGCAGTTCCTGGCTAGAGGATAGAAAAGTGGAGACCAGGGAACCAAAAAGAACTGGGAAATAGCAGAGAGAGAAAAGCCCTCTCACAGAGTTGTTGATGAACTTCTGAGATCACCCTTTAGTTGCACGTGTGAGGATCTGATCCTAAGGAGCGTAGCAAAGAACTAGAGAACTGAGCTAATGGTTAGAACTCTGCCCAGGCCCCAGACGGAATCTGCAGGACAGACTCAGATAGCACCGAAAAAGCTTTGGGTACATTGTAACTACAGCCTACACATGGCTAAAACAAAATATCTCTATAGAGATAGGATCTAAACAAGACCTCAGTCCCTCTGTGAAGCTGATATGATGCAGGAGAGCCCTGGAGTGAAGGGAACAGTAGGGCTCTGATAGAAGTGGGCCATTCTTAAGTTTCATTAGCAAGTCAAGGACTGTCTGTCAATGTTTGTGGCTTTAAGAAAAACTTTATCAGGTGCTGGATCTATTAACTATATGGGGGGAAAGGTAGCTTTTGACTCCTACCTCATACTGTCCTAGAACTGCCGCAGCCATTTTCCTTCCTAAGAGGGAAACAAGCCAGAGAATAAAACTGATGCACAGCAGGGTGTGTAGTCCAGAGAATCAGAGGGGAATGTAGCCAGGGCCCTGATCAGACCAAACCTGGAAGTTATTCTTCCTTTTGACCTTCGGGAGTGTCTTAGTCTGCTTGGGTTGCCGTAACATTATACCACAGACTGAGTGGCTTTAATAACAGAAATTTCAAATCTCACAGTTCTAGGGGCTGGAAAGTCGAAGATCTGCATGCCAGCGTGGTTGGTTTCTGGTGAGAGCTGTCTTCTTGGCTTGCGGATGGTTGCCTTCGTGCTGTGTGTCCACATGGCCTTTCCTCAGTACACAAGCACAGAGAGAGGGCATAAGCTCTCTGTGTCTGGTTTTTTGTTTTTGTTTTTTTTTTTTTGCCCTTGGTGAGGAACTTTCCCACTGAACTAACATCTGTTGGCAATCTTCTTTTTTTGCTTGAGGAAGATTAGCCCTGAGCTAACATCTGTGCCAGTCTTCCTCCATTTTGTATGTGGGATGCCTCCGTAGCATGGCTGATGAGTGGAGTAGGTCCATGCCTGGAATCTGAACCTGTGACACTGGGCCCCCAAAGCATAACTTTAACCACTTGGCCACTGGCCTGGCCCTCTGTGTCTGTTTTTATAAGGACACTAATTCTATTGCCTTAGGGCTTCACCCTATGACCTCATTTAACCTTAATTACATCTAGAAGTCCCTATCTCTGAGTACGAGCACATTGGGAAGTAGGGCTTCAACATAGGAATGTTAGAGGGCCTCAATTCATCTATAGCATTCTGCCTCTGGTCCCCCCAAATCATGTCCTTGTTGCATGAAAACTACATTTCATTCCATCCTGACAATCCCAAAAGTCTTAGTTCGTTCCAGCATGAACTCCAAAGTCTGAAGTCTTATCCAAATATCATCTAAATCAGATATGGGTGAGACTCAGGGTAAGATTCATCCTGAGGCAAAATTCCTCTCTAGCTGTGAAGCTGTGAAACCAGGCAAGATATGTGATTCCAAAATACCATGGTGGGCCAGACATAGGACAGACATTCCCATTTCAAAAGGGAGAAATCTGAAAGAAGAAACAAATGGTGAGTTCCAAGCAAGTCTAAAACCTAGCAAGGCAAATTTTATCATATCTTAAAGACTTAAGAATAATCTTCTTTGGTTCAGTGCTCTACCTCCAGGTTTTCTGGGGTGGCAGCATCACCCCCACAGTGCTACAGAGTAGCCCTGCCCTTTTAGCTTGGTGAACAGGCCCCGACCCTACAGCAATGTGCCGCAGCCTTGCCACTCAAGGCACTGGGTGGTGGTATCCTGGTCCCCTAAAACTAAAGAGGCCCCACCCTTTGAAACCAAGGAGGAACCAGCCTTACCCCTGTGGCCTGTGGTGGGAATGGGAGCCCTGATGATCTCTGCATCGCCTTCAGGGTCATTCTTCCCTTTTCTTAAAGGATAAAGCAGTTTTCCAACTGAATAGCCCTATCTTCCCAGCCTGTAGACTCCAAGAAACCTGACAGCCTCCCTTCATTCCCTCTTGCTTTCTCTGTCCCCTTTAGTTCAAGGTCACAGTGTCCCTGCTGGTGTAATCCCATCTCTGTTCCTCATTTCTGCTGAGATGGCTGATTAAGTCCTTGAGTCACACTCATTATCTCTTTATCAGATGGTCATTCCATCACACCCTCAGTGTTCTCTTAAAAAGCTTTCTCATGTTTTACAATATGGATAGGCTGAGAACTTTCCAAATCTCCAAGTTCTGGTTCCGTTTTGCTTATCAATTCCTTCTTCAATTTGTCTTTCTCCTTTTGCATTTAGCTATAAGCAGTAAGGAGGATCAAAGTTTCATGTTTAATACTTTGCTTAGAAATCTCCTCTGCTAAATATCTCAATTTTATTGCTTGCAAGTTCTACCTTGCACAAAACACTAGAATACAATTCAGCCAAGTTCATTACGATTTTATAATAAGGATGACCTTTCCTCCAGTGTTCAATGACCTGTTGCTCATTTCTGAGACTTGACCAGAATGGCCTTTAATGTCTGTATGTATACCAACATTCTGTTCATGATTATTTATGTATTTTCTAGAAAGATGGAGGCTTTCTCTTCAGCATTCTTTGTTTCGTTTTGAGCTCTCACCAGAATTGGCTTTAACATCTATGTTTCTACCAACAGTCCCTTCACAGCAGTTAAAGCCTTTTCTAGCGTACATCTCAAAATTCCTCCAGCCTCTGCCCATTACCCAGTTCCAAAGCTGCTTCTAGAATCGTAGGTATTTGTTACAGCAGCACCCACTTCTTGGTACCAAAATCTGTCTTAGTCTGTTCATGCTGTCATAACAAAATACTACAGATTTCTGGCTTAGTAACAAATTTATTATTACACCGTTCTGGAGGCTGGGAAGTCCAAGATTAGGGTGCTAGCATGGTTGTTTTCTGATGTGGGCTCTCTTCTTGGCTTGTAGATGACCACTTTCTTGCTGTGTGCTCAGATGGCCTTTCCTCAGTGTGCATACATGGGAAGAGAGGAAGAGAGAAGCTCATTTATGACCTCATTTAACCCAATTGCCTTCTAAATGTCCTATCTCCAAATGTAGTCACATTGGGTGTTAGAACATCAACATGGAGGGGGGACACAATTCAGTTCATAACAGGTTGTGTAAAACCCATTTAGTCCCAATATTGTTTATACCATTTGCCTTAGGGTTCTATTATTTGTGTTTGAAGTTATCTTAACTGACAGTGCATCCTAAGGCATATTAGCAGACATTTGGTCTTGTCCAAAAAGTCAGTAAGACATTTGGTCCACACCAACAGGTCTTCGTCATATTTGGTCCTGTCCAAAGTGTCCATAGAGATATTTGGTCCACATCAGAAGGTCCTTGATATTTATTTACAAGACCATTTGGTTCTGTCCAAAATGTCCATGAGACATTTGGTCTACTCCAAAAGGTCATTGACATTTAGTTATATTTGGTCCTGTCCAAAATATCCATGGAGACATTGGGTCCATGCCAAAGGTCCTTGATATTTGGTCTTGTTCAAAACCATTTGTCATGAACCAAATATGCATATGGATGTTTTGGACAGGACCAAATGTCAAGGACTTTTTGTCGTGGACTAAATGTCTTACGGATGTTTTAGTTAGGACCAAATGTCCTACAAGGATAAGGTATAGTTACCTCTTGCTTAACAGCCCTTAAAAAAAATTTGTACCAATTTATACTATGAAATATTGCTTTCCCACTTTCACCCACTAAGCTTTGTCAATGTTTCATCTTTGCCAGTCTGATAATTGAAACAAATAAATTTTTTTAATATACAGCTTTACTGCATTCTAAGTAATTTATTTTGTTAACATTTTCGTTGGTAAGAAAAAAATCCTTCAAGTGTTAGGAAGGTATTTTTAAAACCTTTGAGAGATATTTTCTGATATAGCAGTTATTAGAAGGTAAATTAGTTTTAAAAATAATATGTTTCTATATTTCAACACAGTTCCCTACTTTGTAATATTTTTCAGTGAAATAAAAGATTAATATGCCTAAATCACCTTTTAAATATGTATTTAAGACTTGAATTTTATGATCAATTAACCTCAAATTGCAATAAAATAGTGACAATATTATCTCTTTTTGCATTTGGCCAACTAGATTACCACCAGAGAGTATTTCTTTGTCACCAGAAACCTGCAATATAACCTGGTACCATACTGTTACTTTTATTGAATTCTTTTTAGTTTTCCCTAAATGAGAATACCTAATAAGTTCTGTGTTTTTTCACACTAAGAATCCTTTCCATAATGACCATTTTGTGAAGGTTAAAATCAAATTATTGAAATATCTCTCCCTGAGTTCCTTTTTTTATCCCTGTAGCTCATGTACTTGCTTTTGTATATTTCTTTTCTGTTTTCCCCTTTTGCTGTTGGGAGGATTTCACTGAAGGGTGTTGAACTTTCAGATCTCTGGCACTATTATACAGTAGATTTTTTAAACAAAACTATAGCCCAATTATTCTCCCCACCCCCAAATATCTATACCAAAAAGCAAAACAAACTATTGTGTAACGTAAGGGAAAGAAGAAGATCTAAAAGAAAGCAGTGAAACTGTTTTTTCTGTGACAGACTTGCTACGATGCCAGATTAGAGGATGCTAATGTTTACATTGCTCATAAGACCTTTGACTTAAGAAATATATTAGGGAAAGCTAACTGGAACAGATAAACCCAGAAATTGCAATCACTTTATATAATAAAAGTTTATTTCTCACTTATTTAAAGTCCACTGGGCAGAAGGAAACCAGCAAAAGGGACAGGATGGTGTGTAGGACGCTGCTCCACCAAGGATTCAGACTGATGGAAATTTTGTCATTCTTCAGGCTCCCAGGATTGTCAGTGGAGACTGGGATTTTTTGATAGTCACAAAAGGATGAGTGTAACTTTTCAACTATGCTGGAGAAACTTGTCAAGCGTTTTTGTTTGTTTGCTTTATAATGAACCAAGTGTTCTTAATAAACTAGTTTTTGTTTAATGTAGATTTTTTAACTGTAATTTTTTTTATTATAACTTTTTTTTTTAAGATTTTATTTTATTTTATTTTATTTTTCCTTTTTCTCCCCAAAGCCCCCTGGTACATAGTTGTGTATTCTTCGTTGTGGGTTCTTCTAGTTGTGGCATGTGGGACGATGCCTCAGCGTGGTCTGACGAGCAGTGCCATGTCCGCGCCCAGGATTCGAACCAACGAAACACTGGGCCGCCTCCAGCGGAGCGCACGAACTTAACCACTCGGCCACGGGGCCAGCCCCTTTTAACTGTAATTTTTATTTGCAGTGTGATTTATTAGAAATCAAAAACATTTGTAAAGTATTACTTTGATGTAAGGATAGTAATGCCAAATAAGACATTCAATGTCAGAAAAAAATTATAAGATATTTAAATCAATTAAAGATCCAGTTCCATTCATTTAGCAAATGTTTAATGACAACTGCTATATGCCAGGAACTGAGATATTTTTTCCTGGGTTTTTAATATTTGTTGCAGATTATTAGAAGAATATTTTCTTGAACTATTTATTGATCTTATCGGTTTTTTTACGTCATAATGATCTCTCTCTATTTTTACTAGTAACCTAATTGAATTAACATAGAAAGCATTTGCTGCAAACCCTTCAAGTATGTATTGCCTCTTCTCAAGAAGGTGAAATTATGAAAACCGAAAATTTTTACATAGGCTTTTTGCCTCATTATAAAAGTGGCTCTCTTCTCTTGAGTCACGAAAGTTAGATCAGAATGAATTGAAGTTCCTCATGGAGAAACTTAGCAAGTCTTCACCATCTTAAACTGAATCTCTGTCATGTAACTATTTTGGGGGAAGATATTTTGAATTGCAGATTAGAAAACAAAAATACATTTTGGGGGGCCAACCTGGAGGCATAGTAGTTAAGTTCATGCACTCTGCGTTGGCGGCCTGGGGTTTGCAGGTTTGGATCCCAGGCATGGACCTACACACCACTCGTCAAGCCATGATGTGGTGGTATCCCACATACAAAATAGAGAAAGATTGGCATAGATGTTAGCTCAGTGACAATCTTCCTCACACATGCACACAGACACAAAGTACATTTCGGTATTTAAGTTGAATTTAATTATTAAATGTAAATGAATTTTCTTATATGTACTATTGTCTGCTAGTCCACACATCCTGAAAGAAACAGTTGACAACATTTGGTGTCTGAATTTAAGGGATGATAAAATTGAATGTATTTTTACATTTTAGCTAGAAATTAATGGTGAAACAAAAAAGTTGGAGAAAGGGGAGAACTTGCCATTTATGACTTTTGTAACTCAGGCAATTTACTTAAACTATCCATGACTCAGCTGTCTCATCTTTTAAATGAGTACATAACAGTATATGTGATGTTTCATGTGTGATTGTGGTAATTAAAGAAATAATGCGTGTAAAACACATAACATAGTGCTTTGTACATATTATTCAATAGATGTTAGTTGATTTTATTATTATGAATGTTATTCATGAGTTCAGTTTGGATATGGTAGATTTGAGGTGATATTTATATCTCTTATATTAAAATTTCTAAAGGTGTAGTGGTAGGGCTGCAATTCAGATAAATGGATCCTTGGACCATGTCTAAAGTATTAATTCTCGGTACCACATTTAACAGTTACAGTGTTAGCCTGGATATAACAAGGGAAGTGTAGCCACTATGGTAATAATTCAGACTAGAACAGGGTTTCAAAGCACGGTTGGTGTGTTGGGATGGGAAAATTTCTGGGGGGAGAGGAGCTGGCTGTGTTTTGTGGGATATTTACCAGCATCTCACTAGATGTCCAAATGGTGACAATCAAAAATGTCTCCAGATACTGCCACACATTCCCTGGAGGGGAAAACTCTCCTGATGGAGAACCACTGGACTAGAGAGAGTCAAGTAGGCTTCTTCAAATACGTAAAGAAGTTTTAGCACATAGAAGAAAGAATTGGCTGATTCAGTGTAACCCAGAAGACAGAAGCAGTACTGATTGATAAAAGTTAGAAGGACAGCTTAATAGGAGAACATTTTCATAGTTTGAGCTGGCTAAAAATAGAAGGTACTGACTTGTGAGTCACTAGCTTCTCAGCTATGATGATTATTTATTTAGAGGCTGGATCACTATCAGAGTTGTGCGGGGAATTTCTTTCCTGGGAGGGAGTCTGAACTAAATAATGTCTTAGATCCCTATAATGATAAGATGCTCTCATTTTGGCAGTATAATGATGTAGATTTGGAAATCATTCCAATTGAGGTCATAGTTGAAGCCATGAGAATAATTAACTCTTTCTCTCTGAGAGCAAGAGAAAATGACAGCATGGTATTGTGAACTGAGTTTTAAGAAATGCCCGTAATTTAAAAGAGGGAATCTGGAACCAAATCTACCTTCATTGACCCTGTAGTGTGTCAGGAAGGATGGAAATAAACCAAGAAAATAGAGTCTTCAGAAGGAATTTCAAAGAATGGATGGTTGGTATTGTCAGTTGAGAAGTGAAAGTCAGTTGATAGAGAAAAGACCAGTTTATTTAATTTTTAGAAAGTCATAGTGAGGAAAGTATCGTTTAAAATGTTGAATATTATATAAACATTAATCATTATTAATGTTAACATTTTTATTAGTATACAAACGAGATGCCAGATTACAAGGAGTTAACTATGACTAGATTATGAGGAAATTGACGTGCAGGTGGCTGCTTTGACTACTTGCTCAATAAACTAGAGGACGCTACAGTGTCTCTAAAATAGGGTTATGGCTTTTATTTTTTAGGAGATATGGAACTTAAGCACTTTTGAAAATTTAAATTAAGATTAAATAGAAAAAGTTTATAAATATTAGAGGGAAAGATAATTATGTACAAAACAAAAAGTCACCTCAGTGGTTGGAAAGGTTAGTGTCATGGGATTTTTTTCTTGTTTTTAAATCTCCCATCTTTGATACTGAAGAACAGATTAGAGAATGGATATGGAAATGCAGCTGTGTGAGGTGGTGTGCAAGCTCAGAGACCTCAACAGATGGGGAGGAAAGAGTTGGAGGCTTATGTAGCTGGATTTGAATTTTGCCTCTATCACTTACTCCCTGTGTGACTATAAGCAATTTACTTTGAACTCTCTTAGCATTGGATTCTTCTTTTCTAAAATAAAGATAATATATCCTATCTGCAAGTGTTCTTATAGAACCAAATCCAATCATCAATGTGAAGTATCTAGCGCAGTATCTGGAATGTGTTCAGCACTCATTGGATAGGTGCTAGAATTGTCATCGTCATTGATATCATCATTGGAGGTTATTCTAAGATCTCTTCGAGGCAAGGAGAAAAAATATATTGAGGACTTGACAAGAGTAGAAAGTATCAAAATTTGCACTGTGTATGAGTGAATCAATTGATGAATACAAAGATTATCCATTAAGGATGAAGAGCAGGTGTTTTGTCGTGGCTAGTGACCAGTGAATTTGTTGTGGCCCAGGTCTGCTCATTCCTGGTCTTTTTATAGCATAATCTTTGACCACAGAGCAAAAGACGAGAAAACAAACAGTGATACGTGGTTGGAACTGATTAATCAGATTCACATAAATCTGTTATTTTGAGATTTGTCAGTCTCAAATTACTGCTAACAAAGTGTCCTGCATTATCATAGCTTATTGCATATTGTACCTAATATGTATAGACCAGATGTATAAACATTGTAATGGAATTATTTCATAATTTAAACATTAGCATATACCATGGTTTCTCAACTTCAGCACTACTAACATTTTGGGCTGGATAATTCTTTGTCGTTGGGGGCAGTCCTGTGCTTTGCCAGCAACATCCTGGACTCTACTCACTAGACGCAAATTGCAACTCTCTCCCAGTTGTGATAATCAAATATGTCTCCAAAACATTGCCATGTGTCCCCTGGGGGTGGCAAAATCACCTTCTGTTGAGAACCACTGGAATATTCTCATATCTAAAATAGTTGCTAATAAAGATAAAATGAATGAAGATGGTGATATTTAAATTTATAAAATTGCCAGATTTTATTACTCAATGGCAATTCTAAATAGATTTCTGTTGCTTCATAAAACCAACAGAATTATAAATTTACATTCCTTCTGACACAAAAGATCTTCAAGATAGACTATAACGTATAGCAAGGAATATAAAAATTTATTTTCTATCTATATACTTTGATTTTACCTGTGAACACTTTAAACACTGCTAATTTATCTTTTTTTGCTTGAATTATTTACCAAGGCAAAGTGATTACTTCTATATATTTTTAAATCCTCTATGTATTCTTTGTTATTTCATTACCTGTTTCAAATGTTTTAAGCAAAACTTATTTGTGTTTTATTTTCCAGTTGTTTTCTATCCTTATTACTGGTAGCTGCTGTGGTGTGGAAGATCAAACAAACATGCTGGGCTTCTCGACGGAGAGAGGTATCAGTAATATTATTTAATCTTCTGTTTAAGGATTTGAGCAAACATATGGGTCTCCAGTGCTTAATCAACATGCTTCTTTCAAATACAGATTTTCAAATCAATTTTGTTTATTAAGACTGAACAAATCAATCCAGTATTTTTTAAACTTTAGAGCAAATTTTACCACTGTCTTTTAAGTCAGTATCTGTAGAAGCATTGGTTCACTGCAAACAGAGTTTTTTTATTAGTGTTAGAATTTATAGTGAATACAAATATTAATTCTGTTGATTAAATATTCTGCAGTCTCTTTAATTTAGGTAATTAGTTACACTATAAAAACATAATTTATTTTTATAACTGTCTCTGCAGCAATTTGAAAAAGAAAATTCTGAGTGATAAACATTTATTTTTGGTTTTTGTCTCCTAGAATTTTTTTGTTTTGGTAATCAAATATTTTCCATTTCATGATTATCTGATAATCCAAGTATGTTTGAAGTGCACCTCAATTTGATCCATTTCTGTAGTGGAATTAATTATGTTTGTTCCTTATAAATCTAATACTACCATTGATAAAAACAGTAATACTTTTACAGGACAACAACTAGCAATATAAATATATTAAATAGTTTCTTAACTTTGTATATATTAATTAATTGAAAGGAACAAACAAATATAATCATCTGAGGAGCATAAGCGTGCAGTAGATTTATTGTTCTATACCTCATATAATGAAAAAGCAAGTTTCTGTTTTTATTAGTATTGTATTATTATATTCTATTAGTATGCTAGTATTATTATTAATATTCTATTTGCTATTGCATTTCCAAGTATATTTTTATGTGTATAATTTGTGCAACAATATAAAGCAGCAGTGTAGTTGCTTACTTTCTTTATTCCACATACAAAAAGATTATATTTAAAGATACTTGAAAACAATCCAGAGTATTCGAAGCTATAGAATTAGTGAATGGCTTGAGTTCTTCTTAATTATTCTATTTTCTAACATTTATTAAAGATCAGTGCCTACCTATAATATATTTGCAAACTTGACACCCCTTCCCCACAAATAAATTATTCATCCCAATCCTCTCCGCCTCTCTGATTTTCTGTATGAGGCCAGTGCAACATCAATGAGAATTTACTTGGTGTGACCCTATGATAAAAAGTAATCTGATTGAAAAGGAGCTTATGAAATATAAATATATGAATATTTGGCAAGAAGTGGAATTCTGTGTGAAGATAAACAGTCTTCCCCATATGTTAGACAATCTGTTAAGGTTAAATAGATCCAGGAAGAGAAAATAATCTGTAGGCGGGCAGTATGAAGGCCTTCCACAATGGAATTGGGCAAGTGACAATTTATGTCTCTATCATTAGAAAAGAAGTCAGGATCAACCAGCGATCCTGGGTTCCCACTTCATTATGACTAGCAATGTTTAAATATCTGATTTCTAAGGTTTATAAAATGCAACAGTATAAATAAGCATTATAAAAAAATCAATGCACACTGTCATTAACTGGCTTCTGAATATGGGTAAGTGGTCTAATTGAACTTCCTTTCCTCTAAAAGAGAGATTACAAGCTGATATTACTTTAATTTAAAAAATACAAATATGAATCTATCTTTTAATTGGAAATCAATATCTTTCAAAATATGTGTTGCTCATGGAGAGAACAAGGGAGAAATAGGAGGAGAGAAACAGGTTAGGGACCACTGGGCCCATTCTAACCTGTGCTTCTAAATGTGGCTGTGTCCTCCTGACAGTCCCTCAGTATAATGCCCTTCTTTCCAAAACTCTTCTAGGCAGTGAGTCTTTGTTAAAGAACATAATACTAATGTTTGCATTTAATTTTCTATGTCTACCAAAATAGAAAATCTGTCTTGTTGAGAAGTCATGTTACAATATCATATCTTAAAAAATATTGTGAGAAATTTTCTCAAATTTAATTTTATAAAATCTTTTAAATATAAAATTCTAAATGTCTTAGAAACCATTCATATGTTGATGCCCAGAGTAAAGATGGCATTATTTTGATGACTACCAGAGATCTATTACTAGATAATTTTTATGTTAAAAGATTGTCGTTTTGGTCTTTGAGACTCAAAGACTTTTAACTACACTAGTTGTGACTTATATGATAATCCTATTTATAGACTTCATGTGAATGGAGGTAAAAAGGTGTTTTTATCTGATTCTCTGTTTAGTTTTAACTATTAAATTAACTCCAATATTCCCAAAAGGAAAAGATCACTGTATTTTTTCTTTCCGTGGATATGTTACTTTCTCCAAAATGTTGACATCAATTATTGTAAAGCTAAGAGGACCTAAAATGACAATTTATCTGTAACAGTAAATGAAAATTATTTAGAAGATTCATCCTTCTTAGTATTTCTGTAATTTTGTTACAGGAATTGTACTACTTGCTTTTCTAAATATAAGGACTGTTTTAAAATGAAAATACTCTTTGGACTTTTTTTTAATATATTGTGTTAATTCAACCAGGGATATTATTATTATTATTATTTTTAACTGTTTGAAGCTTTGGTTTCTCATAAACACACACATGCTTTTTTGTGGTATAATTTTAATATCAGAAGGCGACTATTAATGTTATGCCTTTTGAATAACACCTCTGAGAATTCAGAGGATCTTAAGAACACAAAAATGAAACTACAAAGGACTTCAATTTTAATATTATTTCTTCATATAGACTCTCCAAACTCATTTCTATGATAACCCTACAAGGAATATGAAAGCTTTTTTTAGGGGATGAGGGCTGTGCTAATTAATGGAAACAGTAAATGGATATTGATCAGTGGAAATATTATAATACACTAGAAGGATGAGCTGGTTTGTATAGCTTGTGCTTATTATAGAGGCATTGAAAACATTTAGTTTCAATGGCACATTCAATTTTAGATAGTCATTACATTACAAAACATTTGTTAGGAGCAAGTGTATGTTAAAACGAGTCTCTTAACATATTGTCATGCTTAGGAATCTCCATTTTTAAACTAAAATTTCAGTTTTTAATAGATATCTTAACTTTCCTGCACATTTCATAATCACTCAGAATGAAACCTGGATTTGAATTTAGTGTTATTAACCTGAAGTTTTAATTAAAAATAAACTAAAATCCATAGGTAGGATTCTAGTAGCTCTGAGTAACAAATTACTTTTCTAGAGGCAAATGCATTAATTCTTTCCTTCCTAACTGGTTTGTGGGCATGAAAACAGAGAAGAAGTAATAATATCATTGTTTTACTTTACTAAGGACATGTCATAGGTAAATAATTAATGATAAAATATTCTCTGAGATGCTAAATTTGTGGTAAATGGGTTATCTAAATATTATTAATGCAACACAGCGATGTTTTACAAAATGAGTTACTCTACTGCCTTAGACACTGCACTTATTTAGCGAGAGGGGAATGTGCACAGAGTGAAGACAGTAATGAGAAAATGTTATTTTGGGAGAGAAATTAAAATTTAATTGGATATTGTATGCAGCTTCTTGTAGAATTTCTTAGTACTTTAAAAATCTGTGCTTTATATAATATTTAAGCATTTTATCTAGATAAAGCTTGCTATAACACATTTTCTTTTGTCAAAAAAGCAAGAAGTTTTTAAACAATTATTAAATAATGCACTCAAATAAATATCTAACTTTGCAGTTGATGGGCTCAGTGTTAACTTATTTTTGCTTTTAATTTTCTCTTATTGTATTGCAAAATAAAATGATTACCGTTGCTTTAATTTTTTTTACTTTAGCCTATAAGACTAGAAATTACAGATGTTCAGCATGATTGTTTATATTATCATAGCTTTAAAAAATAGCATAAGTCTACTTAGAAATAACTTGAATGGAGAAGTCAAATATGTATAGGAGCATGAGATTTGAAAGTTAACTGACTCTTGCCTTGTAAACCTGTTGCCAGAGATCTTATTGTAGATGCAGTGCTTCCACTTTGCTAATTCAACAAAGATGTGTGAACTTTTACAGTATTCCAAACAGATTGATAAATGCTGCAGACATAAAGAAAAAAACATGGACCCCAGTTTTAGGGAATTCACAGCTTTAAAACATTTTCAATGAGATAAACATACACACACGTACACAGTTCTCAAAGGAACACCTCAGTTTACTTTGCTGTGGTGTCACCCATAGGGGGAGATATAGTATATTAAAAAGTTTCCTGGAAGTGGAATTAGTAATGGAAATAAATGTGAACTGTTGTATAACTACAGAGAATTAATTTCTAAAAGAAAAGATAGCTTTTAACGTTGTTTTTACTGTATATACACACACACACACACACACAATATGAAAAACTTGCCTAAATCATAATTTTTTATTTATTAAATTTCATTATCTTTAATTTAGATTCAGTTATTTACCTAGGTTAAGAAATGGCCAGGAATATTGATTTCCTCTCAATAAATTTTAATCTGGTTAACCATAGAATTTTGTATATCTGACACACACACAAATATCTGTATGTATATGTCTTCAATGTTTATGTGTATGTATGTGTTTTTATACAAAAAAAAATCCATTGTTTATCTAAAATTCAAATTTAACTAGGTGTCCTATGTTTTTATTTGCTTAATCTGGCAGCCCTATTTCCAACACAAATGCTCACCCTGGAGCTGAGTGGTGGATTCAACC
Organism: Equus asinus; assembly: GCF_041296235.1. Lineage (NCBI taxonomy): Eukaryota > Metazoa > Chordata > Mammalia > Perissodactyla > Equidae > Equus > Equus asinus. The sequence continues at coordinate 16,589,661 of NC_091791.1, read as the reverse complement.
CCATAAAATCCACATGGACCGAGAGAGAGAGAAAGGACTAATACTCCAATGTAAAATGTTGATTTGTGTTCAGAACAAAGGAGAGTTATACTGGGCAAGCAAAAATAAAACATGTTTACTCCAGGTATTATCTATCAAAATTAAAAGACAAATTTTTTGACTCAACAATTAGATTTCCAGGAATATATCCTAAAGGTATATGCCTGCCTACTTTTTCAAAATATGTTCATACAAAGATATTTATAGAGGGGTTTGTGTATACCAAAACAACTTCACATCGTTCAAAGAGGATTCTTGAAATAATTCCATTTTCTTGTAATTGGATATTATGTGACTGAAAACTAAGAACAAGATAGACAGATATGTGTAAAATGAAAAATTTTTTCCTCCATTCAACAAATATTTATTGAACAGCTACTATTGTTCAAGCACATTTTCAGATGAATACAACAGTGAAAAGACTAAACAAAAATCTCAGCCATCAAAAGGCTACAGATATTAAAGACATCTTATTAACTGGGGAATGCTTGATATAGTTTTATAATGTTTTTATTTGTGTAAATCGCACGCCCACAAACACACACGCATGCATTATATACATGGAAATTTTAAGGGAATTGTCAAGATTATCTCTGGGTTATGGGAGTAGGTTTTGATAAGGAAGGATGATTGTGTTATTTCATAATTATAACACAAACAAATAACTGAATTTCAGGAAAGTAGAGGAAACATGATCTGACATTTTGGACTTAGACATTTTACAAAAATATTATTTAATCCTCACACTAGAAGATATATATTTTTCCTTTTTAACTATATAAGGAATTTGAGGAGAACTGAGTGCAGTGCTCAAAGATTATAACTTTTGTAAATAGAAGAGCTATAGTTTTCAATTTAAGTCTGTCAGATTCCAAAATGCAAGCTCTTTGAACCATACAGAGAATTTGTACAATAGTCTGAGTTTGAACAGATGTGGTTCACTAGTGACCACTTATTGTAAAACCTGTGAATTTCTTATAAGGGAAATACGCTGCATTGAATCTAATATTAGGACACATCAATCATTATTTGATGTATCACGTAGAAAGAAAAAACAGTGCCAATTAAACTATGGCACAGCGTTCTCTTACCACTAAAAATACATATTTTTATACTTATTAAAAGGGCTCTTATAGAATTACTTAGATATGGACTTTATTATATATCATTCACATATATTCATTGAAAGGAAAGTAGAAGCAAAATAAATTAAGATATTACTAAAACCTGTTCACATTCATAGTCCAATTTTTCATAACTCACTTTTTGACTCAGGTAAAAATGTTTTGTTTGTTTCACATAGTATCACTGACTAGAATAATCAAGTCTGTGCAGGTAATGACAACTGTATCATAACTGCCATCTGGCCAGCAGTGGTTGTACAATTTCATTGACTGTAAGACAGATCAGATTTCAGAGATATTAAAATGTGTCTTAGAATCAATAAAATATGATAGGGCCTTCTTTATAAGGTTTTTAGTACTAAATGAGTTAATGAATGCTAAGTGCTCACCCCACTGCCTTTTACTTACCAGACTTCAACAACTGTTAGCTGTTGTTGCTGTTGATATGTAATATAAAGAATGATTAGCATTATATTATATGTTAATATTAGTAACAGCAACTCCTGTATATCTTGGATTCTTTTCCCCCCTACTCATATCCACTCTAACACAGTGGTTCTCAATCCAGTAGGCCCTTTAGAATCACCTGTGGATCTTAAAAAATATATTTGTACATCTCTGAGTGCCACTCCACTGGTCCAGCCCCCCCCCCCCAGAGCTATAAATAATTTCTTTGAGGCTCAGCTTGATGTGTGTATTTTTAAAGCCCACAATTGATTCTGGTATGCACCATTGACATTGAAACTCTGCTTTGGCTTCTACTCTTAGAGAGGTGGAAAACCATTGAAGAGTTTTCAACAGAGGAGTTAAGTGATTTGATTTAAAAGGATCTGATTTTAAACTGATAATTCTGCTGCTGTGTTGAGAATAGACTATAGATGGACAACTGTGGACACAGGGAGACTACTAAGGAGGTTACTAGCATACTGTGGAGAGACGGTGATGGCTCGGCTTAAGAGGTGGCAGTGGATAAGGCAAGAAGTGATCAGATTATGGGTATATTTTGAAGATAATAACAGCATTAGAAGGACAGGGAGGTGTGAGAAAAAATTAAACCAAACGTGACTTCAAAAGAATGTAAACCAAGCGTGACTTCAAGATTTTTGCCTGAGCAACTGTAAAGATAAAGTTGCCATCAACTGAACTGATTGTAAGTAAAACTGGCTTTGGGATAGGAGTTCAATTTTTACATGTTAACTTTGAGATATCTGCTAAACATCTAATTAGAGAAGTAAAGGAAGCACGAGTTGACTCTGACATGAGGAAACAGATCTGAGCAGAAGAGCTAAATTTGGGAGTCACAGAATATAGATGGCATCCAAAGCCACGGGACTGGATGATATCATCAAGAAAGAAGAATTAAGCCCTGAGGCATTCAAATTTAACGTTATGGACTGAATGTTTGTATCCTCTCCCAAATTCTAATTTGATTCCACAACCCCCAATGTGATAGTATTTGGAAGTAAGGCCTTTGGGAGGTATTTAGGTTTATATAAGGTTGGTGCCATCACAATGGGAGTAATGCCCTTATAAGAAGAGGAAGAGTCGCAAGAACACTTTCTCTCTGCTGGTACACAAAGAAGAGGTCATGTGAACACATAGCAAGATGGTGGCCATCTGAAATCTAGGGAGATGGCCCTCTCCAAGACCGAATCTGCCAGCACCTTGATCTTGGATTTCCCAGCCTCCAGAACTGTCAAAAATAAATGTTTACTGTTTAAGCCATCTAGTCTATGGTATTGTTATCGTAGCCTGAGCTGACTAAGACACTTAACGAAGTCAGAGAGAAGACAATCAGCAAAGAATACTGTGAAGCTGGAGAAAAGCTAAGTGAATGTGGGCTCCTAGAAGCTGAGGAAACACTATATAAAAGAGGATAGAGTTATCAGCTGTCTCAAAACCTACTGATGGGTAAAATAAAATTATAACTAAAAATTAATCATTGTATTTAACCACTTGGAAGTAATTGGCGTCCCTGACAAGAGCAATTTTAGTAGACTGATAGCTGCAAAACCTCGATTAAAGTGTGATTAAGAGAGAATTGGAGGAGATGACTTCCAGAATGGAAGCAAGAGGAGAGCCACGGTCCTACAACCATAACTGAAAAACAACCAGAACTGGTGAAAATTATTTTAAAAACAATTAGACATCCATTTTAAATCTCTGGAATCTGTCCTAAGTGCATGCAGCAAACAAAGAAACATTTGTTCAAGAAAATCTACTAAATCTCAGTTTAAAAAAAGCAAATCTGTAGCATTTGAGCCATGACTTGCTCTCTTCCTGTCTCCTCTCAGCTCAGCATGACCAGCATTTCTCATCCCCCACCTCACACCCACCCAGTTCTGTATTGCAGATGTTCTTTTCTAGGTGAAGCAGCTGGCTGAGGCTCTCTTCCTTCACCAAGCCTCCTTTTGTAGGAATGGAGCTCTTCCCCAGGGACAGAAGGCTGAGAATACCAGGGCCCCAATTGCCCTCATCACACCTTGCTCAAAGGGTGGAGATTTCCTACCAGGAGAGACAATCTGAAAACACAGGAGGCTACCACACCTCTCTAGAACCCTCCTCATGAAATAGGTGAGTTATTTGAGAGAGATATGGCCCACTGTTCTCACCACCAACTCTGGAGCAGTAGCCCAGGTGGAGAGGCAGGCTGTAAGAACACAGAGCTCCAAGCTCTTTCTAAGTGAACAGACTTTATTTGGAACAAATTGTAGAGAAGTTCAACACTAATGGTTCTCCTGAAAAAGATGGAGATTGTGTGGGTAAGCAATATAGAGGATATTGAAAGCTCCATAAGAGTAACAAGTAAAACCAAAAATCAGTTACAAGTTTACCAGAAAGATCCAGGGATAGAGAAAGTTAAGAAAATCCCTCCTGGGGTTGTGAACAATCAAACACTGGTCTCAGATAGTATCCTACAGTGGGTTCCAAATTAATTGGATCAAATTAGGTAGCAATTTAAGCCCCAGGGCACTATCAAAAACAGTAGAGTAATCGGTCATCAACTTGTGGAGGCTAACAGCTGGGTGTGATACCAAAGAACACTGACAGCTTAACAGAAAGATCTGGGAAAGAAACCATCAGAGAAACCCCTAATAAAACCACTGTCATCCCAGGTGACTGTGCACATGCCCAAACCTGCACTCTCTGAGGAGCAACATCACAGGCTGCACTACAGAGAAAATAGACTTCACTAAAGTAACCCAACGAAGTCGCGAAACAAATAAGCTTGTAAAAACAACAAGCCTGTGTGGAAGAGGGAAAGGCATCACTATCCAGAGTTGTTACAGTCTATTACCTAAAATGTCAATGTTTTTCAACAAAAAATTATGAGACATGCAAATAAAGCGAGAATTGTGGCCCATACACAGGACAAACAGAAGGTAACACAAACCTGCTTGTGAGAGTCTCCAGCTGTCAGATTTAACTGACAAAGACTTCAGAGCAACCATTGTAAATATATCCAAAGAACTAAGGAAACTGTGATTAAAGAAGCACAGGAAATCTCATCAAATATAGAATACTAATAGAGATAGAAATTATAAAAAACGAGAACCTAACGGAAAATCAGGAATTGAAAAGTACAAATCACAATGAAAAATTTACAAGAGAAGATCAACAGTAGATTTGAACTGGCAGAAGAAAGAATTCATGAACTTGAAGATAGACCAGTAGAGATTATGAAACATGAAGAACAGAGAGAAAAAAGAATGAAGAAAAATAAACAGAGCTTCAGAGAAATATGGAACACCAGTAAATGCAATAATGTATGCATAATAGGAGTACCAAGAGGAAAGGAGAAAGGGAGAAGTAGGAAAACTATTTGAAGAAACTTTTAAAAATACTTTGAGGTGAATGGAAATGAAAATGCAATATATCAAAGTAAGATTAGAGAAGAAATTATTGACATAGAGAACAGAAAAACAACAGAGAAAATCAATGAAAACAAAAGTCTGTTCTTTGAAAAGATAAAAAATAATTGACAAAAAAGCTAGACTGACCAAGAATAAAAGCGAGAAGACTCAAATTTCTAAAATCAGAAATGAAAGAGGGGATATTATTACTGACCTTCCAGAAATAAAAAAGATTCTGAGAGTGCACTATGAACATCTAGATGCCAAAAAATTGGATAATTTAGATTAAATGGAAAATTCCTGGAAAAGCACAATCTGCCAAAACTGATTCAGGAAGAAATGTAAAATCTGAATAGACTTATGGCAAGCAGAAATATTGTATTAGTGATTTTGAAAATTTCCCACTAGATGCATCAACATCTTGTCTTCAACAAGCACAACTAGTGCCCAGATCTTGCTTTCTAATACAATTTTCAGTAAAAGGAACCAGGGTTCTATGGAGAATTGCCTAATTTTAGACTGAGAGCAGGAAATACACAAGCTGAGTTTGGAGTTTGTGTAGTGCTAAAGTGAAAGGAAGTGCTCAAACACACACACACACACACACATGCACACTCACACACAGCACAATGATGGGAATATGTCAACGGGACACAGGACCTACCACAGACAGCTCCCAATGATCAAAGCTGGAACAATTTCAGCAGTAAAATAAACAAAGTAGTACTGGATTATAACCCAAAGTATAAAATGACTATCAAATGAACCCACACTGATATAAACAAATGATTGAATAAGTAAATAAATGGAGGAGAATTGATCTTCTCCCATGCAGAAGAATTTCAAATAGTTTATGTAGATACTCCACCCTTAAGGAAGTAGAGCATAACTCCACACTTCTTAAGTGTGAGCTGAACTTGGTGACTTCTTTGCAAAGAATACAGTATAGAATGGGGTAAAAAGAGTAAAAAATGAGTCACTTTACAATGGAGAAGTCTGGCAAACACTTCCTTAGCCAAGTGATCAAGGTCAACATCAACGAAGATTAGTCATGGTGAAAATAGGATGTACTTTTGATATGATGTGATGAGAATGGGACTTTATCTCTGGTCTTCCTCCCAAAAACCCATAACCCTGATCCAATCATGAGAAAAACATCAGACCAGTCCTAGCTGAAGAACATTCTGAAAAATACTAGATCAGTACTCCTCAAAACTGTGAAGGCTTAGGAGACATGGCGACTAAATTTAATGGGATGTTGTAGAAAGGATCCTGGAACTTAAAAAGGATACTAGTTAAATTCTAAGGAAATCTGAATAAAGTACAGACTTTAGTTGATGATAATATATCAATATTGGTTCATTAATTTTAACAAATATACCATACTAATGCAAGATGGTAACTAATAGGGAAACTGGGTTTGAGATATACAGAAACTCTCTGAAAAATCTTTGCAATTTTTCTATAAATCTAAAATATTATAAAATAAAGTTAGTTTTACAAATTTTTCACAAAAGTCTAAGCTAGGTGGCTTAACTGGTGAATCCCAGCAAACATTTAAAGAAGAATGAATACCAATCCTTCAAAAACTCTTCCAAAAAATAGAAAAGGAAGGAACACTTCCCAACTCATTCTATGAGGCCAATTTATCCTGGTACCAAATATAGACTAAGACATCACAAGAAAAGTACAGACCAATATCCCGTATGAATACAGACAGAAAAGTCCTCAGCAACATACTAGCAAACCAAAACTAACAACATACAAAAAGATTATGCAGCAAGTGGGATTTATCCCGTGAATGCAAGATTGGCTCAACATATGAAAATCAGTCCATATAATACACTATATCAATAGAATAAAGGACATTAACCACATGAGAATCTCAACAGGTGGTAGAAAATCATTTGACAAAATCCAACAGCTTTTCATTATAAAACCCCTCAACAAACTAGGAATGAAAGGGAACTTCCTCACCCTGATGAAGGGCATCTATGAAAAACCCATAGCTAGCATCATACTTAAAGAACTCTTTCCCCCTAAGATCAGAAACAAATCATGGATGTCCATTCTTTCCATTTCTATTCAACACTGTACTAAATGTTCCAGCCAGGGCAGTTTGGCAAGGAATTGAGGTAGAAGCCATCCGGATTGGACAGAAAGAAGTAAAACTATCTCTATTTGTAGATGATGTGTTTTCTATATAAAAGTCCTCAGGAAACCACTAAAGAATTATTAGAACTAATAAACGAGTTTGGCAAGGTTGCAAGATATAAGATCAATATACAATAATTAGTTATGTTTCTATATGCTAGCAATGAAAAATCTGAAAATAAAATTAAGAAAACATTTTGATTTAAAATAACATCAATAAGAATAAAATACTTAGGGAGAATTTTAACAAAAGAAAAACTTATACTTTTGTATAACTTATACTCTGAATACTACAAAACGTGTTGAAAGAAATTAAAGAAGACCTAAATAAATGGAAAGATATTTCTAGTTGATAGATTGGAAGACTTTATATTGTTAAGATGACCTTTCTTCCCAAACTGATCTACAGATTCAGTGTGATCCCTATCTAAATGCCAGCTGGCTTCTTTGTAGAAATTGACAAGTGGATCCTAAAATTCACATGAAAATTCAAAGAATCCTGAATAGCCAAAGCAATCTTGAAAGAACAGAACAAAGATGGAAGACTCACACTTCCTGAATTCACCTTACTGCAAAGCTACAGTAATCAATTTGGTGTGCTACTGGCATCAGGATAGACGTATAGATCAATAGAATAGAATTGAGATTCTAGAAATAAAGCCTTACATGTAAAGTCAATTGATTTTCTACAAGGGTGCTAAGACAATTAAATAGGGAAAAGCTTAGTCTTTTCAACAGATGATGCTGGGCAACTGGATAGACACATGCAAAACAATGAGGTCGGACCCATACTTCACACCATCCACAAAAATTGTCAATAGGGATCAATATACCTACATGTAAAAGCTAAAACTATAAAATACTCAGAAGAAATCACAGAAATAAATTTTCCTGACCTTGCAAAGTCTTTTTAGATATGACACCAAAAGCATAAGTAACAAAAGGAAAAAAATGAATTGCAATTCATCAAAATTAAAAACGTGCTTCAAAGAACACCATCAAGAAAGTGAAAAGACAATCTAAAGAGTGAGAGACAATGTTTACAAATCATATATCTAATAGGATACTTGTATCTAAATATATAAAGATCTCTTGCAACTCAATAATAAAAAGAAAAATTATTCAATTAAAAATAGACAAAGGATTATGAATGGGCATTTCTCCATATAAGATATATACATGGCCAATAAATACATGAAAAGATACTCAGCACCATTAGCCATCAGGGAAATAAAAATAAAAGCCACAATGAGATACCACTTCATACCCACTAGGATGTTTATTTGGTGGTCTAGTGGTTAAGCTTCAGTGTTCTCACTGCCATGGTCCGGGTTCATTTCCCAGTCAGGAAACCATGCCTCCCATCTGTGGGTTGTCATACTGTGGTGGCTGCCTGTTGCTGTGATGCTGAAAGCTATGCCACTAGTATTTCAAACATCAGGGTCATCCATGGTAGACAGGTTTCAGTGGAGCTCCCAGACTAAGACTAGGAAGAAGGACCTGGCCGCCTATTTCCTGAAAAATTTGCCATGAAACTCTATGAATAGCAGTGGAGCATTGTCTGATATAATGCTGGAAGATGAGAGGATGGTGCAAAAAGACTGGGCAGTGTTCCTCTCTGCTGTACAGGGGCACTAGGATTTGGAATCTACTCAACAGCGCTAACAACAAAGGATCATTATGATCAATAGTGATATATGTTAGTCACTGATAATCGTCACCACTTATCATGAATAAATAATGTATCACCAATAATAAATGATAAAAAAATGAAGTGAGGATGTGGAGAAATTGAATTCCTCATACATTGTTATTGAGTATATAAAATGGTGCAGCCACCTCATAATACAGTCTAGCAATTCCTCAAAAAGTTAAGTTTCCTTATGACCCAGCAATTCCACTCCCAGGTATGCACTGAAGAGAAATGAAAACCGAGGTCCACGCAAAAATTTGTACACAAGTGTTCACAGCAGGTTGTTCAGAAAAGCCCCAAAATGGAAATATCTGAAATGTCCATCAACAGATGAATGTATAAATAAAATGCAGTGTGTTTGTAAATGGAATATTATCCTGTATTTAAAAGGAGTGAAGCACTGATGCATGCTATAACAACGGATGAAGCTTGACAACATTAGGCAAATCTATAGAGACAGAAAGTAAGTTCATGGTTGTCTTGGGCTGTGAGTGGCTGGTGGGTAGGAGGAGTGGGGGACCAGATGGCGAGTGATTGATAATAGGCACAGAGTTTCTTTTGGGGGTGATGAAAATGTTCTAAAATTAGATTGTGGTGATTGTGGTGATTGTTGCACAGCTCTGTGAATATACTAAATACCATTTAATTTACGCTTTAAATGGATGAATTGTATTGTATTTTAATATCTCAATATAACTGTTAAAAAAAGGAAAGAAAAAGAGAGAGAAAAAATAGGAGAATGAGAAAACTTAAAGCACCAAGCATAGATAACCAAGAGGATCTTTGCTTCAACAGCACCTTTGTTCCTGTAAACTATATGTACTCTATTTTCTTGCCTTTTCTGTGGAGGAAAGCATTATTTTCAATGCTTCAGTCTAAAACGAATCCTCCCACTTGTGCACTAGATAATAGTTACTAAATCATGTAGGTAAGGCAAACATATAGTTGATTGAACTTAAAACAAAAAATCACGCATTGTAACTATTTAGTTTTGGTGTTGTGTAATGTAAATAGAGTCTTGCTTAATATAGTACAGCAAAACAAGGAAATTATGTCTTCTCCTTGAAGTCTGACATATCCGATTTTCATTTACAATCGTTTATGTGGTCCATATAAAAAAGAAAACAGAAGTTTAAAAGGGAAAGCCATTTTCATTTTATTAAATCTACTAGATGACTGGGACTAGTATGTTCTCTATCTTTCATCTAAATACCTGCTTAGTAAAAGAAGAATTTTCTTTATCTGACTTTGCAATGCTTTTGCTAAAATATCTTTGTCAAAGCAATGGTGTATGATCTTGTGTGGAATGATAGAAATAGAATTTCTCTGAATTATATTAACAGTGTAGGATTTGATGCATTAAAAGTTGAGTGTGTAGATGATAAAGTTACCAGCATTCCATATTAACATCATTCATATTTTGTAAATTGTTGTTTAAAATACGGAATTGTCCCCATTTAAAGAATGTGCCATAATTTTCACATCTGTGTTTGAGCATCGCCCTTTCTACCACCATGCTCCCACCCACACACACTGTACATTTTTTTTTTTTTTTGCTAGCTATATACTGTTAACGCTTGGGCATTTATATACACGTTTAAATGTAACACAGAATTGAGCATTATGGATGATTTTATGAGCTAAAATTTCTTCTCTTTGTGAGCTTTTAAAATATATTCTGCTGGTTCTAATTGAAAGGAAAAGCTGCTTCCAGCAAAATGATTTTATTATGACTTGAATGTAGTTATTATAATGCATTTCTTATTAATGTCCAAAAATTAGTTTACTCATCTAACACTATATAGCTATATTAATTATTCATATTAGAAGAACATGAAAGCAGGTAATACATTGAAACATCCAGATATTGTGCACCTGTGTCAATAGTTAGTGGTTCACTATTACAGGATTCTCAACCAAAGAGGACATTTCAAAATTGTATAATTTGAAAAGGCCTACTCTGGTTGATTTTGATGTCCCCTTTAGAGAAGCAATTCTTTCTTTTTCATCCCCAAGAGTCACAGCTGTACTCAAAATAATGCTAAGTTAGCATTAATATATACTGTCATTATCTAGAAATAACTTGATATTCTTGCTACATAGTATATTGTTTTTATTTATTTTTAAATTCTTTTGATGTCAGCGTAATTATTGTCTAATTTTGTTTATTGTCACTCACTGAAATGATTCATATACTTTAATTTTGATGTTTAGGTAAACTACTGTTAGAGTACATTGAATGAACGTGGTGTTAGATTCATGAATGAACCTAATATTGAAAATGTTAGCTAGTTTTTATATTAATTATTTTGAGCCTGAAATCCACTGTTACATTATAATCAGTACTTTGAACAAGGGCAGATAATCAAAGCCTGATTCTTTATTCTCGTAGCCCATTCAAACTCATTTCATGTGGCCAATTTGTTCCTGTTCCTTGAGTAACTAAGGACAGGAATGATTTTTTTCCCTCCCTTTTTTTCTAGACACATATTTTCCATTTCTTTGGTAGTTTTGTATCACAAAATTTTATTCTAGTAGTGGAAGAAATTTTTGGAAGTCATTCTCCCTGCTGGAGGTAAGCATGGGCAGATTGCTATCAAATCAAGCATCATTTTTGTTCCTTTTACTTATTTGCATTTTGTTTTATATCTATTCTTAATAGGTGATATATCTGTTTCAAAATTCAAAATTTGCACCCCTGTTCCCTAGCTACACAATTCTCTACTCTCCAGAGCCAATCAATGTTTTCAGGTGGGTTTTTCTGGGTATACATTCTTTGAAAGTTATTTACGTACACAAGTAAATGTGAACATACGTTCCTTTTCCACATTACTTACTTGAATGGTAATATACTATATATGCTCAGTTTGGCATATTTTAGCATTTAACTTTAAAATTCTAATAAATTCTTGTAATTCTAGGATCATCATATTTTGACCATTTTTAACTTTTTTCTCATTACTAATTATTTCTACAGTGGAGTCATGTACTTATAATATTCTTTCAAAGGGATTTTTTGTAAGAATTCCAGGATACAAGTCTAGCTATGTAATTCTGAGAAATAATTCTTTTTTTTTTTTTAAAGATTGGCACCTGAGCTAACGTCTATTGCCAATCTTCTTTATTTTTTTTTCCTTCTTCTTCCCCTCAAAGCCCCCAGTACATAGTTGTATTTTCTAGTTGTCGGTCCTTCTAGTTGTGCTATGTGAGATGCCACCTCAACATGGCTCGATGAGCAGGGCCATGCCAGCACCCTGGATCCCAACCAGTGAAACTCTGGGCCATTGCAGCAGAGTGCACGAACCTAACCACTCAGCTATGGGGCGGCCCCTGAGAAATAATTCTTAGAACCACCTTCCAGTGGAATAACTCTCAAAAACTCGTGGCTCTTACTCAAGTTTATAATAGTTATATAAGGAAAATTTCTAAGGATTTCAGTACAAAATGTAAGGCATAGCAAACTGAATTATAATTGCAGAGAGTTAAATTAAAATATTGGCAAACTGCTCTAGACAATGTTGTAAATTCTTTGAAATATGAATAAATGGAAATAATAATAAAATTTAGCATCTGCTGCTTTTTCCTTCATTTAAATTTAAAAAAATAATTGTATATAAACAACTGATTTTTATGTTGGTGTAGAAAGACTGTATAATTGTATAGTCATTATATCATGCAACTATAAATCTTGTACCATATCATTGTGTCAAAGAATGGTACCGACTGGGGCTGGCCCCATGGCCGAGTGGTTGGGTTCGCACGCTCTGCTGCTGGTGGCCCAGTGTTTCGTTGGTTCGAATCCTGGGCGCGGACATGGCACTGCTCATCAAACCACGCTGAGGCAGCATCCCACATGCCACAACTAGAAGGACCCACAGCGAAGAATATACAACTATGTACTGGGGGGCTTTGGGGAGAAAAAGGAAAAAAAATAAAATCTTTAAAAAAAAAATAAAGAATGGTGCCGACTTATGACACTAAAGTCCTTCCACCTAGTGCATTTAGAGCAATTGTGTTAACTTATCTTGGCCCTAATTCCTTGCTTTGGAAATTGAAATCCTTACAATGATTTTAAAACACAAACTCTCCAACTGCTAATAATTTAAAGTAGCACAATAACCTCCAAATTTAAAATCTACATGTGGTCATATTTTCAAATAAAATATGTGAGATTATAATTAAAATCCAGAAGTCATCATTTATACTGGGAATTTCCCTTTTGTCTACTTTATTTTTAATTATTGCTCTCTATCAATATTTTTGCTAGTGTAAGAGTATATTTTTCTTAAAAATGCCTAGTTATTACTGTAAAATAACATTCACTTCAATAAAATACAGGTTAGCAAGATCCTATTTAATCTATGTCTTTTAAAGTGCCCCATTAAAAATGTTAACTTTTTATTTCTTCTTAATATACCCTAAAGTACTGACTTTGTGGACGCCAGTGAGGTTTGTAATTGGAACATTATCTTTGACTTTCAAAATCTGTACATAACTTTTTAAACAATTCTATATAAGGCACTACATTTTCTAATCAAAATGAGAGGAATACACTATTCTTAGAAGCTGGTTTTGTATTACATCATTGAATATAAAACATCTCAAATGGATGTGGACAATTTATTATTATTTTCAGAATAGTTATTTGCCTAACAGATGAGCTAACATGAATTAAGCAGTAAATCAGTTTTGCTTCCTTTAGATAATTAGTAATTTACATATAACCTTTGGCTATTCTTTTATCTTGAAGTATTAATATAAGTTGCATAAAATTGTTTTCTATATAGAAATGCTTTGAAATGCAAAATCTAATTAAAATGCATTATTATTTGAGGACAGTTGTGTTGCTAAATGATACTGTTGAGACTATGATGAATATTTGAGGAGTCTGGAATGTGTAAGGAAGCTGAATTATAGCCTCTATGGACTACTGTAGGTTATTTTATCAATCAGTTGAAGCAAGTGAAACTGCCAAAGTATTTAGAGTATTGCAGTCTTTTTCAACATACAACATATTTAGAAATAATGCTGTTGTTACGATATTATGCTACCTAGCCTATTTCATGTCATGGTACACATTAAAAGGATAAGTCTGTAAGATGCATTAAGATAAGTAGATAAGGCTGATTGTGAATTCAGGGATCCTGCCCCGGGGCTCTGACACAGGCTTCTGGAGGCTGCCCAAGAAGTGAGGGCATCAACACATTTATAACTGGTTAATAACCAAGTAATTGCACGCTAGTTGGTGACCCATATCCCAGGTACTAGCAGCTGAAATCCAGTTTTGGAGAAAACATGGTAAATGTGTACCTGTCTGTCAGCGAGGTCATGCAAAAAATATTTGTCAAGAGCATCTGATTTGCATAACACACATTGTTTAGCAGCTACCCAATACTGGGTAAACTACTCTGTTGCATTGCGTCCCAGAACCTTGAAAAGTTTATAGGTTTTTAAAGATTGAATGTAGAATCTTGTGGTGGCTGGAAATTTATGTGGCTAGATGATTATTGTCCAGAATATTAATGTCTTGGATCATAGTTTAGTAATCTTAATATTTTACAAATTAGAGTTAATACTGTTTTAGACTGCTATTCCTTTTCTTCTTTAATATGTGTGGTAAAACAGACTTCTGTGTTCTAATTATTTGCTGAGATGTATTGGAATAATTTTCTTCCTGATAAAAACAGCTCATTTGTTTCAGAGATTAATTCAAAATTAAGGTTTGCCTAATTAAATTTGTTTTCCATTTAATTTTGATATATCTATTTTATCAAGAAAAATATATTAATTAAGAGTATATATCAGATGAATCCATGAGGGATAACATGCATGCCAACACCCTATTAAAAGATCAAGAATTGTTGAAATGCATTTCACTTTGATGTCTCTGTAGATGGTTTAGTCTATTTTTAATTCAAAAATATAATCATATACTGATCAAATCCTATGTTAAGGTGTAATTTTAGATCAATGCAGCAACATTTTTTTTCCTTATTTTGTTAAGACTTACTCATTTTTCACCTCTCCTAATTAGCAAATTACCCGCTCATTAGAGAACAACTAGGAGGTATTTTAATAACAGTAAGTTTAATTAGGGTGGTGAAAACCAGATAAATTCTCTAGAAAGTGCTTGCAAGGAGAATAATGCATAATAAGTAACAATCACAATGTCTGTGATTCCTTTTTGTTTAACCTTTATAAATCCTTTTTAATCTTGATGAGTAAAATATTTGGTGGCAGCTTGAGTGCCATCCTTTATCCAGTTGTTACTCTACTTAATATGCCTCATTATTGTGCTTAGAATTACTTTTTATTTTTCTTAAGATAAGTGTTTGTTGAATTTCAAATGAAGGTGACTTTGATGCTGAAAGCTGGCAGTTAACGATAACAGTGGAATAACTTTTTATGAGTGTGGGTACATAGAATCACGTCTGGAGGAGGTTATTGTCATACATAGTAAGTGGCCGGCACATTTTGTGCAGGCTATTAAATCTTGGTGATACGTGTTATTTCAGCTAGAGGAAAAAGGATATTATGGTAAGTCCTTTCTCGATATTGAAGTTCACAAGAAATGGAACAAATTCTAATTGGTTTCATCTTTTTTTATGCCAAAAATTTAATATTGAAAGTGAACATAATAATCTGAGTACAGGAGGATTAAACAAAGTAAAGCAAATCCGTGGAAGATAGGATATCCAATTACTAAAGTCATGTTCTAGCTTTCTGTTGAATTAAAGATTTTAAATTTCAGCAACATCACTTTAGTAGCAATATTTTCAGTTAGCATTGTCCATAAAGACGTATTGATCAAGCCTACAGGGACTGGATGTTACCCTAAATTTCTTTGCTAGAATTTAGATCCTAAATATAAAGCTCTCAGCAAGTTCTCAATGTTTGGCCAAAACTCACATTTTATCTTAGGAAGAATATGATGTCTTGAGTAAAAAGCAAATGTAGACTCTTTTGAACAATATTTTTAAAATTGATTCTGCAGTATATATTTTATTTTAATTAAATTTAATTTTTTAGGTAAGTATTACATTGACATAGTTCAAAATGAAAACAAAATAAAAATTTATAAATTGAGAAATTTCACCTCAAACTATAACCTTGTCCCCCCTTTTCCCCCTGCTTCCACAGAGCACTGTTTCTTATGTGTCCTTCCAGTTTTTTTATGCAAAATCAACAAATGCAAATATGTAATCTTATTTGCCTCATTTCTACACAAAAATAATATATTTCCGTATTTCCTCAAACCCAAGACATTATACGATGTAATGCACAACATGTTTATGTTATCACCAAGAAAGAAAAAATGCTGGCAATTAAATTGTGACATCTCATTGATTATAAAGTACATCACAATGTCAGAAATAACAAAATATGAAGAAATTCACATCTTAGAATGAAGAAATATGGTATGTAGCCTCTATTATACATCACTTTTGTCATTTAACAATATAAACAGACCTTCTTTATTCCTTTTTTCCCACAGGTACATAGTATTTCATAATATGGTTGTACCCTAGTTTAGTTAGCCCCTATAAATGGACACTTGCCTCTTTTTTTCAGTCTTTGAAACTTTTTATATAGGTCATTTTTTTGTGTGTTGCAGGTATAACTACAGGAAAAATTCCAAAGAGATTGCTGGCTTAATGGTAATCACATTTGTAATTTTTATAGCTTTTACCAGAAAGCATAGTTTTACCACTGTATTTTCCCATTTTCCCACCCACTGCATGAAGAATATGTTGTCAAACTCTGGACTTTTGCCAATCAATAAGTGAGAAATCGTACTTCAGAGTGGTTCTAATTTGCACTTCCCGAATAAGAGTAAGGTCAAGAGTATTTTCCTATGTATAAGGGCTATTTGTTTTTCTTTTTCTACAAACTATTCAAGTTATTTGCCTACTTTTCTATTAGATTGTTGATTTTTTATTCTTTATTTCTAGAAATTCTTTATATGTACTTAGGGAGATTAGCCTTTTCTCTCTGGTATGGGTTGTAAATATTTTTCCCAGCTTTCCATTGATTATTCACCTACATTTTTTTTGAAAAATGAAGATGACATTTATGTTTAATGTCAAATCACTCAAACTTCTCTTTTATGGCTTCTGAAATTTGAGTTATAGTTAGAAAGACTGCTTACTCCAAGATTATAAAGGCACTTCCAGTGTTTTCATCTAGAAACGTTATGGCTTCATATTTACATTTTGGGCAGACTCTTACTTTGGCGACCCCCACAATGACCCCTATATCCAGATACTCACAGCCAGTGTCCTCTCTTCCTATCCTGACTCTAGACTGGAGCTCTGACTGCTTTGACTAAGCAAATGTGGTTGGAGTGATGCTTTGCCAGTTTGAGGCCTAGTGCTTAACTAATGTGGCAGTTCTTTTTTTCCCGTCTTGGAAGCTTACTAATGAAACCCTCCCACCATATATTAAGGCAGCCCCAGTAGAGAGGAGGCCCATACCGGGGGGAACCCATACCACCAGACAGTGTACTCAACTGAGCTCCCAGTTGGGCCTCCAGATGAGACAGGGTATCGAGATGTGCTGGACCTTCCAGGTCAGGTGAGTTCTCACTTGCTCCTCCAGTGGCTTGCAGCTGTCCCAAGACACAAACCAACACCAAGTGGGACAGAATTGTGAGAGAGAACGCATTGTTGCTTTAATTCACTTAATTGTTTCACACCACCTCAAAACGTAGTGGCTTAAAATAATAAAAATCATTTGTTTGCTCACAATTTGGGCAGGGCTCAGCAGGGATAGCACACCTCTCTCCCACAAGGTATCAGCTGGGGCAGCTCCACTGACACTGGAGAGTCTCTTGAAAGGACTAAATTACAATCTGACCATTGGCTAAGAGCTCAGCTGGGGCTATTGGTTAAGGGCCTCAGTTTTCCTCCATGGGGGCCCATCCATGTGGCTGCTAGTTTTTCTATTGGCAGGGTAACTAGTTTTGAGAGGGAAGAAGTGGCAGCTTAATTCCTCTTAAAGGCTACGCCTATAATTTTCACAATATCACCTCCACTGTATTGTATGAACAAAGCAGTCAAAGGAGCAGCTCAGATTCAAAGAAAAGGGATAGAGAAATAGATTGTTCTACCTCTCAATGGAAGAAATGATGAAGTTTTGAATATCTTTTATTCACCACACATCTAAATATTTGATCCAATTTTATCTTTTCCAGATGGCTATTAGGTTATTCCATCACTGTTTATTAATAAATTCTTTTATCTTAATATTTTGAGATGCTCTCATGACCACGTTCTAAATTCCCTATTTTCTGTGCTTTCTGTTTGCATCCATTGGTCTATCTATGCACCACTACCACATTGTTATAAACATTAAGGCCTTATAATGTATTTCCTCTATGTTAGACTAGCTACCTCTCATTCTTTTTTATTCATAATTTTATTGTGTATTCTTATGTAATTATTTTCACAAATGGATTTTATTGTCAGTTTGTCATATTCGAGAAAAAAGACTATTGGTATACTTATTTAGATTGAATTGAAATTATAAATTAATTTAGGTTGAATTGTTCCCTTTATGATTTTGAGTCTTCCTATTCAAGAACATAGTATGTCTCACTGTCTGCTTTTTTGTCCTTAAGGATTGTTTTAAAACTTTCTTCAGATAGATTTTGCCCATTTTTCTTTTAAGTTTATAAACACAGACACACACACACAGATGTGCACACATATAAAGGTTATTGATTATATTTATTAATTTAACATGTGGCATTTTGTACTGAATTCTCTTATTTGTAATAGTTTTTCAGTTCATGCTTATGGGTTTTCCAGGTGTGCAATCACATCAGCTGAAAATAGGTTTCTCTCTTCCTTTCTAATATTTATACCTCAGATTTATTTCTTTTGTCTACTTATACTGGCTAATATCTGCATTACAATGTTAGTAGTGGTGGTGGTGATGGTAGACATCCTTGTCTCGTTCCTGACTGGTAGAAACGTTGCCAGTGATTTCCCACTAAGTATGATGCTTTGGGACTTTTGGGCTGATTGATTAATCTATTTAATCCTGAAATTATATTAAATTATATTTCTATTTTATTGAGTGTTTATATTAAGAATTTGTATCAAATATCTTTTTAAAGGTATTTTTGGAAATAGGACATTTTCTTCTTAAATCAAGCGATATGTTATATCGTAAGAACATATTTTCTAATATTTAACCATCGTAACAATCTAGTGATAAGTCCTCATGATCATGATATTACTCTTTTCAGGTGTTTCTGGATTCTGTTTGCTTGTTTAATTTAGAGTTTTTCATCAATGAGTGATACTGGTCTGTAGTTTGCTTTTTATGTGTGTAATCTTTTTTAACCTTTAGCATTAATGTTATATTCAATTCACAAGTAAGATTTGGAAATATTCCTGCTTGTCCTCTGCTCTGGAATAGTCTCAATATCATTGGAATCTTTGTTATTTAAGGGTTTGGTAGAATGCCTCTGTGAAAATGTCTGGACTCCTGCTTTTTGGAGGGCTAACTGACAGTGCCTTTACCACTTCTATGGAAATTGTTGCTGTAGACTTTCTGTCAGCGAAAATTATCTATTTTATCCAGATTATTAAAATTATTTTCATAATATGCTAAGGAATATAAACTCACAAAGAGTTTGTTGATTTACCAAAATGAAATCAAGTTAGAGCTAAATAATGGGAGTACAAATGGCAATTTCTCTATATTTGGAAATTAAGGAATCCATTCTAAATAACCCATGGGTCCTAGATAACATTATAATAGAAATTAAAGAATATTTTGGATTGAATGATAAATAAAATACTACATATGAAAATTTTGAGACATGCAGCTAAAGCAATGCTTACTAAGAAATCAATAGTTTTGAATGCTCACATCGAAAAAGATAAAAGGCTGATAATCAGTAAAATAAGTATCCATATCAACAGCTAGGAAAAGAACAAAATTAGTCAAATAAAATGGACTGAGTAAAATAATAAAGATAAAAGCATTAATAATAATAAAATTAATAATAATAAAAGAATTAATGAAATAAAAAATAAAATACAATAAAGAGATCAATGAATCCCTAAGTTGATTCTTGGAAAAAATTAATCAAATAGATAAACCTCAAGGAAGATTAATCAAGGAGTCCTTAGGGGCTTTACACATGCTGTTCTCTCCACCAGAAATGCTGACCATACTCAGGTTTCTTCTCCTTTCATCTGCCAACACCTATCCATCTTTCAGATCATATTGCAAATGTCACTTCCTTCCTTACCCTTCTGGATGATTTTAGATCCCTCTGTTGAATGCAATCATTCAGTAAATTTGGGTTTCATTTTAAGATAAGAAGCCGTTAGATTTTATGCGGAATTACATGATATGATTTATATTTTTGAAAGATTTCCCTGGAGTCCCCAAAGTGATCTATAGGCTCACCATAGTCCATATTAGAATCCCAGGTGACTTTTTAAGGAAATTGGGAAACTAATCCTAAAATTCGCAAGAAAATACAAAGGACCCAAAATAGGCTTGAGAAAGAACAAAGTTTGAAGATATATGCTTCCTGATTTCAAAACTTACTACAACGCTACGATAATCAAGAGCATTTGGCACCGGCATAATGATAGACCTGTAAATTAATGGAATAAGATTGAGAGTCAAGAAATAAACTCTTACATTTATGATCAATTGGTTTTTGACAAAAGTGTCAAGACAATTCAATTGTAGAAAATGTCTTTTCAACAAATTGTGCTGGGACAACTGGATATCTGGATGCAAAAGGATGAATTTTGATCCCTACATCACACCATACGAAAAAATTTAACTTGGAATGGATAATAGACATAAATGTAAGAGCTAAAACTATAAAATTCTTTGATGAAAACATTGGAATAAATCTTAATTACCTTGGGTTAGGCAGTGATTTTTCAGATATATCACCAAAATCACAAGTGATAAAAGAAAAAGTAGTAAATTGGACTCTATCAAAATGAAACACTTTAGCACTTCCAAAGACACTGTCAAGAAAGTGAATAGGAAACCCACAGAATGGGAGAAAATATTTGCAAATCACATATCTGATAAAGGTCTAGTGTCCAGAATATGTAAAGAACCTTTACGACTCAGTAATAAGACAAATAACCCAATTTAAAAATGGGCTAAGGATTTGACTGGACATTTCTCTAAAGAATATTTATGAATGGCCAATGAGCACATTAAAAGATGCTTGACATCAATGCTGTTAGGGAAATGTAAGTCAAAACCATAAGAATGAGGGCAGGGAACCCATTGCTAAATGAGTACAGAATTGCTCTCTGGGGTGATATGAAACATGAAAATAGTGATGCTTGTTGCACAACATTGTGAATGTAACTGATGCCATTTACTTGTATGCTTAAAAATAGTTAAGATGGCAAATTTTGGTACATATATTTTAACACAATGAAAAAACAGTAAACATATACATACACAATGAGATACCATTTCACACGCACTAGGCTGGCTACAATAAAAAGGACAGACAATGATAAGTGTTGAAAAGGATGTGGATAAGTTGGAGCCCTCATACACTGTTGATGAGAATTTAAAGTGATGCAGCTATTTTGGAAAACATTTTGTCAGTTTCTCAAAATATTAAACAGAGAGTTACCACATGACCCAGCAATTCCGCTCCTAGGTATCTGCTCCAGGGAAATGGAAAATTTGTCTTCACAAAGACATGTATGTGAATGTTCATAGCAGCATTATTCATTATAGCCAAAAAAGTGGAAAGAATCCAATTATCCATCTACTGGTTAGGGAATAAACAAGATGTAAATGAATGAAGGGAGACACAAAATACCACATATTGTATAATTACGTTTACGTGAAATACGCAGAAAAGGGAAATATAGAGAGAGACTACCTAGGGCTAGATGTGGAAATGAAGAGTGACTGCAAGTGGGCGAGAGGTTGCTTTTTGGGATGATGGAAATGTTCTAATATTACATTGTGTGATGATGGTTACACAAGTCTCTAATTATACTAAAATTCATTGAGTTATATATTATGGTGAATTTTATGGTATGTATATTATATTGCAGTAAAATTGTTAAAAAAAAATCAGATAGCTCTGGCTACTATGTAGAGAATGAATTATAGGAACACAAGAGTAGGAGTAGGGAGACCAATGTGGAGGCCAGGGTAGTAGTCCATGTAAGAGATAATGGTGCTTTGGACTAAGTAGATGGGAGTGGAGATGGGGAGACACGAGGTAAACTTAGGATTTGTTTTAGAGGTGGAGTATATAGTACTTGCTGACAGACTGGATGTCATGGGTGAGGGAGAGAAAAAGACTAGGTCTCACTATATGAGCTGTGGTTTTGTCTTCAACAGCTGGATGTATGGTGGCACCAGAACCTGAAATGATAAGAACTAGGAGAGAAAAAATGTAGGGAGGGGAGTTAGCAAGCAAAACCACTATTTGATCTTGTTAAGTTTGAGATGTCTAATAGGTGTTCAAGGGGAAAGGTCATATAGGCAATTGGGCATAAAGTCAGTTGGATGTACGAGTCTTGGTTTCCAGAGAGACGTCTGGGCGGAATATATGAATTTGCAAATTATTGCCATGATAATGAAATTTAAGACCTAGGGCTGGATGAATGTTGAATGTTGTTTGCCAGATCACAGTGTCTTTGGGAGCTTGCAGCTGAGTGAGCAAGTACACTCAAACTGTATACACAAAGAAGTGGGTATACACAAACTTCTACATTTCATCACCAGGTGGAGGACAGGTGGTTAGAATAGGCCTCACCAAATAGGTACCGTTTGAATTATCGAGAATGATTAAGCATCTGCTCAGTGGAGAAATTGGTTAGGATGTTAATCAATGCCAATACACGCAGAGGAAACACCATTGAAAAATACTGGAAGATGTAAAAGTACCAGTTGTTTTCAAAATACTGAATAATCCAATGTGGATGTGTGAGCTGAAAGATGAAGCAAAAAGAGACTTCTGTGTCTGATTATAGGGGCAGTTATGACAGGCAGGAAAAAAATTGGAAATGGAGAATTGGAGAAATCACTTACAGCATTATGTTCTTTGGAAAGTAGTTATCTCAATTTTTCCTTACAAAATCATGACACCGTTTCTTCTACTTTTGATAAAAATCAAACTACCTAAAGCAAAACATCCATATATACATCAAGCAGGAGTATACCATGCATTTTCATTTTTCAGGAAAAATGCCTATAGTTGCCATTATTATTTCATTGAAGCAAGTTCTTTCAAATTTACTTTGGCTGGTTTTATGAACTTATATCAAAAGAAGTAACTGGTATATATTAACTATCAAAAGTATTTTTTTGGTTTTTGTTCTGGCACCTGAGCTAACAACTGTTGCCAATCTTTTTTTGTTTTTATTTTTCTCCACAAATCCCCCCAGTACATAGTTGTATATTTTACTTGTGGGTCCTTCTGGTTGTGGCTTGCGGGACACCGCCTCAGCGTGGCCCAATGAGCGGTGCCATGTCCGCGCCCAGGATCCGAACTGGTGAAACCCTGGGCTGATGAAGCGGAGTGTGCGAACTTAACCACTCGGCCATGGGGTCAGCCCCTGTGGAGAGGATTTTAATAGCAAACCTACCTTCTCAATCTTTTATTTTTTCTGCAACCCATGCTGAACATTTCCTAGCTGAAATTCCTTGCTAAATGCACTATATCAATTTCTTCTGTTTCAATCACATTTAACGTCTGTGTTCCTTGGACATCAGATCTTTCTTAATTGATTTCTGTATACAGATTTCCAGTAGCCCCAGAAATGCCGTTGCTGGCATCAAAGCCAGTTAGATTTTGCTCAACCCTATTCTTGACAATTTTTCTACTCATAGTAGGGTGCTAGGACAAAACTTTCTCTCTCCTCCTTGCTTATTCATTTCAGACACAGCCTATTTTCTTTGTAAACACTTAGAAGCATCTCTTAATTAAATAAAATTGCTAAGTAAGCAGATGTAAATCATTTAGAAATGGTTGTAATTTGTGGAAACTTGTTAAGAATATTTCAAAATGATATATAGCACTTTAGGTCTGACTCTTAATTTTAAAGAATATTATTCAGTGTAATTCATAGATACTTAAAAAGAGAATTGTAGTAAATATTGCTGCTTTTTTCTTAAACCTGTTAAACTCATTGTTCTAATGGAAAGTTTTTCAATATTCTTAATCTCAAGATTTATCAATTATTTTAGATAATTTTATTTAAATTAGAATTATTTTCAGACATTGGATTTTGTAAAGTGATTTAGGTAGAGCATATAACACAGATTCATCTTTTTCCACTTAACGTTGAATTTTAGAAAATGTATGTTGTTAATGGGCCATCCACTTTCAAGTCATTTTGTTTACTAGGCAAGAACTGAGACCTGAGCAATTATGTGTGTAGTAAACCTTTATAGCAGAATGCATTGCATTAGAGAATGTTCGTGTTCATTTGCAGTGAAGCAGAGTATAGTGTCAGAATTTTGCCCTAACTAGGATTAAGTTGAGAAGAAAACTCTGTGTACATTGTTGCATTTATTATTATCTGAGTGTCAGAAAGTTTAATGTTGTTGACATCCGGAGTGTTTTTCAACCTATTTTATAATGTGTTTTACTCTTTTCTCGTTGTTGATCACACAGCCATTTTCCATTCTTGCTAGTGTTTTCCAAGTGTTAGAAACCTTGTTTCTTTCTGCATGTTAATGACAGCTACTTGCCACAACTATGTTTTTGCAAACGTCCTAGCTGTGGAATTCAGGCAGACTTAAAACACCTGTAAGTGATTTCATTGCATTTGTAGCACTTTCCAGGTAGAGCAATTTTGCAGATGATCAGGCCATTAATATCAAGTGCTAAAGAAGTTATGACTGTCATTCTAGCTGATAGTAAATCGAACAGTAATGGTCGTGAGAAATGACAAGCAAAATAAGAAATATAAGGAAAAGTGTGTATCTCTATGAGTTGTGTTGGTGGATACTGGGAAAAAGGAATGTTTAGGTAAAATTAAGCCATGACTATAACCTAATATATTAAAATACCTTCAAAGATTATTAGCATGCTTGTGATCTATAAAGCATAAGCTAAATTCTGCAAATAATCTCCAGGAATTGTATGCAATGGTTATTAGTTATATGAAGCTGTAGGAAAATTTAAGTGATTATTTAAAGTCAATTACTCTTTGAGCAATAATCTTGAGCAAAAAGTCCTTGTCACCTTTCAAAAGGGCTACCTAGAGCAATTTTGGGATTATCATATTTATTCAGTCTTTTATTATTTTATCCTTGCTTTGTCATTGGATTCTCATTTGCTTAATGAAGAAAACACATTGAATTGTCATAGGAACTATATTTCAATATCTGGCCCTTTGACAGTAATTGTGTAAGAGCTCCAGACCTCACACAGCTGGTCTTAAATTCTCATTGTATGACGATTACTTTCAAATGCTTTCAAAAAAAGACCAAAAGAAATTTCGTTCTGTATTATTTGAGTGTTTAGGATAAGATATTTTCTGGGCCTAGATCATCTATACGTGCTTGTGGCTATTTTTTTGGCAATAATTTTTGACAAAGATTTAACAGCTGTCATCAATTTTGGTTTTAACTTTGAACGACATTGTTTTGAATTAAATTTGTTTATGTAACACATAATTTTTTTCCAAAGTCTTTTGAATAAAAAATGTCAGAGTGGATATTGATGAGAGATGAAGCTGTTAACCTTCCAACAGAAAGGTCAGGAGTCCATGGTCTGTAATAGTCTTATCAGACAACTCCATTTGGCAATAGGCCATCTCCTTTGCTGCTGTTTATCATTTTCTGTGTGAAACTAAATTATAGCTGACACAGCTTTGTGTTGGTTATCTGTAAAAAAGAGCTTCAATATAGCAGCTTACTCCAGCAATGTAAAATTCACAATATAGCATATACTGTAGCAAAATAAATGAATTCCTTGTTGTGCTAGTTAAATTGAATGTATAGCCTCTACCAGCTTTAGGAATAAATCTGAATTGTAAAGAGTCTGATTGTTAAATGACTACAGTCATTTACTGCCATAAGCCACAATAATTGAAAAGGTCTAAGTGCTTCTTTTAGACTGAAATGCAGAGACTAATTTTACATGAATGCATATCCTAACAAGATTAGCAGGCTTATTCTGGCATATGAATTGTACTTTTGTTCATCATGTTGAACAGGCTTGTATCTTCAGTGTCACCCTGTTTCTATCATCATCTTAAGATCTTTGCTTTAGTACTTTTCTTTCTTAGTGTGTATTAACCTTTAGTTGCCTAATTATTGTTTCCTTTGGTAGCTAATTAATATTTTTTTGCTTGTGCTTTCCGTTATTTGTGTCATAAATCTATTACTTGTCCAATAAGTGAGTGTATATAAGAAGAAAATATACTCCTCCCAGAGAGTGGAGAAGGGGGAAGAAGAACATTTGTGAACAATAATAAAGTCTACTGCAGTTCATTTTCTCACGCATAGGAACTTCCCTTCCTTCTTTATATAAAATATACTCACTACCCAGTTCACTCAAAGAAACTCAGAAGTCACATCTGATTGTTTAATCACCTTTAATAACACAATGTAAGTTGTCTAGCCCCCTGTCCCTTCACATTCAACATTCAGTGGTGAAATAGGACGGGATAAACATAATAAACACTTGCATTGGAAAGGGAAGAATAGAAGGCGTACAGCAGTCCCTGAATATAACATTTCTGAGCTCCTATTGGTCACATGTTTTACTGTCCCCTCCCTGTGAGTGGGAAATCTTTGCTTAGGCTTTCTGGGGCAACTCCCTAGTCTGTTGTTTAAGAGTCTTGGCTTTGCCCTCTGGGAAATCCTTCTGTTTCCATTATCTGCTTGGTCATATCTGAAGAGGACATTGCAGAATCTAGCTTCTTTGGAGTCTAAGTGTTGACTCCGAAACTATGAAGCGTTTGATATGTTACTATACTTGCATAGATATACATATATACACACACATACACGTGTGTGTATATATGCCATATATATATGCACACACTCATCTATTAACAAAATCTTGAGAACTCTCGCTCAGAGACAGACTGCTCACGTAGCAGCTTGTATCACTTCCCTATGCCTCATTTTCCCACAGGGTGACACAGTGAGATCCAGATATATTCTGAACATGCAATGGGGTTTGTACCACAGGAGAAACTATGAATCTTGAAGCTTCTATAGGGCAGCTGGTACATGTGCCCCTCCCCTCTGGATGTGGAGAGAGGGACCTTTGCCCTGGAGGGTAAACAAGTATCTCTAGGGGAGATATCCCTAAATCTTCTTGGAGGTCTCCAACTTTAACTTCCAACTTGCTGTTTAATCATCCTTTAACCCTTATCAGTAATTTTTTCAGAAATCCTTGTTTATGCAAAAACATTCACAGAACATTGCCTCCTGACATTGAAAAGTTTTCTCAGCCTGTCTCCTACCTGGAAGGCTGGGGGTCCAAAGATGGTCCTTTTTTAATAACTACTTTCTTTAAGTGTAATTCATACACTATGCAATTCACCTATTTAACCTGTACAGTTCAGTGGCTTTTATATATTCACAAAATTGTACAACTGTCACCACAATTTTATAACATTTTTATCACCTCAAAAAGAAAACCCTTATCCAGTAGCAGTCTCTCCCCATTTTCTCCCACTCCCTTCTCCCACCAAGTCCTAGGCAATCACTTGTGTTTTCTGTCTCTATGGATTTACCTATTCTGAAGATTTCATATACATGAAATCATACAACATGTGGCAGGTGTCTTTCACTTAGCATGGTGTTTTCAGCGTTCACTTATGTTGTAGCATGTATCAGTACTTCATTCCTGTTTATTGTTGAATAATATTAAATGTAGTCTTTTTATTTCTCTAGTAATTATAGTCTCTTGTCATCTAGGATGGTGGCACTTTTGACAGCACAAAGCCCTCAAAAACATAGTTTTTATTGTTGTCACTATTTATTTGATTGCAGTCGGCTACATGTACTTACTCACAATTCTTTACAGGAAATGCCAGTGTCTCTCTCTCTCCCCCCCTACCTAATTACAGGTACTTTGAGCTTATCAGCCTTCTTTGGTATCATATTTTTGATTTATCTTCCCTAAGACATTTTGTCCAACTGAATGGATTTACTGGGGACCAACTTAATCCAACCACAGACTTTAAGAAAAGGCATGCCAAGTCACTGAATTTCCAACCTCTTTGTTTTCTCTTTCATCTCTTCCTGAAAACAAGACAGTTTTTTTCTGAGCTCACTTCTTTATTGTATTAGCTTATTGTTTTTAGCACTAATAATTAGTTCACTTTACTGATACTGTCCTTTGAGAACTGATTGTCCACAACCCCATGTTGATTATACATTAAACACTTTGCTATACATTAAAAAGTTATAGATTTACCAACTGTTTTGACACCGCATAACAAAGGTTGCCTTTTTCCAGCCTCCACTAATACTGACGTCTTATTTACCTCTTAGCCTTGAAGCCAATGCTACATATTTTAGTTTAGTGTAACAGCACCCAAACTCTAGATATTGTTTGTTTTGGTAATCAACTTTCTTTGTAGTAATAACCCCCAAATCATAGTAGCTAACAAAGCTACTCATGTTATATACTGGCTGGGGCAGTTAGCTGTGGCCCTGCTCCAGACAGCAGATTAACCATGAGTCTAGTCCATATTTTTCTCATTGTAAGACTTTGAATGCAGGAGCAACCTCCTATCTGAGAGGACATGCTGTTCTTATGGCAGAGGGCGGTAGTAACAAAGACGTCAAGTCAAACCATGCAATTGCATTTACAGCTCTGTCAGGACATGGCGTGTATCATGTCTTCACACATTTCATTGACCAAAGCAAAATAACATGATCAAGCCCCAAATCAATAGGATGGGCTCTCAGAACACATGAGGGGAGGAGTGGGTGGCAAGAGGAGTATTTGTGATCAGTAATTCTATCTGCTATAGAAAGAAAGAAAGCATGATCCTTTTTCCTTAGTATCCATGAGCAACTCACAGTTGCTCAATTATTTTTGAGCATTATTATCAATTATTTTTCTTTTCTGTCAGGGAATCAAAGACTTATTTTAAATGTAGGCTGATATATTTATAATGAAACACTGAAAATGACTGAGTTATTGGGAATCTGAAAAATCAATATTCTTGAAATTTGTTTAGCTTCTGAATCAAACACAGTATGATTTTGTTTTATAAAGTAGTTTATCTGAGACCCATTAAGAAACATTAGTTCATTTGCCATTTCACAATATTATAAATATTTGAATGTGTGCCAGCCTGTAGATTTCGTTGAGCAAAGAATTTGGTTTGAGGACACATACTTGATCTGAATTTCATTTTTATTCCAGAGAGCTTCTCAGGAAACCTAGTGACTCTAAACCTTTGATTTTAACAGATTGCTGAGGGGTCTGCTTTAGTATACATTTGTATGCATTAAGCTAGTAAGTCATGTATCAGTGTTAGAATTTTAAAAGTTTTTCATTTTTATTGAAAATTAATATAGTATTAAAGTAAAATTTGAAAATAGCACAAAACAAATCATCATAATCCCATCACTTTATCACAAATGTCAACTTACATCTATACCTAATATGTTAGGATCATTGTATATGTGGAAATATATATATTTTTTTTATTCAACGTGGTATCATAAACATTTCCAACACATTTCTATTTTTTTTTTAAAGATTTTATTTTTTCCTTTTTCTCCCCAAAGCCCCCGGGTACGTAGTTGTATATTCTTCATTGTGGGTCCTTCTAGTTGTGGCATGTGGGACGCTGCCTCAGTGTGGTTTGACGAGCAGTGCCATGTCCGTGCCCAGGATTCGAACCGATGAAACACTGGGCTGCCTGCAGTGGAGCGCGCGGACTTAACCACTCAGCCACGGGGCCAGCCCCCACATTTCTATTTTAATGATAGAGTTTTAACAATTATGTCTAAAGTTTACATTGAAACAAAATTAGTGTTGGTACTGCCTTGTAATCATTCTGATTGTTGTTAAATGGGTAATTTTGTCCTACAAAACAAAGATTTTGCTCATACACATTATCATTATCTTGTTTTACAGTGAAGATTTAATTGATTATCTTATCTTTTCTCCAGGTATTATGTGATTATTTTGTTCAAAAAATATACTTTATTTAATCTATTTAAATGACCCAAGAGAGACGGGTTTTCATACTTTGCTACAAAACGAACTATAAAACATATAATTTGGTGAGAAAGATTCCAGATATCTTTGTTTTTGATCTATTTATATGAGCTGTAACACCATTCATATATTCTTTTATTGGTTCAGAAGGAATAAAACTATACTTTCATATGATTATGAGTGATTTATAATTCTTCTTGGAAGAGGAAACTCTTAACCCATCCTTGATATGTAAAAGCAATAAATGCCCCAAGATTCTGAATACTATTATTTATATATAATATCATACATAAATTATATATTATAAATGAAATATTGCCTAATATTTTGTATTCCCCCTTAAATATTACATATTATATACTTGATTTGTTTTTATTATATACATTTTAAGGTAAATTTTAACTGATTTTCAAATCTTTTCTTTTTTTCTCTGGGGAAATTTCACCTCTGCTTCAATGAACTTACTTAAGGACTCTGAAAATTTGAATTAGATGAAGAGTCTTAGGTAGTGTGAATCTGGGTGGGTCTTAATATGCATTCCCTTACCAGGAACTTAGGATAAGGAAGTAATTCTACAGTAATCCTATTTCTGAAATCTATTGTGCAATCCCATAAGTTCCCAAAGAGGTCACCAGGCGATTTATGACTCTAAATCAAAGCAGAGTTGTTAGAAGTTGTATGTCATTCTTCTTGACCCATCTTCCATTTTCAAGTCTCTAGTTATGGATGCTTAGCAATTTTTTGTTGATTTTTTAAAAGATATTTTCTTTATTAGGTAAACTTTCTATTGAGGTATAATTTATATACTGAACAGTAAACAAATCAGAAGTATATAGCTTGATACATTTTCATAGAGTGAACATTCGTGCATAACCACCATCCATATATATTTATATAAAGAAATAAAGTACTATAGAAGTTCCACTCACCCTGCTGCCAGTCATAATCCTCTTTAAAATAATGAATATTTTGGCATTTTAATTAAAATCATCTATTGTTACTCTGGGTGTTTGACAAATTGTTTTTTTTCTTTTCCTCCTTTTTTTCTTTCTTTTTTCTTTTAACTTTAAAAGGAGTCAAATATGAGACACTGATATAATCAATGTAATAGCATCCATTTCCAAATGGAAGATATCAAGCATAAATGAAATATATTTTTACTTTGTCTGAATATAGATCTCTATCTTATCTAGTAAAAATTGCTATTAAAAGTTGCTGTACTAGCTTTCATTTAGTACTTTACTCATCTTTAGGTTTAAATTATTATTTGATTAATAAGTTAAGAAAATTGTTAAGAATGTAATTTTTATGCAAAAACAATAAACAGGGTTTTTCCATTTCTTTGAACACATGTTACATTACACTCCCATTCATTTTATTGAGCAGAAAGAGCTGTTTATTATTTTTTCCTTTAAGATTCATTGTCACAATAACATTTGATCCATTTGACTCTTTTTAGACATGAAAATAGCAAGATGGCCATTGTTCAGTTTTTTGTATGTATGACTCAACATTTTATGAATTGATTTATTCTTCACTTGAAATGTTTCAATTTGCTCTCAGTTTGAAAGGTTAGAGTTAATTATAATGAAGCACTGGGTATTGATAATTAGAATTTTAAATCAAAATGTCAGTATATTTATTGTGAAGCTACTTGAATGGGCTGAGAATTTCACTAATATATCAGAGAACCACTTATCATAAATACTCCAATACAATTCTAAAGACAACACTGTCTCTAAGTTATCCTTCAATTTTTTTCTCTCTGTGATGTTGTAAGTAGAAAACAGATATGAGTTATAATAAGTGTTATTAGTGACAGTGATAATGGTTTATATTTGTATTGTGTAAATATATGTCCACATACTATTTTCAACTCATGGTAAACACAATGACATTCATAGATAAGTAAAAGGAGTAACAGAGGAAAAGGAAGGTCTTCATGCTTTTTTCTTAGTAATTTCACCTAACATTATAGAGAAAATTGGCTAATATAAAAGAATAGAAGCTGTAGTCATGTTCAGTGAGTGCGCAGACATATTTGACTTAAATTCAAGATCTTTTCACAGGCTGGTTTGGTTGGAATTGGGTAAATGATAGAGCGAGGACAGTACTGGAGACGGGTGAGTGTCAGATGAATTGACATTTAACATGATAGGCAATAAGAAATAAGATTGTATGTGAAAAATTACTTTGCCAAGCTTTAAGGTAGTATGAAATTATTAGTTATTATTAATCCATTTATTTTTAAGAATGTTAGTTTAAGAATATTATTATTTTGAATATATACTATTAGAAATAATACATCTCAGAGATCAATCTGTCTTTGTCAAAAGGATGACAGGATTGGTATCCTGAAATCAAGTTAAATTTATTGTTACACATGGAACTGATTTATAACATTTCATTTGTTTATTATTTATCTAGTTAATTGACAATAAATCTGAACAACAAAACCAAACTGAAAAAATAGATCCCTCACTGCAATATTAATTTCTTTTGGTATTAATAGCTCATGTTTAAACCAAATATTTCAACTCAAATCAATTTAATTTAGCTTAAATAGTCTAGGAAAATATTTTGATTATGTTTACCTCAAAGGATGGGTCATTAAATTATTTTAAAAGTTAGATCATATTTTTTCTTCTGCATTTGCTGAAAAATTTTTCCTGAATGGAAAAGATGGAATTAATTCTTGTTTTCATTGTTTTACCAAACTGAGTTGAGTTTCTCAATTAAGCTAGTAAGTCACATAAGTTCTAAAACACAAATATTATTCAAATGTAAATTTCAAAACTAGTTAAAATAGTAATATATCCATAATTATAAAAAATTCTTGAGTTTTTGCATGGTTGAAAAATAACGTGATGTGAGTGAAACGTACAGTAATATCTATATATCCACTTCTTCTGTAACAAAATTTTAGAAAAAGATATGTTAGCTTTACTAAATAATTACCCACTATGTGAACTAGAATAGTAATTATAGTTTAATTGAGCTTAAAAACTTATTATAAAGTATTAGAAAATATTTTGAAAACATGATCTGAAACACTTTGTCTTTCCAACTCTTTAAACAAAAATGTTTTCAACAACATTATTGTCCAATTTTTGTAGCAGAGAGAAATGTATTCACATAACTGAACTTGCAACCTGGTGGTGGATACATTACATTAAGCCTGCCAACACTATTTATTGGCCAATAGAGGGTTTAAAAATCTAAGAAACTTCACATAAAATTTCAGGTTTCCAGTTTTTATTAAAAAATTATAAGACATTGGGGCCGGCCCCGTGGTCGAGTGGTTAAGTTCGCGCGCTCCGCTGCAGGTGGCCCAGTGTTTTGTTGGTTCGAATCCTGGGTGCGGACATGGCACTGCTCATCAAACCACGCTGAGGCAGCGTCCCACATGCCACAACTAGAAGGACCCACAACGAAGAATATACAACTATGTACTGGGGGGCTTTGGGGAGAAAAAGGAAAAATAAAATCTTAAAAAAAAAATTATAAGACATAGGAACAATAGACTTAATCCAAAATGACAAACTACGGGTGAATAGTGCCCATTCCACTTAAACAGGCTGTGCAGTATTCCAGTTCACTCCTGGTCTCACCACTTTCTATTGTTTTACACACGGAGTTTGCATAACTCATTTATGTAACCTGCTTGTAGACATTTGTCTTAACCACCTCTGTGTTTATCAGTCTTAACACTGATATTTACTAACTGTCTTACCTTATTTCCTCATCTGTAAAGTAGAATAACAATTTCTTTCATTTTTGTTCTACTTCTCAGCAATAGGGAATGCCCCACTCTATTAGGGGTTGAAGTTCAAATATTCATGCGCTGAGAGCAGAAGTTAACATACTGGATGTATGTGTCAAGGAATAGTCAGGCTAAAGATAACGTTACCTAACTGTTGCATGGGACAAGAGAAAGAAAGAAAAGGGGAGGAAGCAGGCTGAGAACAATACCAGGCAAGCAACAGTATCATCACATTGACTGCAATACACCTCCATTCCATACAGCAACTCTCAAACTTTTTGATCTCAAGATCATTTTATATGCTTAAAAACTATTGAAAGCCCTCAGAGAGGTTTTATTTATGTGGGATATACCTATAGATGTTTTCTATTTTAGAAATTAAAATCGATAAAATTTTAAATTTAATTTGAAAATATATTTAAAAAACAATAGTGAACAATCCATACCTGGTGTGATAAATAACATATTCTTTAAGAAAAAAATAACTATATATTTTTTAAAGTCAATGAGAACAGTGGCATTGTTTCACTTTTTACAAGTCTCTTTAATATATGGCTCAATAGAAGATAGCTGGATTCTCAGACCTGTTTCTCACATTGAATCTGTTGTGATATGTTGGTTGGGTTGAAGTATGTGAAGATAATCTGACCTCACACAGATACCTAGCTGGAAAATAGAGGAGAATTTTTAATGTCATTTCAGATAATTGTGCATATTTTTCTTTCATACTTCATGAAAAACTGACAAGTGATAATTTCTTGAATTTAGTTTCAATATGCAATCTGAAAATATAGCAATGAAATTTTTGTACACATGCATAATTTTCTAGCATCATGCAGTGGTCACTTGGAGAATATTGATTCACTGAGTTATGCAGGTCTTCTAAATATTGAACCATTTCATTTTGTAATATAAAAAAAATCACCACTAATTTAATAAAAATAGTCTTTAAGTATTGGAAAGCTGTCAAGCTCACAGGGAATGATAGAATTTTCCCCCAATTATAATTTTTGCTTAAATCTCCTATTTGATTATTGCCAACATATACAGTCAGTTATTTTCCTTGAAGCGATAGGCAGGCTTCATTCATTTTTGAGAGAATGTCTGCAAAATTCCCAGTCTGAATAATTTGTCTGTCAGTCATTCTTTCAAGTAAAAATGGTGCTGTATCTAGCTGTGAGCCCCCACATGATTGCTTTGTCATCCTGTGAGACAGTCCACAGGGCTGTGTGGTCCACAGAGAGCAGCTCAGGCTTGAACCCAGTGGTGAGGCCCAGCCCATCAAGCAGAAAGGCTGATGCAACCTAGCTGAGCAGACAGCAGTGGAGCTGTGAGCCTGGGTGAACGAGCTCCTGGCTGCCTCAAATGCCCATGGCACTACTGTGGCCCCGAAGTGGGGATCATGACTTGGTGGGACTGTGTAAGCAGGCAGCAGCAGCCCTGAGTCCCCACAAAATTGCTCTCTGGTCCAGTGGGAGAGTCCACAGTGCCACCACGGTCCCAGGGAGTAACACTGGCTCGGACCTAGTGGGGAAGCCCTGCCAACCAAGAACAACAGCTGGTATGACCTACGAGCAGACCCAGGAGCAGATGGTGGAATATCTGTGGCCCAGGTGAACAAATTCCTGGCTGCTTCAAATGCCGATAGTACTGCTGCACCCAAAGGGGAGACTACTTCTTGGCAGGACTGTGGGAACAGGTGGAAGCAGCCCTAAGCCCCCGTGTGATCACTCTCTTGTCCAATGAGAGAGTCCACAGTCTCACTGTGGTCCCAGGGAGTGCCTCTGGCTCAGACCCAGTGGAGAGGTCCTGCCCACTAGGACAAACACTGGTGCAACCTAGGAGCAGATGGCAGTGGGGCTGCAAGTCTGGGTGAATGAGCTCCCAGCTGCCTTGAGTGCCCATAGTACCACTGCAGTCCTGCAGCAGGAAGCGCATCTCGGTGGCACTGTGGGAGCAGGTGGCAGCAGCTGCGAGCCCCCACGTGATTGCTCTCCCATTTGGTGGGAGACCCCACACAGCTGCTGAGATCCCGAGGAGTGGCTCAGGCTCGAACAGGCACAGCTGATGGGGATCTTGGTGGCTTCAGAATACACAGCTTCTGCTGCTGCCTCCCCCCACCCCCATGGCAGCAGGTGGAACTTCTGACCAGATACTATCACTATGTGATGGCACAAATCCACTCCATCAAATGCTATGAAGAAATATATTAATACTCCAGACTGGAAGGAAAAAGACAAACACCCAGAAATCAGTCCTGAAGGTGCTGAAATCTACAATCTAAATGACAGAGAATTCAAAACAGCCATCATAAAAAAGCTCAACAAGTTGCAAGAGAATTCAGAAAGACAGTTCAATGACATCATGAACAAAATTAATGAACAGAGAGAATTCTTCACAAAAGAGATTGCAACTATCAAGAAAAACCAATCAGAAATGTTGGAGATGAAAAACACAATGGATGAGATAAAGGAAAATCTGGAGTCCTTAAATAACAGAGCTGATGTTATGGAGGATAGAATTAGCAATCTAGAGGACAGGAATACAGAAATGCTTCAGATGGAGGAGGAGAGAGAACTAAGACTAAAAAGAAATGAAGAAATTCTCCAAGAAGTATGCAACTCAAGGAGGAAGTGCAACATAAGGATCATAGGTATTCAAGAGGGAGAAGGGAGGGAGAAAGGAGCAGATAGCTTGTTCAAAGAAATAACAGCTGAGAACTTCCAAAACCTGGAAGAGGAGCTGGAATTAAATGTAAATGAAGCAAATAGAACTCCTAATAACATCAGTGTAAAAAGACCTTCTCCAAGGCATATATTAGTAAAGCTGGCAAAAGTCAATGACAAGTAAAACTTCTTAAGGGCAGCAAGGCAGAAGAAAATAACTTCAAAGGAACCTCTATCAGGCTTTCAGTGGATTTCTCAGCAGAAACCTTATAGGCTAGGAGAGAGTGGACTGATATATTCAAAATTCAGAGAGACAAAAGCTTTCTTTATATATATTCATATATACAATATATTTTATATATGCATATATTTTCTATATATTTTTATATGTATATAATACTATATCCAGGGTGAAAATATCCTTCAGATATGATAGAGAAGTAAAAACTTTCCCAGATAAAGAAAAGCTGAGGGAGTTCATTGCTGCAAGACACCCCTCCCCCCCACTGTACAAGATTTGATCAAGAAGGTCCTCATAACTGGAAGAAAATATTTACGAAGCATTGAGCAACGAGATAAATAGGCAGACAAAATCAGAAAATTGCCACTCTGTATCAGAACTGATTAGCAAACAATTATAACTTAAAGATAAAGGGAAGGAAAACATCAAAAATAAATATAATCACTTTATTTTTAACCACAAATTCACATCACATAATGGAAAAAGTTGTGAAAACAACAACTTAGAAGGGGAAGAGGAAAGGAAGGAAACCTACTTAGACTAAGGGAATAGGAGGATATCAGAGAATGGACTGTCTCATCTATGAGATCTTTTATACAAACCTCCTGGTAACCACTAAAGAAAAAGATCAGAACAGAGACATAAATGATAAATAAAGATAAAACTGAGAAATCCATTATAGAGAGCCACCAAACTGAATTGGCAGTCTGAAATACATGGGACAAGAAACAAGGTGAATACAAAACAACTCGAAAACAAGCAATAAAATGGCAGCATTAAGCCATAATATACCAATAATCACTCTAAATGTAAATGGATTGTATTCCCCAACCAAAAGACACAGAGTGGCTAGATGGATTAATACACAAGACCCAACAATTTGCTGCCTCCAGGAAACACGTCTCAGCTCTAAAGACAAACACAGGCTTAGAGTGAAGGGATGGAAGAGGATACTCCAAGCTAATGGCGAACAAAAGAAAGCAGGGCTTGCCATACTTATATCAGACAAAGGCGCCTTCAAGAGAAAAAAGACAATGAGAGACAAAGAGGGGCAGTATATAATGATAAAAAGGACGCTCCACCAAGAGGACATAACACATAAATATATATACACCTAACACAGAGCTCCAAAGTACATGAAACAACTATTAAGTGACCTAAGAGGAGACATTAACAGCAACACAATAATAGTAGAGGATCTTAACATTCCACGGTCATCAATGGATAGCTCAACCAGACAGAAAATTAACAAGGAAATAGTGGAACTAACTGAAAAACTAGACCAGATGGACATATATAGAACACTCCATCCCAAATCAGCAGAATACACATTCTTCTCAAGTTCACATGGAACATTCTCAAAGATAGACCATATGTTGGGACACAAGGCAAGTCACAATAAATTTAAGAAGATTGAAATCATTATCAAGCATCTTTTCCAACCATAATGCTATGAAACTAGAAATCAACTACCAGAAAAAAGCTGGGAAGGTGACAAACATATGGAGACTAAACAGTGAGCTACTGGACAACCAATGGATCACTGAAGAAATTAAAGGAGAAATCAAAAAATATCTGGAGATGAATGAAAATGAAAATAAACCATACCAACTCATTTGGCATGCAGGAAAAGCGGTCCTAAGAGGGAAATTCATAGCAATAGAGGCCCACCTTAAGAAACAAGAGAAATCTCAAGTAAACAATCTTAAACTACACCTAACAGGACTAGAAAATGAAGAAAAAACAAAGCCCTAAGTCAACCAAAGGACAGAAATAATAAAAATTAGAGCAGAAATAATTGAAATTAAAATGAAAAAATAGTAGTAAGGATCACTGAAACTAAGGGCTGGTTCTTTGAGAAGATAAACATAATAGACAAACTCTTAGGCATACTGACTGAGAAAAAAAGAGAGAAGTCTCAAATAAATCAAATTAGAAATGAAAGAGGAGAAATTACAATAGATACCACAGGAACACAAAGGTTTATAAGAGAATGCTATGAAAAACTATATGCCAACAAATTGGACAACCTAAAAGAAATGGATAAATTCTTAGACTCTTACAACCTCCCAAAACTGAACCAAGAAGAAATGGAGAATCTGAATAGACCAATAACAAGTAAAAACATTGAAACAGTAATCAAAAATCTCCCCAAAAGTGGAAGTCCAGGACCAGATGGCTTCTCTGGAGAATTCTACTAAACATTCAAAAAAGATTTAGTACCTAGCCTCCTCAGACTATTCCAAAAAATTGAAGGAGATGGAATACTTCCTAACACATTTTATGTGGCCAAAATCACCATGATCCCAAAGTCAGGTAGAGACAACACAAAGAAGGAAAATAACAGGTCAATATCACTGATGAACATACATGCAAAAATCCTCAGGAAAATATTAGCAAACTGAATACAGCAATACATCAAAAGGATCATACATCGTGATCAACTGGGCTTTATACCAGGGACACAGGGATGGTTCAACATCTGCAAATCAATCACTGTGATACACCACATGAACAAAATGAGGAATAAAAAGCACCTGATCATCTCACTAGATGCTGAGTAAGCATTTGACAAGATCTGACATCCATTTATGATAGAAACTCTCAATAAAATGGATATAGAAGGAGAGTAGCTCAACATGATAAAGGCCATATACAACAAACTCACAGCTAACATCATTCACAACAGGGAAAAACTGAAAGCCATCCCTCTGAGAACAGGAACAAGACAAGGGTGCCCACTCTCACCATTCTTATTCAACAGAGTACTCGAGGTTTTGGCCAGAGCAATTAGGCAAGAAAAATAAATAAAGAATATCCAACTTTACAAGGAGGAAGTGAAACTCTCACTGTTTGCAGATGATATGATTTTATGTGTAGAAAACCCTAAAGAATCTATCAGAAAACTAATCGAAATAATCAACAACTACAGCAAAGTTGCAGGGTACAAAATCAACTTACGAAATCATTGCATTTCTATACTCTAATAACAAACTAACAGAAAGAGAACTCAAGAATACAATCCCATTTACAATTGCAACAAAAAGAATGAAATATCTAGGAATAAATTTAACCAAGGAGGTGAAAGACCTATACAATGAAAACTGCAAGACATTATTGAAAGAAATCAATCATGACATAAAGAAATGGAAAGATATTCCATGCACAAGGATTGGAAGAATAAACACAGTTAAAATGTCCATACTACCTAAAGCAATATACAGATTCAGTGCAATCCCAATCAGAATCCCAATGGTATTCTTCATGGAAGTAGAACAAAGAATGCTAAAATTCGTGGGGCAACAAAAGATCCCAAATAGCTAAAGCAATCCTGAGAAAAAAGAACAAAGCTGGAGGCATCACAATCCCTGACTTTAGACTATACTACAATGCTATAGCAATCAAAACAGCGTGGTACTTGTACAAAAACAGATACACAGATCAAGGGAACATAATTGAAAGCCCAGAAATAAAACCACACATATATGGACAGCTAATTTTTGGCAAAGGAGCTAAGAACATACAGTGGAGAAAGGAAAGTCTCTTCAATAAAATGGTGTTGGGAAAACTGGATAGCCACATGCAAAAGAATGACCATAGACCATTATCTTTCACTATAAACAAAAATTAACTCAAAATGGATTAAAGACTTGAAGGTAAGACATGAAATCATAAAACTCCTAGAAGAAAGTATAGGCAATACACTCTATGACATTGGTCTTAGAAGGATATTTTCAAATACCATGTCTACTTGGACAAAGGAAACAAAAGAAAAAATAAACAAATAGGACTTAATTAGACTAAAGAACTTCTGCAAGGAAAAGGAAACCATGAACAAAACAAAAAGACAACCCACCAACTGGGAGAAAATATTTGCAAATCATATATCCAACAAGGGGTTAATGTCCAAAATATATAAAGAACTCATACAACTCAACAACAGAAAAACAAACAACTGGTTCAAAAAGTGGGCAGAGGATATTAACAGACATTTTTCCAAAGAAGATATACAGATGGCCAACAGGCACATGAAAACATGTTCGGTGTCACTAATCATCAGGAAAATGCAAATCAAAAGTACAATGGGATATCACGTTACACCTGTTAGAATGCCTGAAATTACCAACACGAAAAAACAACAAGTGTTGGAGAAAATGTTGAGAAAAGGGAACCCTCATACACTGCTGATGGGAATGCAAACTGGTGCAGCCACTTTGGAAAATACTATGGAGATTTCTCAAAAAATTAAAAATCAAAGTAACATATGAGTCAGTACTCCACTACTGGATGTTTATGCAAAGCACTTGAAATCAGCAATTCAGAGAGACTGATGCACCCCTATGTTCACTGCAGCATTATTCATAATAGCCAAGTTGTGGAAGGAACCCAAGTGCCCATTGACTGATGATTGGATAAAGAAGATGTAGATATATACAATGGAATACTACTCAGCCATAAAAAAAGAGAAAATCCTCCCATTTGCAGCAACGTGGATGGAACTTGAGGATATTATGTTAAATGAGATAAGCCAGACGGAGAAAGACAAGTGCCATATGATTTTACTCACATGTGGAAGATAAACAATTACATTGACGAAGAGAACAGGTTAGTGGTTACTAGAGAGGAAGAGGATTGGGTGGTGGGCATAAGGGGTAAAGGGGCACATATATGTGGTGACTGACAAATAATAATGTACAGCTGAAATTTCACAATGTTATAACCTGTTATGACATCAATTAAAAAAATAGTGCTCCGTGAAAAAGGCAGCTAGATCATCCTGCAACTCAATTGCATAAGTGGATTTCTGGGAGACCCTTCATTATGCAGCAGAAAAGCTATATGCGTACTTCTCATTTCCTGGACTCAAGAGTCAAGATTTAATAAAACATAATTTTTACTGATTCATCAAGGAAATTTTTAAGTAAACCAGTTTTTTCATTGTTGTTGTTCTGCAAGTGCTTGGCAGTGAAGAATTCAATGACTACTAGTAGTTTGCTGTCACTGCTTTGATTTATGCTAAGGTCCCAGCAGTTTTACCCACCATTGCTTTTGTACCCATTGATGCAAATGTCAATGTGGTTCAAAAGGCAAACGGCATCTTAGAATTACTGTTAGGAAAATTTTGAGTTAGCGGACACTTCAGAATGATTCTCTAGAACTTCCTGTCGTCTGTAGTCCACACTATGAGAACTGCTGCTCTATAAGCAATTTGCTAATTTTTAAAAATGAATTTTACGGAAATATAATTTATATACAATTAAGTATGCCATTTTCACTGTACAGTTTAATGAGTTATGAGAAAAGCATGCATCCATTTAGCCAGTACCCCAATCAAGATAAGGAATATTTCCGTAACCTCAAAAGAGTCCCCCTGTACCCCTTTGCAGTCACTCCCCACGCTCATCTCCACCCCGGACCACCACCAATTGTGCTTTGCAGCACTTTAGATTTTCTTTTTCTTTCCTAGAGTTTCATACAAATAGAATCATACAGTGTGTAGTTTTTCCTGTCTGGCTTCCTTCATTCAGCATAACAGCCTTGAGACAGATCAATGTTTTTGTGTATAATCCCAGTTCGTTCCTTTCTGTTGCTGAGTTATATTCCAAAGCTGTTATGAATATTTGTTTATAAGTTTTTTTGTGGACATTTGTTTATATTTCTCTTGGATAAATAGCTAGGAGTAGAATTTCTGGATATTACTCTAAATGTGCATTTAACTTTATTAGAAAATACCAAACTCACTTCCAAAAGCGTTGTACAGTTTCACATTCCACCTGCAATGTATGAGAATTCCCATTGTTCTACATCCTTGTAACATGTAGTATTGTCAGTCTTTTTAATTTTACCCATTCTAGTGATTTTATGGTAGTTTTAATTTTCATTTTGTTGGCTAATTATGTTGAACATCTCGTGTTTATTTCCCATTTGTATATCTTCTTTTAAGTGTGTCTTCAATTCTCATTTAAATTTTTTTAATATTATTATTATAGATCTTATGATTTCTTAATATATTGTAGGTTATAAGTCTTTGTCAGGTTTATGTAATGCAAATATTTCCTCCAAGACTATAAGCTTGCTTTTTGATTTTCTTAGTGTCTTTCAAAATATATACATTTTAATTTTGATGAATTTTGTAAAATTTTTCTTTTATGGTTTGTGCTTTTTGTGTACTATTTAAGAAAGCTTTGTCACTCTGCAAGTTGCAAAAAAATGTTTCTCCCATTCTTTT
This sequence comes from Equus asinus, assembly GCF_041296235.1. NCBI lineage: Eukaryota > Metazoa > Chordata > Mammalia > Perissodactyla > Equidae > Equus > Equus asinus. The sequence goes on along the minus strand of NC_091791.1, from coordinate 16,546,720 downwards.
TCTAGTTTATGGTTTTAGCTTTTATGTTTGAGTCTATGATCATTTCAAATTAATTTCAGAGTATGATGGAAGGTACACATTGAGGTTCATTTTTTTTCTCTATGGATGTTGATAAGTTTCAGAACCTTTGTTGAAAATACTACCCTTTCCCCACTGATTTCCCTCCTCTTTGCTCTCTTTCTGCTTTCACAGCATTCTACAATTTTGGTATGTTATATTATCACTTTTGTTTGTTTCAAAATATGTTCTAATTACCCTTGTAATTTCTTCTTTGACCCAAGAGTTATTTAAAAATGTGCTGTTTAATTTCCAAACATTTGCTGTTGTTTGCCAGATGTATTTCTGGTTTTGGTTACTAATTTAATTCTTCATTTTTCAGACCACGTACTTTGTGTGATTTCAGTGCTTATGGGGACTAGGTTTATAGCTCAGAATATAATCTATATTGATAAATATGTGCTAGAAATAAATCCAGTTGTATTAATGTCAATTAGATTAGGTAGTGTTTCTGTGTGGTTTCAAGTCTCCTATATTCTTACTTATTTTCTGTTCTACTTATTCTGTCGTTAGACAGAGAAAAGTGTTGAATATCCAGCTATAATTGTGAATTTGCCTGTTTCTCCTTTGAGTTTTGTCACTTTTGCTTCCTGCATTTGAAGCTCTGTTATTAGGTGTATGCGGTTTTAGGATTGATATAGCTTCTTTATGCGTTGACATCTTATTATTGTGAAATACTCCTTTTCATCCCCAGTAATAGCGCATGTTCTGGAGTGTATTTTTTTCTTATATTACTATTAACCACTCTAGCTTTCTTATGCTTAATGTTTGCATGATATGTCATTTTTCCTTTTCTGTTTTAATGTTTCTTTAGTTTAACAGTGAGTTCCTATAGACAGTGTCTAGTTGTTTTTCTTTTTTATCCAACCCAATAATCTCTTTCTTCATTTTTAATTGCAGTATGTAGACTACATATCTTAATGTAATTATCAATATTGTTGTGTTTCCCATATTAAAATTTTTTTCCTGTCTTTTTTTTTTCTTCTTCTTTTCCCTCCTTCTTTTGGATTAATGAGTACTTTTTGGATTCATTTTCTCTCCATGATTGTTTTATTGGCTCTACTTTTCTTTTTTATGGTGGCTCTAGCCTTTACAATATGCATTTTGAACTTACACAGTCTACCCTAAAATTATATTATACATCTTCACGTATAAATGTAGTAACCTTACAACAATTTATTTCTGCTTTCCCTCTCCCATCTCTTGTGCTATTGTGTCATACATGTCACTCATACATATTTTATAAACATCATAATATATAGACATCAATTACTTCTGAAAGAAATTTTTAAATGAGAACAAAACTTTTACTTTTGTCTAAATATTTATCATACCCAGCACTCTCCATCCCTTTGTCTGGATCCAAGTTTCCAGCCAGTGTCATTTTCCTTGCTCTTGAATAACATCCTTTAACATGTCCTGTGGTACAGATCTGCTGGCAACAAATTCTTTTCCACTCTAACTGGAAAAAGAAGTCTTTATTTTGCCTTCACTTCGCAAAGGTGTTTTCACTGGGTACAGAATTTTATGTTGACCTCTTTCAGTTCATTAAACATGCCTTTCCTTTGTCCTTTTTGCATGGTTTTTGATAAAAAAGAGAATTGTTCAACTGTCTGTTGTTTCACTGTTCATCTTCACATAATGTCATTTTCTTTGGATGTCATTTTTGGGTCTTTTTTTATTCATTGATTTATTTTTCCTTCATTATGGTCAGTTTCCTGCTTCTTGACATGTCTAGTAAATTTTTATTGGATTTAAGACATTGTCTATTTTAAACTGCCGAGTGTCTGGATTTTGTTGTTCCTTTAATAAGTCTTGAGCTTGGTTTCGGTAGGCACTCAAGTTGCTTGTGCTTTGGTCTAATCCTTTTGTGGCTTGTTTTGAACTTTGTTAGGGCAGTCTAGACTAGCCTTTTCTCTAGGATTTGGGTTACTACTAAGGTATGGGCTTTCGGTGTTCTCTACTGAGTACCCTGAATGACCAACAGAGACTCTACATCTTGGCTGGTTGGAGCTCAAATGTCTTCTAGCCGTTTGTGGGCTCAGAAAACTGTGCAACACATCATTCTTTGCCCGGCCTGTCCATTTTAGCATTCAGTAGAAATTTAAAGAGATATTCGGAGCTCTTTTTCTGCATATATCCCTCCTCTCCATTCTGAAGAGGATAGAGTCCTACAGCTGGAAGCTACCTCAGCCTCCCTGAACTTAGATATTTTATTCCTTAAGTCAGTTCTCATTTAGGATACCCTTTCTCCCCCAACAAGCTGTAATACGCTGCCAGACAGAAAACCAGGGCAATTGTTAGCTTGCTTCATTTTTTTCTCTTTTCTCAGGAATCACGGTGCTATTCTGCTATTGTCCAATATCTAGAAGCAATTCTTTCCTATATTCTATCCACTCTTCTAGTTGTTTCTGGTGTGAGGATAAATATGATCTCTGTTCCTCAGTCGTGGCCAGATGTGGATATCTTAATTTGCTTTTTAACTTTTTAAATTTTTATATTTTCAATTTTATTTCTAAAATGGCCACTTGAAATATATATTATCAAAGATATGTCTCCTAAATTGTCAGCTCTGTGTAGGAAGATTCTAAGTAAAGAAGAATTGTAACATTTCATACTATTTTAAAATGTTAACATTTTTACAGGAAATAATTTGGAGGACGTGTTAGGGGATGGCTAAGTATGCATGACAACTATTCACCAAATAGGATATGTATATTTAGTGTCATTTTTATACAACTTTATAATTATACATAACTTAAATGTTTACTTACTACAGTTATTATCTCTTTATAATGCCTTGGCTCACAGAGTTTTTTCTAGGTCCAATGTTACTATCATATTTTGTTCACCAGGAAAAATGGTTCTGATCCCTGGATGTAGAACAGAATTGTTGATTTCCTTCTCCATTTGATGACAGTAATTTACGTTACTTACTTACAGATAATGTGCTAGATCTCGATGATGGATTAGGCTTACCTGTTGAGGAATGTGCAGACATAACCACTAATAATAGGAATGCTCTGTGGCTACAGTTAGCATATACATAGAGAGAGACAGAGAAAGAGAGAAGGAGGTGGGGAGTATTTTACTCATACACCTTTACATAGGTGAAATACGTTTATTCTCATCTTTATGTTTCAAACATCTTTTAAGGTAGAGCAGTGAATACTTAAGTAGACATGTGTTTTGCAGTATATATACACAGAAATCCACAGGCAAAATATCAGTGGATGTCATTCATCAAAATATTCAATCTTTGTATATTATGCTATTTCCAATTTTTTTTTTTTTTTTGAGAAAGATTAACCCTGAGCTAATATCTGCTACCAATCCTCCTCTTTTTTTTTGCTGAGGAAGGCTGGCCCTGAACTAACATCTGTGCCCGTCTTCCTCTACTTTATATGTGGGATGCCTACCAAAGCATGGCTTGCCAAGCAGTGCCATGTCCTCACCCAGGGTCCAAACTGGTGAACTCCGGGCCGCTGAAGCAGAACATGCGCACTTAACTGCTGTGCCACTGGGCCGACCCCATATTTCCAAATTATTTTTATCTTAATTTCTGTAGACTGAGTTACTATATAACTTAGTTTTTCTAAATAAAAATTTGAGTGTCATGAACTTTACTATGCTAGTGAGAAATTTACATACATATGGTTTGAACAAAAAAGAGGGAGGGAGAAAAAGAAGAAAACTGAGGATATTTTTATCTGAGTTTATTATATCCCCATATTTTAAAAGTCCAAGATTCATTCCCTGACATTGAGTGTGCTGGAATAAATTGAAATGTATTAGAGATGATTTGGATTGTCATTTTTAAAATGTATGATAGTGTGTTTTTCAGAAATTCTTTTCATACAGACCCTTTAATTGAGAGGCAAAAGTTCAGATAAGGCTTTCTATATTTGATTCTAGGAATGTACATTTTCAGCATGGTACTCATAGAATTAATGCACAGCTGCCAAAACTGTTAATGGGTACTGCATGCTTAATTTAGTGCTACACTGAAAATCTGAAAATACACCCCTTCCTGCTCAATATATTCAATCAAAAAAATTCATTAAGAAATATTCTTATCTACTTTTCATTTTCAAGGTACAACGAGAGAATGTTGTATTCCTTTAAAATGAATGTTTAAATAGCAAATTTCAGAAATAAAATATTAACTTCTTGAAGTGCTTTTTGGGAAAATTTAATTTGTGAAAAAGAAAACTCTCGGAATATGGTTGTAGCATTTTTTTTCCTTTTAGCTTTTTTTTCTGTGCTTGCAATTGTTATGCAAATATTATTGCTATTGCAAAAGACCTTTGTCATGAATTGCTTTGTAATGGAGCAAGGTTATTGAACTCTATTTTTTAAATAAGTATGTCTATGACAGTATTATACGTAAGACCTGAAGATAAATCGCTGGTGGTAAAAGATTAAACAAAGGCACCACCCTTTTTTTTCCCCCTAAAATGGCAGAATTAAAGATGTTTATCCGAGTGCTTTAAATCAATTTATTTTTGTATTTTCTAGCCATGCCTGTGGTAGTAAATATGAAACAATGATTGTACTAAGCTTTCTTCTTTAGCTGTCACTAAGATGGTGTCATAATGTTTAGAGATGTGCTCTGTAGCTGTCAGCACTTGTTACAGTTCACTGATGCATGGTAAAGTGGGAGGGACATTGTCTTCCTGCACTGCTGAGTGCATTAATGCAGTGATGATATTTCCCAATGGCTTCTTACTCAAGGTCAAAATAATGGGATTCATCTGCATTTTTCAACAATTTGTTTATTAATCAATATATTTTCTATCTTAGCCTGTTTCCTTAAGTTTGTTAAGTACTTTCTAAATTTTGAGGCAAATATGTATTGCAATTTAAAAAAGAACTTGTCACTTTTAACCTTTAACTGTATTTTAAATAGTCAACTATGATTTATCTTTTAAAATAAGTAAAACAGCATTATTGTTTTTTCTTTTTGTTGCTACCTATGAAGATATGACTTGAGGTAGAACTCTAGATTTCTCTAGTCTAGTTAATTTCTCCTCTTGTTTATGATTTCAATGAATATGAAAATTATTTTATAAATTAATAATTGTTATATGATAACCAATCATTCACTCAATTTATTCAGTAATCATCTCATTCATATAGTGCTTTAAACTTTACAACTTTTTTTCACAGGTGATATTTATTTTTATCCTGATAACCATCCTATGTGGTAGATACTTCAGAAAATATTACCCCCATTTTGTGGATGAGGAAATTGAGCTCAGGGATGTTAGTGCCCAAAGTTCACACAGCTTGATCTGAAAGCAAGGCTTTTTGATTCCAATTTCAGTATCTTTTTTTCTATTCCATTCTTATTTGTTCATAGTAATTGAGAATCTGAAGATTGCATAGTCATGGTATAAATATTACAGTGTGTTTTTATAGAATAACAAAGTTACCCCTATTGCAATTTAATATTCATGGCTTCTGGATTAGTCTTTCTGAATCACCCCTCTAAGTAATGTCACTTCATTACTCACAAAACTTCAGTGGCTCATTTCCAACCCCATTCCTCTTCATATATCCATATAACCATTTTCCAAGAGAGTATTTACTCAGATAAGAGATGCCATTGTTTGCAGGTTTTCATTTAGTGTAGTAAATCCTCAAGATCAGTAGAAGTAGTACCAAGAGGTAATGTGAAAAACAAATCTGAACTGTGAAGTTCTGTGTCAGAATTTTGATTCTGAAAGCTCCCTGTAGGTCAGATAACAAGGATTCTGAACACTATGTACTTATGTAGATACTTTTGGAAAAAAGTAGTTTATAACCATATCTTGTAGCAGCTCAAATATGTACAATGGATTCACAGTTAATACTAAAAGCATACATTCATATCTTAAGCCATTTAAATTATGACATATGCATAGTAACTAGATTTTTTATTATTAATTGAAAGTCGATAAAGTAAAATGCATAATATATCAATAGTATATACTACTGCCACTACACAGAAGAATTTCTATCATTGGAAGTTTGAAGTTATTTTGCTATCGTGAAAACCTAAAGATCTTAAAAAGATTAGATTCAGCAAGAGTGCCCACAAATTAAAGCTATACACTTTAGTTATTCTCAGCTGTCAATTTCAAAAGACTATGATTTGACCTTTTTATTGGAGGTAATGAATTCCTCAATTTTTTAAAATCTCAGTGGACAAAATTGAAAAAATTGCTTCAAGATTTTGTCTTATTTACTGTGTAAAAATGGTCATAGTTTACTGGATATTTTTTTAAATTTGTAATTGTTTGGATAACATGAATTTACTGATTGTGTAAAAGTGTTTAGAAGTGCGTATAAGCATACTATTAACATAGAATACCTTATAGCTAACAGATATCTTTAAATATAGAAGTTAAGTTGGACTGTTTATTTTAATGTTATTAAAATGGAATAACACTAACTCATATGAGTTGTTCGGTGTAAGTTCTCAATTTTTTAAAAAAGTTAGATAATTTTACTAAGGCTATCAAGGCTTCACTCTACCAAAATTATATAGCTTTTCCACAAGCATCACTGCTTCTTTAGTTTCCCTGAACCTTGTTGACAAGATGTGGAGCACACTGAGTCCCTGTCAGTGGACTAGTCAGGATGTGTGCAGTAGACTGTGCTGGTGCAGAACGCAGTGAAATCCAAAGAATGAACCTCTTCTCTGACCTGCCAGAAGTTGCATCCACAGGGAACCTTACCCTAACTTCTGAGTTTATGTAGCCCAGGCTATAATTATAAATTGAGTGTTTAGCGTTTTTAAAAAATGGCTGATTAAATATTTGTGTTGTGAATAACTTTTCCATAATCATCATTAAAATTGCATCAATCCTTTAAGAGGTCTCATTTTAAAAGAGAGAAGATTATTTTTCTGTGTTTAGAAATATACGCAAATGTATTTTGTTACACCTACCCAGCATACAAGAATGACTGTTTTGCCTACTTTCCCCTGTTCGTCTTTGGCGTAGTGCCTGAAAACAGGGAAATGAGCAGTGTAGGGTAGAGTTGTGGGGAGGCAGGGGAGTGAATCTCAAATTTAGGCACCATCAATATAAGGCAGAATTGAGTAACTCTGATAGTTAAACATTTGGTTACACTGAGCAGAGGTGGAAGGTGAAAAATCTGGGGTCTGTGGTGCCCTCAGTAGAGGTGTGGGGAGGATAGATTCTTCTCAAGAGATCCATGGTCCCCTCTGTGTTCTGGGACAATAGGGCATATATATGCTGATCTTGTGAGATGTTAGGAGTCTAATCAGGTGGACATAAGACAATTGACAAAAGTAAAAACTTATTACCTTTTATTATGCTGCATTCTATGCTAAATGCTTTCTAAGAAAACCTATTTCATTTTTTCTTCACAACTTGTGAGATAGATAAAATTGTTATCCTCATTTTATAAATCAAGCTTGTAGAGGTTGTGTAACTACTTAACATGACACAGCCAGGAACCATGGTGTCATTATTCCAGACACTGTGCTCTTAACTGCTGCTTTCTGGTACACTATGTAGCCTTTCCATACTTGCAATAAAACCAAATTTGAGTAACAAATAGAATAAATTTAATAAACAAATGAAAGCAATTGAATTCTATGAAAAATTGTTTCATAGTATGGAATCTATGACTATAAAAGACTTCCATTTTTCTCTTGGTAGCTTTATTTCTGTAGAAAAGATGAGCCAAAGCCTCATCAAGAATTTTTTATTTTTTTCTGAGGACTCCTCAAAGTGATAGTTGTAATTGCTTAAAATTTTATTTTTATAGGTAATTAAATTTCATTATGATTAACCTTCAATAGAGAGAATTAGAATAGCATGGCTGCTTAGAGCCAGTTTGTCTGAGTCAAATCTCAGTTGTATTGTTAAAATTCTTTGTTCTTCAGTTTCCTCATCTGTGAATTAAGGAAAATAATAGTACCTATATTACGAAGTTGTTGTGAACAATAAGTAAATTGCCACAAGTAAAGTTCTTAGAACAGTGCTTGCCTTGTCTCTGCACTTAATGTTATTTAATTAGCAATTATTGTTAAAGAGAATTGCATGTCAAAATTATGGAATCCAAAGTCAATTCTATTTTTAACAAAGTTCAACTAAATAACATCAATTTTGACTATATACTTAAGCAGCATTCAAAATGACAGAATGAAGACTATTTTTATTGTAACATTTTGAGTTAATGAAGATTACCATGGAAAGAAAATGACAAATATAATCATTTACTTTTGTTTTACAATTTCAAATATGCAGATGATATATTGCACAAATTTAGAGTTTCAAATATAAATCCTCTCCAAACAACATGGTAGTCTTCAAAGGACCTTTATACTGTATATTTCATGCTACAATCAAATAGTGAAAGAAGAGCTTAATAGGGTGGAACTGATTAGATTGGACACTTGTATACCTCCGTGGATATTGTTTAATTGTCCATGAGACTGAGTTGTTAAATAAGCAGATTAATATAAGTAACATAAAGAAGGAAAATAATAAGAACATTGTAAAAATAATTTAATTTCTGATGTACATTTCTTAATTATAGGTAGCATTTTTGGTCTTGTAAAATATGTACATTCCATTTGGAGAGAAATTTTTATTTTATTTATATCAGGTCGTTTAGATTCTATTTCATATATCGTTTGTTGAATATTATCAAAATAAAGCATTTAAAATTAAGCAGAGGTAGACATATCAGAAAGTATAAATTGATAGAATGGCTACTGTTTATCCTTTTAGGATGATTTAATTCCATAGGTTTAGCTTATGTCTTAATTAAGTTAAGTAAACTCGTGAACATTTCAGTTTCCTGTCTTTCAGGCATTTATATTCTAATGTAAATATTTATGTAATGAAGGAAGAAGTAACATTTATAATATCCCTTTTTTATTGATTTCAAAAAGCACAATTTTAAATAGCTAAATAGTATGATATATTTAATTAAATGCCATCAGTTATCATCTAATGCATATAGACATAAAGAGTTTTTAATTAATATTAATTTTATTAATATTATTCTAATCATATTTTGTAATTTAGGATAACGTTTTATTCAAAAGATCAGGGCCAGTAATATAGGGACTTCAGTTGACAGGACAGGTTAACCAGACCAACCTTTCTGCTGGATTTTAAAATACTGGATAAAATTTTTTAAAATCTCTTAAAATTATCAAGGAGCTAAGTTGACAAGATAGACAGTAATTATAAGGCAAGAAACTAGGGGAAAGGAGAATTGAGAAGTAAGAAGAGCACTGAGAAAGTTTTGCCCTGCCGGAATATGTCCATCACGACAAACTTGACGTTTAGTTTGTTGACCTCAGAGTGTAAGGGAGAACGAGGAAAAGCCAAGCCCTCCTCAGCACTGGGAATCCAATAGAAAATGCCCACCATATTGAGGTGCAACCTCAAAGGGATGCGCATTCAGGGTAAGGGTAAGTTGGAAGTCAGTCTGCAACACTCCCACAATTTTGTAGCCACAAGCTGTCTCTTAATTACTTGCATGATCCAAAAATATTTTGAATCATGACTTTAGTTGAAGGTAGATTCTGGCAGAAGAAGAAGAAAATCTTCTGTGAAGGAACACACCTTCACCCAGGCTTCAAAGAATCTCCCAACATATTGGCTTTTTTTTAAGGAAAATAGGTAGTACACAGTCAAAAATGATCAAGCACACAGGAAATAGTGCCATGAGCCAGAACCAGAAGAAATGACAGATTAGTAAAACGGACCTGAAGATTTAAAATATTGGAATGACTGTGTACATGTTACGAAACAGCATGCTTACTGTGTTGCAAAAATTTTTTTAAAGTTTTAAAAAATCTGGAAATAACAGAAAACTATAAAAAGTAATCCAGCAGATTTGAAATATATCCAAATAGAACTTGTAGAATTGAAAATTAAGTTAATTTAAAACTTAATGCTCTATACCCAGTGAAAGTATCTTTCTAGAATGGAGGCAAAATAGACATGTTTAAAGACAGAGAGTTTGACACCAAGAGATTATTCACTGCTTGGAATTCTAAAATCTGTATACTTCAGGGGAAAGGGAAGTGATATAAGAGAGAGTATGATATGCATGAAAAAATGTAATATGTGGAAACATCTGAACAATTGCTATTTAAAACATACATTTACCCTATGATCCAGCAATCTTACTTCTGTGTGTACCCTAGAGAAATGAAACTTATACTTATACAAAAACCTGTTCAGGGGTGTTTACAGGTGCTCTGTTTGTTCTCTCCAAAAACTGGAAAACCACACGAATGTCTATCAACAAATAAATGGGTAAACAAACTGTGGTACATCTAAACAGTGGAATACAACTCAGGGGGAGAAAAAAGAATGAGCTATTGATACATACAACAACAAAGGCACTTATTATGACTAAAGGAAAAAAGCCCACCTCAAAAGATTATGTATTATATAATCCATTTATATGGAATTCTGTAAAAGTAAAAATTACGGAAATAGAGAACAGAACAACGTTTACTGGGGGAAGTCAGGGGAGATGGCAACTACAAAGGGGCAGCACAGGGAGTTTTCCTGGGAGACAGAATGTTCTGTATTCTGAGTGTGTTCAGACTCTCTAGACATGTGTTGTACATGTGTTAAAATTCATAGAATCGGCACGTGTTAAAACTCATAGAAATGTAAAATGAAAAAATGAAAGTCAATTTTAATATAAGTAAATTTAAAATTAATTAGTAAAAATATCTAAAATTAAAAAAAACATTTTTAAAAGTATAGCTAAAATACTGGACAACAATAATGTATATGTCAGGAGAGAGGTTGAGCCAGGTGAAAGAATTCTAAGGCCTTGCAAAGTTCAGAAGGTGGGTAAAGAAATCCCTTTACATTAGGCTTCTTGAGTATACATGTTGAAATATCTAGATTAACCAGTAAAAAATAAACTTTGTTTTCTTCTAAACCAGTAAAGAAAACCAAATGGAATTGGAGAGAAAAGGGGGAGGAATTCATTAATTCATAAGAGACAAAATAGGAGAAAGAAAGAAACAGAAAATAAAAGTAAATCCAAGTATAATACTAAATATGATAAATGTAAATAGTCCAAACTCACTAGGTAACACACAAGGATTATCAGACTCGATAATAGAACAAAATTTGCCCCTTAATTGTTTACAACATCCTCAAAACATAGAGATAGCACTGTTGGAAATACAAGGATGGAAAATGTTAAGCCAGCTATGGGGATTCATTTGCCTCTTCAGATGCATCCTTAATCTTTCTCTCTCCACCAACCACTTCTCACCTTAGCTCTGTGCCCTGGGTAGTGATTGATCTAGTCTATGGATTACATCAACCAGGGTTCCTTGCCTTCAGTCTTCTGATGAGTTCAACCAAAGAGAGACACCAGCAGGAGTTTATAGGGTTAGAGGAGAGAAAGGTAAGAGTATTTATTTTCCCAGCTTCCTTCCTAAGGAATGATAGAATGGCAGTAGCTGTGTTCCTCTACCAAAAGTTACCATTCCTATAAGTGGGCCTTCTACAGCTACAAGTATCTCTGGATTCTGGTAACTTCTCCCTCCCCTTGCAGCTTCAGTTGATAGCCCTTGTATTCCTCATCCGAGGTTAAGATTCTCTTCATCTTTCCCACTCTCGGTTAAACAATTCTTTCCAATAAACTTAACCACTACTTAACTGAGTATGCAACCTGTTTCTTGGCACAACCCTTACTATATACCAAGCAAGTTCTAAGCAAAAGAAAACTCATGTAATTGTATTAATATCATACAAAATAGAGTTTACAATAGAAAGCATTTCAATGGATAAAGATAGAAAACCTCTACTACTAATGGGTAATCTTTATCAGAAGGGTATAATATATCTAAATTTATAGTAATTTATTATATAAACTTGTTATCATTTATAATGGCTAATAGCATCGCCTCAGTGTATTAAAAAATGACAAAACTAGAATCTACCATCAGTGAGAAATTTTGACATAATTTCCTCAGCAACTGATAGATCAAATAGATAAAAATCATTAAGGAAAGAGAATATTCTAACAATACAGTGAATCACCTTAATTTAGTTGAGATGTGTGGAGCCTTGATCCAAAAAAAGGAAAAAAAGAAAGGAACATTAGGTTTTTTAAGTACACCTCAATACATAAACATTAACGATATGAGACAAAAAAGTCTCAGAATGTTTTAAAGAATCAATTTCGTACAGACCACATTCTGTTACTCTAATGCAAAAAAGTTGGAAATTAACATTAAAAATCTAACTTGAAAATCCCAGGAATTAGAAGAATTTTAAAAAGCAAACACTACTTGGTGGGACAAAGAAGAAATTGAGGTAGAAATTTAGACAATGCATGAAGTTGAATGATACTGAAAATATTACTTATCAAAACTTGTGAGATACAGTAAAAGCAGCACTTAAGGAAAAATCTATAGGCTTAAATGTTCATATAAAAAAAAAGCCAAAGTGAAAAGATTAATGAGCTGAATATCTAATGCAAGAAATTTAAGAAAAACAACAAAATAAAAATAGAGGGAAGAAAATAATAAAGTTAGTAACAAAAATTAAAGAAAAAAGTTCTGTAAACAGTATAAACAAATCCTATAGTCAATTTTTAAAAGACTAATAGATGAGAGAGATTAGCAAGATTGTTAGAAGAAAGAAAAGGTACAAATAATCATTAATAGGTTCCAAAAGGTTATATAACCCCCATCACTTACTAATGGGATATATATGCCTACTGGACACTGCAGAACTTCTCAAACCTTGGAATCAGCTTGTGATATGCAAATTTCCTATTCTATGTTGATTTTCGTGTGGTTCTTTGCTTTTTATCATAGCAACTGCTGAAAATTCAGCCTCATAAAAATATGACGTTATCAACAGGAATGTAGCACAATCTAACGTTGAAGTTGGGATCTACTTCAAGCAATCATCTGTGCAATGTGTCTGTAACTAAAAATCAACTATAGATACATTTAATGTTTGATCAAAGTTTTGCGTATTGGATTTATATTCTAACAATCATTAGTTACCCTACTATTTGTGGTATTTTCCAATTTGTGCTACCAAAATTGAGGCTGCGAGGATAATTGCTATGTCCTTGAATTTCCAAGACTCCATTCCTGCTTCTGAGAACAATTTAATCAAGGATAACCTCGATCTCAGGATATGGATGCTAACGGAGAGAAGGATGACCCTGTATGCTTGTGTTTTCTACTTCAATGAACAACCACTCCTCTCTCCAGAGGAAACTTCACTGCCCCTAAATCAAGCCCCTCAAGCAGCCCCAACTTGCCCCTCTGTTTCTGTAAACATTATCCTTGACTGTGCACCCTTACTTAACTGATCCCCACATCTTCTCTCTCCCCTCGTGAATTTGCCCCAGCCTGCCTCTTGAGAAAATAGCTTATTAATAATTCCTACTATGTGCTATATCTCTATGCCATCTGAGATTGGTACTGAAAGAAGATACCCAACAGTATTAAATCCTTCTTAAATAGACTGGATATATATCATCATCATTTACACAGACTCAGACACACACACACACACACAGATGTTTTATTAAGAATATATTAGTAATAATTAAAGAAAATTTAAACATGATGACCTATAAATAACCTATATGTTGTGGGTTGAATTTTTTTCCTGTGTCAATTATTGTTTCTGGAGGGAATAAAAAGGATTAGAAATGATTATACTTTATAAGTTGCTCGGTAGCCAAAGCAGCATAGGTTCATTTGAAACATCAGCTGTCCTGGTAATTATCATACTTAGAGTTAACAGTAATTTGGCTCAAATAATTTATTTTTGGTCCCTATATTGCTAAGCATCTGTCCATGAATTAGTCTTTGCAATGTTTCAATATGTTCTGGTTCGTGTTTGGCATATTTGGTTCTGTTATAATAATGAGATAAAACCATAGATTTTCTAAGTAGTCCTTGGATAATATTAATATATTCCCTTAGACAGGCAGTAAATTAAATCATTTTAAGCTGTTCTTAACAAATCTACTTTTCATCTTATTCATATTTGATACTAGCAATGAACTTCAAAATCAGTTTCTCAGAGTACACAAACTAAACTAGGTCCAATTTGAAATAAAAATAAGTGAAATGTCACAGAGGAAATACTTTATTTCTGATTTATAGATAGATATAAAAATGCATTTTTCCCTAACTCAATTTATGAACTTATTTGGGGCTTATATGTGAACAAGAGGGAATTCATCCCCTAGCACCTGTATAAGAGTCCTGTCCTCATATAGAAATCATCAATAAATATAGTATACTCATGAGTAGCCACTTTTTTCTTTCTTTCTTTCTTTTTTTTGAGGGAGATTAGCCCTGAGCTAACATCTGCCACCAATCCTCCTCTTTTTTGCTAAGGAAGATTGGCCCTGAGCTAACATCCATGCCCATCTTCCTCTACTTTATATGTGGGACACCTGCTGCAGCATGGCTTGATGAATGGTGCTAGGTCCACACCCGGGGCCTGAGCCGGCAAACCCTGGGACAGCAAAGCAGAGTGCTGGAACTTAACCACTGTGCCACCAAGCTGGCTGCATGATTAGCCACTCTTGAAAATCCTTGGCACATATATATTTCCATATTTTGATGTTTAACAAGTTTCTTGCCTCCATATAACCTCCATAGTTCATGCCTTGATGACAGAAATATAATTAGGCAGATAAATGAGGCAATTAAAAAATATTTTTAATGAAATAAAATTAACCATTTTAAAGTAAACAATTCAGTGTCTTTTAGAGCATTCACAATGATGTACAACCACCAACTCTATCTAGTTCCAAAACTTTTTCATCACCACAAAATAAAACTCTATACCCTTAAGCAGTTGCTCCCCAATCTCCTCCTCACCCCCATCAGATGCCTGGCGACCACCAACTTGAGTTGTTTCTATGCATTTACCTGTTATGAATATTTCATGTAAATAGAATCACACTTGTGACCTTTGTCTCTAGCTTCTTTCACTTAGCACTGTTTTCAAGATTCATTTATATCATGTATCAGTACTTCCTGCATGTGTATACCACAATTTGTATATCCACTGATGGACATTTGAACTGTTTCTGCCTTTTGGCTATTATGAATAGTGCTACTATGAACGTGAGTGTACGTATATTTGTTGGAGTACCGGTTTTCAGTTCTTTTGGGTGTATTCCTAGGAGTGAAATTTCTGGTTAATATGGTTATTTTATGTTGAACTATTTGAGGAACCACCAAAATGTTTTCCAGAGTCCAAAATGATATTTTATATTCCTGCCAGCAATGTATAAAGGTTCCAATTTCTCCACATTTTCTTCAACATTTGTTATTTTCCATTTTTTAAATTATAGGTATCCTAGTGAGTGTGAAGTGGTAACTCATTGTGGTTTGGGTTTGCATCCCTAATGACTAAAAATTTTGAGCATGTTTTCATGTGCTTTTTGCCATTTGCATATATTCTTTGGAGAAATGTCTATTCAAGTTCTTTGTCCATTTATTAATTGGGTTGTTTGTCTTTTTGTTGTTGTAGTATATTTTGGACTAGATCCTTTTCAGACATGCTTTGCAAATATTTTCTCCCATTCTGTAGGTTGTTTTTTTACTTTCTTGAAAATCTTTTTTGATGTACAAAGTTTTAAATTTTGATTAAGTCTACTTTATGTGTTTTTTCTTTTGTTGCTTTTGGTGTCATATCTAAGAATTCATTGCTAAATCCAAGGTCATGAAGATTTACCTCTATGTTTTCTTCTAAGAGTTTTAGGATCTTAGCTCTATATTTAGATCCACTTCGAGTTAATTTTGTATATGGTATGAGGTAGGAGTCTGACTTTGTTTTTGTTTTTTGATATGAAGTTTTCCCAGTGCCATTTCTTGAAGACAATATTTTTCCCCATTGAATGATCAAGGCCCCCTTTGTCTTGGCCCCCAAATCAA
This sequence comes from Equus asinus, assembly GCF_041296235.1. NCBI lineage: Eukaryota > Metazoa > Chordata > Mammalia > Perissodactyla > Equidae > Equus > Equus asinus. The sequence goes on along the minus strand of NC_091791.1, from coordinate 16,530,726 downwards.
TTGACCATAGATATATGAGTTTATCTCTGGACTCTCCTTTCTCTTCTATTGGTTTATATGTTTATTGTTACAAATATTTAAAGGCTAAATAAAATAGGGATTTTGAATTATTCACACTTTAAAAAAATAGTTGATCTATAGTTTTTACAGTCACAGTTATGTTGATACTGGGTTGTAGGCACTGTGCTAGGCAGAAGGAACATAAAGTTGAATGACACTATCCTTCCTCTCAAGAAAGAGCTTAATGTTTAGTGTGGGGCCAACATAAGTCAATCAACAACTTAAGTTCAGTCTAAGTGCTAATATTGAGATGGGCACAAGATGCTATGGGAGGGTAGTGGACAGAGTAAGTATTCACCAATGTCCATTCAACTCGAGGTGATTAATCTAAGCCAATTATCGAACCTTGTGCCCTTTGCCATGGAGTTTCTTTGTTTTTCAAGGATGGGTATGCCTAAATCACCTTAAGCCAGGAGATGCCCAGGAGAGGTTACTGAGGGGTTCTGGAAATGAAGTTTTATCATTCTTAAGTATCAGCAGTCTTCCATGAAGCCATACTGGAGACGCAGAGCAGAGAGTCAAAACTGAAGTAGGTGCTTGATGGTATCCTTGACCCACTGGCTCAACCAACCCTGAAGACTGACCTACCTTTATGTGACCTCATAAATTTCCTTACTATTTATGGCAGTCTGAACATGGAATTATGTCTCTTGAATATGAAACATCCTGATTATCTGGAGCATAGTGCCAAAGGTATCTCTAAATATGACTAAGGATAAGATTCAGCTTCCCGGAGATGGTGATATTTGAATTGAATGTTAAAGAACAAGTAGCAGTTAGTTATGCAAAGAAGAAGGAAAATGGTAGTGCAAGAAGGAGCCTGAAATGGGAATTACACCACTGCTAACAAAGATTTTACAATGTAATTGAGATAATAGAATACAGATATAAAATGACAATGCATACTCTCACCTGTATTATGTCTGTTAGTTTTCACATTAACCCTGTTAGGAAGGTAAGTGAATGTAAGGGAACAGACAGGAGAAACACTCAGAAATGCCAGATCTCAACAGTAACACGATTAAATAAACAAATAATTGTTGAGATCAGATGTGTTGATACCACATCTAAGTAATAACTTACCTGAAGAGTTTTCAAAGCATCAAGAGATCATGGTATGTTGTAGCTAATGTCTGCCTCTAGTAATATAGTAGATCTGTGACATACAGTACTGTTACTAACTCTAAGATGGTGACACCTTCCGATATGATCAAGATTGCATTTTGAGAGGAGAACACCTAGAGACCATTTTCAGAACTGAAGAGTGGGTAGTCATATCCTGACAAAATGGCAGTCTAGTCTACTTAGCAAGAGAGGAATGCCTCCAACTATGGCAGAAACTCAGTTTCTTCAGATGATAGTGCTTACCCTACTGTGTTTCATTGTGATGTAATTTCCCAAATAGCATAGGGTCAGTGAAAGAATCTCCTGTTCAGGCTGACAAAACTGCTGATTTTGTCTGACAGTTTTCCTCAATATAAATTAGTGAATTTTAATTTAATTTAATTTTTTAAGTTTTCTTTTTAAGTCTTGATTCTGATAAACCAGTGTTGTTTATTGGGTAAGACTGCACATTCTGGAGTCAGACTGCTTAACTGCTGCTTAAGTTCTCTGCCTCAGTTTCCCCATCTGTAATGAGGGATAATAATTGTAGAATCTTTCTTATTTAGTTATTGTGAGAATTAAATAAATTATCCATATTAAGTTGGTTAGAAGAGTACTTGGCATAAAGTTAGTAGTCCAAAAATGTTGTTTTAATGACTATTTTATTAGTATTAAATTCTTTTGGGATGGATTTTTTCTAAAACATTGATAAAAATCATGTCTCTGCATACTGTGCTTGAGTAAGTCAGGTAGTCATCTGATGGAAGAAATGTACTCCTAGAGCAAAAGTGATTTTCCCAATGTCGTGGAGCAAGTAGCTGTTAGGCTTGGAGCCTGAATCTTAGTTGTCTGACTCCATAACCCGGTGGTCATTTCATTGTGTAATGAAAATATGAGATTTTCTAGCCCTCTTCTGCTTCTCTCGTTCACATATTAATAGAATTTATATAAGCAAGGAAAGTTTGATACTCCCTAAAGAGGTTCTTCTGGTTAAAAGCAACATATTTCCTGCCAAATCATACCCCATGCTGTGTGGATGCTTCTCATTCTAGATCAAGTTCTGCCAAAAGATGATGCTGGAAGATCTGGAAAACATAGCACTCATGTAATGGTGTGTGCTTATCCCTTAAACGTTAGTTTCCTCGAGAATAATTTTTAATTCCTCTTGTTAACATCAGCATCATGAATCATATAATTCTTTAATACAACTGTGGTAAACATATCTTCATTTCTCAAAGCAGACGCATATAATTGATATTATTTAGGGTATAGGAGGAGTGCTACAAGGGAGACTCAAAAACAAGCCAACTTATTAGGAATGTAGTTGTCTACCATAGCATCCCAGGGCTCCTGAGTGGTTCAGGGCAGGCAGGCAACTCTGTTCCACACGCTCATTCAGGAGCTAAGTTTCATGCTCTCTCATTCTCTGCGGTGCTCTAGGGTGTTGTCCTCATTTACATGCTGAAGTTGGCTGTCGAGCACCACATCCTTATATTCCAGCCCATGTGACCATGAGAACTGAGAAATCAGAACTTTTTCGAATTCATTTTTCAAGAATATGTATCAGAAGTTGTACCCATCACGCAGTTCACATTCCACACTTCAAAATTTAAATACTAGCTATAAAGGATTCTGGAAAATACAGGTTTTAATTATGCAGTGCTGTACCTGTCTAAAATTCAGGGTATTCTGTTACTAAAAGGAGGAAGGGAGAATTAGTTCTGGAGACAATTAGCAGTGTTATATAAAAAATCCACAGAGGTAAGTGATTTCCAGGGAATAGGTGAAGGCAAGGAGACCACATAGGCAAGAAACCCAGTTAAGCTGGATGTGAAGTAATAAATAATATTACCCGGCTTGCAAGGTCAGAAGGGAATAGGATTGTGTGAATCCAATAAATATTGCAGCGAAAGAAGCATGTCTTTATGACTAGGATAAAGAAAGAGTAAAAAAAATCAATGTTTGATTATTTTGCTATGATCTTCAGTGAATAAGCAAGTTGACTGTAAATAAGGACTTCTTATCTATTATATTCACAGTATAAATAGGGATCAGAAAGAGGATGTTTCTTTCTTTAAATAGAATTTTAGAGTTTTTTAAGAATCCATTTGGCATAAGACATCGACCGTCTTTTTCTTTCTTATTTCACTCAAATATGTAGCTGATTTTATTTATCTTAGCAAGCTACCTAATTTTACATGTTGTGATTATTTTTTGATATCCCTTAAGAATTCTCAGAAACCATTAATATAAAGTGAATATGCATCTGGTGATGGAATATGCTCCATTATTTATTTGTTATTTATCATAGTAGAAAATCCTAATAGGTAGAGAATGGTAAGATTATCACACACACACAATTTTTTGATAAGCCACAGTACATGAATAATATAAAAACCAACTTTTAAAATCCAGAGTCAATATTATAATACAAACCCTAGGCTCTAAAGCTAAAATTTTGAGAGACAGTCTTCTTGTCCATTATTCATTGCAAAAATGCACATATCTCTGATGGGAAAACCACTTCTATCATGAAATACAGGAGATGTGTGTGTCTTAGTTTTGTCTATGCTAATTTAAGTATTTTTATCACTGTAAGTTTGTAGGTTTGTTTGTTTAGGGACTAATCCTGGACAGTTTCTTTCTGTATGTTTGAATTTGGTCGGTAGAATCACACTATAAGGCAACAAGCTTATTCTTTTCTTCTATAAGAATTTAGAGTCATTTCAAAGGCATGAGTTGAAATGTTTTGGTAGCAGACTATAGATCCATGGGTTCTGATTCAAAAATAAGTCTGGTCAGTAATACTAACAAATGATTACTTGCATTTTTTTCTAGTTCTTTCCAAGATAAATAGAATGAATAATAGTTTATTAGCATTCGTACCCTGAGCCATCATATTTGGGTGTTGTAGATACTACAAGCATGATCTAATTCTTTTTCTCATTAACACTTTTAGCAACAAGTCCTTTATACTCTGAAATAATCAAACAGAGATCCTGAAGTACTTTGACACTAATGATGCCTTAGAAAGTGAGCCTTTTCGTGTTTTCCTTGGTTGCATGAGACAAGGTCTATATTTGGTATTAGCTGTAGGGAAGGTTTTTTTATTATAAAATAAATTTACCTTTATCATCTATAGTATTTTTTATTACCTTCAAATTTGTCATAATTACTACATTAAAGAGAAGAGGAGAACAAAGCAAGAGTTATATATTGATAATGAATTTTTAATATCAAGATCTGAAAATAAAATTAGTATCTCTGAAAAGTCAGCCAAACTTATCTGATAAAACATCTTAAATCATTTCAACTTTTAATATATACAACACACCATTATTATTATGCATTCTTATTATCTTTGCCAAATCATCCTTACTATTTTCTAAGTCACTACAGTGAAACAGATTTTCCATTTCATGCTATGCAGTAGCAATTCATTAGTGTCTATAACGGCACTTGAATTCAATCAACCATATAAGGCACTGACCTATTTCCAGGATAGTTCAAAGAATGGTGATACATATATTTGGATTTTGATAGTCTTAGATTCTGGTAAAAGGTAACATATTTTATGGCTGATAAAATTCATACTGGAACATTGAGTTTAATTGACCACCAGACAGTAAGCAAATAAGATGTCAAAAATCTGTATAATTTATTAGTCCATTAAGCCTAAGGTAGTTATATCCTACATAAGCCAAAGGATTTGAGTAAAATTGTATTTTAGATAACTACCATCATCCTTTACTGTTTGAATAAAATTTAGAAAAATGCTTAATCTAAAATATTTTAAACAATTTATTTGATTTCCTTACTACATAAAAGTAAATGTTTTGCTCAAGGATTTAAAAAGTAGATGCAACTGATCAATTTTAGAAAGATTATGCATCTAAATGTGAAAAAAATATTATTTATTAAAGCATCTTTTCATGAGCTTAGAGTAGGCAAAGATTTCTTAAATAGGATGTTAATATCATTAACCGTAAAAGAAAAAAACTAATGAATATTAAGGTTAATAAGTTCTCTTCATCAAAATACATGATTAAGACAGTGAAAAACTAAGATACAGAGTGAGAGTAAATATTTTCAATGCATAAATTTGGCAAATGACTCATTCAGAATATGTGAAGAACTTTTTACAAATTGATAAAAAAGACAGATAGACCTGTATAAAAAGGGGTAAAAATTTGAATAGACATTTTGTAAGAGAGGATATCCCAAAACCTATAAGCATATATAAAATTTTCGGTTTCATTAGTTATTAGAGAAATGCACAATAAAATTACGAGATAACACTGCACATCTACCAAATGGCTAAAATGAAAAAGATAGACAACACCAAGAGTTATCAAGGATGTGTAGCAATTGAAATTCTTATTCAGTGCTCTAAGGAGTGTAAATTGGTATAAGCCCTTTGGATAACTGTTTGGCAGTATCTGTTAAAGCTGAACATATGCATACCTTATGACTGATAAATTCCACTCCTAGCTATATACCCAATAGGAATGCATAGATCAGTTCACTAAAAACAAATACAAGAATGCTCATAATGGCATTATTAGTAATAGACAAAACCAAGTAAGTCACAACTTATGTAAGAAAAGATAATCAACAGATGTCAAACATAGATGAATTAGATGTTGGAATTATCAAACAATGATTTTAAAGCAGCCATCATAAAAATCTTCTACAATAAATTCCCTTTAAGAAACAAAAACGTAGGAAATCTCAGCAAAAAAAAGTTATAAAAAATCAATGTAGAAAAACCAATTGTATTTCTATACACTAGGAATAGACAATCTGTAAATGAAATTGAAAAATAATTCCATTTACAATAGCATAAAACAAGAATAAAATACTTGGGAACAAATTTAACAAAATAATTGCAAGACTTGTGCATTGAAAACTACAAAATATAGTTGAAAGAAATTAAAGAAGAGCTAAATAAATAGAAAGATATCTCATGTTCATGAATTGGAAGACTTAAGATTGTTAGGATGGTTATAGTCCCCTTTTGGTCTACAGATTCCACACAATCCCTATCAAAATCCTAGCTGCCATCCTTGCAAATATTAAAAAACTGGCCCTAAAATTCGTATGGAAACGCAAGGGACCCACAATTGCAAAAACACTCTTGAAAAAGAACAAAGATAGAGGATTCACACTTTCTGATTTCAAAATTTATTGTAAACCTATAACAACCAGGACAATGTGTACTGGCATAAAGATAGAAATATAGATCAATGGAATAGAATTGAGAGTCCAGAGTAAACCTTTCCATTTGTGGTTAATTGGTTTTTGCCAAGGATGCCAAGACAATCGAATGGAAGAAAGAATAGTCTTTTCAACAAATGGTGCCAGGATAACTCAATATCCACTTGCAAAATTATGAAGTTGAACCCCCTACCTCACACTATATGCAAAACTTAATCATACACCTAAGTGTAAGAGCTAAAACTATAAAATTTTTAGAGGAAAACATTGGAGTAAATATTCATGACCTCGGTTTAGGTAGTGGTTTCATAGATATGACACTGAAATCACAGCAACAGAGCAAAAAAATACATAAATTCAACCTCATCAAATAAACAACTTTTGTGCTTCAAGAGACACCATGAAGAAAGTGAAAAGATAACCCACAGAATGGGAGAAAATATTTGCAAATCAGAAATCTGATAAGGGACTTGTATACAAAATATAGATAATTTTTATAACTCAATAGTAAAAAAAAGAAACGTAACTCAATTTAAAAACAGGCAAATGATTTGAATAGATATTTCTCCAAAGAAGACATATAAGTGGCTAATAAGCACATGAAAAGATGGTTAACATCAGTAGTAATTAGGAAAATGCAAATCAAAACCACAAGACATCACTTCATACCCACAAGGATAGCTGTAATCGAAAAGACAGACAATAAGTGTTGGTGAGTATGTGGAGACATTGAACCTTCAAAAATTGCTGATGGGAATGTAAAATGGTGAAGGCTTTTTGAAAAATAGTTTGGGTATACCTCAAAAAGCCAAACATAAAACTACCATGTGACCAAGCAGTTTCACTTCTATCTATATGCCCAAGAGAACTTTAAAAATATTCCACACAAAACTCAAACATGAATGTTCACAGCAACATTATTTGCAATAGCCAAAAAGTGGAAACAGTCCAAATTTCTATTAACTGATGAATAAATAAGTAAATTTTGGTATATCCATACAATGGAATATTATTTGGTAATAAAAAGGAATGAAGTATTAATACATGCTATAACATAGATGAGCCTTGAAAACATTATGCTAAGTGAAAGAAACCAGACACAAAAGGCCACATACTGTATGATTCCATTTATATGAAATCTCCAAATAGGCAAATCCATAGAGACAGAAAATAATGATTTCCAGAGACTAGGGGAAGTAAAAAATGGGGAGTGACTGCTAATCTTTTGGTGTGATGAAAACATTCTGAAAATAGATAGTGTTGATAGTTGCACAACTCTGTGAATAAATTAAAAACCACTGATCTGGACACTTTAAGCGGATGATTTTTTTTTTTGATATGTCACATATACCAGTAAAATTGTTATTTAGGAAAAAAATTAACAAATGGAACTTATAAAACCAAAAAATTCAGTAACAGAAATTTTAAAAAAATCCTTGCTGGATGGCCTCCATAGTAGAGTGGAGAGGACAGAGATTAGACACACTGAACTTGAACAGAACAATAGAATTCCCTCAACAGAGAAACTGGACTCAAAAGTCACAAATAGAACATCAGGGACCTGGGAATACCACCATCAATGTACAAGATTTAATTGACATATAGGAATACTCTACCCAACAACAACAGAATACACATTTTTATCAAGTGTCCATGGAACATTCACTAAGATAGAAATTATTCTGGGCCATGAAAATAGCTCAACAAATTTAAAAGAAATCATACGGAATATGTATTCTAACCATAATGAAATCAAACTAGATATCAATAATAGACAGCAAGAAAATTTCTAAACATGTTGAAATTAAACAACAAACATAAATAATCCATAGGTCAAAGAGGGTCTCAACAAAATTTTTTTAAAATTATGTGGAACAAAATGTAAAAAAGAATCACAGCATATCAACGTATTTGGGATGTAGCTGAAGCAATGCTGAGAAGAAAATTTATAGCACTAAATGCTTAATTTAGAAAGGTCTCAAATCAGTAATCTAAGTTCCTACCTAAAGAAACAAGAAAAAAGATGAAAAATAAACCCAAATCAAGCAGAAAGAATTAAATAGTAATGGATAGACCCTGCAACAAATGGTGCTGGAAGAGTCGGATATCAATATGGGAAGAAAAAAAAAAAACTTAGACTCATATTTCACATTCATGTGCAAAAATTAACTCATAATTGATTACAAACATAAAACCTAAAATCAGAAAATATCTAACAGAAGACTTATGAGAAAAATCTAGGTTAGACAAAGAGTTTTTTTAATTACGATCCCAAAATCATGATCCATGAAAGAAAGAATTGATGAATTGGACTTAGTAAATGAAAATGAAAAACAAACCATAGACTGGGAGAAAATGTTTGCAAAGCACATAGCTGATGAAGAACTTTCATCTAAAATATAAAGAATTCTCAGAATGCAAGAAAATAAATACTGCAGTTTTTTTTTTGAATTTTTTTATTGTTTTTTTTTATTGAGTTATTGATAGGTTACAATCTTGTGAAATTTCAATTGTACATTAATGTGTGTCAGTCATGTTGTAGGTGCACCACTTCACCCTTTGTGCCCACCCCCCACCCCACCTTTCCCCTGGTATCCACTAAACTGTTCTTGGTCCATAGTTTAAATTCCTCATATGAGTGGAGTCATACAAAGATTATCTTTCTCTCGCTGGCTTATTTCACTTAACATAATTCTCTCAAGGTCCATCCATGTTATTGCAAATGGAATGATTTTGTTCTGTTTTGCAGCTGAGTAGTATTCCATTGTATATATGTACCACATCTTCTTTATCCATTCGTCTGTTGATGGGCACTTAGGTTGCTTCCACGTCTTGGCTATTGTAAACAGTGCTGCAATAAACATTGGGATGCACAGGACTTTTGGGATTGCTGACTTCAGGCTCTTTGGATAAATACCCAGTAGTGGGATGGCTGGATCGTATGGTAGTTCTATTTTTAGTTTTTTGAGGAATCTCCATACTGTTTTCCATAGTGGCTGCACCAGTTTGCATTCCCACCAGCAGTGTATGAGGGTTCCTTTTTCTCCGCAACCTCTCCAACATTTGTTGCTATTAGTTTTAGATATTTTTGTCATTCTAACTGGTGTAAGGTGATATCTTAGTGTAGTTCTGATTTGCATTTCCCTGATGATCAGTGATGATGAGCATCTTTTCATGTGCCTATTGGCCATCAGTATATCTTCTTTGGAGAAATGTCTGTTCATGTCTCCAGCCCATTTTTTGATTGGGTTGTTTGATGTTTTGTGGTTGAGTTGCGAGAGTTCTTTATATATTAAGGATATTAAGCCTTTGTCAGATATATGACTTGCAAATGTTTTTTCCCAGTTAGTGGGTTGTTTTTTTGTTTCAATCCTGTTTTCATTTGCCTTGAAGAAGCTCTTTAATCTGATGAGGTCCCATTTGTTTATTCTTTCTATTGTTTCCCTTCTCTGAGAAGGCATGGTGTCTGAAAAGATCCTTTTAATACTGATGTCAAAGAGTGTACTGCCTACGTTTTCTTCCAGAAGCCTTATGGTTTCAGGTCTCACCTTTAGGTCTTTGATCCATTTTGAGTTTATTTTGGTGAATGGTGAAAAAGAATGGTCAATTTTCATTCTTTTACATGTGGCTTTCCAGTTTTCCCAGCACCATTTGTTGAAAAGACTTTCTTTTCTCCATTGTATGCCCTCAGCTCCTTTGTCAAAGATAAGCTGTCCATAGATGTGTGGTTTTATTTCTGGGCTTTCAATTCTGTTCCATTGATCTGTGCACCTGTTTTTGTACCAGTACCATGCTGTTTTGATTACTGTAGCTTTGTAGTATGTTTTGAAGTCAGTGATTGTGATGCCTCCCGTTTTGTTCTTTTTTCTCAGGATTGCTTTAGCAATTCGGGGTCTTTTGTTGCCCCATATGAATTTTAGGATTCTTTGTTCTAATTCTGTAAAGAATGTCATTGGGATTCTGATTGGGATGGCGTTGAATCTGTAGATGACTTTAGGTAGAATGGACATTTTAACTATGTTTATTCTTCCAATCCATGTACATGGAATGTCTTTCCATCTCCTTATGTCGTCATCCAGTTCTCTCAGAAAGGCCTTGTAATTTTCATTATATAGGTCCTTCACTTCCTTAGTTAAATTTACCCCAAGGTATTTTATTCTTTTTGTTGCGATTGTGAATGGTATTGTATTCTTGAGTTCTTTTTCTGTTGGTTCATTACTGGAGTATAGAAATGCTACTGATTTATGCAAATTGATTTTATGCCCTGCAACTTTGCTGTAGTTGTTGATTACTTCTAACAGTTTTCCAATGGATTCTTTGGGATTTTCTATATATAAGATTATGTCGTCTGCAAACAGCAAGAGTTTCACTTCTTCCCTCCCTATTTGGATTCCTTTTATTCCTTTTTCTTGCCTGATTGCTCTGGCCAGGACCTCCAGTACTATGTTAAATAAGAGTGGTGATAGAGGGCATCCTTGTCTCGTTCCTGTTTTCAGGGGGATGGGGTTCAGTTTTTGCCCGTTGAGTATGATGTTGGCTATGGGTTTGTCGTATATGGCCTCTATTATGTTGAGGTAGTTTCCTTCTATGCCCATTTTGTTCAGAGTTTTTATCATAAATGGCTGTTGGATCTTGTCAAATGCCTTCTCTGCATCTATTGAGATGATCATGTGGTTTTTATTCCTCAGTTTGTTGATGTGGTGTATCACGTTGATTGATTTGCGGATGTTGAACCATCCCTGTGTCCCTGGTATGAATCCCACCTGATCCTGATGTATGATTCTTTTGATGAATTGCTGAATTCTGGTTGCCAAAATTTTGTTTAGAATTTTTGCATCTATGTTCATCAGTGATATTGGCCTGTAGTTCTCTTTTTTCGTGGTGTCCTTGTCAGGTTTTGGTATCAGCGTGATGTTGGCCTCATAGAATGTGTTAGGAAGTGTTCCATCTTCCCTAGTTTTTTGGAATAGCTTGAAAAGGATGGGTATTAAATCCTCTCTGAAAGTTTGGTAGAATTCCCCAGGAAAGCCATCTGGTCCTGCGGTTTTATTCTTTGGGATGTTTTTGATTGCTGTTTCAATCTCTTTCCTTGTGATTGGTCTGTTCAAATTGTCTGGCTCTTCTTGAGTGAGCTTTGGGAGACTGTAGGAGTCCAAGAATTTATCCATTTCCTCTAGGTTATCCATTCTGTTGGCATATAGTTTTTTGTAGTATTCTCTTATAATCTGTTGTATTTCTGCAGAGTCTGTTGTTATTTCTCCTCGCTCATTTCTGATTTTGTTTATTTGAGCTTTCTCCCTTTTTTTCTTTGTAAGTCTGGCTAGGGGTTTGTCAATTTTATTTATCTTCTCAAAAAACCAGCTCTTTGTCTCATTGATCCTTTCTACTGCCTTTTTCGTTTCAATAGTATTTATTTCTGCTCTGATTTTTATTATTTCTCTCCTGCTGACTTTGGGCTTCATTTGTTCTTTTTTCTCTAGTTCAGTTAGGTGTGCTTTAAGGTTGCTTATTTGGGATTTTTCTTGTTTGTTAAGATGTGCCTGTATTGCGATGAATTTTCCTCTTAATACAGCTTTTGCTGTATCCCATATGAGTTGGTATGGCATGCTATCATTTTCATTTGTTTCCAGGTACTTTTTGATTTCTTCTTTAATTTCTTCAATGATCCATTGCTTGTTCAGTAGTGTGTTGTTTAGTCTCCACATCTTTGTGCCTTTCTCAGCTTTTTTCTTGTAATTAATTTCTAGCCTTATAGCACTATGATCTGAGAAGATGCTTGTTATTATTTCAATTTTTTTAAATTTGTAGAGGCTTGCCTTGTTTCCCAACATATGGTCTATCCTAGAGAATGTTCCGTGTGCACTTGAGAAGAATGTGTATTCAGCTCCTTCAGGGTGGAGTGATCTATATATGTCTATTAAGTCCAATTGTTTTAGTTTTTCATTCAGCTCCACTATTTCCTTGTTGATTTTCTGTCTGGATGATCTGTCCATTGATGTGAGTGGGGTGTTGAGGTCCCCTACTATTATTGTGTTGTTTTTAACATCTTCCTTTAGGTCTGTTAATAGTTGCTTTATGAATCTTGGTGCTCCTGTGTTGGGTGCATAGATATTTATAAGCGTTATTTCTTCTTGATGAAGTGTCCCTTTGATCATTATATATTGTCTCTCTGTGTCTCTCTTTACCTGTCTTATTTTGAAATCCACTTGGTCTGATATGAGAATTGCAACACCTGCCTTTTTTTCCTTGCCATTTGCTTGAAGTATTGTCCTCCACCCCTTCACCCTGAGTCTGTGTTTGTCCTTGGGGCTGAGGTGTGTTTCCTGGAGGCAACAAATTGTTGGATTTTGTTCTTTAATCCATTTTGCCACTCTGTGTCTTTTTATTGGAGAGTTCAATCCGTTCACATTGAACATTGAGAGTGATTATTGATGCATGTGGACTTAATGCTGTCAATCTGTCGCTCATTATCTTGTTTTCCTGTGTTTCTTTTCCTGTGTGCTTTAGACTATCCATTTATTACTGCAATTTCTTATGCTGGGTTTCTTAGATTTTTCCTTATCTATGATTTGTGACTCTGTTCTGTATTTTATTTTAGTGTCTACCTTGAAGTTTGTATTTAGAATCTCGTGTATAATATAGTCTGTTCTCTGGTGGTCTCTTACTTACTCGACCAATACTGATTTAGACCCTTTGCTCTTCCCCTCCTAAATAATTATTTTCATTTTTTATTCCAACTCGTCTTATTAATTTGTAGTTAGAGTGCTAAGATCGTCCTTGTTTTGGTAGTTTCCTTATTTTTACCCTAATGCTATAGTTGAATATTTGCTATCCTGTTCTGGTTCTATCCATTGGTCTCCCTAGTCTGTGGCTTGTGTCCCCTTTCTCCCTTTTTTCTTTTTTCAAGTATGAGAGCCTTCTTGAGGATTTCTTGTAATGGAGGGCTTTTAGTTACAAATTCCCTTAACTTTTGTTTGTCTGGAAAAGATTTAATTTCTCCCTCATATCTGAAGGAAATTCTTGCTGGATAGAGTATTCTTGGCTGAAGGTTTTTATCCTTTAAAGCTTTGAGTATATCACTCCATTCTCTCCTAGCTTGTAGGGTTTCTGTAGAGAAATCCGCTGACAGTCTGATAGGGGCTCCTTTATAGGTTATTCTCTTTTTTTTCCTTACTTCCCTGAGTATTCTCTCCTTATCATTCCTATTTGCCAACTTTACTATTATGTGCCTTGCGGTGGGTCTTTTTACACTGACAAATCTAGGAGATCTAAAACCCTCCTCGACACACATTTCTCCGTTGATCCCTAGATTTGGGAAGTTCTCTTCAATAATTTCGTTAAGCACACTTTCTGCTCCATTTTCCTTTTACATATTCTCGGGAATTCCTATGATCCTTATGTTCTTACTCCTCATTAAATCCATTATCTCTTGGAGATTTTCCTCATTTTTTTAAATTCTTAGTTCTCTTTCTTCCTCTGTCTGGCGCCATTCAGCCTGCCTGTCCTCGATTATGCTGATTTGCTCCTCTATATTGTCTACATGGGCATTCAGGGAATCCATATTCTGTTTTATCTGGTCCACTGTGTTTTTCATCTCAAGTAATTCTGTTTGATTCTTCTTTATGATTTCAATCTCTTTTGTGAAGTAACTCCAGAACTCGGCTTGTTTCTCTATCTTTCTCTCTACCTCATTGAGTGTTTTGATTATAGCTGCTCTGAATTCATTATCACTTAGTTTACCTAATTCCAAGTCCTCAGGACTTAATTCTGTGTTTTTATTGTTTTCCTTCTGGTCTGGGGCTTTTATAAATTGCTGGATGGTAGAGGAGCGGTTTTTTCTCATGGTGGTAGAATTCAGTTGCAGTTACAGCCTGTCGCCAGTAGATGGGGGTCGAGAGCGGCGTGTTAGCTCTCCGCCTTGTGGCAAGATGGCTGTGCCCACTGGCTTTGTTAGGGGGGAGGGGCTGTTACTCACACGCGCTGGTCTGGGTTCAGATCAGTGCTGTTCTCTGGTCTCCCAAGGCCCTTGATTGATGGGGTCCCCACGGACGGAAGCTTTCCCCCCATCACCGGGTCTCCACTGAATCAGCGGCAGGAGTCCTGGATGATCCCCCGGTCACGCGGCCCCTCCCCCACTCCTTCCTGACCCCGCGCCGCAGGGATTGCAGACTCTAGGGGAGGGAGCGATGTTCTCTCCTACCGTTCCAGCACCTCCGAGGGTGTAAGCAAGGTTATGATCTCCGCCTTCTTGGTATTGTAGGTCTCTAACGAGCTGGCATTATGTTTATTCTCTGAAATTCAGTTCTTCCAATCTTTTTTTGTATTTTGGAGGGGAGAGAATCCCGGGTCAGCTCACCCTGCCATTTTGCTCCGCCCACTCTCCTGCAGTTTTTAAAGTAGTCAAAAGATTTGAACATGCAATTCAACAATGAAGGTATATGGATGCCCAATAAACACATGAAAAGATATTCAATATCATAAGTCTTAGGAAATGCAAATTACAGCAACAATATGATACTACTGCTGGTACTAGTACACACACACACTAAAAAACAAAAAGAAAACCTGACAATACCAGAGAAGGATGCAGAACAACCAGAACTGTATACACTGCTGTTGGGAATGCAAAGTCATATGATCACTTTGGAAAAACAGTTAGGCAGTTTTTTATACACTTAAACATATACATACCATATGACATAATCCCATTACTTTACATTTACTCCGAAGAAACAGGAACTTATGTGCACACGAAAGCTATATATGAACATTCATAGTGCCTTCACTCATAAACACCAAAACCTGAAAACAATCCACATGTTTCTCAGCTGGTGAATGCATAAACAAAGTGTGGTACACCCACATAATGGAATAATGCCTAACGTTAGATAAAACAAAACTACTGTTACAACAGCACGGGTGAATCTCAAATGCGTTAGGCTAAATGAAAGAAGTGAAACTCAAAAAAGTCAGATGGAACTTATTTGATTCCATTTATATGAAATCTGGAAAACACAAAATTATAGGGAAATAATAGGTCAATGAGAGGACTAGCTAAAAAAAAGGACCATGAGAGAATATTTTGATGTGACAGACTATTCCATTTCTTGATTATGGTGATTGTTATATAGTTGTATGCATTTATCAAAACTCAAAAAACTGTAATTGAAAAGGTGAATTTTACTGTATATGGATTATACCTCAAAAAACCCAACCCCAAAATTTTAAAAAATAACAAAAATGAAACTTGACCCAATGCCTTGTTTAATAAAAATACATAAATATATAAAAATACATAAATACATGAATAAATACAATGCTTGCTCCTCTTTCCAACTACATATCTGTGTGCATCTCACTTTGCTTCATATATTCAACCACAACAATAAAACACATTGAAAACAGAAGCATATTTGAGAATCAGTCATCCTCTTTTAAGCTAGACATTAAAGAGATTTGCCAGCATGAAACAATGCCGCTGTTCTCACAAATTTTTAGTTTTGTTAAATATAGTTTTTTCAGAAAAATGCATTATTGTTGCTATTCTAAATAAATTAATATTTTTTTTCAAATGCTCAATTTTTATTTCTAATATGGTAAGTTTTGATGGCAATAATACACAAAAATAAAAGCTGTTTGGGATCCTCAGTATCTTTTAAGAGGGAAAAGGGGTGCTGAAACCAAAAAGTTTGAGAACTATTGCTCAAAAGAGTGAAAGACCAGCAACTTAGAAGCAGTCTGGTGTCCTGACTGACCACGGGAGCAGAGCTGCTCAGCAATCTGAACTAATCACACTGATTGTTTTGTGATACGGGAATAAACTCCTTTGTTCTTTAGTCAATCTACTGTTGGATTTCTTTGTTACAGCAGCCAACCTTACCTTAACTAATATAACAACCATGAGCCACCCACTCTACTAAGCACTGCTACATTCTCACATGTAATTCCCACAGCAATATTGTGTGTAAATGTTTTAAACTCATTTTTACAGATGAAGGAAAATGAGTCTCAAAGAGATGAAATCACTTGCTCAAGATCACACAGCTAAAAAGTTCCATATTCAGGTCGTATTCCAAAACCTATATACTTGCATCGTATGGGGTACAGACCTGGAGTTACACTTGAATTCATATCCTTGCTTAACCACTTACTGGTTTTAAGATATGATAGCTATTAAATGGAAGCTTGGAAAGTACCTATTTTACAGTGCTGTGAGAACTGAAAAAATGAATGAATGCAAAATTTGATCCAAGGTAAATACTAAATAAATGTTGACTATTATGATGTCTCAGTGCCTGTCTTCATTTGTACCTAGTAGGGGTTTCATGGTAATTAGAAAACTATATGTAAGCTACTTAGACGCAACATATCTGGCATGTGGTTAGCAAACAAGTGGTAGCTGTAATTATTCCTGCATTTGTTGTGCATGGTTATTTGAGGAAAGCTTCTTTGTTCTAGCAGGCTCATTAACATCATTTTAAGTGCTCTGCATTTCATCTAAAATGTCTGGTGAAACAGTCACAGCTCTGAACTAGTTATTTGCAAGACAGAATCGAGTATCATCACTTCTGACATTATTTCTCAGTTGAGTTTAGAGAATATAGAGCTATCAAGATTTAGGCTCATCACTCCAGCCTAATAGACAGGCTGAATAGTTTATTCTTCTAAGGGACTCTGAAGCACTCTTAATAAGATTTTCATTGCTTACTGTGTTTTTCCATGTTCAACAACAGGAGGATATATATCCAGCTTGTGCAGTCCATTCATACTCACATGAAATTTTATAGCACAAATGAGAAACTGTATAAGATACTTCTCTATTTAAACCCATAACTTGCTCATAATAGAAAAAAATGTATTAATTTAATTACACTGTCCCTCTTGAAGAAAGTCATCAAAAAAGTAATACAGTGAAACTTTTCATTCCATCCTTGTTCCTCCTGTACACGGTTTGCACCCCTAATGGGTTTCCTAATGGGTTTCCACTATTATTAGTTTCCTATTCATTTTTTTCCTCTTTTTCTGCACATACAAGCACCACAGGATTTGCTAAGAATTTTGACATTTAACCAAATTGGGTTCTTGCCACAAACATTAAGATGAAAACATCTGCAGCATACCACGTGGATCCGTAGTATACCTGCTGGGCGACTTGACAACAGCGGACATCAGAAACGTACTCTGAATGTTTATCTAGTGGTTTTATTTCTTCTATTTGTCTCTGGCAGTGATTCAGGACGGAGTTAGTCTAGAGTTGTTATTGAACTGTTCTGGAAGTCCCCCTCATTTCCTGTCACCCCAACCCAGTTGTGTTTGAAGTAGAAAGCTGAAGGGTGAAGATGGTGAAGATAAGCACAGATATGTTTTAGTCCTTGGCATCTCAAGGCAAAACTGGTATACTTGAAACCAGATCTCTGCCTTCAGATCCCATATTCTTTTGTCTATACCATGCTCCAGCCCATTCTATCCTCTTTTGTATGTTTTCTCAAACTTTTAAAACTTGCTTTATATATATATGCACTTAGGCCAAGAGAAGAGCAGAAGTTATGGAAGATTTATATAAATGGGATAATCTTTATTGAAAAGGCCTTAAAGTAATACTGATTTTAAGAAATAGGTATGATTTTATTCTAATGTTCCTTTAAAACTATACATTGATATTTATAATGATGGCTGCTGTAGCATGAAAATTAGTGTCCGTCAGGTCTGCTTTGGACCATTTATTAGTTAGATAGTGTAGTCATGCTGATTTTAGTATCCAGAGAAATTTATTTCTCTCTCATGGACCAGTTTAAGGTAGATGTCCTTACCAGTCAGCTGTGGTCCTCCATCTGGGAGTCAAGTTCCTTTTCCCTTCCTTCTGTGGCTCCCTCATTCCCTAGGTCTTCCAGTGAGTAGAATGGTAAATATACAGTGGAGAAGGCACGTCTGCTTCTTAAAAACCATGGTCTAGAAGTGATACGCATCCACATCTGCTGCATTTCATTAGCATGAAACAGTAGTAAACTACCTTAAAAGAGTAGTTTTATCCATTGATGGATAGCTCGTCATCTCTGGCATGGACTCTGATCAGGTAGTTTATTACTTTAGGTATTGTCTCATTACGTGGCTCTGTAATTTAGTGCATTAGCAGGATTTGTGAAATTTTGTTTTAATTCAGTGAAGTGGCAAGATAGCAACCACCACACTTTGTGTAGAACATTTATGTGTAAGTTCTCATAGTCAGTGCAAAGAGTATTTCTAGAGTGAGGATCAGGTCTTGTTTGTCTCTAGTCTCTCCAGGTGTGTGACCTTGGGAAGATCATTTAATCTCTCTGAGCCTGTGTTTCCTCATCCATAAATTGAGGAGGTGTTCTGATCTCCAAAGGTCCTTTCAATGTTAAAATTCTATGATATTTGAGTTAGGTAAATTTTAAAAGTTTGTAGTGTCCTTTTGGTATCACTTATTTATTTGTCATTTTAATTTAAATTAAATATAATGCCATTACCATTTTAAGTCAATAGTTCTCACTGAAAAGGTAAAAATTTGGTATTTGTATTTATTCATGCCTAGTTAAATTTAACAGCAACATGAAATAAATGATTACCTGTTTGGATATAATTTCATAATAAGGCCTCTGAAGGTCGTTTGAAATACTGCACTAATTAATGTTTTATTTCCAGCCTTCCTTAATTATTCTAGCCAGATGGTCCTTTATTTATGTTATTGCTAGAGGTTTCCAGCTGAGGTTGTTTGATTGTTGAAGAAAAATATGTGATGGCATCATAAGATAACTGTAATTGAATTGTTAGGTATGTTAGAGCATTTGAGCCTTCTGTCCCTGTTCTAGCCACATCTGGGAAATAAGTTTGTTAACAAAGCACTTTGACACCTCATCTGATGCTTGCAAGAGATTCTGAACAGTGTAGACGGAATTCAAATGGGAAAATGACTTTGTATTTTATTGTAAAAGGAGGCACTTTGCAAATATCTCTCTGTGAAAAATTAATTTTGTAAATGATAAAAAACTTTAAAATAAGTACACTTTTAAGGACATGATCTGTTTTCCAATGTCCTAGTAACTTCAGGAATAAGCTGTTCCATTAAGGTCAAATTCAAAATTTGTGCAGATTAACCACCATTTAGGAAGCAATTAAATGGAATTTTTATGGCATAGAACTTCAAAAGTCTAAATGAATTATCAGCTGAATAGATAGTCCAATAAAAGAAACAGACTGAAAGTGGAAGATAAAAGTGATAAAGTGACAGTAAATTAGAGAATAGAACTGAAAGCTCCATTGTTATGAATAACAACAATAGACCTCCTGAATTATCTATGTTTCTGTAGAAAGGATCTCTTCTCCTTCATTCACTTGTGAGTTTCAGAATTACTAAATAAATTAATAGCATTTGAGCTGGAAGCTTCTATCAGCCAAGTTAGGTAGGAAGCCTTATTAACATGGCTATTGGCAACTTAACACTGGACAATTTTCTTTCAAGTGAACGTGATTTCATTATTATAGTACTTAAGCTGTGCACATGCAGAATAAATCAGTTCAACGACCTTCTTCCCAATATGTTCAAAGGCTTTGAAACCTTAGTGTATGCAGAGCTGATGCAACTGACATTACTGTCCAAGCATCTTGGCAGTTCAGTCTATATGCTCTTTGTTCATGTCATGGAGGCTTTGTCTTGTCTTTGCTTATCATGATTTATATGTAAATAAAATTTTATTGGTCAGAGATTGTTTTCTTTAAATCAAGTTACTGTTTGACTATAATATAGTTAATAGATATTTATTATTAATTATTAAAGAAGTATCAAATCTGTGAGATTATTCAATACTTAATGAAATAGGCAAAGCAAAACAAATAGGTAACTTCCAATAGAAGGTACATGTGTGCACACATACGTATATTTGCTTGAATAGTAAAATTGGTCAGGTGGATTTTAAAAGATTTTTAAAGAAACCGAAGAGGAAAGTAGAAAGTAAAAGGATTGAATTGTTGTGTTTTCTTCTTTTTAAAAATTTTTTCTAACATTTTGCTTTCTTTTGCCTATTAAAATTAAATGGCATACTTAAGTCAGCCATCTTGAGAGCACAAAATGCTGCTTCGTAAGGAAAAGAGCTTAATAGAATGTTGTTTCGGTGTTTTTCCTTATTAACTTGTCCCTATTTTTGCCTTTTGGTTAGTTGATTATTCCCCCCTGAATAACTTCTCTCTTCAGTTTGGACCATTTGGACCAATTGCTGAAGTAAGTCCTCTAATTTGTAATCCTGAGCATGTTTTAATCTGACTTTGTAGAACACGTGCTATCTGCAGATATCTATATGTGCTTCGATAAGTGTGCTTAGTTCTAGGCAGAATGAGAGTCAATGTGAGTGTTCCCTTGGCTTGCCATGGAAAAACACTTAACCACAAGCCCTCACTTCAGCTATTGGCCACCATCCGGTTTATAAGGGCAAGATCAATGTTCCCAAAGTCAGCATGAAAGAAAAGAAAAGGTATGTTTGAAAAGATGACCAAGGCATTCATGTAACTCATATAGATTATGAGGAGTTAGAGATGAGGACTTTCACATAAGCATCTTGCTAGGAATTATTAAATGTGCTTCTATTGGGATTCATAAGAAGGTGAAATGGTACCTTTGACCAATTGCCGTAATTGTTTACTTTGAAGTTGACTTTTCTAGTTCTCTTGTCATTTACCAATGGTCAGTTATTGCTGAATTTATCTCCCTTCTAGATGGCAACAGGTTATAAATACTGCATAATGAACTTAAATTTGGCCACCCAAGTAAAATTAGCATGAAATATATGCTAGAATGAACTCTTTAGTTATCTACCATTGTGATCATGAAGACAACTATGGTTTTATTGTTTAAAGGATTTATAAAATAGGTTATAGGATTTTATATTTTCTATACACTCAGGGACCATCTTGTTAAAAAATTTGTTATAGATTTTAATACATTTATGCTACAAAGTAGAATCCTAAATAATTGTTAGTAAAGAATTATTCTTCGCAATTTTAGCCTTTTATATGATTTTGAACATTTTCGTAGCTTAAAGGTAGCATTTCTCCATTCACAATACCTGCCAGAAACCTTTGTTTGTTCGTTTGTTTTACCTTCAACTAATATAGACCAAGGAGAGTTGGAGCTTTTTCTATTTTGTATTTTTTTCATTATATATTTGAGATGGTAAAATAATTCATTGTTTTTCAATTACTAGAAAATAATTCACTGAATGTAATATGAGCTCAAAGCCAGATGCCTAGAAAATTCTTGCACTGACTAGTAATCGTAGATCCTGGTGCACATTTTGTCTCTAATACATCAATAACATACTCTTTCTATCGATTTGTGAAATATACCTGGGCTGTGTAAATGAATGCAGACAGATGGCTTGCAGAATGGAGGAAATATTTAGGAGAATCAGAATAATGGAAACGTGTATATAACCATTACTTTTAATTGATAATAAAATGTCATTGATTTTTTAAAGGGCAAAACTTTAAAGAAGCCATATATTCAGGGTCTCGTATATTCTCAGAGCATCAGAATGAGAGCATATATCTTCATATATCTTATTTTTAACAGACCTAGAGCACATGAAGATTAAAGATTTGTTTGTAATGGTTGCATTGTTATATTATAACTGACTATGGCATTGTGTATTATTAAGCCTAAAAACTGTTAGATAAGAAATGTTTGCTATTTGTCTAAATTTTTTGATGAAGATTGACTTTTTTCTGAGTTTGTCTTATTTTCTAAATCATTATTGGTCATTTATTATAGATGAATTATTAGAAGTTTACAGTGCATGCAGATTTCCCTTCACTTTAGTGAAAAGAAAGTGTTATTACCAATTTACACATTGTAGTTATATAGTTTCTACTTAAAAACTGAAGCAGAAGCTTTTGTATTAGTACTTTTTAAAAATAGTTTATACTTGTCACTGAATAAAATAATTATAACACTAAAACTGTAACACTAAATCAGTAAGTAATCTAATAAATGCAAACAACTGAAAAAACACATTTGGCTCATAAATAAAACTCTTCAGATTTATGATATTAAATTTAAAAGCCTTCACGTCCTTTCATTTTTGAGCTCTGATATGTGACTGTTCAAAAATGTTATACTGGCTTTTTACAAATATGCTTTTATATATGTGGCTATGCATGTGTAATTATTCATCTGGAATTATCGTGTTCATTTATTTTATCCATTAGTGCCTCCTCGTGGCTTTCAGTATGAAATCCATACTCACCAGCATCAAATGAAACACAAGTGATGTGATCATAGTTCTCTCTCCCAGGCCTCTCTCTCAATATGTCTTTCTGCCCAGGATTCTCCCCCAATTCTCCCAAAGCCGCACTGGCTTTACCATGAATCCATCATGGTTTTTCTTTTCCAGATCTGTTCGCAACCTTTGCCCCTCTGTTCAGAATGTTTGCTCACTCCTCCATTACTCAAAACTGGCCTCCATTCTCAAACAACAGTAACAACAATATCCTTCTAATGCACCTCCAGCTGTCAGGTCGTCATTGTCCTCTGGAGGGTCCCCCCATGCACATCAACCCTCAGTCTGAGCTAAGTCTTTCCCTTATGTCCTTCTACAGCAGCCTGCACTTACATCTACCGTGGGACTTGTCACACTATTACAGAATTGCCTGTTGACTCATCTCTCTCCCCAACGTTCTAAGTGCCTTGTCTGCAAAGATGATGTCTCCTTAAATCTTTATATCTCCAAAACAATACAGTGCAATGGCCTGGCACATAGCAAGCACTCAATAAATGTTTGTTTCATTAGTATTTATCAAACAAAATCATTCATAAAGTCCACCTACAAATGCAATCTTAGACGTGCCTATGATCACATCTTTTTATATGCATCATTTCTGGGTTTAGATAATATATCCTGAATACTAATATTAAATATGGTCGTCTCTGGTTTTTCTTGTGAGACAAGGAAATAGCCCACCACATTTGTCTCTGAAATTCTGTTTATCCTCAGAACTAAATGCAATATATGCAGTATGAAACATTGTATTCATTATTGACATTTTGTCAAAATAGGGAATGGTTTCCAGTTATTTGCACATGGGGGAGATTGGCATTACTGTTGTAGACAGAATAAAAATCTGTGGATTTCAAATAAGGCTGTTTCTCACCCTATCATTCTCCTTTTCTCCTTGACTGGTTTAAAATATTACCTGGAAAATAGTTGTTAAATGTTTATAGCTGCATTTTTCATTTTTTGAGTGAAATTTTTAATTCCTTGAAGTAAGAGACTGTGTTTTATGTAGCTCTTAGCATGGTGCTTTACATGTAGTTGGCGTTCATGTTTAGCTGAGAATAAGAATTACTGACAGGAAATAGAATAGTTCATTATTGCTTCAAACAAGCTGTAGTGGATTTGAGGTGACTAGAAATTCTTTGGCATTATTCAAAGCGAAAGGTAGCATTATCTTCCCTCTGCTTGAATTGGGGTGGGATCTGTGATGGCTTTGTCCAGTTGTCCACTGTGGAAATGATACTGTGCTAGTTTCCAGACCCAGGCCCTAAGAGATTGCTGCTTCTGCTTCTTGTCTCTTAGAATACTTGCTCTTAGAATATCTTCTCAGGATAAGCCAGCTACCATGTAAGGAAGTCTGTCTTCCCTGAGACCACCATGCTGTGAAAAGCTCAAGGCCTGTGGATAGAAGGAAGGGAAAGGAGAAGAAAGAGAGATGGAGGGAGGGAGGGAGAGACACCAAGAAGTATCAAGAAACCAGGATGTGACTGAAAGTGCCATCTTGGGCATGGATTTTCCAGTTCCAGTCCCCCTAGCTGACAAAACATGAATCAGAGATGAACTGCCTATCCAAGTTCTTCCAAAATTCCTCACTCACAAAATTGTGAATTAAGTATTGGTATAGCTGGTTAAGCTACAATAGATAACCAGACAAAGGGTGATACGTTTATATAAGACATGGAAGCTTAATGTAGTTTAGTCTCTATTTCATGAATAATAAGCATATAAATATATTATTATCGAGGCAATTATTTTATTTTATTGAAAGCTGTTAAGGGATGTTGAAAATGTCTTTGTTATATGACTTAAAGAAGAGTAGGTCATGAATTATATCTTTATCTTCCTTGGCAACCATCACATGTTGCCAAAAGTTTCTTTTTATATTTCTTATTAATTAATAAATTATTCAAATTATGCTTTTTATCTTTAAATATTGGCATGAAAAAAAGTTTAAGGGGCTCCAAAGTATAAAGTTTTAGGGGATAAAGTGGAATCCAAGATGACTGATTTACCCTATGATCACTATCTTTTCTGAATTTTGTCAACGTTTTCTTTGATTTGCATGTTATTATTTTGAGGCTTAATTTTACGCTTTTTGGGCAAGCCCAACCCACTCTGGTAGCAGCAAAATAAGGGAGAGCAAGTAAGGCAACAAACTGCTGCAAATTGCTGGTAATCCAAATCACCTTCGATTCTTTCCATATGTTAATATTTAAAACTTAAAATGATGAGGCAATGTGAATTAATGAAAACTCAGTTTATTTATTTACATGACAGTGGTCATGTCAGGTAGAAGGAAAAAGAACACTGACCCATTAGGCTTAATACATTTTCTTTCATTTATAACTTAAGTTGTTCGCCTTGTGATTTTATTCTTTTTCTACTGCAAAAATTCCTCCCCAAATTTTTCCTTAGACTATCCATTAAGTGGGAAAATAAGCCTGACCATATGCACTGCTGCTGCTAAATACTCTTTTATTTTCACATGGGTTTCCTCATTATGCTTTTATTAGCATAAGTCAGGGACTCCGTGACCAGGAGAACTGGGAATAGCACGTTTACTTTTTGATATTAGCCGGGCCTTCTGCTGTTGTTGATCTCCAACAGTGTCATTGGCTCATGTCACTCTTGTCCTTCCAAGAATTTTAACCAGTGATTCTCAACTCCTTGCCATTATAACAAATATTTTGTGGTTTCCCCTTTATTAGCATAGAATGAAACTTATTACCAATATAACATATAATCACATAATTTTAAAAAGCGGTACAATGCCTTAATGTCAAAAAGACATAAAAGGAATTTATGAAAAATCAATATACATTTTACTATCCAAATGTTTGTATATGTCTCTGGTAGAAGACATAATGAAGTAGTCAGATGCTTTCATCTGTTCCCCACAGATGTGACGGGCACAGATGTGGACAGACAGAGCTTGTTGTATTGGTGACTCATCCATGGAGCAGCATTGCAGTATAGTTACGTCATTTTCTGAAAAAGTGAAGGACTCACAGTAAAGTTAGGAACAAAGCAAAGAACAGTCTTCTCTTAAAATACCTGGTAGTTGCATTCCTGAAAAAATAAATTTTTTGTGCAAAACATACTTACTGTCTATATAAAAATGTAGTTAGGTATTGGGCGTAGATAATTATGAACAGATGAATGCTTGGTAAGAGATTTGAATGTCATACAGGAATCAGGACAGTTTGTGGCGCGGGAAGTGTCTTTCCTGTGTGTTGAAGGACATTTAGAATCTCTGGCTTCTGTCCGTTAAATGCCAACCCAGTCACTTCTCCCATTCATTGTAACAATTCTCACACAGACACGCACTTGACAGATTTCCGTAATATGCCTATGGATGGCCCTTCCACCAGTTAAGAACTTCTGCTTTAAACATTCTTCCTTTTCTTTTTCATCTTCTTTGTTTATAGCCCAGCATCTTGCTCAAAGTACATGCTTTGTAAATTCTCTGGGTTAACACATATAATTTCTGCTCACTAAACATAGCACAAAATGTCATCAAACTTATATATAATGACATGATTATAACTTTCCTTTTATGACATCTCTTATGAAATAAAGTCTATGTACATAAATCTTAACATACAAATTTCATACCCCTAATACTACACCTTTTAACCAATATTACTCATTGTATTTTATACTTCTCAATTTATACTCTTAGTGTATATATACTCATTTATATTATAACTCCTTTAGGGCAAGAGCAAATTTTATGGGAGAGATGAGGATTGGTAATATGGTTTTAGAGTCCTCAATATAAGGTGATCATTGAAGTGAAGGAGATTATGATGGAGCAGGAGCAGCAGGGACGCACATCAGAAGAACATCATTGTGCCACATGCCAATAAAAGGACATTTTAAGAATGCTTTGAGAATGTAAAGTAAGGACTGAGAGGACTTAGAAAAAGAAACGAACAAGTTGACAAACGTTGACTAAGGCAGTTTCAGTGGAGAGGTGGGGATGGAAGGCAGATTAGAGAAGTAAGATGTGAGAAAAAGAGAGTGAGTACAGACAACTCTTTCAAGTATTTTTTCTCTACAAGGGAGAACATACAGCTGAAGTTTAGGGGGATATGGTGGTGGCTCAGGGACATAGATGGCCTGTACGTATGTACATATGTAAGGACACATTAAGTATGAATGCATGCATGTACGTTAATGGAGATATCTAAAGGAGGTTTAAATGCTGAGGTTAGACAGGTAATAGGGAATGGATTAAAGGTTCAGGAAAAGGAGAATAATCAATAGATTTAGATTCATGGGAAGGTAAGAGAGGAACAATATTGTTATTATCAATTTATATTGTTCTTTCCTATTAGTCTGAGCCCTGAAAAGGCAGATGATATACATTTCTTTGTATCCTCAACACGTAAAGCATTACCTAGGGGATACTGGGATCTTCTATATTTTATTTTAAGGAAAGAAGGAACAGTAGCCTGCTATGAGTTAATTTACCTCAGGCTTCCCAGATCCTGGGCCAATATTTTCATTATATCCTATGTTCAAAAATTGTCAAACATATGTTCTTTATATATTTTATCTATAGAGACATTTTTAAATTATCCCTCTCGGACATTAAATAATAGTTTTAATAATTTTGAATTAGTATTGTGTATAATTTCAGTGCCCTTCTAATATGCACTAAATGAAAAAAAGTGATAAATGTAAGAAATGAGTTAAACCAATATGGTTAAATTTAATAAAATGCAAATTGAAGAACCTACATTATTTGTACGGTAATATCAGTAAGATATGTGACAAAGACTTCCTCAATATGTCGGTTCCGGTAGTAAGAGTAAGACGATTATGTGCAGACAGCTTTGTCTTCTTGGCCCTGCAGCTCACCTGCTCTTTTTTATTCATTGATCCTATTTCAAGAGACTTGAGTCTGTTTACATTAGATTAGATTGTATACGAGACACATAGCTTTTTGTCATACAAGAATTTCAAATTTAATAAACGATCAGAAGTAATCTAGATTCTGTGTTAATAAATCATGGTACAGTCCATGGAGCTTGGCTATGATGACTCAAAGTGAAATTTCATTTAATTATATTGGTGGTAGTGGGATGTTATTTCGGTGAGAGTGTGATGTGTACTCTCTGATCAGTCACATGCAGCCTATTGTCATTCTTTCTGAAGTGTATTGAATAATCACATATTCTTAAAAATACTTTATATTTTGAGGATTTTTGGTAAAATATTTATTTGGGAATACCATCTGATTTATGAATTTAGTTGTTATCCCTCATAATAGAATTTCAAAACATCAAATAAGTTATTTTTTAAATGATAGAAGATAAATTCCAACTATCTGATCTTTTCAAGGGCAGAATTAACAACTTGACGGTAAATTGATTGTCTTATATCATAAAAAATGATGCTCTAAATAAGATAAAAATAATTTTAATGAAAATCTTATTTATTTAAGGAAAAAGAAAACAGTTCACATATTGTCGACATTAGCTGATGAAAATTAGATTAGTTTGTGTTAACTTTTAAAGTAAATCATGTTAAAATGGAAAGTGTTAAGTGAAGAAATATATACTGGTATCCCTTCTGAGGAATGATTCAAATTTTTATTATAGTATAAATTAAAACAGCATAATTTTTTAAACTAGTTGTCTCTTTGTTGTATTGTTGGTATACGTCAGGGCCTGTACCAAGAGCTTTACATAGATTATCTCATTTAATCTACACAACAACCCTATGAACTATTATTATTCCCATTTTACCAATGAGTAACCTGAGGTTCAGTTAGTTTAGATGACTTGATATGGTCATAAGCTAGTAACTAGGCAAAACGAGGATTCAGATCTGGGTTAGTCTGGTTGAAAGACAATGCTCTTGAGCACTATGGTATGCTGTCTCTCTCTCTCCCTATTTTATATATATATATATATATATATATATAAATAATCTTGGCAATTTGTAACATTTTACTTATACTTTAAAGATAATATTTATACATGCATAATGTAATTGGCTATATTTGTTTATATTTTTTAATGCATTAGAAGAATATTTATATAGTAGCTGTTATTATGCCTAGAACAGCACTAGGCATTATGGGTTTCAAAATGTATAACAAGCTGTCTACTCTCAAGGAATATTCAATCTAGCTAGAAAAAGATGGAATACATGAATAAAATAATTAGTGAATTGTATAGTCCAAATTGTATGCAATATATTATCGTATAATAGTATAATACCAAAGAAAAGATGTCTGTTAGAGACAGTAAATCCTAGAGGAGTTTAAAAGAAGAGTTCAATGGCATACGCCGTTTTGGAGGAGATGAGAACTGAGCATTAATGGATGTAAAATACATGAGTTGATTTGGATACACAGAATGGGCTTGCTGAGATCTGAATGCTTTAGGATTAAGGTCCCTCTAAAACTGAATAAGACCATGCATTTTCTGGTTCTGAAGGTCCTTTTAGCACTGTTGTTCCTTATATTACTCTGATGTAGCCAAGGCAGTTTATTTGGAATCGTGGCACCTGCCTTGGCTAATTGACAAATCTCTGCTTGGTCCGTTCCATTTCCGCACAACTCTTGCCTCACCTGAGTTTTATTCTGGAAGATCTGCTCCACCATACTTCCATCTAAAGGCAGCCTTCTTAACTGTAGCATCCTTCCATGGTTTCTGTCCTCATTAAGCTTGTCTTCCTGATCCTTTTACGAATGTTCCCCACTGAACGGATGACTAAGTACTTGCCAGCTTCTGTGGCTAACTGCTCCAGCACTTGCTGACTCCCTGTGCTAATCTGTAAGCCTCACAGTCAGTCACAGGCTGTGGTCTCCATGGCAGAGTCTGATATCCTGAACTTGTGTTTTAGTAGCAGGAACAACTTCATTATGACAAAAGCATGGCAAAGAAACGTGGTGAATCATTTTGCCATTTTAAATCTCAAATGTCATTTTTCTTGCTGTGCTATTAGATATGAACAATTATAATTTATGAAGATAATATGTAGGTTTTTGATAATTTCTATTCCAATTTTCTATGAGTAATACATATATGGAAAGAAAATATTTTTGTTCAAGATAGTGAGTCATTATTTTGCTTAACTTTCTGTGTCCTGTCACCATGTATAAATAAGAATACAGCTTTGAAACAATTTAGTGTTTCACAGTAAAAAAAAAATCCAGACACAAAATAGTTGTACATTTTTTGAGTGAGTCTGTTTTTATCTTCAAGGATTATAATCACTTTCCAATATATGAAAATTATCATATGAATAATTTGACATAAAATTTTGTTCTCTTCACATTTCAAGGTTTATTTTTAGATGTAAAAAAGAATCAGATTTTTTTTCTCTCTTCCAATGCTAGAATTAAAATCCAAACCACTTGTAGGTATTTTATCTTCCTGCTTACTTTTTTATTTACCCCACTATAATTGTATCCAGTGGTGCAGTCTACGGGATCAAGGTCACCTTGTTCTGTGTCAAGCTACTCCACTTCATAATTGTTTCTGTATTTAAAAAATCTGTTTTTAGATATTAAATTCCATTTTATTTAACTTTAAAGCTACAGATAAATTGGTTCAGCTTAGGAACACTATCCCAGAAATGTTTTGTGCACTTGGTCATTTGTCTACTGAATCCAAAGATCGGAGGGGAAAATACTAACGACATCTCAGTAACACAGAGAATGCAGCTATAGAAGATGCAATATGTTTGTTGTGGTGGCCAGCATTAAAATAAAAGTTATCAAGAAGCTAAAGACTGCTGATGTGGGGTTGGGAACAGGAGTTGGGGAGAGGAGTTGAGGCATTATTTCTATTAGAAATATATTACAGAGCCATGGATTAATAAAACTGTGAAGATACTTACAGATCTTTTAGTAAAAACTCTTCATTTTCAGAGAGGAAACTGAGGCACAGAGACCTACCCAAGAGCACACAGCCAGTTAACAATTAACCAAGACTAGAACTCCCTTTCATTACTCTGCATCAGTACTCTTTGGGCCTTTAAAAAAAAATACAAACACACTTTTGTGTATATGCACCAACATTTGGGGAAAAAATATACAAGACATTCATAACATTGTTACCTTTGGAGAAAAAGATGAGTTAATTCTATACTTTATTTTTTAAAACTTTAAATATATGAAATATGTGTTTATAATTTTAAGTGAACAAATAAAACTTTAGTACATACAACTAGGATTTTTACATTCAACGTTTTCATTTCTCACTTTAAGATTTGAATTGGGAATACTGAGTCAAATTCTATTGCGCTATTTGGCTATTCTCTGAGTGTTACTTTTTGAAGAACTAATAATGAAACACTGTTGGTTTATAAGCAGTTATTTACCTCCTGATACATTGCCAAGGTGAAATTAGCAATATTTTTGTGAATAATAATTGTCTATACTTTGTGTATTATATGTAATATCTTGCCTTGCAGAATGGTTCTTAATAGGGAGTGGGGGTGTGATTTTGATCCTCTTTTAGAGGATGTTTGGTAAGGTTGGGTTGTAGTTTTGGTTATCATAACTTGATGCTACTGGCATCTAGTGGATAGAGGCCAGAGATGGTGTTCAACATCCTGTAATGAGCAGGACAGTGGCCCCCTGCTATAAACCAAATGTTTGTGTCCCCCCAAAATTCTCATGTTGAAACCTAATGCCCAATGTGATGGTATTGGGAGATGGGGCCTTTGAGAAGTATTTAGGCAATGAAGATGGAACTCTTATAAAAGAGATCCCAGAGAACTAGCTTGCCCCTTTCTTCCACGATGTGAGGTTAAGGGAAAAGATATGCGTCTAGGAAGCAGGCCTTCGCCAGACTTCCAATCTGCCGATGCCTTGATCTTGGACTTCTCAGCCTCCAGAACTATGAGAAATAAATGTTTGTTGTTTGTAAGTCACTCAGTTTATGATATTTTGTTATAGCAGCCTGAGAAGACTAAGATAGCCCCCACAGAAACAAAGTATTGTCTGGCCCAAAATGTCAATAGCGCCGAGGTTGAAAAGCCTAGCTTTACTAGTATTAACTGCTTGATTGTGCAGTGGTAAGGTAGAAATCAGGAAATGTGTAACACAGTGCAAGGCATACTAAAAGCAGTCATGTAGATTTTGAGTTAAAAAAGCACTGATTGCCACAAACACCATATCTCCTTTTAGTAACCTTAGAGTTTTTAGACTGACAAAATAATAATACCTCCTTTTATTTTAAAAGTAGAAAATGCAAGCTGAAATGATAAGCTTGTTAACTTTATATCACAGAAAAAGTAATAATATTAATTTTTAATAAACTTTTTATTTTACAATAATTTTAGATTTATGAAAAGTTACAAAGATAGTACAGAGTTGCCATATGCCCCTCACCTAGTTCCCCTCTTTGTTAATATCATCTGTCACCATGTTACCTTTGTCAAAACTAAAGAAACTAACATTGGCACATTACCATTAACTAAACTCCAGAATTTATTTGGATTTCCCTGGTTTTTCCATTAATGTCCTCTTTCTGTTCTAGGGTCCAATCCAAGGTACCACATTGTTCATGTCTGCTCAGCCTCCTCTTATCTGTGACCGTTTTCAGTCTTTCTATGCTTTTCATGACGATGACCGTCTTGAGAAGTACTGGCCAAGTATCCAGTAGAATGTTCCTTAATCTATGTTTGTCTGATGTGTTTTCTCGTAATTAGACTGGGATTGTGAGTTTTGGAAAGAATTCCACAGAAGTGAAGTGCCCTTCTCATCACATCATACAAGGGAGTACATCATATTAGCAGGTTATGTATCAGGGGTACATCAGATTGCTGATACTGTTAAACTTCATCATTTGGTTAAGGTATTATTTTTCTAGGATTCTCCATTTTAAAGTTACTCTTTTTCTATTTCTCTACTCTATTCTTTAGAAACAAGTCACTAAGTGTAGATATGGTGAGGGGTGGGAGGAAGGAGAAGGAAATAAGGCAGAAATTAAGCCCACCTCCTAGAGAGGAAACTATTCACATATACTTTTTTTATTATACTTTATTTTTTTATTGAGGTAACATTGGTTTATAACATTATGTAAATTTCAAGTGTACATCATTATATTTCAGTTTCTCTGTAGACTATATCATGTTCACCACCCAAAGACTAATTATCTTCAATAGACACATGTGCCCTTTTCCTCCATTCACCCTTCTGCCTCACCCTTCCTCTCTGGTAACTGCCAATCTGATCTCTATATTTATGTGTTTGTTTGTTTATTGTTGTTGTTTTTGTCTTCCACTTATGAGTGAAATTATACAGTATTTGACTTTCTCCATCTGACTTATTTTGCTTAGCATAATACCCTAAAGGTCCATACATGTTGTTGCAAATAACAAGATTTCATCTTTTTTTACAGCTGAGTAGTATTCCATTGTATATATATATAACACATCTTCTTTATCCGTTCATCCATTGATGGGCATTTAGATTGTTTCCAAGTCTTGGCTATTGTGAATAATGCTGCAGTGAACATAGTGGTGCAAACATCTTTTTGAATTAGTGTTTTTGTTTTTTTGAATACCATGTCTCAACAGGCAAGGGACGCAAAAGAAAAAATGAATAAATAGGACCACATCAAACTAAAAAGCTTCTGCACAGCAAAGGAAACCGTTAACAAAATGAAAAGCAATTGGGAGAAGATATTTGCAAATCATATATATGATAAAGGGTTAATGTCCCAAATATATAAAGAACTCATACAACTCAACAACAAAAACCAAACAACCCAATTAAAAAATGGGCAAAGAATCTGAACATTTTTACAAAGAAAATATACAGATGGCCAACAGGCACGTTAAAAGATGTTCAACATCCCTAATTATTAGGGAAATGCAAATCAAAACTACATATCATCTCACATCTGTCAGAATGGTTATAACAAAGAAGACAAAAAATAACAAATGTTGAAGAGGATGTGGAGAAAAGGGAACCCTCATACACTGCTGGTGGGAATGTAAACTGGTGCAGCCGCTATGGAAAACAGTATGGAGATTCTTCAAAAAATTAAGAATAGAACTACCATATGATCCAGCTATTCCGCTTCTGGGTATCTACCTATATTCTTTAGATTTATTCTGTAAGGAAGATTTGTCTCTTTTCCTTAATTTGTTTATTTATTCAATCATTAATTTGTATCATTATGGACTCATATTTTATATTGAGTTATAATCGAATACTATGTTATTTATTTTGTTTCTCAAATTGTTCCAGCTTTGGGAGCTCTTTCAAGTTGTCTCCAGTGTCCCTTTGGTATAACCCCATCCTTTTGTTTTTTAAATACTTCCTTACTTTCTGGCACTACAAAATGCTCCAGGCTCATTTTGTATTTTCTCTGCCTCAGCCCAGGAATGAATCATTTCTCCAAATGTTTCTTTAATTGAGAATGATAATTAGAAACCAAGATCTGGGTTCTAGGTGTGTTCTTTGCTACTGGGTGTCACTGCTTCTGACCCTTTCAGCAGACAGAGATAGGCAATAAATGTATGTATACTAAGCCATGAATACATACTTATCTACACTTGTTTCTATATCTGTCCACTGTGTATGCGTATGTGTGTGTGTTAAGTTAAGCATGAGTTCATACTGGTATCTCTGACTCTATCCAGTACCATGGGGTTCATCTAACTTTCCTTTCTTGTTTATCTGTGACTTCCCTTTCTTACACTGACAAACCCGGCTCCCACCCTCCATCATTCATGTACTTAATTGTTCATCTCCTGTGTACATATGCAGCAGTTTCAGAATGAAACAAATTTGCCAACTAGCGTACTGGGGTTTTGTAGTCTTTTCTTTCTTTGTCTCTACCCTGTCAATTTCCAGCCAAAGCATTGTTTTCCAATGTTACTTAAGTTCCTTTATTTGTAATTGCATACGTGAAAGTTCACTCTTTCTGGTGTAAAGTTTATAGGTTTTGACCACATAAGACCACATAGTTTCATGTATCCACCACCCCAGTAAATGCATGGAATGGTTCTTTCACCCTAAGAGTTCCCTTGAATGGCTTCTTAGTAGTCAGCCACTTTCCAACCTCTCAACCCCTGACAACAAATAATCTGTTTTCCATCCCTATATTTTTATCTTTTCGTGAATGTCATATGAATGGCATCATACAATATGTAGCCTTTGGGTCTGTATTCTTAAACTTCGTTTAAGTTTCATTCATGGTGTTGTGTAAATAAATTGCTCGTTTTTTTAATCACTGAATAATATTCCATTGTATGGATGTACCACAGTTTCTTATCCGACCTCCTGTTGAATCACGTTTGGGAGCTTCTGGTTTTTAGTGATTATGGATAAAGCAGCTATAAACATTTGTGTACCAGTTCTGTGTGAATGTATGTTTTCAAATCACTCAG
The DNA here is from genome assembly GCF_041296235.1 of Equus asinus. Lineage (NCBI taxonomy): Eukaryota > Metazoa > Chordata > Mammalia > Perissodactyla > Equidae > Equus > Equus asinus. The sequence continues at coordinate 16,495,693 of NC_091791.1, read as the reverse complement.
TAAATCTCTGAGAGTATGATTGTTGGGCCACATAGTATATATACCATTTTTTTAAGGTGTAATGAAATTTTTATATTCATTTTTCTTTACCCTTCATGCTTTTTGATTTTTAAACAGTGTTCTGTCATCAAATCAGTTAGTTGAAAATTGGACTGCATCAATGGAGACAGCCAGTTTTGATAATTCAAACTAAAAAAACCTTTTCTCAAGGGATATATTCTCCCTAGTTTATTTAGTTTGAATTGTTTCTTTTTCTCCCACCAGCTTTATTGAGGTATAATTAAGAAAATTGTATATATTTAAAGTGCACAATGTGGTGACTTGATTTATACATATATTGTGAAATGATTATCAAAATCAAGTTAATTACACATCTATCACTTCACATAGTTACCTTATTTTTTGTGGTGAGAACACTTAAGATCTATTCTCTTAGCAAATTTCAAGTATACAGTACCGTATTATTAACTATAGTTACAATGCTGTATATTAGATACTCAGAACTTATTCATCTTGTTACTAAACGTTTGTACTCTTTGACTAACGTCTCCCCATTTCCCCCACTTCCCAGCCCCTGTCAACTATCATTTTACTCTCTGCTTCTGTGAGTTTGACTTTTTTTTTTAGATTCTGCATACAAGAGAGATCATACCATATTTGTCTTTCTCGACTTATTTAACTTAGCATAGTGCCCTCTGGCTACATCCATATTGTGGCAAGTGGTGGGATTTCCTTCTTTTTTATGACCGAATAATCTTTACGGTTTTCTATGTATAAGATCATGTAATCTGCACACAGAGACAATTTTACTTCTTTCTTTCTGATTTGGATGCCTTTTATTTCTTTTTCTTGCCTAATTGCTCTGGCCACGACATCCAGTACTTTATTGAATGGAAGTGGCAAAAGTGGGTACCCTTATCTTGTTCCCGATCTTAAAGGAAAAGCTTTCACCTTTTCACTGCTGAGTATGATGTTAGCTATGGGCCTCTCATATATGGCCCTTATTATGTTAACGTACAGTCCTTCTAACCTAATTTTTTGAGAGTTTTTATCATGAAAGGATGTTGAATTTTGGCACATGCTTTTTCTGCATTTATTGAGGTATTTATGATTTTTATCCTTCATTCTGTTAATGTGGTATATCATGTTAATTGATTTACATATGTTGAACCATCCTTGTCTCCCAGAGATGCACTTGTATCAAGTATATCAGATACACTTGATCATGGTGTATGATCCTTTTAACATGCTATTGAATTTTAATACTTTTGCTTTTAATCTTTATACTAGAGTTAAGTGATTTTCACATTGCCATTAGAGTATTAGTTTTTTCATTATGACTAAATACTTACTTTACCAGTAAATTTTATACCATCACAGATTTTTCATGTTACTAAGTAGCATTTCTGGTAAGGCAGATGTAGTGGTCATCAACTCTCTCAGCTTTTGTTTATCTGGGAAAGTCTTTATCTCCTATTCATTTATGAAGGACAGCTTCGCTGGGAAAAGTGTTCTTGGACGGCAGATTGTTTCCTTTCAGCACTTAGACTATATTATCCCACTCACTCCTGGCCTGCCAAGTTTTTGCTGAAAAATCTGCTGGTTGCCTTATGGGGGTTCTCTTGTATGTGATGTGTTTCTTTTCTCTTTCTGCTTTCAAATTTCTTTCTTGATCTGTGATTATTGACAGTCTTATTGTAGTGTCTCAGTGACATCCTCTTTGTGTTGAATCTCTTTGGGGACCTATGAGTCTCGTGTAGCTGAATTACCAAGTCTCTCCCCAGATTTGGGAAGTTTTCAGCAATTATATCTTTAATTAAGCTTTCTTCCCCTTTCTCACTCTCTTCTCCTTCTGAAACTCCTGTAATGTATAAATTATGTTGCTTGATGGTGTCCCATGCTTCCCATAGGCTTTCTTCATTCTTTTTCTTTTTCCTTTTTTCTCTTCTGACTGGATAATTTCAAATTATCTCTCTTCAAGTTCATAGCTTCTTTCTTCTGCTTGATCAAGTCTGATGTTGATGCTCTCTATTGCATTTTTTATTTCATTCGTTGTATTCTTCAGCTCCAGAATTTCTATTTGGTTCTTTTTTATGATTTCTATCTGCTCTCTATTGCATTTTTTATTTCATTCGTTGTATTCTTCAGCTCCAGAATTTCTATTTGGTTCTTTTTTATGATTTCTATCTGTTTATTGAACTTCTCTTCTCACTCGTGTATTGTTTTCCTCATATTGTTAAGTTTGTTTATCTGTGTTCTCTTACAGCTTGCTGAACTTCCTTAAAATAATTATTTTGAATTCTTTGTCAGGCAATTTGTCGATCTCCATTTCTTTGGGGTTGGTTCTGGAAAATTATTGTTCTTTTGGTGGTGGCATGTTTCCTTGATTTTCCATCTTCCTTAAAGTCTTTTGTTGCTTTCTTCACATTTGAAGTAGGAGTCACCTACTCTAGTCCTTAAGTGACCAGCTCAGGAGAGAAATACTTTCATCAGTCAGTCCAGCTGGGGATTCTGATGCCTTCTTAGACCTTTCCTATGGATATGCCCACTCCACACTTATTGTTCCTACTTGGGGGTGGGGCAGCATAGAATTCTTAAGATTATATGTTTTCTCTTGATCCTGCAAAGCCAGGTCAGGTGCAGAGAGCCTCCTCTTTGCTTTCCCTAGTGTGGCACCCTGAAATGCTCAAATGTGTGTTTTCTCCCAGTTCTGCAGAGTTAGGTCAGCTGTGCATGTGCTCACTATCCATCTGCAAAGGTGTTTACTTGCCGCCCGTGGTACACACACAATGGCTTGCCATGGGATGGTGTGTGGGTGAGGTACATGGAGAGCTGGGGGTGCCTATGGGCCATTTGGGAGGGGCTACAGATGAAGTATCCCCAGTGGATCACGGGCAGGTTTCCTGTTGGAGTCTGTGAAACTTTTAGTAGGATCTGCATCCCTTTGATGAGAGAGCCCTGGCTGCTGTGCTCCCAGCCTCTTTTAGCCCCTTGGTTGTACAGATCACCTCGGTATTTTGGGTAGAGTGAAAAAGAAGGCGACCTCTTGAGCAGCATCCTGCACAACTGGGAAAGCCAGGCACTCACCTTCTATGCTCTCACTTTCCTCTGTGGGAGAAATCACAGGCCAAGGGGGTCTCTCTTGGCACTGAGCTATGTCCCTTGCTGTTTTTACCCTCTTCAATGAGTCTGTTCTCAAATTTTTTGCTCCAGTGGTATGTTAGAACTTCTGTACTGTACTCCTGGACTTCCACAATGATTGTCAGTGAAAGATTGTCAAAATTGATGTTTTATGGGGGAGGGTAATGGTAGAGAACACCTATTCTACCACCTTGATGATCACTCTGCTATATATATCTTTATAAGAAACTGCCAAACTGTCTTCCAAAGTGGCTGCACCATTATGCATTCCCAGTAGATGAAAGTTCCTATTGCTTCACACACTTGCCTGCATTTCTTATTGTCAGTTTTTGGATTTTTAGCTATTCTAGTAAGTGTAGAGTGGTATCTCATTGTGTTTTACATTTGTATTTTCCTATTGATTGTCTTTTCATGTTTTTATTAGCCATCTATATGTCTTCTATGATGAAGTGTGTGTTTAAATATTTTCCCATTTTTACATTGGATTTCAGAATTTTAAGAGTTTAAGAGTTATTGTTGGGTTTTAAGAGTTCTTTGTATATTCTCAAGTTCTGTGTCAGGTATGTGATTTGCAAATAGTTTCTGTGACTTCTCATTTCATTCTGTTAACAGTGTCTTCCTCAGAGCAAAAGTTTTTAATTTTGATAAACACCAACTTAACAACCTTTTTTTCATGGATAATACTTTTGGTGTTGTATGTAAAAACTCATTGCCAAACACTCAAGGTCATAAAGATTTTTTTCCTATACTTTCTTCTAGAAATTTTATATTTTTATCTTTTACCCTTAGGTCTATAATCCATTTTGAGTTAAATTTTGTGTAAAACCCCGGACCCATCATCGCAGAGAGTTCTGTTGGACAGCACTTATCTAGACTGACCGTCTACCTTCCTCAGAAGACTTGTCTCTAGAGTTTTTAACTATTTTCAATATTCACACCCACTTTCAAAGGGTAAAAGATTTACCAACACTAAAGATATTCAAAGAATTTTACTATAGGCTCTGAAGGGAAGTTCGATGTTCAAAACTATCGTGAGCAGTGTCTCAAGTACATGCAGTTTAGGCACTATAGATGAACACTTTGCACAGTAAAGCTTTTACTTGAATGTGTACATTTTGGTAGATGTGCTGGATATATTCTTTATGCCCCTCCAGATCCACTCTTTACCCCTTTCTACCCTGCTCTCTGCCTGAGGAGCTGACCTGTAGGTTCTATGCCAACGGACTCCTTTGCCAAGTTTCCTCCCGTATGGTTGACTGATCTCATAGATAGGGTAAGAGATCAGGGCATTTATGTCCAGTTCTCTCCTTGCAAGCTCCCATAGGCTGGCTGTACTCCACAACCCAGACTGTATAGTTACTTACTGTTATATAATAAGCAATCACAAACTTTAGTGGCTTAAAACAACAATTTATTCTTCTTCAGGTTTTTTTCTCGATTCTCTCTGGAAAGTTCCTCTTTTCCATGTTGTGTTGACTGGGATCACTTACATGATTGCATTCAGCTAGGAGGTCAGCTGGGGCTAGAACATGTCTGGCACCTCAGCTGGAATGGCTAGAACAGCTGGGAGTGTGTTGGTCCTAGGTTATCTGTGTTGAATAGAATTCATTCCCTTCACTATTTTCAATAATGGTTGTTTCTATTCTGACTTATTTAATTGATTTCTGTTTGGACATTTGAGATTTAAACCAGATGATCACAAAGTCAGTCTGTCTTTAAAGATCCAGGAGTTTCAAAACTAAATTTCAACGTTTTCCTCAGACATACTGATTTTTTGGTATTAAAATTATTTTAGAGTTTATAGAACTACCTTCCTATTCAAAATGGGAGAGAACTAGCCCCTTCTGCATTGACATAAAAATGAATTTCCAAATGCTTATTTATAAATATTTGATGACATATCATATTCCTTTAAAATTAGTTTTTGATTCTGATTAAAGAAAAAAAAGTCTTTAGCAACCTTAATTAAAGGGAATCACTATCCTGAGACTTAAGGAAACATTTGTACTAAACTGTTTAACAGTATTTGTGTCATTTCATTGAAAGTCTGAATTTTTGTTTCTTTTCATATTGCTACTAGAATGTAATAGTTTTCTGAAGAATATATGACGTTTATAAATGGGGATGTAGCAGATACACACTAGAATTCGGGTGTATCTAGACATAGAAATACCAGACTCCTTTAGTGGGATCACGTCACTATGGTATTTCATTGTAGCTATGAGAAATTTGTATGACTTATCAGTAAGGTAAATGCTAACTTTGCAACATGTATCACTTTTGTAACTGACATTCGATGTTCAGCTTCATTGTGTTGCTGACATATTCCCATCATTTCCTTTCATGAGAGAATCTCTGCCTTGTGAACTACTAGTGACTTTTTTATTGACATAATACAAGTGCAAGAGCTTTCTAGCAAAGCATTACTTTATAACAATAGACCAAAGACATTCTGCCAAGCAGTAAATCATCTATATAGTCACTGGAGCACAAAAATATTTTACTGATGTACCAGGTAAAATTGATATTCTAGTAGGGAGATTTTGATTAAATGCACTTTCTTCTGCAGCTTTGGTAAAATTTCAGGTATTTAATTCCTATATATAATTATGTTTCTGAACTTCATATATACATTGTTATGTTTTTCAAGTGGATTCCCAGCTGAATATAAAAACTGAGAACAAGAAGAGGTGTTATTGCTTTGAGGTGTTTTTAACAGTTCTCCAATTTCGTGACTTGTCATTTCCTTTTTCTTTCATTTAGAAATGTGTTATACTCCTGAAATTTTTATATTTGATATATACAAAAAATAAAATAATTTGAGAGAGATTATACTAGCATAGTGGTTAAGAGCTCAGGCTCTTACTCCAGATAGCCTGGGTTTTTAATCTCAGCTATGCCCCGTACCTGTTTTTAATTTTGTGCATATTACTTACCTTCTCCATATCTCAGTTTCTTCATCTTTAAAAATAGGAATAATATCCATTTAAATGGGAGCAATATCTCATAGAGTTGCTATGAGGATTAAGAGTTAATATATCTAAAGTACTTAAAATTGTGAATATCATATAGTAAATTCTGTGTGTTTCCTATCATTATTGCTACTGAAAGAAAATGAAAATACATTTGCTCCAATCACTGACCATACTTAGTTCCAATCAGTGTTGTTGATTTATTTTATTTCAATTTTCGTACAAGGGAAAAGAATGCAATGGATTCCTTTGCCATTATTTGATATTTTTATTTTTTTGTGTTTATATATGAAATATCCCATAATGTTTAACAATATGTTAGATATTTGGTATTTAATATTCATTTGTGTGAGTAATGTTGCCATTCCCAGAGACTTTAACACCATCCTAACTAGAGAAAGCAAATTATTATCTTTCTACTAAGCAAGTGGTCCCCTTAAAATCATCCCATTTTGTGGATGCCATATACATTTTATTCTTTAAGCATATAATGATTGAGATTTTTCTGTTTCTCACCTTGATTAGAGATAAGACTTTGTTTTGATGAGAAAAAGAGATATTTCTTTAAGAGGGAGAGCGAGAGAGAGCCATTGTGTTTCTTTTTTTTCCCCCAGTTTTATTGAGAAATAATTGACATACATCACTGTATAAGTTTAAGGTGATTTGATGATTTGATTTCCATATATTGCAAAATGATTACCACAACAGGTAATCTTACGTAGACCTATCATCTATACAGATTCATCATCTTATATAGATACAATAAAAAGAAAAGAAAAGCAATTGTCCCTGTGATGAAAACTCTTAAGATATACTCTCTTAACAACTTTCCTATATATCATTACAGCAATGTTGACTGTAGTCATCGTGTTGTACTTTACATCCCTACTACTTATTTATCTTAAAACTGGAAGTTTGTACCTTCTGACCATCTTCCTCCAATTCTCCATCCCCTCACCAACCCGCCCCCCTTCAATAATCACAAATCTGATCTCTTTTTCTGAGTTTGGTGGGGCTTTTTCTTTCTTTCTTTCTTTTTTTAAGATTCCACCTATGAGATCTTACCGTATTTGTCTTTCTCTGTCTGACTTATTTCACTTAGCACAGTACTTTCAAGGTCCATTCATATTTTCACAAATGGTAAAATTTTCTCATCTTTTATGGCTGAAATAATATTCCACTGTATGTAAAAGTATTTACCACAACTTCCCCATGTGTTTCTTGGGTGAGGCAATGAGATATGGTAAAGTGAGCAGTGAAGTAGAAGGCCCCTGGCTCTGCCATGTACTTGCTGTATGGTCCTGAGTTGATCTTTTACCTTTGTAGCTTACAGTTTCTTTGTTAGCTAAGTGATTATTGCAAAAATCATATATGAGAATTAGTGCAAAAATGCTTTGGATACTGAAAATATGATACAAATAAGAAGCAATCTCACTGTTAATTTTTATTAGAAGCAACTCTGCCTTTACCTTGCTGAAGAGGTTAAGGATTAAACTGGTTTTTAGTTTGCACTGTGTAGAAGTGAGGTGAGGATACTACAGAACATGATGATGTTCTTGCTCAGGGAGAGGGACAATGATGATTTTCAGCCAATTCTTAAAAAGGAACAGCAACTCTTAGAATTGTGTGATGGTTGAAGCACAGACTGCATTTGACAGAAGTGATAGTTTCTTAATCCCTGATCCAATCTAAAGGGCAGATCAATGGTGTCCAGAAGATGATTTGGAAGCCTTATTTTGTTTGAAATCTTTCAAGATATTTCCCATCAAATGTTTTCCTAAAGATTATTAATAAATGACAAAATTAACATTTCAATTGCTTCTCCTTTTCAAATCATTACTTATCATGGTGGAGATGCTAATGGAATCCAAATGGAAGGAAATGATAGCCAAAAGGAAAGCAAAAATAATGGATACAATAGATGCTCATAATATAAAACAAATACCAAATAGCTGAGTGCTGTATAAGAAAAAGAAAAAATATTTACATTATTTTAACAAGTGTTTATTGTGGTACACATTTTGATAGAGTTACAAAGATGATCCTTGTTCTCAAGATTCTCCTAGTCTAGTTGAGGAAAGATTTGTATCAAGGAAAGTATCTACACTTCTCCTTCCCAAACTACCTAAAAGAGATCCACTGTTTTCCTAATTGGAGTGTTGGGTAAAGACAAATCTGAGAGCATGGGTAATGGACTGTGGTGAGGGGAGAACACAGACAGACAGACCACTGACTCAACAGGAAGACAGAGAGCAACTGAGGCAGCTTCCAAAGGGAGTGGTACTTTGGGGCAAGAGGTTTAAAGAAGATTGTTTATGAAGATTCTTTGTATGTAATGTAACCCTCTCTTCTTATCCCAAAGAAACCATCACTGAAATTTTATATTTCACTTCAAGGCTTTTGAGTTGCATTTGTGGGTTCTTGGAGTTATTTTTGGGTTTGATGTTATGCTGAGACTGGCCGTAAGGTGAGAGAATAAGATGACTCAACACGTTTCACATATAGATTTAAAAAAAAACCCACAGAGACAATGCCACTAGATTTTAACATAATATTCACTTTAAATACAATTCATAGGTGGTAAATATTATTGGTCACAATCTCTAAACAAGTCAGTAATTAAGAGACCTAAAAACAACATAATCATATGTAATATATCATGCTCTTGATAATAAATCTACTACCACAACAAGGAATTATTCTAGGTGTTTTTATATCATCCAATCCTAGCAATAACTTGAAACATGGTAAATGTTGATACCCTCATGTTAAAGATGAGGAAAAGGAGGTGCAGTGGTTATGTGATGTGAGCTCAATCGCACAGCTAGAAAGGTGCAGAGCTGGAGTTTTTCTTCAGGTTGACTCCAAAAGCTTATTCTCTTTCCAGCTTATGATGTTGCTTTGGAAAGAACATAACTTATTTTAGGAATTACTTATAGAAGCATCTCACAGTAATTCTCTATTAGTAATCTTATATATTGAATCTTAAATTATAGCATTTTAGAAAATGGTGTATCAAAAAGTAGAACATATTTGGACTGATACAAAGAAAATGATTGAGGATAAAAATAACCCAAATCAACAGTGTTAATTTAAGCAAATTTAAACTGAACATTAAGAAGCTAAGAATATAAGCTGCTTAGATTTTCAAAGCAATAACCTTTCCTATTGCAAATAACATTCATTTTACGTAATACACTGATTACTAAAAAAAAAAAGACTAGTCGTTTGTTATTAATGTCTCCAACTTATTGAATTAGTTATATTGGCCAAGTTTTGTATTTATTAAATTATTTTTTGATCTAGTATTCCTATCTCATTTGAGGGAAAAAAAGGAAGAAAGAAACTAAATCCCTTTCTGAATCTTGATACATGTTAAAGTTTTGTGTTCATGCTAAATTAAGTAATGGTATTTGTTCAGTTTATGATGCTGTCGTATTTATTTCCTCCACTCCCACCACATCTTGTATCAACAACTTGGTTCATTTACAAATCCTGCCACTTCTCACTTTATTTTACTCCCATTTCCAATCCAGTTAATATTTTATTTTACTGATTTTGAAGAAATTATGAATATGGTCTCCTTATTCACTGAGAGGTGGCCCAGAAGTTTGTGTTAATTGCTTCCTAGTGTCGAGTGAAGCATATTATGGGGCATTCTGATGGAGATGCCCGGCAGGTGTTTGGGATGGTGTAAGTGACGTCAGAGTCAGGATGCTTATTTGAGACCGTCGTTTCACCCTTGAATGGTGTAATGCCCCCCTTTAAAGAAAATGAAGAACTCTCCTCCACTTTATGGTTGACTTAGATTTATTTTTTATTCTCTTACTTCTATGAATATAAATATTAAATTAGATATAATAAATTTCTGCCCTTATAAAGCTATGAAACCAAAATTAAAATATCTTTAAAATTTTGAAAAAATGGAAATCCCAATATTCAAAAATTCTGATGGATTAGACCTTCCATGCTCCTCATTTCCCTATCACAGTATATTTCTTGGGATTTGAATGTAGTGCTACCTCTTCCAAGAAGTTATCCCAAATATAAGAAGTTTTCCCTCTCCCCTAAAACTCTATGAAAACCACACATTTTTTTCTTATTGTACTCATCCCATAATATTTCATGGGTATATCATTACCCTATTCAATCATTTGTTCCTTGAGAACAAGAACTATATCTCATTTATTGCTGTATACCATTATACCATAATGCCTTGAACATAGTTACTTATTCCTGATTATAGAAATAATGCGTGTCCATTTTTGAAAATTTAGAAAATAAAACTGTTTAAAAAGGAAATCTTAATCATCCATTGCTCCAGAGACAGCCATTACTAAAATTGTAGTGCGTATCTTTTCATTCCTTTGTTCTAATAGTCACAAAAATGAATTAATCAAAGTTATTTTTAAGGGTAAGTGTTTAAGGATGTGTATGTATATATGTATTGTTTTACTCATTTGACCAGTGTTTTTGGTGATCCTGCTATATACCAGGGTGGTTTTTTTTAGAGACTATTAGGATCATGCTATTTGTATGATTTAGTATCTTGCTATTTTTACTTATCATTATATCATGAGTATTTCCCCATATAATTAACTATTCTTCAAAATATATGTTTTATGACTATATACAATTACAGATGAATCTTAAGTTCTCTGTTTTAATGACTATATGATTATGGATGTACCATAACCTCATTCTATTTTTATATACATTTGTTTTGTGGAGATTAGTATCTTGCACATATATATTTGTTGAATGAATAACAATGAATTGTATTGTAAAGCTGTGTGTCTGTGTAAGGATGTATATGTATGTTTGTGTTGTTTTTATCATTTAGTCAGTACTTGTGGAGATATGATTATATGCCAGCCATTGAGTAATGTCTGTAAAAACAGAATTAAATATAATTTCTGCACTAATGGAGCTTAGATCTTTTACAGAGAAAAACAAATAAGGCAACAATTATAGTACTGTTAACAATGAGCCCAGGATAGGTCCAATTCACTGATGAAAACTTACAATAGGGAGGTTTCCAATTTCCTTCCTAACTTGCATAAGCACTGAACACTAGGCACTTAAGACTGAGACACTTAAAGCTAAGGGATGCAAAACCCACAAAAGGAAATAGATATCTCATGCCTTTCTTTTTCTCTCCTCCCAACTTAGATCTCAGCTTTTTGTTCTAGAGATAGAAAACATTTTAGGATGATGCTTTATAGGCCTGTGGAATGAGCTCTTTCTGAACTAATTTCAGATGCCTTATTCCCTATTTCCACCTCCACTTTCATCTCCATTTCAAATGCCCTTGACTTTAATTTCTCTTACGGTGACCTAGGGATTAATTTTTGTTCTTTTCTCATGCATATTTACCATTATGTGATCACATCTATTTTATCATTTTAACTACTAAAAAGTAAACATAATGGGGCCAGCCCCATGGCCAAGTGGTTAACTTTGCATGCTCTGCTTCAGTGGCCCGAGGTTTTGACAGTTTGGATCCTGGGTGTGGACCTAGCACCGCTCATCTAGCCATGCTGAGGTGACGTCCCACATGGCAGGACTAGAAAGACGACAACTAGAATATACAACTGTGTACTGGGGGCTTTGGGGAGAAGAAGAGAAAAAAAAGATTGGCAACCAATGTTAGCTCGGGGCTAATCTTTAAAAAAGTAAATAAATAAAAATAAACATAAGACACAACTATTTAAGCAATAAAGAGCAAAACAGATGAAACTTTCCTTCAAATCATTTAAAACCCACTACAAACATAGAATGTTACATGTAGTAAGCACCATGACTCACTCATTCACTTTACCACATATTTTCTGAGGTATATTTTTTTACCAAGCTTTGAGCTAGGTCCTAGGAATACATCAGTGAATAAGAGACAAATTTCCTGCTCTCATGGAAGTTATATTCTAGTGGATGATAGCAGTATATGCAAGTTGCCAAGTGTTTGTAACTTAGTTTTATGAATTTTCCTTAGGTAATATTTATGGATGGAGTTATATTTATAAGAACATCTTTAAATAATTTATATTAGATAAAAAAATTATAGTGCTAATGATTCAGTAGAATCTAACAACTTCTGGAAAAATGTATGCTAACATTCAAGTTGAAATGCATATGACAAATTTTCTTTTAAGAGGTTGAGAATCAATTTTTCAATTTTTTACTTATTTTACTTTTTTATATTTATTATTTTATTGCAGTAACATTGGATTATAACATTATATAGCTTTCAGATGTACATCGTAATATATTTTGAATTCTGTGTAGATTACATCATGTTCACCACCTGAACTAATTATAGTCCCTCCCCTCACATGTGAGCCTAATCCCCCCTTTTGCCCTCCCTCCTCCTCCCTTCCCCATGGTAACCACCAATCCAATCTCCATTGTTATGCGTTTCTTTGTCATTGTTTTTATCTTCTACTTGTGAGTGAGATCATACAGTGTTTGACTTTGTCTCTCTGACTTATTTCACTTAGCATAATACCCTCAAGGTCCATCCGTGTTGTCACAAAAGGCCAGATTTCATCATTTCTTAGGGCTGAGTGGTATTCTATTGTGTATATATACCACATATTCTTTATCCATTTGTCCCTTGATGGTCAACTTCATTCTTTTGCATGTGGCTGTGCAGTTTTCCCAACACCATTTATTGAAGAGACTCTCCTTTCTCCATCGTATGCTCTTGGTTCCCTTGTCGAATATTAGCTGTCCATAAATGTGTGGGTTTATTTCTGGACTCTCAATTCTGTTCCATTGATCTGTGTATCTGTTTTTGTGCCAGTACCATGCTGTTTTGGTTACTATAGCTTTGTAGTATATTTTGAAATCAGGGAGTGTGATACTTCCAGTTTTGTTCTTTATTCTCAGGATTCCTTTGGCTATTCGGGGTCTTTTGTTGTTCCATATAAATTTTAGGATTGTTTGTTCTATTTCTGTGAAAAATGTTGTTGAAACTTTGATAGGGGTTGCATTGAATCTGTAGATTGCTTTAGCAAGTATGGACATTTTAACTATGTTAATTCTTCCAATCCAAGAGCACAGAATGTCTTTCTATTTCTTTGTGTTTTCTTCAATTTATTTCAACAATGTTTTATAGTTTTTGGTGTACAGATCTTTCACCTCTTTGGTTAAGTTTATTACTAAGTATGTTACTCTTTTTGTTGCAATTCTAAATGGGATTGTAGTCTTAATTTCTCTTTCTGCTACTTCGTTGTTAGTGTATAGAAATGCAACCAATTTTTGTATGTTGAGTTTGTATCCTGCCGCTTGACTATATTCATTTATTGTTTCTAAGAGTTTTTTAGTGAATTCTTTAGGGTTTTCTAGATATAACATCATGTCATCTGCAAAGAGTGACAGATTCACTTCTTCTTTTCCAATATAGATCCCTTTTACTTCTCTTTCTTGCCTGATTTCTATGGTTAAGACTTCCAATACTATGTTAAATAAGAGTGGTGAAAGTGGACATCCTTGTCTGGTTCCTGTTCTTAGAGGGATAGCTTTCAGTTTTTCCCTGTTGAGAATGATATTTGCTGTGGGTTTGTCATATATGGCCTTTATTATGTTGAGGTGTTTTCCTTCTATACCCATTTTATTTAGAGTTTTTATCATAAATGGATGTTGTATCTTGTCAAGTGCTTTCTCTGCATCTATTGAGATGATAATGTGATTTTTATTCTTCATTTTGTTAATGTGGTGTATCACTGTGATGGATTTGAGGATGTTGAACCATCCCTGCATCCCTGGAATGAAACCCACTTGATCATGGTGTATGATCTTTTTAATGTGTTGTTGTATTCGATTTGCTAGTATTTTGTTGAGGATTTTTGCATTGATGTTCATCAGTGATATTGGCCTGTAATTTTCTTTTTTTGTGTTGTCCTTGTCTGGTTTTGGTATCAGGATAATGTTGGCTTCATAGAATGAGTTAGGAAGCCTTCCCTCCTCTTCAATTTATTGAAAGATTTTGAGAAGGATAGGTACTGAGTCTTCTTTGAATGTTGGGTAGAATTCACTAGGGAAGCCATCTGGTCCTGGACTTTTATTTTTTGGGAGGTTTTTGATTGCTGTTTCAATCTCCTTACTGGTGATTGGTCTATTCAAATTCTCTACTTCTTGTTGGTCCAGTTTTGGAAGGTTGTATGTTTCTAAAAATTTATCCATTTCTTCTAGATTATCCAATTTGTTGGCGTATAGCTTTTCATAGTATTCTCTTATTATCCTTTTTATTTCTGAGGTGTCCATTGTAACCTCTCCTCTTTCATTTCTGATTTTATTTATTTGATCCTTCTCTCTTTTTTTCTTGGTAAGTCTAGCTGAGGGTTCGTTGATTTTGTTTATCTTTTCAAAGAACCAGCTCTTAGTTTCATTAATTTTTTTCTATTGTTTTTTTTAGTCTGTATTTCATTTATTTCTGCTCTGATTTTTATTATTTCCTTCCTTCTGCTGATTTTGGACTTTGTTCTTCTTTTCCCAGTACCTTTCAATGCACTGTTGTATTGTTTATTTGGGATTTTTCTTCTTTGTTGAGGTAGGCTTGAATTGCTATAAACTTCTCTCTTAGAACTGCTTTTGCTGTATCCCATAGATTTTGGCATGTTGTATTTTCATTTTCATTTGTCTCCAGGAATTTTTTGATTTCTTCATTGGCCCAATCATTGTTCAGTACCATTTTGTGTAATGTCCACGTTTTTGTGTCTTTTACGGTTTTCTTCCTGCAGTTGATTTCTAGTTTCGTACGTTTGTCGTCAGAAAAGATGCATGGTATTATTTCAGTGTTGTTAAATTTATTGAGACTTGTTTTGTGGCCCATTATGTGATCAATCCTAGAGAATATTCATGCGCATTTGAAAAGAATGTGTATTCTGTCGTTTTTGGATGGAATGTTCTGTATATATCCACTCAGTCCATCTGGTCAAATGTGTCGTTTAAGGCCAGTGTTTCCTTATGGATCTTCTGTTTGGATGATCTATCCATTGGTGTAAGTGGAGTGTACTATTATTGTGTTACTGTGTATTTCTCCTTTTATGTCTGTTAATAATTGCTTTATATATTTAGGTGCTCATATGTTGGATGCATAGATATTTACAAGTGTTATATCCTCTTGCTGGATTGTTCCCTTTATCATTATGCAGTGCCCTTCTTTCTCTCTTGTTACAGTTTTTGTTTTAAAGTCTATTTTGTATGATATAAGTATTGCTACACCTGCTTTCTTTTCTTTGCCATTTGCATGGAATATCTTTTTCCATCCTTTCACTTTCAGTTCGTGAGTGTCTTTAGGTCTGAAGTCTGTCTCTTGTATGCAGCATATATATAGGTCTTGTTTTTTATCCAGTTGGCCACCCTGTGCCTTTTGACTGGAGCATTTAGTCCATTGACATTTAAAGTAGCTATTGATAAATATGTCTTTATTGCCTTTTGTTACTTTTTTTTCTGGGTGTTTTAGTAGTTATTCTCTGTTCCTTTCTTTTTCTCTTGCTCTCTTCCCTTGTGCTTTGATGGCTTTCTGTAGTAATATGTTTGATTTCTTTTGTCTTACTTATTCAATTACTTAGTATAGGTTTCTGATATGTGATTACCATGAGGATCCTATATAATATTCTATGTATATAACAGTCTATATTGAGTTGATAGACTCTTTGGCTTGACCTCTGTCTAAAAGCTCTACTTTTTTACTCCCCTCCTCCCACATTTTGTTTTTGAAATCATATCTAATCTCTTGTTTAGTGTGTGTCAATCCATTACCCTCTTATCAATGAAATAGGTAATTTTAGTACTTTTATCTTTTAACCTTCATATTATCTTCACAGGTGGTTGATCTGCTACCTTTACTATATTTTTACCTTTACCAGTGATTTTATTGCCTGGTGTTTTGGGGGGCTTTTTTCGATTTTTTTATCCCTATTTGTGGTCATCATTTTCCCACTTAAATAAGTCCCTTCAGCATTTCTTGTAGAACTGGTTTCTTGGTGATAAACTCCTTTAATTTTTGCTTGTCTGGGAAGCTCTTTATCTCTCCTTTCATTCTGAATGACAACCTTGTTTGATAGAGTATTCTTGGCTGTAGGTTTTTTCCTTTTGGCACTTTAAATTTCTCATGCCATTCTCTTCTTGCCTGTAAGGTCTCAGCTGAGAAGTCTGCCGATAGCCTTATGGCCTTTCCTTTGTGTGTCACTTGTTGCCTTTCTCTTGCTGCTTTTTGGATTCTCTATTTATCTTTAATTTTGGACATTTTAATTATAATGTGTCTTGGTGTGGGCCTCTTTGGGCTTATCTTGTTTGGAGCTCTCTGTGCTTCCTGTACTTGAATGTCTTTTTACTTCCTTAGGTTAGGAAAATTTTCAGCTATTATTTCTTCAGATAGATTCTCTGCCCCTTTGTCTCTCTCTTCTCCTTCTGGGACACCTATAATACAAATGTTAGTATGCTTGATATTGTCCCACAATTCCCTTAGACTGTTCTCATTCTAATTCTTTTTTCTTTTTTCTGTTCAGCTGTGGTGATTTCCTCTAGTCTTTCGTCTAGCTCAATGATCTGTTCTTCTGTATCCTCTACTCTGCTATTGAGTCCCTCTAGTGAATTTTTCATTTCCAGTATTGTATTCTTCTTTTCTGATTTTTTTTATATTTTCCAGTTCTTTGTTGATGAGCTCACTGTGTTCATCCAGTCTTCTCCCAATATCTGTGAGCATCCTTATGAGTTTTTGTTTGAACTCTTTATCGAGTAGGTTGCTTATTTCTGTTTCATTTAGTCCTTTTTCTGGGGTTTTGTCCTGTTCCCTTACTTGAAGTATATTCCTTTGTCTCCTCATTGTGCCCCTTTCTCTGTGCTTATATCTATGTATGAGGTGAGTCAGCTATGTCTCCTGATCTTGGAGAAGTAGGCTTATGTAGGAGATGCCTTTTGAGGCCCAGCAGTGTGCTTCCCTCTTGTCACCAGTCCAAATGATGCAGGAACAACCCCTTTGTGGGCCACTTGTGTCCTTCTTCTGTGGCAGGGTTCCTCTTAATGCAGGTATCCAAGGAGTCTAGTCTTTCCTTCCCTGGCCAGTTGTTTGTAAATCCTGTTTGGGGAGCCTCAGTACTGTGGGCTACAAGGTCTAACAGCACACTCCTGTTGCAGTTTTCCTGTTAATTGGGTAGGTACCCAGTGTAGCTGGTTGCTAGGCTCAGGGGCTTACAGTTGCTATAGGCCTTGGGCCTACAAAGCTGTTGTCAGTTCTCTTAGGAGTGCACTTCAGTGGGGCTGACCCTATGCAAGGGAGCACTCAATTGTTTCAGGTTTTTCAAGGTGGAGCTGATCCTTTTTATGGCTATTTGTGAAGCACAGGTCTTCTGCCGCTGATAAGACTCACCCCCCACAGAACCACACACACTGTCAATACAGTCAACACAGTCCTGGGCTGTGCACTCTTCCCAACCCCCTGGACTGTCCCCTGATGCCCCACTTCAGAGGCCCCCCTCCATCAATGCCCCCCACAGTTCACCTGGTCCTCACACAGGACCTGCCCCACAGATGTGGATGCACACGCCTGCCTGTAGAGAATCAAGGTTCCCAGTCAATGCAGGTGGACAAGTAGCCTGAGAGCTTGCTGTTGTGTGGGGCTGATCCCTAGGGTGGGCTGCCTGCCCTGGCTGAACTGGATTAAATCTGTGTTCTAGTGGGTGTGGCAGAACCTTGGACTGTGGTGTCTGCCGGGGTCTGTGTCAGCACACCTGGACTAGGTTACAACAATGGCCACCACCAATGTCTCAGTCTACAGAGAGCTCTCTCCTCTCAGCGAGATGCACCCAGAGTACACTAAGTGAGTAGCTTTTCACCACAGGACTGTCACCTTTCTCTCTGGTGATTTTAGGTTGCTGAAATGGGTGAGTTTGTGTGTGGGCCCTTTAAGACCTGGGTGTTTTTGGCTGTAGTGTGATAGTTTTTCTGGGGGTATCCCCACTGCAGTTAATAACAATCAAAGCCAGATAGTAAGACCCTCGTCTCAGTTGTGCTGAATCTGAAGGATGCTTATAGCAGTATCGGCCCCTGCTCAGGACCTGACTCCTCCAGGGAGGGCTGCATACCTTAGGGCGGCTCCCACCTGGCTGGCTGAGGAACTCTGCTGCTCCTGAAGGTGGCTATTTTTCTCTTCAGAAGGAATCTCTGCCTCTTCCGCTTTAGTCAGGAATGTCCCTGGTTGTGGGGGTTCTTTTTATCCAGTTTTCAGTTTTCTATCCAGGGTAATTTTTCCAAAAATAGTTGTAATCTGGTTGTGTTCGTGGGAGAAGATGAGTTCAGAGTCTGATTATGCCGCCATCTTGACCAAAAGTGCATATGACACTTATTTCCTTATCGAATGAATAGTGGGAGCTGAAACACTGTTAGCACTGTGAGCATCTTGGGAATCCCAGAAGCAGAAGCAGTCACAGTGATAATTAGCATGCAAAGGTTGCTGGACTGTAATACCAGACAGGGATGGGAGTCTCAGTGGCAGCAGCATTTTCTAGGAAACAGTGATAGAGGTGATAGAATTGTAGGAGAGTCCATTCATATGTACCGGTGATTTTTAAGTCAAATATAGTAAAGATCAAGAACAACATGAAATCAAATACTAAGATAAAAGTAAACCAAATAAACATAACCAATATCAACATCTGTGACAGACTTTGTTTCCCAGTGATGGCCACAATATCTCGTGTCCCACATGCTCTTTTGCAATGTGACTTTGCTACTCCCATATGAACAGGTGGAATCTTTTTTTTTTTTTTTGGAAAATTGGCCCTGAACTAACATCTGTTGCCAGTCTTCCTCTTTTTTTTCCTCCTGAAAGCCCGCCAGTACATAGCTGAATATCCTAGTTGTAGGTTCTTCTAGCTCCTCTATGTGGGACACTGCCTCAGCATGGCCTGATGAGCAGTGCTAGGTCCACGCCCAGGATCCAAACTGGCAAATCCCAGGCCACCAAAGCAGAGTGCATGAACCTAACCACTCAGCCATGGGACTGGCCCCAACAGGTGGAATCTTATTCTTCTCCCCTTGAATGTAGACTGGCCTTAGCAACTGACTTATAACCATTAGACTACAATGGAAGTGATGTATGTACCTTCCAAGGCTGGGTCACAAAAAGCCTTGCAGCTTCTTCCTTGGTGTCCTGTTCTCTTGGAACACTTGCTTCCTGGATAATTCCCCTCAGGATGCTTCCTTTTGGGAGCTGCCACACTATTAGGAGTCCAGGCCACATGAAGAGGTCTCATGCAGTCACTCTGGTTGACGTACTCAACTAGGCCCAGCCTCCAAGTCATCCCAATTCAGGTCCCAGACCTGTAAGTGAAGTTTTATATGTGCAAAGAAGAAAGCAAAGAGATACTTGGTGACCAAAATGATGCATTTTGGCAGAGACAGTAATGCTCACCAAATATTCCATGTATTCTTCCAAATTTCTTAGGCTCCTTACAGTTAATTCGGGCCAAGTGATTAATCTTGAAGAATAGGCTGTGAGCAGCAGTGATAAATGTCAATTCCTTGCCATAGCAGAGAAGATCTGATATGAATAAACAGTGACATATCAGTTGATATTTAGATAACCTAGATCTCTATGTCGTTATGTGGAGTAGAAAAGCCTAGACTATTCTTGAGTAATATACTTTCTTCATCCTTCATTATTCCATTTTACTTAGTCACTCATTCATTACACTTATTGAACTCCTACTTTGTACCAGTTAGGTGCTGGAAATACAAAGATGAGTAAGATGTAGTCCCAATTCTTAAGGAGCTCGGAGTCTTATGGTGAACTTTTTGCAAATAATTAATTATTTGCTTGCCACTTATAGATTTTCTCTAGGAAAGATCTTTGAAAGTCTAAATTATTCAGCCTAGAATGCAAGACCTTTCAAATATGACTTTAACTTATCGTACTTGTATTATTTTCTGTAATACATTCCAACCACACCAGAAATCTCATTTTCCTAAAAAATTGCCTGTATTTCTATACTGTTGTGATTTTACATATGCTGTTAAATGCCTAAAATGACCTAAATTATCTCTGTTCATCAAAATTCAACTCATTCTTTATAATCCAATTTAAATACAACCTCTTCATGAAATATTTCCTGACATCCTACCAAATATGATACATTTCTCTGCTAAAACCTCAATGAAAATTTCTGCTCATTTCTTTGTACTCCCTCCCTCTAGACTATAAGTTCCTTGAGAACAAGGGCTACTTATTTATTTCTATACCCTACATACCATGTAGATTGAAATAGTCCACACAGTAAGCACTCGACAGATATTTATTGAATTGAATTGAGTTGAACGCTGTGGCTTGAATTGCACCTGCATCATTTGTTCATGAATACATCATGGATTTCAAAAGTATAGAAGAAAATTTGATATAACGTGAATATACAAAAATGGTATTCCAGTTACTGTCCCTTGACATTATTATCATAAAATGAAAGCTACTGTATCAAAAGTGTTATTCAGATTAGGAGGGGGAAAAACCCTGAAATGTGAACCTGCTTTAATGTAAACACAACAGTCTTATATAACATCCATGAATCTAAACTTGCTGTATAAAGTTGATCATTCATTTAATGATTTAATATTAATGAATGATTTTAAATCAAAAAATTTCACCTCTGGGTACAGATTTTTGTAGAGTGAAGAGAAAGATTCACTTAGCTACATAGATGATCTACTCTGACTTCAAAATCCAATAAAACTTGGAAATTAAACTATATTAACATTTGGCGTGAACCAAAGACAATGCAATGTTAATTAGTTTCAGACTGAAAATCTCATTTTCTGTCCTGGGTCGTATTATTTATTTGCTTAAGCCAAACAGACTCTTTAGGCGCTTCCGTCTTGCCTTATGTTCTTGTTCCCCTGGAAATACGTAGTAATGAAGGTCCTTTTAACAGATGTTCCTCTAGACATATTAACTTCGGAGGTTCATTGTTCATTTTATTCACCACAGCTATTTTTATTACAGCAAATAAGAGTGGGCAAATGAGAAAGGTCAAAGGACTTCTACTCTAGTATCTACTGTGGTTATATACCTGGCTCGATTTCGTTAATAATGATGTAATAGCTACCTTTTATTGAGTGCTCAATATGTGCCTGTCAGTCTTATAAGTGCTTTACATATACTATTGAATTTAATTCTCATAATAACCTTATAAGGTAGGTTATTATTACCCCACCTTATAGATGAAGAAAATCTGACACAGAAAGGTTAAATAACTTGCTCAAGGTCAAAAAGCTAGTAAGCTAATAAACAGTGAGTCAAGATTCCAGGACCCCAGGCTATCTATCTCCAGCCAGCACTCTTGGCAATGCTCTAAGCAAGTAAGGAAGTTCGAAAACCTGAATAGTTGTTCCTAAATAACTTGGGGGAAACTTTTACAAATCAGTCTTTCTGGAAAGAAAATCTAATAGCCATTTCAGTGATTATTAACCAATGACAAAAAGTTAACAGTGCATTTAATTATAGTTTCCTAAGATAATTCTTAACTTAGATGGAATTTACTCTAGCATGTGAAATCACCCACAGTGACGATAAGGAAAGGATTTGTGATGTACTATTGTTACAAAAACTAAAGAAAGCAAGTTTTCCAAGTAATCATGGCTGTAAGAAAAAATTGTTTCAAAGATATTATACATTTTGTTAGGGATAGAACACACGTTAACTTACTAGAGAACATTGTCAAAAATATTTCTGAGGAAGTGTATGTTTATCGAGCAGTAGCTTGTCTTAATAGCTTCTGCAAAGTTCAGTAGAATTATTTACTCAGTTAACTAAGTAATCCTAATTCCCCTGCAACTTCGCTTTGCAGATGAGAGGAGGATTATTACATAGATTAGTTATATATGACCTGGAGTGAGTGACTGAGATCTCTGTCTCTATCCCTATATTTATATCTATCTATATACAGTAAGAATGAAGATGAGAACACAACTCTGAACGTTCCAACTTATAATGTGCCAGTTTATATCATGTCAAATATATTTTTAAAAAGAAAGGTGTTATAATATGTCAATGTAGGTTCACCCGTTGTAATAAATAAATGTACTGCTCTGGTGGGAGATGTTGATAATGGGTGAGGCGATGCATGTTTGGGGAGAGAGAGTATGTGGGAAATCTCTGTACCATCCCCTCAACTTTTGTGAACCTAAAACTGCTCTAAAAAAATAAAATAAAATAAAAATAGGGGCCAGCCTGGTAGTGCAGCGGTTAAGTTCGCATGTTCCACTTCAGCGCCCTGCAGTTTGCCAGTTTGGATCCCAGGTGTGGACCTACTCACTGCTTGTCAAGCCATGCTGTGGCAGACATCCCACATATAAAAAGAAAGTAGAGGAAGATGGGCACAGATGTTAGCTCAGGGCCAGTCTTCCTCAGCAAAAACAAAAGAGGAGAATCGGCAGCAGATGTTAACTCAGGATTAATCTTCCTAAAAAATAAATAAATAAATAAATAAAGATGGAGAAAAGGCAAACGTAAATAAAGGAGAAAGGAGCATGGAGCGGGGAAGGAATTAAGATCAAGGAAAACAGTGGGGAAATAGGGGAAAGAAAAAGGCTAAATAAGCAGAGTGGGATGTCAAATTACTAATAGCAGCTGCTGAATGTGAATGGAGGTACCCCACGAGGAATGTCCATGTCAGATATGTGTAAATACTGTATTCATTTCCAAGTTCCTGTTTTTTCTGTCATATCTATGACCAGTGTTTCAGTTAAAAAAAATGGAAACACAAGATAAATGCACTGTTACAGCTCCTGTTGCATACCTTTTCTACAATACTTATTCCACTGCTGTAATTACTGGTTTTTGTATCTCTCTGCCTTATTAGTATATATAAGCCTCCATGTGAATTGATTGTTCTCTATCTTCATTTTTCTCAGTACCCAGCATAGTGTCTTACATATGGTAGGCATTTGGTTAATTAACTGTTGAATAAATGCATGCATGCATAAATGAATAACAGAAAATAAATCAATAAAGGGTCATTGATATGCATAATTAGTCTCATGGCATAAATGCTATGAATTTAAGTATAGGAGATTTGAGGGATTTCAAGGCTGGTCAGGGAAAAAGATATAACCGCAAGGTGGCAGCAACACACATGAACTTTACTTGGGTAATACTTTGATAAGTTTGCATGCAGGGGAAGTCCCTCACAGCGGGAGACTGTCTGGAAGCTACCATGAGGCAGCCACTATCCAGAAAGGGAGGATGACAAGGAAACTCCCTGAGGAGAAGGGGAGAAGAGAGTTTACACGTCTAGGTGATGTTGCTCCTCAGCACCTGGGGGAGTCTCTGGGTCAGAGAGCTCCAAAGGGCATCCGTGGCTCGGGGTCTTTATAGCCTGGGGCTTATTGATAGCCTGCAGTTGGCAGATGTGGAGCACATTTTCATGGGGTGTGCAAAGGAGGCAGGCTCTAACTGACTACAAATCTGTTTAATTGGGCTATACTTAATTGGATGTGTAAAATTTTGAGTTTGGTACTGGTGGGCTTTTGAGCTAATGGGTCTCAGCCTTCGGTGAAGCAATAAACAGCCTAGGGACCAATATACGAGACAATCTTTGTTTCATTTGTATAACAGTAAGTAAACATGATATAAAAGCTAATAATTCAAGGAAGAAGAGAAATCTATTGGCTTTTACCAAGAGTTATTTCATGTAGTTAAATTTTTCAGGCACATCAAGCTAAAAGGTTATATCACACTAAGAAACAGGTTTGCACTGGACACATGCTCAAATTAAGGATCATTTCTATGATTTGAGGTTTTTTGTTTGTTTTTGAGGAAGATTACCCCTGAGCTAATTACTGCCAGTCCTCCTCTATTTGCTGAGGAAGCCTGGCCCTGAGCTAACATCCATGCCCATCTTCCTCTGCTTTATACATGGGATGCCTACCACAGCATGGCTTGCCAAGTGCCATGTCCGCACCCGGGATCGGAACTGGTGAACCCCGGGCCGCCGAGAAGAGGAATCTGCACACTTAACCGCTGCGCCACTGGGCCAGCCCCATATGACTTGAGTTTTAGTAAAAGCACAATTGAACAATAAATACCAGTCTCTATAGATTAAGAAATAAGCTATGAATCTTTTCATAAAAATTAATTACAAAGTAAACTTTAATTTTTATTAAAACAAGAAAAGAATATTATGTAGAGAAGTTCAAATTAATTAAACTCTCTGAATAAAAATGAATCATAGTTAAACTTACTTTTATTACCACTTTACTTATTAGAAAAACTCAGTCTGGCTTCTCTTTTTGGAGATAGATAGTTTTTAAAAGTTTAATAGCATTTGAGCACCTATAATGTAATATGTATTTGAGTTAACATTGTCTTGTATTATCTGTCTCCTCTCAAAAGGAACTTATATCTTAAATCAAATGCTGTGAATGCATGTATGTTATAGGTCGCAGATATTGCTAAGGGTGACATATGTTATAGATGCCAGCAAGAGGAACAACCCAGAAGTCCTATCCAATCATTACATCTCGTTCAAGTCTAGGTACCTGGTGATATGAGGTAGTCTCCACATTGGGTCTGGACTTGGCCTTTTCGGTCCTGAGACCTATGAACTCAAAAGATAATGTGTCTGCCTACTCCATAATCGATAGATAATGGTAGAAGAGGGACAGGATAAGGAGAGTAAACACTGCCATTCAAAAGTGGGAGGAATGGCAGACATGCAGCTGGTACTTGTCTGTAAGCATTTTGAAAACTCACTGTGCAGTGATTATGGGGTGGAGGAATTGGAATCGTCTTGGAAGAGGTCCCTCCCTTATTGTTCTTCAGAGTCTGTAGATGCTCTCTCAGGACAGTACTTCCTTTCTGTTATTTTCCTTGGCTGTGTCTGAAGTAGATGTTGTGAAGTATGCCTTACTTGGAGGCTGTGAAACTTTTCCCTCTCACTTCCTGCTTAAAGGAAGTTGGTACCCTAAGTGTAATTTAAAATCTGGAACAATAACGTGATTTTTTTATTGCAGGTTGGTGGTTCCTTTGGCAGTACAGCCAAAGAAACCTCATGGGGTTTCTTCTCTGTTTGATTACAGTGAGTTCCATGTACCGGTAACCTTGCCCACAGCCCTTTTAGAGACATAATTCTCAGATCTTCGGTACTGCTTTGCTTTCTCTCCCCATACTTCACTCTCTGACTTAATGGTGGCTGCACTGAGGCTATCTGACTTCTGTGGAAAGGCTGAGCTTTCAATCTGGTCTTTGCTCTGAGTTATTTTATCCAATTGAAATATTGTAGGATACATCACGTCTTATCTGATATTTGCCCTGAGGCCTCATAATCGCCTCAAAAATTTTAAAAATGGGCGTAAGGCTATACCTTTAATGTGGTCTTTGACCCCAGATAGAATTGTAACAGGCCTTTGTCACTCAGCCTTTCTCAGCTGCATTTCTTACTGATTGCGGTCTGTAGCAGTTAGCTTTTCCAGTATTGCAAGGCCTCAAATTTTTGGACTCTCCTGATTCCATTTTATGTCTTTTTTCAAACTTACTTATTCTTTCCTAATTAAAGGTTTTCCCCGAATACCTTGCCAAACGCAAGTCAACACACTTTACTAATGCACTGTTTTCCAATCTCTTCCCTCAAACTTAAACTCACTAGGTACGTGAGCTGTTTCCCAAGTTATCAAAAACAACGTATAACCAAATATTTTTCCACTGGATAATGTGAATTGCTATCTATTCAACTTCCAATATCAATTTTCTCATAACTTGACTACTAAATCAGTGCCTCATAGTTTAGGTTTTTGTTACAGCAGTGCCCTACTTTGGATTAGTCAAGATAGGCTTTGTTGTGCTGTGACAATAAGTTAACCTTGAAATCTCAAGCTTTGTGCAGCAAAAGTTTATGTCTCCCCCCTATAACGTGTCCAAAGACAATTAGCAGGGGCCTCTCTTCCATACAGTCACTCAGAGACCTAGGCTAATAGGAGATTAACATCTACATTCTCACTGGTCAGCCAAGGCAGATGTAGAGAATACTTGGAGAGTTCTCATCTCTGCTTTGGGTCGGAAGTAACAGATGTCAATTCTACTCACAGCTTATTAGGCAGTTAGTCCTATGGCCTTGCCTAATTACAAGAAGCCTAGGAAATTGAAAATCATATGAAATCTTTGGTGAGCATTGCAGTGTCTCCTACAGAGAAAAACTATTAAAGTATATACAGTTATGGGGAAAAATGGATAAATTAGAGGATTCATCTATTTGCCAAATTTGTAGTTTCAGAGCTATTAGGAATCAGTCTCTTTAGCCTTGGAAGATGATTTTTCAGATAAATAAAACTAATTCTCTTTCAGTACATTAATTTTATACTCATTAAATTCTTTAAGGAATGATAAGGACAAAAATTATAAAGTAAGTTCAAGAAAGAGATGTATTTAAAACAGTAGCTCTGTATATAGCAAGTAGATTGTAGGAAACAATTGGCGTATGAAGAAAATCCTTGAGTTTTGAAAACGTAATAATGGGAATACCCGTACTGTCTGACATGCGGACCCTTGGGGGGTGTGTGGGACAGAATGCTGGACTAGAGAGACCACCTTCTGACCTAGTATAGCAGTGTTTTGTGTTTCAGGAGAAAAGATTTGCACTTATGGTATATCTAGGTGTGAAGTCAAATGTGGTTCTGCTTTCATTGCAGTCTGTGAATGACGTGCCTTTGTAAACTCAAAATTTACATTACATACCTCTTTCCAGACATGTAATGAGATTCTGCAAGTACTAGGGAAAGTATTACAATAAATCCACCTTTCTTACATACAAAATTGAAGTATTCAGTATATAGCTTTGAATGTGAATTAATAGAATTATTAAAGAAAATGGATTTGTTTGGCTCTTTATGCCATTTGTCAGTTATAGGCTAGGATCTTGAAAGTTAATAGATTAAAATTAGTACAAAATAAATATTGGACAGACTAAATAACTAGAATAATAACGTTATTCATGAAGTATCATGCTAAGGATCTTTACATGCATTATCTCATTTGTTTCTCACAATGATCCTATGAGGTAGTAAACTGATGGCAACAAGTTTCAGCGACTGACCCAAGGTCACACAAGTAGCAGGCCTGGTATTCAAACCAAGCAGTCTGACGCCAGAAGCGACATTCTTAATGCTGCTGTTTACCGCCTCCTTCTGCATGGTAGAAAGTTGTGTTTGTATTGGGTCACTGAATTAAACCGTCTGAGAGTTGGTGTTGGTAGACTGCAGCTCAACAGTTACCATGGCACAGTCAGCTAAGGGGAATGTTTCAAGTTGCACAGACGTTTTTCCTTCTCTTTCCCTACCTCCTCGTCATCTGTTCCCCTATGTTTACCTAGGTGAATGTATCTTTAAAAAATACCTTCGTGTCATTTTGATACACCTTCCCATCCACCACCTCCTTCGAAGACCACTGCTCTAGTTTGTATTGGTAACTAGTTTTGCTGTGTAAGCAGAAAGATGACATGAAAGAAAGGTAGGTGTTTCTGATCTCAGGCAGGATTACCATAAGTTGGTCCTGAAATGTAATGCAGTGGTTAAGGGCGAAGGATTCATGATCACACGAGGTGTGAACTTGGTGTGCGGCCTTTCATTGCTGTAATGATGTTTTTTAGGCTAAGACTTTATGTCTAACGCTGGTTCTTACTCCAGCTGTGAAAATAAAGATCTCTTGGGGTTTGCTTTTTGTTCTGTTTGATAGCTAGATGGATAAATTAAATATGGGGCTTATGTCCTAGCTCCACAGCTTAATCACTGTGTGAACTTAGGCAAGTTCCTTTATCATTCCGTACTTTTGTTTCCTAATCTAAGTAGCAAAATAAGAATATGTACTTCATATGTTGTTGTGAGAATCAAATGAGTGACTACATGTAAACTGCTGAGAAGTGTGCCTATCACGTAGTGAGCACTCAGTACGTAATAATAGAGATGATGGTAAAGATTATTATTATGTGAGAGGAGCTAGCTAATTCACTACCTTCATGTTCTTGCACCTCCACTAGTGGAAATCTCCCACCAACAGAACAAAACCGTTGGCAGCTGATAGCTCCAAGCCGCTTTAGACTTCTAAGTCACACTGTTTCTTAAAAGAACTTATAGAATAGCGACTACATCTTTAACCATCACGACATAGGCATTATTAGAAAAGAGATTAAAAGCGCAGAATCTGGAATGAGATTACTTGGATTTGAATCATGACTCTGTCTTTTACTAGGCTCGCAACCTTTCTTAAGTTTCTTATCCCCTCTGGAGACACAGTTTCCTCTTCTTTAAAAATGGGGCGAGAGGACAGCCATAGTCCTTTTCTCATAGGGTCATTAGGTACGTATTAAGTGTTTGCAAAATAAACGAACAAAATTGTAAACATATTTTACCAACACGTATATTATTCCATATTAAAGTATCTTTTCTGTTATATCATGGATTTCTAGACCAACAATGGTGCAAATATTAAACTTCAGATTTGACTCTGCACCAGAAGACAAAGCAAAAAGAAAGAGGCTGTCATTAATATAATTATTATTACGCTAAAGAAAGAAGCTTACACTAGTGTTGAATTTATTGTCACTTAACGTCTCAGAGACTTAATTTCATTATCTGTAAGGAGATTGTCATTTCTAATCTATACCTACAGTTTTTGTGAAGATCTTTTGACATAATGAATATAAATGTGCTTTCTATATTGGAAGGAGCCATACAAGGAAGCAAGGTGTGTGGGAGAAGAATAGGACTAGCCTTTTTTTTTGTTGGGGAAAATTCGCACTGAATCAACATCTGCTGCCAATCTTCCTCTCGTTGTATGTGAGCTGCTGTCACAGCATGGCCACTGACAGACAAGTGTTGTAGGTCCATGCCAGGGAACCAAACCCAGGCCACTAAGGCAGAGTGTGCCAAACTTGACTTTTAAGCCACCAGGGCTGGCCCAGGACTAGCCATTTTCTCGTGCCTAATATATTGGACACCTTATGATGTCTTCACCCACTTAACTTGATAACAATCCCACAAACTAGATCATTTGCCAGTAAAATTACTTGACTAAGATCATGTAATGAATATGTTGTACTGTTGGAAATTTCAACTCACATTTACCTCCAAAACCTAGAGAGTGCAAATAATTGAAATTGAGATTAATCATAGAGAATTGTACAACCTAGTAACCAAATTGCTAAGTTGAAATTTGTATAGACATCAGTATTCTGAAAAGATTTACTATAAATTCTGTAAACATTGAGAAGGCACATAAACGTAGACATAGAATTTAAATAAGCTCTGCCCAAGAAAATCTTCATTGACCACTCTGTGTCTTAGCCCAATTAGATTCTAGATAGTAATCTAGATATTTGATGTGCATAGTTTTGTCTAATAATGTGTCATAAGCTCTTCTAGGAATAATATCAGTATACTGTTCACAAAAATTGTTTCCGTATTCAGATATTATTGTTAATCCATGTTAATTATCACACACTAGTTTAATTGAAAGGAAAGTTTTTTTAGAAACCTGGTAATTTCTGTAAAATTTATATATTTTTATTGGCTAAAGGTTTTTAATTTAAACTTCTTACTAGTTGGCAATATATTGTATCCTTAGTATATTTCACTTAATATTTATGTACTTAATAAGATATTTCTAAGAAAATAATTTATCTTTAGCCCTCCAAAATCGCTGCATTTTAAGGATGTGTTACAACTTGAATATGAAGCATAGCAGGGAACATTTTTCTGTTTTTCTAATGACCCTCTGTGAGGATTTTGTGTTGTCTGTGTATGTGTATAACATTATTGCAAGTAAATGTTTTTTAAAAAATTTAGTTCCCGTTTTGATTTTCTCCAAAGCAATTCTATAGCTCTAAGGTTTTTTGCATTTTTTTTTAATCTCCAAGAGTCGGGATATTTACATGAAGAAATAGTATTACTGGGGCTTCATTCAAATACAGTTGAATGTTGTTCATAATAAAGTATAATTTCAATTAAAATATGAACTTCTGAATATAACTTCCCTGAGAAAAATTCACTATGTACTATATCAGTTAACTTGGTTAATTATCTAACCTCCTTGAATCTTAGTTTCTTCATCTATAAAAATGGGAATGACAGTATGTTCATTACAGAGTTATTGGGTAAATTAGATACTATATGTATAAGTAGTTAGCATGTAATGGTACTTAAGAGATGTTATTCTTCTTTCTCATTTTCTCCTTGCAATTTAATTGATTTGTAGTCACTATTGCAGAATGCACTGTATTCTACAATTATGTTTCTTTTACAATAATTTTCAACACATGAAACATGGGTGGCTATCAACAGAACTAACTGCTTGGAGTACGTCAGTGGTTTCCAGTCATGAATCTGTGGATGGGAACTGGTTCATGACTATATTTTCACTCCACAACTAGAAAAATAAGGTTAATAAAAGAAAGTTTTTCATTAACCTAAAGTAATTCCAATGAAATATTATGTTCTTTCTAATTGTGTTATAATTAAGATATCTTCTATGAAATTATAGTAAAGGTAGTGATGTTTGGGGGTTTTGAAAAATATCTTTTCACGGCAAAATAAAGAAATTTGAACTCCCCTGTCAGTGACCCAAATTTCATTTAAAATTTATTTTAAATATCAACTCTACCAATTACTAACTATGTGACCTAGGGCAAGTTATTTAATCTCTCTATGTATCATTTTCTCATCTGTACAATGGGAATACTAATAGTAAGTACCTCATGGATTTTTACTAAAATAAAATTGGATAATACATCAAGACTCTTAAAACAGTTCTGGAACGTAATAAGCATTCCATAAATAGCCAAAATTACTATCATCATGATTGGTCTGTGAATCCAAAATGCTGGAACCATCCATTTAGATAATCCATCTTATGCCAAAATCAGTTTTAAACTAAAGAAAGCTTTTATTTACAGATGATATAATTCCTTAAAGTCAGAATAGTCTTTGTAGACATATGAGATTGTTACTGAGTATGAAAGTATTTTACAAAATATCCCTTTTTTCTGCAATAAATTGAATATTGTCGTTGAACACCGTCCATATATTATTTGGTGATTTTTAAAGGCCTTTCTTTATCTTTATATTAGATTAGGCTTTTGGTGCTTTTGTTAAGCCTGAGAAAACAATTTATGGTTATATTATATTTTTCATTTCATTATCAAAATTTCCCTTCATTAGTTTTTCAACATTTCTTAAAGCAAAGCTTTTCTGTATGCCAAATGCACAATGATGAAGGCCTACATAGTTTTATTGCAAAGAAAAATGAATGATTGCTAAATATGAGGTATAATTTTTTTTGTCATTGAGTTACCTTATATAGTTTATTTCTACAAGTTTGGCAAAATTAGAGTGGTGTTTATAATTTTCTCTTTCTGCTGTTCTTGTAAGGCATAACAAGGAGAGAAAAAATAATTAGATAACTTTTTTTAAAAAAGCTTAGTATTTCCTTTAATTTGAATAGCATTCGTTCTGTTTTCTCAGGAGGAAGTGCTGTTGTGTTAATTTTGAATTATTAATGCCATTGACACACTGAGAAAAAAACCTACAACCCTCACATGTGCAAATGGTTGAAGACAAAGCATTGCCTTTTCAGGAAGAAAACAGTGCAGTACTCCAAATGGTTCCTTTACAGCAGAAAGCATTGCTCTCTTACAGACTGTTTCTTAGAGCATTCTAGTCTGATCTTATCTTGATATATGTCCGTTTAGAAACCTCAGTCACGCTTTTCCTAAACTCCTCCCTTTGTCCTCATAGGAGAATAGGAGCGTTTCGCAGGAGCTGCCATTAGCCAGTATTAATGTGCATTTTTGCAGCAATAATAAAATTCCATTCCTAGAACGTAAGGTCTGAATAGCAGAGACTTTGCCTTATTTATCTTTCATCTCTAGTACCTGGTCTGATGATTGCTTGACACATTGGTAGATGCTCAAAGAGCATTTATAAAATGAATAGATTTCAAGCCAGCTGACCAAACCAGCACATATCAAATATGTGTTTAATT
This sequence comes from Equus asinus, assembly GCF_041296235.1. Classification (NCBI taxonomy): domain Eukaryota; kingdom Metazoa; phylum Chordata; class Mammalia; order Perissodactyla; family Equidae; genus Equus; species Equus asinus. The sequence goes on along the minus strand of NC_091791.1, from coordinate 16,463,557 downwards.
TTATGGTTACTTTCAAGCAACTCATTTAATTCAAGTTTCACACTCATAGGCTTCATATCCAAATCATCTTCTTCCATTTTTCCCTGGACCTGTTACAGAATTGATAGAAACTCTGAGTACTACGTTTGGAACACAGTTGGCCAAGCACCTTACTGAGTGATGAATATAAAATTCTGAACTTCATCAGTGAAGCACTTTTGATTCATAATGCTCTGACACTCTTCCCTAGAGTGGCATAAAATAATATAATTTAAATTCCTAATTCCTGAACGATTAAAGAAAACACTATATATTCCCCTCAACTACAGTAAGGCAAAGTTTCAACTATTGACAGGTAGTGGAACTCTTGTTAATGATGAGAGATGTTGATAGGTGTTTGATGGGACCTCATTGCTTTGAGGATCTCATTGCATCCAAACTGTTCTTCAAGTACTAGACTCTTGAAGCAGGAGTTCAAGAATGATTGTCAGTCAGCAAGACAGTGCAGGAGCTTGCAGAATAAATTGCCATATGGCACTGGCAATGTACAGAGTTGCAGTGAAGAGCCATGAATCCTAAGCACGGATTATACTAGGTATGTTACAGGTGAAGGCCCCTCTGTTACCTTTAGGAGCCAGTGAGCCCTAGAAGGCTTTACTTGACAATGGATGTTTGATTGTTAAAGCACTTTTTAAAAATAGCCCCACTAGAAATTCATAGAATGGATTTTTTTTAACCTACTGAGATGCAACATAAATAATATGTAGACGATAGTTATAAAACCAAATACTAGTTTTAGAAAAGGTTAATATTCTAGAAAATAAAGTTTTGTCTCATTGTTCAGTGTATTCCTAATGCTTAGGCCTTTATCAATTGACCTTAGTTATGATCTGTGAGTATGGCAGAGTCTTTGTTGTTCCATAGCCTCTTTAAATGCAATGTACCTCTTTATATATAGACATTATTGCTTCCAAGTTGCCATATTCTTAAAAAGGCACTTAGCAAAACGATTGAAATTTGATACATTTATATGCTGAGGGGGGCAATTTCTGTGGAAAATTCTTTATAGATTAGTTGGATTTTTAAAAAAATATGTAATAGAATAAAAAGGAAAGGTTTTATTCAAATAAGGGTATATCACCAACCTTTGCTTTTATATTATATAGCAATACTTTTGTTACTATTTAAATAGCAGAGAGGTAAGTACTTATTTCAAAATGTTTTTTACACCTATTTCTTTTTTAATATCCTATTATGGGCAGAAGTGAAATTGGACTTAAATTCAGGTTATTACCAATACTCTAGTAGCTATAAATGCATCACTATTTTATGTGAACAAACATTGGCTAAGATTTAGCAAAGCTATTGGACCAGAAAAATCTATTTATCCAGTGGCTAGTTTACGTTTTTTCAATAGAACATTGATTTTCACACTTTTTGTTAACTTTATTACCCTTTGAACCAAATTACTTACAAGACTAAATGTAAAATAAATACAAGAAAAATTGCTATATTTGATGGAGAGATGGGCAGAAGGGGCCAGAGTCTTGCCACCTTTTATCCTCCTATTTCCCCAGCCCCATGTCTCTACCACCAAAGTACATTTTAAAAAAGGATACTTGAATGGTAAATGTATCATGTAAATTAAATGATTATCAATATTTCTGATAAACTAATTATAAATCCTAACCAAAGCCTAGTCATAATACTGGTTTTTGACCTAATCTCTCTTTTTAATTTGCCATTTTCCTTTCCTAGATGTCACTTGCCTATTTCTAACTTCTACCCCATCACCACAACTTTCATAGTCTACACAGACACACACACATGCAGACACACAGACACACGCACATCCCACTCATGACCACTGCCGGCTTCTTAAACACATCCTATGGTAGCCAAAGGTCAGATCAAAAGTAAAATTTTAAAGTAGATGAAGAAGATGTTCTTCCCATCACTACTCTTTCCTCTCTCAGTAATCTCTCCTAACTAAATTTGGCCATTACCTCTTTTCTGGGTAGAACCTATATGCTCAACTTTCTCAACTCTTGGCTCTCTTTCCAAGTCAATCTATCCTAGGCTGGAGTTCATTCTCTCAAAGCCCTGTTAAACGAGATGGATCCATTAAACAGATGGCTAAAATATTAATAACATGTAATGAATTCATTTAGGTTCTTTCTCATCATATTTAATGTCCCAATAGTTGTATTCAGTTGCATAATACAAAGAAGTTTTATGGAACCTTATTAATAGGACTGGTTAAATATTTTTATGAATATCATATAGTTGAGTGACCACTTAATAATGATAATATCTTAGAGTTGTATAGTGCTTATCATCTAAGTTCTTGAAATACATTAGCTCAGTGTTTCCCAAAATATGAGAACTAGACTACCACCGATGTGGAATGTGATTTTATGTGGTGGTCAAGGCAATTTTAGGTGATGTATAAACACCTGGCATTAAATAGGGCTGAATTATTTGTTCGTTTGTAAGTTTTTTTTTTATCTTCTGAAATTCCAAGGAGACACCCTCATTTTGGTGCAAGTTTTATTTTGAAATAAATTTGCCTAGTAAAAAGATGGGTATATTTAAATTAAAAGAATAGGTAAATAATAGCACAAGTGGTATTAGGGAATGACAAAATTTACAAAGGCCATGCTGGAATCATTTAAATTTGGGAAACTGCATTAGCTCATTTGCTCTTCATAAAAAACTCTCGGGTGAGTGGTGTAGCTATTCTGTCTCCATTTTTCAGCTAGAGAAACCAAGGCTGAAAGGTTTAGTGATTTGTCGTGTCTACACAGTAACAAACCTGAACCCTCTCTTCTGACAGTGTCAAGTGCTATTTATTCTATATCAGGGTATAAAACCAGACTTGTCCTATGGTTGGTTATGTTTGTAAATATGTGCATAATTATAGTAGTAAATTACTGATAGGCATATACATATGTGAATTCAGAAAAAATGAAATGTTTAATATATGAAGTATGTTTTTAATAGGTATAATTAATTATAGATAGACTTTGGGTGTTCTTGTATTGGGAAACTAATTTGGATAAGTTCTTAGAAAGGAAATATTAGACAGGTATCTTGCTTAAAGTAAAATGCAGTTATTACTGTTATGTGGAGAAGCCTGACTTTTGAATTTATATATAAAATGAATTGTCAAAGAAATTGATACTGTTATATCCATTCTGTATGCACCTAACACCATTTCTGACATTCTTTTAAATTCTTGATAGTAAATAAATGATATTTTGGGGAGTAATAAAACTTATTTAAACATGATTTGATTTTCAACACAACTAATAACGTTGTGAGTGGAACACAAAGATATTATAAAAGAGGCTGCCTTTGGAAAAGAATTTCCCCAGATGGGAATAAGGCATTTGTTATGACTAGATTAAATAATAGATTCGCTTTTCCTTGCTTTATTTTGGGACGGTAAAGTCTTACTGAAATTCAGTTTCAAGTGATTGAGTACATTCTACTTTTCCAGTTATTTACAAATGTTACAAAATGTCGCACACACACACACATACAAACACTACAGTTCTCTATCCATTTATATGACACCTTGGAGATAAAAGAGATTGTAAAACATGGTTTAGGTTTAGTTAATATTTCCTGAATAACAAAAGGGTACTGACTTTGATGAAATAAAAGTTATGCTTTCAAAACTTGCTTTGGGAAAGATCAACTAACTGACAAAGTAAAAAAGAAAAAGAAAGGAAAAATCCCAAACCTTCTCTTAGTTTAGAAAAGGAGAGTTGTCAGCAGATGACATCTTCCAAATTTGACTTTAGCAGTGCTAATCTGAAGGAGAATTTTCTATGATTGTCAGGCCTAAACCCAAGGGGCCATTAACAAAATGAAGAATTTAAACTGCCCCTGAAACTCAATACTGTGATAGTATAACTTATTTCTGTGACAGTTTCATTTTGAAAGGTGTGAAGTATTTATAAATAATATTTAAACATTCTTTTTTTGAAAGATAGAAAGTGAAATTGGTAAAAGGCAAGTGAGTATTTGAATCTCCCAGTACTCAGTCCAGGCTCTCAGTATTTTAAACCTAGTAATGTCATCCTGTATATATATATACACACACAGACACACAGTGGAATATTATTTAGTGTGATGTCAACTATGTCAGGTGATGCATAAGTTAATTCGTTTGCGGTAATAATTTTGCAGTGTGTACATATATCAAAGCATCATGTTGTACTGCTTAAATATATACAATTTTTATTTGTCAATCACACTTCAATAAAGCTGGAAAAAGAAAAGAAAATCCAAAACCAACAAAAATATAACAAAAACCACAAAGGGTAAAAATGATCTGTGTTTTAATCTACATTATGTATAGAGCATACATTCATGGTGTTGATAACCCTATATATATTAGAACTATATCATAATCTTTTACAATATAAACAAATATAATATTGACATTAAGTTAAAAATGAAAAGCATTGGTATATTTCTGTGTAGCTAGTGAGAAAAATCATAAAATAATAAGAAATTAGTTGACTAAATATTTCCAGCCATCCAATAGTAACAGAATGAATAATAAGTAGTTGAAGAATGAATGTCACAACACATTTTTTCAAAATTAATAAAAGGCAGGAAGTGTGTTATTCCCCTTTTAGCTTCAGTACCTAGCACGGTACCAAGTATATATTAAGATGTTCAACTACTGTTTGCTAAATCAATATACTATATTTAAATATACAAAGGCTCATCATCTTATATTCTTTCTAGGATTGTACCTATCTTTTCCTTGAATGTTCTTGTTTTCTACTAAGGAAAGTATAATGGTATGTCTTACTATATTCTAAATAGAATATATTCATATTCTATTTGTTTGGCTCTGGGAGTCGTCAGTTAACGTGGTCATGTCTTCCCCAGGTATCTACCTTTATTATTCAACTCCAAAGCCAAAACCTCCATGACAAATCAGCACAACCTGCCTTGGCTGTTGTTTACATTACGTATTGTTTACCTGATTCAAGTTGACTAAACTGACCTCACTCATGAATGTTTGTAAACTATTGTTTCTGTTATATGACAAATATGTGTCTCTGAAGGAATAGAATGATGCACAACATAAAGAACTGGTTCTATTCTGCTGTATTAACAGAATATTACAGTTGGAATTTTTACTTTATAATCCAAGCATACCATGTATTTTTAATTAATGAAAAATTTTAATGTGTTAGATATAAAATTTCATTATAACCAAATTTTATGAATGTAAACATGAGATATATCGTATTATGTGCCCTTTTGAAACTTCCTTTGAGTTAGAGACTTTTACTTTAATGGCATCTTAATCGTACCAAAACAAAGCGTTTTTTATAACTAAGAAGACGGAGCCTCCCTTTGACTGTGTCATTGCTACTATGCTGTACTTGGCTGTCCTTTTTGTTGTAAATTAAAATAGATGAAGGCTGTCAAGCCAAGTCAATGATGGAGGCTAATTTAATGTGATATAATTGATGAACTCTAAATTGTCCCGCTTTTCCTTTTTGAAACACACTGAGTAGAGCTTAAAATTCCAGACAGAGTATTTTGATTTATGCTCTTTGTCACATTGATATTGAACAACTCATTGTAGTGAAAGAGAAACAGGAATTAACTCTTTATGGATACTTCCATAGTTTCTGTATATTTGGCTATACTACAGTCATAGAAATGGTCCCAGCTTAAATATACTCCCAGAGTAGCCATTTGGAAAACAGAGAAAAAGAAAAGAAATGTTACCTGAAAGAGGGGGGAAAGGGGGATACAGAGGTAACCAACTTACCTAATGCAGTTAGTTAAATGCTATGAAAATAAACTATTTTAAAAGGGGAAAAAAATCAAGGAAAAAATGTCCAAGTAAAGTACTGGACTTGTGTCACCATGATTTTTGTCAATTTAGGTGAATCTGAATATTCTTGAGCCAAATACATGCCAGAATTTACAAGAGGAGAGATCATACAGGCATCACAGCATGATGAACCTTCCTAGCATATGGCACGCTGATAGCGTTTGGTAGAATTTGAAAGATGCTGTAGTTGTTACTAGTATCCAGAAGCAATGTAAGAAGGCATAAAAAGAGCAGCTATTCAGAAATTACCCTTACTAGCAATATTCTGTTCAGTGCTTTGTCCATTAGAGTATGTCAAAAAGACCATCAACAATGCACGTCCACAGAATTGTGCTTTCTGCTCACATGATCTGTGTAGAATAGCTAACAGAGGAACAAGGAAAAGATCAAGACTTCTTACAACAATATTCTCACATTTTCACTATTTGGCAGAAGTGTTAGGGGCATCACTAAGGCTGCTAATCATTACATTTGGCAGCTCATAGACTTTGAATTGAGGTATTGCGACTCTTCTTTAATCAGATGATCAATCAGTAGCATTCTCCTCAATAGAGGAGGCATACTCAAAAAGTGATGTTATAGGAATAAAATTTTAACCAAAAACATTGCAGAGCCGCCCAGTGTGAATATAACTGCAAATCCAAACCATAGTCTTATTTGCACAGTATCTGCTCTTTTTGGTGGTTGTTTCCTTGTTTGTTTTAATGAGGATTATAATGGTACTACAAGAGGAGTCCTTTACAGTAAGGACCCTCCAGTGCTATTGATGGGCTGAGAAGTGCATCTTGTAAGCAGTAGTCAGCTACAATCTCCTGAAATTTTAGTTTCCTGTTTGTGAAAAATTATTATCAGGAGAAGCAAGCCAAGGCCTTCCTATTAAACTTCTAAGTTATCAGATGTACAAGAACAGTTCTGGGCCAAGGATATTAAAGGGCCAATAAAATTAAAATGAATTATGGAGTAAAGTAAATCCTTAAGAAATGGTGGGGCCGGCCCGGTGGTACAGCGGTTAAGTGCACACGTTCCACTTCTCGGCGGCTCGGGGTTCACTGGTTCGGATCCCAGGTGTGGACATGGCACCACTTGGCACGCCATGCTGTGGTAGGCGTCCCACATATAAAGTAGTGGACGATGGGCATGGATGTTAGCTCAGGGCCAGGCTTCCTCAGCAAAAAGAGTAGGACTGGCAGTAGTTAGCTGAGGGCTAATCTTCCTCAAAAAAAAAAAAAAAAGAAAGAAAGAAATGGAAAGCTGTTGCCAAACTAAGTTCAAAAATATGGTGCATGAGTTCAAGAAAGTAGATACATTTTTTAAAAAGTGTTGCTAATACCAGGTCAGGATAATATCAAGAAGAATTGGAAGCAGTGTGATGGAGTCACACAGTCTGTTAAAGGTGAGAGACAAAAATCGGGAGCAGAGTATGGCAGCTCATCTGAACACTCCTCCTGTTTGAAGCTCTCTCTTCCTTTGACATCTATAACTTCATGCAGTTTGGTCCTTTAACCACCTCCACGATTATTGCTTTTCGTCGTTTGTCCACTGCCCAACTTCTGAATATTGGTGCTTATCATATTTATAAAAGAAAATTATGTTCATCATAGTAAATACAGAAAATTCATCATCAGTCATGATTTAAAAAAATAATCTTAGCAAACTAGGAATACAAAGGAAATTCCTTTAACAGAAAAAAAGTATCTGTACAAGTCTAACGTACTCAAATGTGGAACTCAGTGGAGAAATGTACAAAGCACATCTTTTGAATCCTGAACGGGAAGGATGCCCTCTGTCCCCACCTCTATTTAAAACTGTACTAGTGCCTCTGGCCAGTGCAGTTAGTCAAGAGAAGAATTAAAAAGTGTACAGATCACATACCGATAAATGTCTTTCATTATTCACAGATTATGTAATTGCACAAAAATATAAATGAATCTGTGGAAGAATTATTAGAAATATTAAAAAGTTAGCAAGTAACTAGAAATAAACTAAATACACACAAGAAAATTTCGTATTTTATATACACAAACAACACATGGTAAATTTTATTTATTTTTTACTTCTTCTTCTTCTCCCCAAAGCCCCCCAGTACACAGCTGTATATTCTAGCTGCGACTGCCTTTTCTGGTTGTAGTATGTGGTACGCCACCTCAGCCTGGCCTGATGAGCAGTGCCGTGTCCACACCCAGGATCCAAACCGGTGAAATCCTGGGCTGCCGAAGCGGAGCGTGCAAACTTAACCATTCGGCCACAGGGCCAGCCCCAGTAAATTTTATTTTAAGAAATATTACTTATAATAACAACAAAAAATATAAGCTGTTTAGGCACAATTTTAACAGATATGCAAAATTTGTATGTAGAAAATTATAAAGTTATAAAATTATAAAGTTTTATAAATCTTTACTGAGAAACATTAATGAAGATCCAACTAAATAGAGAGAAATATCTTCATGAACAAGAAGATTCAGTGTAGTAAAGTTACCAGTTCTACTCAAATTGATCTATAGATTTAATGAAATTCCCATTGCAACAGGTTTTTATAGAACATGAAAGATAATTTTAAAATTTACATAGAAGAGCAAAGTATCAAGAATATCGAAGACACTCTTGACAAAGAAGAATAAGATTAGATGACTTGCCTTTCAAGATGGCCAGACTTATTATAAAGCTAAAGTAATTGAGAAAGCATCATATTTTTGCACAGAAATAGTGAATTAGATCAAGAGAACAGAATACGGAGGCCAGCAAAAAGCCCACGCTTATCTGGAAACTTGATATATGTCAGTACAAATCATTGGGGATAAAATAAACAAATTATGGCCTCACACAGTAACATGAATAAATGTTATAAACGTAAGCTTAAGTGAAAACACCAAGTTGAAGACAACTCTTTACAACTAGAGAACATATGTATAAACATCAAAAAGAGCCACAACTATTAACACTAGTAGTTACCTTTGAAGTGAGGAAGCAGGGGAATGAAATAGGAAAGGAGCACAGAGGAAGGAGCGGGAAGTTTTAGTAACGTTCCAATTCCTGAGTTGGGTGATTGGTTCATGAGTGTTCATTATTTTATGCTTTTAACCTAGGGGATATGTGTAACATACACATTAACTTACAGATAAACATAGATGTATATATATTATATATAAAAAACATATCATCTCTTTTATATATCAAAACATATTTTAAAATAAACTGATATTAAATAAGGAAAGGAAATCAGGATACTCCAGAAAAAGATGAAAATGTTTGGGGGGAATTGCCTTTCCAGATATCAAAATTTAATATGGTGCTTACTAAAGGATAGATCGCTTATGGAATTGGATAGAAAGTCCAGAAATAGACTCCACATGAATATATGGAAATATATGGGAATTTGATCTATTGCTTGATTTGCATGTCAGAAGGAAAAGGGTAGAATATTTAATAAATGATGGTGGGACAATTAATTATCCATATGGAAGAAATGAAATAGGATTCCAACTTGCTTATGCACAAAAGTTAATCTCAGATGGATTAAAGGTAATCAAATTTCATTTGAAGTGAAAAGCAGAAATTCATAATTTGAAAAAATTACAGGACAATATTTAGCAAAGTGTAAGATATACATTACATACTCCTGGGTGAATAGCCTGAAGAAACTTGCGCGTGTGCACTAGGAGATAGGTGCAAAAATTTTCTTGGCAATATTATTTGTGATAGCAAAAAAGTGGAACTAACACAGATGTCTATTTATAAATTGTGCTGTATTTATGTAGTGGAACATTATGAGATTGAAAAAAGAGTTACACAGATAGGGAACAACAGGAATAAATCTCAGAATCATTAGTGTGCAGAAAGAGCAAATTGTAGGATATATACAACACGTAAAGAATGACAACATCCATATCTAAGCCATATATTGTTTAGCAATACACACAGATATGGAAAACTATTTAAAATACAGAAAACAATTAACACAATATTCAGGATATAGGTATCATCTGGAAGGAGAGAGATACAATCTGGGAAGGAACATAGGAGCTTCAAAGATATTGATCATTCTCTCTCTTAAGCAACAGTAAGTACATGGATGATCATTATATAACTGTATTGGTTTCCTAGGGCTGCTGCAACAAAGTACCATAAATTTGTGGCTTAGAAAGAGAAATGTATTATCTCACAATGCTAGAAGCTATAAGTGCAAGATCAAGAAATTGGCAGGGTTGGTTCCCTCTAAGGCCGTGAGGGAAAATCTGTTTCATGCCTCTTTCCTGCCTTCTGGTCTTTTGCCGTCAGTCTTTGCCTTTCCTTGGCTTGTGGATGCATCAGCCTGATCTCTGCCTTCATCTTCACATGCATTCTCCCTTTGTCTCTTCACATTACATTCTTTTTATAAGGACACCAGTCATATTGGAATAGGGAGCCCACTCTACTCCAATATGATCTCATTGTAACTAATTACGTCTGCAACAATCCTATTTCCGAATGAGATCGCATTCTGAGGTACTGGGGGTTAAGACTTCAACATATCTTTTGGTCAGGGGGCACAATTCAACCTATAACAATAATTATTCTTCAAATTGTATGTATGAGTTTTGTGTACTATTCTCAAGATACATTTCATAATTTAATTTTTAAGAAAAAAAATATCCAGGATAAATTTTAAAGCAAATATAACTTTTGGACAATAAAACTTTCAGGTCTTGCACTAAAAATTTTAAATTAAAAGATGAAAGCTAGTATACCTCGGTTCCCCATCTCCTACAGAACACTTTTTGTGACACAGGCCGTGAGGCCTTGCCTACCTGTCTAGCTTCATTTCCACTACATTCTCTTATGGTCTAAGGTAAGCAAAATATTGAGTGTTCCATGGTATTTTATAACTCTTTGCCTTTACATTTCCTATTCTAGTCTTTCTGCTTATTGTATTTTCATCTTTCTTCTCTCTCTCTTTCCCTTCCTTCCTTCTCCTCTGACCCCTCCTGTCTTGGTCTTTCTTCTTCTCCTAATTAACTCCCTCTTCTAGATTCGTGTGGAAGCCTTCCTAGCCCACCGTCCACTCACTCCCAGTATGACGTAAATGACCTGTCTCTGCTGCCATAGCTGGTGCGGATTTCTCTTTCACGGCATATTTAAATTACGCGTTCTGAGGCAGAGAGTCCTGTCTTTCCATTCTCAGTGCCTAGCATAGTCCCTGGAAACTGGTCTGAACTCAGTAAATGTTTATTGAACTAAACCAATGATGTTCAATATCTGCAGTTTATGTTTTCCTTGTACCTGATTATGACCTTGACAATCAGACTTCCTGTTTCCCTGCATTCTGAGAACTAAAAAACTAAGTCTGCATACTTCTATTCTTCAAGCATAAGTACACGTTAGAGTGATTCCAATACTAATAGATATTCTTAGCATTGTATGTAGACATTTTCTTCTTCACTTCCCAGAAAACAGGATTGGTTAAAATCATAGAGGAATTGGTAAAAATAATAAAGGGAAGGAATAGGCTGCATATTACTTCTCAGACCAGTGATACCTTTTCATTTTGTTGAACTTACTAAATTTTGTCTCAAGCTTAATTTTACTTTAAATCTATCCTCCACCACAGGCTAGGTGCTTGCTTTGGTTAGTGTTTAACATTTTAAAATATATCACACTGCATTAGTTAGTGAAATATGCATGTACTCTAAGATTTCTGCCATGCTTTAAGGAAGAGACCAAAAACATTTGTAGAGTAAAATGCATTCACCATTCTTGTGCCTTCTGTTTGATTTCTTTCTGAATTTTGATGACTTTTCCCAGGCTTCAAAAAAATTAGTTTGAGTAATAATGCCTTGTTTGTTGCCAGATCTGGTCATATGTAGCATCAATCACTAGAGTGAGTTAATTTTCTTACAGCACTTAGATCACTCCAGCCTCAGGCCTTCGTCCACTTAGCTATTGTGTTAGTTTCCTATGGCTACTGTAACAAATTACCACAACTCGCTTAAAACAACACATTTATCCCCCTGATAGTTCTGGAGATCAGAAGTACAAAATCAGTTTTACTGGGCTGAAATCAAGGTGTCAGGGCTCATCCCCTCCAGAGATTCTAGAAGAGAATCCATTTTCTTGCCTTTCCAGCTTCTAAAGCCACACTCCTTGCATTCCTTGGCTCCTGGCCCCTTTCTCCATCTTCAAAGCCTGTAGTGTCATATCTTGCCTGAGTAGTATTCAAATCTTCTATGCCTTCTGTAGTCAAATCTTCCTCTGCCTCCCTTATATAAAGACATGGTTACATTTACGGCCCATCAAGATAATCTCCCCATCTCAGAATCCTTAATTTAATCAAGTCTGTAAAATCCCTTTTGCCATATAAAGTAATTTTCACAGCTTCCAGGGGTTAGGACCTGGAGAACTTTGGGGGCCATTATTCAATATACCGAAGCTGTTATCTGACCAAATCACACAATAAACTGTTCTCTGCCATGGCTTTAATTTTACCCATGAATTTATTTAGTACCAATATTGTCTTCGCATGTTTAGACCCAGGTCAAAATTCTGACATAGAACCATATTAAGTGAAGACATATGATTTGTATCACACTGACCACCAGATGGCAAACTTTGTCACTGTATTCTTAATCCTAATCTAAACTAATTTTACAGCCTAAGTAGTTAAATAAACCAATTTAAAGTTATAGTGTCATTCAACTTTTATCATACTAGATCGTTTCTGATGAGAATAACTACACACAATCAGATTTTTGTTATTATCCTCTGGGCTGCTTTAATGACCTCTAAAACAGATAACTACTTCGTCTGGCTCTAACATCAACAGTCAAGCGTGATCCATTTAACAAAAGATTGTTCCAATGCTGTGTTCAATTATTTTTCCAGAAACTGCTTGTAAGTTTCCTAAATCTTATTGAGTATATATAAATAATTAAAGTTAAAATAAATAATTTATTTTAATTGTAATTGACTATTATTTATCTTAATTATAATTATTTACATACAAGATTTCTTCTAGAACTTGTTTCATTAATATTTTTATCTCAGGCAAGTACTAATACTTGCTACTTTTATCCTGTAATATGTAACATAAATAACAGGCACAGATATGCTGGCTTTCTAAAATACTACAAGTTATTACTTTATTACTCTATTGTTCTTGTTTTCAAGATTACATGTTCTTATGGTAACAATTGAAACAATTCAGGGGCCTCAAAATAGTAGCTAATATTCTTCTTCTTTCTCTGTCATAGAAACTTCTTGAGAAAAGTTCGGAAAAATATAAATTTAAATGAATTCAGATTCATGTTCTAAAGAGAAAACTTTCTTGTATTTCCTCCCAGGTATAAAGATATAGGTATAGATATAGATATAGATGATATACAGATATGTAATTGAGGTCATTCTTTACAATGACCTTTTTTCTGTTGCCCTTCATGCAAAACATCAGATTAATTGTATTGGCCTCCTCCATTCCATCACTTCATCCCCCAACCCAAAGTGAGCATCATCCAAATCTTATTTTTATCATATATATATGATTTTGTATATGTATGTGTATATATTATCCTGATTTTTCATCTAAAGTTATTTTCCAATGTCATTAAAGATTCCTTTAAAACAATTTTAGTTATCATATGCTATTTTATCTTTTTGATATTACAGTTTGTTTAACCAAATTGTCTCAATTTTTCTCTATTATCAACTATTCTTTGGCAGGAATTTATAAATCTTGCTTGTATCTCCAATTATTTCATTAATATTGAGTCATAAAGTGGAATTAGTGAGTCAAATGATATGTGCACTTTTTTTTTTTAACTTTTCCTTTTTCTCCCCAAAGCCACCCGGTACATAGTTGTGTATTTTTTCAGTTGTGGGTCCTTCTAGTTGTGGCATGTGGGATGCCGCCTCAGTGTGGCCTATGAGTGGTGCCATTTCGGTGCCCAGGATTCAAACCAGCAAAATGGTGGGCCGCCGCAGCGGAGTGCGCAAACTTAACCACTCGGCCACAGGGCCAGCCCCGATATGTGCACTTTGATTTTCTTCCTATCTATTAGCAAAGAGCTTTCCAAAAGAGCCAAATCATTGCATTCTCTTAATACAATTACTGAAGTTCTTCATTAATCTAATTTTGCTAATTTAAAATATTTCTTGATGTTTTCTTGTTACTAGTTTATTTTATGAGTCTCTTTCCTTTTAAATTATTTAAATTACATATATAATAAAATTGATATAAAAATCATCATTATCCAGCCTACTGCACTAATAGTGGGAAAGGAAATAAACATTTGAGAGATAAATATAATTTCTAAAGATGGCAGGAATTACAGGATGAAACTGAGAATACGCTTTATCTATTAGCCTAGGGTTCTCTAGCTTCTTATTTTGAGTAGATCAGGGTTGCCAGGACTCCAATAGAGAGACAATGAGAATAAAAGTAGATCTCTTAACTAGAGTTGTTTTATGCCGTTCAGCAAGTCTCATATATGATTTGTGACTTACTGTTCCCTGAGAAAATTGGAGCCTGACCTTAAAAGGTTCTTGCATGGACACAAGTGTGATGTTCCTAAAGGGAACTGTTGTTGTAATAAAAAGTTATATCAATAGATAATAACAAAAAAATACATTTGAAAATTCATAAACTCTTGCTGCCTTTTTAAAAAATTTTTCTGGTGAGGAAGATTGTCAGTGAGCTAACATCTGTGCCAGCCTTCCTCTATTTTGTATGTGAGATGCCACCACAGCATAATTTGATGAGTGGTGCATAGGTCCACACCCAGGATCTGAACCTGCGAACCCTGGGCCCCCAAAGCAAAGTGCGTGAACTTAACCACTACACCACCAGGCCAGCCCTTCTTGCTTCCTTTTTAATACTATTCATTTGAAAGGGTTAAGAGATCCTTTTGTGGAAAGAGGGCATTATTTCCAATGACATTATACTTGGTCTTCCTTTCCTTTTGTTTGCACTAAAGAAAACCTTGCCAGCTCTGATAGATTATTCTCTGAAGGTATGTTTGCATCATATCCAATTAAGTGTTTTAAGTCAGCAGTATATGGTAAATTATCATACGTGTTATTGTAAATTCAAGCTGAAGTGTTAGCAAGAGAGTTGCTAAAGGGTAACATTTACACTCTTATTGGCTCAGTGTATTTGCTAATATCTGTGGTATATATTACTTAGACTGATGAGCTTACAGTAGCTTCTAACTTGAATTAAAATGTGGCTTTGGTGTCTTTTTCTTTTTTGAGATCAATACAATATTTAAATTAGAGTAACATTTTTTAGTTGGTCATCTCACTTCTTTTGAAGCAAGTAGGCAATGATTTGGGAAAATAAATTATAATTGTTTACTTAGGATTCTCGGAAAGGAAACACATATGTGTTTTGTTGAAAACCAGGGTATTCAATGGATTGAGTAATAATTTATGCGATATTCTTTTCTTTTATCACTGATGGAGAGAAGAGCTGGTTGAAAAGTAGCAGAGATAAATTAAATTTTCAGTTCTATTTTAATAATATTTATAAAAATTAACGCACTTTCCAGTAATCTATATATTTCTTTGCTTTTGACCTCATTGGCCTTCAAATTGTCAATGGATATAAGGTGATTTCTTAATTAACAGAGCCTAAAACATCCAACACAATGGTAGAAGTCTTTGGTATTTTTTGGCATGTCACACATTCGGATACCACGCGTGTCCAACTACTACGTATTGCAATGTTTGATGAGCAAAGCTTATGTCAAAGAAATGATTTATGCAAATGTAGTTGTGTTTTTCAAATCCTGGTATCTTAAACTTATTCCACTGTGTTTGAAGGGTAAACACGTTTCCTGTGGTTACTGTAACTAAAAAGGAATAGAAAAGGAAGGGTGGAAAAAGATTTCTGGGATTCAGAGATGAGATAGTTTGAGAGATTTCAAGAGAAAGAAGGCAGGAAAGAAAAACAATGTATAGTGTTTGACAAAGAGAAGGAATAATATACAGGAATTTGTAGTATGAAGAAGAAAGATAAAGGGCTCGACTTATTCTCATAAAACAGAATTATGAAATAAAA
Organism: Equus asinus; assembly: GCF_041296235.1. Taxonomy (NCBI): domain Eukaryota; kingdom Metazoa; phylum Chordata; class Mammalia; order Perissodactyla; family Equidae; genus Equus; species Equus asinus. The sequence continues at coordinate 16,447,676 of NC_091791.1, read as the reverse complement.
GAATTATTCTGACCCGAATTATTATTTAATTATCATAATATGGTCCATTCAAATCCTACACGTCCTTTAAGTGTCAGTGTCAGCTTTGTATCAGAGTCTTTTTTTTTTTTTTTTTTTTGGTGAGGAAGATTGGCCCTGAGCTAACATCTGTTGCCGACTTTCCTCTTTTAGCTTGAGGAAGATTGTCACTGAGCTAACATCCGTAGCAATCTTCCTCTATTTTATGTGGGATGCTGCCACAGCATGGCTTGACAAGTGGTGTTGGGTTCATGCCTGGGATCAGAACCTGCAAACCCTGGGCTGCCGAGTTAGAGCATACGAACTTAACCACTAAGCCACCAGGCTGGACCCTCACAGAGCCTTCTTAAGACCTTTAGTGCCTGTCCTGTCCATGGAGATATTGTCTTTTTCTGAGATCATAGCATTTGTTTATGCCACTCACTTGACAACTGATCACACATTGGCATTTCTGATTTATTTTGTCATTAAAATCTTCCATTGTGAGTTAACATTTTATGCTTTAAATCTCAATTTTCTAAGTGGAATATAAATGTGGAAGACAAGCACTCTGTCCTATTTCTCGCTAGTCTCCACAGCTTTAGCAAAGCATCTTGCATTGTGGAGGACTCCCAATTTCCTAATGATTGACTGAGAATAATATATAGCATTTTTCACCAAAGGAAGTCACTCACCCTATATTAAGAGAAAAAGATAAAATAGCCTTGAAAGCATTCAGAGACTTGGGTGAAATTTAGAAGCTTTGAAACGTAGTTCATCAGTAAGTTATTTATTTTGGTCATTTGATAGTTCTGAGATGGAAGATTGGTGCTTGTGAGCCAAGATAGTGTTGATATAAGGGGTGTAATAAATGGAAAAGGGGTACATGAATCAGATTATTTACATTTTAGAGATGGTGATTCAAATGAGTACTGCACTTGAATTAATTCCAAAATATATCCCTTGAGCTGAAAGTGTGTGCAGTCATAATTGCATGACCTGTGATAAATTGTCTTTGTCCCAAGACAGATTACAAAACTGGCACTGAGCCAAGACAGAGTAATTGTAGGGGATGGAAGCCGTCTGGACATCTGCTAGGAGGCGCATTCCGCTGAAAGCTGACGATATGGCCAATTGTTGACTTGCTTTGCTGACAGCTTCAGCTCTCAGAAGGTGGAGAGAATAGTGAAACAAACTACCAAGCAGGTGGAGGTGTGGAGGTCCTGAGAGAGGGAAAATTGACCATGTCATTTTAGAGTATATGAAAGCAAGGAAAAGGAATTCAGAGTGTTTACAGAAAAGCTGTGTTTGCTCAAATGGCAAGAGGTGCTGAAATAAAGTATCGTGGTAAATCATTCATTTATTTATGCATTCATTTGTTGAGTAAAAGCAATGGCGTTAGAAAGTGTAAAGCTACAAGTGAGTTAATACTTCAAAACTGAACTGTTTTTCCTTTTTGTTAGGATAACTTGGCCAATACAGCAATTACATGCTGCAGATATGATGTATCTTGACTTTAGCAAGGGATTTAACAATATCTGATGTTCTTTTGAGGTACATAGAAAAATGGACACTAGGTAAAAGGATAGTTATTGTTGGTGGTTTCTGAGGGGGGCCCAGTACTTAGCACTCTCTTCTCTTCCTCGATTCTAAACAAATTTGAACTAAGCAATTACATGACTTTGGGTATATACGCCTAATGAGTTTGCCAATTCTGAACGCTAGAATTAGGCAGATTTAGTAACCTGCCATGGCAAATGCTAGACTAGGACGTGCCTTCCCCTTTGAGGACCTTCCCAGATAAAAAGTTATAAGATGAAGGATCAGAGTAGAATTCACGTTATCTGTAGGCAGATTAACTTCTAAGAGAAAGAGAGGAAGACCTGTGTTGAACACACCCCAATTCATCAATAGAGTAAGTCACTGCACCTCCTATGGTCAACTGTGGGAGTGGTTATACACCCTGGGGGAGTAGATGAGCAATTTGTCAAGACAGCTCTGTTCCTACCTTCAGGAGGAAGCGTGCCAATTCCAGTCACTGCTTCTTGGGTATTCTACTGGTACCCATGGTGGTCAGTTTTGATGTTACAATTAGGAAACTGAAATGGGTTGGAAAAGTACATATATCAAATCAACCTCAAAGACACTCTGTACCTAATGCTGGAAATTTATCCCCAATCTATTCCTCATCTCAAATTATGTCTATTTATATTGCCACATTAAATAACTCATTAAATACTAAATTTCATTAAATACTAAAATGCATAGACATACATCAATAATAAAATTTCAAAAACATAGAAAAGTCTTGAATTGAATAGAGTCTCCTGACTTTGTCAAATTTCCAGTGAAAAATCATTAAAATTTATAATATTATATTTGTTTTCAAGTTAAAATCATAAGTAAAGGCCAAAATAAAATTATTTTCCCTTTGTGAGTTAAAAATTCTTCAAATAAATTCCATAAACTATCTTTCAGTATTTCTTCTTCTGTTTGTCTCAGCCAGAAGATAGAGATGAGATTTTCTATTTCTCATCAGAATGCATGAAAGTTCCTTCAGAGTCGACATAGTTGTATTAGTTCCATGTCAAGCCTGTCATAGGCCTTATTTTCAAAGAGTACAAATCATTGCAGATACACAGGACATTTTCACAGCACTGGTCCCACAATCACCAAATTTACAACATAGGTCAATCCTTAGCCTGTACAGGAGCTATCTCAGGCAAAATTCTGTTGCCTAAACCTAGGTCTCAGTGTAGACAAACACTATAGCAGAGACTCAGTGGTATCTGAAGTAAAAGAGCCTAGACAGGTTGTCAAAATACATGACCGATGAATTTAAGTCCAAGTGGGAGAAATCTCTAAGCAAAAGCTTAATATCAGTCTTATGCATACTTACCTTTTAGAGAGACAAAGCTGCCTTCTTGCAAAGTTTAGGAGTTTGTAATGGTATCAGCCACAAGCACATCTTATTCAGATGATTTTTCCCCCAAACTGTGTATTCAAACCCTCTTTGTTTCCATTCACCTCAATACTAAAGGAGAGAGACTGTATTTGGCAGGTAGGGCACCCGTGCCAAGCAGGCATACACAGGTATTCCATCTTATTTCACTGTGGCTGTCGGCGGTGCATAGCTTTATGACATTGCTTCCAAGGAAAAATTTGTCTCTCATGTGTTATTAGCCAATTCAGAGACAACCTGAGACCACGTGGTGGAGAGTGACCTTGAGCCTGTATTCAAACCATGTGATTCTAAGGTTCATCCATAGGTCCCTCCTCAGTCCTAAATTAGCTCTTTAATTTAACAAACATTTATTGAGCATCTGCCATGTACCAGATACTTTCTAGGTGCTGAGATTTTTAACAGATAAAAATCTATTGTACTCTTAATGGGAAGACAGACCATAAGCAAACTACATAGCATGGCAGATGGTGGAGAATGCTGTGGAGACAACACAGCAGAGAAGAGGGGTAGTGGCAGTGTGTGTGTGTGTGTGTGTGTGTGTGTGTGTGTGTGTGATGGTGATTGACATTTTAAACGAGGTGGCTAGGAAAGAAGTACAGAATGGAATTTTAGGCAAAGTAATTAGTGCTGGCTGCCTAGGCCTATCACTCACCATTTAAAGCTCACTCAGGTGCTATAATATATATATTGAACTTAAATTCTTTGTAGTTTAATAACAGCAAATTATTGTTCTGCCCAACAATTTCTAAGAACTTTTTTTTCCATAAAATTAAACCGCTGCCTCACCTTATCTGCTTAGGCAAAGTTGCACCTACGTAGTAAGTTGCACCTGAAGGCCTTGGCCTTAGCTGAAGCTCGATGATGTGCATTTTTGTTTGTTAGGTTGCACCATTACTTTTTCTGTCCTTAAGGAAGTGGAGTGACAATTAAATTGTAAATTTAGTTGAAATAAACAGCATCATTAATGAAAATGATATTATGTCCTTTATCTTCACTTTTTATTTTTCAAGTTGTTCAGAATCCCAAGTGGATGAGAAGGGGCTACTTATTGGAAACCTTATGAGAGACCCCAACAGTTCAATAGACTCTTTATTGATTAGTAGATAAGTGTTTATTTCTAGAGAAAGCATTCTAATAAGGTTATAAAGCATTCATTTCTTTTCCCTGATCCATTTAAAATTTTCATCAACCAGGAAACAAATGCCTTGATTACAAAATTTAGAGATTTATGGGCAAATTGGTAGAAGAGACATATATCATATTAGAATAAAGGGAATTTATAGATTGTGTTAAGTATAGAGACTATATTTGTTGAGGGTTAAAATATATTTTGCATAGGGAAAATAATTATATAGTTAGACATGTTTTGTTAGTAGGAATATACCATAAGCCAGTAAGTTCAGGAAAACATGTACCAGTCAATAGGTGAAGCAGACAAGAAGAAGTAGTAAGGTTCTTGGGAGTATTCTTGGACCATGAGATTGAGTGAGCCACGGAAGCTGTTTAGGCATCATTGGTGAGGGGCTGGCTAAGACTGAAGTATGCAAGGACCTCTCTCAGTTGCCCCAAGTTTGGGACCTACTCCCCATACAATATGTGTACGAAGTACAAAAATTAGAATTCAACAACATATGATCCAAAAAGCTGTACTTCATGGGAAGGTCTAGGGAGGATACATTTTGGGTAAATTTTTACAGTGGACAAAGGATGATTTCACAAGGTTTGAAAATAAAAGACAGTGTTCCTAGTCTGCCAGCTGGGGAACTTCTTAGGCATCACAGATCTGTTTTCTCCAAGAGTGGATATGTAGATATCGCCTGTGATATCAACAGTTCTATCTTTTGACATCATTATATGGAGGAAACCCTGAAATATAAAAAGAAAAGTCAATCTCTTGGTGGCTTTTATGATTTGCCTTGGATTATTAGCAAGTAAAGCAACTCGCTGTCTTGATTGTTCTATTTGCCATCAAATGGTGTTGACCTGCTCAAGGGAATGGAATAGGGCTCAACACAAATGACAATATGGGGAGAGGTAACTGTTAGTTGTGTTATTTGGAAGTTCAAAGGATTAAAGAGAATTCTGCACTCAAGGAAAAATAGGTTAAAAGAAATAACAGCAGTAAATCATGAAAAATTAAACAAAAACAATGTGGAGTTCTGAATTTAGATTATAAAATTCACTTGTAGAAGTGTTAAGTAAGGGATGCTTCTTTTGATCAAAGTTCACGTGAGAAAGAGCTGGAATTGTTGATTAGGTCCTAACAATGGAGTGGGTTCTAAAAATAAAACAAACAAAAAACTGTTTTTTAAAAAAAGAAAAAAATGGCTGTTAGTTTAGAATACATTAAAAGAAACGATTGTACCATATTCTACTTTAGTCAGATCACATCTAGAATATTGTGTTCATTATGCATTTTAAGAGGGACATTGAAAAGCTAAATGCTGAAAACCATGTTACACAAGAAACAGTTTTGTCCTACTTATGATACTATGAGTAAGCTCCTTGAGGACAAGACTATGTTTCGTATCTCTTCAATGCCAGTGCTTGGCCTTCTTTGCAGAACATTGGAGTATTCCTTATATGTTTTTTGCATAAATAATGAATTAAAAATGTAGGATATTGGAATTGTTTAATTTGAAGATGTGAGAAAAATTTCAAACATATGATATATATTTAAAGAAATTTTAGTAAATGAGATTAGAAGCATTCTACTTAACTTTAAAGGTATAAAAAGATCCCGGGACTGTAAGTTTTTGTTCAGTATAGTGGACTTGCAAACAGTGTTGTAAATCTTTGAGGAAAAATACTGCCTTGATTAAAAAAAATGGTTCTTTTGCTAAATATATTTGAGGGTGCTAGATGACCATCTGTCAGAAAAGTCATAGCACTTTTGACCCTGCTTTCATGGGAAAATTGGATTAGGTAACTTGTAGGATTCCTTCCAACTCTGAGAATGAGTTATTCCAGTGAGTCTGTTATGACCATTGATTTTCTTACATTCTGATTTTTGTGGTTTAACACACAATTCCAAGTACGTAAGAAAGCCAATTTATATCAGCCATGAGTAATCTATGCTACATCAAACTTCCCTTCACATTTAAAAAATTCAAATGATTGAAATTAGATTTTTAAAATATTTGTCATATCTCTTTTCATGAAATATTGAGAACAAATAACTGCATATTAATCTGTCACACTGATTAGTCAATGAACATCATAGATATCTTCTAATAGATATTTTAAAAATTGTAATGAGCAGATGTCTTATTTCACAAAGAAACATCTCAGAAAAGAATCATTTTTAGAGTTTCTTAATATTGAACTGAAAATGACACCATTAGCTAATAGCAAAATAATCACATTTTCCTTAAAGGAAAAAAATATTTTTAAAATATTGATTAAGAGGAAAATGCCAGAGTTTGAGTCATTTATGTCTCCAGATCTAAGTACCTCTTGAAGAATTTCAAAATTATTGTCACAAACTACTTAAGTGTTCAACATGAACTCCTTATACACTAAATGAAAAAACTAACTGGATTATGTTACATTTAGAATTTCTGAACCTAGAAGCTAGCATATTGTGGTTCAGAATTGAATCTTGAGCTTTGTATTGATTCCCAGAATCAGGGAGGAAAAAAAATCTTTCCTTAGTAAATTAATTCTTAAGGGGGGAGAAAGCTACTGAAGGATTGATCTGAGCTTTATTGTAACGAGAGCCTCCAGTCATAAATTACTGGCACACAAGCAGAGTCAATGTGTCATTTCTATTGTAATCAGCTACTTTTATATTTCCACTCGTCAAGGTTGACTTGATCATATTGTGCACCTCTTGGATGTCAAAGACATTCATTTGCTCTTCTTGAGAGCAGCACAAGTATCTCTCTTAGAACTTAGACCTCTAACTTGGGGAAGTAATATATTCCACAATATGACTGTGAGGGTATTCTTTGTGGGAAGAATTTTTTTTCAAATGCAAGTTTCAAAATTTGAAATTATCCAGCTTCCCATTTTTGCTCTTTGAGGAATAATATGTATTAAACATCCATTCTGGGGATCTACCTTTAAATGACCTTTTCAGTACTCATCCTTTTACTCCTTTTGATTTGCTCAGATAAATTACAACCACCTGGCCTTTTGTATTAAAGAAGGTTACATACAAAATTGACCTTTTGATACTTATTGGGAGAACTAGGTTCATTGTATTTGAGATTAACTGCCGTTGCTGTTTTCTGGGTTATGTCTTAAATAACTTTATTTGAGGATTTTAAAGCCTGTTTCTTTTGTCTCTTCCTTCCAAGCTACTTCAAACAGCATACGAACACTCTCCCAGTAATACAAAGAGAAATTATGTTTTAAAAAATAATAAATCTGATTTATTTGGATCCTGTGGTGCCTGTGGATTTCCATATGTCATTTCACTTTTTCTTAACCTTGAGAAAGCCAAAATTATCCTTTGACCCTTCTGCTTGCTACCTTGCTTAATAAGACTCAGCCTTCTTTCTGTTACCTGAACACTTTAAGCTCAGACTTGCCTCAGGAACTTTGCGCTTGCTTTTCCATCTGCCTGAAATTTTCTTTTATGGGTTGCTTTGTTTGATTTACCTAATACTCTCCTTGTTCCCCTACTTTTTCTAGCTCCTTTGTAGTTAGGGTGGGCGTGTGACTATTTATGGAAAGTGATGTATGTCACTTCCGGTCTGAGGCGTTGAAAAGTCCGTACAGGATTCACTAGTCTCTTTTCTGCCCTTCCACTTAAGGAATCTTTGGGTTGAGGTGGCAGACCCTAAAGATTAAAGCAATCTGTACTGCTGAGTTACTAGCTAGGGATTTACTTGGACCTGAAGGAGATTTTGTGTGAGCAAAAAATACACTTCTCTGTTTTAAACTACTGAGTTTTGGGGGGTGCATGCCTATTTTGACTGAGTATTCAACGTTCCGGATTAAACTTAATTTCTCAGGAGACCTTCTGTAACCACTCTATCTAAAGCGCTTTCTCCCTCCACTGTCTCTCTTTCTCCCAACCATTATATGTTTTCTGTAGTGATTTTTTTCTGTGATATTTTTATTTGTTTGTATAAGTATATGTTCAGCAAACAAGAAGTCTATATGCTGTAAGTTGTGATTTTTTAAATGCCTGGAGTAATCTCTAAAATTGGCAATAAGCATTTAATTTTTTGACTTTGTGTTTTAATGTCAAGAAGTACAAATAAAACAAAACAAAATATTACCTTGTAAAGCTCCATTGTATTTCCTATTGCTCACAAAAAAGGATGGTCTTATATCAAGCAATAGCTGAGTTTTTTACTTCCGGATGAATCCATACTGCATGATTTCTTTATTCCGGAAGTGAGATCATCTTTGGCAAAGTCTAAATCAGTGATGCCATCTATGTCAACAAAGAAAGGATTAAGAGAAAGGATTAAGAATCCAAATTTTAATTTCAAAATTGCCTGACGTAACCTTCAAAAAATTCTGCAATATCTTTACATATCTTCAGGTTTTTGCACACTAAAAAATAGATTAGGCTTTGTTGCTTTCAAATCCAGGCAACATAAATACTTCCTCCAATATCAGAATGTTCCCCTAGTTGTCTGCCTCCAGTGTTCTGGCCCAGAAGAGTCCCTGATATATTTTTTAATAGCATAGAAAAGCTTGCTGAATGGAATCAAATGAGTCACCTTATATATCTATTCCTAGAAAAGTGTCTGGCACACAGTGGGAACTCAGTGAAAAGTTTTTCAATAAATGGATGATCACAGCCAAATTTATTCACCAAGTAAATCAAGATACAAAAGTATCAACTTATCAATTGTTCTAAGAATAGGCTTTCATTTAAAAAGAAGGAGAGAGAAAGAAATAAAAGAAAATTCTGCCCAGCATTTTAGACTAAACTCTTCAAGATTTAGCTTCTGGAATGCCAAGTAAAGAACTTCAGACTCTGCTTCCATTCCTTAATGAAATTTATTGACAAGGCAGTAAGACTTTACTAAGAATTATTTTCCCTTTGCTAATGCATGCTGTATAGTCAACTTCTTTTCTCATTAGTGACCTAAATAAGATATGTTGCCAAGTATTAAATAAAAACAAATATACACAGGTATATCATCTGCATAATCAAAGTGTTTCATGGAAAATCAACTGTTTACTATTATTAACATGCAACTGATTTTCTTTTGAAAAAGTGTTCAGAAGATGGCATTCTTCATTAACACAGTCAACAGACACACAGTTGAAAACTAGGAACTGGCTATGCTGGGACATGTTAGTATTTCATTTAGTCTAAAGAGAAATGATGAAGCTACCAATTCTATCCTAATTTACTTCAAAATATTAAAAGAAATGTTAGCAAATATTAGCAGTTTCCGGAGTAGATAATTTGATAATAATTTTGTTTTACTTTTCTTTATTTGCTCCACACCAGAAACCAGCTTCATCCTTCCAAACAAAATGGCGTTACCAATGTCTATCCAATGAAATGAAGCTTAAATGATTTGATAAGCAACCTTGTGGGGTGCTTCAAGATACAGCTTTTAGATTAGGCAAAGTTAAAATTTTACTAAAGTTCTTCCCTTTCAAATTAAACCTACTTTCCATGAAGACTTATAGTGATTGATATATGTGGACAGTTGTAGGTGATCCTTCATTTTCTTGGCTTCAAACTTCAATAGGGAAGATTTGCACCATGGAACAAATATGATTTTGGCTCCCACAATGTTTAATTTAGAATGTATAACCATGACACGTAAAGATAAGGAAGCTCTGTCATACTTTCTTTTCTTTCACGTTGCCTACATTAACCAAAACAAAGACAGCCCATACTTAAAATGCCCATACTTACCCATACTTATAAAAGCAAAATATATTTTATTTGATTCCTGTCAGTAGAAAGCTTTCAAGATCTTATTATGTGCAAATGATGGTGATATTATCTGGCCAAATAGTTTGTGCCACCCTGCTCTTACTAATATTAACAATTTTTAGAGTTCTGGGGGAGTTATTTTACATGGAAGTTTTGATCTAAAATCAGTATGTAAGGCTAATACCTTACAGAGACAAAAATCAGTCAATATACCACATAGGTGATGTTGCACATACAACCTCATGAATACGAAAGTTTGAAAACCACTGAGCTAGATGAATGGAAGAAGGAAAAGGAAACTTTAGAAAAATGTATTTTGAACTTTGAATCTGTTCTGCCTTTAAGATAATTTTCAAGTTCTTACATAGCAAATAAGGATGTATAGGAAATTCTAAATTAGTCTTGCTTGCTTTCAGAATTTACTCCATTCTGTTTTATTTTTAAGCATTAATATATGCTCATACATTTGTTTGTTGAAAGAATTTAAGAAAATAGTGGAGTTACATTTTGGTTCTAGATGGCAGCAGTTGCCTTCTAAAGGCAGCATTAAGTTAAATGATTGAATCCACTGAAATTGTAAAAGAAAAAAACTTTTGAAAAAAGTATCATCTATTAGTGCCAGGTTGGTAGGTTTTCTAGTGCTCATCTATTTACTCTTTAGAGGTCTTTGGTCTACAGGTTGAAGAATTCTGGCCTAAAACATCTGTGAGGTCCCTTCTGGGTCTAAAACTATGAGGACTATGTCTTGGTCATATCAATTATATGCTCAGTGTTATCCAAATGACAACAAAGACCCTTATTTGTGGGAATTATTTAATCCTTATCTTGGCCTTTTATGGATGAGTATTCATTTTAATTTGTTTGAGTTATAATGTATTTACTTTGAATTATGACGTATAATTTTTATGCATATTTACACATGCACTTTCACACATACACTGACCTGCACGTGTAATGTTTATGTATATATATAAACTGATATGCTCTATTAGCATTTTAGAGGAAATATTGAACTTTATATTTTGGAAGATTTAAAAACATTCTCCATTCTTCTTCTCTTCTTCCTCTATCCAGTGGCAGGCTTGATGATGGTGAAGGTAGGTTTTGTTTTTGGCACATTACTGCTCAAACAACAGCCCTGCATGCTTGAGCAGCCTACCTGGAATATCTGCTATGGCCATTTGACAACTGAGGATATTTTGCTTTCAAATAGTGAAGAAAAACTGAATAAATTTAGGGTTTTGTGGAATTTTCTGATTGATGAAATCCCTTCTGGGTAGTCACTGGAGTTTATTTTGCAAGTTAGTAGAAAAATTGCAAAAATACCAAGTGGCAAAAAATTTCAAAAATTATCAGAAGTCCGTATTTTCAGTAAACTCAGTGACTACCTGGCAGAAAGCTACAAGAAATTTTTTTTTTATGTAAACAACACTATTTTTTTTTTTTAAACTAGGAATAACCTAGGAAAATGCATTTTTTTTTTAAAGACTTTATTTTTTCCTTTTTCTCCCCAAAGCCCCCCGGTACATAGTTGTGTATTCTTCGTTGTGGGTTCCTCTAGTTGTGGCATGTGGGACGCTGCCTCAGCGTGGTCTGACGAGCAGTGCCATGTCCGCGCCCAGGATTCGAACCGTCGAAACACTGGACCGCCTGCAGCGGAGCGCGCGAACTTAACCACTCGGCCACGGGGCCAGCCCCTAAACAACACTATTTTAAGAATAACATAGTCCCAGTAGGTCAAATATTGTAGAGGCCTAGAAAAGAGTAATTGAAGTAACCTGAACAAAGATGTGCCAAACCACTCCCATAGGTACTAACATCACTGTCCATGGAAACCAGCCGCAGACTGGAAGACTCCCGAGATCCTGAATAAGGGTTGAGGCTTGTGCCTTGCAGATTTAGTTATAAAAAATGGTAGAATTTCATGCTTTCCTAATTCAATGATACAAAATGATATTGCCCCTTCTCTTTATTTCCCTCACACCTTCCTAACACTGAAAGAACAAAATTGATTGTTTGCTTATATTACTCTATGTTAAATGTGTGTGTGCTAATGACAGAAATACTTTTTCATGAAATGTTGCTTAATCTCTAATTCAAACACTTCGTACATTTTAGTATGTAAGCTCAAGAGGAATGACTAAATCATTTTGATTCCTCCTTTTATTCCTTTCCAAAATCTTAAGGTGGTAATTGCTATTAAAAATATGAATGCATTATGATAACTTTATGGCAGTTTTTTCATAATCTTTGCAGTATTGCAATAAGGTAGATGAAAAGCAATATGAAACAATGGTGATTTGTTGGGTCTCCAAAATTGCTCCATTCGAAAAAAATAAATATCCACTTTGCAGGATAAGATAAATTCTAGAATATCAGAGGAAAAATACTGTTAAAGGCTTACTCATAATTAAAGTTAGTTTTATCATAACTTGCCTTCACTCACATTCAGATGCTATAGATTTTTATACTTTAAGTCACTCATTCATCAAGTACTGTTCACAACAAAGTGCTGTGGGGAATAAAAAACAAATAAAAATAGACTTTTGCCTTAAAAAAGATTTCAGAAAAGCATGAAGATATAAAGAGATAATGCCATAGTAATATAATAGATAATTCATAGATGAGATGATCACTTCAAATTTGGTGTGGAGTAGAAGGACATTTGGAGGTCAGGGAGAAGGTTGGATAGAGGCTAGACACAGGAGGAAGACAACTGGTGATCCTTAGTTACTGTTTTGTTTTGTATGTGTGTTGTTAAGGATTATTATCCTAAAATCTACTAGAGAGTTGTAGCCCTTGGGGTGGTTGGCAAGGTGGCTGGTATGAACTTTGGAGAATGATACAATATTTGAAGAAGTATTGAGAGGAAGAATTATCATATCTACATTTGATAGAATCAATGACTATTCCTGGTTGCCACATTAAACTTGGATTGTCATATTATTTTTAATTTCATGGTTTGTTTTGTGAGAGACTTTGAATAATAAAAGTTATTACAGACAACAAACATGATAGTAAGAACATCTCTTTAATTTTTAAATTTTCTCCACAACAATGTTTGCGGCAGCATGATTATAATCTATGGTATTATCATCAATTTGTTCTTTTGGCTTTATCTTTCTGCTGAATAATTGGCAATAGCAGATTAGTTATAAAACAGATCATCTGTTATATGGCTTCTTATCCATGTACAAAATGTTAAACTTCATCTTATATAAAAATCACGACAAAATAAATAAATTAATTCTCAAAAGTTCTTAAGGAAATACTCTCTATTTCCTGCTAATTTTTAGGTTGAGTTTTTATCATTCTTAGTCACAAACGGCAGAAAGCATTTCCAAATATAAATTCATTTTACCACAATCATGACATTTTCCAACTGTCTCATAAATTTGCAACATTTGTTAAAAGGGAGACTAGTGGAGCAGAATGTGTCACTAATGCTGAAGAAAATGGGCCTGTGATAATTAGTGTACCACCTTCCAAGACAAAATTAGTGCTTGAAATTTAACGTGATAATTGTGTACCCATGGACAGTTCCTGAGTGCTCCCAATGCACCAGCGCCTGTGCTGAGTGGTCCAAGCGCATGGTCTCGTTCGTCTCAACCTTATGATATTATTGTTATTCCCATTTTATACAGAGAAAGAGTAAGCCTTAGAAGAGTCTGTATAATTTGAATATGGTCCACTAGGTAATTGGTGGAGAAGCTGGGATTCAAAACATGTCCTCTGAGGTATAGTTGTAGGTGCGGGTGCTGTTAACAGCCCGACTTTAGAGATGAGAAGAATTGAGGCTAGAGAGGTCTAAATAATTTGGTTAAGCTCAGAGGGCTAATAAGTGGAAAAACTGATATTTGAACACAGGCTCTCTAACTCCAGAGTTTAGGTATGTTGCTTGTCAGTATTTATACTAAATTTTGACAGAATGTAAGGTGTAAGAATGTCGTTTATACCTCGTTTGTCTTGACATAGGAGACAAAATTTGGGAAGTAGTGCATATAGATGTTACCGGCAAGAGGGAGGGTAATTGTTAAGGATGTGGCTGAGAGCCAGAAGTTAGTAGCAAAGGGAATCTCACTTTATTCCATTTTATTATTTTAGGGCCATCACATCAAAGCAAGAGTGTTTCAGGAGAAAGTGATTTACCCCTCCTAAGGCTCACAGACAGAACATTTGCGCTAGTTTCCCAAAGTTGGTAACTCAGTATGTCAGCCAGAGTCCTCAAACTAGTCCTATGCTAAGTGGCCTGGAGCAAGTTCATTTGGCCTATTTCCTATTTATATCCTTCACTGTACACTGTCTTGTGCCCTAATTATTTTTATTTTACCGTGTCTTGTCTGATAAACTATAGTGTTACGGTCTTGGAAAAGAACAATGTTTTTCTTCTTTGCAGAGAATACTGTAGTAAGCATTCAATTCTTGAAAAGTGATGGAAATTCAAGGCTCAGAAGACAAACTGGAACTTTTTAAAATATTTTTGTGTTCTACTAATAAATTTTTTTAAATGAGAAAACGTGTCAGACAGTCACTGATTTTTCTTTATTATGAGTGTTGAGAGTCACAATAATACATTCTATTCCAGAGAAATCTATTCTTTGTCAAAGATAGTGAATTTGAAATATTTCTACATTAACATTATAATTTTGGTATTGAGTATTCATTAATTATATTTTGTAGACCTTTTACTTTTAGGTGTAGAGAAAAGGTAAGATGAGGAAACAGAAGCTGTTCATTTTGCTAAAAATCATATAATTATATGAGATGCCATTTGTAAGCTGAGGAGAGTAAGTACAAATGCAGAAACTTTTTAATACAAATGTTAGAAAATTATGTTCAAACCCAAGGTAGAATTTACAGTTTTCTCAAAGCTATTTGTACATTACTATAGGAAAGGTAGTTTGTGTGTGTGTGTTGTTGTATGTGTATGTTTTTACAAGAGACAAAGAGTGTGGTGCCTTCTACATTTAGTATCCCTTGGCATTTGAAATAACATTATATTTGCATTTTGCATATACAAAATACAGATCAATTGCCCACTCCTATGGAGAGAGGCACAAACTAGATTCTGTTTGCCAGCAGCTGTATTTTTAATAACATAATTTTGAGTTTATATTAAAGCTAATAATTTGGTGGTTTAGATCGCACTTACTTTTTACTTTAAATAGGTTTTTTAGTATGTCTTCCTTACTTTTTTTTTTTAAAGATTTTATTTTTTTCCTTTTTCTCCCCAAAGCCCCCCGGTACGTAGTTGTATATTCTTCGTTGTGGGTCCTTCTAGTTGTGGCAAGTGGGACGCTACCTCAGCGTGGTTTGATGAGCAGTGCCATGTCCGTGCCCAGGATTCGAACCAATGAAACACTGGGCCGCCAGCAGCGGAGCGCTCGAACCCAACCACTCGGCCACCGGGCCAGCCCCTGTCTTCCTTACTTTTAAAAATATATATTTTAAGAACTTAAACTAATACTCAGTAATAGTATTATTTCTATCCCATATTGGCATGTGGATGTTCTCTTTTTAATAATAACAAAGCAAGGCCTTAAATTATATTATAGATGCTTATTTCATGAACACTGTCACTGCTGTGTCACAAATATTAAAACGAAAATATTAAATAAACTGCCATCAGGTGTTGGCTTGGGTTCCTTCATCATCTGAAAGAGGATTTTACGAATGATGCCTCACGGTGCTACATACATTTACATTCAAAGACCAGTTGTTAACGTTTTAAGTTAAGGCCAGTGAATCTTTAAAACTCTCTGTGAATAATGAAGCCATTCATTGTGTTCAAGGATTTTGCCTTTCTTCAATGATATGATTTTCTTCTCATTTGAGAGTATTTAATTGCATCGCTCATCCACTTTTAATATTTAATAATAATTTTATTAGCTGTATAGAATGAGAAGGGCAAGATTTGCAATATCTAGTGCTGGTCATCAATCTTTTCTTATCATGACTTAATGAATATTATAATTACAGGAGAGGCAGAAATATAAACTCGATTGGTAGTTGGTTGGGACTTGCTAGTTTATTGGTTTTAGCTTGGAAAAAGCCCAGAAGAGGCACAAGGAGAAAGAAAAAAATAACTGGAGGTGCCCTGGCACAAAATTTTTGCAATCTACCAGTCATTCCTCATTTTAAATAATGAACACATATCCTTTGAATGAAGTTATAAACACTGCCAGTAACAATTCCTGCTGGGTCCATAGCGATAGACAGGGGATCTTGATGACTTACAGACTTAATCTTGGCAGGTATATGTTCCTTTAATCTCTATTAATGCATTTTGACAACTTTTCATTATCTTTTCTTAAACATTTTTACTGTTATTGGCTTTCAGCTAAGACAAAAGCATGAGTTATTTTGAATGGAAAAACTTGGCGTAGCCATCATCGTAATAGCACTTTTTACTTAAGTAGCACCTCTCACCTGAAGTTATTAAAGTGCTTTTGAGTACATTTCATCAGGCTTGTGGGATGGAGGTCAGGGAAAAATTCTTTGTAGGCACCATAACGTTTAAAGCCTCTATGGAAATATAACCCAGGCCATGGGGAGAAAACAATTTTCATTTTTACTGATTTAGATATGGATGTGTGTATTAGATGATTCCTAAAATGTGAGTGCCATTTGTTCAAAATGGAACCCGATATTGTTGAATTTAATGTGTTTTTAAACCTATTCTAAAACAAATCATTTTTAACCCCCTCCAGCAACTGCTTCGAGAACGACAGCAGATGGCCAGCCGTCCCTTTGCTTCTGTTGATGTAGCACTGGAAGTAGGAGCCGAACAAACAGACTTTCTGCGAGGGCCGTTAGAGGTAGGAACAGTGGTGCTGAAAGGGGACCACTGTGATTTGCATATTTATATTGCTTCTCTAATCTGCGTCTGCTCGCGAAGCCAAAGAGAGTCTGATTATCTAGAGTTGACAATGTAGAGTCAGCTACATATGTTATGCCACTTTTAAGGCACATAGTTTTAATAGTATGACATGAGCTGTAACAAAAGTCACTGGAGAGTCTATTAGCCTAGGCAAGAGTGACAGACTGCTCACCTGGCAGCCTTTCCCTGGCAGATAGGAGCTGAAGGAATTTAAAATGTAGGTATGCTGGAAGAAACAAAGCACCTATATTTAGTCCTTGGATTGCCCAGTGTCCCTTAGTTAACAGTTCACATCTTTATTAACAAAGTTGACTATAAAAGATGGGAGAAGAGTTGCATTTAAAAATTTTCTTTTTATTGAGGTAACATTGATTTGTAACATTGTATAAATTTGAGGTGTACGCCATTATATTTTGCTTTCTGTATAGCCTACGTTGTGTTCCCCACCAAAAATCTAGTTGCCATCCATCACCTTACACATGTGCCCCTTTACCCCTTTCTCCCGCATAACCACCAATCTGTTCTCTGTATCTATGTATTTGTTTGTTTACCTTCCAGATTTTACTTACATAGTTTCATTTTTGAATGTTGAGAAGTGTAGAATATAGTGAATATTTTTATATGTGGTTAATTGTTGTATTAGTATATTCTTTCATTGCAAATGTAGAAATAGAGTATGGTGAAACAGAAATCATTATGTGCAAGTAAATGTGATGTTAGAATCCTGAAATAATGCGTGGAATGATTTTGAAAATGATAACCCCCAAAGAGAAAAAATTCACAGATTATGATTGAGGACTAATGAAGCATTTTGAGGCATAGTAATTTAATTGTTAGTTTATTATTTTTTGATTTATATATTGTGAGATTATACATAAGTAGGAAGATTAAGAAAGACTGTAGAGTTGAAATATTTTACTCTTTAACATGCCCTGATATGACTAATTTCATGTTGCTATTTTCAGATTTTGCTTTTCCTCAAGGAAAGCAAGAAATATATAAATAGACTCCTTCAAAAACCTAGGTACAAATATAATTGATTCTATCAATAGGATTTTTGATTATTTTGGAAAAAGTGAAACTAAATCAGACCTCATGGATGCTATACAAAGGATGAGTTTTGTTTTGGTTTTTTTTGAGGAAGATTAGCCCTGAGCTAACATCCACCACCAATCCTCCTCTTTTGTGAGGAGGAAGACAGGCCCTGAGCTAACATCCCTGCCCATCTTCCTCTACTTGATACATGAGATGCCTACCACAGCATGGCTTGACAAGCAGTGTGTGGGTCCACACCGTGGATCTGAACAGGCGAACCCGGCTGCCGAAGCAGAACGTGCAAACTTAACCGCTGCGCCACCAGGCCAGCCCCCAAGGGGTCAGTTGTCAAAGGATGTTTCCCTATGAACTCTCTTAGCTTTTGTTCTTGATTTTTTACTCCTCTAGATCACAGGTTGCCAGGGACACTTAGAACATTGGGAAGTT
The DNA here is from genome assembly GCF_041296235.1 of Equus asinus. NCBI lineage: Eukaryota > Metazoa > Chordata > Mammalia > Perissodactyla > Equidae > Equus > Equus asinus. Next base: position 16,429,490 of record NC_091791.1, on the reverse strand, counting down.
TATGTGTATATCTTCCATTACTTGGGGAAAAATTAGAAGAGAGAATAATTAAATGAAAGTTACAGTAAGTGCTCTAATTTCATTTTGGCTCCTGGTTTCAAATAACTTTAGGACAAAACCTTTAACAAATGGAAAACCTAGACCATTTGAATCCAACTTCTTTTTTCTCCTCATCTGTCTGAAACATTCTCACACTCTGCTAAAACTCAAGTAAGAAGAGAAAAATGAATATAAACAAGACATACATAGGCCAAGAAGGAAAAAGACAATCAAAGAACTAGAAAACTAAAACTTAAGGAGCAGATGTAATTAACATATATGTGTCGCCACAGTTTGTCTGTTGCTGCTTAATACTGTTCAAGAATGTCCTGTTAGGTGTATTTATGTTCATAATCATTCTATTTCTTCGTTTTACTTTTTCCAAATTTTTCCTTCTTTATCACTGTGATGTTTTTTAATCTTAAATTTTGTTTTGTAGAGTTTAAAATTTTCCACCTCTACTTTCTTTTAGTTCCTATTTGCCTGGTAGTCTTTCTTTTATTTTTATTAGTGCGTGTATGTGAGGAAGATTGGCCCTGGACTAACATCTGCTGCCAATCATCCTCTTTTTTGCTGAGGAAGATTGTCACTGAGCTAACATCCATGCCCGTCTTCCTCTATTTTGTGTGGGAGGCTGCCTTAGTGTGGCTTCACAAGCGGTGCTCATCCACACTCGGGATCCAAACCTGCGAACCCCAGGTACCCAAAGCAGACTGCGGCCCCTCTTTTATTTTTTTATTTACAACTTCTCTGAATCCTTTTGTTTCACACGTGTCCCTTGTAGAAAAGACTGTTAGCTTTTCATTTTTCCACTCACTCTGTGAGTCTGTCTTTTGATTGGTAAGTTTAACCTGCTTCCCTTGGCAATAATTACTGTTCTACCAAGGCTTATATTAGCTGCTCCATTGTGTGTGTGCTCTTGCTGTTGTTACTAGCCTCGCTTCTTTTAGATTCTATTGCCCAGCTGCTTCTGGATAAATTGATTTTCTTCTGCTAAACTGAATGTTGCATTTTCTGTTTCTATGTTTCTAATAGTTACCTTACTTATCAAGATTCATAGTGATGGTTTTTTTCTCCTGTCAATGTCTAAAGCTTATTAATACATATTCCTGCTCTGCCTATCTCAAACCAAATTAATACCTTAGTATGCTCTCAACTCCCTCTGTTCCTCCCACCCTCTGTTAATAGTGCCTGGAATTTTTTATCCAGATATTATGGATGTACTTTTTTTCTTTATTATGGCATATTTAAATAACAATGAACTTTCGTTACTCCCCTTTTTGTATCTAATTGCTTGCTCATGCATTTCTTTGATTTTTCACTAACATAAATCCTCTAAGATATTTTTCAAAGGGAAATTTCATGGGTCATACTCTGTGAGATCTTAAATGCCTACCAATGCCTTTATTTTGTCCTCATATGTAAATAACAGTTTAATGAGATATAAAATTCAGTTTCAAAGTTCTCTTCTTCAAAAATTTAAAAATAATCGTTCCAGTGTCTTAAGTCTGATACCAGTTTGATTCTTTGTCCTTTTTAAATGATCTCCATCTTCTTCTTGGAATCTTTCAGAATAGTCTCTCATTTCTCAGTCTTATTAAATTTCTTTCTAATATGTATATATCCTCTGATTTGGCAGTCTATGCACACTTCAAATCTGCAGCCCTATAACTGTGTAATTCGGGATAATCTTTGGTTACTGTTTCTTTAAATATGTCTTATTCTGTTCTCTCTCCTTCTGGAATTCCTATTAGATACTCTTGACACTTCTTTTCTCATCTATATTTCTTAACGTTTCTCTCATTATTTCCACTTTCTATCTCTTCCTGATGCCTCTGGGAACATTCCTCTACCTGGCATTCCAGTACACTGATTTTTTCTGAGAGTGTATCCTTTCTGCTATTTAACCTGTTCATTAACTTCATTTCAACAATTATGTATTTTGTTGTTAGTACCTGCAACTGGTTTTTCTTCATAACTGCTGGTGGATACTTCATATTTCTAATACCCTCCCTTATTTTTCTGAAACCATTTATTATATTTAATTTAAATACTGTTCCATGTCTTCCATGATATTTTACTTACTTTGGTATAGTTTCTTTTTTTGTTTCTTTCATGGTGCTTACACGCTTGAGAAGTCTCCTTTATTTTTTTCTATGTACACATATTTTATTGTACTTATCAATATCTACTTAGGAAGAAAGATAAAATTCTTGCCTATAGATTGTACTCTTACAGGTAATTTAGTGGTGGGAGGTGAGGAAGCTGCCCATAGTATATAATCTTGCCTCACACACTTCAGCTTATTTGCCATAGGTGTCCCTTTTCCACAGAGAACTTTCTAGTACCTCCTTCCCAAGATTCTTATCAGATGGTAGCCTCCCTCTGATGTAAATGCCAGGTCAGCAGTTAGGTAGGGAGAAGTGATTGCTTAGGGGTTGTCTGGCTGCGGGATTCCTCACCCCTCCCTAGTTCTAGAGCTGCTCTATCAATAGTGTGCAGCCTTGGGCTGCCACTGGGCTAGTTGTACTGCTTTCCTGCCCCCAGCAAGCAGCGTAGGCATCAGTCCATCCAGGACAATGTGGACTCTGGCCCTCTGCTAGTGCAGGCCCCTCTACTCCTTACAAGAGCCCTAACCACTTCCCATCTTTCTAAGTGTTTCCTCAAGATTTTGTATGAATTGCTGAGTATGTTCTGAGAGTCGTCTCAGAGTTATCTCTATGTTTGAAGTCAGGGAACAGAAAAAGTGACTCATTCTGGGTTGTCATTTGTTTGGCTGCTGGACTCTATGTACAAGTTCTTTGTATTCCATAAAGCATTATGTTAATGTTGGTATTCTTATTATTTTTCTCACTTTTCTTATTCCTCAGTTATATGAATGACTGGTGTGCCTCTACTTCTTTTGTACCACTTGTGTTCAGAAACTTAAATTCAAAATGTCAAAGAATAAAACTACTTATCTGAATACTCTCCTTTAGAAAGCCCTTTTTATCTGGGAATCAATTTCTACTTATTAATGTACAATATTGTTGGGTTTTTTTGGAAAGAGCTTTATTAAAATGTAGTTAAAATGTAATTCATATACCATACAATTCACCTACTTAAATTGTACAATTTGATGGTCTTCAGTACATGCGGAGTTGTGTAACCATCACCAAAATCAATTTTAGAACATTCTCATCATCCCAAAAGAAACCCCATGCCCTTTAGTGGTCTCTCCCCCTCTTTTTCCCCCAACCCTCTCTCTCAGCCCTAGGCAAGCGCTAATCTACTTTTTGTCATTATAGATTCATGTATTCTATATTTTAATTCCATTTCATATAAATAGGATCATACAATATGTGGTTTTTTGTGACTGGCTTCTTTCACTTACCATAATGTTTTCAAGGTTCATCCATGTTGTGGCATATGTCAGTCCTTCATTTCTTTTTATTGCCAATATTATTCTATTGTATGGATATAGCACTTTTTGTTTATACATTCATCAGTTGATGGACATCTGGGTTGTTTCCACTCTATGGATATTCTGAAAAATGTTACTATGAATATTCACAAGTTTCTGGGTGGGCACATGTTTTCATTTCTTTTGGGTGTGTAACTAAGAATGGAATTGTTGGGTCATACGGTAATTTTTCATTACTCTTTGAAGGGACTTTCTTTTCGCATTGAAGGATCTTGGGACCTTGTTGAAAATCAATTGGCCATAAATTTGAGGATTTATTTCCTGATTCTCAATACTTTCCATTGGTCTATAGGTCTATCATATGACAGTACCACACTATCTTGATTACTGTAGTTTTGTAGTAAGTTTTAGACTTGGAAAATGTGAGTTCTCTGATCTTTTTGAAGATTGTTTTGGCTCTTCTGGATCCCTTGAATTTCCACATGAATTTTAGGATAAGTTTGTCAATTTCTGCAAAGAAATTATTTAGAATTAATTAGAAAGTATTTCTGTTGAATCTGTAGATCAATTTGGGGGAATATATAGTATTTTAACATTCACTTTAATAAGGTGGTAGTTTTGTTAATCGAGTACCTTCATGCTCCATCCTCAAAATTCTAAATTCAGCATCAGAATTCTTTCATCTTGGTACATAATTGTGATTTCTGATATTTAAAATTCCATATAGCCGTATATTTTCAGTGATCTCAAGTAAATCAACACCTCAGACATTTTTTAAAATTCAAGTTGAAAATATTATTGTTTGGTGGATTCTTTTAGACCTTTGTTTACTTCTTCCTATAAAAATTAAATATCAAGAGTAAATTTCAGCAGCTAACTATGAATTTCTTCCTTTGACATACTTTAGAAAATAACAGAGGTAGAAGCAGAATGTTTAAAATTATATTTTATTTTCTCCTTTGCTAATCATTTTGTAGTAGTAATTCTAGAAAGTAGAGGTTATCTATCTGATACATATACATATATATGTGAGATTTATTTTCCTTTGTTAGAGTATACTGGTGGCTGGTCCAGCTCTCTTTTATATATATATATATATATATATAAAATATTATGATGTGCTTTATTGATTTGCTTACACAATGTATTTTTGAAGCCTAGGTCTATTCTGAAATCACGTTAAGGATTTTATTTAAACCTAGAAATCAAAGTAATTTTAAAGTTCCTCTGCTGGATTTTTAAAAAAATTCAGTGTTTAAATTCAACACAAAGCCATGGGTTAGCTGGCTACTACTGTTCTGTAAATATTCACTGAGTATTCATAATGTGGTAAGTTAAGGAATGAATTTCTTTTAAATTAAATTTGACTCTTATGTGCCACTCTGAGTTCCACTTCTGTACAGTCATGGGGAGAATATAAGGTGCCATATGAAATGAATTACCTTTGAAACATCTATAGGTAATTGTCTACTACTGTACACCAAAGTGTCCTATTCTATGAAGTAGATGTGTTTCTTAAAATTTTTATGTGTAAGTTAATTATATTTTTTAATGAATGAGGAGTATTGAATTTTTCTAGGACCTTTCTGTAAAGCTGTAGGTGTAAAATACTTATTGAGTGAAAAAAATATATAGAGTATGAATAATTACCCCTAAATTATCTATTAGCAAGTCTGAATCATTGTATTTTCCTATATTTTAGTGACAAATTAAAAGCATTATTAAAATTTAATAAATGCACTTAGAAGGTGAATTTACATACAAACAATTTTTGGTTGATTTTAAGCTTATCTTAAAAGAGGGTTTTTTTTGCAGTGATGTGCAGCACATAGTATATATGTGTCATTTTTCTTCCACCAAGCAGTAACATGATAATTTATGGTCATTGTTCAACAGCTCTTTATAGAATGTTTCCTATGTGTCAGGCACTGTTGTAAGAGCTTGAGAAACATCAGGGAACACAACAAAGAACCCTGTCCTTGTGGAGTTTCTATTCTGGCAGGAGAAAGTAAGTTATTTAATATGTTAGAGGGTGGTTAAATGCAGCAGAAAAAGAAGAAATAAAGCAGGATGAGGGTTTTGGGAGTGCTTTGTGGATGTCGGGGAGAGTGTGCCATGTTGAATAGGGTGGTTGTCAGGGTGACCTCGTTGAGAAGGTGGAGATTTGAGCAAGTCTTGAAAGAGGGAAAGGAGTAAACCAGACATCAGATTCCCAGTGAAAAAGTGTCCCAGGCTAAGGAGTAGCTAGGGCAGAGGCCTAAGGAGGGGCATGCCTGGCAAGTTCATGCAACAGCAAGCATGGGGTGTGGGAGTAGGAAGATGATATAGGACCTTGTAGACCATTTCAAAGATTTTGACATCCGATTCTGAGTGAAGACGAGAGCCAATTGCAAGGATATTTGGGGGTTTTTTGAGGAAGATTAGCCCTGAGCTACCATCTGCCACCAATCCTCCTCTTTTTGCTGAGGAAGACTGGCCCTGAGCTAACATCCATATCCATCTCCCTCTGCTTTATATGTGGGATGCCTGCCACAGCATGGCTTGCCAAGCCATGCATAGGTTTGCGCCTGGGATCCACACCATTGAACCCCAGGCCACTGAAGCAGAACGTGCAAACTTAACCGCCATGCCACTGGGCTTGGCCCCGATTGCAAGGTTTTGAGCGAAGACAACACAATCTGACTGTTTTAAAAGGGATCGCTCTGCCTTTTAGTTTGAGAATAGTTTGAAGGGAGATATATTCATATGGTTCCTTGAGAAGCAGACACAGACAAGGAATTTCTTCATTTGGGGCTGAAGAATATGCTGGTAAGGAAGTGGAGCCATGAGAAAGGAAATGAAAGCCAGCCAGTACCACTACAGACAACTAAAGCTTAATCCACTTGGGGAAACTGTGGGAGTCAGGATAAAACACATGTCAGCCATGGAAGCCATGGAAGCCAGGGGCAACAGAGCTGAGTATTTATCCTTGACTCCCTTCAGTCACTGGGTGAGGGCCGCTTCCTAGGAGGCAAGAGAAAGCCTGCAGGCAAAGAAATGCAAACTTTGGCATTGGAAGTCAGCTGGGAAACTGACCTGGTAACTGAGGGGTGGTGGAAATCAACCTACAGTTTCTGCCACTAGGAGCAAGGATAGAAGCAGAAAGACTTGTTAGGAGGCTACTGGAGGAGTCCAGGCAAGAAAGGTTGGTGGCAAGACCAGGGTGATAGCAGTACAAGTGATCAGAAGTGTTCGGATTCTGGACTATGTTTTTAAGGTTATTTTGAGTATAATGTTCTCATTTTGAAAGTCTTCCCAGTGATTTTATGATTGTAGGGTCCAAACAGAAAGATAGGAAATGATTTTCTCTCTTTAACGGCACTATAATAGCTCTAGAACTTCTGCTGCTATTGTGTTTATTCATTGAGATGCATAATAGTCGCATTCTCTGCTAGTATGTCTTCTCAAACAACAAAATGCATACTGTTCCTGAGTAACTGAGAGAAACCATAGGAAACTGAGACGAAAGCACCCAGTGCCCCTTAAGTGACTTAGGTTGGCTAGCCTTGTTAGATCTGGTGTCACACCAGAAGTATTGCATACAATTTGATCACAAACAATTTATAGCCCTTTGGGTTGAAATGATGATGATGCTAAACATGTACATTCCCTATTTGTGGTTTTCTGGGGGGAGTAGTGGTGGGAAGGCAGGCGTGAGGGAGTTAGCAGTTTTATAAACTTATATGAGTCTTTAGTGTCATTGGCAATTTTTTCTGGGATATTATTCTTTGTTTCTACTTTTGTTTCTAATTACTTTTTAGCCAACTAGTCTTACCCTGCTACTGAATACTGCTAATACTGAAAAATTGGAAAGCACTTTAATGGCCAAGAATAAAGGGTTTGTCAGTTAATTTATTATATGTTACGCAAAGGTATATACATTGTGATCTAATTTTTTTTCCTAAAGATTGACACCTGAGCTAACTATTGTCAATCTTTTTTTTTTTTTTAATTCTTCTCCCCAAAGTCCCCCAGTACATAGTTGTATGTGCTAGTTGTGAGTGCCTCTGGTTGTGCATATGTGGGATGCTGCCTCAGCATGGCCTGATGAGCAGTGCCATATCCGTGCCTAGGATCCGAACCAGTGAAACCCTGGGCCGCTGAAGTGGAGGGCACGAACTTAACCACTTGGCCATAGGGCTGGCCCCCCAAAGAAGAAAATATGTGATCTAATTTTTGATAAACATAGAAAAGGATCTGGTCTAAAAAGTTTTTAAAAATAGTTGTATCTAGGTGGGTTGTATATATGGGTTATTCTTTTTGCATATCTTTAGTGGCATGCACTGCTTTTTTTTAAACAAGGAAAAAATAACTAACAATAAAGTGAAAGTATAAAATGTGGGTTATTTTTTCCCAATTTTTAGACACTTACATTGACTCTGCATATGTTAGGGGTTTGAAATTTTGCCAGTTATTCAAAATGAATGTTTCTAATTATTATTTCTGTTTTAGGGAACAAAAACTCTTATGCATGTTTTACATATTCTGGACTGCTCTGTTACCTTTTAACCCACCATAATTAATTTATCCACATTTCAATTTTTGAAAATGTAGATGACCATTGGGGTATATTCTGCAAGATTAGTACTTAGGTGGTCATTAAGCATGTACTACAGAGAGCTTTCCAGACAGTAGAAGTGAGGATTTATATACCAAGGTAAGCATCTTGATCTTCCTAGGTCATGGAAACAATTGAAACGTTTAAATTGAGTTTAGGAAATTGTTTTTCAGAATTTATATACGTACACTATCTCCATCTCATTTGAGCCTTAGGTCAATCTTATAAATAGGCAAAGCAGATTTTTTTTCCTATTTGCTATTGAGGAAACTGAGGCTCTGCAAGAGCAAGACCTTTGTTCAAGATCACAAATTCAGCCACTAGTAGAGCAAGAACCAGGGCTGAAGCTCAGATTAGCTCAAGAATTTCTCTCTCACATTATGCTTTAAACATACTGATTTTAGTTCAAATTGAGAATATATCTTAGGCTGTAATGTGTCTGTGGAATATTTTTCCTGGTAAAGCTATTTGTAAGTATAGAGTTACATGTAATAGTCCTTGATTCCAGGTGCTCAAATAGTCATGAATAATTGAGGCAGTTCACCTGAGTGCGTTATGTAAGAAACCTCTCACCCAAGGTCACAGGCACACGGTTCCAGTCTAAGCCGGACACAGGGAGCAGCTCTCATGCTAAGAGCATTGCTGGCTTTGCTCCCAGAGAAGCATGAGCCCAGTTCTCTGCTCTTGGGCGCAGCCAGTGGCCCCCTGGCATTTCGTTCCTGGCCTGCCATCTTCATGGACAGTAGTTCCAGTGTTTGGCTTGAGCAGCTTATTTACTTTTCCCTGGGATTCTTATTTTTCGGAGTGGTATAGCTGTCTTATGATATTTGATATTTTAACTACTTTATCAAAATTTACCATTAATATTCTGACTATATAAATAATAAATCCTCATTGTAGTAAAAAAAAATGCAGAAATAATCAAAATAAAAAATTAAAATCTTTCGTAATCTCCTTATCCATAAATGTCCACTACCAGAACTTTTATTTCCTTCCAGTAACATTTCCCTTTTCTGTAGACGTATTTTTACAAAATTGAAAGTATATTTTATATGTGATTTTACATTCTGTTTTTATTGCTGTTTGATTTTTAAATGCCATATTAATTATTTTGTAGTCTAACATAATTTATTTGCCTGTTTTATTTTTGATTAGCATGCTTCTAATTTCACACTATTATAGATAAGTCTATAATTAATTTTTGTACATAACTCTTGATCCTAACCTATAAAAGAAAAATTGCTGGATCAAAAATTATGACCTTTTATGGATCTTGAGATATATTGCTTATTTACTTTCCAGATATGTCCCTATTCATACTATCTTTAGCAAAGCTGAGAATTCCTATTTTCCTGCATCCTTGTCAAAAATTATTTTTAAAGCATTTTAAAAACAATTTTGTTAATTTGATACATAAATGTTATCATCTCTTAATCAGATGTTTTATTACTTGTGAAATTGAATACTTCATATTGCCTTTAACCATTTGCATTTGTCCTAGTTCATTTTATTGATCATTATTCCTTTGTCTTCTATTTTTTTTAAAGATTTTATTTTTTTCCTTTTTCTCCCCAAAGCCCCCCAGTACATAGTTGTATATTCTTCCTTGTGGGTCCTTCTAGTTGTGGCATGTGGGACACTGCCTCAGCGTGGCTTGATGAGCAGTGCTATGTCTGCGCCCGGGATTCGAACCAAGGAAACATTGGGCCGCCTGCAGCCGATCGTGCGAACTTAACCACTTGGCCACAGGGCCAGCCCCTGTCTTCTTCTATTTTAATGGCATTTATTGATAGTAATTCTATTACAAGAAATTCTTTATTAGTTACACAAAATTTGAAAATGATAGAATAGCTTATTCAATATCTTTCTTCATCTTTCTATTGGAACACTCTACTTCTTATTTATGAATCAAATATATTAAACATTCATAAAATATCAGTTACAGATTTTTTCGCTCCAAATATTGCTATTAAAATTTTGTATTTTCTCTATGAATCAGACTGTCTTAGTAATATTTTCAGACATTACCCTTGCTTTCTATTTATCCTGAATTTTCTAGTATTTTCCCTCTTTGCTGGCCTTCTTTTGAATTGAAGATTTTTTAAAAAATCAATATTCCCTTTTTTTTGCAACTGATTTTCCTGTGACACACTCTATTCCTCCTCTTTTAGTGATTACTCTTAAAATTTTGACATGACATTAAGTCTGAAATTAATGAACATTTCTGTCTCTTTCCAAACAGTAGAAGAACTTAAAAGCTACTTAAATCTTGTTTCCAATTACGTGTCATAGTTATCTTTTCTGTAGTTCTGTGAGCTTTCTCACCCCTGAATTAAACATTATTTTGTTATTGTTGTTTTAAATGATCAATGTGTTTAAATTTACTTACATATTCGGTATTTTCTTTGCTCACTGTTCTTTGCAGTCAGAGCTTCCTTCTGAAATGTTTCCACCTTCCTATTATTTATCTTTAGAAGTTCCTTTCATGCATGTCTGTTGATAATAAACCCTCTTAGTCAGCTTGCTGCTCACTGCTTCCCTCTTCAGTTTCTCTCAATGCCTTGGAGAAACATTTTTAAAATACTCTTTCTCGAGCATCTAGTTATTTTGCAGTGGGAGGGCCATATTCAAACATTTTGTTTATATGAAAATTGTCCTGGCTTTTGGCTTCCATTGTTGCAACTGAGAAATCTTCTGACAGTATAATTGTCATTCCTTTGTAGCTTATCTGTCTTTTCTTTCCAATGGCTCTTAAAATCTCTTTGTCTTTGGTGTTCTACAGTTTTACCATGATTTCCCTAAACATAAATTTATTTGTATTTATCCTGCTTGACATATTTTGTGTTTCTTATGTCTAAAGATTCGAGTAGTAGGTTCCTTCTAAAAATTCTCAGTTATTATCCTTTTGAATTTTCCTCTCCTCCATTTTCTCTATTCTCCTAAGATTCTAATTAGATGCATGTTGAACTTTTTCACCCTATCTTCAAAATCTCTTAACCTCTCAGTTGTGTCTCCCTTCTCCTTCTCTCTCCGTATTTCTTCTGGCTTATTTCTTCAGAGCCTTGTTCCAGTTCACTAATTTTTTGTTCAGTAGTGTATAATATGCTTTCTACCCTATCCATTGGATAGCTTCCAACACATAGTTTTTTCATTTTTGAAGTTCTATTTGGTTCTTTTCCAAATCTGCTTAGCAGTTTTTTTTGAAAGTCTCTTCTTCCTTGTGTGTTTGGTGATTTTGTGAGCTCTTATTTGTTTGATCTTATGTGCCATTTTCTAATGGCCTGAATAAAGAGTGCTTTCCTCTAAAGAGGATTGCTTCTGCCGGAAACCAGGGGCCTCATTCTTTAAGCACTTCTTCCAGGGTCCCTGGCATAGTGCGAGGATCTGAAACTCAGCTTTCTTACTTTTCTCATCTCTTGTCTTCAGGCCAGCTCTGCTTTCATCTTTGCTTGCTGTTCTCTGCTCGCCTTTCCAATTTTAGCTGGTTGCCCTGGAACATTCCCTTACAGCTTGCAATCTCAGCATTGCATTAAAAAATATTAAAAGTTTGGTTATTTTGTAGTGGGAGGACCCTACTTAAAGCATAGTTTTTCTTCTATAGCAGCTCTGTTTTACTAGGCACAGGTTCTCTTTGTTTGGGTTGCTGTTCTTCCTCTTCGTATTGGCTTGTTATTTTCATTGTCCCTACTTTGAGACTCCAGCTTTGGCAACCTCTGAGAGGGTGGGAGACAACTGCTGGGGGAGAGGTCTCTCTACTTGTTACTGGACTGGTGGTATAGAAATAGTAAAGCCACCAATTCCCCATTGACCTTCCTGTGCTCCGTAAGGCTCAGGAACAGGGAGGACTCAGGCCAGTGATTATGCTTTTTTTTTAGCTCTTGGGGGCCAGAGAGTCCAAGGACACTCTTTTAGGGACTATATTAATCTTCCTCTGGGTGTTTATAGATATCTCTAGACCAAGCTCCTGTAAAATCCTTACCCTGGGCTTTGATGCTGGTTTCTAGGCACATTCCCAGTTCAAAGAGGGCAGCGTTAGTCATGAGTTCCCTCAGCCAGAACTTCTACAAGACCCAGGTCCTATGGCACATAGTTATCCATGGGCCCAGGAGACAGAGAAGGTGAATTTCCTTCTCTCTACTGTGAAAGAAACTGTGTTAAGGTCACATCTTCTCATATTCCTCATAATAAATGCTTTAAAAGATAAAGACTTTCTTATTTTAGGAAAATTATTTAGAACAAATAGATTTTTATGGGCACGTATTTGATTCTTGAAGTAAAGAAGAATCTGGATTCCCAGTTGCATTTTAGAATTTTCTTCATCTTTCTCTTAAAATTATGAAATATCTTTCTTCACCAAGACCATTTAGCAGACAACATTTTAAAAATTTTTCTTAGAAATATAAGATTTGGAATTAGTACAGATTTATCATGAATTTCATGATTGAATAGAGCATGAATTAAGAGTTAAAGATGATTCTTCAGAATTAACATGATGTGAACAGAACCTGTTGAAGTGTTATGAGTATAACATGTTACTTAAATTATCGGAATCTACATGGTCCTAAATTAATATAATCAGAAGTCATAAAATGTTTAAGCATGAGAAAAGTGATCTGTTTATATCTTTAAATAACTTTATAAATGCTCTCGATTAACTGTACTTATAAGTAAAACACTGCTGGCATCTTTCATTCAGAATTCAGTAAGTTCAAAGCTAAAGTATATATTTGTAATTTTTATGCACTTTCAAAATTAAAGTTTTATAAATGGAAGTTTTCCTTGAGCTATTAAAACTTTATGTTGTCTTCTCTTAAATCATTTAAATGGATATAAACTATGATGGAGAAGAATATAAAGATGAAAATAAACAACAACAATGAAAAGATAACCCGGTTTCACCTTATAGTGACTGATATGATAAACAGAAACATTTGCAAATACAAAAGGCTTGTAACCCTGATCACCTGTGTTCATATTGGGTGTCATTCAGCACAACAATACACTACTTAAGGAACAGTCATATCACATTTGGACCAATGCTATCATGAGCTAGTTTTCATACAGCAGTCTTGCAAGTAAGAAGTGGCTATGTAAAGTAGGGCTATAATATCACTTATTGGAAAGTCGTAAATACAGTTTAACAATTCTTGGGGTCAGTGTTCCAAAAAAGATTGAATTTCCAACTCCACCGCCCATCCTTCACCTACACTCAGATAAAACAAATAATATATTGGACTCATCAAAAAAAATTTGTGCTCAACAGAATGGGCAGATTATGTCTGCTGCAACTGAAAACACACAGATTGTATTTCACAAGTGGTGAAACACAGTAGGGTATTTTTGAGCACTATCAAACACTTTTAACACTCATCCCTTGTATATATGCTAAAAATATTAATGTTTAATATAGTGATATAAAACTAGTATTAATATCTTAACACTTTTTACTCAGTAACAACAATGAAAAGCTAGTTGTAATATTTTTGGCTTCTTTTTCTAACTTTTTGGATTGTCTTGAAGCATTTGTTGTGTGTCTGGTAGTGTGCAATAGTTAGTTTCTGATTATTGTTTAAATATTTTATTAGGCCATAGTTTCCTATGGCAGTTTCTATCACGCTAAATTTATGTTTCTGTTTAATATTTTTTTTGCTTACATTTCATGTAAAGTCAGTTACTGATTTAACTTATATTTCCCCTTTTTTTCCGTTACATACTTAGTAGATCATCTGATCAGGTTTATATCCTCAATGGAATAACTGTAAGAATTCTATAAAATGCTGTTAAATCAAATAAAAATCTTATAAAGTAAAATCCCAGATATTAGAAATGTAGTGCTAGATATTTTATATGTAGAATCTAAGAAACCAATAATCTTATGCTTTAGATAAGTAAACATTTTCGTATGTTCTTACACTATGCTTTCTTAGAAAATAAAATAGCAACTAGGTCAAAATTTAGGGTGTTAAATCTGAAAATTTACCACAAGTCTTAATATACATTTTCCTTTTAATCAAGGGTCATAGTTCTATACTTTTCATACTAGACACCTTTGTTCATATTTATACCTTATAATTTTATTCATATTTACTGTAACATCTTTTAATTTTTGGTTCATGAAGAAAGGCTCTTGATTAACCCTTAATGTCATATAAAAATAGGGCAGACTAAGTATCATAGAGGTAAAGTTTGTGTGCAATTTTTCATGGAAAAGGAGTCGTTGTTTCTTAAGGCCTTTCTCATCCCCAATACATCTTAGGAACAAGAGCAAAAATAACCCAATTTCATTTTTCCATATTTCATAATGGAAAGCCTGTCTCAGAAAGAAACTCTATATACTGTGAAAACTTGGTTTAACAAATATTTTCCAAACTGTATGTGCAAATCAGTACAGGAGATGGATATGAAAAAGACGTTGTCTCTACCTTCTGGAAACTTACAGACTAATAGGAGAGATAAGACATATAAAATATCTCTAATAAAAAATATAATGTGATTAATGCCAAAAGGACAATAAACACAAAGAAGAGGGAAAAAAAGAATTTGAAACTCAAGATATTGCTGAATGTTTCAAGAAACACTATAGTGGAAGATCTTGGCCTTTAAAGATAAATAAAATGTCAATAGGTAGAGGTGGGAGTAGAGTTGAAATGGAGGAAAAGTAGAGATATGCCAAGTCGAAGGAGCAAAATGAGCAAAATACAGAGACAGAAAAGAGTGTTGTATGTGTGTGAAACTGTAAGAAGGTAGGATTAGCTGAAGGAGGAAGGAATTATGGGGATCAAGGTAAAAGATGTAGGGGTTTATTATGGAAGTAGATTTTTAAAATATTTTGGTGAGGAAGATTATCCCTGAGCTAACATCTGTGCCAGTCTTCTATTTTGTAGATGGGACACTGCCACAGTGTGGCTTGATGAGTGATATGTAGGTCTGCACCTGGGATCCAAACTGCAAAACCCAGGCCACCAATGTGGAGTGTGCAAACTTAATCACTATGGCACTGGGCTGGCCCCTGCAAGCCAATTTTAACAAGATGCCAAGGATCATGCAGAAGATTTTTAAGCAGAAGAATTTTATGATTGATTTTAGAAAAATTATATTGGCAGCATTTTGTAACATCAATTGTTTTGAAGAATAAATTGAGATGGAGAAACAAGTTGGCAAGTTAGGCCCTGAACCAGTGACTGTCAAAATGTAAAGGAGTAAACGATTGAAAACTGTGAAGAGGTAGAACTTACAGAACTAAATCACTCACTGAATATGGAGATAGAGTCTGCGGCGAAGACTGGGAGGGATCAGAGAGCTGGGAGTTCTTCATACGTACTTGAAGTCATGGAAATGAGAAGAGAAAAGAGAATCACAGACAGAATCTAGGAAAGTTGCTACAATTAAAATGTTGGAGGCATATTGAAGGAAAGAAAGTATCAAATGACAGTCTGAGAAAGAAGCAAATTGAGACGGTTTAAGATGTTAGAATTAAGGAAAGGAGATATGACAAAAACAAGGAAGTGGCAAAAGATGTCATCCATTTCCTAAGAAATCAATGAAGATGAGAACTAAGGAGAGGAGATGGAATTTGGTAATAGTACAGTCACTAGTGACTTTTAAGGAAGGAGTTTCTATTACATGGCAGAAACTAGACATTAAGGGCTGGGTGGAAGATGAGAAGGTGGATGCAGCAAGGGTAGACTGCCATTTTGAAACTGATAATGTTGAAAGGAAGGAAGGAAATGAGAAGGTAGTTTAAGAAATTGGCAGGTTCAAGAGGACATTCCACTGGGAGAAGATATATTGAGGGAAAAAAATGAACATTAGGGGGCTGGCCAGGTGGCGCAGCAGTTGAGTTCGCACGTTCCAATTCGGCAGCCCGGGGTTCGCTGGTTCAGATCCTGGGGGTAGATATGGCACGGCTTGTCAGGCCATGCTGTGGCAGGCATCCCGCATATAAAGTGGAGGAAGATGGGCACAGATGTTGGCTCAGGGCCAGCCTTCCTCAACAAAAAGAGGAGAATTGGTGGCAGATGTTAGCTCAGGGCTAATCTTCCTCAAAAAGAAAAAAGAAAGAAAGAAAAGAAAAAATGAACATTAGGTGAAAGCAGAGAGAGGATCAAGGAAACAAGTATAAGGATTAATTTCAAAAAGATCAGAAAGGATGAGAAAATGATGAGTAAAGATTAAAGGGAATTTTGAGCAGTTCCATATGATAGGAGTTTACCTTTGATGATCTTATTTTTTATGGTAATGTTAGAAGTAAGGTCACCTGCAGAGAGTGAGCTGAGGGTGTAAGGTTGAAGCTTAAGAATAACAGAAGAGATGTAGCACACTTGTTGGAAAGGCCATGATAGTTGGTTAACAAAGAAAATTGGGGCTTGTCCAAGATTTCTCCTTCTGTTCTCTTCTCCATTTTCTACCAACCGCTGGGCCCTGTCGGTTCTACAATCTAAATATATCTTAAATGCATCACTTCCTTCCCACCACTACTCCTCTGATGGCAAGCACTCAAGATCTTTGTTCCCGGCCTTGTTATATTACCTTCCTTATTGGTCTCCCTGCCTCTACCTCCCTCCCTCTTCCAGGCTTTTTCCACATGGCTACCAAAGTAATCTTTCCAAGGTACAAATCTGCTCATATCACCCTGCTCAAAATTCCCCCATGACTTCTCATCTCTTATAGTAAAAATTCAAACTCCTCTTCTCTGATAATGTGCCATGTCCTACAGGGATCCAGTCCCTTCCTTCCTATCCAGTCATTTCTTCCCATGTCACCCCAAGAACCTGATCCCCACCCAACATCCCTGCCTCTATCTTTGTTTCTGTTGTTCCCTTGTCCTGGAAGAACTTGCCTGTCTGGTAGAATTCAACTAATTCTTCTAGCCTGCCAAAGGAAAAAAAAAAGAATGCATGAATGAAAACCATTGTCTTAAGGTGATAAAGAGAATTTCTGAGCAGTAATGAAAACCCGAAGGAATGTAGCGTGAATTGTAATGACCTTAAAGTGAAAAGTCAGAAGTGAGGAAAGCAGATAGTGGGATTTACTCAGGGGTAGATATTAGCAAGGCGAATAAGAATACAGAATCAAGTTAACAAGAGATTCTGCGACACCAATATGAGAAGCTCTTTTAAATTTGCTGGGTGTCAGTGCGAGAATATTGATGGTGAAGGCAAAGGTCTGTGGCTGACAAAATGGGTAGCTCAAGAGATAGAGAGTTGAGATTAATTAATTAGTTAATTCATTATTTACTTACAAATCTAACATTTACTGTGTACGTCCTATTTGTCAAACACGGAGAATATAGAAATTAATACAGGAGCACAGTGTGTACTCTTGTGAATAACAATTTAATTAGAAGTGAGGGGGAAATTTGGTGTTCAAGATCTTAAAGAGATTTGAGTAATAAAGTAATTATGACTGCCCGATTTTGCCTTATTGATTGGTTATTCTCAATTAGGTAGAGCCGTGTCTTAATCACTCAGTTTTGCAACTTCCTTATTTTACTTTAATGCACTTAAACACACACACAATGTCCCAGACTTAAAACAACCAAACAAACAAAAACCAACTTTGTTTAGAAAAGATGGTGATTTTGACTGAACAAGCAAAATCGTTTGGTAGCCATATTGGAAAATGTTGTTCAACCAGTACGTTGTACACACGCACAAGTATTATTTATCCTAGGGAAAAAGTAAGTATAAATGATTATGTACTCTGTGTGAGTAAATATGAGCAAATACTGAGTATTATTAAACCTACATACTTTTGTTTAAAAGGTTTTATTTTTTAGAGCAGTTTTAGATGCACAGCAAAATTAAGAGGAAGGTGCAGAGGTTTCCCATATGCCTGGGCCATGTCCCCACACATACCCTACCTAAGTTTTTTGCTGATAACTTCTCATTAGAATATTCATTCTTTCAAAATTATATGGATTTTTGAAGCATGTATTGTATATGTGGCTCTTAAATCTCTCTTTGAAATGATACATTATGACCTCTGTGTGCATGTTTTTGGAAATTTTTAGAAAGTACATTCTCAAAATAGAATAATTTTGTCTTATGTAAATTGAATTTCAAGCAGTTTCGTATAAAATCTTATTAACAGTACATTAAATTTTGATGACCCCATCCATTTGGCCAAAAAAATTAAAAATAAAGTATGCAATGCACTATCCTAGTCACTGCAGACCACACAAAGATGTTTATGATACAGTCAGTCTTCCCAGTGTCAGAATCTGCTGTGGAGAATGACATTCATTTCCTCACCTCTGTAGACATGCCCTCTCCTGCTGCTGTTGCTGCTCCTTCTTTCCTTCTCTCAGACTAGTTCCATTACTCAGCTCTCACTCATTATAGTAACTGATGCGCGTGATGATAAACCTGCAACAACAGAAGATCCCAGAATACTTTGATTCATCAAAGAAAGTTTAATTTTGGTGTAATTAGTAATAAAGATATTTTATCATAGTTAGATTAATATATGATTACTCTTTCCATCACAATATTTGATTAAATACCTCCAGTGTCCCACCATATTGAATGATGTATAAGTCCATGCATACATAAATGCACATCCACAGTTTTTACTGAATACTAAGAGGAAATGTGATTGACATATTATTGACATATTGTTTAATTATTTTCCTATGTATTCTTGAATTATCAAGGAAATATAGTTGTAATAACATCAGTTATTAATTTTTAAGTACTGTTAGTTTCTTCTTATCATTAGAACATTTCAAACATTCTGATTACAGAAACTCTGGAAAATACAGAAAGGTGTAGTATAAAAATAAAAAGCGTCTTACACACTCCATTAGTTCTAACAAATGTCTACAGTCTTGTAGTGACCACCTCGATCTAGACAGAGAATGTGTTCCTCACCGAGGAAAATTCCCTTCTGCTCCTCTACAGCCAATCCCATCCCTCTACCCTAAACCCCTGGCAACCACTGATCTGATCTATGTCCATATAGTTTTGCCTTTTCCAGAAAGTCATATAAATGGAACCATACACTATGTAGCCTTTGATATCCAGCTTCTTTCACTTGGTGTAATGCTTTCAAGGTCCATCCATGTCATTAAAGGTATCAATAGTTTGTTCTATTGCTGACTAGCATTTCATTGTATGGATGCACCACAATTTATTTATCCAGTCACCAGGTCGTGGACATTTGGATTATTTTCAGTCTGGAGCTATTGTGAATAAAACTGCCCTTAACATTTGTATACAGGTCTTTCTATGGAAGTATGTTTTAATTTCTCTTGGCTAAATACCTATAAGTAAGATTTCTGGGTCATATAGTAAAAGTATGTTTAATTTAACAATTTTCCAAAGTAGCTGTTCCATTTTGTGTTCCCATCAGTATCGTGTGAAAGTCCTAATTTCTTTGCATCTTCACCAGCGCTAGGTATTGTTGATTTTTGTATTTTGTTCTGTCATTCTTATAAGTGGGTAGCGGTATATCATTGCTGTATTTGGTTTTAAGGAGACCTAAATTTCTTTTCAATTTAGGTGGAGCCTGTCTACCCATTTATAGGTATGCATATCTTCAAATCTTAATTTTTCCATAGGCATATATGCATAGACATTAACTGAGGGATATTGTAAAATAAACGGCCAGGAGCAGGGTATATCTAATGTGTGCCTATAAAACAAGAATCCAGAAAGCTTTGGAAAAATATCTTCATAAAATAGTTGTATTTTTCCAGCTTCCTATGAGGCCCTCTTTAATGAAATAACTCATTAAATAAGAAATAAAATATTAATATCAAATATTAATTTTTAAGTTTTATAATAAAAAAATTTAAGCATACAGAGAAATCGAGGAGTAAATCACGTCGCCCAGCCTTAGCAACTGATGACTCATAGCCAATCTTGTTTCACCTCTATCCTCTCTGCCTCTCAGCCCACCAGTGATTATTTTGAAGCAGATCCCAGGCATCAAAGATTAAATTTTAATTGAACCTCAGAGTTCTTGATTTATCATATTAGTATTGAAAATAACCATTTTAAAATGTTTAAATTTTAAAAATCAATTTATAGTATTTATCTCTAAGGTTTTATTTGTCTTTTGACCTATTTCTGTGTGAAGTGTCAAGTATTTGCTAGGTATATTATGCCAGGCATTTATTCAATAAGCAACAGGAAATCATCACACCTGAATGGGAATAACAACTCATTAAGTGAGATTGTTTTATTTTATTAGCATATTGTGTATATAGTTTCTTTAGTAGCATTGCATAGACATTAAATTATAAGAACTGCAGGTTTTGCTTAATGGAAAGTGCTACTTAAGGTAGCAATGTAGGTCATTTGATCCATTTTTTTATTTACTATGTTGTATATTTTAAATTACACATTGACTATAATCCTAGGAGTACTTTCTTAATTCTTATTATAATACTGATCTAATTTTTCTCTCTGGGAAGCTCAACTGAAGTGCATAACCAGTTTTAATTAAGAATAAGAAATGAAAAAGAAAAAGAAACTGCACATCGTTAGGAATTCTGATTTTTGCACTCTAACAAAAAAGACCCTAAGCAACATGAGGTTAGTCAGGTGTGAGAAGTGATAAGCAACCATGTAAGGAGCCGCCTATGACAAACTGCAGTAGTTGGAGAAGTTACCTTAACATATTTCAGTCCAAGTATGAGTATCTATAGTTTATTATACTCCAGACAGTATCGATTATCAAAGATGTGGGGCCAAATTAATGTTGTACTCTTCACAAGACATTCCATAGCTAGCAATAACATTGAGATAATGCCATTAAACTAAGGATTTCAATTATAAGGCAGATGAGACTGTGAAAGACTTGACAGCCTTAATGAGCAGTAGGAGTTAGTATTAACTTTGATAAGGAACATAGTTATCATAGACAGAAAGGAAACACAATACAGCCCGCAGCTCTTCCTGTTGTGTCATGTCACCCTCTATTGATGACAGCTTAGAGTTCCAATTCATTTCTATTCCTTCTCCCAGACTGGCGCTAGGATGATGTTCCTGTGAATCTTTCCATTGCAGCTACAACACCTTCAATTTCTATAGGGCATCATTCTTACAAATAGCTGAAAGCATTTTATCTTATTTGCTCTTATTACGTGTTTGTTAAGAAAGAAAGGGAATCAAGAAGTTGGTCCCTTCTTGCAGGTGGGAAAACTGGATCAGTAACTCAGTGGTAATATTGGAATTAGATTCAAATTACGTGAAAGATCACCAAGGGCTTATTAAGGGGACTGATTTTAACCAAGGGATAAGTAATGGATATGACCGAAGTTCAGTATCAGTCCTTGTGTTGTATTAGACATGCCCTTGTTTTTTACTTTACAGTGGCAGGGAGAGAAGGAACTAGTGAATATCACGGATGGAGATGGTAAGATCAGAGGAGAATAAGGCTGCCATTCATAACTATCTATTCTTTGTAGCCCCTGAGCATGAAGCCACTCCTGCAGTGGCTGTCCCTGCTAGCTTTGTTAGTCAAGCTTGTGAGTCGTGTACAATGCAGTGTTATTGTTCTCTTGACGTAGTTTAACCCGGAAATCTACCCCAGGGCAGCTGGCAATGTTGGAGCACACTCTTACCTATCGTGAAGTGTCAAAGCTGTTTGATACAGTTAAGAAAGGCTAAGAGGCCCTCCTGCTCCTCTGATCTGTAATCCATTTGGTTAGTGTTAGTGATCAGCTGCATCATTTTTGCCTCTCTCGTAAATTGGGAGGGATTATAGTATCTTTTTGTTCACTTTGGATTTTTCCATTTTATGTGCAAATAGAAAATTTTCTTTACCTAAAGAATAAAACTGTATGATAAGTTTGGCTATTTTTAAAGGTCTGGAACGGTTTCCTGCTTCTGGAAAAGCCTAAATGCTATTTTGGTTTTAATTTACCCTATATATCACTATTTATTCCCCACTTGTATAATTAATATAAACATTTTCCTCAATTTCTTCATAAATACCTTTCTCATCAAGAATTTCCATTCATATTGCTTGCTCTAGAGCATGACCAATTTTCATAGTCTTTACTACAATATGCTGTATAATACCCATAATATTTGTGCTGTCTGCTCTCATATTTACTTAATCTATCATCAAAGGGAGCATGGCTGATGCCTTTAAGTGAACCAATCGATTATACAGCATTATGTTTAGCTTCCACAAGCAGAAATTTCGTTTTCTCCCTTAGGAACCTTAATTCTGGAAATGAACGTTCCGTCTAGATTCAGAATGTTCATTTATTAAATGCAAATGTATTTTAGCTTACCTAATACATCTTTCAATGATAGATCTATAGAGTAACAATAAAATGTATAAGGCAATTTAATAGCATCAATGATGATTTTAAATATAATCACAATAAAACTGATTTAAATTACAAATACTTGTGATATTACAAATATGTAATATGCAAAATTACAAATATTACAGTAAATCTTTCAAAATGAATCACAGAGCTCAAACGTAAAATTTATGTTCTTGAATTAATCAGTCAGTTAATATATTGTCTAACCAACTAAAATACAATAGCATATTAGTGGAGCGACTTTGCTAAACAAATCTTGTACTTTTAAAATGTAAGAACATAGTGGATTTTAACCATATTGTTACAATAATTTCATATATATTTTTTATAAAATCTATTTTATTTTCTTTCCTCTTTTATCACTAGAAACAATGAACCAAGAATTCCAAAATAAGGAAAACTCACTGTTTTCCTCTTGTTCATTCTTTTTTGCCCTGTTAATTGTACCTAGATATACAGCACTGTCATTTCCTGGGCTTCTTTTATGTAGGGCCTTGTGATAGTATTTGAGCATATAGATCTATATATAAATTTTAAAAATTAGCCTTCACAATCTTTTAGTTAAAAAAGTGAAGTATAAAAATAGTAAAAGACCTATAAACAACAAAAATGTTGGAAAAAAACCTTACTTTTTTTATTATCAATATCACCTTCAGACACGTAATTAATATTACCCTCATATTGTTTAAAAGTGGTCTTTTGAAAATGTTATTTCAGCTCTCCTGCATTCCTTTTGGTGGGGAATAATTGGTTCATCTCATTATTAACCAAGTTTAGACCTTGGTAACATGTACATCTCTTGGATGAATGTTATTTTAGAATTGAAAGAGAAATAAAAAGGAATGAAATCAAAGCCAAGGATGTAGTCACTTTACCTCTAATGTAAAGAACATTAAATTTGAAGTAAGAAGGCTTAATTCCAGTTCAGTTCTATTTTTTACTTACGTGACCTTGAGAAAGTAACTAAAGCATTTCCAAACTTCAAGTTCCTCATTTATAGAGGAAAGAAATACCTCTATGCCCAGCACTCGGAGTTCTTATTGGATCAAATAAGGTTTTCTACTTTTAGATGACAAACTCAACGTTGCTATCTAAACATAAAGTATCCTAGCAGAGATTTACTGTCCAACATTTTCATTTATACATTTTTCATAATGATTTATTGATTATCTTCAATGTGCAAGAAACATTGCCAGACACTAGGGAAATAAAAGTGGATAATGTAATACCCAACCTCCTCAAATTCTGGTAGGGAAAACATATGAACATGTAATAAAATACTTTAATTTCAGTCATTGAATTTGATTTGTTGGTTGAATGTTTGCCAAGTACAGGTTATTATTATATTAATGGGATATTATAAAAGTTTAAAAGAAATATCTAAAATGAAACAGAATTAAAAATCTAGATATAGATCAAATTATGTGTGGAAATGTAGTTTATGAAAAATTGGCATATGAATCTTGGGGAAAAGACGGACTCCTCAGTAAGTGGCATTGGGATAACTGAAGATCTATATAGAAAAAAAGAAAACAGAATCTGATCCAAATATAATAAAATCAAATTCTAAAAAGATCCAAAATTTAAATGTATAACCATTATGTTACTGGAAAAAAACAAAGGTGAATTATTCTATAAACTTAGAGTGGCCAGACTTTCCTAAATTTGACTCACAATCCAGAATCAATAATGGTAAAGATTAACAAGGTTAACCATATAAAATTTTTAAAAAACTTTCCATGGCCAAAAACTTCAAGAAGTAAAATGGAAAAAATGTGGAAAATATTTGCAATATATCATAGACAAAAGTTTGAGATCCCTAAAATATAAAGAGCTTTTAAAATTAAAGGAAACAAAAAGACCAACAACTCTAAAAATGGGCAAGAGATATGAACAGACAGTTCACAGGGAAAGAAATGCAAAGGACATAGGACATAGGAAAATATGTCCAAATTCACTCATAATAAATAAATGCTAATTAAAATTTTCCGCGATTACTATTGCTTATCAGTAAGATTGTTAAAAAACCAAAAGATTGACTGTTACCTCCTTGTGGTAGGGTGAATAATGGCCCTCAAAGATGTCTACTTCCTAATTCCCAGAACTTTGCATGGCAAAAGGTACTTTGCATATATGATTAAATTAAGGATTATGAGATATGGAGATTATCCCAGATTATCTGGATAGGTTTAATGTAATCACAAAGGTGCTTATCAGTGAAAGAGGAGGCAGGAGAGTCAGGCAGAGGAGATGTGATGATGGAAGCAGGGGTCAGGGTGATGTGATTGCTAGCTTTGAAGATAGAAGGGAGCCACACTCCAAGGAATGCTGGCAGCTTCTAGAAAATGGAGAAGACAAGGAAACAGATTCTCCCCTAGAGCCTCTGGAAGGAAAACAGTCCTGCCAAAACCTTTATTTTAATCCAGTGAGACCTATTTTTGACTTTTGATTTCCAGAACTGTTAAGGTAATAAATTTGTATTATTTTAATCTACTCAATTTGTGGTAATTTGTTACCACAGCACTAGATAACTAATTCAATACCTTAAGAGGGAGGTTGTGGGAAAACAGGAACTTTCATGTCTTATTGGGAATGCAAAGTGTACAACTGTTGTAGAGGAGAATTTTACTATATTTAAATATACACTTACCATTAGATCCCACAAACCTGTCCCTACCACTGTCAAAAATACGAAAAGATATGCAGAAGGTTATTTCAGCACTATTTGTAATAGCAAAAAGACTGGTAACAATCCAAATGTCCATCAATAGTGGACTGATTGAATGAAGTGTGGTAAAATGTTGTACTATGCAGTTACTAAAATATTTTTATAATTTTCTTTGGAATGATATCAGGTAATATTGTTAAGTGAAAGTAGCAAGGTGGAAAAAAGTGGGTGTAATATGCTACTATTTAGCTAAGAAGGGGGAGAATGTAAGTATATATAAATGCAAACATATTTTCTTTTAAAAAATGAAGAGATAAATTAAAAAGGTTTTTTTCTGTATGTTTTGTTGTTGGTGGTGTTTTTTTAGTGATTATTCATAGAGCTGAAAAGGGCCTAACATGAAGAGAGCAAAGGATGGATGGCAGATCTCTTTAAATGTTCTTTATTTTGTAGGCTGACCCTGAAACCATATAAATGTGTTACAATTATAAAGCAAAACTAAATAAAAATAGGAAAAGGAGCAATCTCCAGAAAATCAACCTCTGAATTAACAAATTAACCTAACTTGGAATTGAGTCAGTGGCAAAGCCACACGGAGAGGACCTATTTCAAGGGACCTTAAATACACGGTATTTGATTGTATATCCCTAGTGGGATATACCGTTAGACAAAAAAACTACAAAGAAATCTATTTTTATTAATTTTATTATCATATATGATGTATACTTCTATATTTAAATTATACTATACCATAAAAGTAATTATCAAATCATTAGGTATCAAGATTTTCAATCTAAGATAAAAGAGATGCAAAAACTCAAAGAAGTTAAGTAAAACGACTTAAATTTGAATTGGCAATATCACTATGAATTCATGGTATATTTTGCCTCTTTAAAAAAATTCTGAGTATGGAGGGCATGCTGATATTCTACACAGATACTCTTTTATTGAAGACTTGTTGCCCTAGCTTCTGGGAGTGCTGTTGGCTGTCTTTAGCTGTCAGTCCTTTCAGGGATTTCAATAACAGCAGAGAGCTGCCTTGTTGAAGGTCATGACCCTTCCCAGGGCAACTAATATGTAAGGATTGATCTTTGAGGGAATATAAAGGCCTAGCCCTCTTGGCTCAATATGCTTATTGCGAGATCATTCTAGCTCCAGATCTCCTCATGGGCCTGAATCAGAGCTTAACCCTTCCCTCTGTTTAATCAGGCTTCCTTCCTCTTCTTTCCACATTTTTCTTAGTGCATAGGAACTTCTGCTTGCTCATTCCATCTCTCAGGAAGTCTGCTTCTTTGGGAATCCAATTTATGACACTGAGCTCTGTTGCCCAAAACTTCCTAGAAGAACGACCAACCCAGTAGCAATAAATACCTCTAGTGTCCAGAATGAGATCTCTAAATACCATTTCCCAGCAAGGGTCCATAGAGAAAGGTCTGATTCCAGGTCTGGGACAGGCAAAAGACAAAGAAGCTATTAAAGTCTTTTGTGGTCACATCAGAGAACTCAGAAGCCAATTTGAAGAAGTTCTCGTTGTTCAAAGATAGTATAATTTTAACAATGAACAAAACTACTGTTAATAAAGATGATAGCTGCTGTTGTTTGAAACAGATCAGAAATGTTAAAATTTATGAATTTATAATAATAAAAATTGTCATGTTTGGAGAATGCTAGCAAGTAATTATTTTGAAGATTGGTAAAGGTAAATAATCAAGCATTTAGCCTATTTTTCCTACAAAAACTGTATAAAAGTCTGAGTAAACTAGGAATAGAGGCGTACTTCCTCAACTTGATAAAGAATATCTACAAAAAACCTACGCCTAACATCATGTTTAATGGTGAGAAACTTGAGGCTTTCCCACTAAGATCAGGTACAAGGCAAGGATGTCCCCTTCCCACCACTTCTTTTCAACATTGTACTGAAAGTTCTAGCTAGTGCAATAAGACAAGAAAAGGAAATAAAAGAAATACAGATTGGGAAGGAAGAAATAAAACTGCTTTGTTTGCAGATGACATGATTGTCTATGTAGAAAATCCAAAGAACTGACCAAAACCCTCCTGGAACTAATAAGCAATTATAGCAAGGTTGCAGGATACAAGGTTAATATACAAAAGTCAACTGCTTTCCTATATACAAGCAATGAACAAGTGGAATTTGAAATTAAAAATACAATACTATGTATACTAGTACTCCTCAAAATGAAACACTTAGTATAAATCTAACAAAATATGTATAAGATCCACATGAGGAAAACTACAAAACTCTGCTGAAAAAAATAAAAAAGAACCAAATAAATGGACAGGTATTCCATGTTTATGCATAGGAAAACTCAAGACGCCAGTTCTTCCCAACTTGACCAATAGAGTCAATGCAGTCCCAACCAAAATCCCAGCAAGTTATTTTGTGCACATCTACAAACTGATTCTAAAGTTTATATGGAGAGGCAAAAGACCCAGAATAGCCAACACAATATTGAAGAACATAGTTGGAGGCCTGCACTACCCAACTTCAAGACTTACTGTAAACCTACAGTAATCAAAACAGTGTGATATTGGAGAAAGAATAGACAAATAGATCAGTGGAACTGAATAGAGAGCCTGGCCATAGACCCACATAAATAAAGTCAATTGATCTATGATAAAGCAACAAAGGAAATACAATGGAGCAAAGACAGTCTTTTCAACAAATGGTCCTGGAACAACTGGACATCAAATACAAAAACATGAATCTAGACATAGACCTTATACCCTTCACAAAAATTGACTCAGAATGGCTCATAGACCTAAATGTAAAATGCAAAACTATAAAACTCCTAGAAGATAACATAGAAGAACACCTGCATGATCTGGGCTAGGGCGATGACTTTTCATACGAAACCAAAGGCACAGTCCATGAAAGAAATAATTGATAAGCTGGACTTCATTAAATTAAACAGATGTAATCTGCACTATCCAAAATGTGGTAAAATCTAAGTAGCCAACATTTTTATTTTTTCCCACAAATAAATTAAAAAGAAAATAACAAAGAAGAAGGGAAGCTATAAATTAAAGCACTCTAAGAGTCATCAACCATAAGCAATGTTTGGATTATGATTTTCTGGCTCAAAAAACAAACTGTAAAAAAGATTAGAGACAAATGGGGAAATTTGAATACTGAGTGGATAGTTAAGGATATTAAGTATTGATTTTTGTTTTTTTAATGCTGGGAAAATGGTAGTATGATTATGTGTTTTACACTAGGCTTTATATTAAACATATTGAAATATATAGAATTTTCTTAAAAATAATCTGGTAAAGGGGCTGGCCCCATGGCTGAGTGGTTAAAGTTCTGGGTGCTCTGCTTCAGCAGCCTCGGTTCGCAGGTTCAGATCCTGGGTGCAGACCTACTCCACTCATCAGCCATGTTATGGAGGTATTCCATATACAAAATAGAAGAAGAGGGGCATAGATATTAGCTCAGGGTGAATCTTCCTCACCAAAGAAATAAAGAAATAAAGAATCCAGTAGGAAGGGAAGAACTTGAAGGATATAGATGAAACAGCTTTGGCCTTGAGTTGATAATTGTTGATGCCAGATCATGGATACATGGAGGTGGTTATACTGTTTTCTTCACTTTTCTATATACTAGGAAAATACTCTTACGTGATAAAGTTAAAACTAACTAACAAAACGAAATCATAAAGAATACAATGAAATACTGAGAGATTATGGAATTACTATACATAAAAATTGGGACACAGATAAAGCACTGTATGGAGGAAAATAGATAACTTTAAACATTATATACTTTAAAGATTAAAAATTTAGAGATAACAGCAGAAATTAATAATTTTAAAAGGGAAAAATTATGGAAATAATATATAAATCCAAGAGCCATTCTTTGGAAATAAATATGTAAACTTTTAGTCACCTAATTAAGAAGAAAAGAAAAGATAGAGTAAGGCACAATTACATAAAATATATGAAATGATCAGGGAAACATAAGCACAGAATTAAGGGAAGTTACAAGAATCATTAAGTGATGAACTGTGGCTCAAATTTATGCACATAAGTTCAAGGGCCTGGATGATACGAATATTTTCTAGGACAGTATAAATTATCAAAAGCGGCCCTAAAAAGATAGAAAATTGGGACATAGAAATTAAAATATATTAAAAAAATAGGGAATGTTATCAGAAAGTAAGAAGAAACACTAGAGGAAGAGGAGGAGAGGGAGGGGGTAGAACTGAAAGAAGAAAAGAAGGAGGAGGGAAGTGGAGGGAGGAAGGGGTGTGGTTTCATAGGGGAATTTGACTAAGCTTCAGGGAACAAGTAATGTCAATGCTGTCTAAACTGTTGTAGAGTATAGGAAGAGAAATACATCCAAAAGAGGGGTGTTCTGGGATTTCAGAGAAAGGAGAGAATATTTCCACGTAGGAGACTAGGAAAAACTTTGTATTCCTTTAGTCAGTTATGTATTCAACAAATATTGAGCATTTACTATGGGTCAAGCTCTGTCGTAGGCACTGGGGTTCAGCAATTATTAAAACAGTCAGAACTCCTGCCCTGACATAGCTTACATTCTAGTGGGGAGAAGGGCGAGAGACAATAAATACAAAATGAAAACTGAGACTTAACCATTCATTTAGTATTGGGGAGACCTTGTTGACCATGACAACAGCAGACACATTCCTATCACCAAGACACTCAGTCTGCAGAGATGGAGGCAAACATTTATGTAACCAAGTGGTATGTAGTGTGATATAGCCTACCTACTTTTTAAGAAGCCTCATAGAGTTTGCATTATATTAGGCACTTAAGAAACAGTGAGTACTCAATGAATGTTTATTTTTTCCATAAACAGACAAAAAGCGTATTTATACAAATTAATGTTAGCAGTTATTTTGTACTCAGTCATACTGTCCAGCCTCTGAATTATTCCTATAAGTAGAGGTTACTGAAGATAAACTTAAATATTATTTGACGTATCAGTAGATAAGAGAACATTTACCAAGATGATTCACAAATTCCAACTTGTCTAGTTATTAAAGAGCACATCTACGTCTTGTAGCCTTAAAATAATTTCACTCATAGATCTTATGACCTTAAAAATAATTTTAATCATAAATTTTGTGTATGATAACATTTAATTATGTAAGTGAAGTGTGTGAATAATTATTCAATCATGTGTACCATTTAGTCTTGTAATTCAAGATTTTCCTGTCAACAGAAAAAAATTCAATTTGTTTTTCTCCTCTGGAGATTCTTTAACTACATTAGTAGTATTACTTATTAATGACAACAAAAGAGAAAAGTAAAGATATTGAGCTAAAATACAATTACTGAAGACTAGAATAAAGTTAGCAATGCTTTTAAAATGAATTTGCTTTCAATTATCCCAATATAAGTACATACAGTTGAAAAACAATAATACATATATAAGCAAGCTGTATTATTTATTTAATCTGTAAAAAATGCTTGATGCATAAAAGAATTCCTGAACTCCTCCCCGTAACTCCATAACCCCCCCATGCTACAGGTGCATGGCCTATATTTTGGAAGTCTTTACTGGGAACGGAACTATCTTTTGAACAAAATATGTGGTGGTCATCCTTTTCATTTGGTTTGCTTCAGCAATAAAATTCCGTAGAAGCAAAATATTTCCAATACCTTGATAAATTGAGCTGTCAAGAGAAAGAACCATTCTATGTGAGTTTGGTCAAGGGCTAAGGACAAACCTGGGAGACTCCCGCCTTCCACTTAATGGTGATCATACTAGGTGAGGTGGTTTACCACTGGCTCCATTTCTTCATCTAAAAGATAGGGATAGTAATCCCTGCCCTCATGATGTTGTGAACATGAAATGAGATTCACAGATGGTAGTTGTTGAAGTTATGAATGACATATTATTGTCAATAATAAAAAATTTTCAGGTACACTTAATTAACTATAAACATTTTTATATTTCAATTCTTATAGGTTTAGCATAAATATGTTAAAAATAAATTGGTTAATTTTCCTACCTTATTAAGTAGAATACATGTAACGGAATAAATTTTTTTGTAAGAATCTTCTATTATAATAACATCTATAACAAAATATTTGTATTACAGTTGTAAAATGCTCTATTTATCTTCACAGGAGCCCAATGAGATAAGTATTTACACTATCTGCATCTCAGAGATGAATAAAATGAGCTCAAGGACAACATTTTGAAAATCAGCCCTCATTATACTGTACTGTTTAGGCAGATGCAGAAGTTCTGTGTGGTTAGACTGAATGTGCCCTGTCTTGAGGAAATTGGCATTTTAAGATAAATTTCTGTTTTCATTTATCTTTATTTTTAAACCAGGGTTTCTCAGTTTGGCAGTATTGACATACTGGTCTGGCGATCCTTTGTTGTGGGGGCTGCTCTGGGAATTGTAGGATGTTTAGCAGCAACCCTGGCTTCTCCTCACTAGAAGCCAGTAGCACCCCTGCTCCAGTGTAGCAACCAAAACTGTCTTCAAACATTGTCTAATGTCCCCTTGGAGGTAACCAGAGGACACTTGTGAGAACAAACGAGCGAGAGCGAGTGAGAACCGCTGCTATAAGCTTTGGCACAGCCGCGTTTTAATTGGTTAGGTTCTGATTAATATGTTAGGTTTTATACTAAAAAGTGAAGATGATGATTTTTAAGGTATTTTATGATATAGTCACTAAATATTTTAGTAAATAGGATTTTCTAATTATGAACATATGAACTCGTTCTGATAAAAAGTACAGAAATAAAAATGTGAATTATACTCAATAAAGGGAAATATGTATATATAAAATTATTTCCATACACCTCATTAAATATGATTTATTCAATTAATGCTTCCCACAAAACACTGCTCATTACCCTACTCTCCTTACAAAAAAAGACTAAATTTGTCCTAATATTTGTGTTTTGGGTTTTCAATGGTTTTGTTTTTGATTTTACAAATACTAATTAAATTTTAGGAGAGAAGAAGTTCATTTTTATTTTTGCTCTAGTACATACAGTATTATTCCATAAACTTTTTTCAGGATTACATGATATTTTCCTCCTTCTAAAAAACAGCATATGAACGAAAATACATTTATTTTTTCATATTTTTCATTGATATTGAATTATTAATTAAAATATTTCATAACTAATTTTAAATACTCCTAAATAATATATCTAGAAGATTTTAAGGTATTGAATAAAACAACTTGTAGTTTAATTATATTGGTTATTATGGCATATCATTTCCTATTATCCTTGATTGAAAGAAAGGTAAATATAAATGTTGGTTTCTCATTAGTGCAATTAAGCTATTAATTTTAAACCTTTGTTTTGAAACAAAACAAGTATTTAATATATATACCATCACAGTCTCCTATTAGCTATGAGTAAAGGAAATACATTTATATATACTGGACAACAAATAACAAAACCTGACAGAACATAGTGGCCGAAATTTTTGTTCTACTTGTCTGAAAGGTTATCAAGTAGTAACTAATGCCAGGAGAGCATGAAAGTGACCAGTAATTCAAGAATAAATTGGACAAGGTATAGTTTGTTGTGTTTTTGACTACAGAAGGCTGGTCAATAGCTGTACTCAATTTGCCGTTGTTTCCTCATGGAAAGCTCCGTTTGTTAGCTTTCGGATAGGCTCAGTCAATGGATTCTTTTTTTTCTAAGAGAAATGATCCATGGGAGGTCCGCCCCAAGGAGTAAAGTCATGGGAAAACACAGGCAGCCTTTCATGCTGTACAGCACGACTAGGGAAGTAAGACTCTGACCTATTTGAGGTAGAGTTTCAAAGATTGTGCTGTTGGAGCTCTTTTTAAAAAAATCAATTCACATTATCAAAAGAAAGCTGAAAATGATAGCAAAAGGCTGTTTTTATTAGAAAACCTTTTCTTCTATTGCAATAATACGTCATTTGAAGTACTTTAAATTGGCTTCAAATAATGTTAAAACACATATTTAAGAAGACAGTAATTAGACTTTGTAAGTTTGCCTGTTTGTAGGAACCCTTTGTGATCTCCTAGTAGAACAATTTGAGAGGTGGGGAAGACACACAGCCTTGGGTAAGATCAGCAAAAGCATGCATTCATTAATAGTATGTGACCTGATTTCAAAAAAAGGATGCAGCACCTAGTGATTCATATACATGTGTTGATGAGACACAAAAACCATAAATAACTTTCTCCTGTTAAATATTGCTGACGATAAAATTCTCCATTTGGGCAAATAATACTGAAGGGAAATGTGCTTATAGAAAGCATTAGGATTTTTTTTCGTCATTATTGTATTCTTTCCTATTTCCAAAAAGAATAGAGGTGACTCACAATTAAAGGGACAGACAAAATAAGAGCACAGTTTTTGTTGTTATTGGTGGTGATGATGGGTTGTTCTTTTTTTTTCAAAGTAAAGAGTGGCATATTAGAATAAACTTTGGAGTCAAACAGGCTTGGATATAAATCCTAGCTTTTTCTCTTATGTTTGTCTTGGTGGGTTAATTTAGTTCTCTGAACTTTGTTTCCTTAAAGAAAAGCAGGCACAATAATGACAGATGACCTAAGGATTCTTGCTAGGATTAAATGAACTAAAATGGGTAGAATACCTAGCATAATACTTGATCAGTGATGTTTGGTCGATGACAGACTGCACATATGATGGTAGTCCCGTAAGATTAGTACCATATAGCCTAGATGTGTAGAGGCTATATTATCTAGGTGTGTGTAAGTACGCTTTATGACGTTCACACGACGGGGAAATTGCCTGAGGATGCATTTCTCAGAACGTTGTTAAATGACACATGACTATATGTGTATACATATACATAAGTATGTGTATTTTTTGAACCTTCTATAGCATGAAGATACTTTTAGAAAAAATATTGAATTGTTTTAATAGCTATTAAATGCCTCTCATATAGTATTCATATTTAAAATTCAAAAGATACAAAAGGTGCTATGGTGAAAATGCAAAAAATCCATTCTCCCACCTTGATCTCCTAGCTACCTCTTCATCTTCCTAGAGATAACTACCATTATCAGGGTTTTTGTGTTTCTATACAGAGATATTTTATACAGGTAGCGTTGTCGTCTTTGTAGATGTAATATTATTCACCTTGATAGACAATTATATATTAGCACTTATGGAACTACCATTTTAATGGCTGCATTGTGTTCCATAGCACCATAACTTATTTAACTAGTCCTCTACTGATGTACAATTAGACTCTTTCCAATCTTTAGTTTTTTCAATGTTGCAATGAATATTCTTGTTCAAGAATATTCAAGTTTAGTTCAAGATTACTTCTCCTCACTAAGCTTCCTATTACCCCCCCTCTCTAAAGCTATTATTGTCATCTGATGTAATTGTGTATTTCCCCTATTTGGTTCATTGTCAATCCCTACTCCCACCCTGCGCTAGCATGTTAGCTCCAAAAAAGCAGGTATTTTTCTTTGGTTTGTTCCTGCTGTAATCCTAGCTCCTAGAATAAATACTCAATGAATATTTGTTGCATGAATGAGTTTTGTCCATGTATAACTATATTGAGGAAAAAATAGGGGTAGATGACTCGTTCAAGAGGAATGTGCATTTGTAATAATGTTACCAAATAGATCTTTATAGGGCAGGATATCTCAAGTGAGGGCTGTTGACATTTCGTGCCTGATAAGTCTTTGTTGTGGAGGGCTGTACCTTGCACACTGTTTAGCAGCATCCCTGGCCTCTAACCACTAGATACTACTAACATCCCCCAGTTGTGACAACCAACACTGTCTCCAGACATTGTAAATGTCCCACGTTAAGAAGCAGTGCTATAGATGTTACACTACATTAGACTCCCACCAACAATTAGGACATGACCGTTTCCTTCAGCTTTGCCAACACCCAAGTTTTAGCAAGCATTTCGCTCTTTGAAATGTGACGGGGAAAACTAATATCTCATAGTTTTAATTCACGGGTGAAGTCACATTTTTTTTTTAAGGTTGGCACCTGGGCTAACAACTGTTGCCAATCTTTTTTTTTTTCTTCTGCTTTATCTCCCTAAACCCCCCTGTACATAGTTGTATATCTTAGCTGCAGGTCCTTCTAGTTGTGGGATGTGGGACGCCACCTCAACGTGGCCTGACCAGCGGCGCCTTGTCCGCGCCCAGGATCTGAACCCTGGGCGGCCGCAGCGGAACGCGCGAACTTAACCACTTAGCCACAGAGCCGGCCCCTGAAGTCACATTTTAATAAAACTTTTGTGTAATGAATTCCTGGCATCTTACACTGTAGCAGTGAAGGTAAGTTTGGTTTTCTGTTGTAGAGGGAAAGGAATGGAATGAATATATGAAACACAGAATCATCTGGAAAAAAATGCTATTTCTCTTTATTTTTCTTTGTTAAAATATCTAAGTTTTACAAATTCTTTCTTATCTTCAGACTATTATACCTTCGTGGACTATCTTCTCTAGAGTTATATAAATTGGTCTTAATTAATGAACAAAATTTGGAGTCAGAAGACTTGGATTTGAGAGCAGGTTTTCCTAATTACTAGTTGTGTTACTTTGAGGAAGTCACATCAACTCTGAGCTGCAATTTACTCATATGAAAATTATGGATAATAACATTTGCCCTCTCTACATCACTGAGTTATTGTAAGAATTATTTTTTTTGGATTGTGAAGCCTTTTACAATTGCAAGGGCTTAGGATAATTATTATGAAGGTTTACAACCTACTGCTTTATCTTATGACTCATAGTCCCGAGAGTTTCTCTCTTCTCACTGCTTCAGTAATCCCTTTGAACTGTTCTCACTCATTTGTTTATTAAACATGGGCATTTTGTATCCTTACCAGACCTCTGCTCAACTCTGTAGCCTTAAATCATTACCGTACAATTTTCCTCATAACTGAGCAAGTTTCATATAGGCTTATCATTCATTCATTCATTCACTGCACATTAAATAAACACCATTATTTCCCTGAAACTGGCTTTCCTTTCCAACAGTTTCATTTTTGTCAGTACAATCATTAATCTAGTCTTAAGGGTAGAACTTTCTAGTCATCTACCTTGCTTGTGCTCCCTGTCTTATTGATCCTGCATGCCATGAGCAGCCTTGTTATGATGGAGTACCACCTTTTTAAGTTCCCTTCCTCTGATTATAAGCTTATGAGAATCCCCTGTTGGCTACCATATCAAGTCCAAATTATTTTTTACTGTCACTCCTTACCAATCCAATCTCCTAACTATTTTTCCTTTCTTTGCACCAGGCTCACTCCTGCCCTATGCTTTTGTTCTTACTGTTCTCTGCCCTAGAATTTGCTTCATCTGTTCTTTCATCTGTCAACCAGCACCATTTCAAGACCTATATCATTCCCAATATTCCATGTTCTCCTTTTCTCGATATTTCAGCTTACTCTGATCTCTTTATCACTTAACTCTTCCTCTTCTTGGCCAGTTTCATTAAGTGCATCATTGTGGATCTCAATCTTGGTTGCACATCAGAATCACCTTAAGACGGTTTTGTTTGTCTTCTTGATACACAATCCTGGGACTACCCTTGGAGAATCTAATTCTGAGTGGAGCTTAGTCATTATAGTTTTGATACTGAGTGGCTTGAACATTCTCATGGACACTTTAAGTATTTCATTTTTTTTTCCTAATCAAGGATTCACAAGTACCTTAGTGGTAAGAATGCTAAAGATACATGGTCAGTAATTGATCATTTGACCGACAGTTTGAGTATCAAAATATTTCTTATTCATTTTCTGCAAAGTCTATGATTTGCATCCTACATCTTCCAACTTCTGGTTCCATAACTGTATAAATTCCCTATTCTCTTTTAGCCTCACACATCTCTGCATGTAAAATGAGAATAATAACATCTATGTTTCTAAGTGTTGTAAGAAGTAGAGCTAATATATATAAATCATCTATCACAGTTAAATAGTTGATAGGGCCACTTTTATTAGTATTAATATGATATATCCTCTCTGCTCTTCTGGAGATGCTAGGAACCACTTTTTATTTCTTGCTTTAGAGTTTGCTATTTTATGACTTGATAGATTTACTTATCTACATTACTGTTGGAATTAAGAATAACAGGATATCAAGGCCCTATGAAATCACAGTGCAATTTTTATGTCTTTTAAATCTAATTACATTTTTTTATTTCAAAGAGCAAATGAGTGTCCCCTTTTGTAACCATCCATCCATTGACTGTTCCCTTGATTATAAGAGAATATGCACCATTATAGTTTTTTCTTGTCAGCAGCAACTCTAAGCCATGAACATTGTAAATTTATGCATCCTATTCATTTCACCTGACCTTAGCAAGTGGCTATTTCTTCTTCCTAATTTTAAAAGGAGATTTTTATTTGTTAATTTAGCTTACTTTTATTTTACAGTTTATAATTATTCCTTTAATTTTTAAATTAAGGGAATAATAATATTATTCTAGTAAGTTTAGACTCATAATATTTATTGTGTTCTTGTGAGAATTAGCAAGAAAACAAAGTATTTTGTTTTCCACAGAATAAAGTTGTTACATAAATTACCTTTATTAAGCTCTATGCCTTAAATGAGTTATTTTTCATCTTTTTCTTTTTTTAGTAATGAAAAAAATTGAAATTGCATTTTTTAAAGTAAAGAAGGTAGACATATGAAAAAGCAAGAATTAGTTGATGACTAGTTTCCATTAAATTAGATAAAAACAATAACAAAGGAATTAACCAAAGTGGTACATTGTCAACCATAAGACAGGAGAAAATGTCCAGAAAGGAAATCGCTTCTTCAACCTGGACATTTATACTAGTTTTTCAGTTTGAAAGTTGTAAAAGTAATATATGGAGACCATCCCCTCTTGCACTAGAACTAAAAACTGTGCAGGTTTCTGTGGAATGCCTATTATCCTGCAAGTTATTCTCATAAGTTAGTCACACCTAAAAAAACAGCATTGCTAAATAGCACACAGTTTCAGTTCCCAAAATATTTGAAGCTGAAATTTATCCAGATGTCAACAATATTGAGGGCTTAGGATTAAAATGAAAGTGCTTGGAAAATTTTGTGAATTACCCTTCTTACAGTAGATTTATGGGGTCAGACAGATGTATTTTGATTCTCATCTCATCTGTTAATGAATATATTGATATTGGCTTCATCAAATTGTTGGAAGGATTAACTACCCAGCATGGGGCCTGACTCATAGTACTCAGTACATTGCAGTAATGGAACATGCTGTTTTGAGAAGAAGGTGTGGGGAGAGGAGTAATCCTAACTGCAGTCTTATTAAGAGGCTTTATTTTTCTACCTGTGTTTTAGAATGGGCTTCAAAGTGGGATTTCTCAGGAGGGAAAAAAAAAAGAAAGAGCTGGGGCCAGCCTGTGGCCAAGTCGTTAAGTCTGCACTCCACTTTGGTGGCCCGGGGTTCACCAGTTTGATTCTGGGCGCAGACCTACACACTGCTCTTCAAGCCATGCTGTGCAGCATCGCACATAGAAGAACTGGAATGACCTACAACTAGGATACACAACTATGTACTGGGGCTGTGGGGAGAAAAACAGATGTTAGCTCAGCGCCAATCTTCCTCACACACACACAAAAAGCATAAAAAAAAGGAAAGAGCTCTGGTTAAATCAATCTCGAATATCTCGGACTCTGGAGCTATTCACATCTGGTTTTATATTCCAAATCTATCACCTGATGTTGACTGATTTGAGCCAAATGACTTAATTTCTCTGAACTCAGTTTCCTCGTCAATAAAATGAAAATACATAACAGCAGCCTCACAGAGTGGTCCTGCAGATTTCATGAGCTCATACATATAAAGGACTTTCCAGTACCTAGTACCTATTATAAGCGCTTATTAAGTGGCTGTGATTACTTTTATTCTTACCACTAAA
This sequence comes from Equus asinus, assembly GCF_041296235.1. Classification (NCBI taxonomy): domain Eukaryota; kingdom Metazoa; phylum Chordata; class Mammalia; order Perissodactyla; family Equidae; genus Equus; species Equus asinus. Next base: position 16,390,628 of record NC_091791.1, on the reverse strand, counting down.
CATAGTGTCTCCGGTTGTAAATTTCTTTGCCTGCATGTCTTTGAACAAAACGAAAAAGTCAAACAACCATTGCCCCAGAAGTAGATTGCCCCTTTGAAGCTAATGAAGCTTAAGCCTAAAGGTCCCTCATTTACACAGGCCCCTTCCAAGGACTGTACTTAATACTTAAGGACTGTACCTTAATATGAAGGTAATTAGTGCTATATTCTTAATTTTATGATCTTTTTCTTAAAGAGGGCCTCTAAAACTCCAAAGGTTTCAGGCTCCACAAAACCTGGATCCAGGTATACTACCCTGAAGGTTTTGTTGTCGTTTTTTAACTGAAAAATTTAAGGAAAGTCTTTATAAGGAAGTCCAAAAATTTATGCCATCTAATGAACACATTGATAGCAATATTTATATTAAATTACTATTTTATACTCAAATCCCATAAATTCTGTATTTTGCATTCAACTTCAAAATAATGCTCAAGTAAAAATGGTGTATTAAGCCATGAAAATTAGAGGTAACTTGAGTATGACAGTAAAACTCAAAAGGAATGTAATCAATGATACAGAATTGTCTAATTTTTTAAACTTAACATATTTTCTGTTTTCATAAAGAAAGGAAAACAGTTTAACAGATCAGTGAGAAAGCTAACTGATTAAACTTATTCAAATTAAATGTCAGTCTTCTTCAAGTTAGAGTGTGTCGAAAGCATATTGAGCCATAGACCTCCCTGCAAATTGTAAATTAAATGTCTATTACTCACATGTGCAATAATTGAAGCTGAGAAAATTACATACTTGAAATCAATAAAACAAACTCTGGTATTATAAAAAAAATAAGCTGTATTCCGCAGAAGATATATTTGTACTTGAAATGGTTAGCTTCCTAACTTGGAGAAAAAATTCTTTCAGGTCTCTCTGGTCACATCAATTAGTGGGTTATTTGAATAAAGCCTTAATCAAAACACTGAAAATGCCTTGTAATTTACATTGTTCATCTTGATCTTTAAAAGAATTTATTGATGGATTTTCTTAACATACCTACATGCTCAGTAGGTGTGAAATATGAAAAATATCATGTAAAGCAGTTCAGAAAAATACTGTTGATTAAATAAGTCAGGTGTTTTAAAAATGTATGCCCCACCTTTAAAAAGTGTATGTCTACTTCAAGGTAAATAAAATGTATTAAAAATGTTTCACCTAAAAACTTCAAAATTTCAATCTTATTGAACAGATGATATTAACTTTTTAGGAAGCCAGATCTTCTAGAAATTGAAGCACACAGTAACAGAAGAGATCTACTACTATTTGCAAATATGTTACCCTAACATTGTGAGAAGAAACATCATTCCCATTTTACGGAGAAAGAAATATAAGAATGACTTGCATTAAATAACTTTTCCAGGTTACTGATGCAGCCAGGACAAGGATTCGTAGGCTTCTTGCTTTGGGTCTGTCTCAATCTCGTCAGGTCACGTCATCTCTCAGCATTTTTAGAAAATGCCCTTTTTATTATGTTTTCGGCAGATTGTGAGTCTAATACACCAGCGTTACTCTTTTCCGTGCTTTCCTTCCTTGAGAATACTTTCAGGAGAGAAATCAGGTATAGTTTTCTGTCTCTTCTACATAGTTAAAAGCATAAAAGATCATAGATGAAGTAAATCGGTTTAGAAGCTCGACGACTTGATTGGGATGCTCAATTTTACTATCATAGCCTAATCTGAAATGTTATCTGAAGTGCTGACTCCTTCACGATTCTTTTCTACACTACAAAAATTGTTCATAACAAGAACAATTTTTGGGAAAAAATAAGATGAGTGTTTCAGACAGCTTGATGGGGCTGCCACTGTACTGGATAACCATTGTTTAGAGGAGTCTTGGATTACCTGAAGGCTGCTGTAGGCTGAACATATTGAAGAGTGTCTTAAGTTGCACTTTAAAAGTCAGGATGGACAGTCCTCATAAGAAATGAAAGCTCCTTTGACCATTACGTGTTTGTGACTAGAGATGAAGTGCCATACTAACAGAACAAAGTTTGCAATTTGTGGAATTGGATTCCAAGGTGAAAAAGAAGGTTAACAATTTTTGTAATATTCTTTCGTTAGAACAGAAATTGTAAAATTACGGAATACAATATTCACAGTCATTTTTATATTGTGCCTGGTGCTTATAAGTAGGACTTAGAGAAAATATCATATTGTTCAATATTTTGGCAACTAATTACAAGAGTTTCTCTAACCAAGTCTAACTGAATTGCTCTCTTACAAAAATTTAAACTTTAATAAGTATCTAACTCATTGACATGGTCCATTTGAAGAAGCAATTTATTAGTCTAATGGTTAACACCTGTTAGATGAAGCTGAGCCGCGCAAAGAGTTGAATTGAAAGCAAATGCAGTAAATTCTGGTGCTTTTCTTCTGGTTTTATGAAAGATTGATATGCATACATATATATAATCTCCTTTACCCTGAACAATTTTAGTACATTTCCCCTATGAGCTAAAAGCCATAAGTATCCCCATAGATTTTTTTTTTGCAAGTGAAATTGCTTTTCATTTGGCAAAAACTAAACCTGTGATTCATAGCAGCTTAGAGCACTCAAGGCCAAGAGTACATCTTGCTGGCTTTGACTGACATTTTTGCAGGCTAAATCAGACCTGCATGATTCAGCTGCACTGAGATTCATTATGCTCTGAGAGGGGAGACTCGGGGTGGCGTAAAAGAGCATCAAGAGACGTTGCCTTGGATACTGTAGCCAGTGACTCAGGTAAAAATCAGCCACAGCTACAGCCAACAGGCAATTTCAATTGGTATTTGACTGGGGAGGCAGCATTTACCATTGTCTTTGTAGGAAGAGCTAGCAAAGAACACGAGGGAAGAGTTAGCGGAGAAAACTTGTGCGGAAGCAGGAAAAGAGGGACTTTCCCTTGCTGTGAGATGGGAAGTCAAGGTAGGGAGCAAGAGCAGGGTAAATGGCTCTTTTTAATAGTTCTCAGCTGAGGACTTAAAAGTAAATCAAGTGCCTATTTTGTACAAAAGGAAACGTGGAGGAAAAGTCCATCACCAAAAACATTTACCCTAAACGTCCACCATTAGCAATTCATTCCTTTGAGATTTCTTGATCAGGTTTGTTCATAGTTTCCCTTAAAATTCATATGCCCAGAAGGAGTCAAAATTTTCCTATATCAGGTACTTTCCTATCCAGCCCTAGTACAAGGAGAAGCCGAGAAGATTGCTTTGGGAGGATAGGACATCAGAAGAGTGGGGTGTTTAAAAAAGGTTACTATATGGTGTAACCTAGCCAACACCCCACTTTTGCCTAATATTTGGTTTATGCTCTCTCACTATTGATATATGACCCAGCTATAATGGATTTTATTCAGGACCAACTACATAATCCATGGGGCAAAATGAAAATATAGAGGGCCATGTTCAAAAATTATTAAGAATTTCAAGATGGAGAATTTCAAGAATTTCAGCAGAGCATTTAAGCCAGCGTGGGCCCTTCCGAGCACGGGGCTCTGTGCAGCTGCACAGGGCACAGGCCCGTGAAGTCAGCCCTCATTGTATTCATTATAATAGTAGAAATGGTGAACCCCACGCTTGATTAATGAAAGTGTTTCATTAAAAATATCTAAATATTTTGACTTGTGAATACTAATACCAAAAATGATCCCAATTCTTTTTAAGTTAGTGTGGGGCTTTAGAAATCACTAAATTTAACTCTTTTTTTTTTTTCTATCTGATTGATATACCTTATCTACCTATCTGTTTTTCCTAAGTTGCCTGACCTTCTGTGAGAATGTGTAGGATTCATGAATTCCCACTTTATTTCAGGTTTGGACCCCATGCCCTTACCCTTAAACCTGAGGTACAAAAGCCTAGTCCCCACTCACCATTCCTAACTCATGAGCCATCCAGGTGCAAAATGCCAAGAATTGCTCCCATCGCCTCCCCAAACAAGCACTCAGCCTAGAACAACCAGCCATTTTTCCAGCCCCAGCTTTGAGATTAGGATACGTAAGGATGATCACTGGCTATGCCAACTCCTAGAAGTAGATTTTAATGAAAGCTAGGGGCAATTTAAGTTAAGGTTCTCTAAGATAACCAGGTAATAGAGAAATTAAGCCTACAAGAGTCCTGGTTACCTAAACTGTAGAAAGCACCTCTGGATAGAGTGGGTTTCACAGTTCTATTCAAATTGAGTAAAATGCCATGTAAGCCAATATTCATTGCCTTTCTAGCATGTGTTTTCACTTTAGTCCAACAGTAGGATGCTTTTTGTTTCCTCTATTAAATTCTCTCTCTTCATCTTTTGTTCACACATCACTATAATTAATATTACATTGATCCCACCACTGGCAGAATGCCCCAGGATTTTTTTTCTTATTTTATTTTTCAAGATCAGGTATCATTGATAACTTCTGACTTTCTAATCTTTTACTCAATTGTGTTTGGAGTAAATGAGGTCATTCTTTTGATTAAGGCTATCTTTTCTTTCTCCCAGCCCCATCCCACAGGCATCAACAAAAGTTAAATGAAATAATGGCATTTTTATGATGTTGACTAATGGTCACACGACATTAGCTGAGAAATGAATAGCATTGAGGTTTTGAATCATCAGCTGTTCTTTTTTTTTTTTTTTGAGGAAGATCAGCCCTGAGCTAACTACTGCCAATCTTCCTCTTTTTGCTGAGGAAGACTGGCCCTGAGCTAACATCCATGACCATCTTCCTCTACTTTATATGTGGGATGCCTACTGCAGCATGGTGTGCCAAGCAGTGCTGTGTCCGCATCCGGGATCTGAACCGGTGAACCCCGGGCTGCCAAGAAGCAGAATGTGCGAACTTAACCAGTGTCCGATCGGGCCGGCCCTCAGCTGTTCGTTTTTAATGTTACACTTTAGAAAATAATGATAAATCCAGCTTTTGATCAGAGTTGACCATTAAAAACTCTTTTGTTAAATAATATATATTAACTACATTATGTCTAGTGCAATTCTACATACATACTTCTAAAATATTTACCTCCAAATTTTCCCTTCTAAAACATACAACCATAGCTAGTCAACGTACTAGCAAGTGAATTTGAATAGTTTGCTTAAAAATGGTGAATCATTTTTGCAATACTTAGCTGGATTTTTTTAAAATAGTATTATTATTTGATTTTTTTAAAAGGAAACACCTAAATAAAATGGTACTCTTTTTAAATTCAATATATTGTAGGCTAAGAGTTTCATTATCAATAGATTATTTTGACTTCAGGAAACAGTATTAACAGCATTTTGTCTTCAATCAAAAAGTGTTTACCCACCAAGTATCATTTTATAGTATTGGATTATTCTTCTGAACTGGACTTTTTAAAGATTTTTATAGCCTTCTAGTTATAATCCAATATAACAAAATAAACACAAAACCAAGGGTCTATAACAAAATATGAAAAGTTATAATGTTTGAACTTAAAAAGACAAATGTAGTATATGGTCTTCAAAATATATATGAAATCTGGAGGAATAGGTACAATAATTTGTTTAAGGCAAAGTGTGTAGGAGGCAGGAGAAAGTGAATCTACAGAAAAGTCAAATACTCTTTTTTTTTTTTTTCAAGATTTTATTTTTTCCTTTTTCTCCTCAAAGCCCCCCGGTACATAGTTGTGTATTCTTCGTTGTGGGTTCTTCTAGTTGTGGCATGTGGGACGCCGCCTCAGCGTGGCTTGATGAGCAGTGCCATGTCCGCACCCAGGATTCGAACCAACGAAACACTGGGCCGCCTGCAGCAGAGCGCGCGAACTTAACCACTCGGCCACAGGGCCAGCCCCTCAAATACTCTTTTATTGAAAGAACTCCAGCATGCTAGAGATATCATTTAAGCAGTATTATAGGTTCTATGCTTTCTTGATGGCATAGCCAATTAGTCTGTGATCTAGTCAGTTATGAGGCTTAATCGTGAATGCAAGATAACACATTTTAAAATAGATGAGATAGTTTGAGAGTATGTAGTATGTTATCTAGAAGGTAAGTTCAGTACCAAAATCAGTCTGTAAGACCTTACTCCAAAGTAGAGCTTTCCCTCCAATTATGTAAGGCATATGTTAATCTTGACATGGAGTATCTGTAGCTCCATGTTATATATCACTACACAACTGCCATTTGGCCTCCCTGGAAGAATTTGAGCTGGTAAAGGGTAAAGAAGCTTTCATAATAATGTACAGTGGCCAAATAATCTTATCTTTTTGGTAGATTAACGATGACTTCAAATTGACACTTCTTTTGTCAAGAGGTGAGGTTTAGCTTTCCTCTCTTGAATCTGAGTAGGCTCTGTGACTGTTGGACCAATGGAATATAGTGGAAGTGAAGCTTTCCAGTTTTAGGGTTCATGCTTTAAGAAGCTGGAAGCTTCTACATCCTATGTCTTGGAATATTCACTCTGGAAATCAAGCTGCCATGCTGTAAGATAGCTTATACATCCCAGTGTTTGGAGAGAACCATGTGGACAAGAACTAAGGCCCCTGATGACAGTCCATGCTGAGCTGACAGCCGAATGCCAGCACTACCTTGCTAGGCATGTGAGTGAGTCATCTTGGAAGAGATCCTCAGCAATAAGCCACATCATCCAAGTTCTTCCCAAATTAAAAATTCAATTGCATTAGGGAATTCTGGGATTGGTTGCTGCATTTGCAATAGTAGTTAACATCATAAGAATTCATGGGGTATAAGGAGCCAAGATATGAAAGAAGAGAGGATTTGAGGAGACAGAGTACATCCTCAGCTTTCATCTTTTGTTTATTCATTTCCCCCAATATCACTTTAGATTGGGAAACATGATAATATCCCTTTTTACAAAGGCAGGATAAATGTGACATCTTTGGCCCTTAGAATGGTTGGTGATGGTAAACCTGTGCACATGCATATGCACTAAATTTTCAAAACAGGTCTTGCCCCACATCAAGGACAGTGCTAAACTCATAATTATGGAGTGTACTAATGGATAGTGATGATTATTAGAGTATTGTGCTGTTCTAGTTAGAGCAACTTCTCTACACACAGGTTTCTTTCTTCCAGTTACATTTTCCTAAAGATATAAAACACCATTTTTATCATGACCTTTAATCAATTTCTTAATCCAAACCTCCCAGAGGGCTCACCAGAACCTACTAGTAAAGTTCAATCCTTAGACTGGCATTTAAATGCCTCTGAAATCAAGCGCTATTCACACTATTCAACCTATCTCCCTCTGTGATTCCAGGCCGAACCTGTGTTCTTCACCACATTAAACCTGAATATGCCTCTGTGCTGTGATCTTGCTAATGTCTCAGCCTTGAATTTTTTTTTATTCTACTTAAAATCCTACTTATCCCTACAAACCAAGTTCAAATTTTCGTAAAGCCGTTCTTAATCATCATAGGTGGTATTTCTTTTTCCATCTCCCATACTTCTATGTACCGCTATAGAACATATGGACTTCTTTATTCTTCATTTCTTTCTATCCACATCTCACCTCTCTCAATAGACCTTAATATTCTGAAAGGCTGGTCACAAGTGTTACATTTCACTGTAATCCTTCCTGGAGCCTAGCAGTGCATTGAACAGAGTAGTTCAATTTGTCATTGATTAAATATTCACCCTTCATGAAGGTACTAGAATAGATGCTGTTTACATTACAGATGAGAAAGGATGGCATTGCTCCTTTTCTTTACCATGAAGCAGAAATTACTCTTTGTAGGACTCTAGTCCTTTTCATTTCATGACTACTTTGCCAGAAAGGTTCAGTGAAACTTCTCAGGCACCTACCAGAAAACACAAAAACAAAAATAAAAAAGGATTATAACTGTACAATACAAACAACTCTATAGGAATTTTACAGAAATTAAGTAGATTTGAAAGAGTGCTGTGTTTTTCCTGTTGAGTTCAGAGCACTTTTAGTATGGAAAGAAAATTTACTCTACAGTGTAAAGGTCACTTCCTACAAACTGGAAATTTTGTTAGGAACAAAATGTAAACATTTCCAAACAGCTTAGCTATCCTCTGGATTTTATTCAAATGAGATTTGACCTGCAAGTCACCAAGTTGGTTGTATTTTTATTACTTATAACTGGGGTATATCTCTAAAGTTTCTCCTCTCCAGAAGAAGCCTGTTGCTGTCCTCACTCAGGGGTTCTCAGATTTTGGTGTGCACTGGAATCATCAGGGAAATGCTTGATAAAACGAAGATTCTCAGGCCAAGTCTCCTCCGACATTTTAACTTAGCTGATCTCAGTATGGTCTTGAATTTTCCTTTTAATAACCATCCCCACTGAGTCCGCTGAATCTCTAACCACTGTTAAATTCTCTAATCACTGAGAAATAATACTCTAAATGATAACTTTTGTTTTCTGTAACCTTTTTTTCATGATTTTATTTTTCTTTTTTCTCCCCAAAGCCCCTCTGGTACATAGTTGTATACTTTTAGTTGTGCGTCCTTCAGGTTGTGGCATGTGGGATGCCGCCTGAGCATGGCCTGATGAGCGGTGCCATGTCCACGCCCAGGATCCGAATTGGCGAAACCCCGGGCCGCCGAAGCCGAGCACGAGAACCTAACCGCTCGGCCACGGGGCCAGCCCCCTATTTTCTGTGACTTTTGTTGAAATGGCAAGAGTATAAAAGTGAAAGCTTGGGGAGAATGGACGAGGCTCAGGATGTTCCAATCTGAGCTACTCTGTCACTACTGATGGAATTGTTCTCTGTGGCCCATATTATGGAAAAAGTAATTAAGCATTTGCCCATTGTAGCCCTTAAGTGAGCATAACAACTGGAAAATGCTCCATCCCAGCAAGCATTAGAGGTAGAGCAAGAACCCGGAAGCAAGTCACTTACCTGGGAATCATGATGAATAAACTAACATCATCACTTTAGAAAAATACCAGTCTCTCACAGCTACCTCCACAATTACCTTCACAATTAGATAGACACTACCAAAAACCTAGGTCCTGGTAGGAATCAGCACTGAGGAGGAACTTATGAATATGTAGGTGACTTTTTATATCTCAGCATCATCACAAAACTCTAAGACAACTCTCAGGAGACCACAGGATGTCCATAGAGCTTAAATACGACTTCACTAGCAAATATCACCAAGCACATAAGTTATCACAGTAGTGGGTACAAGGGGTAATATGAATACGTGCATAATTGTCAGAGAGAGAGGAAAATTTTAGAACACACGAATTGTTTTATTATTTGGACTGTTGTATTGTAACTGTCACAGGAAACATCATGTCATCACTGACTTTTTTCTTTATCTATATGTGTATCAAAGAAACTAGACGAAGACATCATAAAAGGGCTATCATTTTCAGACTGGGCCTACTAGCTTAAAAAGGGCATAGACAGTAGAATGCTTGCCTAATTTAAAGAAATATGAGAACCAGCACTTGCACATCGTATTCCATATAACATATATATTTTGAAAGATATGGTAGGGAAAGTGTGAAGATTTGAATCGCCACACCAAGAAAAATGTTTCTACAGAATTTTTGAAAGCCTATGTGCTCAAGAAAAGTGTGACATGATCAAATTGAAATTCTCCTCAGGAAAGCGTCAATATTGATTAGTAATACATGTTGAAAGTTTTAGCATTGAAGTGTATTGATGTCAGCAACTTATTTTGAAATGTCTCAAAAAATGGATTATAAATGGACAAATGGATAGATCTGTGATAAAGCTATGATAAAGCAAATACAGCAAAACATTAAGAATTATAAAACTGAGCTGACAGGTTTATGGTGGTTACTATACAATTATTCCAACTTTTCTGCATGCTTGAACATTTTCATAATGAAATGTGGTTGGGAAAAGCATTTATCAGTTAAAAAGGGGAATAATCCTTTTTCTGGTTGGGAAGTCAGTTAGCCTATAGACGTGAACACAGGGTTTATAGTCAGAAAGACCAAGACTGAATCCCTGTTTTTCCACACAGTGTCGGTGTGACCCTAGGGAAGTTAATTTGATACCTAAGCTCTCATTTTATGATCTATAAAAGGAGTGTAATAATACCTACCATATAGTGTAGATGTAAGAATTAAATATATGTGAAGTGTCTAATACCTAGTAAACATTCAAAAAGTGCCAGTTACTGTTTTTCAATTGTTACTAGTTTTATGTCTACTAGTAACTGAACAAAATAAAATTATGTATACATCTTAATTTCCTTTAAAAAAATCTTTCTAAATTTAAAAGATTAATTTCAGTATAGGCATTGTGACTTTAATTATCGTATCAAGAAATGTAAAGTTCTTGCTCAGCAAATAGTATATTTCCATAATCTCTAAATTCAGCGATAATTCTGTAGCATTAAGGAAAATCAACTGATATAAATTCCATAGTATTTGATACATTTTAATATTAGTTTTATCAAATTTAAATTTAACTTTAGTTTACTAATGAGAAAGGAGATATCTGGTATAAAATTCTAGCTAATATACCGTTTTCAACAAAACAATTCGTTCAATAAAAAATAGCCCTGTGTTAGATGCAAGGGGAGAGAAACTGGAGCTTGGTACAAGGCCGTGACCCACAAAAGACTTTCAGTGTGGTTACAAAGAAATATGCAGCCCTTGGGAAAAAAGAACAATGCATGAGTTAAAAATATAAGACATGTAACAAAGAAGTATATGATTAAGAACTGAATGAATAATATAGATAATATGTGCTGAGAGTTCAGAAGGGGAAAAAAATCATTATGGCCTTGAAGTAAAAGTTTTGGGGATTCTATGCCTATTTAAGCCCTTTGGAACATGAAAGAAATGTATTGAGAACATGTGGTTTTGATGGAGGTCAAAAAGCAATTGAATAGATGGTAATGTTCAGGGCAGGCCTTTCCTTGGGAATTATGAACAGAAGGGAAAAATGAGAACAGAATATTTAACAACAATTACAAGATTAGTAGCTGAATATTATACCCTTTCTTCCTTTCAAGAGGTATTTATTTAGTGTCTAGTTCACATAAAGAATTGGGGTAGGTGGTGAGGGCTAATATGAATGAGTTTTGGCCCTAACCTCAAGGAGTTTACAAGTGACAGTAACTAGAGCTATCTATTAAATACCAAGTGTATATGCCTGGCTAGTTGAAGTTTATAGTCTATTAGAAGAGCTAAAAAAAACCCTGTAATACACAAAGTATAAAATGGCAAATGCCATAAAAGAAACCAGATAAAATGCTAGGTGAATTCAGAGAAGAGAGTTTGCTGGCAGTTGACATATAAGAGAGGTATTCGTGCAGGAGGTAACCCTGAGTTGGTCTTCGGAGAGGAATGAGTAGAATGTGGACAGAGCTGCAGTGAAGCAGTAAGGAAGAGAATCGGAATGAAGCATGGCACAGAAGTAAAGCACGTACGTGAAATAGAGTATGGGGTTCTTTCTCGAGACTGAATGGAGAGAAGGGTGGTTGAAAGGGAGATCAAGTCAGACCACCAAGGTCTTGAATACCAAGCTAAGTGTTTTGAACTTTATTCTGTTGGCAATAGGAAGCCATTAAAGGATTATGAGCTGAGGAATGAAATGTTCAGAAGTTTTTTGTTGTTTGTTTTTAATCTGGTAGCTCATGTAGGATGAATTGGAGGAAGAAAAGTCTAGGAGTAAAATGACTATAAGGCGTTGAGAGCCTGAACCAGGGAAATAGAAAGAGCTATTTCAGGAGATAAAAGGACATAATCTTGCAACTACTTCAACGTCAAAAGCATGGGGCCAGCAGAGTGTACCAAAGAGGGGTATGGTGGGAGATTGACATTGTTACAATTGCCGATAAATGGTGATAATAAAAAGCCAAGCAGTTTTTAGTCAGTTTTATTATTGTTCTTAAATTCTCTACAGACAATGCCCCCTTCATGGCCTGCATCCAGGACAGATTGCTCCCACTGCCTCCGACCTTTGTATGCCACTGCATGGGAGTGGAAGCACTTGAAGTAGTTCAGTTTTAAATATGAGTTTCTGGTGGGATGGCCAAGCGATAATACAGTAGTTGCTCTTTATCCACAGGGGATGCATTCCAGAGCCCCCAGTGGATGCCTGAAACCACTGATAGCAGTCAACTCTATATATACTATGTTTTTCCTATACATACATACCTACGATAAAGTTTAGTTTATAAGTGAGGTAGAGTAAGAGATTAACAATAGTAACTTTTCTTTGGCATATCCAAATTGCCAACATCACTGCTCTTGTGCTTTGAGGCCATTATTAAAATAAGGGTTGCTTGAACACAATCACTGTGATACCAGGAAAATCGATCTGATAACAGAGATGGCTATTAAGTGACTAGTAGACAGGTGGCATATGCAGTGTAGATATGCTGGACAAAGGCATGATTCACGTCTAGGGCAGGATGGAATGGTATGGTGCAAGAATTATCATGCTGCTCAATTTAAAACTTATGAATTGTTTATTTCTGGAATTTTCCATTTAATATTTTCAGTCTGTAGTTGACCACAGGTAGCTGAAACTGCAGAAAGTGAAACCATGGATAAGGGGGGAGCTACTGTATCTAATATTGGAAATGTGAGAGTGGATGTAGCTCAGCTGAGAAATTAGGGTAGAGATCTAGACTGGAGAGTCATCTGCCTAGAGGTGGTAGCTAAGGCTCGTGGAATGCCTCTGGCTTTGAGGGCTGTGATATTTGCAATTGAGTATCTATAAGATCACCCACATATCTGGCGCTAAAGCATATGAATCTCGAGCCAAATAATGCTCAAATATGTACAATCAGTGGCACCTGCCAGAAATGTCCATCTTGAATTGCCTTCCTTTCAGCTCCTGCCAGTATTAGAGTCAAGATCATTGATACTTGAAAGCTAAATATAAGAAGGATTTTAAATGGATTCTTTTTTTTTTTAAATTCTATGAATGCAACTTAATTAACTAACTACATTTATACCTAAATTTATTTTATTTTATTTATACCTAAACAAGTTTAAATATCAGACAATAGCTTAGATTGACTACGTTAGAACTTAACTTCCTAAAGAAATACTCTTGATTTATAGGGTAACATTCTGCCGTTTCATTGCTCCAGGGTTTGTACAAGACATAAAGAAAATGTCAAAGTCTGCAAAACCAGCGTTAAATACCTTCTGTGTTATAACACATAATATGTCCCTTTTATAAATAGTTCCTGGAAATGGTTATCTTTTCCCAGGAATTGTTATGCTTCCTTTTGTCTGGCAGTGAAGATGCCTTTTGATCTCAGCTGCTGGGAATTTCAGAACTATATTTAATGATAAAGTGCATTAATCTTCTTACCCTAAACTTTCGTAAAACCATCTCCCTACGTCATCTACATGGGTGTGTTCTTCTCTTGTAGGCTTTATTCTTGATTGCCTTGGTATACCTGTGAGTTTTATTGTTAGCTACTTCAAATATTTCAGGGACTAGGTCAGGCTATAAATTACACATAATGATAATAAGTATTTGAAAGTCTGATGTTAGACAATATTTTTTTCAAAAGTTTGGGTGAGGAAGTAGCCAAAAAGGAAGAACCCAAAAGAATAGCACAGTATATTGAAACAAGTACCATCCCGATAATCTGAATAAGAACAACTGCCATTTATTACACATATGATGCTGGGTACTTGACATAATTATATTTAGTAACCACAATATCACATATTATAGGAGAGAAAATTAGGCTCAGAGAGGCAGTGACTTTTTCTGGTGGTGAAGCTGGAGACTAAACAAAGATCTCACTAACTCCCAGAGCATGTGTTTTGTCCACCCATCAATGCTCTCTATATATATCCAAACTGTGTTTTTGTCTCTTGCTAGCTATTTTCTCTGGTCCTGTAAGGGACATTTCAAGTCTAATCATCTATGATTTTAGGATGAAATTGAGATAGCAGACAACCAACACAGTATGAAATTTAAAAATTTTACTATTGACAATAACATCAAAATCATTAAATACCTAGGAATAAATATAACACAAGAAGTGTGTAAGGCCTCTACAATGAAAATTGAAAACATTATTTGAGAGCACTAATGATGTCATAGTCAATGGAGCAATATACCATGTTAAAGAATCAGAAGACTCAATATTATAATAATGTCACTTCTCCCCAAACTGAAAGTAGATTCAATGTAATCCCAATTAAAATCTGAGAGATATTTTTTGTGAAAATTGACAAACTGATTTTAAGATATTTTTGGAAATTGAAAGGTGAAGAATATCCAAAGAAGAAAATTGATATCAAGACCTATTATAAAGCTGTATTAATTAAGACAATTTGGAATTGGTACAAGGAAAGCCAAAGAGATCAATGGACAGTGTACTATGATATAGGACAAAGGTGACATTGTATTGTAGTAGAAGAAAGAATGATCTTTTCAATAAATCATGATGGGTAAGTTGGATATCCATATAGGAAAACACAGTTGGTGGGACTCCCATCTCACACCATAGACAAAAATCAAATTCAGCTGCATTGCAGATCTAAAGCATGAAAAATAAAGCAATAAAAGTTTTAAAGGAAAATATCTTCATGACCTGGGAATATTTAATGATTTCTTAAACGTGACATGATAGTGGTAGCCGTAATGGAAAATTCAATATATTAAACTATATTAAGAACCACTTTCATCAAAAGCTATCATTAAGAGCTTGCAAATATAACCCATGCAGTGAGACAAGGTATTTACTACATAAGTATCTAACAAAGGACTCATGCCTCATATATAAAGAACTTTCAAGTTAGCAAGAAAAGATATAGTCAACTCAATAGACAAAAGAGCAAAACACTTGAGCAGGCACTTCATTAGAGGATGTCCAAATGGCCAGTAAACACATGTAAAGGTGCTCAACTTCATTAGTCATCAGGAAAATGTAAATTAAAACCGTAATGCAACACCATTACATAGCCACAAGAATGGCTAAAATTAAAGAGAGGCATCACCAAATCTTGGCAAGCATATGAAATCCTGTAACTTTGCTCTTGGGAGTGTAAATTGGTACAACCATTTTGAAAAACTGTTGGGCCATATATTTTAAGCTAAACATATACGTACCATATGACCCAACAGTTCCCCTCCTAGATACAAGCCCAAAAGAAATGAGTACAAGTGTTCATCAAAAAGCATGTACAAGATTGTTCATGGCAGCACTATTCATGATAGCCAAATGTCAATCAAGATTAGAATGGATAATTTGGGCTCCTTTGTCATAAATTAATGAGCATATATGTATGGATTTATTTCTGGCCTCTCTATTCCATTCCATTGATCTATGTGTCTGTTTTTATGCCGATACCATACTGTTTTGATTACTATAGCTTTGTAATATAGTTTGGAATCAGGAAGTATGATGCCTCAAGCTTTTCCTTTCTCAAGATTGCTTTGGCTATTCAGGTCTCCTGTGGTTCCATGCAAATTTTAGGGTTATTCTTTCTATTTCTGTGAAAAATATCATTAGAATTTTGATAGAGATTGCATTACCTCTATAGATTGCTTTGGGTAATGTGGACATTTTAACGATATTAATTCTTTCAATCCATGAGCATGTAATATCTTTCCTTTTATTTGTGTCCTCTTCAATTTCTTTCATCAACATGTTATAGTTTTTAGTATACAGATCTTTACCCACCTTCTTTAAAGTTATTGCTAAGTATTTTATTCTTTTTGATGCAATAGCAAATGGATTGTTAAAGGATAGTCTCTTAAATAAATGGTGTTGGGAAAACTGGACAGCCACATGCAAAAGAATGAAACTGGACTCCATCTTATACCATATGCAAAATCAAGTCAAAATGAATTAAAGACTTGACGATAAGACCTGAAACCATAAAATTCCTAGAAGAAAACACAGGCAGTAAACTCCTTGACATCAGTCTTGGCAATGGTATTTTGGATTTGACACCAAAAGCAAAGGCAACAAAAGCAGAAATAAACAAATGTTGCTACCTCAAACTGAAAAGCTTCTGCACAGCAAAGGAAACCGTCAAGAAAATGCAAAGGCAACCTAGGAAATGGGAGAAAATATTTGCAGATCATATATCTGATAAGGAGTTAATATCCAAAGTATATAAAAAACTCACATAACTCAACATCAAAACAAATAAACAACAAAATCTAGTTAAAAAATGAGCAGAGGAACTGAATAGACAGTTTTCCAAAGAAGACATACAAATGACCAACAGGTACATGAAAAGATGCTCAGCATCACTAATCATCAGGGAAATGCAAATGAAAATAACAATGAGATATCATCTTACACCTGTTAGAATAGCTGTCATCAAAAAGACAAGTGATAACGAATGTTGGCAAGGATGTGGCAGAAAGGAAACCCTCATGCACTGTTAGCAGGAATGAAAATTGGTGCAGCCACTATAGAAAACAGTGTGGAGGAGGTTCCACAAAAAATTAAAATAGAACTACCATATGATCCAGCAATCCCACTTCTGGGTGTTTATCCAAAGGAAACAAAAAGACATACTCAAAAAGATACATCCACTTCTGTGTTCACTGCAGCGTTGCTCACAATAGCCAAGATATAGAAACAACCTAGGTGTCCTTCAATGGATGAATGCATAAAGAAGATGTGGTATATATATATATATATACCATATACAGATATATGTGTATATATACGTCTATGTATACACAATGGAATATTATTGAGCCGTGAGAAAGAAGGAACTCCTGCTGTTTGCAACATGGATGGACCTTGAGGGCATTATGCAAAGTGAAGTAAGTCAGACAGAGAAAGACAAATACTGCATAGTATTAGTTATATGTGGACTCTAAAATAAATAAAAAGTCAAACTCTTAGAAATAGAGAGTAGAAAAATGGTTGCCAGGCTTGGGGAGTGAGGGAAAGAGGGAGAGGTTGGTAAAAGGGTTCTTTCAACTACACAATGAACAAGATCTGAGGATCTAATGTGAAACTTGGTGATTATAGTTGATAACATTGTATTGTATAATGGAGATTTGCTAAGAGGATAGAACTTAAGTGTTCTCACCAAAAGAAAAAAAAGATTAGAATAGATAAATTGTAGTATATTCACAAAATGGAGTACCAGAGTGAACAAGTCACAATTGGATGCAACCATATGGATGAATCTCACAAATGTAATGTTGAGCCAAAGAAGCCAGACACTAAAAGTGTATCTCACTTATGCCAAGTTCTATAACAGGTAAAACTAATCTATCCTAGCATAAGTCAGCATAATGGTTACCCTTGTGGAGGTAGAAGGAAATGACCGGAAGAGGGAATAAGGCAAGATTCTGAGATGCTGGAAATGGTTTGTTTTGATTTGTTCTTAATGTGGGTGATTATTACATGGGTCTGTTCACTTCATGAAAATCAATCAAGCTATATGTTTAAGATTTTTTGTAGTTTCCTATATGTATGTTACGTTTCAGTAACAACTCCTCCCTCTCAAAAAAAGTAATGGTCTTTCTCCACTGGTTCGAATCTAGGTTGGGTGGTTATGGTCAGCTAGTAGCAACTCGTTTTATCCACAACGTTTTTTATTCTGTTGCCATTCTCCCCTAAATGACAATTCCTGTGTGTCCATGAATATATTTAGAGAATTTGGGATCTTTGTGCCAAATGATGATCCATGAACCCACAAAAGGGTGAAAGAAAGCTAGTCTCTCTTTGATTTTGAAAATGGAAGGTCTGCAAGTGTCTGGGTTTAAGTGCCTTCATGCTAATTATACATATATATACAAAGTAGTATGTAAAGAAGCTGTATGCCACAGACCCTGGATGTACTGTTTCAACTTCATGGTTTGTTTAACTAAGCTCCACAGAGATTTATAGCAGGCACATCAAAGGATGTTTTAAAGTACCCATATTAAATTTGGATCAAAGGAATAAACAGAGGAAAATTATCACTCCTTTAGGTTCAGTTAACATTATTTTACCTCTAATATTCACTGTTGTTCCAGTTCAAAGAGTAATGGTGAAAAGAGGAAATGGTGATATAATCACAGTTTGCCATTTTGTTAACCCTTGAAGTCACCTTCTCACAGCATCTGATTCCATTCACCTGCTTATTAGGTAACTGGTTCCATTCACCTGGCTATAGAAGACCAACTGTAAAGTAACTATGCTTATCCTATAGCATGACCCTTCAGTGCTGTAAAAGAACAAACGGCTGTGAAGTTGAAACTGAGAGTCTGTCATAGTCCTGATTCCATTGGTTGCCATATTAGGCATTTTAGGAAAATCAACTTACCTCTCTGACCTTCATATTTTCAATCTATAAGTTAATAATAACCCTTGGCAAGGAAATCTCTTGAATGGTGACTTTTAATATAAGAGCAGTCATAAAAACGTAAGATTATAACTACATAAAAGGGTTTCCAGGATGCTACTATTGGGGCAAAGCTTTTTGTGACACATTATTTTTAAAATACACAGGATAGTGATGATAAGTTCTGGAGAGTGTTGGCATGCTAATTGATGAAATGTATTGTTGGAGGCAGTTTTATTAATCAGTACACATGACTTGTCCTCTTATAACAAAAGTCTCTAAATCTTAGCTACTACATTTGAGGATATGGAAAGTGCTTGGTGATCTGTTCAGTATCATTCAGTATAGATACATATTTCTCCTAAAAGTGAGCAATAATATAATTAATTGTGCAGACTAGAGTCTATCGGCTCTGTAGAGATGATGGCAAACTGTTAGCCTGTGTCAATAGCCCATGAACAGAATGGAAAATTAGGGCTCTGGGTTCCCATTGCCTCTACAATACTAAATGTGCACACATGTGTGCACGCATGCACACACAAACAT
Source organism: Equus asinus (assembly GCF_041296235.1). Taxonomy (NCBI): domain Eukaryota; kingdom Metazoa; phylum Chordata; class Mammalia; order Perissodactyla; family Equidae; genus Equus; species Equus asinus. The sequence continues at coordinate 16,371,877 of NC_091791.1, read as the reverse complement.
GAAGACATGTAATAAAAAGATAAATGCTTTTAAAGTTCTAAATTAAACTGTTAAATATCATAGGGGTGTGGGGCTCAGTTGTGATATAATAAAAATAATTCAGATTTAGAGATAGAGATATAGGTTCAAGTTCCTTACACTTACTAGCTAAATAACCATGAACTTATTTAACCTCCATTCACCAGAGCAGGCTCATTTTGAAAAATAGGACAATAATTCCTCTTTGTTCTGACTATTAAGTATGATAATAAATGTTAAAATATGTATAAATTGCAAAGTACCTGCAAATGTAAGATATTATTAAGATAATCTTTGAGTTTTAACATTCAAATACAATTTTATTTAGGCTCATAGAGCAGTTACTCTTTACCTAATTCTTGTAATTGAATTACTTACAGGTGGTAAACAGGAATTCCCTAGCTCAGATGGTAGTGAGAGAGAGGTATAAAGTGATTTAGAGTCAGCACTGTGTTGAAGACCTAGCTTTGTCACTTATTTGCTTTGTGGGCTAAAGCAAGAGGTTAACTTTTCTGAACCTTAGTTTCCTTTTCTGTAAAATTGAAATAATGTCAAAATTCACTTTATGCAATGTTATGAAACTCAGAGGAGACTATCTGTATAATCACTACACACAATGCCTATTAGATATTGTGATTGTAGATTTTTATTTGTGTCAAGCATAGTACTAGATGGTGGGGATACAAATAGGGAAAGACTTGGGCCCTGCCTTCAAATCCATAGACCACTATGGGGGAAATAACATATAAAGAGATAATGTCAAACAGAATGAGAAGTCCTGTGATAGAAGTAAGCCCAATGGACTTGAAAGCAGTGGAATCACAGAAGACTTCTTACAGGAAACGGTCCTAAACTCAGAGTTGACTCATGGTCCTAAACTCGTGAATAAGATATATGTCACTTGCAAGAATGGTTCTGTGTTAGTTTCCTGGGGCTACCGTAACAAATTCTTACCACAAACTGGATGACTTAAAACAAGAGAAATTTATTCTCTCCAGTTCTGGGAGCCAGAAGAATTGGCTCTTTCTAGAGGCTCTGAAAGAGAAGCCATTTAATTCCTCTCCTAGCTTCTGGCGGTTGCCAGGAATCCTTGTTGTTCCTTGAGTTGCAGCTGGATCACTCTAATCTCTGCGTTGGGCTTCACATGACCTTCCTCCCTGTGTCTTTTCACCTGGTCTTCTAACAAAGACACCTGTCATTGGATTTAAGAAGGCCCACCCTAATCCAGTATGACTTGTCTTAACTAATTATATCTGCAAAGACCCTCTTTCCAAGTAAGGTAACATTCTGAGGTTTTGGGGAGATATGAATTTGAGGGGGACACTGTTCAACCCAGTAAGTTGCCCTCTCCTTCCCCAAAATTCATGTCACCCCATGTGCAAAATACATTCACCCCATCTCAACATCTCCAAAGGTCTTAACCCGTTTCAGCATTAATTCTAAATCCAAATTTTCATCTAAATATCAACTCGAAAATTTCCAAATCTCATCATCCAACTAAGGCATAGGTGAGACTCTGGGTATGATCCATTCTAGGGCAAAATTCCTCTCCAACTGTGGATCTATGAAACTAGAAAATAAGTTATCTAATTCAAAATACAATGGTGGGACAGGCATAGGATAGGTATTTCCATTCTGAAAAGGAGGAAATGGACGGAATAAGCGGATCATTGGTCCAGACAAGTTTGAAACCCAGCAGAGCAAGTTCTATTAGATTCTGCTACTTTATAACAAGGATTGCCTTTCCTCTAGTTTCCAATAATTTGTTCCTTATTTTCATCCAAGACTTCACCAGAAGCACCTTTAACATTCATATTTCTAGCAACATTCGTTAATAATAGATGTTATTCTCTAGGATGATAGAACTTTCTCTACAGCTCTCCTCACATCTTTCTGAGCTCTCACCAGAATCACCTTTAATCTCCATATTTCTACCAAGAGTCTTTTCAAGGAAATCTATGTTTTTTTCTATCATGTGCCTCAAAATTCTTCCAGCCTCTACCCATTACCCAATACCAAAGTCATTTGTAGATTTTTAGTTGTATGTTATAGTAGCACCTCATCTCCTGGTACCAAAGTTTGTATCAGTTCCAAGGGCTGCCATAACAAATTACCGTAGACTGGGTGGTTTAAAACAAAAGAAATTTATTCTCTCACACGTCGGGAGGCCAGAAGTCTGAAATCAAGGTGTTGGCAGGGCCATGCACCCTCTGAAGGCTCTAGAAAAGAATCCTTCCTTACCTCTCTCCTAGCTTCTGGTGGCTTCTGGCAATCTTCAGCATTTCTTGATTTGCAGCTGCATCAGTCCCGTCTCTGCCTTCATCATCACATGAACTGCTTCCCTGTGCGTCTTCATATGGCCTTCTTAGAAGGACACCAGACATTGGATTTAGAGCCCATCCTAATCCAATGTGGCCTCATCATAATTACATCTGCAAAGACCCTCTTCCAAATAAGGTCACTTTCTGAGGTTCTAGGTGGACATGAATTTTGGAGGGACACTATTCAACTAAATACAGGTTCCTATAGATCCCTGATTCTCCTTCATGCTCTCCTTTGGTTGACAATACTAAGGTGCTATGGTGACAGTTTATTCATTTGACCTACTATCTGCATTCTAATCCCCTGTTTCTTTTCAGACTGTGTTTCTTACATGTTAAACCTTTAAACTGACAGATAGACTGATGGCAGTATCTTGAGAAATCTGAACATTATGTTTATCTGGAGATGGGAATTTTGCCAAAGTGAGGTCAGAAGCAGTAAAATATAGTTTTTAGTTCATTGGATTAATTGGTCTGTCTGCTACCAACTGTGGTTAAATAATAATCTTTGTTTTTGCTCATAATTACTTGCTCAAGTTGAAAATATCAAGCGTTCTTTAACTGATTCTGTGAATTGATATTTAATACATGGTCTGCCATGGTTACCCAGCCTGGGATTTGTTACTTTAGCATATCAATCAATGGCAAAGTCAATGTGCAAGCTGCTGGTGATTTTGAAAGTGTCTTTGTATTCAATAGTCTTGTACCTTGTTTGTAATTGAAGGTCATTCTTTAAGAAAAGAATGATATCTAAGACTGTAAATTCATTGTACTTTCTAAGCTCTTGAGAGTAGAGATTTGCAACATCAATATATAGCTGAGCTTTACCCATTCAGGCTACTAAGACTGATGCTCACAGCTTCAATTATTTTCACATGATGCAGCTAATTCCAAGAATATTATTCTTTACTTGCTTGGCTCTTAGAAAATATATATCTACCTTATCATTTGAAACCTATGAAACAATACAATTTTTTGTTTTAGGGAAGCCTCTTCTCTCACAATACACTTGTTAGATTGTCCTAGTCTTATCTTCATAGCAATCCATGTACTAGGGATATTATATTTAGAAATTCCACCTCATACTAGTTATAAGCTGGAGTGTTGTTTCTTGAAGTTCTTGATGAAAACAAGCTCCAAGCACCTATTTCATTTAGTTATTGTTGTAGGCTAAAACGCCTCCCCCCCCCAAAAAAAAATATCCCCATCCTAATCCTCGGTACTTGTGAATGTTAGCTTGTTTGGGAAAAGGACCTTTCACATGTGATTAGGTTAAGGCTCTAGAGCTGGGAGAGTAGCCTGGGTTGTCCAGGTGGACCCTAAATGTAATCACCAGCGTCCTTATAAGAGAGAGAGGGAGATTTGACAACGGAAGAGGAAAAGGTCATGTGACCGTACAGGCAGAGATTGGAGTAATGCAGACACAAACCAAGGATAGCCAGAAGCTGGAAGAGGCAAGGAGCATATTCTCCCCTAAAGCCTCTAGAAGGAATGCAGCTCTGCCAACACCTTGATTCCAGCCCAGTGAAAGTGATTTTGAACTTCTGGCCGCCAGAACTGTGAGAGAATAAGTTTCTGTTGTTTCAAGCCATCAAATTTGGGTAATTTGCTACAGCAGCCTCAGGAAACTAATACAGGTATGTAACATTTTCCCTCGGAAGACGTGAGTACACTGTACCCTACCAAAACCATAATAACTTACTGGATTTATATATAACAATGTTTCTCAGTAGTTCTATGGAGTAAGCACATCCTCTGAGTTGATACTAAGTTTTTGAATGACATCTCTCCATTTTGACCTTAGGTGTAATACCTAATCTGGCTATCAAAATTAACTGAATTTCCCTACAGAATCGTTTCTTAAACTGGGAGACCATCTCAGTGATGTCTTTTAAAAAGAGGCACATCTTTCTCTACCTGAATAGTATATTTCAGACTTCCTCCTTCTATAAACATTCCTATTCTTCTATGAAGCCTCAAGTTCTGTTCAGTTTTCATTTGACATTATAAATTACAAATTAAACCAAAGCTTCCTTCCTTTATGGGTGCAAAATTGGTGGTACAACTAATTGTTCTCTCAAATGGCTAATTATATTTCTAGTCGCCTACTTTAAGGTCTAATTAGCCAATTGCGTATGCTTATATGGGGACAAGGAGATAATTGGCATTCTCAAGCAGGTAATTAGAAAAGCAATTAGAAGTACCCACAACTAATTACAAGAATGAAAATTGTACCCACCAAAATGGTACCAGTGTCTACTGGGCAGAAAACCAGTCTCTGGAAAGTGATAGGAGACAACGCATCTGGCAATATTATAATGAGAGGCAGTAAAACAAACCACGAATTAGACCTACCTGGATCTGTGAGCAACCTCTGAGGGCTGTCAGAGCCTCTCTACCTCTGGCAAAGGGCTGCCACTGGGGCAGTGTCCCTATTGCCAAAAATAACCTGCCAAAAAACTTGCACCTGAACTTATATCCACACCCGGAGCACTATGATCTTCAAAGTTCTTTCATTTCTGGAACTAACACTGTGAAATCCATTCTGTAGTAGTGATTTTTGATGATGCTATGTTATCAGCATCCATTTTTCACATTTGTAAAATAAAGGATCCTACGAGGAACATCATTTTGTTTTTGGTTGCTTTTCAACTATCCCCGACCAGCTTTTCAAGCAAAGAACTTTAGTCAAACGTTCCGGGGACTTCACCTCTAGCTGAAGGCTTCCTGTGGTTAGCAGGTTTTGTTGTTGAAATCCCTGCAGGTTTTATGCCCGATTAAGCTTCTGATTGTGCTCTTTGTTCTTTGTTACCCAGTCGTCATACCTAGTGATTCCACGTAAATGAGAAAGGGTAGAAATAGGGAAATTTGCTTTATCTGACAGCAAGTCAAACAATTTAGCTCTCAAGTAGCAAGGAAATAAAACTTGTTGAGAAAGTTCATAGTCTAAATACCTGAAAATATTAAAGCTGCTGTCAAGAAAAATGAAAAAGCCTGAATCACCACCTCTCCTGACATATTTCAAAATGGGTGTACACAGCACAAATTACAGTGTGCTTGATGGTGCTGGTGATAACAGCACTTGAGAGCTCCTCCCACAGCACCAAGTATGACTGCTAAAAGGGTTCCGCTGTGTGGTGTGTGCATACAGAGCTGGCTGGAGGAGCTAAGGAGGGCAAGGTCAAAGTTTCCAAAAATGAGACAAATATGCCAGAAGAATTAACTGGGAAAAATATCTTTGGTGTTTTTTCCTGTTTTTATATTTCTTTGCCCTACCCTTAATTTTCCCATCATTCCTCTTGCTCAGTCTTAGTCACTTACTTTAGTCAGGACCTCCTGCCTTCTAAGCCAGGGCAAAATGTCTAGGACTCGGGAAAAATTTACCTTGAAGTAAAAGTCAAAACAAATGCAAATCTGCTATTACGGTTGCGCAGTTTAAATGCCACAGCACAATTGAGGATTAAAATCTGGAAAAGTGTCCAAAATAAATACACAGCCAAGAGATTATTTTTTAAATTAGCAATGATTGAAGGATAATACAGAAGATGGATTAAAGGTATTAATCTTACAGCAGATAAAGAATGAGCAAAACTTGTTTAAAATATAGTATAAAAGTCTTGTTAGCCAGAGAAATTTTTATTCTGTTAAACATTTTCTTTACTTTCGTTTTTCCAAAACGCATTTCATTTGTGTGTTCATGTTTCTTTATGTGTTTGTGGGACCATAGAATAGAATATGTGGTCTGAGATGGCATCTCCCCAGAGCAGGACAGTTTGACAAGTGATCGCCCCGCCTCTACCTCACAGTGAACCTAGAGACTCCCAAAGTAGCCTTGTCAGTTTCCAAAAAAAAAAAGAAAAAAAAAGCCCCTCTTACTGTTGAGAGGAGCTTCCTTACTTTGAACTGACTCCCTCATTGTAACTTCCACCCACTGGTTTTATTTCTGTTCCCAAAAGCTGCTCAGAGAAGGATCTGACCCTGATACAATGGCAACCTTTCAGATATCAAAAGGCCCATGTTCTAGACCTTTCCCTGATCCCCAGTGCCTTTGCAGGTCTTCCTCTTACTGCTGTATTTCAGCTGTGTGTTCTTGAACAGTGGCTAAACGATAGCTCCATTAAACTTATATTCAACCAGAGGTGCATTATTTCAAATTGGGGTGAGGGTGGAAAGAGGGAGGAACAAGAAAATACTGTGCCTCATTTAGCTATAAAAACTCATAACTTGACTTTTAAGAAAAAAATTTAACTGAATATGTTGGTGTCAGACCTAGCCTGTTTATGTCTTTATAAATTCCTTGCTTAATATTTCATTTACTTTTCTAGCTATTATTCTTTCTCCTATCTATTACAACTTGATTTTAGTAAGCTTAAGGTAGAAAACAAATTAAAGGCTCCTATTTTCTTTTTGGTTATGAAATTATGAAATGGCAGTCTTTTTAATAAACACAACCACATGAATATAATAAAACTAATTTTCTAAAATTCAAATACAAACTCGTATATGTGTATGTTATATTTCCTGAGTTAATAAGGCTCCGATTTTCTTTACTCTCAGTTTCTCACTTCACATATATTTCGTGCTTCCTATAGAAATTTCGTTAGTATTAAAGAAAGCAGTGTTAGGGGGTCTTGAACTGGACAGATTTTCTCCTTCTCCACCATCTCCCACCCGAATGCAGTTTCTATGTGATTTACTTGAAGCAACCAGAGGAACCAAAGACATCAATGAAAGCTAAGAGTCTATCAGGTGACTCCTAGTGACCATGGTAATTTTAAGGAAAGTATATTATGACATGTTCTTGTCTCGGTGCCTTATAACTTCCTCTTACCTCTTCCTGGCAATCTCCCCCCACCCCCAGGTCCTCATAGCTTACTCCCTCACCTGCTTCAAGTCTTTGCTTAAATCTCACCTTTTCTGTGTGGCCTTGCCTGTTTCGATTGTATCTCCCCCTCCCCATGCCTACATGCTCCTAGTCACCTCCCTTCCCTGCCTTGTTTTTGTCCATAACACGCATTATCACCTTACATGTGCTTTTTCCTCATTTTATTTGTGAAATAGGTCATTCACACAGGACAGTGTATAAAACATGGATGTAGAGTTTAGAGCAAACACCTCAGTAATTACCACCCAGGTTAAGAAAAAGCTCACGGGGCGACCCCGGGGGCGTAGTGATTAAGTTCACATGCTCCACTTCTGTGGCCAGGAGTTTGCAGATTCAGATCCTAGCTGTGGACCTACACACAGCTCATAAAGCCATGCTGTGGCAGCGTCCCACATATAAAATAGAGGAAGACTGGCACAGATGTTAGCTCAGGGACAATCTTCCTCACCATAAGAAAGCAGCTCCCATGTGTTCTTCTCAGAGATAACCACTATCCTGACTTTTTAGATGGTCATTCCCTTATATTTCTTTATTATCTTATGATCTATGCATGCATACACTAATAATAGTTTTACTTATTTATTACAGTCAAAACAGTAGACCAGGGTACCCAGCACTCTTTGTACAAAGAGTCTAGACCTATTCTAAAGCACCCAAAACCCATTCTTAGCCCAACCAGCTTGCCTCTCCCTTCACCATCTACCTCAGTTACATCTGTTTAACCCCAACCTCTCAACTCCTCCCAACTTTTATTCCCTAGTTTGCCACTTATTTCAACCTCTCATTCTTACTCTATGTTGATTTTCAGATTCTTTCCCACTTCCGTTAACAGGACAGTCTTCACTTTTGACTTAAGTCAGAGTCAACTGACCAAGGTAATCTATTTTACTGAAAATAATTCACTCCTCAGAATCCAAAGTAACTATTAGGCAAATGACAGGTAATTTCTTTTATTCCTGAATCAAACTTCAGTGGTTATAGAGTTGCTGATGTTAGTTACCCGTTCTAGTAGCAGGAAAGCTCAGGCTTGTCTTGACAGCGAAATTCTCTTTGTTCTCTGGTCCAATCCTTAGAGTGACTTTGCTTTGCTTAAGGGTATCACATGTGCAAGCCACAATTTCCATTTTGATTTGTTCCAAAGATTCTAGCAAGCACACAGCTTCACAGATGATCTTATTTTGTTTTGATAATGTGCCCAATCATTTCATATGCAATCAAAATCTGTAATCAAAGGTTATGCAAATGAAACTTTATCATCATTGGGACCTCTGCCTGTTTTCAAGTGTCCTTCATCCTCATCCAGTTGAAGTTAGCTGTCATTCTCTTCTCCAGAGTTTTCAGTTGAACAATGTCCACCTTTCTTTTGTGCACTACAGAGTCCAGAGAACGGCGCTCATTTTCTTCTTACATTGTTAGAATTAGATGTATCATTCATCTATAATCTGAGTTCTACAATAGCAGCAATCACTGTGTCACTGGCCCCTGAAATGAATCCTTAGATTCGGCAATCACTACACTATCAACATGTATTAGGTGTAGCATCTAAGTCTTCTATTGAGAATATTGCCGTTTTATCTATCCAAAGCAGAATGCAGTAAGTGTAACAGTATATATCTAAATTAACTTCCCTTGTAGCCTGTTATCAGTGTTCTGCCTTCTTTCTACATTGGCTGCATTTTACTAGAAGCACAAGTTGTGGAGGAATAGATTATCCATACATCATCTAGGAGCTCCTTTGTTGAAGGAGAAATATTAAAAGTTTTATAAGAAAAAAATATACTTCTTTTGGTTTAGTTTTAGTTTTTTTGTTTATTAGCTTCAGTATTTCTGCGTTTCTTCCTTCATTCAAAGAACAGATTTTTAAGTGATGGTTGTGACTATTATACCCTCTGCTTAATAAATTGAAGTGTAAATAGGCTAAAACACACACACACACACACAACTCTAGTTCAAAAAATATAATTAAAGTATCTGTTTTCAGTTTGAGAAATTTACCTGACACCAAAATCATTCTTTCTAGAGATAGTACCTCTTTTCTGCATCAAATTACTCCAGTTGTTTGAGAGACTTATTACTGCCAAACGTGTAAATATAGGTAGTATTTGGAAGAATACAATCATATAAATGATTGTATCCATATAGGTACTAAAATTTTAAGGAGATACTTTAAAGAGGAGGTTTAAATGTTTTTTCATCATTAGCACAGAAGAATAATTTGACCGTTTTCTAGTGTTCTGCATTGAATTGCTCATGAAAAGAAGGTCTTCATGACAGTCTTCAGTGAAAATAAAATATAGTTTATGAAAAAAGTATTTGTATGGTTATGCATAATTTGTGCTCCTACTACTTTTTTGTCATAAGGTTATGTTTGAAGAAATATCTTCTTTTGTATGTTTGTTTCCAGCTCAATCGTGTAGTAAAGTTATTCTGCATTTGAAGAATTTTATTTGGTCTATCATCATAGAAATTGATGGCAGGTTGCCACTGTGGCAAAGGTTGTAAGTTCAAGTATGCTGATTATTATTATCTATGTTAAAGTGGCCTCAACACTTTGCAAAACATATTGATATAATAGTAGGTCATCCTCCGTATTCTATTAGACCACAATAAAGATAATACGACTACCATAGATTTTATAAAATAACTTTCAAGAAGCTGAAAGCTTCATTTATTTTAGTACAAAATGCTTGAGGACCACTTTTTTTTTTAATGAAAATATAGGAAGTAGCAGAGTGGAAACAACCATAAAGATGCCAGTCACAGCTATAATTTCAATCAGTTGGCAGTTCATTCATTCTTCAAGTATTTATTGACTATCTACTACTTGCCAGTAGAAAATGAAATGTTTTAAAAATAAAATTACTAAGGATGCAAATGAGGAATGACTGCTAATGAGTATGGAATTTTGGGGAAAGGTGATAAAAATATTCTAAAATTAGATTGTAATGATTGTTGCACAAATTCGTGACTATATTAAAACCCACTGAACTATACACATGCACCTTTAATGGGTGGATGTTATGTTATGTGAATTATATCTTAATAAACCTATTTAGAAAAAAGCTTTATTGATGGAAGATAAAAAATCATAATGAGATTGATTATATTAGCTTCTGGCCAGTGTTGACTAACTAGACAAGTAAGCATCAAACAGTTCATGAGACAGTCCTGAAGAAGGTGGACCATGTGGATTTGGCGTTAGTGTTCCCTCTACACTGGATGAGCAAGAGAGCTAGGGCCTTGCAACACATTATGCTTTTTTTTTTTTAATTAAACAATCACAAATTTTCAGAATGTTTACATGCCAAAAGATCTTTTTTTTCTAGTACCATTTGAGACTAAGTTGCCACCTGAAACTCACAATACTTAGTGCATATTTCCTCAAAATAACATTCTCCTGAATAACTACAATATAGCCATCAAAATGGAGAAATTGACATTAATATATTACTGCCATCTAAACCTTAGACCCCCTTCAAATTTCACCAATTGTCTCAATCCTTTATAGCAAAGGAATCCAGTTGAGAACCGTGCATTGCATTTAGTTTTCCTCAGTCTGGAATCGTTTTTCAGCATTTCCTTGACTTTTATGAGCTTCACACTTATGAAGAATTATTTTATAATGTGTTTTAGAATGTCCCTCAATTTGGATATTCCCATGTTTCCTCATGATTACGTTCAGGTGATGTCATCTTTAGCAGCAATATTACAGAAGTGATCCTATGATCTTCTCATTGCATCCTGTCGAGATGTGCACAATTTCAATTTGTCCCATTACTGATGATGTTCATTTTAATCAATTGATTAAGGGTGTGTCTGCTGGGCTTCTTCAATACAATGTTAATTTTTAAAATAATAAGTATTTTATGGAAATTACTTTGAAACTACATAAATTTCACATTTCCCATCAGACTGTAAATTTATTATTATTTATGTAAAAGTTTCCTATTTTATTCACTGAATAGTAATCTGTTACTGTTATTATTTTGATGCTCAAATTGTCTGAGATCTAGGCATTGAGAATCTCTGTAAGATAGATTCTGTGTCCTTTTCTTAAATCTTCATATTCTCTGAGTACGTCCTTGCTTTCTGGCACAAGATGTTCCAGTCTCAACTTGTACTTTCTCTGCCCCAGTCATTTCTCCAAGAAGTCCTCGTCCTTTTAGTGGAGAATGGTATGTAGCAGTAAGGATCTGGCATTAGGCATCCTCTTGTTATTGAGGTGTTGCTGCTCCCAGGCCTCTCAGTGGACAGAACTAGAAAAAATATATATATGTGTGTGTGTGTGTGTGTGTGTATACATTTACATGTATATTAATTTCTCTCTATATTGAAAACCATAAGTTTATACTGATAGCTATAACTCCACTCTGGTAGCACAGGGTTCATTTCTCTCTCCATATTTATAACTCCTTTCTCTAACCAGGTAATGAACCTGGTCACATAATATAAGTAACTGGTCTCCCATCTCCGCTGTCATCCCCTCCCCAGTGCAGACTCCTTTCTCCTCCCAATCAGTCTCCAGCACCCCATGCTTGGCTGGTCCCTGCCCCACATGGATGCCCTCCTCAACCCTGCTAAAGCTGTCAATACTACATGCCAGAAGACCACTCCTACATCTAGATGCCTCCTTACTCTGCCTATGCCTCAGGACTCCAAATCTCAAACCCCTATGTGGACTTGCTCCCCCACCATGGATACGCTTCTTGCTCCATTCAGGCTCTGAATCCCCACATTTGACCATACATTCCCCACCCTGCTGGGGCTCCAACAGCCCTTGCTAGGCTGCCTCTTTGTTGAGATGCCTTCATCAGTCTGCTTGGACAGCTCTGCACCAGGCCACAGTCACACCTGGATGCCCTCCTCGCCCACTCAGGTTCTGGCTCCACATCTGGCCTCCTTCACAACGCCTCCTCACCCCAATGGGGCTCTTACACCCTGTTCTGGCACCCTGTGACTTTCCTTTTTCCCTTGGTATGGACACCTCCCTTGCTGAGCCAAACCTAATGGCTGTAGGACTGAATTATCAGAAATGAAAGTGAAGAGAAGCAAAAGGGAAGGGTAAGGGGAAACCTTGCATTTTATTTTCACTTGACATGTCTTTCTCACCTGAAGTCCGTGGGGGAAGGGACCATGTTTTTTACATCTTTTAATTCTCAGCTCTTAAAAAAGTATGTGACACATAGAGGTAGGAACTCAATAAATGCTTGTTAAATTAACCTCATTCAAGTTGAAAGCTGAGAACTAACATAATTCCAGGCTTTAGCTACTGTCAATGATCTTGGTAGAATCATCTGAGCATTATTACAAAGAGGAAGCTGAATCTTAAGCAGTGTGCCAGTTGTCCTCCAAAGAGGCTATTTCAGGAAGAATGCAACAAAATGAACTCATTTTTTCACAGTGCCTCAACCTTCTATATATAGTTTGCTGATAATGTGAACCAAATCTATTGGTTTATTTTAAAACCATAAATTTAATAACAGCAATGTTAGATTCACAGATTTATTCTTATTTAGCATCTAAAAATCATAAGTGATCAGAATTATGCCTTACTTCCTCCATTTTCATAATACAGATAAGTGGGTTAACATCTATGTATGCTCAATCTTATAGCTAATCCAAGAAACATAATACATTGAAAGAAAAATAAAATAAATGATGTTTGGGATGAAGCATTACATAGGGATAACAAAAACTGAGGATTTATTCTGAAATATGAGGCCTCGACTTTTAGTTCCTGTTATTGGCAGTAACAAGCTTTTATTTGTTTGTATCAATCCTGGGAAATTTATTCATTCTTTCAAAATGTAATTATTGAACAACTCAGGGCCAGCTACATAATTTGCAAGGACCCTTGTTCAAAAACTTTGAAAAAGATACCGTTAAAAGCACTAAAATACAACACTTTTCCTTTCTTCTGTGGTCTCTCTCTTGACTTTTATGGTGTTTATATGCTATTTAATTGTATGCTTCCTCATGCACTGGGATACTCAACAGGCAAGCGTGGATCTTTACAGGCACCAGGAGGTGCAGCTGGGGTAGGAGGGGACAGGAGGCTGCAGATACATGTGGCCACTGTGTGCATGATTTCTCCTCCTGCCAGTCACTGGACTGACACTGGGGATATGAGAGCGGATAAAACAGACAGGAAGTCTCTGCATACATAACTTACATTCCAGCAGAAGACACAACAAAAAGTGTGTGTGTGTGTGTCTGTGTAGTAACTGTTGGATGGTGATAAGTCCTGTGACAGTAAACAAACGAAACAGGAAAGTGGGGTTTGGAATCCTCAGTGTAGGGGTGGAGGTGGGTTGCAATTTAGAAAAGAGAAGTTCAGAAAGCCCTCACCAAGAAGGTGACAGTCAAGCAAAGACCTGCACGTGAGGGAGCCAGCCGTGTGGGTACCTTCCTCTACATGACTAATCTTGTTTCTGGAATCCCATCCATCTTCTCCTTTCCCAATTTAGTTATCCCAGCTGAGATTCCTGCCATCTCTCACCTTTACAAGAAGCTTCTAACTCCCGGCTTCAGATCTCTCTGCCTGCCCACCCCACCCCCCACCACCGCCATATTGCTGTCCATCTTTCTTACACAGCTGATTGTGTCCTCGCACTCTGAAACCCAGTTGTGAGGTTTTCACACGTCATACCAAAATATGGAAGAGTAGCACCAGAACCTGACTCTGCCAGCACCCTGATCTCAAACTACCCAGCCTGCAGAACCGTGAGAAATAAGTGCCTGTTGTTGAAGCCACCTAATCTATGGTATTTTGTTATAGTAGCTGAGGTAACTAAGACAATGACTTTTTATTCTCTTTGAATAGGTGAGTGCAAGGCCTTTGGTCAAGCAGACTTGACTCAGAGGCAGGTTCACATCCCCATTTTCCAGCTCCTCATCAAGGTGGCAGACTTTTTGTCTTTCTGTTCATTGTCTGTGCCTGAACCCAGTGTTTGCCCATCTATTTAGTCCTAGTCTGGTCCTTATCTCTGGTAAGGGTGAGTCCTCCCTCTCTCTCTTTAACACTCTTTATTTTCTATCAGTTAGAAGCTCAGACATCTGCTAATGGTGGGCTAGTTAACCCACTGTCTTGTCTGACTTTAAATGATTGCCTCTTTTGACCTTGAGGAAATATGAGTCCTCCAGGAACTACAATCTTTATGGCCGCTTGGAAAACGTTAAGGTGGGATAGGGTACTTTGCCATGGAGGAAACAAATAAGGAGAGAAAGATAATAAAGATCAGTAAGAGGAAGAGAGAAATAAAATTTTTGTGCAGAAGGTTCTGAAATTTCAGTAAATTATTATGCTTCCAATTGTGTTTAATAAACCATTCTGTGCTTTATTTGCAATAAGGGTGTTGGAAAATTATTATCTTTGAAATGCAAATTATGTGGTTAACCACTGTTCACTTTCTAAACTCCTTAATTATTTAACTTGTGGATGGGGGATATTGTTTATGGACTGTGTTAGTTAAGAACCAAAATGATCTACACCCACACTGCCTAGCGTCTATGTTAACATGATTTTACTTTTCAGTTGTCTTCATTAATGTGGCTTTGCTGTTCTACTGTCTTCATCAACACGATTTTACTATTCCAAGAAACTCTAACCCAGGAAGATAAAAATTGCAAATAACTTTCTTGTTCCTTTCAGGGACTTTTTGAAAATCCATTTAAAGGAATATTAAACTATTCAACTTTCGATAGATAACATCAGATGACTGCTTAATCTCCAAGATTCATTTTGAAACCTTCACCTTGTGTGTCCACTGGGCCTAAATTATTATATTGTAATCCTTCGCCAATCCCAGTCCATCCCTCCCCTAGTGAGAGACCTGCTTAAACCAGAATTTCCACCCTCAACTCCCCCCCGCCCTAAACTTCTTAAATACCCCACCTTTGCTCTCTCTCTTCTGAGATACAACGTACTCAAACTGTGTCTCCCTCATGGTGGTAAGCAAGAAACTCAGTTTTGTCTTATCGACAGACTTTAAAAAGCCTATTTTGTTGGTATTTTGAGGGAGCCACCATTCAACATGGAAGTGATTAAAGCCATTTCCTTTCAGGCTTATGAAATTAAACTAAAGGTCTAATTCTGCCCAGGAAAGAGCAGCCTCTCATCTTTATCCTCTGGAATCTGTAAGCTTATCATATTTTTCTTTGTAAAGAAAGTCTACTCACTGTCAAAAGCTTATAATAGTAATCACAGAAATGGAAAAATGAATTAATCATTTTTGTCAGAGAAAGCTTAGTGGAAAAAAATTACAAAATCATTATAAATATAATCTATTTGAAGTTATATTTTGAGATTACATTATTTTCTCTCTGACATTGACACCTGAAATTCACTTTAAAATATGTTGATGAACAATTCTCATTCTCCAGAAGTACATTTTAAAAACAGCAATACTTCATAATAACAGTATAAAATGAAAATAATTGGCTGTGTTTGCCTACGAGACTTGGCTTTTAATCTAAATAGATATGAAACATAATGACATTCATCTATATGCGACATTTGTAGACGTAAGAGAAATTAAGTCACAAGCTTATAAGACTAGTTCATAATTCAGCAAATCAGAAAATTGGTGAAACTTTTCCAGAACGCTGTTCAAGGACTCCTTACTCCTTTGCAATTTCGTTAACTGTTTTAAATGTCCTTTTAGGAAGGATTCATCTCTCATTGAGTGTTTGGCAAAGAGTATATAAAATTAGAATTTATAAGAGCTTACACCATTTATGTCATTTTTTATTTAGCGATTTTAGAAGTCTTGTTGCAAAATTACTTCTGATTTTAGTTTTCTTTTCATTTTCTAAAATGCTGCTGCTATCAGGACATAAAAGCCATAAGGCCAGTAGTAGAAATGCTGTCATGTAACCATTAAGGCCGCACTAAAAGGCAAAAGGTTGCAGCTAAAAGTATTTTTAACGACTCGAAATTGTTTGGAGTGCTTTCTAGAAGTAAAAGGATGCTGATTTATTTACCTAGTATACTTACCTAAATTAATTTGGCAGGACTACTTTGGTCCTAATCCTCTTACAATGAAATTTATATGTTAATATTTTTAAATGGTGCATCATTTTTTTTCCTGAAGGATATAACATATTGCAATGACACGAATCTACCAACAGTCATTAAATATAGAAGTAAATTAACCCATTGCTGAAAGGATGCAAGGACTACATTTTTACATAGACTACATTTATGTGACATTATGTGACTTTGCAGATAAAACATCACTATGTAAACTGTTAATGAGAACAAATAGAATCCCCCTAATGTATACTTCCCACTAGAAACATGGAAGGGGCTTTCCTCTGGCATAATTTTTTGTCATAGTGATTTTTGCATTCTAAACGAATGGGCTTTTTGTATACCTTTGTGATTAAGCACATTCTTTAATACAGATTGGATCCTAATGAGATTCTCAGTATAGACGATTGTTCCCCTTTTATGGAAATCGTAACCCTAATTACTAACATATAAATAGACTCTTCTAAAAGCAAAATCAGAGCAGTATACTTTGTGTTCACATCCACTTATTCCAGTTTAGATATCGTGGTTTTCTCCAGTTATGGAAATCTCCTTGGTACTTAGTGTCATGGCCTTGCCGGTAAACATAAATATCATGAGATGTGTATGAACTATTAAATACGTTTTCTGATAATTAATAAGTGATGTACATTTTAAATGAATGTGTTAGGTTCATATAGCTGACATTTAATTCATTTTTACTATGTGCCAGGTACTGTGGTGAGCATGTGCTATGGACTGAAAGTTTGGCGTGCTCCCCCCACCCCAAATTCACATGTTGACACTCTAATCCCCAATGTGATGATATTTAAAGATGGGACCTTTGGGAGGTAATTAAGTCATGAGGGTGGAGCCTCTGTGAATGAGATTAGCATCCTTAAAAGAAGAGACAGGAGAGAGATGATCTCTCTCTCCACCCTGTGAAGACAGAATGAGAAACTGGCTGATTGCAAACCAGGAAGAGGGTCCTCAGCAAGAACCTGACCATGCTGGCACCTTGAACTTAGACCTCCAGCCTCCAGAACTATCTATTGTTTAAGCCGTCCAGTCTATGGTATTCTGTTGTAGTAGCCTGAAATTACTAAGATGGAGTGTCACATAATTATCTTTTTAAATTCTTACAGGAACCATTGTTATTATTACTTTAGAAAGGAACAAACTAAGCTTAGAGAAGTTAAATATCTTGTCCAAGACACACAGCAACTCAAAGGTGTCCAGGACTTGAATCAGGTGTGTTGTCTACTACTTCCTAAATAGGGCTTTTTGCTACCTTTATACACTGGCTTTCAGACTTACTTGTCTTGATTGTCCATTTAACTAACACTTCCCCAGGACATACTGAATACTTGAATCCGGCATAACACAAACAAAGGCACAAGAACCTTAAAATGAAAACCATGATTTTTGAGTGAGTTGTGATACTATATAGTGGAGGTAGGTTTCCTGCATCTTACACATTCCCCAAGTGGAAAACATATTAAAATTATGGGGGAGTCAACTTGAAAGTATTATTCAATACGAAAATTACTTATTTTCTACAACTCCTTGGGAGCATATCTCCATTTATTTTTTAAAAAGTTAGTCTAATGATAGGTTAGTTTGTAAGTTAGTCTAATGAAGTATAGGTTAAATCTAAAGAATAATTCACAAACTGTGTGTGTTATATGTGTGTATTTGGTGGGTGAAGATGGAGCTCAGTGCAGTGTGCCTCCTAGGAAAATACATAAAAATCTAGGAAGTATTTTTCAAGGGAAAATTCCCAAGCTCCCTACTAATGGTAGAGAAAGTTGCTCCTTTGTTACTCAGCCCAATATTTCGTGTGGCGTTATCTACAATCTTATTAGTCCTTCCTGTTCCCTTCACTGTAGGAAGCTCTGCCAGTCCCAGAAGAGGACATTCTCAGATTGTTCTTGGGTGCTTCACTCTCCTGTGAAAGCAAATTGTGTGGATTTCAAGACATGCATTTTTTTTTTTTAACGATGTCGTGATTCTTTCTTCTCTTTACATCTTGGAGTTATGTACTTTCACAGGTCCATTCTCTCTCTGCTCACCATTTATGATTCTGAAAGGTAATCTTCATAAACACGTAACACCATGGTTAGGTAATTTGGAACTTCCTTCCATTCACCTTTTAGCTATTCTAAATCAAACATTTTCTGCTCACTATTTCCATCTATTTCACTCCACTGCAACATCACTGACTTCTTTCTGTTCTGCTAGGAGTGTGGTGAGAAAGTATCACGGAGTTTAGTTCTGTGTGATATGACAGAACCAAGAAGCAACTTTAACTTGACAGAATCTTGGTTTCTTCAGCTGCGTGGGCGGGGGGCGGCGGGGCGGGTAGTGATTAATAGACACATAGGCAGCCTCTGTGGCTTAAAGACATACTTGGCATGTTTATCAGTTAGGGACTTAGACAGAACTAGATTCTAAAAGTCATCCCAATAACCTTACATCATGTGAGAAAACTCTACAATGGAATGGATTTTCACATTCAGAAATTATGTGCATTTTCCCAGCATGGCATCCACTTACCTAACACTTTATGCCACATAAAACGATAAATTATCCAGTGTGATCTAAAACCATCAGAAACGTTTAAAAGTTTTATGGTACAGTATTTTAAAGTTTACTAACCATTATATGAAATTAATAAGATAGTTTATACAGTTTCTTGCTTTATTGATTGTGGGTAATAACCTGTAGGTAGGAATATAGTAGAATGATGTGGCTAACCGCCTTTAAAAGAAACTTAGTCAAACTCGAGTAATTTATTTCGGTGTTTCTCGGATCCCTTTCTCTTCTGAAGTCTTAGAGAGGAACGGTCAGATATTGAGTTGCTTTATTCACTAAAAGTTTTATGGAGAATTTCTTTAAGGGAAAGTGCAGATTTTAATGCATAAATTTTTTAGGCAGACTATTGAAGTTGAAATTTCATTTCAAGAGGCAGTCAGCTTTGTTTAACTCTATATTTTTAGTATCCAAAGTTACTGAACCAGACTTTGCTTTAATTAATAACTATAGGATGTGAGGCAGTTCCAGTGCTGCTTTTTCTATTAACTTGCAATTTCCTGTAGGAAATTAATAAAATGAAAGAGAGGGGTGGCCAGCAAGAATAAATATATGCTGCAGTTGCAAGTCACTTAAATTCGTCAGAATAAATTAAACTGCACAGTTGTTGTTTTTTTAATTCTATGAAGTTTCTCAATTCTTAAGGCAAATTTGACAAAGAAATGGGGCGATCCAAAAGTGGTCTACTTGGATGTAAAAGACATTATTTAATTAATTGATTAAGATATAAAAGTTTGCTAGGCAATGTAGCTTAATGGTTAAGAAAATAGATTCTAGAAACAGACTGAGTTTAGATTCTGTGTCTGCCATTTACTAGCAATGGGAATTTGGGCAATTTACTTAACCTTCTATAATTCTGTGTGTTTAGAATGGGGGCCATCCCAGGTAGCGCAGCAGTTAAGTTCGCACATTCCGCTTCTGCGGCCCAAGGTACGCCGGTTCGGAACCCAGGTGCGGACATGGCACCGCTTGACACACTGTGCTGTAGCAGGCATCCCGCATATAAAGTAGAGGAAGATGGGCACGAATGTTAGCTCAGGGCCAGTCTTCCTCAGCAAAAAGAGGAGGATTGGCAGCAGTTAGCTCAGGGCTAATCTTCCTCAAAAAAAAATAAATAAATAAAAAATAAAAATAAAATGGGGACCATAATAACACCTATCTCAGAGGGTTAATGTGAGGATTAAATGAGTTACTATGTACAGTACCTGGTACATAGGAAGTTCTACATTTGACTGCACTTAGCATTTGTTTTTCTTCAATATTAAATTTTTTAAGCCATCTTTTCATTTAGCTATCTTTTCCTACAACCACTGGAGCCAAATCTTTAGAGGAGAAATTTAAGTTTTTAAAATAGTCCCAAATTTTACTTGGTTTTTCTGGGTCTTTCGCCATTAATTTGCCTGTTTTTTAAGTGATTCACCTGGGAATCCAAAGGGTACCCGTAGTTGTGTATACACACTTCTAAGTTGGTATTATGGGTACTGAATTCCAAGCATCTGATAGTTTCTCGAGTAAAAGGATTCCTCCTTCCAAGATTCCAGAAATTCTTGAAAAAATATTTGGAAGAATATTGCCAATTGCCCAGGATATACAAAGACACACAGCAGCTGGGACCTTTGATTACCAACGTTTAGAGCTGCAGCTCAGGCACACCTGACTTTTCAGAGTGTGGCTGCCTTTCCATGATTATGCTTATGCTCATTCTATGCTCAATCAATGTGTATTGCCATTTAAATAAAGACATAATAAAATGTAGGATTAAGGCCCATGCTGCTTGGACTGTATTGTTTACCTAGTTAATAGCGTTAACAAATTTTAGTTTTGGTTTCATTTGAACTGCACTTAAGTGCCTAGTCAGTGACACACCTCAGATAGCTTCTTATTCTCTCTTATTATGTGTTTATGGGCTCATCTGAGCGTGTCTTGTTACTAGGATTCCCTTATAAAAGTTGCTTTTAATTTCCCAAGTTAATTAGAGGTTCTCCTACATGTACAGGCTCCCTAGTTTTGAGAGATTTTTTCTGGGAGGGGAGAGGTTGGAGAAATAGTACCTTTTGTCATTTCATCTTATATGATTTATCTTTGCTATATGAATTATTAAGGTGTGACTTTTTATTAAGTAACAGTAATGAATGACTGAAACAAATGTTAGTAAAATGACTAAAATATATACACTAACATATTCATCTGCTCTTTTTTTTTTCTTCCTAGCACTGGTTTAAATGGACTATACTTGAGAAAGACTATTTGGAGAGTGTTGCTAATTTGTTATTTTTATATTGAAAAATGAAATTTGCAAAATTTTCAAAATGATGTCATTTCAGCGTAGCACACTTAAACCAGTGCTAGGAAGAAAATTTTCCTTTTTATTGTAAGCAAATAGAATTCTTTAGTACAAACATTCCATAATTTATCTTTTCATGAGTTTATGAACTTTTGTCTTGTTTCTGGTTTGAAGCTATTGTGAATAAAGCTGCTATGAACATTTGTGCACAGATCATTTTTGTGGACACAAGTTTTAGTTTCTCTTGGTTAAATACCTAGGAGTGGTACTGTATTGGTAGATTGTATGATAAATATATGTTTTACTTTATGAGAAACTACCAAACTGTTTTCAAAGGAGCTATACTGATACACGTTCCCACCAGAAATCTACGACAGTTCCAGTTGCTCCATATGTCAACACTTGGTATCGTCAGACTTTTTATTTTAGCCATTCTATTGGGTAACTTATTGTGGTTTGATTTTGCATTTCCCTAATGACTACTGATGTTGAGCATCTTTTCATTTGCTGGTATAACTTCTCTGGTGAAGTGTCTGTTCAAATTGTTTGCCCAATTTTGATTGGGTTGAGTGTCTTGCTGTTAAGTTGCAAGAATTGTAAAATTTTTAAAAATACATTTTGGATACAAATATTTTATCATATGTGTGTTTTGTGAATATTTCATCTCAATCTGTGGCTTGCCTTTTCCTTTTCTTAAGGGTATCTTTTGAAGAGTGGATGCTTTTAACTTGGATGATGTTCAATTTATTTACTTTTTTACGTGGATCATACTTTTGAAGTCAAATTTAAGAAATCTTTGCCTAACTCAAGGTCATAAAGATTTTCTTGTGTCTCCTTTGTAAAAGTTTTATGCTTTAGCTCTTACATTGAGGTCTATAGTACACTTTGAGGTTTTGTTTTGTTAAGTTTTGTTTTATTTTTCGCTTAATATAGTATGAGGCAAGAGCTTAAGTTCTTTTTTTTCATATGAATACCTAAAGCATTCCAGCACTTTTCTTGCCCCGTTATATTAACTCAGCAGCTTTTTTGCAAATCAATTGACTATATATGTGTAGTTCTATTTATTGACTCTATTCTGTTCTATTGATATATATATGTCTATCCTTGTGCAAATCCCAAAATATCTTGATTACTGTGACTTTTTTAATAAGTCTTAAAGTAGTGTGATTCCTAAAATTTGTACTTCTCTTTAAAATTTGTTTTGGCTATTCTAGGTCTTTTGCTTTTTTGTATAAATTTTAGAATCAACTTTTCAATTTCTCAAAAAAAAAAAAAAAAAAAAACCCAGCTGGGATTGTGATTGAACTGGGTTGAATCTATGGATCAATATGAGGAGAACTGACATCTTAACAGTCTTGTGTCTTCTACTCTATGAACATAGTAATATCTCTCAATTTACTTAGTTTTTTTTAACTTCCTTCAGGATTGTTTTGTAGTGAAAGATTTTAAGTTTGTACTTTATTTTTGATGCTATTGTAAATAGTACATTTTTCATTTCAGTTTCCAATTTTTGTGACCATTGAATACTAAAATACAATTAATTTTTGTATATTGACCTTTTATTTTGTGATCTTGCTAAACTTAAAGTTACTAATTTTAATAAATTTTTGGTAAATTCCTTAGTATTTTCTATGTAGAAAATCATGTTATCTGCACATAAACAGTTTTACATCTTTCTTTCCTGTCTATATCCCTATTCTTTCTTTTACTTGCCTTATTGCATTGGCTAGGACTTCTAATACACAATTGAATTTGAATGTTGCCAGCCAACATCTTTGCTTTATTTCAGATCTTAGGAAGAAAACATTGTCTTTCACCACTAAGTATGAAGTTAAATTTAGATTTTTTCTAAAATGTTCTTTATCAGGTTTAGAAAATTCCCTTCTATTCTTAGTTTGCTGAGAAATTTTTTCCAGATTAGATGCAGTCTTTTGAGAATGTTTTTCTACAGTTTTTAGATAATCTCATGGTTTCACTGTTTTATGTTATTGATCTGATAAATTAAGTTGGTTGATTTTTCCAATGTCAAACTGACATCACCTTTTTGAGATTAACGTCACTTAGTTATGACCTATTTTATATATGGCTCAATTTGCTCTTTTTTAAAGATTTTTTGCCTCTATGTTTATTAGTTATTTGGGTCTGTAATTTTGATTATTTGTCATGTCTTTGTCCAACTTTGGTATCTGAGTAATGCTGGCTTCATAAAATGGGTGGGGACATGTTCTCTCCTCATCTCTATTCTGGAAGAGTTTCTATAGAATTAGTATTATATCATCCTCAGATGTTTGCTAGAAATTTCCAAGTAGAGCCATCTGGTCTCTGGTGGTTTTTTGTTCTTTTTTTTCAGTTGTTGTTGTGAGGTAGTTTTAACTAGTTATTTAATAGATTAGATTGCTTTAATAGATATAGATAGGGATGTTCAGGTTACATAGTTCTTGAGTGAGTTTTGGTAGTTTGTGTTTTTCCAGGAATTCATCATTTTATCTAAGTTTTCAAATTAATTGACATTCCTTTATTATCTTTTTAACATTCCCTTACTATTTTTTTAGTATCTGCAGAGTCTATAGTGATCTCTTCTCTTTCATTCCTAATATATGTCTTCTCTTTTTCTTTATCAGTCTTGCTAGGTATATCAGATTTATTGATATTTTCCAAGAAACAGCTTTTGGTTTTATGGATTTTTTTCTTTTTCTTTTTTCTGTTTTTTATGTCATTGATATTTGTATGTTTATTATTTCTTTCTATCTGTTTGGGTTTAATTTACTAATTATTTCCCAGTATCTGAAGAGAGAAGCTTGGATCATTGATATGAGAACTTTCTTCTTTCTTAGTATAAGCATTTGAAAGTATGAATTTTCCCATAAAGACTCATTTAGCTACATTTCACAAATTTTAAGATGTTGTGTTTTCATTTTCATTCAATTCAAAACATTTTCTAATTTTCCTTGTGAATGCCTCTTTGATTCTTAAGTTTTTTAGAGGTATCTTGTTTAATATCCAAATATTTTGAGATTTTCCAAGTGTCTTTCTGTGATTTATTTCTAATTTAATACTGTTGTGGTCAGAGAATATTTTTGTATGATTTCCATCCTTTTAAATTTGTTGAGGTATTTTTTATGGCTTAGAATATGATCTATCTTGGTGAATGATTCATGCACACTTGAATAGAATATATATTCTACTCTTGTGTGGAGTTCTAGAATTGTAAATTAGGTCAATTTCATTGATAATATTATTCAAATCTTCTACATCCTTAGTTTTACATTCTTACTAATCGACCCTTAGTTCTGTGTTCTTACTGAGAGAGAAGTGTTAAAATATCCAACTATAATTGTGGTCTTGTTTATTTCTCCTTTAAATTCTATTAGTTTTTGCTTCATGTATTAAGCTCTGTTATTAAGCATGTACACATTTAGATTGTTATGTCATCTTGATGAATTGACTTCTTCATCATTATATATTGTCCTTCCCTTTTCCTGGTATTATTTTTTGGTCTGAGATTTACTCTTTCTGCTATTAATATAGCCACTCTAACTTTCTTTTAATTAGTGTTTGTATGAAATATCTGTTTTAGTCCTTTTACTTTTAACCTATGTGTTTATATTTAAAATGGATTTCTTGTAGACAGCTATAATTAGGTCTTGCTTTTTTATCCAATATGACAAGTATACCTTTTAATTCATATATTTAGACTCTTTATATTTAATATAGTTATTAATATGGTTAGGTTAAAATCTCTTATCTTATTCTTTGTTTACAAGGTCTTTGTTTGTGCCCTGCCCTACTTCTACATTCTCATACATATTTCACAACATTTCTTTTCTCCTACTCTACATGTAGACATTATGAGCTTATTCTAATTCCTTCAATGGCCCACATTTTCACAGCCTCCTGACATTTCCACAAGCTATTCTCTCTGCCTAGTTCACTCAGCCCTCTTTCCCTGTTTCTCAACCTTACTTAACTAATTGTTGCTTATCCTTCAGATCACAGTAAACATTCTATTTCTCTAAGAATCGTTTCTTCTATTTGAAGTCTAGGGTAAGTGCCTTTCCCTACCTTTGCTTCCCCTCTCCTAGAGTTTGTCGTATTAGCATTGATTGTTTAAGTTTTGCATAGAAGGAGTATGCTAGAGAGTGAAGAAGAATGTCTTCCTCTTCAAAAGGAGAACCCCCTAGCCAGCCTGCCGCTCAGCCACACTCTTGGAATCTCCTTTTAGACTGCCTCCATAGAGTCCTTTTGCCCATGCTGCCTGTGATCATCTCAGCTAAACTAATGAGAGAGTTCCCTGACATCTCTGCAGGAATGTCTTTTCCTTACATGTAGTCTGTTTAACTATGATGTAGTTAGGCGTTTTTGTTTCATTTCTTTTTAGAGAGTGAGGCCCAGAGGAGGGTTCTCTTTCAGGTAATTTCTGTTTTTATCAAACTAAAAAAGCATATGTACATATCTGGAAAATTGAAGCTGAGTAGTTGAAAATTCAGTGCTGGTTTTTTTTTTCAGTAATAGTGGTCTGAATTGTATCATTGGCATACTACCAAAATCTGATTTTATGCTATTACAATAGGATAGCTGCTGGTTGTGCTTGGTATCCTTATGAAACAACATTCTTTTTGTATTAGATTATCACAACATTTAAATAACCTTTCCTAAATTGATTTGTTAAATTTCTACAACAAAATTCATCACCATTAATAAATCAAGATAGCAGCAGTTGTAAAATGGTAGTAAATGATAGATGTCTAAAGAACAATTAGTAGTTTTTAAAAAATCCTTACAAGACAAATTACGGTAATAGGTATTGACGAGAAATGTGGTTTACCTATTTATAGAAAACATAATTATAGCAGACATTTTCAAGTATATTTTTTCTTACCCCCTTAATTAACTATAATCGGACATTCTTAGAACATCTTGTACCTACAAAAAATGTTCTTTGACAACCAAGTGCAATCTGAAAAGGAAGATCTTACAAGATAAGAGTTACTTATTTTTTTATCTGGCCTGTAACGGTGAATTTCATTTTTGTTATCTTCGTGGTAGGAAGCTACAGTTATGTTTTGTTTTATGGAAAGAGGAGGAAATTATATCCTATTAAAACAAAACTGAATAAAAGAGATCAAAACCCAGCTCACTCCCTCTCCCAGAACATCACATAAATGTAAGCTCAAGTAGCTGAATGATCTAATTCAGCCTTCTAAATATTCCTATACCTTATTTTAGGGAGCAAATATGAAAGTATAATTAGTGAGTCAGTTAATTCTTTTTAAAATTCTACCTGAGTCATCAAAATGTCAGCCATAGTAGGGAAAATATTATGATATTGATTTGGTCAGCAATGATAACTTACTTTCCCTAAAACATATCTTTTTAATTAAAAGAAATTTATTTCCAAAGAGATTTTTCAGAACTGGTCATTGGCCAGAGACAAAAATGTTGTAATGTTTCCTTTTTTTCATAAAAAAAAGATTATATGTTCATTTTAATCATTTTAATTATTTTAATCTACCCAATAGTTCTTATTAAAATCAAAATATAGAGTTTAATTTTTGAAAATAAGTTCCTAATTTGCAGGAAGCATCCCAGGCATATAGACATATGTGATAGTGAGCTATCAGCCATGTTGAGATCCGGGGGTTAAAAAGAGCAATGGGCTGACTGGACTAGGCTGACGAAACATTCTCTTCCTCAGTTGATTGTGTTTAGTTTTGTTTAACATGCCCTTGAAGTTCCTACAGAACCTTAGCCCTCAGGACTCAGGAAGGGCTTTAGCGGAGAGGGTAAGGCAGAAGGAAGAGGAGGAGGCAGCTGTGGGGTGGCTGTGGACAAAAGCGCTCTCACTTCACAGTTCCTGTCTTTCTGTCCAGCTTAGTCACAAATCACACAGGAAGTAGTCATGAGACCTGGGTGTGAGCTCCAGCTCTTATACCCACCAGGTATCAAATCTGAGGTGAGTTATCAAGCTGCTGTGGGCCTAAATTTCTTTATCTATTAAAAAGATGATAGTAATATCTACCTCACAGAATCATTGCTCCATCTAAATTCCATAAATATGTGGAAAAATAACTTTTTCAAACACAAAGCATGGTACATATTTTAATTACAGCTCACATACATAATCAGGTTAAAAGAAAATCTGAGGAGCACAGTTCCAAAATTATCTACATAATCATCTGTAATTCTGGTATGAATAGGTGGTAGCCATTAAACAAACCAACAAAGACAGTAAAATTTCAGTCCAATGGTAGCGTGAAGTCCATAGTCCATTTCTGCACTTCTTTGAGGCTTATCCCGTTCTCACTTCAAATTGAATATAATACTCACAAGCTGAGACAGGGGGCAGAGACCTTCCTCCTAAATTGTGAAGACTTGGCAGTGTAGAAAAATACAGTTTTATTATTTGGGAAAGTAATAAAATTACTCTGTTCATGTGTTCAAATTTTATTTTAAGTACCTAAAAATGAAGTTGCTATTGAATTATACCACCACAGATCCAGACACTCATTGGTATATATATATGTACAGTAATTTATATATATAATATTATATATATTTTATATTATAATATCTTATATATAATATATTTATATATAATATAAACATAATATAAAATATATTATAATATATTATAGTAATTTATATATAACATTATATATATTATTTATATAGTTTATATATTTATATGTGCTATAGTAAAAATATACAATACCCTGAATTCTTTTCTTTATTGTATGCTCTTCAGTGCTTTTCTTAAATCCCAGATTATGCGAAGCTTGGCAGATGTCTGAAAAGACCTACTAACCCAGCTGCAAAGTAGCCTACCATCTTTAGGTCAATGTTAGTGGACTATCTGTAAGTGGGGGCTGACTTCAAAACAGAGATTTTTTTTCTTTAACCTCTCTTTTCAAGGAGAGAAAAAATCCCTATCGGGCAAGATTAAACAAAACAAAAATTTGTGTATATATAATGTGGGCCAAATATAAGTGAATGTAGTAGGAGAAGCCTCTAGACCCACATATAGTTCAGAAAGACTAGAAAATGAGAAAGTGGTAGAACCCTGAACAGGTGTTGTACATTTTATCTTTTCAGTGATTTCCTGCCTTGCAATTCTTTTAAAAATCATATTTCAATGTCAAATTGCTTGGTAAGAGTAGAATAAATAGGAAGCCAAGCTGCTTCCATGAACTTCAGTACTGTCAATGTGGCCTAATTATGGTCTCTGGAAACACTCTCTAGAAATGGGTTCAGTGAACTACAGTCTTGGGACTAACCAAGACAACTTTAAGCAAAAAGAAACCCTTCTTCAATGTGACAGCAGAAAATAAGAAACATTCATGTTATCACTTAAATTCAGTGAGCGCAAATTTTAATCACTTCACATCTAGCTCTGCCTTCCAAATTGCTCAGGTTCTTCGTGTCTGTGGTCACACAACCTGATCTGCCAAGGCAGTTTCTCACACTCTGCCACTTTGTTCCGCGAGGGAAACCTGGCTACATTGTTTCATGTTCTTTTAGCTGTTGCCCCACACGAGTGACGCTAAACAGTGGGAAAGCCAGTCGAACAGTGGCTTAAGAATCAGATGTATTATAAGTCATTCATACATTCATTCAACAAATAATGAGCACCTACTGTGTGCTAGACTCTGTAAGAGTGAGAATTTTTATTTGTAATAAAATACATGTAAGTTTTTACATGTAAGAATTTTTATTTAGAATTTTAAAAAGTCAAATAGAAGCTGAGTATAATGGTGGTTACTGGAGGGTAGGGAGGTGGGGAAAATGGAGAGATGATGGTCAAATGTACAATGTTTCAATTATGTAGGATGAACAAGTCTAGAGATCTAATGTATGGCATGATGACTATAGTTAATAATACTGTATGGAACACTGGAAATTTGCTGAGAGAGTAGATTTCAGGTGCTCTCATCACACACGCAAAAATTATTACTATGTGTGGAGATGACAATTAGCTGAACTGTAGTAATCATTTCACTATGTATATGGATATCAAATCATCATATTGTGTACCATAAACATATACAGTCTTTATTTTTAAAAATTAAATTAAAAAAAATATTTCAAGTTCAGATATTTCTGGCTTTTGTGCCTGTTCCCTTTTGTCTATAGCATAATGCACTCACTGTGGGGAGTAGAGGGAAGAAAATGAGTAACTCTGATCCGTAATACACCTCTCAACTCTTTTATTGACAATTAGAATCACATCTAGAGTTGTGTGTGGGTTATAGCAGGTATTTTCCAAATCTTATTTTCCTGTTACATCAAACTGAAACTCTTTCTTTACCTTACTTTTCCTTTTACCTTACTTTTCCTTCTCCTACTGCACTGCTAGATAATTCACAAGGAAATTGATTCTCTAAACATAAATCTTAGGCTAGAACGGAAATAAAGAGCTCATAGGGGCTGGCCCTGTGCCATAGTGGTTAAGTTTGCCTGCTCTGCTTTGGCGGCCCCAGGTTCATAGGTTTGGATCCTGGGCTCAGACCTAGAACAGCTCATCAAGCCATGCTGTGGTGGCATCCCACATAAAATAGAGGAAGATTGGCACAGATGTTAGCTCAACAAGAATCTTCCTCACACACACACACAAAAGAGCTCATAGTCCATTTTTAGGTACTATGCATCATCCTACTGTCCCTTCAGAATCCCCATACCTCCATCTACATGTTTACTTGTACAAATTGGCCCTAGAGCCAATGGAACACAGAGGTTCTCTAAGAACTTCTTCTTTAAAGCCAAGAATTTAAGCTCTGCCTCCTAGTCTAATTTAAATAACCAAGAATATAAAGTTTTTCTTTGACTCTTTGAATTGGGGAGCAAATATGGTTATCCTGGACTACTATTGTTCTTAAAATGTCAGGAAAAAATCTTGAAATTATTTATGAGGTAATAATCATGATTTATTTATTATTATTTTTTTCTGGGAAAGATTCTCTCTAACATCGGTTGTCAATCTTCCTCTCTCACTTTTTATTCCCTCCCCAAAGCCCTAGTATGTAGCTGTATATTCTAGTTGTAAGTCCTTCTAGTTCTTCTGTGTGAGCTGTCACCCTAGCATGGCTACTGACAGATGAGTGGTGTCCTTCTGCACCCAGGAACCAAGACTCGGCTGATGAAGCAGAGTGCGCCAAACTTTAACCACTAGACCATCAGGCTTGGCTGTGATATGCGTGATTTAGATTACTAGTGTGGATTTCATGAGACTAAATTATCTGAGGGCTTCAAGCACCTGAAAGGCCATCATTTGTTTATTTTACCGATATTTATTGAAAACACTAAGTATAAAATATAGGGCTCAGGCAAAAGTGAATGAGACACAGCCTTTGACCTCAAAGTCATTTACAATCTAATAAAGATGGACATGTACATGTATGATAGGGTATGGAAGAAGAGTGAGCCACATGTGTGTACCCAGTGATAAGTAGTTAAGAATGATTGTTTTGAGGCAGACCTTATTAGTCTCAGTTTTCCTGCTTCTACTTTTTCTGTTTAACTAGGAAAATAAAACCACCTCTTATACAAGAAAAAAGGGAGAAGATAAAGAAAAGCTGTCAAGATGTTTCATGAGCTGAATTAGCACTTAGCGTTAAATGTCTAAGCTAAATGGCCCATGAAAAGTGTTTTTTTGTTTGGTTTTGCTTTTTAATGGAGAAATATTTAGCCCTGTGACATAGGCTACTCCTTAAAATACAAAATTTTAGTATATGGCTTTGATTTTATTTTTTATTATTTTCTGTCTTAATGTACAGTCACGCAAACTTGAAGTTATCTTGGCACCAACAGAAAATTCCAGATGTCATTAGCCAGTGTTTTATCATCAGGGAGAGACCGTTTTACAACAAAATTCCAAAATAAAACTTTTCCTCCATTACCTAGTACCCATTCCCACTCCCTCCTCTTTTAGCTGCTCCATTAGTCTGTGCAAATTGCCTTTCATTTTATTGCTTTCCAGGTCTTCTAAGTGCTTGTTTGGAAACAAATTTTCTTAAGTCCAAGCTAAAGTCCAGGATTTATTTGATTCTTTTTTTTTTTTTTTTGATAATTGGCCAGTCATTTACTTAATAGTTTCACTTTCTGTGAATAAAAACCAGAGACATGGAGCTGCTGAAGCCTTATGGAATAGATGTCCATTTATTCCATGCAGCCACACTGTAAGCAAGTGTTGGCCGCTGTGTTCCTAAATGAGTTTCAGGTTAAGCAACAATTGGAGCTTATTTGCTTCAGGATTTTAAAATGGTTATTCAGGATTTTTAAATGATTTGGCAGTTATATTTATTGATGAATGCTGTGTTTAAAAGAATTTTTAATACTTTTATTATAACTATTTTATTGTGTATTATATTTTCACATCAGTCTACTAATCAGCAAATATTTAATGTAATGTGATTCCATTTTAGTTAAAGAAACTATTGTCAAAAAAGAGATTATTGTCTAGAAACTATGTGTTTGCTATGCCCTCCCTAAGAGTTCTTTACATTTTCTAATATTGTAAAAGCCAGTGATAGTATGTTCCTTTCCTTGCAGCCACTTAAGTTGTTCTTTCCTCTGCTACCGGGAGTCTCCTAATCGGCAAACCCAGCAGATGCTTTCCAGTCCTTGTCGTACTTCACTTGGCTGTAGCATGTCATACTGCTGGTTAGTCCTCTGTTAAGTCACTCAAAAATATATGTTAAGTACCGTCCTCGTCCCAGATTCCGTGCTCGTCATTGAGAAGACAAGCTGAACAAGATAGCCACGGTCATTGCCCACACAGCACTTAACTGTCCAGTGAAGAATGCAAAGAAAACAGGTGATTGCAAAAAACAAAACTCTCTTCCCTTTAATTTCATGACTTCATTCAATCCAGGTTTTATCTACCTTCTCAGTTCTCTCCATCACAACGTAATTGGCTGGATGCTCTTCATTTATGTTAAATATTGCTGTTTCTTAGGCCTCCTTCCCAGCCCCTGTTTTTACCCTACCTGTTCCCTGTGGATGATCTCATATATTCATCAGACTTCAACCACCTTCTGTATGCCTGTGATGCTAGTTCTCTCCATCTGCAAACCCATTAGCCAACAGCTTGCTAGATATCTCCACCCAAGTGTCCATGGGGCGCTTCAAACTCAGCATTGAACTCATTAGCTTTAATATCTATTCTTTGGACCCTTTCGTCCTCTCTACTTATGCTCTTTTTCTTAGTTAATAGCATCACTATCTACCTAGAATATTTTACTACTATTTTCTATGAGGACAGAGAACTTTACTGACCAGGTCTGTGTCTCTAATTCTGAATAAATTTAGGCACTCAAAATATGTGTTGGGTAAATTAAGAGGTTTTCTTGTCTCTTCTCTCTCTCTCACCAATAATAAAGTTTGTTGAAGTGATTCTTTAGTTCTGAAAATTATACCACCAAAATCTCTCTAGAATTCATCCCTCTGTCATTATCTTCACAACATTGTACCTAGTTCCAGCCCTTTCTTTTATAGTTTTAAGATGCCGTTTTTGTCTCTGTATCTCTGTCTTTCTCGATAGCACCCCACACCCATGTGCTTTATATGCCAAATTAAATTAAATTTTATAAAATCCATAGTACAGCTGCAGTTTCCTGAGATATGCAGAGGTAATCATGCTCTTTCACCTGAAGTCACTGGCCCTTTCTTCCAAACACTAAACTGAACACTAACCGTTTCCTCATCTCATGAGCAGCTCTCTTTCTGTCCCTCCTCCTCTTTCATTTGTAAAGCAGAATTCTATTTCCAGGAAACACATTTTTAAAAATCCTAACATCTAGTTGAAGTGCAGAATAGGACGAGGTCGGGGAGGAATCAATGAGGTTGTTTACCAGGAGGTGAAATCAGAAGATGCTCTAACACTACGCTATTACCACAGCCCTAAATCGCATGTGGAAATGGCCTCCAGAATACAGCCCAATTTGAGGCTGCTCTCTTGTTATGATTTATGTAAATTCATTTTTAAGACCTGGGTAAGTTACAGCTCTTCCTCTGATCCTCACTCTGAAAATCACTGTGGTTTTAACATTGGCAAAAATTCCATAAATTATCGGAACATGAGATTCATTTTCCTCTTCATCATTTCATCTGTCACACATAAGTAAATGTCATCTTTACACCCATAACATTCACTCTAGTGCTGATAAGTAAGTTTTTGTTACAATAGAATATATTGATTGACTCCTTCAGCTGTGTGCCTCTCCACCTTTCCATGGTGTTTATGGCAGGGAGCCCCATTACCTGAGTGCCCCAGAACTGTAATGTTTCCTTCGTCAGGATCCAGAAAGAAGATAGAGCCATCTTTTGGGAAAATCACTAATTTTCTGCAATACAAGTCAAGGCCTTGGATTTTCATGAGTTAATGACTGACCTCTGAAAGTTTGGTCTCTTCCTGATGAAGTCAGGTAGTCCTGAACCATATCACATCCAGTTACTGCAGTCTGTCAGAGGCAAAGGGTTTTGGTTCCAATGTTTTTTCTCTCCAATCCATTCTTCACAGTCTCTAGAGCTCTTCCCCAGATCCTCATCTGGAAAGCAGTCCAGAGTTGTGGTAAAGAGTGTTCACTCTGCAGTTAGACTGTCCTGGTTCTATCACATAATAGTTTTATCACCTCTGTCTCACCTCTCGTGCCCCAATTTCCTCATTTTTTAAGGGGAGGATAAAAGAACCTACCTCATGGGTAGTCATAAAGATTATATGTGTCTGTATGTGTAATGTGCTTAGCAAAGTATCTAGCATGTAGTAAACTTTCTGTACAAGTTTGGCATTATTACTGTGCTATACCCACGCTTAAAATCTTCTTTACTCCGCATCTTCCCAACCATGGCTTCCCATTACCTAAAAGATTCTTAAAGTTTTAAATCCTTGGGCTACAAATGGTTTAGAAGTCCCTTTCAGATCTATCCATACTCTGCCTTTCCAGCCATATCTCCCACCTTTTTCTTATTTATGACCTCTGTGTTTT
Source organism: Equus asinus (assembly GCF_041296235.1). Lineage (NCBI taxonomy): Eukaryota > Metazoa > Chordata > Mammalia > Perissodactyla > Equidae > Equus > Equus asinus. The sequence continues at coordinate 16,337,787 of NC_091791.1, read as the reverse complement.
AACCATGTCAAGCTGCATACCAGGCTCTCTCAGGACGTCACACATAGTAAAAAATACTAGGCCTTTAAGACCCAGCTCTCAGGCCAATTACTCTCTTCTCTGGGAAGGTCCCTGCCCTAGCAGCTTGCCCTTGAACAGATAGGCAAGCTGTGTAGCCTAGTCCCTATTCTGTTGCATCATGACCTTTTATTTTCTTAGGTGTCTTTCCCACTGTAACTACTCCACCTGGTGAGCTCGGTGCTCAGTGTCTAGAACACAAATCATAACAGAAATTAGTATATATGGACATGAGATTTTACCTTTTATTGATTTAGCCTTGGGTCATTAATTGTTATACATCTTGAAGCCTTTGGCAAGGTTGGATTAATATGAAATATACACATCTGTTAAAATCTTCTTGGAGAGCTGTTTCTGGGGAAACCATAGATGGTTGTTGCCATCCACGATTGCAGCACCAGTGCATTTCCAGAAGAGGATCAACCAATATAGTGTCCCATTTTTTTCAGATCTGTTGGTCTCTGAATTTCTCTCAAGTTGCTGGACACTAGCATCCGCTATTCAGGTATCATATACCATGGAGGTACACTTTCTCAAAGTGAACACACCACAGGCAGATTCATTTATGACACAGGATGGGGGTGAGCATCATGGCCACCCCTCTCTTGTCAGAGCTCCAGAAAACAGTGCCTTTGCCTTAGAGGGACCCCCAAATTCTGAAGCTCTGATGGCATGACTTCGTCTTATTGCTTTATTAAAGATGTAACAACTAAACCCATGATTGAAGAGCCAAAGGCCTGCAGCTCAGGCTCCAGTTGTATAGCTTACACTCCTGCAAGCTCTTTCAGGATAGAGAAGTTAGAACGTTGGCCTGTGCTCTGGGATTTCACAGTTTAAAATATGCTTTATTCATGCCTACAATTAATGTGTTATCTAAGCATACCAGTTTACCAGTTTGCTGAACGTACCAGTTTGGCAAAAAATGCCAGCAGACCTCGAGCTGTCTCAGATTGTATTTCCCGTGTTTTGTTGCATCAGTCTGAAGCCTTATGAGGTCAGAGGCAGGCTATCGGTTGATGTCAATGTTGATGATTATCCAAAGGAATGACCACATCATGAACATATTGCACAATGTGGTGTGGGTTTCACTTTTCCTATGGACAAAAGAATTCTGACAACATCCTAACAGCTGTACCAAACTGCTGCCGAGGATAAATATTAAATCAGAGAAGGGATGAGAGCACCCTTGTCAACAGAATGGCTTCCATATACCACATGTTGGCATAGGTGAGGGATGACATAAGAGTGAAGACAGTTGTCAAATACTGACACAAGGGAACTACCTACCCTGGGTTCAGTGAACATGCAGGTGGTCAAACACGGAACCCAGACTAGCCTTAAGCAGCGGTCACGATGAAATCATGGCTAAAGAATGCTCCCATGGGGCTGCATCTGAAGGCAACACCACCAGAGCTTGCTCAGATCCTTGCTCAGCACTCAGGAGAAGTGGACCACGGAGAACTGCAGCAGCCCAAATGGAGTGGAGGGCAGAGCCAGTAACGAAGGTTCTAACACAGGCAGAATGGAATGAATGCTTCAGGAAACACCAAGCCTGGCACGAGGCTCAGAACAGCAGACTGTGTGCAGCTGTCAAGGCTGTGTGGAAAGGCACTGTGGAAAATGGAAATCAAGGAAATAAAGCGGAGATTCTTCATGGCCTGTCAATTATTTTACTCTAAAGGACATTTCAATTGCAATGAAAGGTTCGAATAGACGGGTCGCTACAGTCACAATGTTTGCCTCTCACTCTGATGTATAGCACGGTGGCAGCTGTCTACCTGTTTATGTTGTTGTTTTCTAATTTCTCAGGGTTTTACTAATGTTTTACATTTCCGTATTCCTTGGGCGAGCTGAAATGATAGTCATTATATTTACCTCCCTAAAGTTTATTACTGTTTCACCAGTCTGTTTGTGGGGGGAGTTATTTGCTAACGTAACCTTCAAAAAGTCTATTAAATGGCTTCGAAGTGCAAGTAGTGAAATGTGTATGCATTTATCAGCCTATATAGGACACATCTAAGCGTTTCTGAGTAAATTTAAAAGAGTGCTACTAAATTCCTGTTTTTAAAAATGTGATGTCACATTATTAGCTTTCTCCAAATTCCTAATGTTATTAGAAACTTCAAGATGTATATATGTTGACAGCATTTTTAGGGAGAGGACCTTGGGTTAAAGATAAAGAGTCCTAACTTCTGCACAGGGGCTTTATTTTATTATCATCTTTTTCTTCAGTCTTCCTATCTGTAGACTTGCCCTCCATAAATGTCACAAGAGGACCAGAGGCTAAAACAGAAAAAAATCAACACTAGATGGCCCTAGAAGATATACGCTGCATGGTTCAGCCTCTCTCTTGTCAGATTACCCTGGGAATATTCCTTAGCATTTACCACCGCACAGTGATGCCATCTCAGCCCACTTTTGTGAACTTTGCATGACTAATGCTCCATAATTACATGATAGGAATTCATCTTGGTCTATGCTGTGTGAAACACTAAATATAGGGACCGACCCCATTCTACAGCAACTGGAAGAAGAGTTAGCTACTATTACTTAATCAGTAGATCTGCAACAAGATAATCCTTCATTGCTGCACAATTCTCCTGCCCTAATAATGACTAAAGCCTGCAGCTCTAACTGCATGTGTGCAGTGCCTGGTGCATTGTAGGTTCTCAGTGAATATTCGGTGTGTGGATGTACAAATGAACAAACAAAAGATTTTTCAGCAAAACCTAATTCATTTGGCCAAATGACCTAAGATTACGTAGAGGTAGAGTTAAAACCAGAATAAATTCTTGTTTGCTCCTTATGTTGTTGAAAGTGGTTGAAGTAAGATTTGAGGCATCTCTTCATTAAGAATTCAGCAAGACCAACCTTCTCATTATATGGAGCAGCACACTGAGTAATAAGAAATCTGGCATGGCTACAGTATCTTGCACAGAGGCTATGCTCAATAAACATTTATTGAATGACTGTCTTGTTACCAAGACTTTGCGGCAATAAGCTTTAGAGGTTTTAGTCTGACCATCTGCTTGAGTGGGATGAGTTGTGATGATGATAGTTCAAATTAGGTTTGTGTTCACGAATTCCTAAAATTCAAGTGAGAGAGACGCAGACCCTCTGTCAGAAAATATTGCAGTACCTGGATATCTATTGCTTTTCAAATAAAAGGCACAGAGGTGGGACTATTTTACACTGATGGTTTCAGATGGAACCAGGAGCATTTGGAAACATATTGAAGAAGCTTCCACAATTGAATTTTTCCCCTTGGGGTACCTCGACCAAAGCTTCCTGGTCATTTCCCATGGAAAACTAGATGCCTTTGGCCTGTCGTGCGAAGATGGCTTTTTGATAGCCCTTCTGATGTCAGCTAATTTCTGTCCATCAGTCCTCACTGCTTGAGTGACTTTTCTCTAATTCTTTTGAAAATATGCAGATGGAAAACAGTAAAACACAGTTCAGGATTTGCCTTCTTAAATCATGGCTGTGAGCTAACTTAACACTCAGCCACACACGCTATCCTATCTATTGCTCCCTTCCCCCAATCCCTCATTCCTTCGCAGATTTCCTACCTGCATATTTTCTGGAAAAAAGTCAAGAAAGCCATTTGCTTGAATAAATACCCCTTATTCCCCTTGTTCACCATTTCACACCCAGATTGGTTTGTCAATGTTGACTTGTTTCCATTTTCTTGCTGTGGTTCCACAGCCTAGAAAGTTCTCCCTAAGTGCCATTACTAACTGTTTACTACTGGGAGAGAAAGAGAGTATGAAAGACAAAGGATGCTGATGTGTGGTTCTCTCCCTTCCTAGCACCTCTTGCCCTCCTTCCTTTTATGTGTCTCCTTCAACCTCTCAATCTTACATCTTTCATGTTTACAACAGTGTACAGAATTGTTACAGGAGAGAAACCTTGAGATCTAGAAATTTTTTTCAACAGATTGTATTTGTCACTATTCTGTAATAAATAGGAATAAGCGTCTTATAGATGAGTGCAAATTGTGGGCATGATAGAGTCCAGAGCCCATGTGATCTCATAAGAAAATTCCTCCAGTGGAAAGGACATTGGGGTGAGGGTTAAGTCAGTATGAAAAGCAAACTAGTTGGGAAGGTGAGCATCTGTACAATGGAAAGCCCAGGAGTTGGTGCCTACCTGTTCATATCTTGCACCTGTTAACATAATATAGCATGTTTGTGTCCTCAAGTCTCTTAACATTCAGAGCCCTGATCTTCTCATTTGTAAGCTTTGGATAGTAAATACTCCTCTAAGCACCCCACAGAGTAGCTGTAAGGGTCAAGTGAGATTTTTAAGATTGGCCCTGAGCTAACATCTGTTGCCAATGGTTTTTTTTCTTTCTTCTTCTCCCCAAATTCCATGTATATTCTAGTTGTGAGTGCCTCTGATTGTGCCATGTGGGATGCCGCCTCAGCATGGCTTGATGAGCAGTGCTAGGTCCGCGCCCAGGATCCAAACCAGCAAAACCCTGGGTCAACGAAATGGAGTGCGTGAACTTAACCACTACACCACGGGGCTGGCCCTGAGACTTTTTTTTAAGTGAAATTTTAAAGGCAACTGTTAGGTGCTAAAAAAAAAAAAAAAAAAATCAGCAGAGATTGTTATCACTGAAAGAGACACTTTAAAATTACTATAGCTACCTGCTATTAACTGAAGGCATTCAGCAACTTTACAGCCAACACCAAGAAAAACAATATGATTAAATTCTCGGACAAATAGTAATTTCATCTTATTCAAATAGTCTTCTTCTGAGGTGATCTCAGAAAATATAGAGTTATTTACAGAGATTAATAAGTCATAACTTCCCTTTTATGAGGTAAATAGAGGAAAAAAAGCTAAAGTCATGGAAAATTTGAGGGCTTGAGGTTGCTAGAATTGGAGAAATTAGTTGATATTTCTGTTTTTAAAAATATTTAGGTTCTGTGGAAAGGGGACGTGGTCCTTTTTAAAATAAAACTGTAGTCTGGGTCAGAGAGCTGTCTGGGAGCCAGGGTAAAATGGAGAAGAACATAGGATTTTCTCACAATTGGCTGGTGCTGGTGGTGTTTGCCTGTGAGCCTCATCTTGCTCAGGAGCTACGTACGTTACGTCCTGCCTCCAGCACACCAGATGGGAAGACTGGCTCCTATTGCCAAGAACGAGGGTACAGTGCTGAAGGAGGGGTAGAAGACCTCTGTTTGGGGGTTCCTTCTACATTTCCTCATAACTTGACATTCTTTTTGCTCTTGTCTCATCCCTTCTTAGAAATCTCTGGGTTCTGAGCCTTGGGCTTTGAACAGCCACGTGTCCAGCTGTCTGCTGTGGAATCTCATAGCTTCTAGGTGCTCGTATGGAGAGAGGGAAAGAGCCAGGCATTAGAATAATGACAGATATGGGTTCTAGTCCTGACTCTTCCACTCACCTTGTGTAGGCAAAGGAAACATTAGCTACTCAAAAAATGGTTATTCTTATTATGTATATCACTTCTAAACTCATAGTGACTTTATCCATTCTCCAGCTCTCTTATGCTGTTCTTGCTGGCTTCAAACCCATGCCTTCTTGATGCTTCGTCTCTGCCTCTCATCTGACCACTGACCCCTGGCTGCCCCTGCCCCAGCTCTGACAGTGACATGAATTATAGTTTCAGTGTACAAAGATGTATAGTTGAGAGATGCAGTTAAGTAGCAAGGTAATTCCCTTCTAAATGGAAAATGACCGTCACAAGTATTTTCATGATGCAATATTTCATCTTAGTGAGTTTTTGAAAAAAATTCTTTCAAGACGTGTAAGAAAGGAGAGAAAAGGAAATTGAAATAGCAAACTAAGAATTTATTGCGTTCAATTATAATAAGTAGGCAAGTTAAAGATATCTCTAATAAGGAGAAAAAAAGGCTAAAAAATAATACAGCTGCTGTTTATTGAATGCTTACTCTGGGTCACACAATATACCAAGTGCTTTACCTAAGTTATCTAGTTTACTCCTTACAAAAACCCTAGGAGTTATTGCCACTATTGTTATCCCCTTTTTCCAGAAGAAAAGACTTGGCCTAGAACTGCTAGTCTCAGTGCCTAAAGTCACATGGTCTGTAACTGGTAGAGCAGGATTCACATTCAGTGTTGCTCTTCACAGTACAGTATGCTGAATCTGGAACCTGCCTGCAAGAGCTTCTCAAAGTCTATGTCACACCAGAGCTGCCTAGTAGCCCCTGGGCTGCTCCATCATAAATGAGAGGATTTAGTCTAAGTTCTAAGAGTAAGTTATTCTTATAGTAAACAAGTATAGTAAGTTGAACAGACCATTAAAGAAGGACAAAACTAAGTAACAATAGCTAACATTTATTGGATATTTGCCATATGCCAGGCAGTATCCTAAATGCTTTTAAAGTATCAACTTGTTTTGTTGTCACAACAGCTGTTGAAGTAGACATTATAATTATTGCCACTTTATAGGTGAGGAAACTGAGCACAGAGAGTTAAGAAATTGGCCAAGTTCACACAGTGAAGTGATGGAGTTAAGAATTGTAGCATTGTGGATAGCATTGTAACAAAGGCCATACTTATCACCTTTATCCTGTACCAACTGCCTACATAATTATACTCCTGTATTTTAATTTCTTTGAATTCTAATATAAAATGTATTCTTTTTTTTTTTTTTTAAAGATTTTATTTTTTTCCTTTTTCTCCCCAAAGCCCCCCGGTACGTAGTTGCATATTCTTCGTTGTGGGTCCTTCTAGTTGTGGCATGTGGGATGCTGCCTCAGCGTGGTTTGATGAGCAGTGCCATGTCCGCGCCCAGGATTCGAACCAACGAAACACTGGGCCGCCTGCAGCGGAGTGCGCGAACTTAACCACTCGGCCACGGGGCCAGCCCCAAAATGTATTGTCTTTTAAGCCTGTGGTGGAAAGGTCTGCCTCAGAAGCAGCGGTGACCTGCCCTTCACCACTGGTATTTGATATCTGGATGATTCTTGGTAAGGGATGCTGGGGAGTGAATATTTCTTATCGAATGATTCTCCATGACTGTGCCCTGCCCATCCACTGGAGCACATCCCTTGTACAGCATAATGGACTTGCCTGTAACTGACCATTTTCCCTCTAAAGTTAAGTCAATTGCTGCCACTATGCTCTCAGGAGCCAGCCATCTGTCACATCTCTCCATCCCATATCCTCGGTCCACTTCAAGAACTTGTCACCACAGTAGGCCTGTGGAGTCTGAGGTTGTATCAAACTTACCTTACTGCCATCCATTAGAAACTACTCAAAATTCCTTTGTCTTTTTATTGTGTTTTAGATTACATATTTTAAACTTTCTGGTCCCTTGAGCCATGTTCTTTTAGATCCTCTAGTGTTGAGATTATACCTATATTTTTTCTGAACTTTTGGAAGCTCACTTTCCTAAGTACTAGTATGCTTGTCTGAATCCTTAACGCTCAGTGGCTCTCCTTTTGTGACCAAATTGCCTACTTCCCTTGCCCCTCAAACTCTTCCACCTTGCTTTCAGGAATTCAGTGTCATTAAGCAAACCCCTATATTTTCAGCCTTTCAACCAATTGGAATGTTCTCTCTACTTTTTGCTCTTATTGAAACCTGGCTCTTCCCTGAGAACCTGCTTCCCCTACAGTTCTCTCAAGTGGTGGTTCCTGAGCCCCTATAGCATTAGACCTGGAAGTGGGTTGTCCTTTGAAGCTATTCCATCACTGCCTCCAGATACTTGATTTCATGTATCCTATTCTCTGACTCCTACCCTCTGCATTTCTGGCTCACTTACTCTATTAACGTCTACTTCACAAATTCTTTGCTCTTCACTGGGACCTCAAATCCATAGACCCTACCACGTTTTCAGTGGCGATCGCCTCCCTCCTTACCTCTACTTGCCTTTCCTCTTATACACCTTGACCCACTTTGCCTCTCTCTTTTGCTCCTCTCTCCTCTCATGCTTACTCTAGCCTTTGTTAAACCCAACTTGCCCAATTCTGTCTACTCCAGATCTGCACCCAAGCAGCAAAATGAGGTTGCAAAAGCAAAAATAAAAACCCCCATTTTTTAACTTTATGACCACAACTTTGACAAGTCCTACATTCCCAGTCAGTTCACTGGTCTTCTTGCTGGTGCTTGAATGCACGTTCCCAGTTCTTCCTGAATACCTTTGCTTCTAATGCTGCTTCTCCTTAGCCTCTAGATCTTTGTGTGGTTTCACTTCCTCACTTTATTCAGGTCATGCTTAAATTTCTCTTCCTCTAAGGCCTTCCCTGGTCGCCCTCTCTAATGTAGCACTCCTCATCAATCTTGGGCCCCCTTAACATGCTCTAGTATACTGCTTATCATTTATTCTTCTTTGATATCATGTTACATATTTATTTTTTAATTACCCTTTTCTTTTCTATGAAGGGAAAGGTCCTATCTATCTTGTTCACTGCTCTATGATGCCTAGAACAGTCCTACTCAAAGAATGTGCTTAAAAAGTATCTGTAGGATGAGTGAGTTACTTTTGTCCAGTATTGTAAATCCTAAAAGAGCATGTCACCCTCTTGAAAGTTCTTAATTGCATTCCTGTTCATTTCTCTGCTGGTCAGAACCAACCAGAATATTGGCTTCTTTATTCTTTTAGCTTGAGAAATGAAGCTGTCAACTAGTTAAGTTAGGTAATATGATCAGTTTCCACTTGCTTTGAACAGAATGACATTGCCAGCAGACACGTAGCTGGTGTTAGGTTTGGAAACTGTGTTAGGAAAGCATTGTCCTTGCTTTTCCCTTAATTGAACGTCTACGTTGTAGTACCACAGTTTCATTACCTCATACCTCATCCTAGTACCGTCTCTCAGGTTTCCATCCTCAAGGTTATGAATTCTACCCTGGTGTGTATTTTCTTGCCTTACTATGATAGGAGCCAATCTTTATCAAGATATTGATGGAAACATTCTCTCAAAGAGTCTAGTTTTTTAACAGTAGTTTTTAGAACTAAATGTGGCTTAAACCTGTTCTGGGTTCAAAAAATCTTGTAATCTTGCTAATACTTGGAGCATATACTAGTATTTACCACAGTGTCTAGTAACTGCTTTTTGGTTCAACTATTCCCTGTGCCCAAGGGAGTTCTCAACAAGTAGTAAGTGCTTAGTGAATAACAGTTGCCATTATTATTACTATTAGAGAAAAGCCACATGAATTTGTAGTTTACCAAAAGAGAATGTGACTTAGCAGGCAAACAGAAGAAGTTGGTATCTTCTCTGTCATTCGTTCTGATGCCTTATAAAACCTCAGTGATGTTAATTATCTCATCTTCCACTGTGCCTGCATGCAAAATAAAGATGATGTCTTTCCCTGGAGGCTTCATGACTTAACAAAAAGTACGATACATTGAGTCATTTGAGAAATAAGTGTGAAGGGTTAGCAATGCTCACTCAGTTCTTTAGACTCTTGGCCTAGCCATGGATTTAGCAGTGAGATCATAATTTTTTCCCCTTTTTAAAGAGAAAAATAACCATCAGAGTTGCTGGCCGACATAGGAAAATTAAAGAGGAAAGTCATGGTCCTGAAGAGCAAGCATTCTTATGGGAAGATTAGCGTTGGCAATAATACAGCAGCTTCACAAAACCCTGTGAGAAACAAAAGTGAGCATGACCAGTAACCTTATCCAGACCATAACATCGTGTACATAGGTCTGGCCAAAGTCGCTTTCCTGGCTAACAAGGACGTTTTTCATTAGAATTATGAATACTGTAGTGGGGCTGGGATATGCTACCCAGATCCCCCTTCAGAACTGAGCCTCTTATTTTAATAACTCACAGCTCAGTCCCTCCCCAGGAATTGCCCTCTGTTGAAAGAAGTTGCCTCACCCAACATTATGCCACTTCCCTGGGGATAGCCCACATCCATTGGGAACCTACATCCATTGGTAGGTTCCAAGGCTCAGCCCCTTGCCACAATTTGATACAACTCTAAAAGACCATCCCACTCAGGCAGAGGCCTTTGTTGCAAGTGCATCACAGATTAACTTCTCCCTCTGCCCGTCTCTGCTTCTGTCACCCAGCACAGATGTTGTTCCTGAGGGTACATCCCTATAAACTTCCTGCACACAAATCTTGGAGTCTCAGAATCTGTTTCCTAGGAAACCTAACCTGGCATACAACATATACAGTGTCTACATTCTAAGGAGCAGTTATTGTGACTATTTCCAATTTTATGAATGTCATCAATTTTATGATGATCACAAAATTCCCATGACTAAGAGAATTTTCCCATTGACATTTGCCATGCTATGTGATTTGTGGCTTATTTCTCAAATGAGGGTAACTGGAACGACCCCCAAACAGGGGAAATACCCCAAGAGACTGGCATTAGTTGCAGTTTCGGTATTGTACTTCATGATCATTTCCAAAACAACAGAAAAACATGGCCACCAGTCAGTGTTCTCTGGCCATTCTGTTAGAGGTCAGATTGTGACTAGGGAGCCTATATTCATTTCCTACCACTGCCATAAGAAATTACCACAAAACTGGTGGCTTAAAACAACTAAAATTTATCTTCTCACAGTTCTGGAGCCCAGGAGTCTGAGATCTAGGTTTTGGCAGGATTATTTCCTTCAGGAGGCCCTGAGGGAGAATTTGTGCATGCCTCTTCGTGGCTTGCAGTGGTGGCCGACAAACTTTGGCATTTGTTGGCCTGAGTTGCATCACTCCAATCTCTGCCTCTGTCCCCACATGGAGTTTGCTTCTGTGTGTCACCTCTGTATGGCCTCTTCTCTTTTTATAACAACACCAGGCCCGCCCTAATCCAGTTTGACCTCCTCTTAACTAATTATATCTGCGAAGGCCCTATTTTCAAATAAGGTCATATTCTGAGGTTCTGGGTGGGCATGAACTTTTGGAGGATATTCTTCAACCCACTACAGAGGCCATGTGAGGAAGCAAATAAGATTTGTGGCCCTGTTGGTACCTTTATTTGTGCTATGAATCTTTTAATTAACTGGCTGTCCTTTTTAAAGAAAACACAGTGAGCCAGATGTGTGCAGTGGGCTACACCCAGTGACAGAAGGCTCCTCGAAAGCTTAATCAATTAGATAATTAGTAGGACCAAGAGGGAGTTGGTAAAGCAGCAGGAGTAAAGCCAGAGGAAGGATCATTACACAGACTCTGACCGTTAATTTTTAGTCCTACTGAAAAAGGAGCTTGGGGGTTGGGGGGGGGGGGGAGGAACAGATTTGGAGAGATATTTTATTTGCTTTTACATACTTCATTTCCTAAAGCAAGCTCTGATGAGGTAGTTGAGTTCACACAATCAAATCATTTGCAGAAAAGGCCAAGAAGAATGCTATGTGACTATATTTAGTTTGGTCACATAAGGAGTCCACACATCTCAGGTCATAGATGGGGCAGCAAGCCTGTCCTGTGGGTTCCAGGATGACTGTGTGAGGACCCCATGGTTCTGCTAAAAGCATTCTCTGCCTACTGTCTACTTTCCTCACCTTTTTTTTCCCCTCTCAGCTTTCTTGATTATAAAATTAAGGAAATTTTAATCCAGCAAATAACAGTGAAAGAGCTAGTAAGCAAAGAGGCTTCCTAGGCCACACGGAGACACATAAAAGCACGCTTAGGAACCGTTTCTATGCATGTCCATCCGTAAGAGTTTTCTCTTTGCTGTATAAGGAGAAAGGTTTCAGTAGAATATTTATCTTTTTTAATGGCTTTTGCCCCTGAGCTTTCTACCACTTTCTACCACTAGCGATCGATTATCTTCTCTAAAGTTGGAGCTTGGTTCCATCTTTAATGCACAGACATTATAATAGTGGTCCCATACTTTGGAACCAAGTCTAAGAGAATGAAAGTGCCCAGGAGGGAAAGATCAGAAAAGATCTGGACATATAAACCTCCCTTACTGCCCTACCATAGGTCACCAAAACAAAAGGAAAGGAAGCTATTAAGGTGGAACCAGATAAAATGGCTGATATTCAATTGGTTTTGACCAAGAACAATGACTTTTGCCAGTAATTTGACCTAATATAAAAATTTTAACACCTACTTTTTGCCAGGCAGTATGCTGAATGCCTTATTCATATATTACCCTTTATAATGCTCAGAGTAACCTTGAAAGATTGGTCTTCTGAACTATTTTCCATATGAAGACGCTGAGGCATAGAGAAGTTAAATAATTTGCTCAAAATCCTGTAAGATTTGAACCCAAGTCTACTTCACGTGCAGTAAAGTCATTTGGACCTGATGAAGTATTTCTAGACTTTATAATAAGATAACTCCCCAACACTATTGTCAAAGTTCTTGAAATTAAAAAGACTACTCTGCCCACAATCTTCAAGGGACTTAGGAGGATTGTTACGAGCTGTCAGGAAGATGTCTGTGGAACATGGGATTGGTGATGTAGAAATTAGTCAGTGCATTGAATGATGCTGACAGGTCACAGCACACTGATTGCAATGGGGAAAAAGATGTTGGGGAGGATGAGAAAACCCCTTGAGATGAAGGTCACTTCAGTTTTTGCATTGCTGATAGATTTTACAGAAAAGCTACCATATTACCCACTGGCAGCTATGCAATCTTGAAGTTGCCTTTATATAAGGAGACAAATAAGCCAAAAGCAAGCTGGCACTGGTGGTTTCTTAGAAAAAAAGAAAGAACGAAATAAAGAAATCCCTAGTTATAGCTATAATGTACATATTCATACTTACGTTAGCAATTCCATTGATCTTCAGTGTATTGTGAAAATTGGTATTCATAGTGGTGATCATAGAATAGCAAGACACTATTAATTTATGTTTAGTATATTATAATCTGGTTGAGAAGCAGAGAAATGGATATTTAAGAGATTTTACATTTACTAAAAAAAAAAATACCCTAAAATAGCTAAGTCTCAGTCCTTATAGAGTTAATGTTCAGCTTTCTGGGAAAACTCTGTCATCCAGAATGACGCATGCTCTACGAGATCCAGGTAGGTTTTACTGTATCATAATTATATTCATGTTTTTGTAACAAGTCAAATAAGCTCTTTCATTCAGAGTTTTGTCCATGCTTTTGTTACTTATAATAGGCTGTGATGAGGATAATAATCATAGTAGAAAGTCATTTATTATGCTGGATCTATTAGCATTTGATTCCTCATTAAGAATATTGCCATATCTGCACTTTTATTCTTTCTGCTGACAGTTAGTTTTCACAGTGCTTCTTGATTTCGTTTTATGATTGAAGTTTCAGAAATAAATGTTTTAATTTAATGTTCACTCAGTACAACAGATTTGACCAATAGTTTAATAAAAGAGCATTGTGAACTCCTGATACAGAAAGGTTTGCTGGTGTCCATTCGGGATGATTTTGCACCATGTCTTGGTGAAGGTTGCATGGAAGTCCACTGTGTGCTACACTTGTCAGGTTCCCTCTGAGCATCTAAGCATGACTTCCTAAGTGAGTAGTGATAATCCCAGTCTTGGCCAGGAAGAGTGCAAAGGGGCTGATGAGGGACCTGTTTCATCAAGGGCCCCAGTGTTCCTCTCTGGGCTCTTCCCATCCCTGTCCAGCAAACACTTCCTAGGATCTGTCCCCAATGAACTTCTAGCAATTTCCCAAACAAGCTATGTGCCTTTACATCTCTGCATTCACGGTTTTCCTTCTGCCAGAAATCTCCATCCTTCCTCATTCTTCTAGTGAACTCCTAGTCATCCTCTGCAAAATAAATAGTCCTTTCCCAGGAGAACTACTAGTACCCTCTCCCCTTGCTCCACTCAGCAGGGGGCCCAGCACAGTTACCTTTTCAATTGAATTGACCTATCAGCTGCATGGCTCAGGTCACATTTTGCATTAATTACATCATGTGACATGGAACCGACAAACCTAGGGGCTAATACCGAGATCTTAATTTTCTAATTTCCTGTTGGTTTATACCTATCTGCTATAGACTGAGCTTCTGTTTATAACTTTTTGCCACAAAATTTAGAGATTTACCTTGCGCACAATTTGGAAAAGAAACAACAAATACCCATTTATCCTGAAATATTTATTGAACACCACAGCCTTAGGTGTCAGGGCAAGTCTACTCTATGTAGCACATAATGCTCACGGTCAGATCAGACGCCTTGATAAAAGCAGGGAACAAAAATGTGAAAAATAGACAGGTACTCACTGGCAGTGTTGATGTGACATGTGTGGGAAGTTTGGCTTGAGATCAGATTTTCCCTACCCTATAAACCATTAATAAAAGACTCTCCTGGAGGCTGAATTTCTTAATTAATTCATTTCAAACCATTAACAGAGATTTTTAAAGTATAGTCCCTCCCTCAAATAACTTACTTTTGAGTTTAGCATATTTTTCAGATGGAACAGAAAACAATTCTAAAGTAAAGTGGGAACTAGGCAGGCTGGCATAATAATGATAGCTGACTTTTACCAAATACTGCATGACCTATCTATCTATCTATCTATCTATCTATCTATCTATCATCTCTATCTATCTAGAGGTGATAGATAGATAGATATCTCCTCTAATCCTCATAACAACACTATGAGGAAGGTATTGTAAGCTTCATTTTACAGATGAGAAACTTGAGGCACAGAGAGGTTAAGTGGTTTGACCAAGGTCTCACTTAGATGGATGAGAGAGCAGGGCCTTGAACTCAGGCAGTGATTGCTAAAGGTTGTTCTCTTAACCACTACATTAGACTTCCTCTTAATGGCTACAACAGGAAAAATGATTTCCTCCTAATTATTGAGATAAAGTAGAGCGAGGAGGTCCTGGAGTGGCCTAGGATGACCTGGGATGACCTGGGATAGTGAGTTTTGACCCAGATCTTGCAGAAATGGTAGATGTTGGCAACTAGTCCGGGCAGATGGGAGGTCCTGAACAAAAGCACAGGACTAAGCTTAAGCAAGATGGGAAGTCAGTTGATTTGGCAGGCACACTTGTCTCCCACACTTAGCAGTACTTCTCAAGATCAGAAAGGATGGTCCCAATTTTGAAATTAATATACGAAGTATAGTAGTTAGGTTGTATTTTGCACTGGAGAAAAGTACAGGTTGTTAAAATCTCATTATGGCAATTATTTAGTAGATAATCTATTTTAAATTTTTGAAAAATACTATCAGGAATCAACTTTTAAAGATAATCTGTTCAAAGTCACCTCCTATTAGCATTCATATTTATTGACCAACTCAGGGTAAAGCATGATTATACAATATCTCAAAAAGAGATAATATCCTCTTTTTCTGGGACCTAAATACCTGTGAAAAGATAGGTGGTAAAACTACAGCTATCACAATCCAGCCTGTTCATTCCCCAAGTCAGTACCACACAATTGAAATAAAAACAAAACTCAGTTAAACCAGTTATTATACTGTAAATATAAACCTCAAATAGGTGTGTATATGAATGTGTGTGTGTGTAGTGAGGGATTTTGAACAGACATTGAACATGGAGGCATTTCAACAAAGGAAAAAATATTTGGTACCATATGAAAATTAAGTTTACAATCGGACTGTGGAAGCTCAGGGGCAGCATACAGATTGTGTGAATATTATATTTTATTCCTTTACCTATTCCCACACGTAATACTTTATTCTCTTTGAATTTGCCTCTAATGTAATTTAACCCTGGTTTTGAGAGTGTCCATCAGCTTAATTTCTCTTATTAACGTGAATTCTTCTCCTAGCGAATAAAGCTAGCTAATGTGTTTTTTCCCTTTATCGTTTCATGCAAAGCAAATATTAATTAAGGAAAGAATATGATTTTTATTTTCATTTTTTCCCAAGTCTAAGCAATGAAATCAGAGAATCTGTTTTCGAGATCTGGAATCTTGGTATTTGTTGATCCTATGGAATCAACACACTTGATTAGCTGTGAGCCAAGCCATCAGGCTGACTTAATTTGATGCTCAATAAATTAATTCTATTTTACTAATATGACTAAAAACTAAATTTGATATCAACATAAACACTCATTAAACTGCAAATACCAAGTTGTGCAAGCTGCTGAAAAAAGACTTGTTTTTATTTATAGATGGATTCTGATAAGAATAGCATTAAAAGTGTTTTAATAGGGAAATGTTCGAGTGATTAATGTGTAGTTGTTTGCATTTTTAATATTTCACTCATATATCAGATTAGTATTTGTGCATACTGTCAGACTTTATTCTGTCCTTGTCAAAACACTTATTACTGCTGACAGGTATAACATATCCACATTAATCCTTAATTCCTTGATTCAATTTTCTAATTGCTTTTTTGGCATGCGATGGTAGCCATTTAGTCTTATGTGATGTATTCATCATATGGTATAATAAATGTGCTTTAAAAATTAAATGTGTCATTTAAAGAACAGGAAAAAAAATTACTAAGGATTGGAAATTTCAAATTTCACTGTACTTAGACAAAGTATTAGATATTGGTATGTCACACGTTCTGGAGGTTGTCCATAAATCATAGTCCCAGAATGTTAAAGGGACCCTAAAAATCATCCAGCCTATTTGTCCATTTTCCAGTTGGGGAAATTGACTCAGTAACATAACAGATCAAACCACCAGGCAGTCGCAGAGCTGGTCCTAGAACTCGAGTTCTGAACCCTGGTCAGAAATGGGGCAGGTGTAGGCATATAATTTTTATAACTGACATTTTAATCGGGTTCCTATTATTAATAGCCAAGCTGAGAGAATGAGAGACTCCTTGGCTTCTTAAGCTATATTTTTTAGCAGTGTCATATAGCAGTTAAGAACCGAAATACTAGAATCAGACAGATCTGAGTTCCAATCCTGGATCTGCTCCTCCCTGTCTGTGTTAGCTTCGGAATATTATCTGATTTCTGTGAATTTCAATTTCTTCATCTGCATAAAATATAAAATAACACAATAATGCCTGTAAAATGCTTAGCACAGCAAATTGGTACCTAGTAAGTATTCAATAAATGTTAGCTAATATTATTTTCAGTTTTATTCTCCTTTTAATACCATAATTTGGAAAGGAACTAAGTCATGCCTACCAGTTATCTCGCCATGTAACAATTTCATTTATTCTTTCATTCACTCCTTCACTTACCATATGCAGAATGCACTCCCGTAGCTATAGGTCAGGCAAAGAAGAATACGACATGATATCTGCCTTGGAGGAGAAGGAATCTAATAGGACATACAGCATGTACATCAATGCTTATAATAAAACATTGGGAGGTAGCACAGGCCTGTTGTGCTTAGGCATTTCAAAGAGTGGAAGTGAATACAGAGACAATAGAGATGAATAAGAAACTGGACCTGCCCTCAAGGAGCTGGTTTCACTGCGAAGATAGGACATTTACCCAAGTGTCATTCAAGGCAGAAAATAAAGAGGGCCATAAAAGGTACAATAAAGAACTAAAGAGGGAAAGACTAAATACTTCTGCCCAGGGAGGCCTTCATGGATGAGTTGGCTTTGAGTTGTGTATAATTTTAGGAAAGTAAGAGAGCCCTGTAGGAAGGATCTCCTAGACAGTAGGAATATTATGAGAGAGGAAGGCACAGATTCCAGACACCCTGGGCACAGTTGTTGGACAATGAGCACTTACATTGACTAAAACGTGGAGCTTGTGAAGATTAAAGGATGAAGTTTGATGAGTGGGTGGACACAGAGCCTGGCAACCCTGAAATGCCATTTTGGACTCCATTTTACAGAGATTGCAAAGTGACAGTCCTCAGACCATTTTGTTTCATAGATATGTTCTTTTGGCAGCAAAAATTTTGAGATTTAATGTCTTTAAAGAAATCTCCTACATCTCAGTTCTTTGTAGTGCCCACCACTTTTTACTGTCTCATTCTAGAAGTTAAGACAGTCCTCTTACCTATTATAGGCAGTGCGCCTTGCAGTTAGGCATACAAGCCCAGAAATTAGACTACCTTGTCCAAAATCCTGGTTTTGTCACCTATTAGGCCTGTAACCTTAGTTACGTTACTTAAACTTTTTGAGCTTTAGTTTCATCATTTGTAAAATGAGAATAGTGCCTACCTCATGGAGTAGGATTAAACCCATGTAAGCATGTAGCGTAGCACAAGGCATACTGTAAGCACTTAAATGTTAGCTTTTATTAAATTACCCTCCTGGGCCTTGAAGGAGTTTAAGTTTGCAAGTCCTCCCTTGAAACTGCTGAAAGTTTTTGAGAAGGGAAATAACATCTTTTTAATCTTTTGAGTACTACACTATTGGACCAAACTCTGCTAAATTTCAATGACTAGTCCAAAGACATCAGATAATTCTGTTAAATCATCAGCTGCTGGGGTTAGGGTTTCCAGTGATAGGTGTCAGTGGGATTTCTAGAAGTCAGTCACTCCCTCATTCACTCATTTGCTGAGAGGGCCAGTGGAGGGGGGAACAAGTAAGTAGCCAGCTTTGTCCATTGATATCTTTCAAACATCCAGCGATTCTGGTAGCAGCAGTTTGCCAGGATAGATCTTAGGTTTGAATGGTTGGCTCACTTTCAGAACATGTCATTATGAACTTTAAGAACTGTAATCTTGAAAATCCTTATGATTCCAGAAGCTTCTCTGGTAACTTGATTGTCTTTTAATAGCTAAAAATGGGAAGAGTTTAACATAGAATTGCTACTCCCAAAAACAAGAACTTGAAAATATGAGTACAGTGGTTTCAGAAACACTTGGAGTGAACAAAACAAGTCTTTTGTAAAAGTGTTGTATGCTTAGTAAACAAGAACTGCTAATTACGTAACTGTTGGTGATGTTTTCTGGCACGGTCTAACACCAGCTTCTTGCGGTACAACAAATATGAAAATGCCTGGAAGTAAATCACAGTTGCTAAGTGCTGTGGGCAAACAAACCTGTGCCTTATCTCGTTCAAAGGCAGCCATGGAAAATGCATGATAAATTGCGCAGTTCAGTGAACATGTTATGTCATTGTGAAATGACTGATTCATGGTTATGTATTTATCACTAAACAACTGACAAACCTGAAGGTATCAGAAATATTATCCATGGGCTTTTGCTATTTTCTGTTGCAAAAATTCAAATGCTATAAAGTATTTTTTTCTTTTGTATTTAAAAATCTGTATTGAAAGTGAGATTTGCCACAAATTCTTTGAAATAATTTTTCAAATTATGTGAGTTCCTGCCAGAAGTGTCAAAGAGCCTGTGCTAGTCACTAATATTTTAAACATAATGAATAATTCATATTTTTGCTAATATCTTTTTATGAAAATTGTATAGCTAAAAATAGACAAAGTTGTAAGCCAATTTGATTTTAAAGTAGAATTATAATTTCCTTTCATATAGCTTATCAATATAAAGAAATTTATGAATATTTTCTGTACAATAGCAGTAGAATTAAGAGTGAGAGCATTATTGTAAGGAAGATTTTACAGAAGTGGCTTTTATGCAAGCATAATTCCTTTTCCATGGTCAAGATATTTTACTGCTGTCTTTATCTGTTGCTGAGTCTCATAAGTTTAAAGTATTGAATAATTAAGCCATTTTCCACCTGAAGTTTACAGTTAGTTTTTGCTAATTTCTCTCTCAGTTGGTGCTTTTGGCATCAGCATTTGATGTTTCTTGTAGTGTTAAATACAGCAGAAAGGTAACCTAACAACGCAATCAACAGATGTATTCTCAAATTGCTTCTTGTTTTTCTAGATCCTCTAAACCAAGAACCACTGTTTCTCAGCCATTGTGGTTTTTTGTTTCGTTTTGCTGTAATCATAAAATTCTTGTCTTCTAATTTTTGTAATCAAGTATTTTCACATGACTTTGGATATTTTGAATAGTGCCAGTTATTGCATCAAAAGCTTAAAAACAAAACAACAAAGAAAACCTTGCCTGATGGTAAAAATGATAAATTGTTTCTAGGCATACTAAAAGGGGTTTGGGTTTTTCCAATGTATTACCATCATTTAAACCTGAATTCATTTTATTTTCTCCTAGTATATTTTAACCAATTGACCTTTACATATACTTTGCATTTATTAAATTAGAATAAACTTCAGTAGCCTGGAAATATGGTTCAAAACATTCATAGTATTTTTCTTTTAGCCTTGAAATATGACAAGCCTATTCTCTAAATATTTACATCATTAGAGATTATCTATGTACTTATGCTGATTCTGACTTAACATTTTCAAAAATATTTCTGTTAAATTAAATGTAAGCTTTAAAGTATAAACCATAGATCATGCAACTTGATACAAGTATTGCAACATGGCTTACAGCATTTTCATGGAAGATTTTTATGCCCTTTATTTCTACCAGCATGGCCACTTTCACCTTTATATGGAAAACTCCCAAAATATATCTGTATGAAGATAATTTTAAAACATGAGATTTATGTTGCTATAAAGGAGAAATCCTTTATAACCACATAAAACCGTTGTCACCAGAAATTTCAGTCTAAGTTTTACATGAAAGGGAACATATTTTATCTTTAATGCCTCGTTAAACTTTCTGGAAACGGCAGTATTCTAAACTATTCTAGGTGAATGACTACACATGTCTGTATTCCTTCTGAAAAGTTCAAATATCATCAGTGAAAAAAAGCTAAACAAATCATTTGTTCTAATAATTAAAGCTGTGGTATTTTTTCTTCTATTTAATTTTGCCTTTATGCATAGATAATTGCTTTAATATGTGGACTATGTCTCACCTGTAGTTTTTTGAGCAAAATAGCCTAAACCACCATTCCTAGGCTAAAATGATACCCACACTGTTTCAAAGGTGACTTTGTATTTAAAGCCAAATTCCTTGTGTGTGTTTATGTCCACACTTGTGTGCACAGATTATGTGTTCACATGTGTGATTGCACGTGTTTCTGGTTGCATGTGTGTAGGTGCATGTTTGTTTGTACATGCACACATATGATAAACTGCATCGTATGGTTAAGAACATGGACTCAGGAGGCAGCCTGCCAGATTATAAATCCCAGCCCTGCTACTTCCTAGTGATGTGAATTTGAGCAAGTTTTTTTTTTTTAAAGTGGTGGTACTATTTTATTTATTTATTTTTAATTTTTATTTTTTTTGGATGTACCCCATATTTCGAATTCTGTATACATTACATCATGTTCACCACCCAAACTATTTTATTTATTTATTTTTTTAATTTTTATTTTTTTCGGATGTACCTCATATTTTGAATTCTGTATACATTACATCATGTTCACCACCCGAACACTAATTATAGTGCATCCCCTCACATGTGACCCTAATCACCCCTTTTGCCCTCCCCCCCTCCCCTTCCCCAATGGTAACCACCAGTTCAAGTTTTTTCAACTTCTTCCTTCGGTGTTCTCATCCTACAGGGTTGTAAGATTTAAAAGTTTCTGTATTTAAAGTATTTTGAACACCTAATCCATAGTAAGTACTTAATAAAATACTAGCTATTACTGTTATAATCATTATCTTATATTCATTTACTCTATTTTATTCCTAGTCAAATTATTTATACAAATGCATTGGTGGGTGATTATTACATATCTATTTAATGAAGTTTAAAGATATGCCAACAGGAAATTTTGGATAGTGATAATTTAATTAGATAAATTGTGTTATATACTACATCATTGGTGACAGTAAACAATTGCAAAAAAGCAAAAAAAGTTGCATAATTTGTGGCTTACAGACTGTACATTAAGTATAGTGAAATGCATTCATTTATTCAAATGTAGGCCTATTGCACATTACACTGTGCCAGGATATAGTGCAAAAATGACACATGGTACCACATGATCCAGCATTCTCCTTGATATTTACCCAAAGGAGCTGAGAACTTATGTCCACACAAAAACTGGCACATGGATGATAGTAGCAGCTTTATTCATAATTTCCAAAACTTGGAATCAACCAAAATGTCCTTCCATAGGTGAATGGATAAATAGACAGGTATATCCAGACAATGGAGTATTATTCAGCCCTACAAAGAAATGAGCTATCAAACCATTGAAAGACATGGAACAACCTTAAATGTATATTTTTAAGTGGAAGAAGTCAATCTGAAAAGGCTAAATACTATATGATTCCAACTATATGACGTTCTGAAAAAGACAAAACTCTGGAGAAAGTAAAAAGTTCAGTGGTTTCCAGGTGTTGAGGGTGGAGGGAGGGATGAACAGGCACAGCACAGAGGATTTTTAGGGCAGTGAAACTACTCTGTATGGTAGTATAATGGTGGATACATGTCATACATTTGTCCAAACCCATAGAATGTACAACTCCAAGACTGAACCCTAATGTAAACTATGGACTCTGGGTGATTATGAAGTGTCAATGTAGGTTCATATATTGTAACAAATGTACTCCTTTGGTGGGGAAGTTGATAATGGGGGAGGCTATGCATGCATGGGGGCAGTGGGTATATGGAAAATCTCTATACCCTCCTCTTAATTTTGCTGTGAACCTAAAAGTTCTCTTAAAAATACAGTCTATTAAAGAAAAAACAAGCTAAAAATAGAACAAAGCAAAGAGTACTGTTCAAAAATTGCAAAAAATATGTACCAACATAAAATACTCCAAGAAAACGGTCTTCTAAATGTTAATGAGCATCACTACAAAAGAAAACTCCATGTTACTGTAATAAAATATTCAATTGAACTATTAAAAAAACCCAAAACATCCTGTGTCCCCAACCACTAGGAATGTATAGGTTGACTGAAGCAGAGATAGGAAAAAGTAAAATAGCTGGGTCACATCAATTGTGAAGATTGAAAATAGGTTTTCTTTTTCAGGGGGCGCCCAAACCTATAGCCATTGAACCGTGTGCTGGGAACAGAGCTGCTGTCCTGACTGTGTTTCTTTGTCTACCGCGAGGATCATCAGGTGCCCCTCCCCCTGGGCAGTCAGGTAAGCAGAATGAGGAGCCATCAGCAGTTAAGCGAAACATGTAGACTGAACAGAAGAAATAAACAATACTATCAAATAGCATAGTAATGATATTTATATGGTTCCAATTTAGAGCACAGTAAAATTTTATTAGAATACAAACTTTTACCCAAATATCTCGATTTGTGCATTGCTATAAATTCAAATTTGCCAGTGTTTCTCTTAAAAAAACATGTTGAGTCTGTGTGTGTGTTTGTACATTATATACACGTATGTATGTTCACACACACACCCCAATTTGATGTTGTAATTAAGGTGAGAAATCTCACTAGCAGGGCAGACAAGTTCTTGACCCTTTAAGGGCAGCCTCTTTTCTCCCAGTATGTGTGTCAAATAGGATGACAAATTGTAAATATGATTAGAAGTTTGCTTTGTAAATATAGAGCCAAATTAGGGAACTTACTTGCATGTTTGGACTGTTTAGAGGCATCAGAGGATGATAGCTTGATGTAACCATCTCACTATGATTAGGATATGGTCTTGCTGTCACCACCAGACAGGCGGAGCTCATGGGCCGGGGAATCCTCTCCTTTAGATGGGCATAGCCAGCCTTTCCTCTGATTGTCTTCTCCCTACATGAAAAGCATATTTTGAATTTTGGGGTAACTAAATATATCCTGTTAGTGATCCTCTCATTGCCGTGATGTTGTCCACATTGTAAACATGCTCAATGTTAAGTATAACTTGTCATTAAATCACAAATCATGCTTGTTCTCTCTTTTTACACATCTTATTTAATCTGCTTACAATTTCTAATTTTTCTGTCTCCTGACTGTTTTCTCTAAACAACTTTTAGTGAAATGGATGCTTTTTGAGGGTAAGGGTGATTTCAAATCTATCTTTTTCTTCAATTCCGCTTAAGCATAAAACACAGTGCCAGAGATCTAGCAGGTTTTCAATAACAGTAATCGATGATGAACTCTCCTCTCTGCTTATTTTATCTTTTCTTGACTCCCTAGTTAGCTGTGACCTTGCTCCTCACTTTCTTGATTTGTGTCCAACCAGACACGAAAGTGGAAGCTACAGTACTTTATCTCTTATAAACTCAAGACAGTCATGTAACAGAATTTTTCCCATATGGGGACAGAGGGTTTCCATCACCTTTAGACTTGTCATTTATGATACCTAATGATATCTTGTTGCAGGAATTTCTACCCAAAGTTCTTTTGAACGTGTTTATCCAAAGAAATAAACGCTCTCTTCACCTTCTCATACACTGAGTGAATGCCTCCCTCTTCTCCTTTCAGAACCACCAAGGTAAATAGGATGCAGTCAGGAGAATAGTTTGGCACTGGTCAGATAAGATGGGTAATTATGGGTACTGTGCCCAGCTAATGGAAGTATTGTTTTAAGGCTGGGATGATTTCCAGAACAAACACTTCACTAATGAAAACAAGCCTATGTGATACACACCGAGGTTCTTCTAGATCCTTGACAAGATGACATACTGAGAGGCAGAGTGAAGGCAACTGCCAATACTCTGTCCCTTTAACCTTTGAAATCTTTTTGGCTGATTTGAAGGAGCCAAGTAGCAGTGTGGACCATTACTTCAGCTGTGTCACTATGGATGCATTATGATTACTAATGATCATGCTATCATGGATGTGCATAGTGCCTTACTCTTTACCAAGTGTTTTCCTATTTTTCACATTTGATCCTCATGACAAGCCTGTGTGATAGGTATTATAAAACTCATTTTATAAATAAGGGAAGTGAAGCATAGAAATCTCTGTATTTCTACACTCAAGGAATAATTGGGAAAATACTAGAGTACAGAGCAAAACAACAAAAAATACTTATTGCTAACATTCCAGGTAATTTTTCCTGATGATCTACAACAGAGAGCTTAATTCTGTATAATTTGCAGCCCATGTCTTCACAAAGCCAAACATTTGGAGGAGTAATGAAAATGTCTACAGGGTTGATACAGGAAGACAAAACCTTGAGTTAACTTACCATACTTTTTATAGTGCCTGTAGATTGAACTATGTTGAATATCTGTGTGTATAATTCAGGATGAGCTGCTTCTTTATTTTAAAAAAAACTAATTTTTTCCAGCTATCTTTCTAGGAGTAGGAAGACTCTTTGATTCTACTCCTTCAAAATACAGTATTATCTGCTGTCTGCATTCTAGTTTGAAATGCACCAAAATCATACGATATTGATGAATGGATAGTAGGATGGGGAGATGGACAGATATGTCATAAAGCAAATGCCAATGGAAGAATCTACGTAGCAGGAATGCTGGTGTTCATTATAAAATTCTTTTCACTTTGCTATAGGTTTGAAATTTTTTTACAGTACGACCTGGGAAACAATAAAATAAAAACTCTTGGGCCGGCCCCATGGCCGAGTGGTTAAGTTCGCACACTCCACTTTGGTGGCCCAGGGTTTCCTGGTTCGGATTCTGGGCACGGACATGGCACCGCTCGTCAGGCCATGCTGAGGCAGTGTCTCACATGCCACAACTAGAAGGATCTACAACAAAAATATACCACTATGTAGTGGGGGAATTTGTGGGAAAAAAGCAGGAAAAAAAAAACTCTTGACTTTACTGGGAAAAAAAGTCAGTGTCTATAGAAAGAAATTTTCTAATGTTGACATTTAGACTTTCCCTAAACAAAGCAAATGCTGACACCAACATACAAACTAAATGACTCCTTTTTTTCACTCTTCATCAAGACATTTGGTGTGTATACAACCAATTAAAACTTAACATAGTATCATCCAATATTTGAGAGGAAATGCATTCCAATGATTATTTGGAAACCATATTGGCTCTTGGGAGGGAAATGTTGACTTTGGTTGTCTCATTGCTAGTGTTTAGCTTATCTCATATCTTTGCAGGAAGTCCATCTCTGTGTCTGTGCTTATCACAGCACCCTACACATAGAAAGCAGTTCATAAATTATTTTGATGATGACGATGATGTTAAGAGACCTGGGAAATGTGGTAACCTTAGGCAACCACTTCATCTATGAGCCTCAGTGAAATACAGTAAAATGAGCAATTGGACTAGAGTTCATTCACTATTTCCCACATTGCTCTCCTAGGAGCCCTGTGTTCTAAAGAGCCTCCTCCACTACTGATGCAGGGTTAGAGGTTTGGGGAGTTGAAAAGGAGGTAGAGGAGGACCTTCATGGACAGACACCTGACCCCATCTCCACTGTGTGAAGGACAGGGTGCCAGGAATCTTCTCTTGGCTCTTAGGCTATTTATGACTCTAAATGTTAGCATATCTTTTCAGTGATTAATTAGCATTAATTATTAGATTAAAAGTCCTCTTGCAGTACTTTGCATAATCTCAAAATTTTTTATCAGGCCCTTTTTTGAAATGTAGCTTCCTAAATGTCGAGGGATGCTTTTCATAATGTACCCTTCATTGCATGAATAAAAGCATTTAAGATATGGATGAGTTTGGGGATATGGAGAAGGTAGAAATGGCGGTTTTCTCTTAGAAACTGAATTTCAGCACTAACAAATAAGTGGTTCAGAAACATCTAGGTACAGTTTTGGCCATCTCTTTTCTGTAGCAGCTAGTGATTTTCTTTTTTTCAATTTAAAATAATGTCATTGTCTTTGGACTTTATTCTCTTTCCACCAGCAAGTATTTCAGCAATACTTTGCAAATAATAATTAGATATGGCCCTTTTAGTGTCTGTCTAAAATGTGTAAAGTCCTTTTGTGGCTTTCATCTTAACAGAGGTCAGAAGAAAGACAGATTCATCCTTCAGACTGCCCCATGCACTAATCTTTGTGTGTGTGTGTGTGTAATGAATTTAGGTGTTTGTGAGCAATTCTCCCTCTAGGTGGCTTAGAAGAGTAAAAGAAAATACATTAAATAGGCTTTGCAGCTTTCCTGGAGCTGGACTAATTAGGTTCCCTGCTCCCCAACCCTGTAACCTGCTGCTTCGTTCTTGTGTTTTCTGTGAGCAACCACTGCCAACCATGCCAGACTCACTTGGGTTAATGTGGGATTTCTGCCATCGGCATATGTACACTGTACAGCCACTTTCTCTGCTGACCTCAAAGTGGTTGAAAGACTGACATCCCCAAGAAAACAGGGCACATCAAGTAACCTCTGCATGACACTAAACAACCAAGCATGTCTCCAATCACCTTGGACAGCAAGGTCCCCAAACGTTTTAGAGTCACATTAAGATGAAATGTGGGCAAAGTAAATAGAGGTCGTCAAAAGCATAAATTGAAAATGATAATGATTGCTGTCACTTTTGATGGAGGGTTATGGATTTCATAGTTTATGGATTCTTACTAATAAGAAGCAGATTAACTTTTCTCACTGGATTAAAAATCCCAGTGGCCCAAATGTCCACTGCCAAAACCGAGCTCTGTGCTTCAACTAAAAGTAGACTTTTGCCCTGATCTTGCCTCATGTTTGATTGACTCTAACATTACCAAAAAGAATACTGCTGGAAAGTCTAAGGTTTTGACATTTTTTTCTTTAGGCTTAGAAGTTTTGACAGAATGACCTGGTTATTTTCAAAAATCTAGAAATAATGTGTAATGTTTAAAATGATCTTCTACTCACAGTGTCACGGATGCCTTTCCTCTTTGTAATGATGACAGGAGAGCTTTGGTTTAAATGAAAAGACATGGGAGAAACAGAACTAGTAATTCTGAGCATTGTATCAGGTGCCTTATGTACATTCATTGGCTGAACTCTCCTAATAACTCTATGAACTAGCTGTTATTATTCCACTTTTGTAGATTAAAAAAGCTCGAGAGAGATTAAATGCCTTGTCCAGGGCCAGTACAGCTGGTGAGCGAACAAACCAGAATCAAACCCAGAGCCATCTGGATCCTCAGCCCGTGAAACTCGTCCTCAACACTGTGCTTCTCTGGATAAAGATAGAGTGGTACTCCAGATAGCCCTTATCCCAAAAAGGCTTTATATCCAAAGTCAAAGAGGAAGGATCTGGAGGGTTCTGCTAAGCATTGGGCTTAAGGAGGCAAGGATACATTTATCTTTCCTAGTTTTTAACTCCAGAAATTTGGTAAAATGCAAATATGTACATGCCATGACACATCTGTCAATGAAGCTATGACTCAGTGTGTAATGGCAACAAGGGGCATGCAATTATAGGAAAAGAACTTAAGCTTATATGTGTGAGCCATGGACTTGAAGTCCCAAGTCCTGAGATCTAGATCCAGGTCTTCCAGCAACAAGCTGTGTGACCATGGGCAAGTCTTTTAGTCTCTGGGTCCTGTTTTCTCATGTACAAAATGATGGGATTGGGTTAGATTCCTGGGATGCGTTTCACTCCAACCCTGTCATGCAGTTGTGCTACAAATTATACTCAGTCATACCAGTTTGGGGTAGGAAGAGCAAATAACTTGCTTGTAAGTGGTACCATAACTTATCTTTCCAGCTGCTCAGGGCCAGCTAAGAAACTATATTTCTATATATTGCTTGTTAGTGACTAAAAATAATTAGCACCACTCATTAAATTTTAAAAAATTGTAATAATTTTATTAATAAAAGCTAATTCCCAATCTTCTCAGCATATTTGAAAGATTCAGATCGTTCCTAATGCCCACATTTTAGAGGTGAACAAAAGACATCTGTCTCATAGCACCAGTGGGAGGTCGAGATCCTTCGCGATCTCAGAGGTGGAGCACATGCCAGGTCTGCTGGATCGCAGTGCCCTACTCTTGCTTCTGAAGCCAGTTTTTTAAACCTATTGTAAAATTTTCAGAAGCCTCTGGAGTTTCCTGTCCCTTAAGAGTCTGTTTTCCTTCCATAACTCTGACACTATACCTTCACACCTGTAGGAACACACGTGTTGATCTAATCTTAGCACTCTTGTTAGAGGTGGCTGGAATAAGAAATAAAACTACTGAATTGTATCAGAATGTCATTATAAAAATCTAGCATGTTATTTAACTTTTAATCTCAAATCCAATTATTGTTTAAATCCGGCATATGTATATTCAAAAGAAGAAAGAAAAACTGGGCACTTCATGGCAAAATAAACTACAAAATTAAGCAGAGAGCCCAGGAAACAACAGAGATAAGAACAAACGTCTGAGATTATTGTTAATAAATATGACTCTGTGTCAAAAAAAAATTACCTGGTATTAAAAAGACCCTAAAATCAATAGTACAAAATGACTTTATCTTCTATCCAAAATACAGTTATTGTGAATCTTCATTTGTTATGTTTATTCATTCAAGAACTATTTAAAAGTGTCTGCTATACTGCCAGGCACTGGATATATATTAGCAAACAAAACAGAAAGGGTTTCTGCCCTCATAGATGTTACAGCCTATATGGAGATAGACATGAAACAAGTAGTCATGCAAGTAAACCCATAATTACAGATTATATTGAATGCTATGAACAACGAGTAGATAGGGCTATGAGAGAGGTAAAATAAAACTGACGTATGATCGCTAAGCTTAATATCATTCTATGGTAGTAACAAAGTGATAAACACAGTCATTAAAATGCCCTCCCTTCAGTTCTCACTTGTCATCATGTCTCTTTAGTGTTTGACTGTTGAATATTCCCCACCTTGCCTCCCAAATTTCTGGAAACATTCCCCTTCTTTGGTGTTCTGTGCCTTGATCTATCTCAAGTGCCTGCTTAGACTTTGCTTAGAGATAATGGATGTAAAGCACTTCCCTCTGTTCATTGTCTCCATCTGCCCTCTAAATACAGGTAGGCATTCCCAGAGGATTGATGGTTTGATCTTTAGCCAACTTCTCATCCTTCTCCACTCTCTCCCTTTAGAATCGTGCCCTTTCCGCTCACTTAGGGGGGGCGTCTCAGCTACCTCTTAGCTCTGTGGGTCTTCAGCCAACACCTCTCACCTGTTGAACAATAACGTCTCAACCTGGATTTGCTACTGTTTAGGTAGACAGTCATTCTTCCTTCCCTCTATCCCCTGCTGCCATGCCTGCTCCCAGACCAGCTCTTCTCTCCTGACTTTACTGCTTCTGTAATGCCCATTTCAGGGTGGGCGTTACAAGTTTGAAACCCTGGAGTTAGCTTTCCTTCTTCTCCCCTTCTCCCCTTTCACATCCAAGTAATCATGAAGCTCTTTAGATTTTACCCCTGTAGCAGAGAAGACATCTTCTTTTTGCCATTCTCACTCCCTCCATTTTTTATTCAGGTGGCTGCCTCTCACCTGGACTTCTGCCAAAGGAAGCACAATTCTTTTTTTTTTTTTTTTTTTTCTCTAAATGCTTTATTGTTTTAACTGTCATATTTAGATCTGCAGTCCATCTGGAGTTGATATTTGTATATGGTGTGAGGTAGGGGTACAAATACATTTTTCCTACGTATGGGTATTCAATCGACCCAGTGCCATTTATTTATTTTTTTTTTTTTATTAATGTTATGATGGATTACAAGCTTGTGAAATTTCAGTTGTACATTTTTGTTAGTCATGTTGTGGGTACACCACTTCCCCCTCCGTGCCCTCCCCCCACCCCCCCTTTTCCCTGGTAACCACCGATCAGATCTCCTTCTCAATATACTAATTTCCACCTATGAGTGGAGTCATATAGAGTTCGTCTTTCTCTGACTGACTTATTTCGCTTAACATAATGCCCTCGAGGTCCATCCACATTGTTGTGAATGGGCCAAGGGAAGCACAATTCTAATCATATCACTCTCTTCCTCATAAACTTTTGCTGATTCTCATTGCCTGTTGAAGTGAATCCAGACGTATACTCTAGGGTGTAAGGTGCTCCTTGACCTCTCTTCATCCTCTTTCAGGTTCAGCACCTACCTGCATAACACCACTAGCCCGCTGGGGACCCGTGGGCAATTATTTTAACCTCTTGGACCCTCAGTTTCTCCTCTCTAAAATAAGGAAGATGACTAGATAGAATGTCTTTATGATTGCTGCCAGGTCTATTATTCCACATGTATGTTTCTTCTCATGATTCCACAAGGCTACACGTGTTGTCTGTCACATTCGCTATTGTTCCTTATACCTGGAATGCCTTCTTCCTCTTAGCTGTCTGTTTTCAAAGTCCAGTTCAAATGCACATTCCTCTTCTGTGAAGCCTTTCCAGTTTCCGCCATACAAATGTGACCTCATTCCCCCTGAAATCCCATAGGATTTTCTGTTTCACTTCTATACTGCCTTCTAACATATATCAAAGTCACTGTGTACTTTTCATTACTTACTTCCCATATAGTAAGCTCTTTGAGGGCAGTGGCTGTGTCCCATTTTATCTTTGAATCTTCAGCTGCTAAGAAGTTCCTGGTACTTTGTAATTGCTTGGTAAATATTTATTGATGAATAAAATTAATTATCCTTAAATGATAGAACTTCTTTACCAAAAAATATTTGGAAAATATGTAGGTATATACTACATAAATGTAAACTTTACCTGGCACAATTTCACTTCAGGCCCATAGTCTTCAGGCCTGATGGACTGGATTTTATGTTTTTATGATTCATGTAGGTTTCAGGCTACATGTCCTCGGGACTAAAATCAAGCCCAACACTGTACCTTTTGTGAAAAACATCTATTAAAACTTAGTTGCTTAGATTTAAGGTTCAAGGAAAATCAAAATATTAATAAAAGATGCCACAAAACAATAAAGCAATTTTTATTTCCACTATAGCATGTACTAAACCTATCATAAAGTTATTCTACTTTTGTGATTTGAACTTTGATTTCTTTTTTGGATAATTTTTACAACATCATATTATTTAAGTTTGAAAGAGCACAAGTTGGTTCTACCTTTTATGACCAGAATATAACTTTGAATCTTATGGAATAAATGTCCACTTGTGAGCTATATTCAGGGTGGTTAACCTCACAAAATATAACTGGCAAGTAAAAAGTATGAATTGCTGTTGTAGTTGTTATTATTAACACATGCCATTGGTGGTGAATCTCTTCTATGCTCATTACTATTCTTTGAATTATTATCACCATATAAGGTATATATTATCACTTTTCTTTCACAGCTGAGAGAAATGAACTCATGGAAGTTGAGTAACTTGCCTGTAGCCACATAGTAAATAAGTGATGGAGCCAGAATTTAAAACAAGAAAATCTCACACTATAGCGCTCTTTAGTTTTTTTCTGGGGCTTGAGGGGAATTTATTTGGTTGTGGTCAAAAACCATTAGCTATGTGCTTTTTGGGGCAGCACAAGCTTTTTCTTTTACGACTTGGTATCACTGTGAAGTGACATGGCCATGGACCTCCCATTTGAGTTTTTAAAATTTATCTTTGTGCCATTGTTAATTGATAGAAATTGATTAATGTGTAAAGGAAACAAAGAAGAAAATAAGGACAAGAAACTTGAAGAAATAGCAAACGTGGCTAATTAAACACGCTGCAGAGATGAGTGAAATAGCCCAAAAGCAAACTCAAATACTTTCAAGATAGAACAATTAGAAACACACTCACATAAAGTGTCAGAACTTATGAACACGAAAAATGAGCTCACCAGCACTGAAAACATGGCCAACATGTTTGCTTTTTCTTCTCCCCACCTGCCACCCCTTTCAGTTATTTCTAGAATTGACTGGTAAATAATTACTGTGGTCAGAGAGAAAAATAAGAAAAAAATGAGCAACTCAACAAATCAACTTACAAAGCCAAAGGGGAGAATGAAGATTTGTTTAGAATAAACAAACTGCCTTTGAAGCAACAAAACAAGAATTTTGTGGGTATGAATAAAAAGTGAGGGCTAAACCAGCCCCTCAGTGTTTCTTATGATAGCTGGCACAATGGTGTATATAAAACTGCTGATTAGCAAGACATTTTGCTTTTAATTGGTCGTGAATTAAATAGTCCTACTTTACATGGGTTTAGGAGAATTTAGCAGAAGTCTATGTCCTGCATTTAACAAAGATGGATGGATAATTCTGCGTGTCAGAGAATTTTAGAAATTTTGGAGCTTTAGAAATTGACTTAGAAATCATCTAATTCTACCCACATTTTGCAAAAGAGATGCCTGGAAAGCTAGAGATGGGGACGGACTTGTCTAGGGTCAATGCGGTTGTAGCTGAACAGGGACCAGAACCAAGGTCTCCCGTTCTCTCCTGCAGGGAAGGACTTTACCCCTCTCTCATGTTTATTATGCCGTGTTGCAAAACCTAACCAGAAAAATAAAAATACTAATCCACTCCTTACCAGAGAGCAGAACCTTCTGCCACCAGGATCCAGAAATGGCAAACAGAAGCGAACTCCCTAGATCCAAAAAGGAAAATTAAGCAGCTTGAGAAAATATCTCTTTACTAGCAAACTGATAAAATGCTAAGAAAATGTGGGTCAAAGGCCCTGGGAATTCCTTCTTTTCACATAAACATTTTTCTGGGGACTACTTCAAAGGGTCAATGGTCCCTTATTGCTAAGGGAGTGGGAGTATATTGAAGTTTTGATAAAAATTCTCTTATACTGATAGCTGATGTAATCTCAAATCCTACCATTTACTGTAAAGTGGTGCCACAGTATCTAACAAAGGCATGTTTGAGCTTGAATATGCCTTCATTCTTAATGAGAGGGCCAGTGGAGGAACAAGCACCAGCAGCAGTAGTATTGTAAGCCTAAAAACGATAAACGTTGATTATAATTACATTAACTTTTTAAGGCCAGAATGATCTTTCTCTAAGGGCTTTTAGAGAAAGAGTTAATGGCCCTCTGAAAAGTGAGTAACTTACTTCTTTTTATCCACCTTATTATTTGCAGAGGAGCATAACCTATGTAAGTGGCACCGACATCCCTAACTGATGGGCAGCAAGTTCAGAGCCATCAAGCAGATAAAGCATTGGCAAAACTTAAGAGAGAGCTCATGCTCTCCCTTAAGAGTTGAGAGACTAAATTGGTGCATAGGACTCCAAGGCGATAGTTTGAGGAGTCCTATATGGTCCCTGGGATCATCATTTAGAAGCCTTGGAGGAATAAATGGATTCTTGCCCCATGAACCTGCTGTCTGACATAATTTGAACTGAACCTTGAAGGCCTTAAAAGTCTGGATGCAGTGGCCATACATTCGGTTCCATTTATCCAACAAGCCAGGCAAGGATCATCAAATCAATAACATGACTGTGCCATCTGCTTTCCCCTTGCTCACCATCATAATGAAAAATGACTCCTTAAGTGTTCTGTGAGGCAATTAGCTCTGAATGTAGAGCTGTAATGGGGAGAGGCCAAGTCACATTTGTATTCAAAACTTTACTGGTAAAATGGAAGGGAAACTCTTGTTCATATTAAAAGATAGATAAAATAGATAAATGGGGTAATTTGGTATTACTCTGTTTATACACAATATTATATAACTGCAGAAACACAGAGATGGGAAGGGCACTGAAGTGACATCTGGCTTATCCAACTGCTTGCAGCCACAGCTGTTGACCTTGTCCAGAATCATCTCGGACAGACAGTTTCTAAAGACTTTCCCAAAAGCCATGCCCATAACTTCCGGGACTAATTCATTCTATTTATTTAACAGTCTTCACTGCAATTTGATGCCATTCTTTTGTTCTCTTTTTTCTTGTTCTTTTCTTTCCAGAAATAGAGAACAGCTGATTGTGGTCCTTATAATAATCCATCACGTGATAGAAGTCAGTTTTGAAATCACCTCCCAGCCTGCAGTTCAGTTTCCATGCATCCTCCCCGCCCCTCCATCGTGCCTTGTAGAGCCTATGTCTTCCAGCATGGGTCCCTTCATGACTCTCAGAACGCTCTTCAACCTTCTGAAATATCATTGGCTCAAGAACCGTGAAATAGAAAGGGATCCTAGAGGTAGTTCTGTCCGTTTGGTTTGACAGACAGGGAAACTTAAGTTCACCTGAAGAGACTTCCTCAGAATCCACCGTTTATTAGGTGGCGGGTCCAGTGCTAGAACCCAGGGGGCTCTCTCTGGCTTTGCAGTAACTATTTGTTATTCAGTGTCTCACCTCTCTTAAAACCAGTTGTCCTGCCCTGCTGATTACTTTCCTACTTCCAGGTCAGTAGGACTCCTCTGAGCCTTGCTAACCTATTCTGCCATTCTGCATTTTTTACCCACTGTGGGTTTTTTGCACAAAAAAGGAAGCAGTTAATTTCAGTTTCTCTGATGTTTCAAGGTCTTTTTTTTTTTGGAGGAAGATTAGCCCCGAGCTCACTGCTGCCAGTCCTCCTCTTTTTGCAGAGGACGACTGGCCCTGAGCTAACATCCATGCCCATCTTCCTCTACTTTATCCATGGGACACCTCCCACAGCATGGCGTGCCAAGCGGTGCCATGTCCGCACCTGCGAACCCCAGGCTGCCGAAGCAGAACATGCGCACTTAACCCCCGCGCCACTGGGCCAGCCTTCAAGGTCATTTTTGAAGTTTAATCCTATCCTTCTAAACACCATTCTCATACTCTGTGACCCATTTGTGTTATCTGCAAATATGATAATTTTAGGGAGATATTAAATGCCTCACACTGCTGGATTCCAAAATGACTTGTAAAATACCACTTATTAGGGATACACCATACCTCTGTCCCTTTGCACATACTAGTCCCTCTGCCTAGACTATCCTTTAATACACACCAACACCCACACCTCCCCTTTTCCACTGAAAGAATTTCTAATTCAAGGATCACCTTCTCTGTGAAACTTGTCCCCATTTCTATTCATTCTTGTTCCACTACTTTGTTTTTTTACTTACTATTGTAAAATTTTTATTACACTGTCTCTATTCTACCCAGACAAGCTAAGAGGAGGGATTTCCCCCTTATTTATCATCATATCTCCAGGGGCTAAGTGGTGTCTAGAGCATAATAGAAACTGAATATATTGCTTACTTATTTTCCTCCTTTCTCTTACTCACCTGTCCTTATTGGCGCTAACTTCCCGGAGTCCAACTCTTGAGCTAGCTGCAAATTCATACTTTTGACTGTATTTTTTCCATGTATTTGTTATATGTACCTTACTATAAGTTATTTCTAGATCTCTCTCAGGTTTTAAAAATGAAAAAAACCTCCTTAATCTCTGGCCTATGATTTGGCTTATGAAATATAATTGAAACTTCACTGAGGGTAAAACAACTGATTCCTCCCCACTGAATAGGGCTATTGTTTCAGCCCTGTCCTGGAGACCTGTTTGTCCCAAGTCACGTTAGTGGTTTTGCAATGTGGTTTTTTTCTACATTTAATGGGTTTCTTTGGGTCTTTTGTTATTTTTTTCCATATATGACCATCTTCCTTTGATGGTTTGGTCATTCATAAGATCATTGTTTGATCATTTCTGAGACCATCCTTTTTTCCATTTCTTAAAAATGAATGTTTTAAAGCCTATTCTTTATTCTCGGGGTCTTAAGCAGGATCAGAGTCCCCCCCTCCCCCCACACTCTTCTTGATGGCCTAGGTGTGAGTCACCAGACGTCGCTTCTGCTGCTTGGACCATTCATTTACAGCCTCTTCTGATTCTTGCTTGGCTACAAAATGTATTCTTTGTTGCTGGTTTTTAGATCACAGTTGTTCGTTAAGACTGAGATTTTTCAAACACCTTGAGTCTCTCTGTGTTAAGCGTTATTTGTTATTAGTTTTTCTCTTGCAGGTAAAGACAAGTCAATGTTTTTAAACTTATCTTATGCTTAGTGCATTACAGATTATCTATTGCCCTGTATATCTCCAGTGGGTCAGTTCAGTCCTTGCATTAATGCTTTTCACTTTCCCCAACACTTCAGACTCCTCATCTTTTCCTAGGCTTCTTAGGTGACTCGAAGTCTTATTAGGACACTCCTAAGTTTTGTTTTAGCTCTTTGTGCAGCTCTTGCGTGTCCATCTGAGCTTCCCCTCCACTTCCTTTTTCCATCTGCATTAAAAGTATTTCTAAGAAATGCAAATTAAAACAATACTGAGATACCATTTCTCACCTATCATGTTGGTGAAAATTAAAAAGTATGACAACACATTGCTGGTGAGAATGCAAACTGGTACAGCCCTGCCGCAGGGGGAATTTGGCAATACCTAACAAAACTTGAACTCTTGTGACCCAGCAGTCCCACTTCTAGGAATGCACCCTCAAATATGCCTCCAGCAATGTGAAAATACATATGCGTCAGTTATTGCTTTCAGCATTGTTTGTAATCACATAATATTGGAAACAACCTAAATGACAACACATAGGGAAGGAGTAAAATAAATTATGATACGTCCACAAATGGAGTACAGTGCATCTGTTAAAATGAATGAGGAGATCTCGGTGAACTGATATGAACTTATTGTCAGGATATATTATTAAGTGAGAAACATAAAGTGCAAAAGAATATCCAGAGTATGCTATCCCTCATGTAGGAAATAGGGAAATTTAAGAAATTATAGAGATATCTACTTAGTTTTGCAAAAACTTACAAGAAAAGTACAGCAAAATCAAATGAGATTGGTTATCTACAGGAGTGAAGTGGGAATGGAGTATATAAATGAGAGAATAAGAGAGAGTAGTGGGGATGAAGAGGGAGTGATGCTTCTTTGAGAAGCCTTTTGTGTGCCTCTGACTCTTAGGAACATTGTAATGATTTCACATATGCAATAAATAAACAAAATCAGGAAGTGGGGAACCCAAATGGAATACAAACCATAAAAAATGAACCTAATGTATTACAAATGAATAAGTAACTTTACTGAGGGAATAGGGAAGAGAATAGCAACCTAAGTAACTTTGGAAAATAGTATTTGACTGTACACTGTAAAGCTAAAGGCAAAATATACGAAACACTGTACTATAGTTAGTACCTTTGTTTCTTCTGGAAACAGGGGCATGGGTTAGCAATTCTGACACTACTTTCAGTCTATGCTAGGATTGAACAAAGAAGTAAATACATTTTGGATAATGAAAGCTGAGTTTCTCACTGTCCAGGAAATAAAGATACATAGGAAGAAAGTGAGAAGGGTAGAATGAATCCTGTGGTATTGGGGTGGAATTAGAGGGATCAGGATGAACTCATTCACATCCAGGTAGATACATATAGAAATACAGATGTGTGTGTGTGGCTTAGTATACATATGTATGTTTCTTAGTTGTGTCCACTGAGGAGGCCTGGAAGCAATGATATCTTGGTAGCAACAAACACACTTAGCACCTATATCTTGGTTTCTTGACACCATTCTCCAAAAAAGGCACCAGGGCTTTTTGGGAAAATAGTTGACTCTAAGGCTAGGAAGGGAATATGCAAGTTGAGTCTAGGACATCTTATGGTTCCAGAGAGTAAGTGTTCAAAAAATTATGAAGACATGTTGAAAAGACACAGGAGCTCACCTGAAGAAAAATCCAATTGCCACAGCTGGGACAACTTGAAGAAAATAAATAACTATACTATTGGATTATAACTCAAAAAATAAATTAAATATCCATGAGTTCATATTAACATAGATATATAGTTGAAAAAATAAATAAATGGGGGAGAAGGGGCAGCTCTTCTTTACAGCAGAATTTTAGTTAGTGAATATATAAAGGATAAGGGAAACAGAAAATCACCATCAGACCAATACCACAGTAGTAATTATTGCAGGCAAGAACCATTGATGGAATCCGGAATTAATGGGAGAAAATACAGTGTAAACAGCGCATTTGCATGGCTTCAAAGTATCTTCCCACAAGACATTTACTAATTACAGAGGGGAAAATAAATTTACAGTAGAAAAGTGTAGCAGACATGACCTTATCCAAACGATCAAGGTTAATATCACCAGTAATAAAACATTTAGAAATTGTATACCCCCTGATATGTTGTACTTAAAAGAACAAAACATCACTTCTCTGGTACTCTTGTTAAGTGCATAATATCAGTGTAATCATGAGAAAAGATCAGACAAATCCAAATTGAGGAACAGTCTACAAGACAAACTGACCAGAACTCTTCAAAAGTGTGAAGCTCATGGAAGACAAAGACGGAGAAATTAACACTGATTAGTGACTAATGACTAATGACATCTACATGCAGTGAGATCCTGAATTAAATCTTGGACCAGAATAAAACATAAGTGGAAAAACTGGCAAAATTCAAATAAGGTCTGTAGATTACTCAGTAGTATTATATCAAGGCTCACTTTCCAGTTTTGATAATTATACCATGATTATGTAAAATGTGAAGGGCAAATGAGAACTCTGTACTCCTTTTAACTTTTCTGTAAGTCTCAAATTATTTCAAAGCAAAAAGTTAATAAAAAGTATTTCTCAGGCCTCTTCTGCAAATGGGTCATATTCCAAAAGTTAATTTATGGATTACAGACTATATCTTTTCATAGAAATTATATTTGCCTGGTTATATGGTTCCTGGGCCAGCCCTCAA
The DNA here is from genome assembly GCF_041296235.1 of Equus asinus. Classification (NCBI taxonomy): domain Eukaryota; kingdom Metazoa; phylum Chordata; class Mammalia; order Perissodactyla; family Equidae; genus Equus; species Equus asinus. Next base: position 16,298,651 of record NC_091791.1, on the reverse strand, counting down.
AAGCTTACTTAAACTAGAATTTTTGTATATATGTGTGTTTCTGTTTATTTATTAATTATCTTCAGTGTATTCTAGAATATAAACAATATACTCTGGCTGTGTTCCTTAGGATTTGAACCAGGCAGACAATGCATTAAGAAGAGATAATACGTACTGAGGGTTCCCATGCATGTGAGTTCACATACACACACACACACACACACATACACACCTTTGAACATTGAGGACACAGATTTCTCTAGTTCTAAATCTGAAAATGGTTCTTGTGCAGGATCTAGCAAAGTAGGGACTGGTGGGAGAAGGGGTGAACAGCATGCTGAAAGCTCTAGGAGAAAAGAGACAAGAGGTGGTCAGAATGATCATTTTCATGGTTGCTCCCTGGCTTCTCTTGTACTTCTTGGAAGAATGATTAATCATCATCAGGATTATTGCTGCTTCTCACCCTAGGAGATGCTGCACAGAGTTGCCCAGATAGGAAGCAGCTTAGTCACAAAGCTGCTCTTGTAATTTGGAGTATGTGTCCTTGTGACTTCCAGTTTGGGGCTCAAATTTTGAAGTCAATGTTTTCTCTGTCCGTGATCTCTCCCAAGGAGCAACCACATGAGCTTTCTGTGCCTCAGTTTCAGCTGCTCAAGAGAATGGCTGTCACAGTCTTTGAAGCTCTTCCCCAGAATTCCCAAAGTGAATTTTGTAGATACCACATAGTTTATCTTAAGCCAGGCCATCTCAAACATGCCTCCAAATTGGGGGAAATCCGTCTAGCCATTATTATGTGATATGTTAACATATAAATAAAAACAAATTTTATAACTTATAGCCAAATAACAACATTAGGTATCACCACAATTTACTGAGCACCTCCCATGGACAGCCACTATCCCAAGTGCTTTATATATATAAAAAAACCATTTAATTTTCTTAATACAACCCATGGGGAAAATTATTCCTGTTTTACAACTAATGAAACCAAGCTTCGGAAAGATTATTTACTTGCCAAAAATGTTTTACTTGCCAAAGATTTTAGAGCAAGCAAGTTGTGGAGCTGATTTTAAAGCCAGATCTATATGACCCATATTCTGAGCTGCCCTATTGTGGAAGTTTCTGAGGCCCCATCTGCCAGGCCCCTCACTCACGTATAAGAGATGTTAAAAATGAGCAAATCTGATGGATGCCTCTATTCTATCCTCTGGAATTTTTCCCTTGATTCTTGAACTACGTGTTCATCTTTGTGTTGTCCATTAGGACACCTTACTCTTAAAATATTAACTTTTAAGTCGTTTGTGGATTTTTTCTCTAATTCTGCCTTCCGTTTTTAAATCTGATGGATAAATCAGAAAAGTGTAGGATTTCTATTGCAACGTGAGGAGCGATGTTAATAAAAGCTTAAAACAAGATAACACACATTTACTGAATTATTTGTACTTACAATGTGTTACCATATTTTTCGTTAAGATTTTGAAAATATTTTAAATAATCAAGCATTCAAGACCATGATGGGACTAAGAAGCTCTTTCTATTAAAAATATCCTTAAATTATGTTGACATGGACATGTTGTACTGAACAATCATAGGTGCTGGGGCTCCTAATGCAAATGTCATTTCTGTTATGGATTTTTCTCAATTTAGAAAATATATTCAGCAGGCTATGTAAATGTCCAAAATGAGCAAAGAGACACACATCCCCACCCCCAAATAAACCTGCCATTTATTGGGTATTTACTATGAGTAAGTTGCTATAATACTTGTTTTCTTATTTTTTAAATTCAATTTTGTAATAATCCTATAAATTAGATATTACTATTTATATTTTACAAGTTAGGAAAATTGAGGTTCAAAAACTTGCCAGTAGTTTACAGAGCTAATAACTGACAGCATCAGGATTTCAACCTAGTGTTTTCCTGACTGTTCAGTTTATGCCTTTAATTCCTATGCTCTAATATCTCCCTGGCAGGGAAGAATTAAATACAGGATAGAAAACTAAGGAAAAAGGCACTTACATGAAGTATGTTAAGCTCACATTTAATTTGATCTATTTTATGCTATGAAAAAATAAAAAGAGCAAAATGAAAGAAGGGATTTTAAAGAGTGATTCAGAGATCAAACATTATTTTGTCTTTTGTCCCAGAGCACTTCAGATTCAACCCAAGGCTTTACCACTGCTCATGCGCATCCCGCTCTGTCTTGTAATTGGTAAATTTACATCATGTGTGTCACCAGCAGCTTAAGAAAGGCGCAGATGTCAGTTTTAAGAAATCTTGGGAATTTCAGGCTTGCTCGGACTAATTGGTCCAATCGATAAAATGCTAATGAAAAAATAAACCCAAACCTTTACCATAGTAGCTCTGAATTCTGACCACAAAGATTGATGTAACTGCCTTTCTGAAATCCTTATATGTTGACACAATAAATAAATGTAATTTTCCTTTAAAAAAATAAGAACATATTTATCTTTTAAAAAAATTAATAGTGTTAAACTGGTAATGTAAGGATTGCCAGAAATTCTAAATGCAAATGTTAGCTGTTTTATAAAATTAAATTCTACTGTTGCATTTTCTTAGAACAATAGAATTCCAATGTTGTCACTTGTTGGTTTTAATGTCATCTTGATAACACATCTAGGAATTTCAAGCAACTAACTGCTTAAGCATTAGCATCTCTCCAATGTTGTATAATCAGAGGAAGCTTCCATTTATTTACACCATCTTTACTAGCAAAAGAATGGTAAGAGACAAGGTCACAGCCCGCTTACTGGAAGCAGCAGCCTGGCAGGCTGCTTAGGGTTCCTGGTATGCTTTTTCCTCCCTGAACTGTCCCTCTTCCCTCTCTTCCAATTTCAGTGTCATTAGCATAACAGGCTTAGACAACTAGAGTTCATCTTGTTCAGCCTCCTGTCTTGTGCAGCTTCCATCTCATATTTTTAAACATACCCACAGACTAAGACCATACAGATTCTCATGGGCATAATTTCCAGATTTTGATTTCCTTTTAGTATTTGGAATCTGGCCACCGCTTGACTTATTTTTATACAAATGTACCAGAGCTTATACATTGAATTGGTTGCTGCCCCTTCAAGGCTGTTCCCTTGGAAGGTTAAATATACTTGTTCGAGTGATAGGAATCTTAGCATTTGAGAAATGGAGAGGACTATGGGACTGAAATGCACTCCAGCTCCTGCCCTTCCTGCTCATTCAGCTTCTTCCCAAACTTCATACACAGTGTCTATTATCACCATCTTCACTTACTCCCCAGCCCACTGTAATCTGACTTCACAGCCACCTCTCTATTAAATCTCTCCTGCTGAGGTCACCAGTGACCTCCATGTCTCTTAATGGGGACAATTTAGTGAACTCCCATTTCCCTAACCCACTCATTACACTAAAAGTTATTTAGCTGTCTGCCTCCCTAACTAGACTGTGAGTCCCTGCAAGCAAGGACCATCTTTCTTTGTCACAGTGTCCTCTCTGTTCAGCATGGTGCCCCACACCACAGGCCCTCAATACTTAGCTGAATGAATGAAGGAATGAGTACATTAATAAATTTGGTCCCTCTGATTTTACACGTGTGAAAACTAAAGGTCTAAAGATGGCGTACAGTGTCCCCAAGGTCATACAGCTGGTTATTGACAGAACCAGCAGATGACTTGAGGTCTTCTAACTTCCAGGCCAATTAGTTTCATGCCATACTGACATTGCTAAAATAAGTTTTGGCTTCCTCTTTAGAACTGCTTTCAAAGCCCATAGTATATTCTCTTGAATACACATGGTGGCAAATCTTTACTCTCTTAATTGGTGGCTTTGATGTTTGGAATCATCCGAATGTTACCAGGAGCCTCTGTGATCTGGCCTCAAGCCTCCTTTCTCCATTACTACCACCTGCAGAGCCTTCACTCCGAAGAAACAGAATACTCACTGTTTCTCATACGTAGCCTGATATTCCCAACTCCAGGTCTTTGCTTAAAATGTTCCCTCTGCCAGGAATGTCCTTCTTCTTTCCCTCCCCAAAGGCCCAAATCCTACTGGTCTTGGTTCATATTCTTTCCAAAACAAGAATTTGACCTGTGAAGACAGAGGGAAGAAGGAAATGAGCATTGATTGACCTAGGGTTTTCACATATCATATATCATTTTATCTCACTAAATGGGAGCCAGAGGTGTACGGGAACTCGGTGTTCAGTAAAAAGAAAAGAGGAAGAGCCAGTGAGTGTCACAACCTATAATGCAATACAAAAATCTGTGAAGGTGTGTGTAAAGGATATTCCAGTTTTAGATATTCTAAATAAAAATGTAAAAAATAAAAGGACATTCTAGTTTTAGCCTAAAGGATTTACGGCCTCATTATGAGAACATTATCAGAGTCAGGCTTCAGAGTCATTTGCTTAAAAATGTACATTGAGATGATTTGATTCTGTTTATATTTGTAGTAGCCAGGAATCCCTGACTTCTGTGGGAAAGAGCTACATGAGGGTGGTAATCAGGTGGTTTGTATATGTGTGTACATCCCCCCGCCCCCCATAGGTTTAGAGGGCTGGGGAGAGGGAGCAGCGTGCAGGGGAATTGGAATATTTCTTCTGGAAGAGGAGGCCTCTTTTCTCTTCTACTGCCTACTTCCACCCCCCTCCCCCCGCCACCCCGACCACCACCACCACCACCACAAACATCTGCCACTTCTCCCTGTAGCTCGCGGGTATTTATGTTTTATTGGTTGGTTTTCTGATTATGAAATTAATGTCTTTTCATTTTAGAAAATTTGGAAAAGAGAAACCAAAATCTTACAACTCAGAGATAACCAACAAAAGACAAACTTCCTCTCAGGACTTTAGATATATTTAGATTTCTATCTTTTTACATAAGTGGCATCATTTTTTTTATGAAGTTCTGTATTCTGCTTTTTCACTGAATGTTATATAATGAGTATTTCTCCGTGTCATTAAAAATTCTTCAGAAACATAATTTTAATGACTGTATAATATTGCATTTTATGGATGTATCATAAACTTCCTAATTATTCTCCTCTTCTTGGCTATTTATGTTGTTCCCAGGCTGCTGCTGCTGCTTCTTTTTTTTTTTTTTGGTGTTGTAAATAATGCTGTGATAAAAGGTTCTCATGTAAAACTTTTGTCCACATCTGTGATTACTTCCTTAGGATACAATGCTAGTTCTGAAACTGGTAGGTATGAACCTTTCTTTAGGTTTTCCATACGTATTGTTAAGCTGCTTTTCAGGAAAATTTTACCAATTTATATTCAGCCAACTGAGGCATTTTGAATGTCATGAAAATGACTGTAGTAAATTATGGCCACATCCCCTCCCTAATGAGTATGCCCGTGGGACATAGGGAGACAGTCAGATTCCACAATCAAGAGATTAATTGCAATTGACTAGTGACAGGCCCTTGCATTCAGCAAACCAGAAGCCTCTGCAGGGCCTAGTGGAGGAAGAGTACAGTAGAAGTCATCTGAAATTAAGACAAAGCCACCCAATGGCATATGAAGAAGCTGGTAGTAAAGTTTGTCAATACCTATCTAGTACACTTGGTAGTATGTTCTTTATTATTTATACCTCACCTGCATCCTAAAAGCTTTTGAAGTGAGAACTGGTCATCTGGGACCGTTCCTGATGGAGTCTTGCCTGAGCTCCCCAACCTGCATGACTGAGGAACCAGATTCCAAAGCAGAGATTATCATCCCCGTGCTCAGTGGGTCCTAACTGATCCATCTTTACTTGATTACTGATAATTTCATGACTATCTTTATACATCAATCAAGCTTTTATGAAAGGCAGTAAAACATTAAAATGGTTAAGAGCCCAGACTCTGAAGCCAGACTGCTTGAAGTTTAATTTCTAGCTCTACCATGTAATAGCTGTGTGATCTTGGGCAGGTTACTCAATATATCTGTGCCTTAGTTTTCTCATCTATAAATTAAGGATAATAATAGTCCGTTCCTTTAGAATTGCCGTGAACAGTAAATGGGTTAATACATGTAAAGTTCTAAGAACTTAGTACTCAGGGCTGTACTGTTTAAGAGTCTCCTGTTTTTATTTCAAGTTGTTAAGAATTAACTTCAATAGACAAACTAATGTAGATAATAAAAATATTTTAAAGCAATTGCTTGAACTATGGATAAAAAGGAAAACTTTTTTTGAACTAGGTTCCCGAGAATATTCTGGTTCTGTCTTTGAAAAGTTTCTTATGACAGCTATAAACTTAGTAAACTTTTGCATCTCAGAAATACTTGAAAGTGGTATCTTATACTAGAGACAAAGATCATTAGCATTGCCATCCTGTCTGATACTTTTCCCTCTCATATGAAAGAACTGATATACTTTATCATCAGACATTAAAACAGTCTAGCCCTCTATTCTGTCTAAGGCAAGGAATTTCGTAAATTAACACTTAAAAACCAGAGAACTTTCCCATAATCTCACAACCCAGATACAACAATGACAAAGAAACAAAAGACATATTTCCTTTCAGAAAATTGTTTTAACCATACCCTTTCTCCTGGGTTCGTCTGGACAAATCTCACTGAGGTTATCAGTGTGTGTTTAGAATTTGACAGTTCCAGCCCTGGAAAGCTTTGGTCAGATTCTTCATATGTGTATTGGACTTCTAACAATGAATCGTTTGAAATCCAATTCCACTCAATGATCTTGGTGAATAAGTGAGCTAAATGAAAAAGCATCCAAGTAAAGGAACTGTTCAAAGAGTCAGGAACTGCTTCACCAGCAGAAATTGGGCCATGGGCTTGAGAATCCATAAACACTGGACCATCATGGATAATTGAAAGTCATAATCTTCCAAAGAGATTTAATTGAATATTTGTAAATCTGTATGAAAATAAACTGAGTCAACTAAATAAGAATAAACACAGCTAAGCTAAACAGTATAAATCTTTTAAAAAAGAACCCTAATTAAAAAGATATATTGCACTTCCTGGATTTTGCCATTCTGATTGTTTTCAATATTATGCCACTGGGAAAATACAACTGTTTTTAATCAAATAATTTAAACTCTCATGCTGGGGCTTAAGGGTGGGTTCTCCCATTTTTCTCTTGCTACTTGTTTTGGGGATAAAGCAGTGAAAGTTATTCAGACACCAATCAGATTTATCATCCTGTGCCTTTTGATGACATCCATCTGTTTATCTAAGAAGCCATTAAAGACTTATTGAGTTACAGCACTATGGAGAAAATTGGGTTATCATCTACGGTTAAATCCAATTCTTGCATCTGCCATCTTTTCAGCTTATGTGGTATATTCTGAAATTACCCTGACTTGCAGACCTGCACTACAAGAATACATTTGCTTCATAGCCTTTTTATGTCATTTCTAGAGAATTTTTAATGCATGAGCAATTTGTGGTTCAGGAAAATGTTGACAGAAAGATGTCAGTGCTTTCTCTTGTTAAAAGTTCAAAAGCCTAATAGGGCCTGTGCAAGCTTAAAAGTCTTATTCAAAATTGGGTACTGTTCAATTCCAAGGTTTCTGTTTAGACGAGCCTCTTAAAAGAAAATTTGACTCTAGGTCATAAAGGTAGAATTGTGTTAATCAGAAGATAATGATAAATTAATATCAAGTCAAAATTCAAATGGACAAAAAAAAGTGGGAGCTCATCACAAATGGTGTTAGATAAATACCAGCAGGTAAACTGATAAGACACAAAGGACCCAATCTTCCTAGGGAATGACTAGGTAGGAGTTCAGTGCTTATCTCACAAGTCAAGCAGCTTAAGCACTACTAAAAGTCATGTTTTCTGAGCTGGCTGAAGAGGCAGTGGACTGTGTGGAGAAAACTAATTGAAATAAAGTGAATATTTGCAGTTTCCTGGAGATACTGTTATATCCTGACTGTAGGAGCTCCAGAGAAAGAGCAACTGTAAATCAGGCAGATGCTTCACTTTGCCAATTTTTCTAGCATTTGTCAGAGAAATAATGAAGAATCTATGAGTAAAACATTTCTTTGATTTGTTTATGTAAATCAGGCCGGAATTCTGGGAAGCCTAGATTTTCTGGGCATCTTCAAGGATTACAGCATAGCTGCTCTTCCTTAAAATCTAGCTGTACACACTATTTATTGGCCATTTAAGGAGATCCTTCCGATCGTATTTCATGGCGTCCTTCATTATTTTCCTTGTTGTAAGATAAGTACCCTGAAATGGGAGACAATAACTATAAACAGCTGAGCATAATCAATTGAGACCTACATGCCGGATATGACTCGTTTCGGAAAGATATTCCTTTGTCTGTCTGCCTGTTTTCTTGTCTGTGACCTTCATACAGCTCTGTCTGTGCTGTCATCAGAGAAGCTGTTTCTGTAAGTCACTGGTGATGACACGATGAGGGAAAGCTATTGCCAAGCCACCAGGAACCAGGACCTAGACCCCAGAGTAGCAAATATGAGGCAGAAGAGTCTCCTGGGAGTATTTCCTGTAAATTCATCCAAAAGGTGAATTTGAGTAGGACTGAAAAAGCTCTTGTTCAGAGTGAGAAGTTGTGTTCTTTAGGATTTTAAGAGCTATGTCCTTTCTCTCTTCACCACCCTAGTCCACCCATAATATACCTCCCCTAACTTGCTCAGGTCTGAAATTCTGTGCCATAAGGTAGTTCCTAGTTAGTGAAAAGGAGGAATGAGGGCCCTTTGGGCGAGAAGGAGAAAACACATTGTTGTTCCAAAGCTTTTGTCTGGGATCCACTCTATTGATTGTCTTCTAGGTAAACATTTGACTTTCAGTCAAAGTGGCAGAGGAAAATATACTGGCCACTTTTCATTCACTCATTCAAAGATCAGTGTCAAAATACCTACAGGCTATTGCACAATGTTTTATTTAATAACTTAATTAATTTAGTGTTCAGGTAGGAAAAATGATATTGAGAATTCTTTAAGAAGGTTTTCAGTAATTCCACTGATTGGTCAGTTAAGAATGTTAACCCAGATACAAATAACTGCTGGAATGGCTAAAAGCAGGGTTTTAAAGATGTAGTGTAGAATTGTAGGGCAATGTAGGTTTGCTGTGGGCAATAGGTCTGGGAGAACGAAAACAAGACAGCACAATAATGCCGAGAGGTTGTACCACCCCTCTTCTCTCTTTCATCTTTCCCTTCCCCTTGTCTCTTAGACAGCTCTCCGTGCTTCTCAATGGGGAGGGAGATGTGGTTGCTGTCTCTCTGACAGCCTGCTGGAGAAGGTCTTTTCTGCCTGACAGTGACATTACCCCCAACATCTTGGCTTTACCCTATGGCTTCCTTAGAATGCAGAGTCCAAGACCAGAGGTGCCTTAGACTTGCTGGGCTGAGTTCTTCCAGCTTGAAGTTTTCCCTGCTTGCCGTACCTCCAACTGGAGTTTCCATTCTCACCCTGACCAGTACTAATTGAAGCACGTAGTATCACCTACTGATCCTCAGGTCCCTGCCTTATTTTAGGTTGCTCTCCAGTACTGACTTGGGCAATGATGATATTATTTACCTTTACAGGTGTTTCTTGAGAGTTCATTTCTCAAGTACGGGGCACTGGTTAAGAAAGAAATGAATGTTAATTATGCACAAACTTTAGGAATAGAAAGAAAATTTAGATAATTACTTTTCTGAAGGAGACTATAATCTCTTTAGGCAGGCGATAAATTAATTTGTGTAACTTCCATCTCTGCAAAAGATAAAAATGAGAGAGAAAAAACACTCACTAAATGTTATGGGCTGAATTGTGTTCCCCCAAATTCATATGTTGCAGCCTTAACCCCTAACGTGACTGCATTTGAAGAAAGGGCTTTTAAAGAGGTAATTAAGGTTAAATGAGGTCATAGGCTTGGGCCCTAATTCTATAGGAATGGTATCCTTATAAGAAAAGGAAGAGACACCTGGGGTGTATGCATATAGGGAAAAGGTCATGTGAGGACACAGACAGAAGGTAGTCAAGGGCAAGTCAAGGAGAGAGGCCTCAGGAGAAGCCAAATCTGTTGACACTTTGATCTTGGACTTCCAGTCTCCAGAACTGTGTTCTGTTGTTTAAGTCACTCAGTCTGTGATATTTTGTTATGGAAGCCCTAGCAGACTAATACACTAAAAGTTAAATGGAGTCAGCAGAAATTGAGATTTTTCAAGTGCTGGGCAGGACTTGGGCAGACAATATTGAAGGAGAAGGTCAATCTAAGCAGAGGGACTCATGAGCAAAGAAGAGTCAGAATCAGAGTGGTTTGGAAGTGGGGAGTTGCTAAGGCAGATAGAAGATGGCAGGAAGGCCCTCACTCCCAAGTTACTGCATTTGATTTTTATCTGGTAGGAATTGGGAAACCGTTATGAGTTGTTGAGCAAGGACTACCCTGAAAATGCAGGGTTTTAAGAAAATTAACTTTGCTGCAGTATACAAACTCAATTATAAAAGATTAAGACTAGAAGTAAAAGACCAGTTAGAAAAATATTACAGTAATGCAAGCAGGTAAGGGTCCAGATAGTGGTAGAACGGGAGAGTATTTGATGAATTTGAAAGTTATTGCAAAGTAAGAATTGATAGGGCTTGCTGACAAAATTGAATTAAATTGACTAATAAATCATTTATTCTTTTGTTCATCTCAGCCTTATGCATCTCTACCGGTGAACTCATTAAAGATTTTGTTGTGTTTTTGCTATTGCAAAATTCTTAATATAAGTTGATTTGAGAGCGCTTTTCCAGTTGAATAAAGTTAGCGAGCTGTTGGAATTACCCTAAAGATTTTAGTAAGCAAGCCATCGTTAAAAATTAGGTAATCTGCATAAATAAAACATTCAGACAATTGAAACTTACTGTCATTACCCAGTTTGGGGATGGAGAGGGACTCACTAGTAGATAGCACTTCAGCAGGGTGAAGTTATCCTGAGGGACAAATGGAGGGATAAGTTCAGGGTCAGTTTTTCTAAGAAGAGTCAGGAAAGGGACCCCAAAAGAAAGCCCTCTAAATCTAGATATCAGTCCCTGAGACAAAATGGAACATGGAATGAGGGTAAAGATCCAAGGATCTAAGTAGATCGTATACACTAACGCACTAATGTGTATTGAGCATCTATTAGGTTAGGCTCTGCATAGATTGTTTGTTTCATTTATAACCACTGAGCCCTTACTAGGTGTTAGCTCAAGGTGAACAAAACAGGCAGAGTCCCTGCCCTTATGGGGCTTACTGTCTGGTGTGGGAGACAGGCATCAGACAAATAATCATGCAAACACATACCTAATTACAAATCGTGATAATTGCAGTGAAGGAAAACACAGACTGTTATAAGAGAGTATAACAAGGGTTCCTCGTTTAGATCTGACAGTCAGAGATGGCCTCCCTGAGTAAATGACATTGCAATGGAAAATTTGAAGGATGGCAAGGGATTAGCCAGGCAAAGACTGGAAGAAAGAGATTTCAGGGCAGAAGTCAGGCCAGTGATTTGCAGGGGGCCAGAGGGCTCACTGTTGGCATTCCCAAGCTGAAGCAGCATGGGCTGAGATCTAGTCATAAAGAGACTTGAGTTCATTTGCAGAGAACTTAATCCCTAAGTCCAGGGTCTGGATAAAACCAACCATTAAAGACTCGGGGTTCGGCTTAAGACTGCGTTCAGTCACAGGGACGTTGAAAGGCAAAGCAGGAAACCAAACACTGAGAATCTTGGATACAAAGTGAAAATGGGACAGATGGAAGTCTAAGTTGATGAACCACTACCTGTGAAGTCCTCATATTTCCCAGCCCAGAACTATAGGCACAAGCTAAATGGAAAAGGCAGTGTGGTTTAATGGTCAGAACGTCAGATTTGTAGTCAGATGCACATGGACCACTTTCTAGGTTTTTTTATCCTTGGAAGACATGTAGCCTTTCTCAGCTTCAGGTTTTTATTCTGTGAAATGAGGACAATACTACATATCTCTGAAGAACAGCAAAATGTCTAAACAAGCTGATGTCTGTAACATGCCTAATTCAGTGCCTGACAGACAATATATGTTCTTTCCTCACATGTCACCAATTTTTCTGCTATTCTATTTGGTCCATATTTATTTGAATAATAGCATGAAAATATCTACAAACCTAGTAAAATGCATGAACTTTATAACCAAGGTTTTCTTTGCTGCTCAGAAGCTTGTTTGAGTCTTTTCCACTTTTTTTCTCAATTTATAACTGTGTTTCATGATTTTGAGGATCTCTGAAATGAAATTTCCAGGTTAAGGGAGGGCAAAGGGATTAGTATGTAAATTTACTCACTTAGACATAGAATTCAGTGTGTGCTCAATTAAGGTTTGAGGAATGAATGATTACTGTATAATTACAGAGATTTGACAGTGATAAGCATCATTAATTAATTGCTAAGATAGTATATATTAAAAAACAATTTTAAAGCATTTTTTAGTAATTTGTGTTTTTAAGTGGTTAGTAAACTGAATTCTAACCTCTTGCTCTCTGAATATTCTCTTAGCTAGAAGCCTACCATGTTTTAATTAGAGAACTGTTCTGACAGTTCCAGGAAAGGAAACACTTTTTTCAGTTTAAAACATTTATAGCATTCAGCTAAACAATTTATCTAGAATGATTTTCCCTTTAAAAGGAATAGGAGATAATTAGAAGCACAGTACAGTAAATTTTCTGACTTATGGATCCAAGCCAAGAACCATACAACTTTTGTGCTTTATAAGCAATTGCAAACTAAAATGAGTAACTGGTATATTGTAATAGAGCTACTTTGAGCTGCTATTATCATAGAATATCTTTCCGGCTTTCTTAGAAGCAGGAGAACAGAATTGAGAAGAAGGCATCTATCTGATTGAAGCAAGAATGCTACTTGCATTGTACTTCACTTTAGGCAGAATAGTGGTCATTTTATTTGCTATTAATGTGAATAGAGAGATCATTCCTTTTCAGAATACAGCCTGCAAGAAAGATCTGTAGGCAATACAGATGGCTGGAAATGAAGCTGCCTGTATAGACATAGATATCCCTGAGGCTGGTCCTAGGATTCTGGAAATCATTGGGGGAAGACCATAGATTTTCTCAAATCAAGAATGTCCATCAGGAGTTACTGAAACCTCCCCTTAGCTCTTCCTCCAGAATATGGTAGAGCAGGTAGGCCCAGTCCAGATAGTCCCTCTTCGTATTTACTCTTGGGTCAGGAATAGATTAGTGACAACTGGTCAGTAAGGCACACTGGTATTCAGATATTTCCCCTATGATAATACCTGGATGAGATTATTTTATTTGGACTTTAGGAACAAAAGCATTGCTTAAGAATATTTAAATCCTGGTAAATATAAACAGCAAACAAAATTTAACACAATTAACTTTAAATATTTCAGCCAACCACATCCTATAAAAATGCTGTGTTGCTTTAACCTCTTTAGGGACTTGGCAATATTTTTCCCTCCACAAGTAGATTTCAGTATTTTATTCATTTGTTCAAAAATATTTACTGGGTGCCGGTAAAATCCTAAGCACTGTGCTAGGCGCTGGGTAGACAGCACTAAGTGAAATCAACTCTGACCCGCACCCTTGTGGACACTCATAGTCTAGTGCACGAGACAGAGGAATCAAATGGGGTCATACAGCATCCTTTCTGCAAATGAAATCTTCGGAGGAATCCCAGCAGATACAAGTGGAACAGGTCTGGTAGAAATGGAACAGGCAAGAAAGCTGCCATCCCCTTCTCTTCGCGGCTCTCTTGACAAACCTCTTTAGGTTCTCTGTGGACGTAGTTTGAAAACCTCTCTACGTGTGGCCTGATGAGGGACACATGGTGGAACCTTTGCTCTGCAGGACACCATCCTGGCTAACTGTATGTCAGATCTTGCTGGCCAGCCTCGCCACAGTGGCCACACACCAAGGACACAGAACTTCATTCCACCCATCCTAATGCTCCACTATCTGCACCTTGCAATGAGAGACACAATTTCTTTATCACTCCAGTTTTGGGCAGGGAGAATGCCACTAGGAAGACTCTACTCCCAGGAAATAGATAACTCTAAGAAACTGTAATTATGAGAAAGAAATAGATATGGATAACTTATAAGAAATCTCAGTGCACCGACACACACATTTGCACATACGTACACATACTTTAGCTACTTTAAATCCTACACACACACACACGTGCACACACACTCATGTTAGCCAAATGCTTTGAACCTGCCAAAGGGGTCTAAACTTGCAGAGTATCAGACAGATAGACCAGTGTGTCTCCAGTCGGGATAGATCTGGGGCAGGGGGCACATACCTTATAAGCAGTTTTCTTTTGCTCTTTCCATGTCCAAGAGGAAGCTGGAGATGTGCTCCATGTTTTACTGAGAGTGAGAACGCCCACTTACCATTATATTATGACCCTAAAGTTTCAAGGTTCTCCCCTCTCTGATGCGTAGTGTATGTGTTGTATTAATACCCATTCTATTTAACACTAGTGCCCCTGAAACTGCGTATACATGAGTAGCACAGGTAGCTTCTGGGTTCAGCGGCACCATGGCCTGTACTTTTAGAAAAATTTACCTCCTAACTCCTCAAATATTAATTGTTTGATTGAAGGACTGGAAGATTCCAGTGGTAGGAATGAGGAAAGATGAAAATGTGGAGCTGTAGGTGTAAAAACAGTATAAGAAAGAGAAACATTATAATGGCTATCACATATGTTACATCTTCTATGCCAGATACCATTAAAAAGGGGTGTATGCATGCAGTCACATATTCACTTAACCCTTACAGCAGCCACATGTGATAAATATACTTCTTATTGAAATTTTATGGATAGAGAAGCCAAGGTAAAGCAGCTTGCCCAAGATCACACAGCTAATAGGTGACAGAGTCAGGATTTGAACCTAGAGAGTCCACTTGTCAAGTCGAGGCTTTCAGCACAAGGCTATGCAGCCACTGTGCTAGGAGAGCCCTGCGCAGGATGTGTAGGTAGCGGGCAGATCTCTTTAGAAGCCAAAGGTGGGTATGAACCCAGTGAAGCTGTATAATAGGATAAAGGGAATTGTGAAGAAAGAAATTAGGAACTTTGAAAGGAATAGAGGGCAAGGTTACCTGGGGATGACCCTGACAATGATGATTCAAGCTGAAAATAAAAATAATAGTCACTTAGCTACTTTAAATCCTTTTTTCGAAATAGGTAATGGATAAATTTTAAATAAATAATCATCATCATGAGTTTCTTTGAAAAGTATACTAGAGATTTTGGCAAAACTGTGATCCAAGTGGCTGCAAGGAAAACATTTTCAAACTGAAACTGAGGTTGCACTCATGGCCCCCAGTGAATCAGGGAGCCAAGAAGAGTCTGTGGGTGATGGGTGAGAACCAGTTGACAGGAGAATATGGAGAAGCCTGCGGTCACAATGGAGCAAGAAAGCTGAGTTCAGGAGCCAGGAAAATTTTCAGAAACTGAAAGTCAAAATTCACCAGATGGTAAAAGCTAACATAGCAAAGATGATGCCAAAAAGCATCTGGAAATAAGGCAAAGCCTACCTCAGACAGGAAGCATCTTATATGCTGGGCCAATAACCAAAATTATTTCAGGATAAAGTCATCTTGCTCAAGCCCTCAAGTAGAGTGCTTGACCTAGCGGGGCAGGTGCAGTCAGCCCAGAACGTGGATCTGTAGCTCAGACTGAAAAGCTCACTTTTTGAAGGACCCGGGGACCTGTGACACTGGGATCAACCTGTGCCTGGCCATGGAAAACAGTGGACTCAGGAGAAAAAGCAATCCCATGCTCTGGCTAGAGGAAACTGTGATAATTAGAAAGGGAGTAGAACTCAAAGGACCTAGAAGAATGTGATTAATGTTGTAAAACAGCCAGTCCAGCTATGTCCCTGTCGTTCACCTGGTCGGTATTGAATTTTCGTCCTGGCTCTTCTGTGCACTTTAGTGTAGTGGAGCCCTAAGTATTTCCTGTGTACATAGTGAAGGAAGGTGAAAGAACTCCTTAGAAGAGAAAGAGGGGAAGCAGGGAGTCACAAGCTAAAGGTTTTTTTCTCCCTTGAGACATGGAAAAGAACAAGCTTTGGATGAGTAGTTGTGAGGCCCCTTCCCACGTTGATATTCTCTGGGTCTCTGAATCTCCTGATCCCCCTGGAATGAAAATTACTCAGAGATGCGGGGCTCCCTACCCATGTGTTTGTGGAGTTGCACTGGTACCTGTATCCTCAGAGCCTGACCTGTCTTTGCAGGCCCTGCAGGCTCCCTCTCCCCAGGGCTGTCAGTTTTGTGCTTAGGGCAGCGCCGGGCTGATGTGGTGCTGGTGCTTTCCCATCTCTGAGCAGTCCCCCTGGGGGATAGGCCACCTCCCCTGCTCCCCTCTCAGTTACAGATGGGAGTACTGTATTGCCAGGGCCACTGTAGCTCATTTATTGCCTCTGAGCAAGTGCAGTTCCACCCCAGAGTTCATGCATCCTGGACAGTGGTGAGCTCGCGCAGCCATTTGCAGCACCCCTGAGGACTGCTCCATTTCTGCCTGGATGGTAATGCCCAGGCACTCAGACACACCTAGGCCATAACTTAACTCAACAGCTTTCTCCCAAAAATTTCTTTTCCTGTGTTCTCTCTTACTTGCCTGACCAAAATATTAAAGTCATTTTTGACTCCTCCCTCAACTTCTGCATGTAGTCAAACACTAGATCCCACCTCTGATTTTGCAAAGCCTATTTCTGTTCAAAAAGCCACATACTGTATATTTCTTTCACTCGTTATAGGTTATCTTTCTCATCCATTATGTCTATTTTATAAATGTGGAAACTGATGCTTAGGTTATTGAAGTATTTTGATCCCAAATGAGTGCTACCACCCAGGTCTGTGTGATTCCAAATCCCACACACTTTATCACCTGCATTGCTCTGTGCTCCTCAGTTGGCTTCCCTACCTCCCTCTCCCCTCCACCAGCCCATCTTCCACACTGGGGCTAGAGGAAACTTACTGAAACACACTCAGCCCATTCTCTTACTTAAAGCTCTTTGAGGGATAGCCATTGCTGACAAGGAAAAATTCACCCCTCAGCATGGCAGCCTCACGTATTTTCCCAGCCTCATTTTCTAGCACATGGGCCTCCTCTCTAACACCACGAGACTGAGACCAGCACAGCCAGGTCCTCTGTACAAATGGTACTTGAGAGGTGCTGCATGCTCAGCACTCAGCATTCACAAGCAGATGCTGTCTCTGGGGAAGGGGTTTGGAGTGTGGGGAAGCTGAGCCAGAAAAGGTTTTGAATGAAAACTGAGCACTGAGCAAATAAACACAGACATTGTAATGCCTGCAGGAAGCCCAGACAAGTTGGATGTGTGGGGAGTATGGAGAGAAAACTAGCAGTCAGGTTCTCCCTGCCCAGGGCTGCTAGGGAAATTTTTACTGAACTGCCCAAATAAGTGGCCTTAAAAACACCGTCAGGCCTGCCCCCGCATCCTGCTTTCTAGCTGTACTGAACTATTCACGGTTTTCACAGGCGCCCTGTATTCTCATACTTCCGTTACTTCACCCATGATCTCCCTTCAGTCTGTAAGGCATTGCATCACCTGGAAAAATCCTGTCACTCTCCAGGTCACACATCATTGTCACCTCCTCTGTGAAGCCTTCCAGACTCCTTCTTGGCAGTGTTAAAACTGTTCTCTGTGGTTTTGTAACAAAGGGGTAGAGAGGAAGTTTTGGGGAGGAAGGAGTCTGTGTGGAAGAGTGAGAAGCAGCGTGGGGAATGGAATGGCATCTATTCCCCACTGGCTCTTGGGTGTTTGCTCATCAAACTGCTAGAGCATTAACCACTTCGTGTGTTGGCTGGTTTTGTAATTAGCCAGATGTCTACAAATACCTCAACTCTTGCCAGATAGTGAGCTTTTATTGCTCTGTGTCTCCCAACAGGCTGCTAGTTATTGCTGGAAGCCCCCAAAGGAGTGAACCACAGTTGCCACGTGACTTCAGCTCTGTTTGAATCCTCTGGCTCCAGCTGTCCTTTGTCCACAGAGCCTTTAGGTGCCTCCCACTGCCATGGCCGATCAGGTGAACAGATGCCAGTAGCTGTCCGAGGCTGCAGCCTCTTCATAATCCCAAGCTCCTATTCTCAAAGGCACCCGACCTGGGCCCAGCTTTGCACAGGATGGTGGGAGTGCACCCTCTGGCTCCTGGACACCTCTCCTTGTACCCGTCCAAACCTGCAAGCACCTCTTTACCCTTCCTGCGTAGGGGACTCACATCCAGCCCACAAGTTCCAGTTCCCCAGAGTGCTTCTCACCCTGTCTCAGACTCATTCCTCAACAAAGCCGTCTTTTCTTCTGTTAGGAAAACAAAGCCCTCATGCATATCATCAAGTGAGTTTCAGCTGTTAGGAGTCAGCAGGCAATTATATCTTTAGGTGTAAACCCAACAGAAATGGGTATATATATATGTACCAAAAGACTTGAACAGAGGTGTTCATAGCAGCATAATTATAACAGCTAAAAGCTAGAAACAAGCCAAACAGCCAACAGTAGAATGGATAAATAAAGTGTAGTATATTCATACACAGGAATAGTATACAGCAATGGATTAAATAAACTATTGCTACATGCAACAATGCAAGTGAATTTCACTCAAGTAAGGTTGAACAAAAGAAGCCAGCAACAAAAGAGTATATAGTGTGTGATTCCACTTATATAAAGGTTTTTTTTAATGATAGTCAGTGGTGAAAGGAGTCAGTTTAGTAGTTCCCTTGGGGGAGAGAGAGCAAAGGGAGTCATCTAGGGTTTTGGTATCGAGAGAACTGTGACTTTTGGGGACGAATGTTCTTACCGTTTCTGCTGGGGTGAGGATCCCTGACCTGTGCAAAAATGGCCCACACCCTTCAGGCACAGTCTTTTTGTACTCTCCATCTCAGCCTGTGGTGGAGTATTTGAGGTGGACTTGGAGAATGACATTTTCAGTAGCATGGTGTCCTCTCTGCTCATAGGAAGGCACCTGGTGGTTGATTCTGTAAATAAAATTCCAGGGAAAACAGCATGTATTTAAATATGGGCTCTGGTAGCAGCAGTACTAGAGCTGAGGAAAAGCGGAACCAGCTGTCATTAACAGGCAAAAGAAAATAGCAGTTTCCATCTGGACCTTACCTTTCCATGGCTATTTTAGCCATCATCCTTCCAAAATGGATTTGAAATTGTATTTTACCTCATTTCTCTTTATATCTGGTGCAACATTTCTTTTGGTAATCCATGCTTGTGAAGCACTTATAAACAGAACCCTGGCCTATTTTCAAGGATGGGAGATATGACACACCAATTAACTAGAGAAAGGTTTGAATTTAGAATGGTTTTATTTCACCATGCAGAATGTTTCGGCCGGTTCTCAATGGAGCCGGCCACTGCAAATTCCACGATCGGAATCACATTACTCCCGTAGTGCATCCCCTGGCTGTCAGGAGATTCTCAGCAAACAACAACAACAACAACAAAAGGCATTAAGCCGCCTCTTCCTAATTATGTCTCTTCCTAAATATCTAATTATCATTGAGAACAAATTGCATGTTACAGAGATAATATTATGGGGAATCGTTAATCTGTTGGGCTTCTGCTTTTGAATTCCTATGTTGGTGCTGCAGCTGCTAGAGCAAAAAATTTTGCCACCTGGACACTTCATTATGATTTCATATTTAAATGCAAAAACTGCTGAAGAGGTTCTATTTGATGGACTTGGATTCTTCAGGCATGTTGTACTTAGATATGCGTCACATGCATAGCTTTTCCAGATTTCCCAGGTAGCTGGGAATATTGAATGAGCATTTAGAGGGACAGAATTACAAGGGACCAGTGGGAATATAGTAATACCAATAAGGTGACAGTGGAATTAACTTCTCTAATTCTTTCTTTTATCAGTGCACAAAGGTCTGCAGCTTTTCATGACATTCATCAGTAACTACATGGGATTTCCTTAATAAGTGCTGATCCAAAAAGTACACATTCCCAAAGATTACCTGATAATTGCACCTACTGTAATATGCTTAACGCTAATTAACATTCAATCTTCACTTTAGAGAATAGAAATTACCAGGTACTTATCCTATAATTACATCTTGTGCATTTGCTATTGTAATCCATGGCATTAACTATATAATTAAATGATGAACAGTGACTGTATAAGTAGATAGTACTCATGTAAAATTTGTGCCTTATCCAAAAAAATAAAATAAACAGACTCAAAGAATCACATCTTGTTGTAAATTCCATTGTTCTCAGGGAGATTGCATAGCATGTCAAGAATTAATAGTAATACCGTTAGCTCCTTGGAGGTGAGAAGAGGGTAATACTGCCCCACTGTCAGGAAGATGTCCCTTGTGGTTCATCTCACCACTAAGGATGAGTTGCATTAAGTAGTTCTCACTGCTTTTTCCCCAGAAATACATCAAGTAATAAGTACTTAGAAGTTGACTTACTAAAACGACCTGTCTCTAAGCTGTTACGTCCAGCAGTTTTGCATCAGATGCTTTGTGTGAGAATTCTTTTAAAAAAGTATTTTCATCTGATTATGATGAAAATATATGTTCATGGAAGAAAGTTTGTAAAATATTGAAAAACACGAAGAAAATATAAATCTCTTATAATACCATATTAGTGTTAACTTTTTGTTGTATATGCTTCCAGTCTTTTTTCTAGATGAATTTCTCGATAGATAGATAGATAGATAGATAGATAGATAGATAGACAGACAGACATAGGTAGGTAGGTAGATAGATAGATAGATAGATAGATAGACAGACATAGGTCGGTAGGTAGATAGATAGAGATATATACATAGACAGATATCTATCTATACAGAACTACATATATATATATATATAAAACATTGCAACCTGCTTTTTTAAAGCAGCGTATTAACATTCTAGTGAAGTATTATTTGTCATCATATTTCCCATGATCTCATAATATTCTGTAATATTGATAGTCCTTAAATTATTTAACTGTTTTTAATGGACATTTAGGTTATTTCCAGTTTTCACCATTAATCATTATTATTTTACTCTTCATTGTACAAGAGTTCTCTAAGAGAATTTTAAAATGTGTTTTTATGAAAACATGTTCTAGATTATCAATTCTCAATAATTACCTTGTGACAATTTCAGAGACTGAGTTTGCGTTTGTATTCACAGTGTCCTGGAGCCATGGTGTGTCACCTTCTTTGTTGTGGACTGATAAGAAAGGACAGAAGTTGACTTAATAAGAAAATGATGCTATACTTGGTTTCGCTAAGTGAAGTCAAAGACTTCATAGCATGCAAGACAAATGGAAGTTCAAATAGAGAAAAGTGGTGGCAGGATTGAATCATTACATCGCGGTAGCTTAGATACATCAAACTCAAAAAAGCTCTTAGATGTTCATACCATATTCACATAGCAAGCAGTAATCAAGTTTCAAATAAATAGCATTCGTTGCCCTAAATTAATGCTGTAGATTTGAGTTTTCTTTGTAAATATTGTATTTAATTCGTAGATTTGTTTTAACTTTGTTTGGGTTGTTTAGTCATATAAGAACTATAATCATAAAGAGTTACTATGTAATTTCTGATTTTCACACATTTAAGCAACATAGTAAAAATAATTTGTTAACATTGGGGGGGTCTATAAGAAGTTTTCTTTTAAAGTGGATCCATACATTTTCTCAATTTGGGTTGCACTGTTCTCATAGCTACTTCTTTATGCATATCCTTAGAATAAATTATTTCCTTAGGGAAATTTCCTAGACATAAAATTACCGTCAAATGTTGTAAACATTCTAAGGCTTTTGATGTTTTTGTCAAAGTTGAATACAGATTCTTCAAGTTACTTTTTATCCCTTTAGTTTTGCCTTTGTTTTTAATATTTTCCACAGTGGTTTGATTTTTAGTTTGCCAAATATTTATTGAGTGCTTACCATGCACAGGCATCGTGCTTACCACCAGGCCTTCAAAGATGGAAGGACTCAGTCTCTGCCCCAGAAGAGCCCACCCACTAGCAGAGAGGTGATGGTATAAGACAGCAGTTCTCAAATATCTGTGTTCACTTTTAAAAATGGTTGAGGACCCCAAAAAGCTTTTGTTATTGTGGGTTCTATCTATTGATATTTACTATATTAGAAAATAGATAAATTCTCTAAATGCCGTAATTCTTATTTTCACGTTAAAACTTATATTTTATCATTGGCCACACATACTATCAATTGTTTTCCTTGAAGTGACAAGCTTACTTTGCTCATCTTTAAGAAAATGTCTGCCATATAGCCAAGTCTGAATACCCATCATTTGTCAGTCACTCATTTAAGAAAAAAATGTTGTCTCATTTAAAAAATGTAGCTAGTTCAGCTGGCCATTCAGACAATCACTTAAGTGCTTTCCTTGAGACAACCATCATACTTCAGTCTGCAGCAGAAATGCTTTCTGTGTACTTCCCATTTCATCATATGGAATATTAAAAAGACATGTACACAACAGTCAAGATTTAATGGATTAAAACATTCTTATGTGAAATTGGTATTATTTTTTACTGCAAGTACATGTGGATGAAGAATGCCTGACTTCTATTACAATTTGGTGCCACAGCCTTGATTCATGCTAAAGCTCCAACAATCTTACCCGACATATTGCTTGCACCATCAGTACAAATACCCACACAATGAAAAAGGCAAATAATGTCTTAGTATTATTTTGGTAAATAATGTCTTAGTATTATGAAAGGAGTTTTGACCTCATGACCCCCCTGAAAGGGCCTTCAGGACCTGGAGGTCTGCAGACCATTCTCTGAGAACCACTGCTATGGGGTGTGATGATTATGTGTTGGATGGATGTGCAGTGTGCTATGACAGCATAAGGGAAGGAGTGCCTCAGTCTGCAGGGAAGGACACACAGCTAAGCAATGATTAAGCTGAATCTCAAAGAATATAAAATTTGCCTAAGGATATATCAATAAAAACAAGAAGTCCAGAACCCCACGTTTGCCTCCCACTGCTGCTTCATCTCCCTCACCTCTTCACATCGAGCTCCTCTGAGGAATTTTCTCTGTGCACTGCCTCCATCTCCTCACCATTGACTCATTCATCAGTCTGCTGCAACCAACCTTCTGGCTCCATTATACACCAGAATGGTCTTGCTCGCTCTTTCTTAAAATGCTCTCCTGCCTTGACTTCACTTGTATAATATTCTCCTGGTTTTCCTCCTATCTTTCTATCTATCCCTTTTCTGCTTTCTTTTCAGGCTTAAATGCCTCTATTGATCCATTAAAAGTCAGTGTTACTTAAGGCTCAATTCTAGACGCTCATCTTTTATCACTCTGTACTCTCTCTAAGCACTCCCATACACACTCAAGGCTTTAATTATAGTTGCTCATAAATTTTAGCTCCAACCCGACTTGTCCTGCAAACCCTTGCTCCTCAGTGTGGTCTGTAGATAAGCACCATTGGCACCACCTGTGAACATGTTAAAACTGCAGTCATGGACCCCACTTCAAACCTACTGAATCAGAACCTGTGTTTTAACAAGATTCCCCAGGTGATTTGTAGACGTATTCGAGTTTGAGATGCGCTGTTCTAAGAACCAGACTTAGAAGTAGAACTGCTTCCCTGGCATTTCCTCTTGTCTCTCTCAAAGAACCTCAAGTTCAACATGTTCAATAGAACTTAGACTTTTTTTCACCACATCTAGTTGTTTTTCCAGTTTACCTTAACTCACTGAGTTAGGTAGCCATCCACTCTGTCATGCAAATGGGAAACCTTCTTCCATTTTATCCCCCACATCTAATTGGTCTCCAAATTCACGATCTCTCCCATCCCTCCTATTCTCTGCATCTTCTCCACTGCCACCATCCTTCTCTAAGCTACCATTGTCTATTTCCTGGATATTTTGCAGTGTCTTCCCACTGGTTCCCTTGCTTCATTTCTTACCCCCTCCAGTTTATTTTGCACAAGAAATTGTGGAAAAAAGTAATCTTTTGCATATACATATTAGATCTTTTCACCATCTTGCTTAAAACATCCCAATGATCTTCCGTTGCCCTTATGGTAAAGACAAACGTCTGTAATATGATCATGAGATCTGCCCCCTGCCTGCCTCTCCAGACCTGTCCCATGTCATGTTCTCTAAAGTATCATTCCCCTCACACCTTGCTGTCTCACCACCACTGCAATTTATCTAGTGTATTCTTGTTCTTAAATCTTAGCTCAATCATTTCTTCCTCAGGGAACCTTCTGTGGCCTCCCTAATTAGATCCATCCCTCTTATTCTATGATCTCATATTTCACCACTTATTCCCCTGCAATTTCTCACAGTTGTAACTCAAAATTCATTTTTCTGTGATTTTTTGATTAATATCTGACACCCCCATGAGAGCAAGCTCCATTAGGACAGAGACCACGCCATGTTTTTCCACTGTTGTAAGCTAGCTCAGGCCTGGTTATTGTTATTGCCTACAGTAATAGGCAATGTCCTACAGTCTGTTACTCTCTGCCTTTGTTCATGAGTGGTTCTGTGTGGAATTCCTTTCTTTCTCCCCTCTTGTCAGATAGCTAAATAATACGTGTCTCCCAAGATGGAGCTAAAATGACATCTCCTATGTGTAGTCTTCCCAGCAGAAGTCCTCTTCAGATCCTCTTGTATGGTACTTATTGTTTTCTACAATTACTATGAATTTTTTTCTCTCTCTGTATTAATTGGTGTAAGTAACCACTAGTTGCTAAAAAGATAAACAAAAGTTTAATTTTCATTAACACCCAGTCAGCGGGCCAACTGAAGCAGTCCTCCAGCCAGTGACTCAGGGATTAGGTTCCCTTCATGCTATCATGCTGTTTTCCTAGCATGTGGCTTTCAGGGGTGTCACAGGGCATGGAGATGACTCACAGCCTCTTAACTGTCCTAGCCCAGAAATGGCATATCCCTTCTGTTAGAACTAGTAATCTGACTTCTCCTAAATGGCTGGAACAAAGGAGTCTAGTCTCCCCAGTGCCTAGGAACATGCATAGAACCAGATATGACTGGAAACTAATAATCTCTCCCTAGTCATAAACTCCAAGACCTAAGTCTGAGTCACCTTTACAGGACACTGAAGTATTTGAACTTTCACATGTTTGGCAATTAATACAAATTTCTGGTTCAATGAATAAGTGAAGATTTCAGAAGAAAAAAACAGAGAGGGAGATAAAAATGGAGAGAAACAGAAAGGCAGATACAGAACAAAACTAGCAGACAACATTTCTTTCATAACCCATTGCTACTTGTTTTCAGTACTGACACACATTTGGACAATGCTCCGTAACCTGGTCAACAGCCTGAGCCTTCCCCTCCCTCCAAAAAAGAGTCAGTTTTTGTTATAATATTTTAGCTTCCTATATTGTGATGATATTTAAATGAGAATTTTCAGAGTAATGTGTATGTGCTGGTGTTTAAAGATGTTTTAAACATACCGCCATAGAGTAATTCTTTCAATGATTCTGTGGTACAGTCATTCATTCTTATCTCTGAGCTTATGTGTCCTGTTCTAGACCACACAGCTCACAATTAGCTGCCTCGTGATGTGGGCTCAGATCCCTCTGACTCCATAACCTGTGTACTTAACCACAATGCCACACTGCAGAGTTTATGAAACATCTGAATATTTATCAGCCCTGAGAATGAGTCCATATAAGTAGTGTAATTAATCTACCCATTTTAATCCCCATGACTTGACTTGGATAATAGCCTCTGAGGGATCACTTGTAGACTGTAGGCAAATACCAAGGAATGTAAGTATCTGTATTTAATTGTTACATCTTCTTCTTCTTTGTTTTTGGCGAGGAAGATCGGCCCTGAGCTAACATCTGTTACCAATCTTCCTCTTATTTTTTTCTCCCCAAAGCCTCAGTACATAGTTGTATATCCTGGTTGTAAGTCATTCTAGTTCTTCTATCTGGGACGCCACCACAGCATGGCTTGATGAGCAGTGTGTAGGTCCGCACCAAGGACCTGAATCAGCAAACTGCCGGCCACCTAAGCGGAGTGGGAAACTTAACCACTATGCCACTGGGCCAGCCCTTAAGTTACATACTCTACAGCCGTGGTGATATTCTCACAATTGGTCAGTGTTGTTTTGGATAATGTGTTTCTGGTGTGTGTGGGAGAGGGGGGTTTCAAGCTGAGAGGATGGCCACAGAATGCCTTGTCCTTTTCTTCTTCGATATATACTCTCATCTATGTTTGCATACATACGACTAGCCTTTGGCTTTAAGCACAGCTTTATGTACAGTCAAAATACTAAATTGTGACGGTGTTTATCACTGGAAGCCAGAGAAGCCCTCATGAGCCCTTTTATCGTTGTCTCTGCACCCACATCGTTGTGGGTGGTGGCCGTGAAAGCACACAGAGAAGGGTGGCAGCCTGTGCAATGTCAAGAATGTGGAATGTATTAAGCACAGACTGAGAAGTTGAGGGGTTCCATTTTCACCAGCTCTAATACGGTTAATTTTTAATGCTATTTACTGAACACAAAGACATTGGATAGAGCATTTGGTAGTATGAATCTTTCTCTACCACTCTCATTCATCACCTGTTTTCATCGTGTCTTTGTTAAAATTTGCAGTAATAGTGCTGTATAAAGGGCCTTTATGTCGCTCACAGTACCTATAAAATAAGACCTTTTTTCTCAGATCATCTTTTGAAAGTCGCTGTCTTTTTTGTTATTTCACATTCTTTTTTTCCAAGTGTGCGAAGTTTACCTGCTATGGGAAAAGATTATTTAAAGGAATGTACACTTTATATTTCCTTTAATAGCTTGTGTTATGATATGTTTGATAGTTCATGAAGGATACTGTCAGGTTTGGAGGAGGAGCCAATAAACTGCAGGTACTAAGAAATATAGCCCCATAATGATGCCTACTCCCATGCACAGATATTTTATCAGCGTAATGGTGCCTTTTAGTATCTGACACTTTTGGTTTACAGGTTTGCTCAGTGTCCTCTTTGCCTCTGTGCCAAATTCGTGTTGAGCGAAGTTGCTGATCAGAATGATATTCAGTTTGCATGTTAGAGCTATGGCTGTCAAGTTGGAGGTGGTCAGTCTGGTTTATCTCAAATGGTACCTTTTACAGCTGATGCAGACTGGGGACTCATGAAATGCCAAAGAAATTCTTGTTTGGCTTTAAAGGTGCAGACCAAGGTGTGTGGGCTTGTGAGGGCACCTCCAGCCCACAGCATTAGTGGGCAATTTCTTTTGCAAAATGTGTTCTATCTTCCCTAGGTAAAAGTAAAAAGCAAATCATATGTTCATCTTATTTTAAACATATGCTTTTAATGATAAATGAAAGCTTGTAATCTGTGAAATAGCATCCATTATTATTTTAAAAACATGAGTGCCCAAGGAAGAAAATTGAGAGCGAGGACATTTGTGGAAGCAGAAATTCAGGTCAGGAAGCAGAGAGTGTAAGGCGTATTGTTCTGGAAGTCCAGGGGAAGTGAGAAGCCCAATTGCTGTCTCTAAACTGCTGAAGTCTGTGAACTTCATCCAGGAACAGATGTGGGACTGGGCTTGTTGGCTTTCTCATTCTCTTTTGAATGCAGAGTTTGGCAAATACGTGAGGGGATTCTTAATTATTTTCATGCAAAAACTTCATGTGGACAGTATATTGAATTAAACTGTACATAGAATTACGCCGTGTTTGCAGGACTCAGTTTCAAGGTGAATTATCATGGGCCTTCTATCCATTGCTCCTCTGTGCTTGGATGGATCCTCGTCAAATATTTATTCCTCAATTTCTTCTGTTTCAAAATGCATTTTCACCAAATACTATAAGATCACTTAGTTCCCTGTTGTAAAGAATTTGACTCCTCAAAATGGATAGGAACTTTCAAATATTACAAGAAATTATAGCTTTAGTTTTCTTTTGTTTTGGCATTAAATTATCTGGCCGAGATTCATTTAACTTGGTCAGGTAAGCTAGTAAAAGTTTGTTTTTCCTTAATAAAATTGATATTGTTTTGTTTCATTGATTAATTTTACGTATTCTGAATATTCTGCAGTTTAAAAGGACATTATTAATTCTGCTCATCAGTTCATTACAAATGTGTGGTGCAGATGCTCACACATTTGATTATTGAATGATAGATGCAGAATAAGAAAAAAAAAAAACACTCCATCCTTGAATGGATGAGAGTAAAATCTTGGGAACTAAGACTCGTGAAAGTGAATAGGGATAAGTATCAAGTGAGTCTGCTGAAACCTCCTTAAATAGTTTTTGGGTTTTTTCTCCTATATTTACCCAATTTATTCTAGAATCAAGGCACATGAGGCTTTTTTTTTTCTCTTAAAGGATATGTCTGAAATTTCAAGACATTGCAAAGCTGATTTTCATTAAAGGAAAATTTGATGGCTTTTGTTTAATAAACCTACTAGATAGGGGCCAGCCTGCTGGTGCAGCAGTTAAGTTCACACATTCTGCTTCAGCAGCCCAGGGTTTGCTGGTTCGGATCCCGGGTGTGGATCTATGCACTGTTCGTCAAGCCATGCTGTGGCAGGCGTCCCACATATAAAGTGGAGGAAGATGGTCACGGATGTTAGCTCAGGGCCAGTCTTCCTCAGCAAAAATAAAAGGGGAGGATTGGCAGCAGATGTTAGCTCAGGGCTAATCTTCCTCAAAAAATAAATAAGTAAATAAATAAATAAATAAGAAACCTACTAGACAATACGAATGCACCCAGTTACTATTCCCTGTTGAAGGAGTATGGCAAAATTTTGTGTAAGAGATCATTTACCCAATGAGGGGGAATTTACAGTTTCCAAAGTGACATGTAAAAATTATTTAATTTCTCCTTGGAATTCATAACCTGGTAATACATTTTCTGTCCTATTTAGCCACCAGTAATTTCAATATATAGAGTAAATCTTAAAAACGTTTATGTGACACAGAGCAATTCAAAGTGATACTGCTTTTCTTGTTGTCTTATAAAAACAGTGGATTCCAGGCTAGCAGTGTTTCATGCTGATAATATGTACCTTGTCAGACTATGAACTCTTTGAAAGTAAGAATAGCAAGTGTATCATTTAAACTATACTGTATGTTTGTTTGGGGAGGAAGCAGATGGAGATTACAGAGGACCCAAAGCCCCCTCAACCACTCATATTAAGTTGTAGCACTGCATATTGCACAACAGATTTGAATTCTGATGGAAATCTTTCACGATCGGAGAGTATTTAGATGGAGGAAATTCAGACAACTGGGAAAAGACGAGGGATTGAGTTGTTTCACAAGGCTATTTATGCCCATGTTTGTAATTGTAACATTATATTTGTACTGTATTATAATTAAATAATCTAATTAAATATTCTGTAAAGTGATAAAATGTAAACTCAAAAAAATCGTTTCTATTAATATTAATACTTTAGAAACACTTAAGCAAGACAAGTTGCTTTAAAAAATTGCTGTTAAATTATATATGGACATGTAGGTCATGGAAACATAGGGAGGAAAGAATTTCAAGAAGGAGAGTATGCTCAGTTGTGTCAAATGCCCCAAGAATAGGAGGAGAGTAGAGAATATGAAAACACCACGGATTTGTCGATTTAGGAGCCAGTGCTGACTGCAGGTTAGAGTTTCATTATATGGGTGAGAACAAAGCTGAACTTGAAGATGTTAAGCGTGAGATGGAGGGAGATGGGTGTAGGACGTGGAGACCGTGACTGTGTGGCTCATTCAGCAGGCAGGTGAAGTGGTGAGAAAGGAGACGTTACAGAGAAGATGAACTCCAGCTGGGACGGACTTTAGTAAAGAGTATGGTGCGAAATAAAAGAGCGAGGTTTTCGATTTGCAAACTGTGTAACTTTTAGCAATATGTTTAACTTTGTAAGCATCTCTCTGTCCCTTCTATAAAATTGAAATAATGATACCTAATTCAAAAGGTCATTTCATGGATAAAATTAAACATAGATTATATAGCAGAATTTTCTTTTCTTCCTTATTCTCACCTTTCTTTTAGGAAAGGTGAGTCTTGTCCAGTTGGAAGACTTTGTGTTCTGCTGAGCATGTTGATGGATTAGCATAAGCACTCTGGGAGCAGACCTGGGGAGAGCTGAATTGCCCTGCATCTGTAGCACAGGGGGCTGGCCGCTCCCAGAGGAGACTCAGGCAGCAGTTGCTGAGCAGCAGGGATGGCAGGGGGAGTGGAAAGCCAGCCAATGGGACAGATAGCTGGCATAGTATGAAATGTGATTCCTTCCCTAGGAACCAACCCCCAAAATAACTTTTGTATGTCTGCTGAACTCACGAATCCTTGGTATGGATATTTTAAGGTATGAACAAAATAGGAACCTCAGTTTCATGCCCGGGTCAACATGACAAAGGAAAGTTTCTTAAGGAAGCCAGAATTCAAGGAAATTCAAAAGACCACTATAACTCCATCTTCAAGAACAAACAAAAATCTTCAGAAGGACTTTATACTTCCACAGGATGAGGAAAGAGACAAGAGGAGTATACGGGAATTTCAGCAAGACTTCAGGGGGCAGGGAAGCCCTGAGCTGACTCCTAGTGATGCGGGGTCGGTGAGCCGAGGAGTCGAAAGAAAGATTTCTTAGACTCTCAAGATCTAGCAGTAGTGCTCTTTTATTTAGAGAATAGAGATAGAGTAGCATGGGGACAGGACCCATGGGCAGTCAGAGCTTCTGCTGCTGCTGCTGCTGCTGCCCCCGCTGGCATGGGGACAGAGCCCATGGGCAGGCAGAGCTTCTGCTGCTGCCCCCGCTGGCATGGGGACAGGACCCACGGGCAGTCAGAGCTCCTGCTGCTGCTGCTGCCCCGAACTGAGGGTTAGGGCCAAATTTAAGGCATAGGTATGTGAGTCGTCTCTTTACAAGACAAAGGAAAAAAAGTTAAAATGGTACCAGTGCCGGTAGGGTCCAGCCATTGGGCGGTCCCACAACTTTTAGATAAGAATCAAACCGGATTGAGTAAATGGCAGAAGTCACCGCTCAAATATTATCTTCAACTAAAGACAAAGGAGGATTTTGGGGTGGGGGGGTCAGTTACATGAGGTTGCCAGACAGTAAACGACTTAAGTTCTTGCCTTCCCCATTAAGAGTTTCCAGAGATAAGGCCATCCCCCCTTCCTCCTGGCGCAGAGAGGGAGGCATGGAGATTTCCTTCACAAATGCAATTGTCTCTGATCAAAGGGCAAGCAAATTCCACTCCTCGGAGCCTGGTTCTTATCTGTAGTTTTAAAAGTAACCAGCCTAAAAATCCTCGTCATAAACCGTTTTAAAATTAAGCAGCCTAAAAATCCTCATCACTAGTACCTAGAACATAACTGATATGGAATCCGTGATGCTCATTAGCATAGCCTTTGAGTGAAGATGCACCAGAGGGGATTGTTGACGGGCCACCACCCACAAAGTGGTTGGAGGAATGGGACTGAGATGGTGGTTAGATTTCTCTGCTTTATAGGCCGTGAAATTAAGGACTACAACAGAACTTTGGCATCGTGTTGCTTTTCCTTAATTTTGCTATTGTTTCGGAAGTCACATTGAGCTTTGTTCAGGAACTTGCTGGCCTTGTCACTATTTATCCAGTAAGCAATACTTTAGTCTCACCTCCACAAAAAGCTAAGAGCTTTGAAATTGGCTGCAGACAGGTGCCATGTATGTAAGGCAGTAGCACCTAAGGGAATTTTATTCCTTCTCTAAAATTACAAAGACATTTATGAGGCCGCTGCAAAATGCTGGAGTTTAATATAAATGTTCTGGCAATCTCCAAAAAGTCCCAAGGAAAGTTAGTTTTTGGAGTAGCTAACAAGATATTGACCATTGTTGCATTGTTATAATGGTCAAGAATTTGTTCTTACGCAAGAAATCTTTATCCTATTTGTTTAAGTTAATAGCATAATCATGTGGGATCTGTGATGCTACCACATAACACTCCTGGGCAGTGAGCATGGCCATAGCGTTTGTTTTGAAATCCAACGCAAATGTCTACCTCCTTCTGTTTATACCAAGGCAACCATAATGACTTGCTTCTGGCAGACTGCAATAACGTGGGGCCTGTGTAGAAACACTTGGAGTCTACAAAGTGAGCTTTTAGTTTATCCCCTGGTAGTTAATTAGTATACCTCTAGGTCAATTAGATGGCTCCTAATCGCTCAGTAACTGTGGTTTCACTCACAAGCTGTGTGTGATAATTCTAGTTTACTTATTTTCTTAAGTAAAACTCAAATTGCTGTGTGCGTGAGATCCAGAATAATGATCAAAACCGAAGTATGCCAAAGTGGGCTATGTAATTAAAACAATTTCATCAAAAGGCTTCTTATTTTAAATTGCTATTATACTGTTAATGTTCTCTTGGTTCCTCCAAAGATCGTTTCTAAAAAATAAAATAAAAGGAGCATTTTTACCTTCATAACTTAAGCACAAATGGTCAGAGATTTGCAGGATCTGAAACTAAACAAGAGGTACGAAGTCCAAGGTAGTTGTATGTACTGAAGGAACAGCACCTCTCCGGTCCACTGAGGGTACAGCAGACTCTCCTGGAGGTAGTTGTCTGTCGTAATTCAGTATTCCCGAGTGCAGTACAGTCCCAGCTGCCGAAAGGTTACTCCTCCGGCAGCGTGTTGCAGACAGCCTATGCTCATCCTGCTGTTCTAACATGAATACATTATTTTCAGCTCTGGGACACTCCAGCAAGAGCTTATGATCACTTCCTCCCACTTCTTGCCTATGATTCCTCAATCTGAAAAATGCGCAGTAAAACATCTTCTGTTTGCCTCTGCCGCTGCCCCTTACTCCCACCTCCCCCAGCCTCCTGCCGCCCAGGAAAGCCATCACCCCTGCTTTGTGCATTCAGCAAACACTTAGTGAATATCTACTATATATCAGACAATGCTAAATACCAGGCAGACAAAAGCTGAATAAGTCCCAGAGCCTGTGCTCAAAGATGTTAATGTCCTATGAAGGAGATACACATTTAGACAAGTAATTACAATAAAGTATAATAAGAACTCTTAATTGAGATGCCCACAAAGTGCCATGGGCAAAAAAAAAAGAGAGAACGCCTATTTGTATCCAAAGGTGATGTGCCAAAGAGGAATCATGGAGGCCCTCACAAAGGAGCTGGTGCTTGAAATGGGTCTGGAAAGATGCAAGGAATTTGTCAGGTGGGTCAAATAGGGAGCAGAGATATTTATATTACCAGACAGGAAAGAGCATGAGTGAAGGCAGAAAGGATGGCTTTGTTTGCTAATTTGATCAACCTGATGGGTAAGGATGTCACAAATCGAGAAAGGGACTATAAAAGGAGAAAATGGAATGCATGTAGGCAGCCCAGTTAGCTTTCTCTATATTATTGTCACCATCACTATCATCATGATCATCATCATCAAACCGTATTTCCCTAACGCATTCCCCTAAAACAATCATCAGATTGTTGAAAAACCCATATTGCCCATTCGATATAGATCCAGTGGTATGTTGTCTTCCTAAGGTATGACATGTACTCTTTGATTATTGTTCTGCCTGTATTGTACCTTTAAATTATAAAGTAACTTATGACCCACAAGTTGGAAAGCTTAGATTGACCAATAATCACAAAATAACTTTAGTAAGCTGTTTTAAATACACACTCTAAAAAGTGCTAGATCCACATGGTTTTATAGGCAAATTATTTTAAACCTTCAAAAAATAATTCCAACGCTAATTAGACTGTTTCAGAGCGTAGAGAAATGTCAGTTTTTTTCTGATGCAAGTATAACCATAATGAAAAACCTAACAAAGAAAGCACAGTAGAAGAAGCCCTTGACAAAATGGTTATACCATTTATTTAAAAAGGTATAAAATATCTAGTAAAAGCCTGGAAAAATAATAATGAAAAGAATAATGGAAAAAGAATAATTATTGTAGATATTAAAACATAAAGCTATAGAAATTAAAACAATGTGGGGCTTAGACAAAAAACACAAATCCATAAAATAAACAATACAGAAATATGCAGAAGTGTATGTGGTAATTTAGTGCAGTAATAAGGAATATCAAATAAGTGGAGGAAGGATGATTTTTCAGTAACAGTATTAACACAGGTTGGCTAGATACTATTCAAAAAAATATGAATTCTTACAGCACTTTACATTAAAATAAGGGACGGATGGATAAAATAGTGTACTGTGAAAAGACACTTAAATATATTAAACCAAAATATGAGTAATTATTTTTACAAACTCTTAATTGGAAAGACACACAAAGAAAAAAACTAAAGGCTGTGACTGCAGTAATACCACATAAATTCTATAACCAAAGCCACAATGAAAGGCTAAAACCCACTGGCAACTATTTACAAACTATTTACATTTATAACAGCGTTAATATTCCTAACATAAAGAGTCCTGATTAATTAATTTTTAAAAATAAATGTGCCAATAGGAAACTAGGCAAAGGAAGTGAACAAGCCATTGACATACATACATACCAAAGAGAGAAATAGGAATGGCATATAAGAATATGAAAATATTTTCAACTCTGCTAATAAAGAAATGCAAGTTGTAACTATAATAAATTATCATTTATGACCTATTGGGATAAGCAAAGAAAAAAATAGCTTTGTAATGTCCAGTGTCGGCAGTCTGAGGAAAGGGGCATGCTCATGCATTGTTGGAGGTATAGTTTGGCAATATTTATCAAAATGTGGAGTGTATTTCATCCATCTGTCTTAGAAATTAAAAATATTTGAAGAATTCAAAGGTGGATTCAAGGCTATTGATTTCAGTGTTTTATGTTATATTGAAAAATTAGAAATATCCTAAATGTTAATCAGAAGGAGATGCAGTTTATCTAGGCAGATATAAAAAGCTTAAATGCCTAGGCACATTACGACGATAGTTAAATGAGGGGAGTGGTTCAGATGTGAGACAATAGGGAGTGATGGGGACTATAGAGAGCTGGAGAGCATTTACTTTCTCAAGGGGACAGCCACTCTCAGCTCCAGCTATTTGTTGCCACAAGGCAATACTGAGTCAGGCTGCCAGATTTTCCAATTTTTCTGGAAGAGAGCTGGAATTTGGATTTGAAACCCAAATATAAAAGAAAAGGCCTTGTGGGTCATAGATACATGTGCCAAATTTGACTTAGAAAACACCAATTTGCACCATCTGATTTATACAATGAAATACTATATAACCATCATTGTGGTAGATTGTTACATTTTCCCCACATTTGCTTTCCCCTCTGTGAAATAAGACTATATATCCCATCGTCTGCTGGGTGCCTGGCAGTGCCTACTGTGGGAGTAGTGTACTGCCCCTCCCTATTAGTGTC
This sequence comes from Equus asinus, assembly GCF_041296235.1. Taxonomy (NCBI): domain Eukaryota; kingdom Metazoa; phylum Chordata; class Mammalia; order Perissodactyla; family Equidae; genus Equus; species Equus asinus. Next base: position 16,263,454 of record NC_091791.1, on the reverse strand, counting down.
AGCCTCAACCATGTGTCTCTCTTCAACCAAACAAATGTGAATGCAGGTGACACACCATGTCCAAGAAGCTTTAAGAGCCGCTACATGTCTCCACCCCACCTTTCCCTCTGCCTCTGTCTTAAATAATGGTTTCCTGAATCCAGGAACAAGACAACACGTGAAGCAGAGCCATAGGAGATGACCCCCAACCCAGACATGCCATGTACACAAGAAATAAGTATTTGTAGTTATAAATCACTGACTGTTGGGATTGTTATTATAGCAAAGCTGACTAATTAAAAAAAACTATTAAAAAGATGACAATTTTCATTGGCATGGAAAGATCTCTACAATGTGTCGTTGAGTGAAAAAAAGCAATCAGCAAAACAGAATGTGTAATATGAAACTCTTTATGTAAAAATGTGTATTTTAATATACCTCCATATAGGTATATGTATTAAAGAAAAGTCTGGAAGATATGCAAAAATTGTTGATGGTGATTGTCTTTAGATGTGGAACTTAGGACAACTTTTGCTTTTGTTTTTGTATTTTCCTGTATTTTTGATTTTCTGTAACAAATCATCTTTGTAAAAAAAGAATATTTTTCCGTGATTGATGGTTGAGAGCAGCTCAAGAGCCACATAGAGCATTATAAAATAATCTCATTAGAAGAATTTTTGCCCTGAAAAAAGCAAACATCTGTCTTCTCATAAAGACTTGATTGTAGAGCCAAGACTAGCCAGGGCACTTCCAAAGAAAATCAAAGTGCATAGATTTGCTTATCAGGATTTCAAGAATTATTATAAGCTATACTAATTAAGACAATGTGGTATTGGCACAATACAGGTATATGAACCAATAAAAAAAAAGTTGACAGTCTACACCTATCCAGAAAGCTGATTCATGACAAAGTTGGCATTGTAGACAAGTGGGAAAGGAATAGACTTTCCAACAAATGGTGTTGGAAAACTGGCTGTTCATATTTAAAAAAAATAAATTGAACCCCTACCTCACATCATAATTCAAAATTAATGCCATATGGCTTAAAAAATTTAATATGAAAGGTCATATAAAACATTTAGAAGACAGTCTACAAAATATTTTAATGACTTTAGAAGTAGGGAAGGAATTCCTTAATATAAAGCTCAAACCATGAAGAAAAAGTTGATTAATTCAGCTGTGTTAGACAACTTCTGTTTGTCAAAAGACTTCATTAAAAAAATTTTTTTAAACTACAAACAGGTGGTATTGAAAAAATCTGTAACTAACAAATAATATTTAGTAATTTTTGAACACTCACTATGCGCTAGATACTATACTCAACACTTTATGTATATTAATGCATTTCATTTTCATAACTGCCCCGTGAGACAAGTAGTATTGTCATCCCCATTTTATAGACAGCACTGAGACAGAGAGGTTAGGAAACTTGTTGAAGTCCACACAGTAAGTGGTAGAGCTTGGATTTGAAGCCAGGCAGACTGACTCCAAAGTCTATTCTTTTAACCACTCCAACACTGCACTATACTGCCTCAGCTATATTAAATAAAGGATGAAATCCAAAATATGTAAAGAACACCTGCAAATCAATAACAAAAAGACTAACAACACAATGAAAAAAGAGCAAAAGATTTAACAGTGACTTCACAGAAGAAGAAATATGAATGACCAATAAACAAATGAATAGTGCTCAATTTCACTAGCAATCAATGAAATGCAAATTAGAGCTACAAAGAGCTACAGTTGCACATCCACCTGATTGGCAAGGGTGAAAAAGTTTACCGGTATAAAATAACGGCAAGGATATGGACTCCTCTCCACTGCTGGAGGGACCGTGAATTGATAAATATATTAAAGTTGTCTTCATAAGAGTTAATTAACTGATATTTTGGTCTATCTAAAGTTTTTGTGAAAAAAAAAACCTATCTCTTTTTAGGCCACATTTTTCTTTATTTAACACAACAGTTTAACATGGACACATGAAATAGTCCCATTAAAAATAGAAGCAAATATGTTTCAATTTATAAAATATGCATATGGAGTTTATTAAATGGCTTGTAAAATAGAAAATTAGTCTTTAAAAATTGATGAAAAAATTGAGCCTCCTTCAAGTCTATTTTAATTAAAAAGATGGTACATATTTGAGTGAAAAAATTATTTAACTTATTCTGAAGAGTCTATTTAAGAAGGATTTTTATACCAACTTGAAGGGGTTGACAAACCAAATGGTAACTGTTAACTGATTGCAGGTTTCAGGCTGTGTTTTTTTCATCATTTGATCTGGTGCCCTTTGCCTCATTTCTCACTGTTCCTTGTATGATATTTATCTTAAAATATTGAGTCGGTGAGGGAAGTGTCAGAAGATTACAGCTCAGTTCATTTCAAACCACCGCGTATCTTTACACTGACCTGCAAAACAGTCTTAGTGATGTTATTGTAAAAAGGCCACAGAGGAAAAGAATTTAAAAAGAAGAACAAAAAACCCTACTGCTTTAGAAAGGCTCCTAACATCCTGCTAAGAATCCTCATGCTTTGAACTCTCATTTTTGACTAGGTAGTAGTGAGAAAGAGACAGAACCTCCCCCCGCCCGCAACCCCTCCATCCAGTCCTGGGAATTCAGTCCTGGAGGTGGCTGCTGTCCAGTTTGTTGGAGATATTGATCTATGAAGAATCCCAACGCTATCAGCAGCTTATGGGGCCCCAAGTATCATAACAGAGTAAATTATGTTTTCTTTTCCACATCTGCACGCTGAGATTGTTTTGGAGATCTTTCAACTTAACTCATTATAATCAAGTTGTACCAGCCTTTGTTTTAATAAGATTCTAATCTCGAGGTCTATCCTTCGCATCAATGACTTTACACTGTTAATTGCTTTCTTGTCCTCCATTAAATTGCGGTTGCAATTGCTTCATCTTAACAGGCGCCGTGTGCTTTGTATTCTGCCCCATGCTCTGCAGACACACTTAGTAACATCATCTTCCTAAAGAACAAAATTACCTATTATCCTTTTAATCTTGATGTACTTTTTTATGCATTTGGTTCCTAGCTCGTGTCCAACGAGGAAGCTACATATTATCTTCTTTAAAAAAAATGTTTTTTTAAAAGCAGCATAGTATGGTTGGCCAGAATTTATTTCTAGATAGAACTCACATAGTGCGTTCCTTTATTGTTTTATAGGACCAATTAAAAAGACAAAGGGGTCTATTTCTCCCCTTGATACAGAAGAGTGACTTCCATTAACATTAATGGAAGGGAAACACGTGCATGGAGATGAGTGGAGCCATCATATTAGAAAGTGAAAAAAAAAAGCAGAATCTGGAATGAACCTCTCCCTGTTTTTCACTAAAGAAGCTACACAAAAAGCAAACAGCTCAATTCACAAATGTGTTTTCCCCCCACGCTTTCTGCTTGTTTGTATATTAAAGAAAATCAGTGAATAATTTTGAGGCAGTTCCTTCCTTCACAAATCAATCGGATGTGAATTTGTTATTTTAACACAAATGACACAACCTACAGAAGGAATTCAGTAGTGAAAAGCAGCCGGGGGATTTGACAGCTTTTTGCTGAAGTGGAGTCCTGCGGGACCTGCTTTTGGAGGCAGAGGTGAACGTAGAAATTGGTTACCTGGAGAACTCTGTACACAGAAGCTTAATTTTCAAGGGAGCCAGGCTGTCCATGTCAAGCTTTTCTTTTGACACATCTTGCCTGAAATCTATCAAAATCTAGAAACTGCTTCTGACTTTCCACTGTAGCCTCTGAATCTGCGATCCTCTTGGCCCTCTCGAGTACCTTAGAAAGTTTGAAATTTTAGACTCACATAATCTGACACAAATTAGGGAAGACTCCTTTTTATCATTTCATTTTTTGCTTAATTGCTTGGGAGTTAAATGATTTAAAGTGTGGCTAGCTCCCCGTGGTACCGCCTTGTCTTAAAAAAAAACTGACACGTTCGTTTTGCATCCGGTGGATGTTGAGTTCAAATTAGATTTTAACCTTTGAAAAATGTGCTTCAAAGAGACAAGCCATCTTCTGAGTAACAGCTCTCTCCTTGCTATCTTTCAGTCTGTCCTCCATTTCCTTGGCCTGCACTTTCATTTACTATAAAAACCAGGCCCGGTACTATCAATTTCTGCCTCCAGTCTCTCCCTTCCCATGACTGTTGAGCACTATCGCTGGAATGTTGTTACTCTTCATACTGATCTGGAAAATGCTTCTGAGACGGTCTCTACTTTAATTGCTTCCTTTCTTAAATGTGGCAAATTCTCTGCTTGAGAGCATTACCTTCGACTGTCTTTAGAGGTAAAACTTAAGCCAGGATTCCTTTTTTAGCTGAAACTGTGACTGTATCCCTGTCCTCTGTTTATCACCTTTAATATCCTCTCTTTTGTCTTGGGATCCAATTCAATCTTGATCTGCTTTGGTCAGAATTCCCTAAGTATCATCTTTCTCTTCTTCTCATAGCAAAACCACGTTTCTTCCACACTTGGCATTGTGATTTGTGTAATGTATCCAGTGGAACCTGGGGTAGGGGGAAGTGAAGATGGCAAGAAGGAGGTCCCACAAGCATTTCATTTTAACTTTACATTTTAAAAATGCTTTCATCCCCCCCTAACATTCCTCAGTGTCTTAGTTCAGGTCCTCTGAGAAGCTGACACCAAGATGAGATTAGATGTGCAAGCGCTTTCTTGGGGGAAATGCCTGTGAAGGATACAGGGAGGAAGCAGGAATAAGTAAGGAGAGTGTCAGACCAGGATGTATGTCCGACACCTGTGAAAGGAGAGGGGGAAGGAAGAATGATTGGGTAGCCCTGGTGCAATTCTAAGAAAGTTTTGGACAGACCCACGGGAAAGTCCTGAAGCCAGTCACCTGCTGGAGAAGTCTTACATCAGGCAGGAGTGGGGCTGCACTGGTACTCGCACCATGCTCAGCATCAGCTGGGGGTGACCCCAGAGAAACCTGGCATCAGTGAACATGCTCCTGGACCCAGAGGGGTGGCAGTCGGGGCTGCCAGGCAACTGCAGGAGATCTTACTGGCACTTTTTAGGCCACCACACCCAGTTATTTGTTTTCCTACTTGTAGTGTGGCTATTGCCCTCAGGGGAAGAAATCAGCAATCTATCTGGCAGTTCTGTTCCTGGTGGCCATTCTCCCGGTGCCAGCTATGGCTCCTTTGGGAATCACTCTGGGATCACTGATGGGCAGTGTAGATTTTTTTTCCCTCCAAAAGCTCTGGAATTGATGAAAACCATACATCAATTAAATTAGCTCCAAGGCTATGCTGTAGCCAAGGCTGAAAATCCATTTCCTGTTCCCCGTTCCAAATTATGTGCAGATACGTTTCCGATAGTGCACATAACAGGTTGTAGAGCTCAAACACCATTAAGATACTTTGATAATAGCCTGCCAACAAGAAGATGCCCTCAGTTTGACTATAAAGCCTCTACCATTTTCAAATTGCTGGAGAGAAATTTAAGTCCAAATATTTCAGTACTTTTACAGATTAAAGTCTAAAGAAAATAAAGTCTACAATCAGGTTCTCTTGCCCTAATGAATTAAATTTTTTAAAAACATCCAAATTTCATTCTCTCCAATTCCTTATATTGCTCAGTGCCAACTAGTGGGTTTCTTGATACCTAGGGGGAGTTAGGGTTTCTTAGGAGCTTCATCCTGGACTGTCCATCACTGGGATGGATATAGCTCCTTCAGTGCTTCCTACATTACAGCCTAATTTTGAAAGAATCCAGAATGCTCATAGGAACCTCAAGATTATTACAACCCTGGCCTCACACTTACCCAAACCAGAAAAGGAGCTGGTCTCCAGCCCCTTAAGTAATTATCCCAGTACCTGGGGTTACCAGAACTGGAGCAGGGATCCAGTGGTAAGTGAGTGAAGGAAGGTAGATGGAGAAAATCTTGCTTTTGGTTTTCCAAGGATGCCAGTCAGTCTATGCTTAATGCCCAGAATCCATGACCTGGGAGGATAAATTCGACTGGGAAGAATCTCTCCATGAGAGGTTAATTAGACGCTATACATTTATATCTATGGGGGAAAATCCATCTATGTAAATGTTGCACTCCAGTAAATGTTCTTGACCCAGTACTTCTCCTTGCAAAGCGCTTATCTTGAGTCCAAAAACTATGTCTGTCATGTGCACCATGGAATCCCTGGCATCCCGTGCCCAACATAGAGAAGGGGCTTGCTAAATAATTGTTGTAATAAAATAGAATTTAATAGATTTTAATTCCTACTTATGTTGCTTAAGCTTCTGTATCACCTTACTTGAAGAATAGCCTGCCTTACAAGGTGACCTGTTAAAAACCTGTTACAATTTACAACTGAGTGAGGCAGGATTTTCTAAATACTATGCAACAAAAAGAAAAACAGAAATAAATCAGGCTCCGAGACAGTATGATTGTTACTATCTTCCACAATCTCTGACTCAAATTTTTATGTTCATCACTATAGCCACATTATTTTCATTGATTGACTTTATGACAAATGAATGTTTACTGTTTTAATTATAACTGTTAAAAAGTTATAAACATAACATATTTGTACTAATAAAATAATGCATTTACCAATATATGCATCTTTTGAAGCTAGATTTCTGCTAATGAAGCTTGAAAACCACTGGTTCAGTAATAGTAAAATTGGCCTCGAGCCTGAGAGTTTTATCTGAATTCAAATTCTTCTCTACCTGAACATATGTGAGACTCAGGTAACTCTTTCGTAAAATGGGAGTGATTATACGTGTCTCAAAGTTTGTTGTGAGATTGAGAGAGTTAAATAAGAAACATCTTAAAAGCCCCTGGCACAGAGCAGGCTCTCTGTCTGCCTTTATACAGAGCAATCACAGCGAACCACAAAGGATGGCAAGCAAAATAGGCCCTTAATAGATGTTTTGGTCAGTTTTATTTTCAATATGTTGAGATATTTTATTTTAAACAATTTCAACTATAGCTGGGTACTGCAGTCTCATTATTGAAGGTAAGTACCTTCCTCTAAGTTTTATATTACTCTGTTTATACCTCTGTCCCAGCACGTGGCTCCCACTAGACTTTCAGTGCCTTGAGGACAGGGATATGTCCTAGCCTTCATCTTCATGATGGGGGCCATATAGTTAAACTCAGTAAGTTCTGAATAAATTCTTTAAAAAAATCAGAAAACACATATGTAAACTTAGTATGTACCAGTCTCTGTTGTAAGTGCTTTGTAAATATTAACCCACCTCATCGTCATAATCTTCTGAGGTGGCTACTAGTATTACCCCCATTTTGCAGATGGGGAATCTGAGGCAGAGAGAGCTTAAGTGACCTAGCGAAAGTCACACAGCTAAGTAAGTGGTAGAGCCAGAATTGGAGCTCAACGTTGCCTGGCGTCAAAGTCCTTTCTCTTGATCCTGGCACTATGCTGCCACCCTTAATGAAAATGATGATCATATCCCCCAAAAGAGAGTTGCAGTAGCAAGTGATTGAATTGGTAATAATTCAGTGCTAGAACATGTATCATGGTTTTCATAGTAACCTGAACTCCTGCTTCTTGGCGTGTGTATATTATAAAAGACGCATTCATGTCGTTGATCTCAGTCAGCTGTAGGCGTGGTGTTGATATACAGACCATCTCATCCATCAGCACTACAAGCAGAGTGCCTGGACCTATGAAAATGTTTAAGAACTGAAACAAAATTTTACTCTAAAATAAGTAAACTACGAAATTCAAATTAAAAAATATTTATAAAATTTAATACAATGCCAACTTTATTAGTTATTAAATTTGGTATTCGTAAACATATCACCACACTTGCAAACAATCTGTAGTTTTAATTTGGTCACATCATTAGAATGCCTAAGTAAGCAGGATCATCCCTGAATAATCATAACCGATCATATGTTATATAAGATACTTATAGTAAATATTTTTAAATAAAAATTATAAAAAACTTTTTCAAATATTTTATAATAAAAAACCATATTTCACGTTAGTGTATTTTACTGTGTTTGATGTGGCATATAGAGGGGTCTATGAAGGTCCTAAAGTAGCCTTGTTATGCCTCACTTCATTTCAGTCCTTGACAAACAACCAAACAAGCTGCCTGCATCTCTGTACACAAGTAGCCAGGCCAAGTGAGGCAAAGAAGAAAGTAAAAACTCTCTTATTTATGAATTTCATAAGTAATCAATTTTTTAAATTTAATAGAAATTTTTTCTGAACATTTCTATGCAAATATCTAAATTATTCCTCCTTCTCCATTTTCTGAGAAATATTTCCTATAAGCAGCAGCAGAGAACAGCATTATAAGGAGGGGGGAAAAGAGTTTGAGAGGGGGAGAGCTGGGAATGACTGATGAGCTCTCCCTCTTCACATTATAACCTCCTGGAAGACGATGCCACATTTGGGCCCAGAAAACTCAGATTCTATGAATACATAAAGTCAGAGCCCTTAGCCTATTTGCATTATTTTGAATATCCCATGACTCCCTCTCAGCAGCCAGTACAGTTCTGAGCATGTCGGAGGCCCTTCAGCTTCCTAATGCTGCTATAACAACTTCCCACAAACTGGGTGGCTTACAACAACGCAAATTTATCATCTTATAGTTGTGGAGATCAGAAGTCTGAAGTGAGTCTGAAGAGTTGCATTCCTCCCGGAGGCTGTAGGGGGAGAATCTATTTCCCTGCCTTTTCTAGCTTCTAGAGGCTGCTGACATTCCTCAGTTTATGACCTTCTGCCTCTATCTTCAAAGCCGGCAATGTCTGGTGGAGTCTTTCTCATGTTATGTCACTCTGACCAGCTCTTCTGCCTCCCTCTTCCGCTCTTAAGGACCCTTGTGATTATGTTGGGCCCACCCTTTGTAAAGTCCCTTTTGCCTTGTAAAATAGATTCCAGGGGTTAGGACTTGGGCATGGGCATCTTTGGGTTGGTAGCAGGGCGGAGGGACATTCTTCCACCTACCATGGAGGCACCTGGCAAACTCGAGGTGAATAGATTCCTTGGGACAGCTAAGCGACTACTGAGTACAGTGCTTAGTGATCCTCAGAGGCACGTCCAGTTCGTCTTCTGTTCTCCTGCCACAGTTTCCCTAATGCACCTTACATTCTGCCTCTAAAGTTGCTGCTGCCTCTCTTCCTACTCATTATTTTTCCTTTAAACCTAATGATAGAGAAGTTTTATGATTCACTATCTTCCTTTTATTCTCTTGGTAATAATACCCTGTGAGATAGACCCTTGGTGGGAGGAAGGGAGCAGTGTGCGCAGACACATGTGTGAGATGTCTGGGTATCCATACTGATATTTTTATTTCCCATCTTTATCTCTGGGTTTTCACTACTTTTTATTCAGAATTTTTTTTTTTTTTTTTAGAAAATTGCCACCTGCAAGGAATCCTTTCAAGACTTTGAGTGAATTAGTAATGTGCATGGCTAATAGTGAATTTGTTCTCTCTCTCCCCTGTGCTGGTCCCCACTGGTCTTCTTCCTCGTTCCCTGTCAGTTGAAGATGTCAAAGGCAGCAGTGGAGTAAACTGCCAGGTCAGTTCTGCCACTTAGCTGTGATTTCCTTAGCAAATCCCTTAATCTTGCCGTGCCTCAGTTTCCTTATACATGACATGTGAATAGCAGCAGCATTTCTGCTTCATGCTGTACTCAGGAACCGGTGTTTCATCTTCGCCTTTTGTCAGAATACATCTGATTCCTAAAACAGCTGTCAAGGCTACTGCAGACAAAGACCTCCAAGCTAAAGGCCAAACTCCTCCTCAGTGTAGAGGCTCTTCAAAATCTGATCCCGCCCTAATCTGCCAGCTGCATCTTCCATTGCTTCCGCTGCACACAGCCCTCTGACAAAACCCATCTGCTTGCCCCGCCCCAAACACGCCAAAGAGAGGAGATGACAAAAAGCTCTCTCTCTCTCTCTCTCTTTGTTTGTTTGTTTTTCACTTCGATAAATAGGAAAGAGGGGGAGGGGAGAGCAAGTGTCAACCATTGTTAGAGGGATTTTCTAAAATATTACGATGATTATCTTGCCTTGGAAAAGGAGAAGAAATATAGCGAATGTGTTTAAATTCAGATAAAATATATGTTTCAGTTTAGAACATATAGCTAGTCAGAGGTAATTCTGTAGTGGTCAGTGATACCTGACCAGAAAGATGTTTTAAGCATTATTAAACCTTGTCTTCCCTAAATGAAGAAGATAGGAGAGCCAAGAATAACTGGGTTCCTACTTCACTTGATGGGTATTAGGAGTAAGTAAATAAATGGAGGGTCAGCTTCTACTTGGGATGTTGTAACCTGATTTGGGGAGGGATGAGGATGGAGACTATGAGAAGTGCCACTTCTGGGCGGGGCTTGGTGCTCCTGAAGGGTACCTCTTTTATTCACTTGATGCCTTAGCACCAGTTACCTGGTGAAAAGCAACCAAAGACAACTCAAGAAGGACCACTGACAGCACATCCTTCTCAAGTCACTTTCTATGGAGGAAGAGTGCCTAAAGCACAAAAATGTTCTGCAGAGGGATCAGGGCTATGAGGACAGACGGAAGAGGTTGTTGTTACTACATTCTCAGCTTCAATCTTTGTCCTTGTACCCTTTACATGGACCTCTTTTACTTTTTAAGAGCTGTGTTAAGGGTGCTCAATTTGATTGTTCTGGGTGGATGAATTTTTGACAGGTTGTTTTCCCCAACACCCATCTCTGCCTCTCAGAGAAGCCATCCAGGACCCATGCCATGCCCTTTCACACCTCGAGACCTCTGTACGTGCTGTTCCAGTAACTGAACCACTCTTTTACCCTCCCTGCTCGCACACCAGGCAATTCCTGCCCATTGTCAGTACTCAGCATCATATCTGTGCAGCTCTTCCTAATGACCAGCACACCCCAACACACACAGCAAGGAAAAGTCATTAATTAACATTGTATGCTAACCTTTAATGTAGTATACAGGATGTATGTGTGTATGTATAGCAGAATTTTCCTGCAGACTTTTCATCAAAACGTTTTGTTCAGCCAGCTCTGCTGGCCGCCATAGAAATAAAGTTCAATGACTATAATGCCCGTGTTTTAGGGACATTTAAATGTATGTCAGGGGCAGGGGGCCAAAGGGAATGGAACAATGAAAAGAAACCAGAGTAATCATCTGAGAAAAATCATAGCTTCTTATTTTGCTTGGCAATGAAATTTTCCTTTAAGATACTAAATAACTACAGCAAAACTTCTATGAATATGCATGACACATATTTCATCTTTGCTTTATAGTTCACAAGTTTTCATAGTCCTTATCTCATTGGATCTTGGCAACAACCCTGTGCAATACCCATTTTACAGATGATGAAACTGAGGTCCAAAAAGGGCAATTGACTTGTCAAAAGTAACAGACCAGTGGATGACAGTCAGGAGAGGAAGATGTGGTCGTCCATCTGCCCATTCTCCAGCAAGCCTTTAGCAGACAGCTGATATATGCTGGGCACTAATAACAGCACAAGGGAGTGCAGACAAATGAGCTGTGGTTTCTCCCATCAAGGAGCTGCTGCCTTGCTTTTCCATGCACCATCCTGTGTTTCTCCTCCTTATGCCTGATTTGAGCTGCCTATTATTTCCATAACTTGTTCCATGCTCAGTTGGAAAGTTTGAAGCCTGGAAAGTCATAATTTGTGATTCATTTCCTATGTCTGCATACCTTAATAGAGCTCCGTATGGTGTGCTTCCTTTATGTACTGTTTTTCTTACCACCACACCATGTGCTAACATAGGACTATTAAATGATTTAATTTCATGCTTCTAACTTAAACAGCTTCCCATCCACTGGGGTGACAGGAAGAACTTGGTTGGAAGAAATACAGGAGACAGTGGCACCCTAGTTCTAGAGGTCTTCAGTGATAATGACAACATCAAACGGCAGCTAAAGCAAGGGAAGGAATCTAGGGAATTATTATCAACAAAGATGATAAAACATTGATTGTTTTATTATAAGGGAAGCTCATATAAAGAAGGAAAACCTAACATATCAATACAAAAAGAGACAAAACACACAAAGAAGCAATTGATAAATAGACTCATGACTAAAAAGTATGAAAAGCCTATAATCTAACCGTAGTCAATAAAATATATAAAACAATAATCCTCACCTGTCAAATTAGTGAAAAATTAAACATATATTACAAATATATAGGCTGAAACAAGCATATTTTAAACACTTCTGGTAGTGGTACAATGTAAGTCTTTCTGGAAATAAATTGGGACTATGTATCAAAGAGCTTCAAAGTAATTCAGATTCTTGCATTTAGTGATTTCAGTTTTAGAAATCTAACTGAAGGAAACAATCAGAAATTTGGTCAAATAATCAAAAGCAGAGATGGTCAACCCAAATTGGAAACTTACATAAACAACAGTAAGAAAAATATACATAAATTATCATATAGTTTTGTGTTATATCATTAATAATGCAAAGAATATTTAATGACATAGAGAAATGTCAAGTTGTCGAATGTAAAAATTCGTTCAGCTAAAATGTTACAAGAGTGTAATAGCTCTTCATATGGTGGGATTGGTGAAAAATAGAGCTTCTCCACAACTGGGAGAGTGTATGAGCCAGGGAGCCATCCCTAGGTTGGGGAAGCCTTAGCTGCTGCCACTTACTAACTGTGTGGCCTCGGCAAATCGCTAGACTGCCCCGAGTTTCCAGTTCTTCCCAGTGCCCCCCTGCTACTACCTCACCAGGAGAACTATGAGATAATGTGTACTAAAACTGCCTTGTAGTGAGGAGGCTGGCTGCTCTTTGCACAGAATGCAGGCACTAGAGAGAGAAAATTATTAGTGGGTTGGATAATAAACTATGAAAGTACTTTATAAATTAAATTTCGGTATATATATAAGATAATATTTTAACTGATTCCTAATTTTCATTCCTTTCCACATATAGAACATACATCTCTCCAGCTGTCATCAGTATCTTAAACATAATCCCAATTGCCTATTTATGCAAAGCCCTCCCCAAACAGTCCTGAGTCCTTTGATCACTCCCACCAACACCAGCTCCCAAGGATGGCTCCAGCAACAAATGGTATGCTTTCTTATTCCCACTGCCCCTAACTCCTAGTGGGCTTTCAGCTTCCAGTTACAGAACAGTGCTTGTGCCCTCCCCAGCACTCTCAACGTGGTCTGGTTACGGAGGGTAGAGGCAGCATCCAGAGCCCAGGACAATGTGAGCCAGTGCAGAAAGCATAGATGACATTACAGATCATAGAGGAAAACCTTTATGGATGTCCCGACTGCTCATGGATACCCCCAAACTGTGGACCCCTGCTCTGATGTAGGTTTTGAGTATAAGTACAAATTGGGGATGTGGTTAGCATTTGAAAACACTTCATGGAGAGACTGGGAGGGACAGTGTGTCAGGGGAAACAGAAAACACTGGGGAAGGATGTGCATGGAGAGGAAGAAATGTGGTATGGTCCATAAAACATGTGGAAGTGATGGAATCCTGAGTTAGCATGACCGAAGAGCAGACATTCGGGGGTCAGAAATAGGCCACAAATGAGTCAAAGAGGATAGAAATATGTTTGTGTCACACATGTACCCAACTCGAGGGGTCATGCTGTCTGCAAGCAAGCTAGTGAGGGCCATGGCCTTTGCACTCTGTGTCATGGATTTCTGCTGGACAGCCAGTCCCCGGCCTTTTTCTTCTTGTTACTTTATGTCCCTTCAGCTTATCTGTACACCTGCTTGGTACTTCTCTATGCTGGTGACCATGTAATCATCGTCCTTTCTTACTGTTGACTGGTTGAGACACTTTCCATTTTATAAATGTTTCCTTTCCTTATTTTTCAAATGCTAAGCAGTGAGATAAAGGAGAAGTATGGGCTTTGAAGACAGAAGCATATTCAAACCTCTGGTCTGCCACTTCCTAGTTCTGTGTCCTTGGGAAAGTCATTTAGTTTCTCTAAGCCTCCATTTCTATATACGTAACACAAATTTTTGTAATACTACATCCCACCCCATCGTTGTGAGAATTCATTGAAAAACCTATATATTTGTAGAGTAACTAGCATATAGTAGGCAGTTAGTAAATATCTTCTTTCCCTTCAGTGGAGAAACATTTAAATGCAAATATTGCGTTTTATACACCTGCAATGTTTAAAGGCAAATATTGTTCTTGTGGCTTTATGAATACCTAATCAAATATGCTTGTAAGTGTTTTGATGATTAAAAATATTTGACAATTACAAGCAGGTCAAGTGCTAAGGATATAACGATATATCAAAGTTCTTGCCAGCTGGAGCTTTCATTCTAGTTGGGAAAGACAGCAGATAATTAGGTTGTATAGAAATGATGCATGGACAAATATTTTTATAGAAAAAATAAGATATTCATATGTGTTTAGTTTGCATGACTTTGAAATGGAGATTTTTGCCAATTGATGGACTGATGATCTTAGCTGGTGATAGGGCATGTGAATGAAATCCCAGACTCCAAGGTATCAGGTCCTAAAGAGATTAAGAGTGAGAAGGTAGATTTTGAGCCAAGAGGGATCACGTGTTGATGTCTAAGAAAATGCATTCTATAAATTGTGACACCTCTGAAAACGAAGTCAGCTGGCTTTCCTAGGCCAGCAAATTGCTGGTGACCCTAGAGAATTGTGTGAGGCCACAATTTAATTGCACAAGCTTTAAGAGATCTGCAGTCCTTTATCCTATTAATTCAACCTGCAACTTTGTTCTCGTCCTTTTGAATATGCAATTCTCATTGCTTTCAACAGGAGTTACAGACACAGAGAAAAGGAAGAATTGGGCCAATTATCTGTTCAAAGCGGAGCATCATTTAAAGTACAGTTTTAAAGTGTGTGCAGGCGCATTAGTGAGTCAGCTCCTTCTCACTCATTTGCCCAGAAGGCTTTCCAGTTTGAATGGACCATTTTAAAGGGCCGTCTCCTTCCCTAAAGTCTCAGCATCATTCTCATGCACCAGTAATTTGACGGTGACTGCTGGCAGGCAATGACCTCACATTTTATTCTCGATTTTACTGCTGAATTGTTTCAGATTTAAGCTATAGCCTAATCATAATTACCAACCCCAAATAACATTGTAATTTCCTAGAATGCCTATTGGGCTCTAACAGGTGTCCCACACAGAGAGTTAAGTCGACATAACCTCAGCCTTCAGAGACCTTTTGTTTGAAATAGTCTTGGTCCATGCGTGCTGTACCAACAGAGGGCAAAGAGGAAAATGGCTGTAAATATAACATTTAAAGCAATTGAGTTTGGACAGACGGGGAGCATGGCATTGCGATTTCAGCCCTCCCTCACTTTATGGACTGCATGTACAGCATTTGACTGCCTGGTAAATTTCTGTAAAGCACATCTTTTTTCTACTGATTTCCATTCTATAGTTCTATGTACATTAGAATTTGTGAAGGTCTTATTTGAAAATGTCTATGGGGCAGAGATCCAGATGACGTGGCCTGCCAAACACACCAGCACCCAGCTACTCTCTGTCTCTGCGGGACTTCTCGCTGCTGGACCAGTTGCAGCCCTGGGAGCTCAGGATCTTCTTTTTGCTGGGAGCTCTTTTTCTGACCCAGAGAATGTTATTTCTTCCACACTTTGAGATCCCCTAACTTCATGCTCCAACACTCCTCCTTTTCCTTTTGTTTGGATATTTATTAGTAGGACCAGGCTCAGGATTGGTCTCTTCAGGAATTTTCTCTAGATAGTGCATAAAAATTGAGTTCAAAGTTTTCACTTTTGCAATACAAATGAAGAGGGCTGCCATTTACAGCCATGCAGGCTGTGCAGTCCTCCCCATACACGGCGACACTGCACATGCTGGCATCTTGCAGTGTGGTAAAGGGAATATTGTAGGAGCTTTGGGGTGAGTTCTGATTCTGTCTTCAAGTTTAGTAACTCAACTTGAGACTTTGGGCAATCTCTGGGATTCTAAGTTTCTTCCTCTATAAGATGGGGCCACAATGTCTACCTTTCCAGAGTGCGT
The DNA here is from genome assembly GCF_041296235.1 of Equus asinus. Taxonomy (NCBI): domain Eukaryota; kingdom Metazoa; phylum Chordata; class Mammalia; order Perissodactyla; family Equidae; genus Equus; species Equus asinus. The sequence continues at coordinate 16,247,499 of NC_091791.1, read as the reverse complement.
GTGAGAACTAGACAGGATAAAGTATGCAAAAAGCCTGCTCAGTAAGTAGTGGTTTTATTTTCTATTTGTTTTGGTTTGTTTTCAATGAGAAGAGTTATTTAAACATATGATAGACTTTCTGTGGAATAGAAAGTCCTTATGTGATTAATATTTTAAAGGAAAAACTCTTTAAGGAACAAAGACCCTGTGAAATAGCTCACCAAATAGTTATAACCATATTTTGTTCATAATAATGCTTGAGTGAAAATTTTTGGCCGGGCTTGATTACTAATATTTCAGGTCAGCTCAGCGCTTACTTACCTGGTATTCTCCGTGTATACAAGTAGTGACAAAATACGTGGGGCCAACAGAAATCACTGCTGTTATAATTACTACAAACAAGTATTCTTTGGTTGATTGGCTTTCCTTATATGCAATCCTATTTCTAATAATTGTTAAAATAGTAAATAATAGGTCCCAGAAATAAATACTACTATCATTTTTAAAATGTTTCTTGCCTTTCTATAAAATAAAGAATCTGAGATTTGAGTGATGTGTGTCCTAGTGTACAGCAGTCTATTTTCTAGTGTCTTCTCGTTGCCTTCTGAGTAGTTATATAGATCAACAAGTAGTGCTGGCTACATTCCTTGTTAGGAAATTGTCAGGGGGGCTGGCCTGGTGGCGCAGCAGTTAAATTCGCGCGTTCTGCTTTGGCAGCCCAGGGTTTGCTGGTTCAGATCCTGGGTGGGAACATGGCACTGCTCAGCAAGCCATGCTGTGGTAGGCATCCCACATATAAATTAGAGGAAGATGGGCACAGATGTTAGCTCAGGGCCAGTCTTCCTCAGCAAAAAGAGGAGGATTGGCAGCAGATGTTTGCTCAGGGCTAATCTTCCTTAAAAAAAAAAAAAAAGAGAGAAAGAAAGAAATTGTCAGGAAAAGTCTACATAATTTTAAGGCAATTATTTCAGTAAATTTTAGAAAATGGATTTTAAAAATTAACCAATGAATATTTCTATAGCAGTGTAGCAGGGTTAGAGATTTGAAGATCCTCTTCCATCTTAGCTGATAAAACAACAATAAGCAATAAAACCACTAGAAGTGGAATTGTGTAGTACACACTTCCGGTGCTAAAGTTCAGAAGGAGAAAAATTTTAGTGAAGTCTAGGTGCTAAAGTTCAGAAGGAGAAAAATTTTAGTGAAGTCTATGGTAATCAGAAGAGCTCGCTGCAGAAGTTAGGTCTTAGCTGGGTCTTGAGGGGCAGAGGAACAGAATTTGGATGGGCAGAGGAAATGTGTTCCTTAATGATCATATACCTCTGATCTGCGTGGCAATCGGTGAATTCTTTTACATTATGAGTGTATAAAATGTTTCCAGATAATTAGCAAACCTAAGAACTTTACTGTGAATGGCAAAAATGTTTGACCCTTATTCGGCAGCAAAGCTTCGCAGAGATGACCCTTTGGGAAGAGGAAACACTCCCGCCAAGGCCCAGCTTTCCAGTTGGCATCCAGCATTGCCCTGAGTTTTTACATGCAGATCTTCAAAAGATAAGGGGTCAACAGATTGTGTTTATGCAAATGAGATGTGCCAATTCTACTGGGGAGCACAAGTAAATGGCAAACAAGGGAACCTGAAAGTTAGCTAAATTGAAAGCTGGCTCAATGCTAAATAGAACCTGCTTGATAAGAAGGGATGGGTTCACTCAGCCCGCAGGAAGTGCACAGAATGGAGAATGTTTTCTAATACAGCTCTACTCATTATAGTCTCAGCTCGAAGTTCTCCAGTGATACGTGCAGAAGGCATATTGGAAGCTTTCCACATGTCTAATTATTTCCTGCTAATTCTGTCATCAAACAGTGCAGACATTTAGGAATCACAGTGAATTTGATCTCTTTTTCTTCAGACAAAATGATAATGAAGGTTTTAGAGTTCTGTGCGATAGATGATATATGTCAATATCTGGGTATAGATATATAGATGATTTATGAAATGAAATATATAGTTGCCTTAAGAGTCTGCTCACCTGCCCGTTTTCCCCCAGTATCCTCTTCTCATCTCACTCCGATCCCATCCCTCCTAACTCATCTTAAAACCTGGACCCATTGATAGCATTCTTCTCACACTATTTTCCATCACTCCATACCCGTGTTATATTAGATTTGTGGGAACCCTATTAATTCTCTAGGTCTTTCGTATTCCCAACAGTGACAGTTTGTCCCTGGTTTTGATGACTGTGGTAGTTTTAAAATATGTCAGCAAATTCTTTGATGCTCCTCCCTTCAAAAGGTGGGGCCAAATTCTCCTCCCCATGAATGTGGGCCAGACTTAGTGACTCACCCCTAACAAAGAGAATAAAACAGAAGTTACAGTGTGCAACTTTCAAGGCTGGGTTGTAAGAGGCACTTCAGTTTCTCCTCACTCACTCTCTTGGATCACTTGCGCTGGGAAAAGCCAGATGCCGGTACATGAGGACACTCACTATGGAGAGTCCCATGTGGGGAGGAACTGAGGCCTCTGGTCAGCAGCCAGCAGGGAACTAAGGCCTCCTACTGCCATGTGAGTGAGCTTCAAAGTGGATCCTCAGTCCCAATCCAGCCTCCAGAGGCCTGTAGCCATGGCCAACATCTTAGTTGCAACCTCATGAAAGACCTTAAGCCAGAACCACTCACCTAAGCTGCTCCCAAATTTTGACTCACAGAAGCTGCGAGATTAATAAATGCTTGTTAATTTAGACATCCAAGTTTGGGTGTAATTTGTTATATTATTGATCTCTAGTGTAATGACCTAACAGAGTGATGTGCTATGCTGAAGTAGAAAAGCCACATAAACAATTAGGTGAGAATTCCTCACTTTTTGATAGGCTTTGAAAAAGGAGAATAAGCCTTGATCCAGCACTGCTATTTTTCACATCTTGACTAAAAGAACACATTTGCAACAGTGACTCTCACTGGCGGCAATACTGCCCCCTCAAGCTTTTTCAGAAATTTGGGGGACATGCTGGGTTTTCAAAATGATTGGGGCCACCATAAAGGCATTTAGTAGGCAGGGCACAGGGATCCTAGCTGCGCTGTGGAACCTGGAAAGTACCACACAATAAAGAATCGTCCTGTCTCCCTCACCAGTTCAGAGTGCCCTGCTGGACGTTCATGAAGGTAGAAACAAAGACTGTCCAAAACTGTCTGAACTTAGAACTTCTGTTTTACATTGAACTCAATTTTTTATGATTTTAATATAGACTGAATTTTCAAGAAATAGAACAACTGTGTAAATTAATAGAAGAGTATACTTTTTTTTTTTGCTTAGAACCTTTCTAGAGGTTTTCAACACCACCCCAATGGCCACAGTGCTCCACGTCTATTGGGTCACCAATAAGACACTCGTGTCGGCCTGTAATTACGCCTGAAGGATTCTTGGTTGTTCTACAAATAGGTGACAGTATCTGACTACTTCTGATACAGCCATATGCAAGCATTACATGTGGAAATACACACTAGTCTATTTTAAGTTACTTTCCATTTATTTCTCTTGCATTTTACAGTTAAAGCACTCTATTGCTTTAGTGAAAATTATTTGTGTAAATATTTGATATGTTCTGTGAATTTCTTTGCAGTTAATAAGGAGCACCACAAAATATGTTTTAAAGGAAGGCGTTGGGTCTCATAGTGTTGAGAACAATTGCTGTCGATCGTTGCAGATGTGTTGAGAGGCAGTGTGACAGAGGAGAGTGACAGACAGGCCTGGATTCAAATCCTGGTTCTACCTTTTGCTGTAAAAAGTTACTGACTTTTTATCTCTTTCAGGGTTAAGTTGTCTCATCTGTAAAATGAGATAGTAACAACTACCTTACAGATTCTTGAAAGGGTTAGAGTTAATGTATTAAAATGTTCAGGATAGTGCCTGGCCCATCGTGGGTGTGTAATTATGATATACGTCAGGGTAAGTAAGAGTACATGTTTCAATCCATTCTGTAACAGCCAAATCCGTGGGCTTATTCCTCCCAGGTGTGCTACGTAGGATGCCAGCTTAATTCTAAAACCTAACAGTCATGCTTAAAAATAACAAGAGAAACCCAATGAGATATAAGGTATCATTTAGCTTAAGAGTAAAGAGAGCTTCAGTTAGTGGTGAGCTTGAAAGTAGCATGTTAAAATTATTAGCAAGCTAAGGGATCTCCAGTTTTTTCGATATGGAATAGCATTTTCAGCTGTATTTCTGATGCAGAGTATAAGTGTCACCCAAGCCATGCAATAGATAATACAAAAGCTGTAATAAAGACAGTGAATTTGGGATCTACACTTCTCCCATAGTCACCATAGATCCCATGGTCCACATCCCTCCTCTGCGTGAGAAGACAGTATTTGGCTGTAAATGTTGAGAGTTGGTGTGTTCTGGTGCATGCGTCTTCTGATGTCTCCTCTGGGCTCATGAGTGGGCAGAACCTCGTGTGGACTCTTGCACACATGTGGGGTTGTACTAAAATGTGCTCTGACCTCACCACAGGCACCATTGCTGCTACTCATGGAACTCAGGCCAGCAAAAGACAAAGTTATCACAAGCACCTCCAAAGAAATGGCAAAAGCTGGATTGTGAGCAAGAGGGAGTAATATTAAGACTGTAATTCCAAGAAACTCAACTATTCCCTGCTGGGGATACTTAATCTGATTGTTTATCTGCGTTACAGACACCCAGAGTCTGAGAGGGACAGAAGAACCCAACTAGCCAGATCTGGCATGAGACTTATTTGCTAGAAACCCCTAAGGGGAACTCTTAGAAGGGGCAGAGCAGCCCCAAAGTGCATGGAATGGATTTAAGCTTTCCCATAAAGTGACCTCGCATTATTAACCAAAATCTGGATTCACTTCCATTGTGCTTTTTTAAAAAATCACCTTCATGACCTTAGATGGAAACATTAATAAAAGAGGGAGCTCTTCCAGTCAGTATACATAAAAAGAAGTCATATAAACCCACCATTTTATAGATATTGGTACTAAAATTGAAAAAAAAAGTTCTAAGAGAAATGAAGATGTTAAGAATTATCAAAATGTCAGTCCTTCTTTCCGTAACTGATGTGTACATATAGAAGATATTTAAATATAAATTATCTGTGAACCAAAATGAGACGTTAATAATACAGTGACAGAAATGGTTATTGAAACCATCTGAAATTTCCTCTAAGTTCCACACTATCAAATGAGGATATGACAGTCTAAGTTGCTCACAGAATAAGACAGCATTAGAGAAATTTTAGTAGACATTTTTGTAGTTTCACAAAAGGAGATCCCTGAAGACTAAAAGATGGTTTAGATAATGCAATTATTTAATCAAGAATGTTAAATACCAGCCATCATACGACCTGCTTTTTAAAGTAAAGAAAGGCAGGAACTAGAGAGAGTGGTTTAAAAAGAGGCAGAGGAAGAGTCAATGACAAAAGGAAGAGAATAAAATAATTACACAGAGTCTAAAGGAGATGGGGAGACTGTAGCTATGCAGTGTTTCATTGTCTCAAAAGCTTGTGTATGAACTAGTATGTATTAAAAGATAAAAAAGAAAATGAGAAATGCGCAACCTTTTTTTAAAAGGATGAGGTGAGAGGCTCAAGTTACGTCTTTCAACCTTATGATTCCTACATTCTTTCATACCTCCTACCTCCATGTTTCCAGTGCTCACTGCACTGCAGTTTGAGAATGCACTCCCCATTTACCTTCTGCAGCTGCTCCTTATTGTTAGGGTTGCTTCTTAAGGGGGTTTCTCAGGTATGGAGAGCATCCAGTAGCAGGTGCCACATGAGTGTACCTAGTATGAGTACCAGAAGAAACATAACCTGAATAAACTTCACTTCATACAGTAGCTGATTTTCTAAAAAGTTGTATCAGTATAAAATACTGGTGAATCCTCTCACTTTGAAATGGAATCATCCTAAATTTAATAACTCTACATTTTCAAATATTGTAAAATAAAAACATTAACTGAATATTGTAGATAATTTAGGGTTAACTAAAAGTTCCTGTGTTTCAAAGCTATCAGTGAAAATGTTGCTTTCTTTTATTCCTGTGCTAACCCATAGTTCTTTGATATTATCATCATTTTTTTATTGAAGTGTAGTTGACATACAATATTATACTAGTTTTAGGTGTATGCCATAGTGATTTGACATTTATTTACATTACAAAATCATCACACTGGTAAGACTAGTAACCATCTGTCATCATACAAAGTTATTACAGTATTTTTTTTTTTTAAGATTGGCACCTGAACTAACATCTGTTGCCAATCTTCTTTTTTCCTCCTCCTTCTTCCCAAAGCCCCCCAGTACATAGCTGTGTGTTCTAGTTGTGCCTCTGTGTGTGCTGTGTGGGACACCGCCTCAGCATGGCCTGATGAGTGGTGCTAGGTCCATCCGCGCCCAGCGTCCCAGCTGTGACACCCCAGCCACCAAAGTGGAGCTCGTGAATTTAACCACTCAGCCATAGGCCGGCCCCCCTCCAGTTGTTACAGTATGTTGTTAACTATGTCCTATGCTGTACATTACATGCCCATGACTTTTTATTTTATGACTGGTGAAAATGTTTCTTAAATACAAGTTGGCTTCCCTGCCTCGGTGATTTTGATTCGGCTAGAGTAATAGGGAGAAGGTTCGCTCAGCTGATTGAGGCTGCTGCCCGCCTAATTACCCAGGGCTGTGGGTCGAGATGGTACTGGACCAGGGTCCGAAACTCCCCTGAACCCAGCCCCACATGCTCACAAAATATCTTGGCACTAAGATTTACTTGAAGTGAAAAAATTCTGTGGATACACATAGGCAGTTTGGTATTGCTTGAGTTTGGGAAAATATTTTTATTTCAATCCTTGTCTTTTAGACAAACAATCCATTGTGTCAATTTGGATTTGTATGTTTTACTAAAGAAAACAGAATGAAGAGTGGTTTGTCTGTGATCGTTTAGCTAAAATTTAATATCATTAACGTTTGCTGCAGATAAATAGTCCAACAAAATTAAGTATACTTTAAAATGAAATAACATGACTTTTACATATATAAATAAGTAACCAGAATAATATTCTTTTCTCAAAAGTCGGTAAGGATTATCTCTAGCAAAAAATATCCCATCAATACTGACTTTTTCATGCTGACGTGTTGTAGTAGAACAAATTTCAAAATTTTAAAACTAATAAGAAATTGAGAAGTAAGGCAAGTTCTTTCAAATAAAGAATAGCATAGAGAGAGAAGAGTCGAGGATTTAGAGAAGAAATTAAATTTATTTCTACAGAAACAAAGACCGAATGGAATAAAAAGAATTTAGAATTTTTAGCACAAGGAAGATACAACCCCTGCGTGGTAAGAGGGCATTTGGGTTATTTTCTTTCTATTCTTGAAATAGTATTGTGTTTCTTTTCCCCACAGTAAAGAGAGAGTATGAATCATTTCCATGATTCAGCATAATGTGTGAATCACAAAAAGCTTTTTGATTTTTTGTTAAGATCATTTTGTAGGCACTTACAGTGTTTTCTTGTCCAAAGCCTTTCCTTAAGGATTGAAATGTTTCTAATGCTGGTGAAGTGGCTCTAATGAAGTGGTCCCATGATTTAAGTTATTATATCAACAACTTCATGTAACCCGGTTAGATGCACACATACACACACACACATCTATAATAGGTATGCAGTGAATCAAAACTTAGAATTCCATTTCAAAGTGATTAATAAAATTTGAACACTTGCTGAGAATATTGTGATTACTGTTGCTTTTTTTTTTTTTTTGAGGAAGATTAGCCCTGAGCTAACATCTGCCACCAATCCTCCTCTTTTTTGCTGAGGAAGACTGGCCCTGAGCTAACATCCGTGCCCATTTTCCTCTACTTTGTATGTGGGAACTCCTGCCATAGCGCAGCTTGACAAGCAGTGCATAGGTCTGCACCTGGGATCCAGACCAGTCAACCCCAGGTCACTGAAGCAGAACGTGCAAGCTTAACTACTGAGCCACCTGGCCAGCCCCTACTGTTGCTTTTAATAACTTCTTTTGTACTTTGTTAATAATACAAAATTTAGATAATAGGAACCATAGAAGACAACATAGGAATTCCCTGTGTGGTCTGAGTAGGGAAGGCCTTTTCAAGCAGCACATGAGAGTCATAAAGATGATCTGTCACTTGAACTACATATATGTATAAAAGCAAAAGTTAATGCTAAGAGAAAAAAATAAAACAAAGGAGAGCCAGCTTTAATGGCCTAGCAGTTAATGTTTGGCGTGCTCTGCTTCAGCAGCCCAGGCTCGATTCCCAGGCGTGGAACCACACCAGTCATCTGTCAGGAGCCATGCTGTGGCAGCGGCTCACATGGAAGAACTAGAAGGACTTACAACTAGAATGTACAACTGTACTGGAGCTTCGGGGAGAAAAAAAAGGAGATGGGCAACAGATATTAGCTCAGAGCAAATCTTCCCATTCAGAAAAAAAAAAGGGAGATTAAGAAAAAGAGATTAGAAAAACCCCCAAAACAAAATAAAAATACAAAATACCAAAATTAGAGAAATATTTGCAATACAATATGTTGCTGTTAAATGGTTCTTTATCCAAACCTTTTCATAGTGATACAAATTTGTAAATGTATTTCACAATATTTCATTGACTTGTCAAAAGAATCAGTACACGCTGTAGGTCTTGGGAACACTTTTAGTGCTGGTTTCCTGCTATTTTTTAAAAACCTAAATTCTGCAATAAGTGTTTCATGTTATGATTCATCATCATCTCTGAGCCCAAGTTATACTCTCAAAACCTTAGGGATAAGAAATAGCATGGTTCAGAAGGAACCAAAGTCATTTAAAAGCCAAATTAGTCAGCCCTTGAATAATTCTAACTTTTGTGGTGGTTTCCAGTGGAGAAAATGAAAATAATCCCTCTTCACTGCTCTGCTGCTTGGACAGTTTGGGAGACTGAATTGTTCTTTCCCCATTTGTTAAACCAGGGGCTTTCTCAGATTCCTTCCAGCTCTAAAATTCTCTGGCTCTATGAATATCCCCATTATTATCATTACATCTCATTTTGCTTAAAGAATGTTAAATCAGTAGTCTCTTCTCTTACAGCTATCTATGTGAGAAAGAGTAAAGAAAACTGAATTCGGTTTCTTCATGATTAACGCATTTGTCAAATTCTTTCCAAGTAGCAAATTAATTTATTGTGTTTTTTCATAAATGCAAATTAAAGCTGTGCAAACTATTGTGGTAAAACTTAGTAGTCTTTATTCATAAATTAAAGCTAACTGATTTAATGTTAATGAAAGGAACTATATTCAAATACAAATTTTAATAACTTGGGTGGAAAGAAAATCTTAGACTTCGTAAGCTTTTTCTTACATAAAATTCATGTAACTTGAACAGAAAGTCATTAAAATGTAATTTTCCATAGTGAAGCCTGTATTCATTACCTTGTATGAAACTCTGAAAAGTTCCGTAATAAATGTCTGATCCTATGTGTCCCTGAGAAGGAGAACTGTCTAATGATTAGTTAATTATCTCAAACCAAGGGTCCCAGGTTCAGTTTTTGATGATCACTGTCTTACCTTTTTTCCTTGTTTGAATATTCTCATCAAAACCAGAAGTAAAACAATTTTTGTTTTTTTTTTTAAATAGGAGAGTATTTTGCGTCTGTTCATATTGCTAATACAGAAAGTGCTGGTGTACATTTAATAGAATATTCTGTAACTTGTTGGTTCTTTGGACTGAATCGAATACTCCATGCATATCTGTATGTGTGTATGTCTGTGGAAAGAATAGAATAAGATTTTAAGAATGACTTTAGAAATGTGTCCTGTAAGCTTGATTCTCTCGTACTTTCAAGATTGTCTAAATTCACTTCAATAGGATTGTAAGAAGTAAAGGCGTTTCGAAACTCACTGAATCCTTGTGTTCTCCTTTGACCTAGCTATCCCACAATCCTCATTTTGTAGAATACTAAATCCGAAGACCATGAGAGAATCAAAATTGATATTTTCTTTTGCATTCGTAACTGCATTTGTGCTTGGTTTTCACTCAGTTCAACAAAGAGAAATTTCAACTTGTTCTTGACTAAATAAACATAAACTGTAGGGGCTAATTTACGCTCACATTTTTAAAAGAGGAAAAACTTGTAGTTGCTAAGTTTGATACACACACTTCATACTGGGATTTAGAAACTTTTGTAGAAAAGTAAAAGTACCTGCTCTTTTAATATTAAAGTTTGCAACATTCACCAAATTCAAAAGGTAGTGCCAGATTAGATTTAATGTTCACTTAATTCTAGGGCTAATAATTTAAATTGAGAAAGAAAAATCTAAACGTAAATCTTTGACACATTCTACCTTATTTTTATGTCGTACTAAAAGTCATGAAAATCGATAAAGCAATGAAATTGAAACTGAAATACGTCCAAAATCTTTTGGGCTCATCATCTAAGAGCCAGAGAAGTGCCAAGTCTGAAAGAGCCCATGTTTGAGTAGGTCAGAAGGTCCAATTAGTTTATCCTGCCTCCAATAGTCGTCACTGTTAGATTTTACTTTAGGAGAAAGTGAGCTCATGGAGGAGCACCATAGGCGTTCTGTGATGAACATATGTAATAATTTTCACCCACTTTTTAGTTTATCTTGACTGCCTTAACATCTTCTTTCAAAATGTCAGCAGTGATTAGAGTACATTATGGGATAATTAATATGAACTTTTATCTCAAAGCTAATTTTGAGTAACGCTAGAACCAAACACATGTCAGTATGTTAAGGATGGAGAGTTGAACAGATTGCTTTTGTATATAAAAAGATATATTTTGTTTTTTTCGATTCACCTTTCTTTTCAAATGTCAATCCAATGTAAATGTTTGAGGAAGGTTAAATAACCTGTGAGAGAAGCACCTTTTGAAGTTTGGTGGTATAGTTCCTAAGATCCTTTCATAGGCTGTGGTATACATTCTTGCATATTAAAATATTGGTCATTTTAGGGAGTTTAGGAAATATTTCCTCATGTACTTGGACTCAGGGGATGTGGCTGTGATTGATTAGATTTGACCAATTCACACTGCTTTAATGCCAGTGCTCCATCTTTTAAAATTATGTTCATGTGGCATCCTGTGCCCTATTTCCTTCTTCAAAACAAGCCTTTGCCCAAATTAGTTAAAATTACTAAATAATCTGTTTCATCCTGCAGTAATTCTAGAGATTTATTAGACTTTTCTCTTCCCTCTAAGTTGCTTCTCCCATGTTTAGTTATACGTCTAAATAAAGGCCATGCTCAGAATTGGAGTGTAACAACTCTTAATGTGGATCATAAACTTCAGAACATGATTTAGTCATCCCATGAAGGGCACCATAGCTGGTACTGATCTGAACAGTTCAGCCTCACAACCAGGCAATTCAGCCACCTACAATTCAACTGTTGCTTTTATTTGAATTAAAGTTAAATTTTGGATGTAATTGGTTTAGCTATCGATTCAACTGGATCAGTTCTGGACGTACAAGTAGTTTTGTACAAGCACAGCCATATTTAGTCTCAGGCAGCTCACCCAACATTTTTTAAAGATAGCATTGTTTATAATCTTTTCAAAGAGCGCTCTAAACATGCAACTAAGAGTAATGCTGATAGATGGTACACATCTAGTCATGAGCATTAGGCTCTGCTTTTTTGTACACTGACTTTCCATCCTTGCAGATTATTCTAGAAATAATGGGTAGCCCTTTGGCATTGTGATTCATTGACTAAAGATTAGTATTTTTACCTCTCCGTTCTCTTCTCTCAATTAGTACTTGACTAAAGAAATAAAAACAACTAGTTGACTATTTTCAACCCTAGAAAGTGAAATGGGAACAAAATATAATTAAGTAAAGCCTGTAGTTATTCATAGAGCACTTGCTTTTGTTCTGATTTTCATCATCCCAGTTTGTCAAAATGCTTTTAAAAAGGTAGTCTTTTACCAAAAAAGTGCAGGAGACTCAACATACTTGGTCAGTTATAAATAAACCATTAATAGTTTGTCCTTTAAAGATCCCCTTTAACATTGTTTTAGAGAAATTCATAAATACCTTTGCAGATAAAAATTATAGTCTACGTTTCTCCAACTTTAATAAGTGAGAGTTTGGAATTAGAGAATATGAAACAAAGTCTGATGAAATATATATACTTGTTAAAACATGGTAGTACCATCCTTCTGCTATACTTCTCCACTCTCTTAGATTTAATGCCCCTAAAATATAAGGATTTTTTCTTTACTTAAAAAAAAAAAAGCAAAACACTTTTTCTCTAATTACGAGAACTCATCGACCATTGGGCTGAAAGTCAGCAGCAGCTGGGTGGTGAACTGGCCCCTTGCCCAGACCTCAGAGCAAGACTAATTTGAAAACCCTTTGCAGAATGCAGCCCAGAGCCTACTGCTCAGAAGATCCTGCTCTAATCAACCATTGATCATAAGAGATTTCCTTTATTGACTTGAAAGCAAGTTTTTTCATCTTCCTGCCAGCTAAGGCACTTACTGAAAGTAGGTAGATAACATCCAAAGTGAATATTCCTAATAAAGAGGGCAGAGTCCTCCACGTCTCCTCACAAGTGACATCCTGATTCTCTCTCCAGTGGACCTTCTGTAATGACATGCTAATAAGAATTTCTATCTCCTTCTATTTCCTAAACCATTTCCTTGCCACTGTGAGGAAGCCATATTTAGCAAAATGTCCCGTTTACAAGTACACTTGGCAAATCCCTGAGGAAACTGTAGTCAGGTATTGTGGAACCAATGTACAAAAATTCTTTGTGTCTGGAGATATCTTGGAGTGAATGCAAGGCAATATTTATCCCCCTGGAGACAACATGAGAAAGTTCCAGATCACTCTGAAGTCTGCTCCCTCTATGATTTACCTGCCTGTAGAGTTTGAAAGGTTCCCACTAGTGCTGGCTCTTTGTGACACTTCTCAATTTACAGTAGCTCAGAGGCCACTTTGATTGCTCCCAAAGGCAAAGTGGGGCAAAATGATATTTTTTTCACTAAGAAGGGTCAGCATTTATGGGACATGCTCAGTCAGATTCTCAAAATTGCTTCAGAGAATGAAGGTTGCTTTTATACCACCCTCTGTTAGATTAAAGGAGGGCATTTAAACAAACTACTTCCCAAAAGTCCCTGTTTTGAATTACTGGAGAGAATGTGTACTATCTGGGGTCCTGGATCACTTAGCAAACATCAGAGGAATGGTTTGAAGTCTGTTTTGAGAAATACACTGTCCGACTATACGGCCTTTTCTTTCAGCAAAGGAGATTTCTCAAGGATCAATTTGGCTACAGATGCAGCTGTTTTTGTTAAAATGCCTTTGGCCATTAAGTTATCTGTAATAACTTTTGGTAAGATCTAAGCAATTTATAACAATATTAATGGAAAAACCATGATCTGTGTAGCATTATTCTCTTCCATTTTATCTAAATGGCTAGAAGTAAGGATTTGAATAATTTATCTAGTTTTTTTCTCCTATTTTTGCTATGATCTGAGAGTTTTATATAGAAGGCATAAATGTGCTTTACCATTTGTTTGTTAAAATATTTTGACTTTTCTTGGAATTTTAAAAGAATATTGACTGCTATGAACTTAGGGGAGCAGAAACATTACCTTGGACAATACTAAAATTCATTTTTTTAGTTGATGGCTTGTCTTTTAGTATTCAATGTGGTATAGCTGTGCTGTGTGATATTATAAGCTTTACATCCGTCTCCTATACTGTCATGTACTCTCATATTAACGCTATGGAAAGCAATGCTTCACGTCACTACCCAACATTGTTTAACCTTGATTTAAAATTGTAATCTAGTTTCTTATAAATAGGTATCTAAACTTAAACAAAAAGTGATTTGTGTTTTTGTATTGGCTCTAACTTTGCACGAATCTCAAGAGAGATTAGAAATGACTTTTTCCTTTTGGGAAGTGATTCATTCAGGAACTGAGGGAAGCTTATGGTAGGACTTCCAAAGTTGATTTAAAATAGTAAAAGTCACTCCAAAGATGTTCAGGCAGAGCCGAATTGCTAAGGCTTTGATGCCAAGTGAGTGTGGCAGCTGTTGCAGTTTTTCATCAATATTGTACACACAGCCACAGATATTAAGAGCTATTTGGAGACAATGTTGACCGAGATACTGAGATGTTCACTGGTGTAGCTCTCACTCTCTGGGCATAAGTAGGTCCAGTCCTTAGGAAGGGGCATGAACACTCTTGGAGGACAGGGGCACCGTGTGGGAAAATCTCCCTTGGGTCACCTTCTTGGATAATAGATTAACTAGAGCCACATTGGTGCTATGCTGTTCCCTCCCCTGCCCTGCACTATTCCCACCCTCCACTCAGTAACTTCTCTGTAACTAAGTACAAGGATTAGAGGAACGTAAGAAGGTCTATGTTTCCAAATACCTTTAAAGTAAAGTAACACTGAGACTTCTAATCAGAATTCAAATCCTTAGCAGCACACAGCTCCATGATACATCATTTAATGCTCATTCAAATAATATTTATTGACCACCTATCTTAGACTAAGCGTTGGGATATAAAAGCAAATGAAAGCATAGTCCTTGCTTTTAAGGTGCTCCTGGTCATGATGGGTAGGCAGAGTTATAAGGACAAAGTTGTATTATAATGTAAAGAATTAGAAAACTAAACTTTAAAAAATATGTTTTAGGTTGTTCAGAGATTGCTAGACATAGATGAAGTCCCAGCCTGATCTTTGACACTGCCCAGTCTCTTTACTTCTCTAATATGAGATTTACAGTCAGTTTCTTGACCAGTGTTATTAGCATCATAGAAACCACACCTAACAGTAAGTACAAACCATACCTAGTATTACCAGTGTGGTTCTCACTCTGGTCGAAGTGTGTCCAGTCCTTCGTAAGTCCTTAACTAGTAAGACCAAATGCATATTTCTTGCAAAGAAGTTCTTGAACCCAGCCAGCCCCCTGACTTCACAGGGATGCTCGTGGCAGCCCATACCGCTGCTACATGAGAGCACACATGAGAGAGGAGGCCAGCCATGATATCTGGGTCCTTGCCGCTGGCCTGCTGTAGAAAGGCAGCTGCAGTCATAAATTTGTAGAGCCAGAAGTGACCTTTGCGGCCACCTACTTCAACATCCTTCCAAGAGAAATCTCTCAGGGGACATTCTGAATTTCAAATCAAGAAAAGCTTGGAAGCCACAAACTCAGCTGGCTTGCAGTTGTCATGGAATTTTTGAGCTATTTGTTGCAAACAGAAAGAAGATCCACAGGTTATAACTAGCCACTAACTAGTCTTCTTATAGAGTCTGGGTACAATCTCAGTCCTGGCTTTCTCCTACCTCTCTGGGTGTTTCTGCCTTCTCATGGGCTACTCCCCTTCATTACCAGTCCTCTTTGTCTTCCCTCCTTACTCTATTCTTTCTACCAGGGTAGCCTCATCCATTCCAGTGGCAGAGACCGCTGGCTCTCCGCCCAAGATTTGCACACCCCTCCCCTAGTGGAGAATTGTTTTCTCAAAGTAGTACTTGCTAATGGCATTGGAACAGTGTTATGAGCTTTTCTGGCCCAAGGGGGTTTAAAAGGGGGTGTACCTTTTCTACCCTTTCATCTCCCACCTGCTACCTAGATGTCAATGCTCAAGGCAGTCATGGAAATCTTGGATTAAATATGGCAGAAGCATTGTCAATCTGGGTCCCTGAGTAACTACACACAACAGATGCTGCTCTCCCTCCTCCTCCCCCCGCACATATCCCAACACCAATCATGAACACCCACCTTAGACTTTATTTAGTGAGAAATAAACTCCTATTTTGTTAAGCCACTGAGATTTGAGTATTTAACTATTGCAACAGCTAGCATTACCCACCTATACAATTACAAAGTCTTCAGATTCCATCCATGCACATAACCCCCAACTCTACATCTCTGGGCTAGACTAAATTATTCCTGAGCTTCACAGCTGCATGTCCAACTAGACGTTTCCACTAAGATGTCCCACAGGTCATCAAACTCAGTATGTCTAGAACCAAACAAATGATCCACCACATTCCCACACACCTTGACTCTTCCTGTTCCTCCTTCATATCCTGGTAAATAGCATTCGTATCACTCAGCCACTGTGCTAGAAAGCGGGGAACTGTTCTAGACTCCTCCCTATTTTTCATCTCACATATTAATCTCTCCTGAATATCTGTCCTGTTCATCCCTTTTCTCTCTCCTTGTTGCTGCTTTCTTATCTGGTTTTAATAATAGTAGCCTCACCTCCCACTCCAGTCTGTCCTCCATGCTACCATTAGAGGGGTCTCTTTGAAATAAAAATCTGATTACACCTCTCCACTCCTTAAAATCATTCCGTGGCTCTTTTTTTAAAAAAAATGAGTGCTTTTAACATATTTATTTGGAAAGCTAAATAATAATGCTGATTATTTTTTCTACCACTAAATAAGTATGGTACTATGACTTTCATCATTTACCCTTTATATTCTTTGCTTTTTTTAATTGATGTCATAATAGTTTATGACGTTATGAAATTTCAGTTGTACATTATTGTCAGTCACCATATATACTTGCCCCTTTACCCCTTATGCCCACCCCCAAATCCCCTTCCCCCTGGTAACCACTAATCTGTTCTTTTTGTCCATGTGTTTATCTTCCACATATGATTGAAATCATACAGTGTTTGTCTTTCTCTGTCTGGCTTATTTCATTTAATATAATATCCTCAAGTTCCATCCATGTTGTTGCAAATGGGATGATTTTGTCTTTTTTATGGCTGAGTAGTATTCCATTGTGTATATATATATATATATATATATATATATATATATATACACACACACACACTACATCTTCTTTATCCAATCATCAGTCCATGGGCACTTGGGTTTCTTCCATGTCTTGGCTATTGTGAATAATGCTACAGTGAACACAGGGGTGCATAAGTCTCTTTGAATTGTTGATGTCATGTTCTTTGGATAAATACCCAATAGTGGGATGGCTGGATCGTATGGTAGTTCTATTATAAATTTTTTGAGGAATCCCCTTACTATTCTCCATAGTGGCTGCACCAGTTTGCATTCCCACCAGCAGTGTATGAGGGTTCCCTTTTCTCCACATCCTCTCCAACATTTGTTACTTTTTGTCTTGGTAATTATAGCCATTCTAACAGGTGTAAGGTGCTATCTCATTGTAGTTTTGATTTGCATCTCCCTGATGATTAGTGATGTTGCACATCTTTTCGTGTTCCTGTTGGCCTCCATGGCTCTTTCTGGCTTGCAGATTAAAAATTAACTTCCTAGTTTGGCCCCTAAGGCCGTTTTATGGACCCCCTTCTACCTACCTCTCTTTCTTCTCTCTCATCGTTCCCCGTTTGCATCTGTATTCCACCCACAACAAATGCCCTGAAGTTTCCCCAAAACCCTTTCTCTCCATCCTGTTGAATCTGTAGTTCCCTCTACCCAAAACATACCACACCCCTCATGCCTATGTTCTTCTGGCTAGTTCCTGCTAATCTTTCAAGCCTCAGCTCAGAGATTATCTCCACTGGGAATCTTTGACCTCCATACCCATCTTGGAGATCTAACCTCCATCTTTCTTTCTTTCATGCCTTGTGCCTACTTCATAAGATTGGTCTCTGTGCAGTTGTTAGCAAATCTAGGAGCTCTCACCTTGTTGCCCTAGTTTGATGCTATTTGGTAATAACTCTTTGAGAACAACCAACTTTAATCATGCTGCTTGCAACATGCCCTCAATACATGTTTATCAATACAATCTATATTGTCATTCACTGCCATCAGCATAAATGGATAAAATAATGCCTATAAAGTGCTGAGGGCAATACCTGGTATGTAACAAGCATTCAATCAATGTTAACAGAATAGCTCTGTTTTATATTATATTTTATTACAAGCAGCATTAATTAATGCCTTTGACCATAACTGACTTCACACCCCTGCCAATTTTTGTTTTTCTTTTACTTTTCATTCAAAATCATGTGTTAGTCATTTGTACAAGAGCAGCAGTTTCTGTCTAATGGCTGGAAAGTGAGCAGAGTGTGAGTTAAGGGATCCGGAGTCCTGGATTCAGGTCCCACCACTACCACCAGCTGTGTGAGCCTGAACCAGTCATTTAAACACCCTGTGCCTCGTTTGGCCATTTGCAAAGCAAGGATGAAAGTAGCTTCCTGACCCATTTCAACCGAATGATCTTGAGGAACAACCTAGATAATGAATGTAAAAGCATTTTTTAACTCTAAAAAGTGGATAAAAGTTAATTATTCCTAGTATTTCCAATAATGCAATCAATATTAATATAATCAATGCTTTCTCTGTTGAATATTGTCATTCTTTTATTTTGCCATTATCACTTTCAATTATTTTCACATTTCCTAATGAGTGAGCAACACACATAAGTCATCTATACCTTCATGGGCAAGTTCTCAATTTTGTTATCCAAGGCATCAAAATAATTCTGGCTTGAGGACTGAACACAGTGATACCTCACTGATAATGTTGCTCTAAATTGATGCAGTTTGTGAATCTTTGAGTCTGTCTATCAAATTTTGTCCCTTATTCCACATGGTAGGCATACTGGTTTTTGAATGATTGAGTGCTACTAAAGGCCAGAGGCAAAATCTTGAGTGCCCAATATTTTGTCTACTGCTTCCTATTTGATCAAACTTCTCACTTGTTGATAATGATGATGACTGACATTTTTGAACTCTTATGTGCTAGACACCTTTCTAAGCCCATTACATTTAATCCACACAATAACTTGATCAAAAGAATACATGAGCTTGATCCACTGTAATGTAAGCTCCATGAGGTACAGAGTCTTTTATGTCTTATCTGTCTTATTCACTGCTACATCTTTAGGGACCAGAGCAGTGCCTGACGTATAGTAGGCACTCACTCAAGAAATAATAGTTTAATGAAGTGTTTGCTCTTCAAACAAATTTTTGATCCTTAGAACTTTGGAGTTTTCTGGACATTTGTAATTTGATTGTGATTTCTTATTATTAGTAATGATAACTGTTTTATTATTGAAATTAACTAAATTTGTATAATACTTTACAATTTATAAAATACTTTCACATGTAATTTTGTTTAATTTAAAGCAAGCAATGACATTTTGCTACTAGAAATGCTAAAATACAATGTCTCTACCTAATGGAAAATAAAATACTGTGATTATTACAAAACTGCCATAGTTCAGTTTCTTCAGTAAACAGTAAGTACTTCAATTAAATTAAGAATCATTAAGGCTTAAAATAAGGGATCATCATATATCAGTTTTTTTTTAATGGAAGGAAGAAGATACCAGAAAATATTTCCCCAGCTGGCTTAGAAAGGGGGAATTGTCAATTGGAAATTTACTTAACAGCATGGAAAAGTAGTTACAAGACTGATTCTTGTAATATTTGTGGCTCTAAAAAAAAAAAAAATCACAAAATATTTTAAATTAATCAATAAAGTTTCCTGGTATGTAATTAAAATTAGAACTGATAAGATCTGAAAGAAGCTTTATTTGTTAAGAACCGTGAGGATTTACATTATAGTTGAGACAGGAACGGCCATGATTTACTCAACACTGTAGGCAGTGTCATAGAAAGTGGCGTCTGTGTTGCTAGAGTAGGATTACATTTTATAGAACTTGTACATTGTGTCTTTAAATAAGATTTTAAAATATTATGACATGTTAAAGGCCAAACAAAATTTTATAACGAGAATACAATTATAAATTGTATTTAAATATTGAGATCTGTAACTGTCATTGGTTTCTAGTAGGTGAAGGGAAACATTTCTTTAAACTCTCAGACAAATACGACTAGTCCATTTGTCATTCCAGTGTCTTCGGCGCTTGAAGTATTTCAATTTTTGTTCAACAATATAACCTTTGGAGTTTTGCCTAATAATGACTTCAGTTGTGCTGGCCTTCCAACAGATAAATTAAAATGGAAATGCATATTTTCTAATTATGCATCCAGCCTTAGTTGCATATTAGCTAGGATGGCCACATTGAATGTTAAATTAAGTCTGCACAATAGCTACAGTCTGTGTCACATCAAAGTTTCCCAAAGTCACTTTCTTAATCATGTGAAGGATAGCCAAGACTCTGATAAGTAGTATGTAGCTATATACAATCAGAGGAAAAACATTTAAACATCCCAGCATGGTATTTCCATTTAAATCTGATTACAGTGAAATAAAACTGTAGCCATTAAAGGTTTAGAAGAACTACAAATACACGCCGTAAAAGAAGACAGATAGTAAATGAGGTAGTAAAACATTTCAGCAGGGCAAACAGTTTACAGCTCTCATTCAAGTCTTCCTGAAGCAGACTGCGCAATTCACTACAGAGCCGGCACGTTCCCGGAGCTCCACTTGAACCTGCAATTAACCTTTCACGCCTAATGAAGCTGTTTTCCTGGAAAATTAAAATATATAGTGGTGCCTGCTTTTACACAGACTTGGGAAGAGAGCATTCCAAAATGAATGACTTTTCTGAGGCTTTGTTCAAATGTAAAATGGAAGTGCAATGTTTGTGTATAAAGTGAGAGCGTTCTTTCCAAGGCAATTTTGTTTGAAGTGCAGTATTTTATCACTGTACTTATTAATTGTTCGGAATAATGGTAACAAAAAGAAACCACACACATCAGTAATTTTATGAGTAGATTGTTACTGCTGGAGTCTACTAATACCATTTCACTTCCATTAGGAAAAACTAGAGTTTTACTCAAGATAACTAAATTCCTGATGTTTCTCCTTGGTGGTTTTCATTGCAAATTTAGTGATTTAAAAAGATACGTTTGCCATTTAAATATTTCACTGTTAGGCATTTACATTGCTTTCTCTTTAGAGCATGTCTGCACATGTTTATTGAGAAACAAAGTTCTTAAATTTTAGGAAGAAAATACTGGGGTTTTTTTTGAAGTTCTGGGTAAAGATCTGATTTTGGTGCATCTTCGACTTATTTACTAAGTATCTTTGGTAGCTCTTGGCATCCAAATTAGTGACAGCTAAATTGTGCCCATCTTCTGAAGGATGTCTGCATGTTCCCAAAGGAGCCTGCTTCCCTGACAGCTCGCCCTGCCCTGGGTGATGCCAAGCAGCGGCTGGTGCCGTTCCACATTAGCAAGCGCCAGTTTGAAACGCCAAGAGGCCATGGAAAATGGAATAGGAAACTGAAGATGATTCTTTCTTATGAGGTTTATAACTCATATTTAAATAATCTAAATGTCATAATGTCTGGTATTTAAGAACTAAAAGTGCAAAAAGGTAAGGCTTATAATAAATGTTTAAGCCCCAGCATTTTGATTGAACCTACCGGCATATTTTGATGTAAATTCTGCTAGCCTGCAGCGTCTGTGCATCATCTTGACATGGTAAATGAAATTCCTTTAGACCACCAGTCTAAAATAATGAATTGTTCCCCTAGTTAATTGTATTGCTTTGATAACGAGGAACTATGCTAGGCCGAGAGAACACAATAAGTGGATTTCATCAGATGATTTGTGTGACGTTTTGAAAAATGATCTTCTGGAGTGACCTAATTTTCATGGAACTCTAACGGCACGCAGCATGCGCCACTGTGCAGCATCCTACTGGGAGGAAGCACTTCCTCCTATGGCATGGGGAGTGTGGGGTCATCACTAGAAAACTTCTCACCAGGAAAAAGTTCTCAGGGAAATCTAAACCAGGAGAAAGCATTTGCCTCAAAGGGCAATACGGAGAACTTATTTATAAGGTGCTTTTATTTTGTTCGTAATATTTTTTTTTAATCCAGGAAAGATCTCAAGCTACTTTTATTTCCTCATCGCCAGTGTGAAAATAAACCAAGACCAACCAAATAACAAGCACAGGCTATTTATTTCAAATCTTGCTATAGCAAGGGTGTCATCCACCATCTCTTGCCTGTGTTTTGGCGGAGACTAAAAGACAGGCAAGTATGTGGGAACAGTTTATAGTGGAGAAAGAGAAGGCTTCACATGCACCCTGATTGGAAGCCGTTGGCCTGGGTAAGTTGGAGGCAGGTAAACTAGAAGTGGGGCATCCTATGTGATTGTCAGGGGTGCCTGTTTGCTTTTCTCTGATTGGTCCTAAGTTGGAAGCAGGGACAAAAATTAGGGAAGCTGCCAGTTACTAATCAAGTCCTGGCTATTTGGGGCCCAGTGGTAGAAGGGTAATTGTTTGACTCCTTGGATTGTCACTGGAGATAGCAGTCTGACTTCCCACGTAACAGGCTGACTTCCCTGGGCTGGTTGTTATAGATTAGGAGTTGGTTTCCTGGGCAGATTGGTGCCACTTGTGGGCCAGAGTTCTGTTTTTATATATGGTCTGCCCATTTTCTATTTGTATATTCCATCTCTTACCAGCATATAAATGTCACGTTTGCAGGGCGGTGGGGGTAATGTCTTTTTTAAAGAGCTACTATCTTGACTTTTATTTTTGTCAATTAAGGAAATTAGATTCCCTACCATAAAGTACGTTGAAGGGCAATAATAGAAATTACTTTAATTTCTCTCTTTTTTAAAAAAATGAGTCATCTACGCACAATACAATTCAGGAAGACAGGGACCTTGTCTTTCTTGTTTACTCGTGTCCAGGGCCTTTTGTAGGTTGAAAGAGGACCTTGCAATTTCTGGTTGTTGTTTCTTTTTAAAGTTCTCCATATATAAAAATATGAAGAAATGCAAACATAGTAATAAAGACTTACACTCAAAATTTGACACTTAAGGTACACACACACACACAGTTATTATGATTATTGTGCTGTTCATAATTAAATTTACAGGATTTATACGTAACTAAATTACAGAACAACTCATGGTGTGCCACAGCTGTGGCCCAGTAAAGGACTCAAGCTTAACCCTGAAAAAAACATCATTTGGCACGTCGTAAGATAAGACCTGGGCAAGTGCCCTCTGAGCATCCTCTGTGAGTATACATGGTGGACACTCAAATATCACTGCCTGGGGAAGTGCAAGCTTTCCTACACACCTATTGCCATTTGAATCTGAAAATGGAGTTGATTGTTTCATTTTCACAGGAAAGAACAAAAAGCTGTCAAATTAAAAATAAGCATGATTTGCAATTTTATTTGTAAATTAAGGACTGAAATATGGTTTATGATTTATCATTTTCAACTGAATGTGTTTCCAAGCTCACGAATCATTAGTAAACCCAGGATATGTTGTGAGAGAAACTACCGTAATTAGGCTTTCAACTTCATAGACCCCAAAATACAAAGATCCAGTGATGGTTTCAGAATAGCATAGAATTTCCTATTTTGGCAACTCAAACTGTTTCCTTCTCTCCTGGTGCTGTGTCTTCTGTAAGGAAAACAACATTTGCAGCCACTTGTAAATGGAGAAGTATTGTTTTTCAGAGCTCCTTTGGACTAGGTCATGAATAACATGATTTCATATTTGGATGCTGTGATCATTGAAATTAGTGTAAGTGGTCTCTGCCCACACTAAAGGAGACGTATATTATTTGTCATATTTGGCTGTCTCTGGATAAAATGGTGCCAGGAATGAAATAAAAGATTGTAAATTATGACAGAAGTATGCCAGGAGATCTAGAGAAACTTAAAGTCTGCCTGAATTGAAACTTAGTTAGCCAGACCATGGGGTCTGTGAGTTTGTTTTTTTTTAAATAATGTGCTTCAGTTCTATCCCTTAAAGAAATAACAAAATAATCATCTCCTACAGCAGAATAAGTGGTTAAAACACTCATGTTGGACACTTTAGAAGTTCATACATGCTCTTCAAAGGTCAAGAAAGCAGCTATTATTTAAACTTTGAACCTTTGAACTTGCATTATCTCTAGGAAATTCAGGACAATTACTTAATATCTTGAAAGAGTATGTTTTTTCACAGCAACCCTTAAAAGGTAAATATGTAAGATTATCAGCCTAGCCGGTGATTACTGTAATTTTTTTAATCCCTTCCCTCTCTAACACCAGTAATTTCTCCTTCTTCATAAATACCTTCTCTTCTGTTTTCACATGTACTTGAAACTCCTTTTTCCTATAAAAAATATATGTACTCAGATAATCATATGCATCCACATACATTTCGTCTGACCCCGCTGCTTCCCCTGTATTCCAGCTTACTTATCTCTTTCCATTGCCAAAAGTCTTGGCTTTTGGGACTTAATGACTGGGGACTTGGACTTTGGGATTTGACTGGGGCTTAATGTCTGTGGGCTACGCTTCCTCTCACCCCATTCCCTGCTTACTTTTCAAGCCTCCAGCCTCAGTTAGGTATGGAAATGACTCAAAGATCATCAAAATCTTCTTTGAGGAGATCTAATGGCTTCTGCAGCAAGCCTCACCCGCTGGCCCATTTGGTACTTTTTGCAGACTCCTTGAACTCTCCCTTGACTTCCACAACACCGCACTAGCCTAGCGGGCCTTCCTCTTTTAGTGTCCATTTCCTTTCTTTGGCCTCTCCTTCTGTTCATAAATCTCTAGAGTTCTGTTCTTGCCAGATCATGTCTGAGGCCAACCTAGAATAAATTGGCACAGAGGAATAAAATAATTCAATGGTACCTTACGTAGGATAAGGTCCACCAGTGAGGCTTCCCTCTGAGAGCAGCACCTTGAGAAGACGTCTGTGAGGGCTCAGGGATTGGTTCAGCTCAATTCGGAGTCAAGTCTCCAAGACCTTGTAAAAAGGAAAATAACACAAAGTCCTTTGGTGACCTCTTCAAACAAGCAGTCTGGTCTCTCAGTTTAGTATGATGATCTGGCATATTTTGTTTTACTCAAGAATTTTATGGGACACAACAGAAACTAAAATGGCTTATGTGTAGCTATGACAAACCAGGATATCTGGTTGAGGCATTGCTCGTACAAATTTAGGAAAGTCTTTACTATCCCTGAACATCTTACCAAATGTTTTTGTCAATCAATGCACAAAACAATATTCTTTTAATTACCTATGATAGCTAGAGACCTACTTTTGTGTTGATATTCTGCTGATAATGCTCAAAGTCCTTTTCTTGTATTTAGGACATTTATCAGCTAAATGTCTATCGGCTGTCTTTCTTCCATATTCGTATTGTGTGTAGTATAACTCTATTGCTGGTGTGCTTTCTTACTTCTTAAAAACAGTTTGTGAGAATGAAAAAACAGGCCACAGACTGGGAGAAAATATTCGCAAAACGCATATCTGATAAAGGACTGGTGTGTAAAATGTAAAAGGAATCACTTAAAGCTCAACAGTAAGAAAATAAACAGCTCAGTTAAAAATGGGCAAAAGATCTGAATAGATACCACACCAAACAAGATATACATATGACAAAGAAGCATATGAAAAGATGCTCAACATCATATTTATTAGGGAATTGAAAATTGAAACTACCATGAGAAATATCTAAACACCTATTGGAACGGCTAAAATCCGAAACACTGACCACGCCAGGTGCTGGTGAAGATGTGGAGCACAGGAACTCTCATTCGTTGCTGGTGGGAATGCAAATGGCACAGCCACTTTGGAAGGCAGTTTGTCAGTTTCTTACAAAGCTAAAATGTAGGCTTACCATGTGATCCAACCATTGCACTCCTAGTTATTTGTGAGTTGAAAACGTATGTCCACACAAAAACTTGCATGTGGATGTTTATGGCAGCTTTATTCAAAATTGCTGAAAGTTGGAAGCAATCAAGACGTCCTTCAGTAGGGGAATGGATAAACAAACTGTGGTACATCCAGACAATTGAATATTATTCAGCTAAAAAGAAATGAGCCATCAAGCCCAAAAAAGATGTGGTGGAACTTAAAGGCATATTGCTAAGTGAAATAAGACAGTCTGAAAAAGCTACATATTATATGATTCCAACTATGTGACATTCTGAAAAAGGCAAAACTATAGAGTTATTAAAAAAAGATCAGTGATTATCAGAGGCTCAAGGGAAGAGGAGAGAGAAATTGATAAAGCACACAAGATTTTTAGGGCAGTGAAATTACTTTGCATGATACTATAATGGTGAATATATGACATTACACATTTGTCAAAACCCATAGAACTGTACAACACAAAGAGTGAATCCTAATGTAAACTAGGGACTTTAATTGATAATCAGGTATCAATATTGGTTCAATTTTTCTGTAAACCTAAAACTGCTCTAATTTTTTAAAAAAAAAATCTTATGCGGCTGGCCCAGTGACATAGTGGTTAAGTTCACACCGTCTGCTTCAGCGGCCCAG
This sequence comes from Equus asinus, assembly GCF_041296235.1. Classification (NCBI taxonomy): domain Eukaryota; kingdom Metazoa; phylum Chordata; class Mammalia; order Perissodactyla; family Equidae; genus Equus; species Equus asinus. The sequence continues at coordinate 16,221,339 of NC_091791.1, read as the reverse complement.
GGGGTTGCAGGTTTGGATCCTGGAGGCAGACCTACACACCACTCATGAAGCCATGTTGTGGTGGTGTCCTACATACAAAATAGAGGAAGATTGGCACAGATGTTAGCTCAGGGTCAATCCCCCACACCAAAAAAAATTTTTTTAAAAACCCAGCTGAATACACTAACTTTTGTTCCACATCCAAAAAAACAATAGTAACACTGAAAATTCCTTGTACACCCAGAGCAAACTTGTGTTCAGACATAGAAACTAAAGTGTGGGGTCATATCCACAACTGATTGTGATGTTTTGTCACACACTGAACTTGATTGTCCGAAGTCAGAGTCAATTAACTTTGGTGGATCCTTGTTCTTCTTCATCGTGAAGTTCGTATGTCCCAGTTAAGAAACTTCTTAAGTGAAGGGTAAACTACTCGATAACTTCCAATAACAGCTGAATGTTTGATACAGAATGAAAACAATGAAAATAGGTGCAAAGCCACCACTGTCACCATCTCAGAAATGTCCAACCAAACATTTAAACGCCTTTCTTCTTTCTTCCAGGCCTCGCAATCGCCAGTGCCCTAATAGATATTTCACAGCAGAAGCCTTCAGATAGTAAAGACAAGACTTCAGGAGTCCGAAATCGAAAACATCATCTCTCAACACGTCAAGGAACTTGTGTTTGAGAAACAGAAACTGCTCCTGGATGCTCTGTAATGCCTGACTTTGTAAATGGCTTCCATCATGGCTGGTCTGTGACCTCAGTTTTTACGGAGGTGAATCTCTGTATGCTCCCAGGGCCCAAGTACAGTTCCCTCCAAGTGGGCAATGACCTAAGTGGCCAAAGAATGTTCCTGACTTTTATAAAAGTAACAATATTGATGGTCACAGGTGATAAAGTCAGCTTTTACGACTATCGTAGGCTTATCATAGATGATGTTAAATTACTCTGGAAAAAGATGTATATTGTTTCTTAATGCAGATGAAAAATGTGCATTCATATAAACCAAACTGTTTATATCCCAAGACTTTAAAGAAAGACGTTTTATAATGCCTGAATGAGAATTGTACAGTTTTTGCGTCATAAGCAAACAAATCACTTGTATATGAACAGGAAATGAACAAATTGCAAAGGCTTTAAATGCTATTTTATCTCACTGTAAATGTAAAAGCAAGATTTTTATTTAGTAGGATGTAGGTAATATATTTAAATACTTCACATGAACATATCATGTCCAAACTCAGTTTCTGAATGTGACTACTTTTCACCTAACTCGAATGCAGACCAAAATGAGTCCATTTGGATGGATGGTGTGTGCACCTTCACAGGAGGTTTATTAGAATTCTGAGTGAAGAGGACGTTCCTGTCGCTCATGCCAACTGCCTAACTCATTATCAGTGCTGATAGAGCATGGAAAAGCCTGTCCAGCAATCAATTTTCCCCCTCCTTCCAAAAACAGCATCCAATACCACAAACCTGAAGAGAGCTGAAATAGTTATTTTACAGTGTGCAAGCTTCTCCTCTAATATGGTAATTTTTTAATTGCCTAGGAATCATTGGATCAGACCTAAATGAGCCATCTGCATTTTTATAAGGACGGATTATCTTCTTTTGGCCTTCCTCTCGTAGCTGCTAGATTTTATCTACCTTTTACAAGTGTTATGAAAAGCATTGTAGAGGGACACCTCCCAAGTTATAATATGACCTGGGTTCCTTCCTGGCAACTATTTCTCTTAGAATACAAGCAGAGGAGAGCATTTGCTGGCAACCATCTACACTTTTCTTATTTCTAACATGAACACCTTGGTGTCATGAGAGAAAATCTCCAGTTTAAAAAATAAAATAAGTTCATTGTTGCCCACCTTCAGCGTATCCTTAGCGACTCAAAAATCTGAATTGTGGCAGAAAGGAAAAATGATATAAAACAGCTTTCACATTGGAACATAGAATCACTGGTGTCCTAATTCTGACAACAGTTCACTAGAACTCAGTAGCATTAACAGATCTTGTTTGGAATTGCAGTTTCTTAACTTCAGGGTGACTACAGGATATGTGTAGAGAGCAGTGACAATGATATCCAAAGCTGCTTTATACAATGTAATTTTGTTCAATATGAAAGTCATTTAAATATAATTGTTGTTTAGTACTATATATGTACTTTTCATATTCTTTGGATTTCTGGAAGGTAATGACACTTTACGGTTTACAGCTAATGCATAGTTACTTGCATGCTATGGTTGTGCAGTAGCGGAATACGACCCTATTGTGATATTAAATGTTTATTTCATAATACCATTTATACATAGTCAGCTTAATTTGATGAGGATTAAATGTAATATAGAACAGGAATGATCATACAGTATGTAGTTGCATCATATATAAGATTGGTAGGTTGCATCTAACCATGACTATGTCATTGTTTTGATAATTAGGCATTTATGAATTATAGAGTATATTCCTTATGTTGGCATGATAATTTTTCTGTTTTCCATGCATTAAAAATAAGACTAAGTCATAGAGTAATTTTATCTATAGCCTGTGGGGTTTGGGGGTGGGGAGTGGAGTTAAGTGTTTTTACCTAAGAGATATTTTATCTCTCAAAAAAAAGTGAGCAAAGTTTGTAAATGTTTCCTAAAATCAATCAAGTAATTTTATTAGCTTCATTTTGGACCCTTTAAATGTTGATTTTTCTCCGGGAAAAATAAATTGACAAAACTGGTGATTACAAAAATAGAATCAATTAAAAATACAATTGCCCAATTCGTTTAATTCTCTAACAGTTGTCATGAGACAGCGTATATGACAAAAACACACTGAGCTGTACGTAAAATCTATTTCAGCTGTATTTTTAGAGAGGCTACGGAAACAGTATTCCTGTGAAAGAATTAAGTTTTATCCACCTCAAATCCCATCAGGTTCTTAAAATTTGAAATTTGGAATTTTAGAGAATTATTAGACATAATGCAGTGTTAAGGTCATACTATACCTTTTTTGGCCAAATATTGCTAACTCCATTACTAATTATGCAATATCTTCTCAACTTATCAAAGCTTTTTATTGGTAATAAGATTCTTCCCCCTCAGGTGAAGCAGATTGGAAAGACCTTAGGGGCAATCACTTTGAACCTGAGTCAGGTTCCCCCACATCCCAAACACTTTGAATTTGGATACTTCCTTTTTTTTTCAATCAAACCACAAGCTTATGCAGATACTTTTCAAAAAGTTAGGAATTAAATGACTGATTCTCTCGAAAACTTATCTTAATGGAATTCTGTACATTTCAGTTTAGAATGACTTTGAAAAATTCTTTAGATTTACGATTTCTTATTCTTCCACGTGTGAAACGTTTTGGTTAAATAGAATGGAGTTTTTAAAATTAACCTTAGGTACACTATTTGGACAACTAGCGAATTCTTGTTGAAAGAGATGCACATGCTTACAGATCAATTTAATAAATTTTAAGAAGATTCAGATTTTCATAATTGCTTTTAAATGAGAATTTATTTTACTGGTACACATAGAAAGAAAATGTATGCCATATACTATTGTGTTATGTTCAATAGGAAAACTTCAAATAGGACATATTTCAATGTGTAATATGATACTTGCTGTCCTTCCCAATAGCTCACTTTCTTTGGGTTCCAGTAAGACAGAAGTGACTGTGTGGGTTGTTGCCCTGCTGCAGGGTTATTCACAATGCAGACCGGGCCTGAGGACAGACGTTGGAACCAGCTTTGAGCTGTGTGGTGCTGGGCACGTCTTAACCTTGAAGCTTCAGACTTTCCATCTGTGCAGGGAGGTAGTGGTGCCCACCTTGTTGTGAGCCTGGAAGATGATAAACAAAGCTCCCACAGCAGGCCCTCAAGGCCGTGTAGCTGATATTAGTAATCATGGGGCTACCAGGCCATTTTTTTCCTACCAACTGTTTTATGAATACATCTATTAATTTTTCATCCATCTTTCACCATAGATAAAAAGCAAAGTAAGTTTTTGCAAATGAAGATTTCATGAAAATCTTGAGTAAGTTCCTATGTTTCTAGAATATAGAGATTTCTAAAAAACTACTTTGATATTTGGGTCAATAGAGGCTTTAACTCTTTCCAAATATATACAGTTTTAGTAGAGTATTTTTAAAATACTGCTAGATGACATTTAGACAGGAACATCAGTTGCCACTTTGATGTTCAAGTCAGGCAAGAAGAGATCAATCCTTACATTTGGTTGTCATACATGGTATGTATTTTTTTCACTGACCATAAAACTATGATTCAAATCATTCTGGGTTTTGTATAAAAGGTTTTAAAAACTTAAAACCAATCAAATAAACTAATTCTACCCACATTCACTTAAAAAAACAATCAACTTCCAAAGCCCATTTGCCATTTTATTAGGATGAGTTTAGAACTCACTTGATCGTGAGAACTACCCGGGTTAGTGTAGCTTCCTACCTTTGCCTCTAGAGATTAAGATTCAGAAAGATTGGTTTGGGCCCTGGAGATTAATATACTTAATAAACATCTCAGTGATTCTTAGGATTAGGCAAATTAGGGAAACTCTACACTGGACCAAAGAGCTGCCTTTGTCTACAGTTAGAAGAATTTCTTTAAATAACGAAGTTCTCACTCTAATTCAGATGCTTTAAATAATTTTCCAAGGAATGCAAGCCATCTGGTTGGTGTAACAGCAGTGTTTTCATTATATGTACATTTAACATTTTAGTTTTATCAAATTTTTTTAATTAAGAATTAAACCGTATCAGTATATATGTGTACAGGTGTGCATGCCAATGTGAAAACAGATTGTATAAAAGTTCAAACCTGCTTTAAAAAGCCAACATTTTATCATATAGTGTGCTATTAATCAGGAATTTAATTGCTGAAATAAAAACATAGGATCTTCCAACCCCCACTGGCGAATGCAGCTTTCTTTTTTTTTTTTAAAGATTTTTATTTTTTCCTTTTTCTCCCCAAAGCCCCCCGGTACATAGTTGTATATTCTTCGTTGTGGGTCCTTCTAGTTGTGGCATGTGGGACGCCGCCTCAGCGTGGCTTGATGAGCAGTGCCATGTCCGCGCCCAGGATTCGAACCAACGAAACACTGGGCCGCCCGCAGCGGAGCGTGCGAACTTAACCACTCGGCCACAGGGCCAGCCCCACGAATGCAGCTTTCTTATTTTTATTTTACCCTTCCAAGATCATACTTTGGAAAAGTACTCAACACCTGAAAAAGCCCTTCTTCAATCTGAGACTTGGTTATCAAATTTGTGTTATTGAATTCCACATTCAAAATAGATTTTTTCTCTTTCCCTCTTCTCCCGATATTTGTTGGCCTCTTCTAGACATTCTCTCTGAATGGAGTGCTGAACACTTGGAATGCTCCTGAGAATGGAAGCAAAACACACAAGAGCCTGAATGGCCAGGATTCCAGTGATAACTGAGGTCTCTGCCCCTAACCGTGTGTTTCATGTTACATAAATTGTCCTTACTTACAATAAAGTCCTCTTTCTGAGACGGGTGCAGCCATGGCATAGCTAAGGAGTTTTCTGGAAAAGTTTGCTCGTTCTAAACCCAAGCTTTAGTCCCCATGTTGGCACCTGCCTCCCAGCCTTATGGCACCACTCCTCTGCTGGGCCGTAGTTCACAGTTCCTGAGAAAGAGCAGGCAAGGAGGATCCAAATGCTGCTCTTCTCTCCAGCCCCCCAGAAGGACCAAGCATCTGTGACCCCTCTTGGGCTCAGGGCCTCAGGCAAGCCCTCTGCTTCCTAACCCAAGGCTTAAAGCTGAGGTTGGCCCTGCCTGTGCTCTAGGGGATGGAACAGTGGTCTTCTCCTCCTAGGCAGCCCTCCATCATACCAGGAGGTGAGGCTGGGATCAAGAGGCCCACTTAACCCTGAGAAACATGCCCAGCCGGGCTGGCATCTCCCAGAAGCTTTAGAAAACAGAGAAAAGCTTTGGGAGGGGCCTGGATAAAGATGTACCTGAAGCAGGTAGAACTTAGAGGTGAATCCTGGAAGCCCTTTCTCTTACAACAAAAAGCAGCAGCTTCTTCGAACATCTGAGGCTTGCATGCACTCCTCTTCAGCTTTTTGATGGTGGAATGGTGGCTATCAGGAGATGTGAAGGTTTTAGCTCAAAACTGATTTTTCTCTGCCCTGAAGAAGTTTCCTCACAGAAGTCACCTGTGAGTGGCCAAAGTGAGGGACAGGCGTTCTTTCAGCTCTACCCTACAGCCCTTTGTGATAAACACACAACTCCCTCTCCAAATTCTAATAGGCTTTCTTCCTTGCTTAGCATTATGGTACCTGGCACAGGCCATGGAAGCCAAGAGTTCATTGAGCTTTACTTTCTCCAGCCCTACTAATGAAAACAGCAAGTATTATTATTTTGCTTTCCGAATATGAGGATGAGCTTTTGTAAACTGCACCCCCCCCACCCCCATTTCTGACCTATCTGCCTCCCAGGGCTCCCACTCTTTGTTGAGGAAATAATTCTGCCCCATTCAAGGACTGGCTGTGAAGGAGTCCTAATTGAACAGGAGATCAAACCCCTCAAAGACCACTGCGGAAACACGATATTCTAATCTCCATCAAAAGGTTTGACCAATTTTATTTTTGGCAGAAGTGAAATTTTCACTTAGGCAAGATACCTGTTTAAGCATGAATTTCTCTTTTTTTTTTTTTTTAGATTGGCACTGAGGCTAACAACTGTTGCCAATCTTCTTTTTTTTTCTGCCTTTTCTCCCTAAATCCCCCCTATACATAGTTGTGTATTTTAGTTGTGGGTCCTTCCGGTTGTGGCATGTGGGACGCTGCCTCAGCATGGCTTGATGAGCGGTGCCATGTCTGCGCCCAGGATCTGAACCAGTGAAACCCTGGGCCGCCAAAGCAGAGAGCACGAACTTAACCACTCAGCCACAAGGCCGGGCCCCATACGCATAAATTTCTTTAAACAGGCTGTTTGCGTGGTCAGATAGGAAATCCCGCTCTAGAACATTCACCTCGGAAAATAGCACTAGCGAGCAAATTCTTGTAACAGTTCTTCGTGCTTCCATAGCCCCTGTTACCAAAAGATATCTTAAATTTTGTGCTTTCCAGTGATGTATAAGTTACCTTAGAATAGGTCTTGTGTGGGGACACACAAGTTTTAATGTGAACTCAAGCGCCAACTCTTTTTAATGCCTTGGGACAATTGTCTAAACTATTTCCAAATAAACTGGGATAAAAATGCTCACCTACCTCATCTAAGTGTTGTGATGGGTTTTTGTTGTTTTTGAAATGGGAAGTAGAGTAAAGTTGAATGGGAAATAGAGTTAAATGTTTTTTACTTTTACTATGAAAAGGTTCAAGGTTAAATTCAGTGAATCATGAGCAACAATTTTTCCATTGAATTTTTTTGATAACGTTGAAGGACATATATGTGCCAAAGTTCCCAAATAATTAAATTGCAATAAAACCCAATGATATATGTTATCTGGTGATCCAGTGTTGTGCTTTTCAGGATTTTTACAATGTCTGTTACATATTTCAAATGTTACTTTCTTCAACTTTGCAGCAAATGCTAACAGATTGTTAAATTTTCTTTCCCATCATTACACATCTCTCCTGACCCTTCATTAACTAGTCTGCTCGTTTCTGCCAGCACCTGACTAGCACTCTCAGACCTTTATCAATGCTTTAAAAATAAATAAATGACATAAAATCGGTCTTGCACATCTTCGTTCCCTTGTGACGATGCACGTTGGCAGTTGTAATCTTTTCCTTTAGATCAGCTTGTTTGAAATACGATGGCACTTAAAAAGGAAGGCCGGCTGGAAGGACACCAATAAAAACAACAGCTCAGCCTAAAACAATTTGATTTCAACCCAAAATGAATTACCTTGCCACACAAATAGATAATGGCAAACCGGATATTCTACTTATCAAGACTACTCCCTGCCGAGAGTCAGAACTCCAGGTTCCTTTGAAGCTCACTGCCCCGTGAGGATGAAAGAATATGGGCTCTCCAAACATTTATGTGCAGATGAACTAGCTGGAAGAGGAAACAAACTCTGAGCATCCAATGCCCACTTCTTGCTGATTTCTGAAGTGACGGCTCCAATTCGGCCTTCCAAGGCAAAAATTCAGCGTTGGCTGTTAAATGGAACAACCTTTCTGTAAGGGCAAACTACCAAATAGCATTATTTTGTTTCTCAGGTGGCAGTGTCTATGATGAGCTTTACAAACTAGAAGTTTATAAGGATGTATAAGGATGTCTTGTTTGTGTTTTTATACGTAATATGCAATGTTTTAGCGACATGGTTTTCCTTTTCTAAACAGTATCCAGAATATGGTTATGAGGCAGATTTTTTATTAGTAAGTCTTATTTTGGTAATATATATGAACCACTTGGGTTTTGTGCTTTAGTGAATTGAGAATTATTTTGTCCTAAAGTGGAATTTCCAAAGAAAGCACATACCTTCATGGGAACCCCTTGGGGAAAAAAAACAATTCTCTAGTGTTTCAAAATATTATAACTATGCTTATATTCTACCATACTGCATTAAAACAGTTAATGGTAGCCTTCTCCTTTTTTCCTTTTTCTTGGTGCAAATTGCTTTGTGTAGACTTTCTTGATGTAGTCTTGATAATTGCCCTTATAAAGTAGTCTCTAAGGGATTATTTACAATATTTGCAAAGATTATGGCAATATCAAGTTTATCATCTTGGTCAAATGTAAGACAAAGAATAATGATTAATAACTTCAACATAGTTTGAAATCTGCTATGACTATTGGTATAAAGTTTTATTCCACTTGTAAAATAAGTCGCCCATGTCGCTAAAATTTAATGCAAATTTCCAAACTTGGGTCTTAACCACATTAATGTCAATCTGAAGTGGCAGCATTTGTTTGGGTGTTTTATGCTTTATGTTATATGAACTAGTCTATAAACTATGCAGTGAACCAAAAATATCCAGGGAAACAGAGGTGGCTGAATCAGTTCTTGTCAGTTTTTTGAAAGTCTGTTGAGGATGCATGATCTAGTGGTTGAAGTGAAGACCTGGGAAAACTGGGATAAAACCAAGATTCTATCCAGAGCGGACTGACTCTGCCTCACCATGCTTTATTTACCCCATGTAGAAAAATGAGACCACAGCTGCTTCCTTCCAGGGTGCTTGTGAGAAAACACTTAGGAAGTTTTCAGAACCTCAGATCCAGCTCCATACCACTGTTGTTATCGGAAGGCTGTCCATAAGGCACTGTGTACAAGCCTGTGGTAATATTCTTTACATTGTCAGAACACCTGTAACAATTGGATTTCCTAATGATATTCCCATGGGTTATCATTCATTGTTTTCTAGATTTTGAAGGTAGAGGGATGCATCGTATCTCACTGACCTACAGCAGCTGTCAGAATTATTATACGGGAATATAAAAGAATGAATGACTAAGGAACCGTATCATGATTTGAATTTCCATTTGTAGCTAGATTTTGTGAAGTTTAACACTTTGGTACTTTCTGCTCCACTGTTAAATGATAAAGTTACTCATCTGTACATAAGCGTCTGAAATTTTATCAGGTAATTGCATAAATGAAGTATTTTACACAAAGCATTAAAATTTGTATGAGAAAGAACAGCTCACATTATTTCTCAATCACTATTGGCATATGTAAAACAGTTTTAAAGCTCTCAACAAAATGGTAAACGAAAAGATTTTCCTCTCTTCCTGTTACTCATTATCTTGATATTTTTCTTTTAGATAAACAATCTACAGTGTGTTTACTGAAGCTTGCATTGATATTCCCCAATAGTGTTTGCAACTTGAGTTTTATTCCAGCAGCTACACGAAATGAGTCCACAGTGCAGAGCAGGCAGGCCCCTCTGGAACCTGAGATTATTTGTTCTCTCACTGTTCTAAAGGTAATTAAGGAGCATTGCATGTTTCTCAATTAATGATTTCTCATTCAACAGGGGATCTTTGATGCTAATGTGTTTTAATCAGGGCAGAGGCTGCTCAAAAACTCTAAACAATTCAGTGAAGAGGAACTAGGAATTTTTAATCAAGTGGAAGAGATTTAAATGCTATGAGGGACATATCCATCATGCATTTTCAATTCCTGTTCATTTAACTATGTTCTTTTGAGTTGTATAAACCAATGTGAGAATTATTAAATAGAGCATATTGTATTACATAATATGATTTTCCTTATCTATTTGTGTGTATATGTAATAGACTTCTCCCATTTAAAACATATTTATGTATAACCTTTGTTTCTCTTTCTATATAAAATTTATTTATACACTCATCTAATACCCTTATTTATTATATGCACTTGTAAATGTAGACCACGTATATGTAAGAGTATATTTACATATATGTAGCAAAAGAATAATGAAAGATATGTCATAAATGACCATGATGTTTAAAACACTTTTTTTGACCCCTTGGACAAGTGCCCTGAGTGACTGTTCATAATTTGAGCTGCTAAATCAAATTGCGTTATGTACACATACCTACAAGCTATGCAGCAGTTGCACCTTGAAGAGGCGTTACAGTGTGATTAGACCTTAGTTTGTCTAAAAAGTGACTTCACCAGCTGACTATGTCTCATGAAAGTGCATACTCAAAGTGGTGAAATTAGAATCCTGCCTTTCTTTTCTAATGATCAGGTTCTGCTCATCTCATTCTGACGTCTTCAAATCAAGTCTCCTTTGCAGGAATGTCAATCATGTGAAAATGAGGTTTGTTTTTTTTTCCTCCCTCTAACTGAATATCGAAAAATCTCAAGGAATGCTTGAGAGGCCTAACTAGTTAAATACTTATTGGTTCACTGTATTGAAATAAGTGGGGAAGCAAACTTTTTTTTTAATCAGTAGTTCTCAAACTGTAGAGTACATCGGAATCACCTGGAGGGCTTGTTAAAGTGGATTTCTGGGGCCACTCCTAGAGTTTCTGATTCAAAACGTCTGGGATGGGGCGCGAGAATTTCATTTCTAACAAGTTCTCAGGTGATGTTGAGGCTGAGGCTGGTGACCCCCCTTTGAGAACTCCCGTTAGAAACAAATAAATCAGAAGGAGGTGGCCATGGTTTGAATGCAGCACTGAGAAATGACTCTGGGTTCCTCATATATTCCAGTATATTTTTCACAGGTTCTCTGCCAGATAGTAGGTGGGCCTCGTGTGTTTCTGAAATAGTCTCCGGGTGAATTTCTGGAGCAGTTGGGCAGAGGCCATGTGGTGGACTTGGGCAAAGGAATGACATTAGTGCCTGTATTTTAATTCATGGAGATTCCATGGAGGGTTTCCTGGGATTACACACATTTGAAAACAAGCTTTTGGATGGAAATAACAATCTAGTACACCTGTGCTAATGGGCAATGCCGGAAGCCAAACTGGCTTGTAAAAAACAAGACCAGGATGATGTTTCCCAGACCCGCTGATAACAAGAATGATCTGGGGCTCTGTCAGGAGTCTATGTTTTTAATAGGGTCTCCAATTAACTCAACAGACAAGTTTGGAGAACTCTACTTAGGGACCCAATTCTTTTTCCTTAGAACAATTCATACTGGTGCTAAAATTGCCAATATAGAGCTTTGGAGGGAAGTCCATTCATAAAGACTCTGTTTGGGGCAAGTGCCCATCCACTACCCAAGCTGACCTCACTGGCTCAGCTTTCCCTGACATGCAGCGAAATTACATTGCTGGGCCATGAATTGGCCCAGCATGTCTCTCCGCTATATAACTATCGCACATAGTGTGATGAGTTCAATTATGATTTGCTTAGATTCTGTCATCACTGTGGGTTTTTCTGACTCCCATGTCATATGGCAGTATGGGGGTTGGGAGGACTAGGTTCTCATATATAGATATGAATGGTTATTTAATTGTATTTACATTTGCCCTTAGAATTAATCAGTGGGGATGGAGTCAAATGCTTAAAGATGATCTCGTTTTGAAATATATCTTCTGAAAGTTCAAATAGTAGCACCACTATGTGCCAGGCACTGTGCATGTTATTTAGTCCTCCTACCACCAATAAGAGAGGAATATTTTACAGGTGAGAAAACTGAGGCTTAGAGCATTAACCTGCCTAAGCTCAAGTGGCAGATATGGGACATAATCTGCTACATTATGCTGCTTCCCCTAAGCCCACTGGTGGTTAATTAACACAGAAGCTTCAGACAATGGCAGGAAACTCCAACCATCCTTCCCTTACCATACTTTCTAATGACAGAAACATTTTTAATCGAAGGGATATTTTCCCTTTGCTCACGGGCGATCTAATCTTTTGGTGTCGTCATGGTTCTTCCATGTAAAGAAAATGAGCTCCAAGTCTACCCAGCTCCAGACAGTCTCAGACTTTCAGGTGTCCGTGACCCGCTGTGCCCGTGAATCAGCCCAGTTAATCACACAATCATCGTGCATGTTCATGGGCTGGCTTCAGACCTAATCATGTTGTATCATTGGGTCACAAAAGTGCTAGTGATCTAATCGAAAGTGACTTCACAATTACAAATTACCTCTTGATGTGATCATATCATCAGCATTCCATGTTGCTGGGATTTACAAATCTCTGGACTGTAGTTGGAATGTTTATCAAAGCCCAGTACAAAAAGTGACCAGAAAGGTGGTCAGGGCCCTTACAGCGACTCGCCTGTCCATTGTTGCTACTTAATCTGGATAGCGTTAAGCACACCGCCCTCTTCAGCTCCCTCCACAGACCTTTAGTGAGCAATCCTCTTCGGATTCTGTCTTGCACCATCACTTACCCAGCTCTTCCCCGGATTCTAAGCTCTCAGAGACTCGATCACAGGTTATAGTGGGTTCTCCAGATTTGTGTTAAGTCAAATCACATTACAAGTTGCTATGAGAGTTATTAAAATTCTTTCCTAGCACTCTAGTGTTGCTGTCATAAATACTATCTAAGCTTGAAAGTCATTTCTTTACACAGATCCCACAGTAACGGGAACTGGCACACAGAACTTTTCAGTTAAAGCGTCTTCGTGGGACCAGTCAGGTTACTTCTTTTTCTCTCAGTCTCGGTTTCTCATCGGTCTAGTGAAGGCCTGTCTCAGGACATACTGGCTAGTTCTCTCTGAATTCTTACCAGGTGACCGTGTTACTGTGCTTCCCTGGGTTAATGTGCCTTAGATTTTTATGAAATCAGCTTCAAGAGGCTGTGTTAACACCCATCAGGATAGTTCAGCTTCACAAGAAATATGTGTCCTTGAAACAGCACACAAATCTTCACCGGAGTGGCATTTACAAGGTCAAAGTTTTCTTCTACAATTTTGGACTGCTTTAGTTATGCTTTGGATTGGCATCATTCAATACCCATTAAAAGAAATGGGTATTGCAGCCTTCTCACACATTTTCTTTATCTTTTCTAACAGATCCTTTGAACTGTACATACTTCAAATATTCTTTATCCACTACCATCAAAATACTAAATTCTTATTTTATTTCTCAGTGAAGCTTCATTTCTACCCAAAGGACAGTGTATTGTGACTTCGTTGTTTCAGCTGTGTGTCAAACCTTCATTGCCTCTAAAGGGACTCTGAAATACGTTCTTTCTACTCAAAAGATAAAATGAGATGTAGGGAGTTTATAAATTATTTGGGCATCAAAAGATACTATATAAAGAACTGCTAGTTAACAGAGACAGGGATGTTAATGTCCTTTAGTCTCCTAAAAAGATTGTTGGAAATATTTTTCTGGCAGCCAGCTTTCAGAAGAAATATCACAATTATTTTATGGTTACATTGAAGAGCAACAATCATTTGCCATTTGGGGCCAAAATGAGTGGTAATAGTCTATCAAGCATGGCCCTGATGGTTTAGAAGCATGCAAATACTAGGTAACTAGTTGGTGTTTTTATATGCAACATGCAGATGTGTGACCTAGATACATCTCAAAAAATTAATTTAACGGCACTGCCCTGGGTCTGGCTAATACTCTAACAAGTTTTTTTTTTTTCTTTAATGATGAGCATAAGCCTTGAGGGCATCGTGTTTGATAGGAATGACAGCTCTGCAAGATGCAGGCTCCTCTAAGAGTGAGTGTGCTGAGTCAGAAAATAGAAGGACAGCGCCAGATAGGAGGGGAGTTGTCAGACAAGTTAGTAACCTTCTAGATTAGAAATTATGTAGCTAATCAGCGCTACAGGCATACTTTACCCATATCCCAGAGGAGGTGCTGACTGACTTAAGATTTATTTCTTAAAAGAAGAGTCAGTATGGAACCTAGAATCTGCACTATGAAACGTCGCAGGTCTTTCTCCTTCAATTGCCTGACGTATTTTGAAATCCGTATCATCAGAATAAAGGCATTTCTATTTTCTTCTTCTTTCTTTCTTTTTTCTGTCCATCATCCTCAAGAAGATCCATCATGTTCCTGAAACCACACAGGACATTGAAATCTTTGTCTTTCAGATATGCTTGGAAATAAAATCACAGATGTTTGTGTATTTCTAAGATACTGCATAATTAAGTTCGATATCAATGAGGGAATTCAAACAGACAATTCAGCAAGAAAAATAGGTATTTATGTCTATTTGCCTGGGATTTTCTTTAAAGTAGCTTAAGTTACACTCAGGATTAATTAATCCTGTGGCTGATTGCTGTGCTGCGTGGAGCTGAGGGAGCATGCATCTGATTTGGAAAGTGTGTGCATGAATGTGGTGTCCCCAGACTGAAATGAGCGTACCAAAAAGGACGTGCATGCAATATCTAAAAGGAGGGCTTTTAGATATTTTAGATAAAAGGAGAAGTGAGACTTAAATGGTTTAGCAGTTCCATGTCAGCTTCAGAATCCTAATTATTACAGGTAGGATTTACCTAACCCAGGTATCGTTATACTTAAAGAGAATTTTGAGTGACTTATAAAGATTTTGAGTGATTTATGAAGATGATTAAAGGATTCATGAGACTGTTGCAAACTCAGGAATGACAACTATAGGCACACTTACCATAGCGGAACTCGGCATAAAGATGCACCAATGATAAGGCGCCACGTAGTAGGGTTCCGATAGCCATTGAAAGTTGCCCCTCACTGTGAAGAACTGGTGCACCCTTAGTCTCCTCCTGGTGGCTGTGTTTGGACTCCAGTTCTCTGTGCTTTGTCTCTGTTCTGTTGGCTCCTTCTGAGGATCCTATGTTTGTTTTTTATCAGTTAGGTGTATCCAGCTACAAATAATAGACAACCTAGCAGGGGATTAAACCATAAAGAATTTATATTTCCCTTAACTAGAAAATCAGGCAGTAAGAACACGGGGGTCTTGATGGCTCAAAGATGTTCCCCTCCTCCTCATCCTCAGTGGATCAGCTTGGTCACAAGATAGCTGCCACAACTCAGGGCCTCGCCTCCTTGCATGACATGGCACAAAGCCGGAATGGAGAGAAAGGGCAATATTGCTTTCTCTTTAGAACTCTCTTGTCTTTCATCAGGAAGAAAAATCTTCCTTAGAAGCCCACCCTGCCCTTCAGCACATCCTTTCTTAGCTTTCCTTGGCTGAGACTGAGTCACAGGCTTACCCTAGACAATCCCTGGCAAGGGGCAGTGTGAGTGCTGTGATTGGCTTA
Source organism: Equus asinus (assembly GCF_041296235.1). Classification (NCBI taxonomy): domain Eukaryota; kingdom Metazoa; phylum Chordata; class Mammalia; order Perissodactyla; family Equidae; genus Equus; species Equus asinus. The sequence continues at coordinate 16,205,799 of NC_091791.1, read as the reverse complement.
GACCCTCTCCACTCAAGGTTTAATCAAAGGAAAAGTACATCCACATCACCTGGGAGCCTGTTAGAATTGGGGGGGTCTCGGACCCAGCCCAGATCTACTGTATCTGAATCTGCATTTAATAAGAGCCCCCCTGGTGATCAGGTGGACACGAAATTGTGAGAAGCTCCAGCTTTCAACCAATGATGATTCATCCCCTGGGGCTGAGCATGTTACCACTTGGGAAAATTAGGATTATGCCAGCAAAAAAACTGGGAATGGCTTTTGAGTAGGCAACCATCAGCATCTGCCACAATCTTCTAATCCCTCTTCACTCATACTGGAATTATCACTTGTTTTGGTGCCTATTACTTTCTCTTCAAAAGGCTCTTCAAAAAGCTGTCTCCTTATGTTATGTGTTAACCCAGGAACGGTTTTGGTCTACTTGAGTGGCCCCTGCAGCTCTCTCCCTCATCTGCTGGCACTTGGATCATGTCAATATTCTCCCCGAGTGCTGAGGCGAAGGGCGCATGTGCCATCCACTCCCTTTGGCAGGTAGGATCACTTCTGAGTAAGGTCCAAGCTGAAATTGCTCCCCAGTTTGTGGCAGGCTGAATAATGGCCCCCAAAGATATCAATGTCTCAATCTCTGAAACCTGTCCATGTTACCTCATATGGTAAAGGACACTTTGCAGATGTGATTAAGATAAGGATTTGGAGATAAGTAGATTGTCCTGAATTATCTCTTTAGGCCCTAAATGTAATCACAAGCATCCTTATAAGAGGAAAGCAGAGGGAGGTTTGACTTCAGAAGAATAAAAGACAATGTGACAACAGAAGTAAAGATTGGAGGACGAGGCTACAAGCTAAGGAATGCCATTAGCCACCGGGACTGGAAGAGGCAAGGAATGGATTCTCTCCTGGATCCTCCGGAAGGAGCCAGCACTGCCAAAGACTTGATTTGAACCCCGTAGGACTCATTCCAGACTTCTGGTCTCCACAGATATAAAAAAATAAGTGTCTGTTGTTTCAAATCACTAGGTTTGTGGTAATTTGTTCCAGCAGCCACAGGAAGCTGATACACCCATCTTACAGTCCCTGACATTCTCTGTGCCACAACTGTTAATCCAGCAATGTTACAAGATTAATTTTTGTAAGACATTCAAATATTGTTAAAATAAGATCCTGGTTGGGTTAGGATAAGAAATTAGGTACTAGAGTCCTAGAGAGGCAATCACCTGCCCATGATAGTTGCAGGTCCTTGGTCATCATCGTCATCTCGCCCCCAGCAGCAGAAAGGGCATGTGGGGGGGGGGGGGCAGGCCTGAGCTTACCACCCCCACCCCCAACACACACACAGAGCTTGGCTTGACTCCAGCAGCTCATAAAGTAAAAAAAAAAGATATACAATTAGAAAACCAACTTCACATATGCTTTCCAGATTCCATTCTATAGTGATCTGGGTAAATTGCACTTTTCTCCACCAAAACCACTTGACAGGACAATAAAGACTGACAAAGGTCAAAAGCAGAGGCTCTAAGAAGACTAAACATGCCACTGAGATGAATAAAGGGTGGTCATTAGCAGCCGTGGAGAGACATGAGATGGATCTGGAAAAGACTCAAGGGGGACGGGAAGGTCTCACGCAAGCAGGGACTGCAGCCCAGTGGGCAGAGGCCAGAGCTCAGGCTGCAAGGGAGGCTGTAATTCTGCAGACGGCGGGGCCTGACCTCCAGCAGGGAGGAGCTGCTCCTGGCGTTGGCACGTTTGTGCTGAGGGAGGCTTTTAAAGAAGCTCTTTGGACAGTGTTCAGCTCAGGCCATTTGGATGGAGATGGATGAGGGTCTGAAGTGAGGCAGACTAATGTGAAGAATCATTGTTTTCACTGCTGGGAAGGAGGGGGAAGAAGCTGTCACAATCTTGCAAGCACAGCTTCTTCTCAGAAATGAGCTCTCAGCCCCGCAGTCTGCTCCTGAACTCCACATACTGCTAAATGGTGCTAATAACGCTTGGTCCACCCTCACCGCTGGTGAGGAATCACGGCACTCCGGAGCCATCTTCTCTCCTCCGGTTCTGCTGGGCACAGTCTGACCCCCTAGTCCAGGCTCCTTTGTTTGGAGAGGGCCAGCTCACCTCTCAGTGCTTGGCTCCCTCCCAGCTGTTGCTGGGCCTTGTGGCACAAACTTTCACCAGCGGAGAGGGCTGATATGTGAAGTTTATTGGATGTGTTTCTGTTTTGGTTTTGGGTTTCCATCGGGAGCGGGGGGGTTTGGACATTGTCCTTGAAATTCCTTTGTTTACATCATCTTGGTGGTGTACCTTGCCAAACAAAATAGGTTGTCAAGAAAAGCAGACCTTAGCTCCTTATCCCCAGAGAAAAAAGGACCAAGTGAAATACAAAAAGAAGTAAAATACATTAATATTCAGTCTGGATCTTGAGATTCCAATGGCCTGTGGCCTAGCACTCAATAGCTTTGCAGAGTATTTAGTCAAAAGGCCACTGCCCTCAGCCATCCTCAGCAATCCTCAGCCATGGAGAGAGGCCATGACAGACACCTACACGGAAGACAGGGAGAATCTACAGAAGAGAGAGTTGGAAAAAGTTGAAGCCCTTGTCCCTCTCTTTAGACCAAAGCCAAAGATTGTGCAAGAGCTCATGTGCACACATGTGCATGTTAGGAGTTGTAAGGTCTTGGCTATTGGCAGCAGCCTATGGATCATGCAAATCTAAGGCCAGCGGAGGACCAGCTGCCTCAGCAGATACCAAGGGGGATAGATGCTGACGGCCAGAGCAAAACAGGTGGTGGTCATCACCAGAGATGCCACCTTGGACAGAAGGTAGTGGGGGACAGGCAGCATCTTCCCCATTGATATAGAGGCACATCCCCTCCTTCCCGTCACCCTGCCCAGAAGAGTGTAGATGTGGCTTGAGGGACTGCAATGACTAGAGACCCTAAGAGAAATCTTTAAGTAGCCAAATTTCCTTAACTTGCCTAAAATTCTGCCACAGTTGGGATGGAAGATTGAGAGGAACATGGGTTGAATTAGTGGGGTATAGTTACCCTTTTTACATACCTGCATATGTGGCTTATGAGGTATTATACCCAATATGCCAAGTTCATCCTGCCTACTGTGAACTACAAATGTATCTTAAGCTCTAGATTTTAGCTCACAGTTTGGGAGAATTTGGTTGGATGTTTCATTTGCTTTTACTTACTCCTCTATCCTTTGCAGCAGAGGTAAGCTGAACAGATGATGGCTTCCTCTGAATGGTCTCATTCACCCCTTGAACTCATTGAATGTGATTCATACGTGACTAAAAATATTCATGATACAAATAAATAGCCATCCAAAGGGGACTAACACTTATTAAGTACTTGTTATGATTCCATTGTTCCAGGAATGCGATGAATAGTATCTTACTGCACTCAATTCCCACCAGTCACCTGTGATGTGGCTGCTATTATTCTCCACTTACAGAGGAGGAAGCAGAGCTTTGGTGGCCCATCCAACAGTGCATGACTCTGACTGAACTGCCTTCACAAATAAACTCAGAAGTGCACTGAATAGAAGATCCATAGGAGATCGAGCAGTCAGAGGGTTGGAAACGCTGGCTTTGAACAAATTCAACTCTTGACCATCATTTTCCCTCTGCCTCAGTTTTCTCATCTGAAAACACAGCCATAAAAGTGATGTGGCAAGAGTGGAGAGCTTATGATGAAAGGATGTGCACGTAACAGGCCATGGAGGGAGCAGGGACCACAGCAGTCAGTCCCGGACCGCTGTTCTCTCTGGAACAGAGAAGAAAGTCCAAGTGGCTTCTTCCCTGGGATTGGTGGCATCTTTGGCATTGCCAGGTGGCATAGAAGTCTGGAGCACTGTGCTCACCCTGCTGATGTGCCTGAACTGCCTCCCTGAGCTGTGCCCTTTAGAGCATGGAGAGACAGCATAGCACAGAGGCCAAACACACAGGACCTGGAGCCAGGTCGCCTGGGTCCACATCCTGGGTTTGTCCTGAGCAAGTCATTTGACCTCTCTGTGACTCAGTTTCTTCATCTGCAAAGCAGAGATAATAGCAGTATCTACTTCAAGGCATTGTGGAGATAAGCAAATGAATAATACACATAAGGTATTTAGGACAGTGCCTGGCACATGGTTAGTGTGTGAAGACGTTGGCTGTTATTATTAAGTGGTCTTGGGACCAGCTGACGAGATTCACCAGCTCCGAAGCTGGGAAGGCTTCCCCAGGGAGCTGATTCAGAGGCTAGCTCACAAGCTAGTTTCCTTGTTACACCATAATGTCTGGTAATGTAAGAAGGTCTCTTTTAATAAAGTGGGACCTCTAACGCTTCCTTGTTTTACATCTTTGGAAATTGGGAATGGCAAGACCTCCTTTGCTCTGACAGAGCCCATGAGATAATTGCTCAACAGGCTTCAGAGAACCAAGGCATTTTTCTGGGCAGTCAATCCTACTTCCAGGCTGAGAGAACAAAGCCTGGTAAATGGTACCATCTAGTTGATCAGGGACCGGCAGGCAGCCAGGCAGTGGAGCGTCCACTGCCCACAAGATACTGAGTTCCCACTCTCCCTCCTGACACCTCTGTGTGAGGAATCATTGGCCTGACTTCTATAAACAAGGAAATGGAAACCCCAGAGGAGTTAAGTCACTCCCAAAGTGGAGTAGGATTCATACCCAGGTCTGCTTGATAGCAAAGCCTCAGGCCTTTCCCCAACTCCACCGTGTTTATCCTTTGTTGTTTAATCTTTTTTTGTCCTATTCAGCTATACTGCCCTCAGCCACTCTACGCTTCACTGCCACCTCCTCCCTCGGCCTTTTTCCTCCTCCTTTGCTTAGGACAATCCCTCGGCTCCTGTTAACCAGGCTCTCGTCTTCCCACTCCTCAGAGAGCTGCTTCAGAAAAAGCTAATAAAGTCACTCACAAGAGAGTGTGCAGGTAGGTAAAATATTAGACCCCTAGGGACATTTGATATGCCACAGCCTAGGGGACTGCCTCTCCAGAGGCTGGGGTTCAGTCTGGTAGATGGCGGTTGAGGAAATAATTCGAAGTGAGGCATAATCAGTAAATAGCCGGTTGCAGGACACTGAACAGTCTGATGAAATGGATGTTACGTGGAAAATCATAAGTCCACAGGTGGTCAAAGAATAAGACACCCAGCAGAATCTAGTACGACCACAGCTTCCGACACAGAACCAGAAGCCCAAGAGGCATCATTTGCAAGTGAAAGAGACAGGCATGCCTGCCACCTCCCCTACTCACTTCAGTAATGAGATGAAGAGGGGTGAGGCTCTAGAGAAATATTTTGGTGCTGAAAGGCCTTCCATCATCTCCTCAAATGACCTTCCCCTCAGTCTGGTGGCCATCATTTGCGCACACACACACTAGCCCCAGGGTGGTCCTTAGGATGCTAGCAGCTAGCTCTGTGATCACAGATCATTTACTTCTGCTGAGTAAGTAGCTGTGTGATTAGGGATCAGTTACCTCTCCTCTTATGTTCTCCTCTGCAAGATGAGAGTCTTGGGGACAGCCAAGATCACCCCCAGTTCCCATGCGCTACGATCCTCTCTTTATAGTAAAGTGGATTCATCCCCAATGTCTTTGTTCGAGCTGTTATAATAAAATACCATAAACTGAGTGGCTTATAAATGACAGAAACTTATTTCTCATGGTTCTGGAGGCTGGTAAGTCCAGACATGGCACCAGTAGATTCAGTGTCTGGTAAGAGCCTGTCTCCTAGACAGCCATCTTTTTACTCTGTCCTCACATGGCAGAAAGGACCAGCTAACTCTTTGGAGTCTGTTTTATAAGGATACTAATCTGGATCACGAGGGCTCCACCCTCATGACCAATCCCCTCCCAAAGGCCCCACATCTTAATACCGTAACCTTCTGGGTTAGGATTTCAACATATGAGTGTTGGAGGGACACAAACATTCAGACCATAGCACCCAGCAAGGAGAAAATTGTGACTTCAGCCTTGAATCAATGCAATCAGTCCAAAGCATTCATTAGAGCCAGGGCTGCTTAGGAGAAATAGTGCGCTCCATTTCTACTTCTTGTCTATGATTCCCCAACCCTGGGACATCCTATGAAGGAGAACTAACATTTACTGAATACCTCGTATGCACCAGAGCCTTTTCACACCCCCATCACAGTCTCTGGAAAAGCCATGACGATCGTGCCTGCACCGCAGGAGAATGTCAGGAGAGCTCCTGGGGTTGCTTTCACCTGGGGGTGCCCCATGTGCACCCTATGAGCTCAGGCTCTTTCCTCCTTGATTCCACACCCGCTCCTCCTGCCTTCCCTGCCCTGTCTGCTGAAATGCTGTTGGTCTTTTGAAGCTCCCTCGAAAGCCCCCATGACCATCCTCATGACCTATGCTTTGGTGTTTGGGTCTGTGTGCCTGTATGATTTGATTTGAACTTGTACTACACTATTAGCTATGTACACATCCCTTTTCCCCAAAGCCCCTGGAGGCGTTCACAGAACTCAGCTGAAGCCACGTTCCTCATCACAGAAAGCAGGGGATCATGGTTAAGGGCAACCCAGAGGGCTGATCCAAACCCCTATTCTGCCATTTCCTGGCCACGTGACATGGGGCAAGTCCTTTAACCTTCCAACGCTCTTTGTAAAGTTAGGATATAAAATTAGGAGGTAGTAGTCTCTCCAGTGGTTTTTGTGATGATGTTATGAGATTATGCCAGTAACACAAAAGCCTTCATAACAGTTATCATCCATCAGCATCTTTCACCAAGGCACTCACTTAGCCTGGGATCAAGTGCCCAACACAGTGCCTGGCACATAGTGGGTGCTCCAATATTGATTTGAGTGAATGAAGGAGTGAGCTGGAGTACCCAAAATAAGAGCCCTGGGGGACCAAGATCAAAGTATATTCAGAGAAACACACATTTTCCACTTTCTTTAGTCCCAATCTGACTCTAACTTGGTTTGAGGAATTCCTACAACCCAGTTTTGATGTCACATAAATGACTAGTTAGCTTCATGCCATACTGGATTCAAAGCCGGTTCCATATATCCATTAATTCCTTCATCCATTCATGAATGGCATGTTCACTGAGTTTCTACTATGTACCAAGTCCTTTTCTTGGCAGTAAGGATATAGTAATAAAGAGAATAGACAAAAATTCCTCCACTCACAGAGCTTACATTCTAGTAGAAGGAGACAGACAATAAATATAAGTAATTAAATAATATAGCATAATGGCAAGTGATTGGGGGCTATAGAGAAAAACAAAGAAGATGGGGTAGGAAGGGCTGGTGGTCCGAAAGGGACTCTATGAGAAGGTAGCATTTAAGCAAAAATTGAAGGAAGTAAGGAAGCAAGGCTTGCCTAAATCTGGAAGAAGAATGTTCCAGGAGGAGGGCCAGCCAGTGCAAAGGCCCTGAGGTGAGGGTATGCCTAGCTTGCTGGAGGCCAGTGCATATGGAGCCCAGTGAGTCAGGAGAGCAAGTAAGAGGGGCCATATCAGGCAGAGCTGAGTGGGCCCCAGTGACACTTTGACTTTGACTCTGAGTGAGATGGAACCTTTAGAAGATTTTGAATGTAGCGGTGATTCAATATGACTTGCTCTCTAGTGGATCAGTGATATTTGGAATAAAGATACCAAGAAATTGGTCTCACTGTACTCTCAATCGAATCTTACAAAAGTTGGCCTCATAAACTGCCATGGAAAATATTGTGTAGAGTAAAAATACCAAAAATATACAATGAAAAGAATTGTGTAGAAATTCTATGGTTAGTACCAATTTTGTTTTATGATCCTGATCTGCTCTAATTTTAAAAGTACTTATTTCAGGGGCAGCCCTGTGGCCCAGTGGTTAAGTTCGCACACTCAGCTTCGGCAGCCAGGGGTTCACCAGTTGGGATCCCGGGCTTGGACCTACACACTGCTCATCAAGCCATGCTGTGGCGGCATCCCACATAGAAGAACTAGAATGACCTACAACTAGGGTATACACCTATATTCTGGGGCTTTGGGGAGAAAAAAGAAAGAGAGGAAGATCGGCAACAGATGTTAGCTCAGGGCCGATCTTCCTCACCAAAAAAAAAAGAAAGAAAGAAAAAGTACTTATTTTATAGACACATATTCAAAGAACTCAAAATTTGCACCAAATATTTTATGCCCATTTCATATGAGCAGATACAGAAGTTTTCGTTTTCTTCATTATTGTCTATTTTTAAATCTTCCTTTATGCAATTATCTCAAAAGTTTTATACTTTATTGAAGTATAACATATCTATAAAAGCACAGAAGTCATAAGGGTACAGCTCCATGAAATTTCTCAAAGCGAGCATGCTTCTTTAACCAGAACAGGATGGAAAACCGCATTCAGGTGTCCTCAGAGTCTGCCTGGTGGCTTCTTCTTGTTGCTACTCTGCCCCCATCAGGGGTAATTTCTTCCTTGACTCCCACCTCTGTAGACTAATCTGGCCAATTTTTAAGCTTCCTGAGTGGACAATGACATATGTTTTCTCTCGTGTCTGGTTGCTTCTGCTCAACGTTATATTTGTGAGATTCATCTGTGTTGTGGGAGTGGTTGCAGACGGTCCGTTCTCCCCACTGTGTCATCGTGTGGATGGACTAGAATGTATTTCTCCATTCTGTTGTTACCAGGCTCTTTGGCGCTGTTCCAAATAGTGCTGCTGTGAACATTCTCATATACGTCCTCTGGGGAACATATGCACACATTTTGAAGTGACATCATAAGGTACACTGTCAGCTTCAGTTCTGAAGCGTGTTTTAAGAGAACCACTCCGGTTTGCTGTGTTAAGAATAGACTCAAAGATGGCAAGGGGCTATGGTGGGTATAAAGAAACCAGCGAGAAGGTTTACGGGACAATCTGAGAGATATGAGTGTTGCTTGGAACAGAATGGAAGCAGTCTGGGTGGTGAAAGGTGGTTGGCGTCCAGATGTGTTATGAAGGACCCTCGCTAGAGAGCTCTGGTCATGCTGGTGGTCAGTAACCCAGCACTGGCTTATCACTTCAGGACAGGTGCCACATTAGGAGGGCGCAGAAAAACATTTCACGACATTGTCTTGACAGCCCTCTGGGCTTTAAGGCCCTGTGAGAGGCCTACTCCTTGACCTGGTAGCCACGATAACTACTACCACCACTGTCTGGGCCAGATAGGAAATCTCAGAAAGCTCTGGATGCCCAGTGGTAGAAGGTAAAGCAAGATTAGAGAGTACCTTTTTAAATGGTTTTCTTCCAAGAAAGCCTGCTCCTCACGGGGAAGCAACTGCCATTAAAAGTTACAAAGATTTGTTTATAAGATTATCTCTTCATGTCTCAAAGGAATGGACTTCAACTTTGTCATGTGTAGCTCATTTTCCGGAAGTTTTTTAAGTGGCCAAATCTTCACTATTGTCTAAAATGGCTGGCCCCTCACAAGGCTCCTGTGATGTTCCTCCAGTGCCTTTCCTCCTCCACGCAAACATTTCACTTTACTTTTTCTGTGGTTGAGTCTCCAATCCCCTCTTCACATTCCTCACAAGAATTCATGTCTGCAGGAGTCCAACACGAAAAATGCGGAATAATCTCTCTCGCGCTCCCCGCCTCCACCCCACTTCCAGACACTTGGGTCCATTTCTCTCCACTTCTGAGTTTTATGAGAAAGCCTCCCCACTCTTTGCAGACCATCATTTTCACATAACTTTCCGGGTCCTTCTGAATTTATGGAGAGCTTAGACAGCACTTGATTTTGTTATTCTACCCCAACAACTTCTGTCTTTTTTATGTTAACAGAGCTCTTTTTAACCCATACAAAGTTTCTCTCTCACATAATACAAGACCTCTTTTTCTTCCAAGTAAACAGGGTTACACACACCTCCTTAACTCAATCAATAAACAAATAGATTATCAAGTATCCTTCAAATAAATAGTCTCTACCACTTGACTGCCAATGCAAGTGACATCTTTGAACTAAATCTAATAAAGACGGGAATAACGGATCGCTGTGTGTTTTTTTCTTTCTTGAGATAAGATGAAACTTGAGCCTTCAGACAACCCTGTCATTGATTTTTAGTCTTTTATCCTCCATGAAAGAAGGCCCCTTGTTCCAGCTTGAGCAAAATAGCAAACAGCATTGGCTTCTATTTAAAGCCCTGTGTGCTCTCTCTTTCTCCCATCCCTTGGATTAGTGGGTTGCATGGTCCATGGTGGTGCCAGATGGGGAAAGAAAGGGCTCTGAACTGCCCTCATCCACTGGACCTCTTATAACCTGTTAGAACACAATGGGCTTAGGGACAGTAAGTTGGTAAGAATGCTCATGGTTTCTGCTGAGAACAGGCTTAAAGGAAAAGGCTGTTGAAGAGCAGTGAAGTGTGGCATCCAACTGACTTAAACAATGGATTTGGCACCTTTATAAGATGTGCCAAAAGATGAGGAAGTATTCAATTATTAAAGTCCAATGACAGGAACATCTGACAAATGAGCTCACAGCACACCCAGTGCAAGAGGAGCGTCAGGGGTCATCCCGCAAGTGGACTCTTTATCCAAGTCTGCCTCTGATAAATAGTCCCTTCTCCTAAGATCTTCCTAGCATTCTGGCTCCTTTTGGGACCCCTTGCAAAGAAGCACCTAATTATTCCACTTGACCCTTGAATGCCTCTGAATTGGCCAGCCAGGCAGCCTGCCTTCTCTGTCCCCTTCCCCCAGCATCTCCGTAAATCAGATGATTGTTGGGTACCTGCTAAAAAACCAGGACTGTACTCAAGGTTGTAGAGGAGGAAACCACATCTCCAAGCTTTTTATGATTTGATGGGGGCAATCACGGTCTACAGTGTAATGGGCTAAAGTGCTGTGAGAAAATCATCAGAGTGAACATTTGAGTTCTTCTACCCCCCAGACACAGCTCTGAGTGATTTACATGTATTACGTCATTCAATGCCCACAACAGCCTGGATGTGGAAGGTACTGCTGGTACACCCATTTTATAGATGTGGAAAATGAGGTGTCAAAACTTAAGGAATTTTTCAAACCTGCAGACTTGTCTGCAGGAGTCCAGGGCTGGAACTGTCACCAGTACAAAGCCAGAGGGAGCTGATGGGTGTCTGAGGGAACCCTGTTACCTTTCCAGCTGACTTTCCCAGACACGTGGAGATAGAGCCAGATCTGAAGGAGAAGCAGGGTTAAATCTAGCTGGGGAGGAGGAAAGTCTTTTCAAACAAAAGGAGCAACATGGCACATGGGCACGACGCTGGTCTGGGATTTGGCTGGTCTGATGCCTATGACCCCATGGGGATCATGAGAGGGAGAGTGGAGGGGGCTGCAGGTGAGGCCAGAATGAAGTGCCCATGCACGCTGGTGTATGCCATTGTCACAGCACAACTTCTAATAGTGCCTTCTTTGCTCAGAAGTGTCCCGGTTTGGATGATAAATTTCATGGTCATTTTGGACCAGAAAGAGAGGCTGGGAGGGGCTTCTTGCTAAAAAATAAGGCATTCATCCCAGAAGTTCTGGGGAACAGCCAGGGTTTATAAGGAAGGCTCTGACAGCAGGTGTAAGCTTGGGAAAAGTTATCCTGGTAGCATGGGGGAGGGGCTGGAGAAGAAAAGAATGAGGGACCCATCAGGAGGTCATGGCTCGGGTCTGGGATAGGGGTCTGAGCCCAGGCAATGGTGTGAGAATGACAGGAAGTGGACACACTCCAGACTAGAGGTGCCCAGGAGGTTAACTCACACGAGTCTGGAGCTTTCCAATGGAAGCATGGGGTGGGGGTGGGGGGTTCTATTGTGGGTGGGGATGCTCTTCACAGAGAGGGCACACAGGAAAGACTTGCTTTTCAAACTCTTGAGCTTGAGGTGCCAAGGAACTTCCTACAGGCAGAAGGAAATGTGGGACGGCCAGTGGGAAAGAGCAGGACTTGGAAGGGAGATTCAGGAGTTGTCCCCAGAGAGACGGACATTTGAAGTGGAAGGAATGCATGAAACGATGGAGGGAGAGAGGAGCAGAAACAGAGGCCAGGGCCAGGGCCCTGGAAAAAGCCATCGGAGAGGTGTGAGGTGACAAGAGTAGCAGTAAGGACACAGACACATGGTATAGGTGGAGAGTGGTCTGTGGGCCAAGGGCTGGGCGCCAAAGGCTATGTCTTGGGAGAGCAATGGCATGAGGTGGAGGTGGAGACCTGGGGACAGCAGGGGGGAAGCTTCCTCAAGAGCTTTAAGAGGACTGAGGCTGGTGAAGCCAGAGCCTGGAATCTGGAGGCAAGATCCCTGGGAGTAAGAGGTCACCAGGGATCTCCACCCCACCCTGCTCCACCCCACCTGCACCAGTGGTCTCCCAGCCTCCCTGCCTCTGCTCTGGCTGTGTCTGTCTGATGCCTGGCCTGCCCTCCACCTGTCTCACTAGTTAACTCACCCCAGACCTTTCTTCTGTCATGTTTTCATAACCCACAGAGAACCAATCAGCAAATCCTGTCTCTGTCACCCCAGGTGCCCCAAATTGGACCACCCCTCATGCCCACCACCATCACCCATCACCACCTAACAGGCCCCCTGCTCCACTGTTGTGTACTGTGCTCTCTTCTCCACACCACATCCAGGGCGACCCTTTTAAGGTGTAAGTGGCATCATGTCACTCTCTGGTTCAAAACCCTTTGATGCTCACCAGCCAACTTAAAATCTAAAGTGCTTGCTGAGGTCTAAAGCTGCAGCTCTGATGTCCCCCCTCTCACTCCCCAGCCAACTGTTCCTGAAACCCTCCCCACAGCGTCCCCCTCAGGTCAATGCCCTATGGCCCTCAGCCTGGAACAGTCTCCCAGAGAGATTCACGCGCCCCACTTCCCTCATTTGGTCTCTGCTCAGGTGTCACTTCCTGCGCCTTCCCTGACCGCGCATCAAAAAGGCACCCCTGCATCTCTCTCTCTCTCCCCTTATTCTGCTTTATTTTTCTTCATAGCAGTTATAACTTCCCATTATATTTTTTCCATTTTTCTGATATAATCTACATATAGTAAAATTCACTCCTTTTAATGTAGTTCTCTGTGTGTTGATAGAAACATACAGTGGCGTAACTACCACCACAGTCAAGATGTAGAACCGTTCCATCACCTCCCAAAATTCACCCATGCCCCCTCGGAGTCAACTGCTCCTCATCTCTTCCTTAGCAACCACTGATCTGTTTTCTGTCCTTATAGTTTTGCCTTTTCCATATCATATAAATGGACTCATATAGCATGTGGCATTTTGAATCTGTCTTCTTTCACTTAGCTAATGCATTTGGCATTCATTCGTGATGTTGGATGTAGTCCACACCTTTTTATTGCTGCATAGCATTCCATTGTGTGGGTAGACCACAGTTTGTTTATCCATTCACTATGGAGGATATTTGGGTTGTTTTTAGTTTTGGGTGAATATGATTGATCACAACTGCTATAATCACTCGTGGTCAAGATTTTGTGTACACATAAGTTCTCATTTTTAGGGGGTAAATATCTAGGAGTGGGATTACTGAGTCATATGCTAAGTGCATTTTTAACTTTATATGAATCTCACAAACCCTTTTCCAGAGTGGTCATACCATTTTATATTTCCACCAGCAATACATGAGAGTTAGATTTGCTCCACGTCCTCTCCAGCACTTGGTGTTGTCCGTTATCTTGGTTTGTTTTGGGTTTTTGACTAGCCATTCTAACGGGTGTATAGTGGTCTCTCATCATGGTCCCATCACTACATATTGATTGTGAGAGACAGTGTACAAACAGACAATGGCCAGACGATAAACGACAATAGAACTCTGACCCACCACCTCGGCAGCAGCCACTCCAGAGTGGTCCAAACTTGGTCAGTGAGTGACAGTTCCCCCTAATTTTTGTTCCCGTTTCCAAATCAAGACCCACCTGAGAAAGCCAAATATGCTCCCCTAAGCAACCATACAGGACACCCTGCTTCTAGTCAGCCTGCCTCCAGCTTCCCCAGGCCAACAGCCTCCAGGGAGAGCACATGTGAAGCCTCCCCATTTGTCCCGCCACAGCTCTCCCACTTCCCTGACACCTCTGAGTCTCTGCCAAATGCAAGTGACAGTGGCTGAGTCTCTGTTCTAGCAATTTCTGAATACATACCTTCTACTTGTTCTCCTTTAGTTCGTCTTGGTTTATTTTCCAAGTTTATGTATTCACTGTCTTTTCCATCAGGACAGGGTCTCGGGGCCCTTCTGGATCCCCAGTGCCTGGGATAGCGCCAGGGGTGCTAATAGATGATCTGAAAATTGTTATTGACCGACTATGGGAAATTCCAGCTCTCGGTTTGAGCCCTTGGCTCACCTCTTTTTGGCCAGGGCAGAAACTGCAGCCAGATAGTTGCCTGGCAGCAGGGCCTGGGGGTTTGGCAGGTCCCCAGCCACTACTGGGGAAGTGGGCCAGGCTCTGCCCCCTCTCCAAACCAACCCTTCACCCTTGTCTCCTGATTGTCCATCTGAGCAGCCTATGGCCCACAGGGAAAGGCTCAGAGGATGTGGCCTGGCTCAGGGGGTGCGGGGTGAAGGCCTTTCAGTTCTCTCTAAAGATCGTGTCTGCTGTGAAAGAAGGTGGAGCCCAGGGAAAGAAAGCCTATGGGAGCCTCTTTCAGAGGCAGCTAGAATCTTCTCTGCTTTTGGAAACTGCCTCCTGAGTTGGAAGTCCTGTTAGACTAAATAGCATGCTGTTCCAAATTGGGCCAATTCTGGAAGCTCTTCGGGCTATGCCATCTCCCTGGGAAAAGGGATTTACAAACTCTTAGTCTGAAGCAGCCCTGAGTGCATCTCAGCTCAAGCGCTTTCAAAAGCCCCTCCGGAAGTCAACTTGCAGAAACTGGACCAGCAGTAGCAAAAAAGCAGATGCCCTAGACCTCAGCGAGGTGGGGCTCAGCCGTGGTCTTTGTGGAATCCAAGCCTCAGGAAGTCTGATGGGGGACAGGCATTAGTCCTGCAGGGGGACCCCAAAGCCCAGGAGGTACCCACACTAAATAGAACAATAAAAAGAAACAACAAGATACAACTTTCAATGTCTGCATCTCTATATGTGGGTTTTTTTTGTGTGTCACTATGGTGCCAGATTTATTTTCTTAAAAATGTCTTATTGTTGCTTAATTAGCAGTTGTTTAGAACGCCTCCCTTTCAGCCCAGATTAAGTATTTAATGATCTGCAAACCAAGACTTTATCAAGCTACCTAAGAGGGCTCTGATCCTTTTGTAATGTGATCCGTTTCACCGTTTATCTGTTCAGAAAGCAGCTGCTGGGTGCTGTTGTTAAGAGTGAGTTAAACAGGTGCCACAGGGAGAGAGAGAGGGGACTTCCCCCCACCCTGAGACTTATCTCCATAAGATAACTCAGCTCAAGGAGACCCGAGCCTTTGCGGGATGTCCATGGGATGGACTGTGGATCTGGGCTTTCAACTTCCTAGCGTGGGGGAGGCAGCAAATCTTCACATTTACCCCCATCGGCAACCACAATGGACTCACAGGATTCGAGATCCAAGCTTTGGCAGCACTGAACAAACAAAAGCATTTGTTCTTCTTACTTCACACACCAGCACCGCTATTCCAGACACACAAAGACAGGTTGAAATTGCAAAAGAATTGGGCAGGGTGACCATGTTTGAAGCAACCACACTTATTGCCAAACGCTTTGGTTTGTGTTTAGGAGAGAGAGTTTTGTACAGAGTTTGTTTCATTTCTATTTGGTTAGTTTGCTATTTAATTAAACATTTTTATTTGGCAACTCTATACATAGGACACACTCTAGATTTATTTCCTGGGGGGAAATAAAGACAGTTAAGTTATTTACAACGAATGAATGGATGGACGGATGGACAGTGAATTCCTGGAATGCACGGGTGTTGGACCAAGGACCTTTGCATTTTCTTTTTTCATTTGCCCAGCAAAGACTTCTTGTTAAGCATCTTCACAAACCAGAAAACAGGGGTTCGCTCAGGATTACTGACTGGCAAAAATGGAGTTTGCTCCCACCTGAGAGGGCTCTTGGGGACACTGAGCTCTTAGACTTGGATTGAGCCAGCAACTTCTTTATGGGCCTCAGTGCAGTCAATCCTACCCTCGTCCTGCCCCTCTGGGGGGAGGGGGCCCTGCATAGCTGGGCTGCTGAGCTACACATAGCTGCGCTCCAGCAGGGAGGGGGAGAGACGCATGCAGATAAAGGGGTCCCACACGGTCTTTCCCCCCCTCTGAGTTTCCCCCCTGGAGATTCCTAAATGATATTCGGATCCCTGACACATTCCATCTCCTGCATTGGTAATGACTGGCCTCCCGGGCCCTCGTCTGCTTCTCCGCTGCGTTTCCCTGATCCAGCACTTTTTCCTCGGTGCATTATTTTCCTCCGGATTTTCAAATTCCCCGTGGACAATAATCAGACAGCGCGCTCCGCACACTTGGCAAGTTTTGAGTTTTAATAAAAAATCATGTTTATTCCCGTGAAGACTTTTTTTCTTTCCTCATGAATTCTCCTAACAAATGCAGTTTTACTCAACTCAGGCTTTTTCTCGAGTTTGGTTTCTTAAAGCTGACTCTGTCCTCAGCTTCTTTCTGCTCTCATGAGCCTGGAGCCAGCTCTGTGGCTCCGGCTTTGACTGTCCCCCATCCTGGGGAAGACTTACATTATACCTCTTCTCGTTTTCAGATCTAGTGTGTCCAAAGCAATTTAGAACATCAGCGTTAAATGGAAAAAAGAAAGAAGAAATGCCCCCTGCCTGCATGAGGGCTGCCCTAGCTTAGGCTCTGAGTAGAAGGCACTCAAATGTCATGAGCAATAAAACAATGCCGCCTGTGTCGCAGTCAACAGCTGCGGGTGCAATAGGCCATCTGAAGTGTCTATAGCCCACAATTCTGTCCCAGGGTTATCTTGGCAGGGGCCATTCCCTGTTGCTACAACATGCTGAGAAGATGAAATTTACAAAGGACCACTGGCTCCTTCAACCCGGCCTTTCTCCTGTCCAAGTGAGGGCAAAGAGCTGAACGAGGTTTCTTGCTGCTCTCCCTCTGCGTCAGTGAGGTAGTGGAAAAAGTGGCTATTAAGAGGTAGCAAGAAGCAGTAAAGACCTTGGAACCTGCGGCTGAGGATTCATGAGGTATGAGGACAGTGACACAGGTGGGAGGCTGTGGATGCCACTTCAAGAAGGGCTCATAATCCCATTGCCTTTAGAGTGAGCTGGAGTAAGAAATCGAAATCAGAAACACTTTGGAATGGGAGGCATTGGGTTAGACTGGTGAAGAGCCCAGGTAGCTTTGGAGTCAGACCCTAGTTCAAATTCCAGTTCTGCTCTCACTAGCCTGTGACCACAGGAATGTTTCTTAACCTCTGTGAGCCTCAGTTTCCACCTACGAGGGAGACAGTGCCTACCGCTCAGGTTCCTTCTGAGGATTCCATGAAACAACACATGTTGGCGGTTAGCACAGAGACTGGTGAATAGCAGCTTTCTGCATGCACTGGCTGCTATTATTTTTTATTAATGCTATTCTTTTCAATGCAAGATGGTCCTAGGTTACTCTGTGACAGCAGAGACAGCATTCAAGAGCCCCTACTCTGGGCTGAGACAATGATATATCCTTGGACAAGTTATTGAGCTCTCTAGGCCTCAATTTGCTCGTCTAAAATGTGGATGCCCATAATGCTTACATCACAGGACCGCAGCAAAGATAAAATGAGGGGACGCTGTGAGTGCTTGCGTGGCACCAACATACAGCAAAGGGTTCCTAAATGTTAGTTCTCAGGGTGGCTCTTTAATTAGCTCTACGAGGTCCAAGTCACCAGGCAGTCTTAGAATTGTAAAGGCGAGTGGATATGAATGCTCAGGATGCCCTGAGCACACACACTGGGCAGGAAAGGGACCCTTTTTCTTTGAGTTGGGGAGGGGAGACTTTCAAGAGGGACCAAATAGCTACCCCAACTGGCACCCTCCCAGGTTTCAAAGGCCCATTGTGTGCACTGGTTGGCCCCAGAGTTGGGACAGGTGCAGAAATCATAGGACATGGGTGTATGTTTGAACTGAATGTGAGAAAGAACCTTTTAAAATTAAATTTTATTTTGGGGGGAAGGTAATATATTCACATCATTCAAAAATCAAAAGGAAAACTCTTGTCCACACAAAAACCTGCAGATGCATGTTTATAGCAGCACTATTCATAATTGCCAAATTTGGAAGCAACCAAGATGTGCTTCAGAAGGTGAGTGGATACATAAACTATAAACTGTGTAACATCCAGACAATGGACTAGTATTCAATGCTGAAAAGAAATGAGCTATCAAGCCATGAAAAGACATAGAGGAGTCTTAAATGTATATTACTAAGCAAAAGAAGCCAGTCTGAATAGGCTGCACACTGTATGATTCAACTATATGACATTCTAGAAAAGGTAAAACTATGGAGACAGGAAAAAGATCAATGGTTGCCAGGGGTTAGAGGTGGGGAGGGATGAATAGAGGTCAGTGAAACTACTCTGTATGATACTATAATGATGGCTACACGTCATTGTACATTTGTCCAAACCCACAGAATACACAATATCAAAAGAGAACCCTACTGGAAACTATGGACTTTGGGTGATAATCACGTGTCAATGTAAACTTTTCAATTGTACCATTCTAGTAGGGGACGTTGATAGGAGGGGAGGCCAAGTGTGTGGGGACAGGGGATATGTGGGAAATCTCTATACTTCCTCTCTATTTTGCTGTGAACCTAAAACTGTTCTAACAAATAAAGACTTTTTAAAAAAATCAAAAGGATACAAAGAGGGATACACAGACGCATTTTGATCACACACTTTCTTATCTAACGCACCTCATCTGCCACACCCACGTACACTTTTATTAATTTATTGAGAATTCTTAGTGTTTTCTTAATGCAAACACAATCAAATACAAAGATGTATTATTTTCCTCCTTTTTAACAGAAAATGTAGCATACTTTATACACCATTTCATATGTTGTATTATTTGTTTTTTCTTCTTAAAATGTATCCTGGAGACGTCTTCACATCTGTACAGCTTCTTGATTCTTTGTGAGCATGTGGTAGATCCACTGTGTGAATGTGTCGTGATTTATTTATTCTCTCTTGATGTACTCTTTAGCTGTTTCCAGTTTTTTATGACTACAAACAAGGCTTCTTTGACCAACCTTGACTGTATTCATTTGAGTTCGTATATATGTGGTGGTATGGGAAGGATACAGATGCCGAAGAGGAACTGCTGAATCATAAGTTAATTTGCAATTTTGATAGATGTTGCCAGATTGCCCTGCACAGAGTTGGCGCCATTTTGTACTCTCATCAAAAATGTCCAAGAATGCCCATTTTGCCTCAGGTTCCCCAACTGCTAAGAGGGTTTTGGATTTTTGCTGGCCTCTCAGGTAAGACATGATATCCCTAGCATGATTTTAATTTCTCTTTCTTTTATGCCTGTGACTGAGCATCTTCTCACCGGTATATAGGTCATTTTTATTTCTTTTCCTGTCAACTGTCTGGTCATGCATTTTGTCCATTTTCCAGTTGAGTGATTGTTCTCCTTTTTCTTGATTTCCAGAAGTTGTTTTTTGTATTAAGAAGATTATCCCTTTCTAATCAGAGTGGGAGAGAAGAGAGAGCTTCCCATCAGCAGAGATGTTGGCAAGCATGCAGAGAAGCCTAGCGGCTTGGTGGGCAGATGTCGTCAGTAATAACAACCCTGTTATTACCACTGCCCACGTGTCAAGGCCCAGCTCAGATGCCACCTCTGCCAGGAAGCTTTCCCAGATCTGCCTAGTTGGAATTATCCCTGTCTATGGCCAGGGCCCACCTCCATGGGCTTCATAATTTGCTTTGTGTTGGTGACTGGCCAGAAAGTGTAGGTGAAAGAGCATTGGTGGGATAGCTGGGAGCTATGACATCTACATCTCAGCAGTGCTGCAGGAGTTTACCTTGGTCATATTCCTTCCCCAATCTGGGCTTCATTGTGAACATCTGGACCATGGAAGCGCTAGGTAGACTGTTGTTTGGCAGAATCACCTGGGGAGCTTTTTAGCACCGCGCCTCCCTGGTCCTGACCTCAGATTGGATAGGCTCTGAGGGAGGGGCAGCCTGTGTGTTTTGATGTGCATCCCTCGGTTGAGACCAATTGGTGATGAGTGTCAGGATGCCTCGCCATCCAGATGCTCAGTCAGTGCGTGTCTCCTGCCTGAGACTGCAAACTCCTGGGAGCTTGTTTCTCCCCAGAGGTGGGCATGTTCTTTATCAACCCTTAGTAGGCACTCAGGAAACATCTGTGGAATCAAATAGATGAAGTTATCTTCTTCTTCTCATTTTCTTATTTCTGCTGCTTAGGAAAATATATTGGTGGGAACGAACAATTTTGTAACCTCTAAACTGTGTAGATTTGATCCATTTATAACACAAAGTTAATCTAGCCCAAGTTAATCACCCTGAAGCTATTAGCCATTTGGAATCTCTCTCTGATGGGACAAGAAGTCATGCATTTACAACATGTGGGTTTTATGAATAATTGTTTCCTCTTCCATGCCAAGCTTGTGTTTTCTTGATGAAAAATCCATGATTTTTTCCCACCTGATCAGAGGCTACTGTTCACACTTCGTGACTTTTCGGGCTTGCTTATATAACCCTGGCTAGTTTGACCTTTCATCTCAGCTTTCCTACTTATGCCCCTGGACGTGGTAGAACAAGCTGGCGTGTGTCTCCAGCAAGTAGCCTCCAGGGGGGCCTGGACTGTGGGCTCGCTGACTGAATTTTCTAGCACTTTCACATTTTAAATGCTCCTAAACAAACAGCCAGCACCACTGGTCATTAGGGAAGCTGTGGAGGCTGAGCGGGTGCCTCAGCCCAATTACTGGGGCACATCCGGCAGGCTTTCTGCTGTGGGTCGGGGCCCACGGCACTTCAAGTGTAAGCAGTGCTCTGGCAGCCTAAGAATTTGTTTTAGGCTTAATTGGCCCGAGGCTGGGACATGGACCTCAGCTTTGTCCCCTAAAGCGATGCATGTGGCATTTCAGTCAGAGAGGAGATGAGCTGCTTCAGCAAGGTCCTCTAGAGGAGCCATAAAGCCCCTGGGGCGGTGTTTACTACATCAAAGGCTTGCGGCCAGAGTCCACCCATCTACCACGCACCTCACCCCAGGCTTGCTGGAGAGTGTGGCAGGCAGCGTACCTGAAATGACAAAAAGCACATTTCATTTTAATTCTCAGCTCCAACCAAATGCTTTCCCATGATGTTTTTCTCCCATAAATCAGCCTCAGGAATAAAGCATGAGTACACGAACATTTCTTACCAGTCAGCCTTTCCTTTACTGCTTTGTAGTAAAATAAATGACAGCGTTTTCCCCACCCTACTGCCTCGTTAGTGGGTGTCAAAAGCACTAGAGGGAAATCAGAGGATGGGCTGTGGCCCTGGCCCTGCCCAGGGGTACCATGCAACCTTGGGGTTGATATTTAACCTCTTCCAGCCTCAGTTTACCCATGGGAAAAATAGAATGCGAATAATACTACCTAGCCTGTCTATCTCACTGGTAATTATAAAAATTGAGTGAAAGCAATCTCTGAGAAGTGCAAAATCATCCAAATGCATTAATTTGTTATTAATTTTTTATTAATTAATTAAATGTTATTAATTTCACTACTTGACCTGGGTGGTTCTTTCTCCTTTCATCTTGTGTGGTAGACTATTTTTCATCCACCACAGAAAGTTTCTTCAGAGCCAGTGTCTCTGGCAGCAGGCATGCAGCTCAGCTTCCTCATCTGTCACCATTTGTCACATTTCCTAAAGAAGATCTCTGTAGATCATACGCCAATTTGTTGGGGGCAGCTATCCATCAAGGTGGAACCTGGATCATTCATCTTTAAATCTGGCAGCTGCCACCGACACAAAGCAGATGCTGCCCTGAAGGGGTAAGAAATGACAGGAACAGCTCCTCCGAGAGGGAGCCGCAGCACCTCATGACTCGTGATGTGTGTGTTCAGGGGAGAAATTTCAAAGAGAGGAGGTGTGTTTGAGATTATGGGCCAAAATAACCCCAATCATGTTCCATGAATCTCTCACCCAAGTCTAACACCCAAGAAGGAAGGAATGGTCTCAGGAGGCTCTGGTCCCATTTTCAGATCTCTTAAATGTTGACATTGTATTACTATTCAGTTCACAGAAGTTACGGAAAGCTCAGGTGAGGCTTTTGTGACCATTCAAACTTTGAGGGATTAGTTATCATTTGTGCAGTGAAGGTTTGAGCATGCGCTCCACTCCAGGAGAACAATGGTGAATAAGCCAGAAAGAGCCTTTGTTCCAAGGATCCAACTCTCCAGGGGGAGCACCAGATGACAGGTAACAGGCAATCACTGCATAATGTGATACAGAGACGTACAGGGGGCTTTAGGAGCATCTGGAGGAGGCAATTAATCGGGATGTGGAGGTTCAGGGAAGCTGAAGAAGTGTTAACCAGGGCTGGATGTGAAGGCTGTAGAGGTGGAAAGCGTTCAAGGAAAAGGAAGAGCAGGTGTCGAGCCCAAAGTGAAGGCAATGTGCACTAGAGCAGTGCTTCCCAAAGTGTGGTCCTGGACCAGCCCCATGAGCATCACCTGGGAACTTGATAGAAGTGCAGGTTCTTAGGCTCCACTGCAGGCCTGCAGAATCAGATACTCTGTGGGTAGGGCCCACAAGGCTGTTTCAACAAGCCCTCAGGTGATCCTGATGCACACTCTAGTCTGAGAACCACCATGTGAGAGGAACTGGAAAGCGTTTAGCCCAGAGTTGAGCCTGACTGAGCATGGGCACCAAAGGTGAAGGGGTGCACCTATAAGCCTGACAAATAATAGTGTGCAACTGAAACTTCACAATGTTGTAAACTATCATAACCTCAATACAAATAAAAAAATATTTGAAATGGTAAGTTTATGTTATGTATATTTATCAGAATTTTTTAAAAACTGAAGCAAGGAAACTATTGGAGGTGATGGGTATGTTCATTATCTTTATGGTGATGGTTTCATGGGTGTGTACAAATGTCTAAACATCAAATTGTGTACTTTAAACATGTACACTTTCTTATACGTCAATTATATGCAATAAAGCTATTTAGAAAATTTAATTAAAAGAATAACCAATGTAAAGATGCAGATTCTTGTAAAGTCCTTGGGTATTTTTTTAAATGTTTAAAAACAATTATCTCAAAGTTCATCTGGAAGAGTAAACAAACGGGTACCGCCCTTCCTACCTTGCTACTGCCTTGAATTCATGACATTCCCTTTCCTGCAAGGAGAAGCGCAGCACAGCGTTTCATCAAGGAGCACATTATTTGCTTGTTCATTCTGTCTTTTTCTCTTACATTTGAGATCCCACCGTAGGCCAAGCACCTTTCCTGTTAGCTGATGGAGCTCCAGAGAGGAAGAGCACCCAGTTAGGGGCATCTGGCTTCAGGCTAGAAGGAGAATTGGAAAACCATCATCCAAGGCACACATGGGAAATTGGGGGAGAACCCCTTCTAGGCCATGTAGGACTGTTGGTGGTGACATTTCAGTTCAATCTTGAGAAACGTATAGAAGTGGAAGGACAAGAAGTGAGGGAAGAGCTTTTCAGAGACATGGACCAAAGCATGGAGGTGGGACAACACAGAGCAGTTTGTAGAGAGGCTCTCTGTTGTTTTCCTGGGGCTGCCATGACAGAGTACCATAAAGTGTTAGCCCAGAATACTAGCCTCACAGGAAGGAAGGAAGCCGGTACAGAAGGAATTACAGAACCCTTACAGAAGGAATAGCGATGACATCAACCAAATGAAATGACTGACAGAAGGAGCAGCCAGTTGTTTTAGGGGCTATAGGCTCAGAACTAATTTGATCGTAAAAATTGAATCCTAGCGTAAGTCCTGTGGAACAATCCAGTGGATAAACAGTTTCAGAATGGTTAGGAGACAACAGTTCTCCTGAATGCCAGCCCACGCCTTTGCCCGTGTCACCACGCTGGGATTCTATGAGCAGCTGGAAACAGGGAACCAGGGCTTAGGAAAGACATTGAGACTGAAAATGTAGGTTTGGGAATCGATTCTGTAACAGAGATAACTTGGCTCACCAGGCTGGGACTCAGCTTCTGCTGAGAGGAGAAAGGAGACTGCTTCTTCCTAAGGTTTCTCTTCCCCTCAAATTTTGTTGGCTTGGATTGGGCTGTAAGCCTGTTCCTGAGCCAGTCAATAGCAAAGGAATTGAGTCAGCATGACTGTCTTGGACCAAGCATCTGGAGGCGGGATGATGGAATAAATATCTGGAAGTCAACCAATGCTCCCAGCCTGTGTAAGTACTAATGGAGCTTGTGGGTCACCAAGAGAAGGCATAGACTTCCCCACTCTGATGTAAACAGAAGATTTTTGTGTATCCAGTTTGCGGAAGAACATCCTAGAGAAGCAGGAATAGAAGAGCCTCCAGATAAAAACTAAGCAGGAATTGCCAAAGAGATAGGAGGACAACAAGCGTCCGAGACATCAGGCCCATCGGGGCTGAGAAGTTTTAAGGAGGCGAACACTTTCTCTAAAGACTCTATTTTAACCTTCATCCAAAAGGCAATTTGCTTGTGTTGGCCTCAGGTAATGAACATCCATGTTTTGAAAAGCCCCCTTCTCCTTCCGGTCCCCCGACACCCGCCCCCCACCTATGCCCCATCTGTGCTGCTTTAACAGATTCCACAAGCCAAGAGATTCTACTCAGCGCACTGTCAAGAGTAGCACCCATGGGCAAGGCAACAAATGTCCAGGTGACCGATGGCTGTGTTCCAGAGCAGGACTATGTGTATGTGTGCTCCCTGTTGCAGATGTCATTCTCCCGCAGAAAAGTAGAGAGCAGAAATTTCCAATGGGAAAGTTAATGGCCAAGGGCATGCTATTCCTGCCCCCCCATGGAGGCTGCCAGAGCTCAAAAAGTTCACAGATGGAGCCCACTTAAGGAAAATGGCACCTCCTAAAAACCACTATGGCATCTATGATAATTGCCAATTTGGGGGTAGAGAGGCTGTTAGATAACAGAAGGGACCCGTGGTCGCCTGACTCAGAATGAAAGCTGCTCCCCATCCTGCTCCACTCAGCTGCAGCCACATGACGAGGAGGAAAGTGCTGCCTGGAGCAGGCATTCAGCATAAAGTCCTCGGGCCTGATGCGCCCTGTCCACTGCTCACTGACCCTGATGGACCAGTTCCAGCACACAGGTTCATTTGTTTGCTCACTCAGCTGTCTTGCTTTAGAAACCTGAGGGAGTTCACGATGGGAAAATGAACTTGGTGCATGCACTTCTAATAGGTGTGGTGTCTGCTGCCTGCAGATACACAAACTGCATTGTTGCTAGCTGGGGTTTTCACCCAATGAGACAGAGATTAATTATAGGAGGCAAGCAGAGAATCCCATTTACGAATTTGGGACCATGCAGTGGCGAAGACAGAGACAAATTAGGAGTGCCTGCACCCATGGTGCCTGTCGGAGGAGAACTCCGACAGATGGGCTTTCAATGCATGTACTTCAGAGGATTGTTTCTTCCTCCATTGCAGGAAAAGCTTCCTAAGGAAGGTTTCCAGATACAGAACAATAACGTACGCCATCTGCATTGCAAAATCAACGCAGATGATGGCTTAGGGATTGAAAGAGAAGTTTGAATAACTATCTCGTGGAAGTCACTTTTAATCATTGCTCTTGGAGGCTGGCTCATCAGTCAAAGCAACAACTGTTACTGACATGCAGCTTTCATACATTTGATACTAAAGTGTAGCCAAGAGACCCCAATCCCTTTGAATTCTCTTCAGCCCATTAAGCTACTCCCAGTGAGTGGGAACTGGTGACCTTGAAAAAAGAAAATGATGAGGTTAATAAAAGAGCTGCGCTGACCCCATCAAAGGGGGGATGTTGGGACAGTGGTGTGCAGTGTCTTTCTGAGAGAAGTTTCCTCCCTGATGGATGGGCGTGCATCAACAAAGTCCAACCCCTCTGCAAGGTATGTGTCTCTGAAAATTGCTGAGAATCTGGAGTCTGAGTTCCTGTTCTCTCCAACTCCCCCAGCAGGATGATGGAGGGGCCGAAGGGCTGAGCACATCCCCTGCTCCCACTGCTGGACTTGGGCTTAGCTCCAATGGGCCATACAAGCCAAGTTCAGCCCTCCGGTCCTTGGGAAGACAGATCCAGCTGTCATCTGGGGAAGAAGGATCCTATAGAATGAGAAGGTGGGTGAGGAATAGAGCAGGAGTCGGTAGGGGGTGAGTGGGAAAGGAGAAACCAGCTAGGTTTCAATATACCTTCTCCCTATTAAATCTTAAATTCTGCATCTGGTTTGTCACTGTTGCCCCAGCACTCAGAACAGAGACTGGCCCATAGTAGGTTGTTGGATGAATGTTCTTGCATCTCTCCCCAAAGTCTTTCTGTACAGCAGTGGTTCTGAAACCTCAGTGCTCACTTGTGAACCATACCGCCACTCCACTGGATTGGAATCTGAGGGTAAGGTTGGGACGGGACTAAAATCTGCATTTTCACAAGCTCCAAGCTCCACAGGCTGGTCTGCATTGTACAGGATCTTAAGAGGGGCTTTGCTTCTGAAATTCAAATGTAATGAGACACTTGGGAGCTGGGACCTTCACAGAGTCCTGCAAAGCATAACATCTTGTTCTTGGTTTTGATCTGTCTCATCCGTAAGCCAGTCAGTCATTATTTACTCATCAAAACAGACAGTCAGAAGGAAGGGGGGCATTAGGCTGTCTCTCTGTCTTGCACTGTGAATAAGCTCTTGTATATTCACTTTTTGACTGCAATTGAAATTAATCAAAGACAGAACGTCCTGTTTGATTATAGAAGTCTCCCTTAAATGCGAGCCCTTGCGTGAAACATTGCCTCCAAGTAGTGCTGTGCTTGGGCCAGCTCACACCGGCCGGTGGTGTGCATCTCTTCCCAACTCCCTGTTCAGTGAAGTCACATTGGTAGCTTGAAATTAACCATGGAGGGAGTATTTACACCACAGAAATTGGCAACAAATCATGGCTTTTGTTAATCATCTACCAGGACACCAGGGACTCTGGTCTGGCCAGCCACATTTGTTCTGAAGGTGCAGAACCTTACTTTTGAAATCAAGGGAGTGTGAAAAAAGGAAAGCTATTAGAACGAAGCTACACCATCACTGGAACCAGGGCTAAAAGCACAGCCAGATGGTCCCTACAGGATGCTAAGCTGGGAAGGCCAATGTGACCTTCTGTGCTATACTGTGGAACCCCCTGAGCACCCCTCCCCACAACTTTATGCCTACAATGGTCCCCTCGTCTGACCCCACCCACACTAACTTTCTTGTTTATCCTGTCAGTCAGCAACACCAGCCAACAAGCATTTCCTGAACACTTACACGCCTATCCTTGTGCCTGGCACTGAGGGGCATGCACAGGTGTTAGAGGTTCTGCCTGTAAAGAAATTAGGGTGGAGGGCAGGAGAAAATAAAGCTAAAACCTGTGAACAAATTCTTGAACAGTGAAATGTAAAACTGGCAGCAACCTGAAGTTCAAGACTACAGAAATCAGGGTACGCTGGGGTCTTCTGAATTAGGTCCATGCTCCTCTGTGACCTGCAGATAGCCGTGCCTCCCTCCTAATGCAGCAACCTCTCTGCATTCGAATACCCACTCACACCTGTTTCCCCTACGGCCACTCCTGGATGCTCCACAGGACACAACTGTGGTCTGCTGTCTTTATAGCCACACTGTCCATGGCAGTTTCCAGCAGATGCCTGACACCCAGCAAGTGATGGCAGATGGAAGGTGAGTGGGTGGATTTGAACCTGAAGAATGAGAAGGACTCAAAAGTCAGGGGATAGTTAAGATTCTTGGCGGGGGAGCAGCATAAACAGAACACCTGAAAAAGACTTAACCAAGGGCCCTAAGAAGTCAACCCAACTGAAGCTGGAAGTGCCCAGCAGGGGAGCAAAGGGAATGAGGTTCAAGGGGAAGGTGAAATGCAGGTGAGCTTGGACCCAGCTGAGTAGGTCAGAGATTTTCTAATCATGTTCTTCCAAAGCGCCCCAGGGCACTGAGAAGCGCTCCAGGAGCTCTGTAAATAATTTAAATTTAATTTTCCAAATTACATATTTTAAACAGTAATACAATTACATCAGCACACTCGAATTTGGTTTACAGTAAATTTTAACACATTGTCGACCTCCACTGGGTTAACTTGTGCTGCCCGATCAATTCTCTGAATAAAACTCTGGCCATAGCTGTTTAATTGAAGACTGTTCTGAGATGGCAATATGTGCTATTAAGCTGTGAATGGTATCGGTTTTACTGCTATGGATCAAGATTTCCTCCATTTTATGCAACTTAAATCAAATACAGAAATAAATTACATGCTGAAGCCAATATGATTGCCATTTTCTTCCATAAACCAAGATTTCAAATTTTTATGTTCATCAAAACAGCCTCATTATTCTCATTGACTGACTTCATTGTATTCACAAATGTTTAATCATTTAAACTTATGAAATAAATTTATATTAATGCTGCAGAGTATCTAAGCAGAAAAGTAGACCCTAGTATTTTTGAAATCTGTTTCAGCTGAAGGTAAAAAGCAACCAAGAAAACCCAACCTGCCCTTTAAAAACCGAAACTGATCATCTTATAAGAAGTGATGATGTCAAAACTCCTTTTAGGGAATTTGATTTGTTTGTTTTGGAAAACACCCAACTAGGGCCTTTAATTGTGGAAAATGTGAAAGCAAGACCCTCTTCTGAAATAGAGAGATTTGAGATGTAATCAACAGGTTAACGCTTTGAGCGAGGGGAGGGAAGTTAGCCGGGATTGGGGGACAGAAGCAAAGACACTTCTAGGTATGTGCTATGGGTGGAATTGTGTCCCCCCACAAAAGATACGTTGGATTCCTAACCTACAGTAATTCAGAATGTGACATAATTTGGAGATAGAGTCTTTACAGAGGTAATCAATTTGAGTTTATTGTGGGGGGCCTAACTCAATACGACTCATGGCCTTATGAAAAAGGGAAACTGTGGATACGAAGACAGACATGCACACAGGGAGAATGCCGTGTGAAGACTATTGTGTCTCCACAAGCCAAGGAACTGCCAGAAGCTAAGAGAGAGGCGTAGAACGGATGCTTCTCTAGAGCCTTCCGAGGGAGCAGAGCTTTGCAACGTCTTGGTCTCAGACTTCCAGCTTCCAGAACTGTGAGAGAAGAAATTTCTGTTGTTTAAGGCACCGCGTTTGTGGTACTTGTTACAGCAACCCTAGGAAGCTAATACAGTAGGCTTGGGCTTTTGGAGGAGACGATGGAGGGTGTCACGGTATCTGTTGTTCACCACCCGCCTGTTAGAAGTTGAGCCCCTGTGGCTAAAAGGAGAGAACGTTCCAAGGGACTTAGCACAAGGCCAGTGTCTCAAGACCCAATTCCATCGTAAACTGGGATTCAACAGGCAGCTATCCTTAAAAGGAATTCTGATATTAAAAAGAATTCTTGTGGTAGACCACAGGGAATTTTGAGCTTTGGGGTGGCAAAACAAGAGAGATATTTTAGGAAATTCATTTGTTGGTGTTACATGATGACATTTAACAGCTCCAGGCCCCCCAGGACATGGAGAGGCATTCCAGGCAGCTCAAGTCACCCAACCCGGGGCAGGGTGGTCGCGCCTGCGGCCATGCAGGCACTGTACAACATCGCCTAGAAAAGTGATTGGATTCCAAGTGGGAGCTCTTGGGAGCCCCAGGTTATCATCCAGGGTCAAGTCTGCACCTCTTTCTGAGTTCTTGAGGCCACTGCACACTCGCCAGTGAGGGGACAGGAGGTGGTGACCGGACAGGGTTTCTGCTCAGAGCTAGTTGTGGTTTTTTTCCATTCCAGCTTCTCTCAAGCTGTTGACCTTGTCCAAAGGAAGACTTCCTGCTCTGAGTACCCTGTTCCTGACTTAGTCTCTTCCTTTTAATCTACAAATTGAGGGAAGGGACAAGGAGGGCAGAGTAGGTCAGGCTGGAAATCTGGTCTGAAGAGCTAGTTGCTCTGATGGCCTTCTAAAGACCCCTTCCCAAGGATCCAGGTCCCCCTGAGCATCTGCAATGGTTACCTTAACCTAGGTTCAGAGAACCACCTTTTAACAACTTTACCCACCCTCAGATATGAGGTTACCTGACTCCTAATCAGGGCTGCTGGCTGGCAGATTGTCATTTGATACAATGTGCCATCACTGCACTGGTCACACAGCCTGGACATTATAGGAGTGTCCTGACTTTAGGTTGTTCTTACTCTTTTCAATAAAGCTTATTATACGTATAATTCATTGTGGTTTCAGGTTCATACTTTGTAGAGCTTGGTGTGAAAATTTACAAACATCCTTTGTCATATCTCATGTCCCAAATCTGGCTCAAAAAAAAAAATATCTGGTCTGTGCTAGACTCATGGCCAGAGCAATGGACATCAGAGCCAAAAGACACGGGAATTAGAAAGGTCATCACAATATCTGCTCCATTGTCAGACAGTTTTTTTGAAGCGCAAATAAACCCTTCGCAATTTCTAAAGTGCTATGCACATGTAAGGATTTGCTGTTTGGCAGGCATGCCTTTAGCAAGCAGAATGTAAATGGTCTGCATGCCCTTTAATGCATTGAGTTTAACTTGGTTGCTTTCCTTGATTTGAGCATTTGGCTCCTTCACATTTACCTCGTCTTTATAGTTGGTTGCTGGCAAGGCATCATTGTTTGCTTAGAACTTGTCTAAATTTAAAAGCACATTGACCCCTAAAGAAGGAAGGTGGTGCTTAAGCTGCCAGGTGTGGAGTAGGATGGATACCTGCCTGGTGGCCAACCAGGGCTGTTCAGAGTAGCAGACCAAGGGACAGGACTGGAGGCTCTCCCTGACCCCAAACATCTCCCCCACAGGCCTGCCCTAGGGCCTGAATTCCCACTCACATGGTGAGCTTTTGGGTTAGTTAATTGGCTGTCACATTTGTGGAGAGGGCTCACCCTACTGAGGGCAATTATATTTTCTTATTTCTATGGTAGCTGCTAATGTCTTTGGTCCTTCACTCTACCCTGCAAATGGCATGACCTAGCATGGAGCTGGGACAGGTGAGTCTTGGTGAGAGGAGAGAGGATGGCAAGGGGCCCCCAACACAAGCAGCTTTTCCTAGCATGGCATTGCCCCTCTCCCCAAACCTCAGGGAGCCCTGCAGCCCTGCCTGATCCTGCCTTCTACTGGCTACCACCCTCAGCTTTGGGCCAAGCACCTAACTAAATGCTGATTGTTTCATGTGTAAAGAACATTGTCCTTGGGCTCTCTTTCCTCTCTTAAATTAGTCCCTTCCTCTATCCAGCTTTATTTTTTCAACTTTTATAGAAATACCTATGGTTCTTTAACTCCTATCATCTGCTAATCTGAAAGTTTCTTGGGGCAAGGATGGCGGATTTTCCTGGCCTGGGTATATTTCATCCTGTAAGACCTAGCTGGGGGCACAGCACATTAGGGGTGCCATGTAAGTCCTGCCTGGTTGACTTGTGGGTAGGAGGGCTTTACCTTGTCTCAGTGCAGCTAGAATCACAAAAGAAGAAAATCCTGACTCCCTTGGCCACATTTCCCTGAGCAGACCTGTTAACGACAGTCACAGTGACCAGCATTTATTGAATGCTCTCTGTGCATGTGAGCTCGTGTTGACTTATCTCATTTAACTCCCAGAGCCGCACTGTCCTGCACGTAAGGATGTTGAGCACTCGAAATGTAGCTAGTCTGAACTGAGATGGGCTGCAAGTATAAAATGCGCGCTGGGCTTAAAAGAGTTAATGTGATAAAAAGAAAAGAAAATATCTCATTAACAAAATTAATAATGTTTTTATTGATTGTATGATTATATTGATTATATGTTGAAAAGCTACTATTTCAGATCTACTAGGTTAAATAAAATGTAATTAAAATTAATTCCACCTGTTTTCTTTCTACTCATTTTTTTAAGTTGCTAGTAGAACATTCTGAAGCACATACATGGCTTGCCTTTGCGGATCTCAGTATACTTATGTTGGACAGCACTACTGCAGAGCTGTAATCACAGGTGCTATTATTTTCATTTTACAGGTGAGCAGTTGGGCTCAGAGAGGTTAATAAATGCCTCAAGGTCACATGGGCAGTAATTGAAGGAGCTGGGATTTGACCCCAGGTCTATCTGCCTCTAAACACTATACATGTGACCATTTTGTTTTACTGTCTCTTAAATTTATGACTCACTAAGTGTATTTTGATTCTAAACAAGAGATTAAAGGCCACCCACGGGCTAATGGAGGAGGGGGTGTTTGTGTGTTTCACACACGAGCATCATGTATGATGAAAGTCTCATTACTCCTTGGACCAGCCTAAGCTGAGAGCCCTTGGAGTTCAAGGTCAACCACTGGAGACCAGCCTGCATACTCTCCGCTGTCCAGCCCACCGTACATAACTTGGCTGGCTTGTTCAGTGTCTTCTTCTAGGAGCATAGAATACAGTCCGCTTTCTATTCAAGTTTGTTGATTGATGAAGGAGTAAGCAGAGGGAATTTTGCTCTAATATATTCTCAAGGTCAGACAGAGGTCAGAATGACAACCGTCTTGGTCAGACGGAACAACCGGGGCCAGGGACACACTCAGACTTGTGAATCTCATCAAGACCTTCCAGCCTGTCACTCTGATCTATCAGTCTTTAATAAAAGGCATTTCCCTCTGCCTGACAGCCAGAAGAGCAATATTATATATCTGTGGTTTGGGATCTGAAGGGAAATTAGTAATTTACTCAGGGAGGGTGGGCAGTGGGGAAGGGGAGAGAGAACCGAAGCGCCACCTGGAATTCATGAGCATTTTCTAGACATGTTTTCGAGAACACTTTTATTTCAAGAAAAGGCAAGAACAAAGCAGCCTTTGAAGACAGAGCTTTTATTTCTCGTCTCAAAAAATATCCACACGCGGTGGGGTTGTACAAGTGTCACGAAAGAAATTAGGTTTCTCTATTTCCCGGCAAGAACAAATGTTTATAAGTGTGTCATTTGCTCGGTCTCATGGTAAGGAACATAAATAAATGATTTGGCTTTGCTTTCCACCCAGAGCAAAAGTGAGTGAAAACTGTGTGTTTGTGTGTGTTTGGGGGGCTGGAACCTCTGCGCTGGAAGTAACTTACAAGGGAAGATAAGAAACACAAAAAAAGCCCTCCCTTTCTCCTTTTGTCTGCCTGGCTAAAAACCCAATTAAAACTTTCCTGCCCATTTGTGGGGCAGCTGACAACAGGTTCCATGTCACTGAACTTTGGCTGCTGTCCTGCTCCCTGGAAAACAATGTGAGACTTCTCAACTGGCCTTGGTGTTAATCAGGGCCACCGGGGGATGGAGCTGTACAGATTGCTGGGGGCTCTGATCCAGCGTGTTCATTCATTTATCTTGCTTTTCCCCGACACGTTGGCTGTCAGCAGCAAAGCTAAATAGTGAGGCATTCAGAGGTGGTTAACTTCTGCTGAAGCTGAGAAAATAGCTTTCGGAGCCCCTTATCACCAAATCAATCTATCTGGTAAACCCCTGAAACTCAAATAATATGTTTTCGCAAATTCTCTTCTGGAGTTTGACGGCCCTGAGAAGTTATTTTTTTCAATTTAGTTTAATTTGTCTCTCTCTCTCTCTCTCTTTTTTTTTTATTTTTGCAAATTGCGTTTTTATTTCCCCTGTTCATTATTCAAAACTCCTTTGGAGGCAAATTTCTTGAGAACCTCATGTGGATTTTTCTGGTTTTTAACCCAAAGCTGCCGTGCCCCTGGTCCCCCTCCGGTCCTGTGGGCTGAGAGGGAAACAGCTAAGAATAGCGTCCTTGGAGGCTGCCCCTCAAGGACATTGCTGATGATCTCCCTGCCCTGGGGACCTGTCACCTGGGCAATCTGTGCCTTTGAGCTCCCAGGGGAAGGGGGTGGCCTAAGTCAGAGCTGTCCAGTGGAAAAATAATGTGAGCCACATATGAAATTAGAAATTTTTTATTAGCTACATGAAAAAAAGTAAAAAAATAAGTAAGCGAAATTCTTTTTAATAACATATTTTATTTAACTCAAGATATTCAAAATATTATTTCAACGTGGAATAAATATAAACAAATTATTAATGAGATAGATTACATTCTTCTTTTAGTACCATGGCTGCAAAATCCAGTGTATTTGACACTCACAGAACATCTCAATTCAGCCTAACCACATTTAAAGTGCTCACCAGCCCCATGCAGCCGGTGGCTACCAGATTGGGTGGTGCAGGTCTAAGCAAACAGACCCAGCTCTTTCGCTGCCTACTGGCTGTTTGGGAACAGGCATGTGATGGTTTAAGGAGGACTGTGCTGAGTCTCCATGGGAAGCAGGAACCAGGTCCCTGTACTGAATTACTAGGAAGAAACGAATAGGGTGATAGGGGTTGGGGACTGGAGTTACCAAGAAAGGTTCCCAGAAGAGTCAGGACACAGAAGATTCCATGATGCAACCAAAGACAGAGGAACTTACAAGTTGGGCTGGAAGCATCAGCATCTCCAGAGGCAGAGAAACTGAGGCAGAACGTTTCTCTTCTCTTCCCTCCCCCACATCTCCTACCCTGAGTCAATTTCCCAGGGATGCATGGCCAGGGGACAGCCTCTCCATTCAAGGTGATGCTAAGGACCTGGCAAGCAGGGCAAGGGCCCTCAGAGACACTGCCTGCACGCAGCACAGTATAGCAGGACAAGTGGAGGCTTCCTTCCCAGCGGTCCTGGCTTTGCCACTTAGCATTTGTGGGCTTTAGGCAAATGGTTTAACCTCTCTGAGGCGGCTTGCCTCACCTGGAAGATGAGAGCAACAATAGCACCTACCTCATGGGGTAGTTGACAGGATTAAATGGGGTCCTTAGCACAGGGCCTGGCACCCCAACATAGCAGCTCTTCTGTGTCACTCAGAACTGTAAAAAGGGGTCAAACACTGGTTTCTGTTACATGCAGTGTTAGCAGGTACCACGTGTCTGGTTGCAGGTCAAGGGTTTTCAAGACCTGAATGATAGGAGAGAAGGAGGAGGCCGGGTTACAGGTGGTTCTGTTGCTTCTTGTTTGTATGGGAAGCTCTACGGGGTACATTCAGTGAGCCATGGCATTCTTTCTCTCAGACCCACACATTTTATAACCATACCACGTTTCTGATCACTCCAGGTCTGATCCGGCAGTCACTGTGTCAAACTGCCTTCTTCCAAAATTGATAGCCAAGCTAGAGGAAGTGTACTTCTTGTGTTTCCTCTTTTGGGAAAGGAAAAGGGGTGTTGGGAATGATCAGTCTGGTATAATCAGTGTGCATGGGTATGTGTGTGTTTATATCTCTAAGATAGGAGCCCACCCTGAGGGGTCATGCTATTTTTCACACTATTTACATCTCTTCTGTATTTCTTTGAATTGGTTTTCCATTCATTGCAAACTTGACCTGGCCTCCATGTCTCCATCTGCAACAACACCTACTTGCAGCCCCTGGGGGCTGGGAGGTGGATTGGGGCAGGTCTCCTCTCCTTCTAGATGCTGCTTTCTATGACTTGGCCCCTGTCCCAAGACTGTGGCTCAGTGTCTATGAGGCCAGGGCCCATGTCTCCAGAGTTGCAGGCCACAAAGGCCCTTACCTCTCCATTGCCAAGTCCCTGTAATCTTCATTGTCATCATCATCATCTCTACCACTTATTAAGCTTTTACTATGCGCCATATAGTTACATGAACTTTCTCTAATCCTCAGAATAGTCGAACAAGGTGCGGATGGTTATGCCCTTTATCCAAGTCTCTCACTACAGGACCAACCCATTATCCTCTGCTTCTAAGACTGTGACTTACACTTATCCCAAGAGACATAAACTTTGTTAAGACACAGTTCTGTAAGGGAATTGACTACTTCCATGCTTTTATCTGCTCTGGGCACTATAATTTTGACTGCAAAGTCAGGCAGGGTCTGCTCAGTTCAGATACTTATCTGTAATGGCACATCAAAATGTTCTTTCAGGGGGCCTTTATAAAGACAGCCAACAAATTAGTTGAGAACAGCTGAAATCACAGTGTAGAGAGAAAACTATATACACTTTACCATAGTCGACTAGGATATTTACCACAACTAATATTCTTAATGTTTCTCCTCTTCCGCCTCCTCCTCTTTTACCATCTCTTTATAATAATAATAATAATAATAATTGTTGTTATTGGTATTCAGTGATATTCTGATTAATTTCGAGTTCTTTTTCAATAAAGAACTAATAAATCTTTCAATAAAAATAGCTAAAAAGAAAAGAGACTTCATGGTCAAAGAATGATACAGCTTTTCAGGTATTGTCCAAGTTCTCTGGTTCTCTGTGTGCACCATCTGTCCCTTTGTTTTCCCACCTGGTACTCAGATTTTACTTCATTGTACTAAGCATCCATCTCGCAGTCTCAGCTTTTGAAACTGCTCAAATTTAAGCACAGACTTATTAATTCCATTGCACAAGAGACTGTGTTTTCTTCCAAAATGCCCCACCAAAATGCCACCACCTGCTTTTCTCATCACTCCGAGCACAGCTTCTCACTCTCTTGGCTTGATGCATAAATATACCTGAGTCCTCTTGGGTTGCATTTTTCTTTATATACTGCCCAATGCCATGATTGGTGGGCATGTTGAACAACTTTTGGGGTTTAAACTAGAAAGGAAATCTCTCATTGGACAAAAATATGAAGACTGTGTGTGACACTATTCAACATTTTTCCTTCTAGATATAGAAGCTCAGGGGGGTCGTCTCATCTTAGCATTTCATGCTCATTTGCACATCACAGTGGTCAGTATGAATGGAAGTGTGAGCATATGGTCTCACTGCTGTCATCTGTTCACTTTGCAGCTGTACTGTAACCACACTCTGATTATGGGTAACGCATTGGAAGACTTGGAGGTGGAGGAAAGGGAACAGCACAAAGTGTTCTTGGTCAAGAGCTCACAATCTTGAGAAGTGCACTAGACAAATGCAGAGGACACCATTTCTTCAAGAGCAGAGTTTCACTGAGCACTAGAGTGAGCACTCTAGGTGAAGTCTCCTGGGACCTGAGCAAGGGGGAAAGCACTGTTGACTGGACCGTGAAACTTCTGGGAGAGAATGGGATAAGGATTGGACCTGGAGTGGTGGGTAGGCTTTGGTAAGTAGAGGAGAGTGGGAAGGGAAGTCAGAGGAAAAGAATAAGCAGAGAATGAAAATCTTCAGTGACATAACCCATTCAAAAGGGAAGAGCTGGCTGAAAAAGAGGGTTCATGCTGGGGACAAGCTGGAAAAAAGATTGGAAGGAAAGACTAGTGTCCATCAGATTGTCTAGGACTGTGCTGTCCACTATAGTAGTCAGTAGCCACACATAGCTCTTTACATTTGTCTAAATTATTTAAAATTTAGTAAATTAAAAATTCATTTCCTCAGTTGCACTAGTCGCATTGCTGGTGCTCAATGGTCACATATGACTAGTGGCTACTGTATTGGACAGCGCAGTTATAGAACATTTTCATCACTGTGGAAAGTTCTAATGGACATCCTAGGATGTTAATGCCAAGCTGAGGAATATGGACTTTTTCATGAGGGCATTGGAGAACCATTTATGGTATTTAAGCAGGTTACATGAGGGTAAAATAACTTAATTTTTGTAAATGAACGTGTGTTGAAGATATTATTTAACTCAGTAATTAATGAAGAAGCAAGTAAGATGTTACAACTAGTTCAGTAATTGAAAGCTTTTTAATTGAAGTGAAATTCACATAACATAAAATTAACCACTTTAAAGTGAGTAGTTAGGGCTGGCCAAGTGGCTGAGTGGTTAAATTTGCACCTTCTGCTTTGATGGCCTGGGGTTCGTTGGTTTGGATCCTGGCTTAGACCTCCACATCGCTCATCAGGCCGTGCTGTGGTGGCATCCCATGTAGAAGAACCAGAATGACTTACAATATACAGCTATGTGCTGGGGCTTTGGAGTGAAAAAAAAAGAGGGGTGAGGAAGATTGGCTACAGATGTTTAGCCCAGAGCAATCTTCCTCACCAAAAGGCAAGGAAAAAAAATATCCCACAGGTTTGAAGCGAGTACCTTAATTTCCAGTTGTGGTTGAGACAGTTTTTAAAGTATTAATCTGATGGCTCTTTGAGGACGTACTGGTGGAGCAAGAGACAGGAGACAGGGAGGCCAGTTGAGGTCTTGGCAGGGCACTAGGTCTGGGGGGCTGAGGATTGTCCCAGGGAAGCAGGAGTGTGTGAGGAAGAAGCAGCAACTTTTATAGGCAGAGCCAGTCAGACTCACAGACTGGAGAGAGGAATAAGTGAGAACTGACAATCAAAAACTCCTGAAAAATAGAGAAGTTGCTGGCTTGGAGGAGCAGATAAATTCAGATAGGCTCTTACTCTGAATCGGTGAGGAGCCATCCAAGGAATGGCCTCCCCAAAACTTTGGGGTACAGTTGGAGAGGGAACAACCTGTGGGGCTGGCACGTCACTGGTTGAGTGGCGGAAAGTTGTATGGGTGTGTTGACATAGAGAAGGGCAGAAAGGCAAAGGCTGAGCACTGAGGAACATCCATGGTAAGGGATGTCCTGCAGAAGAAAAGGCGCAAGCGGAGAAGTAGGAGCAGGGAGGAGGGCTCAGTTCATTCAGCAAATATTTATTGCACACCTGCTGTATGCAAGGCCTTGGGCTTGTGCTGAGGATATGGTGGGGATGATGATGCTCAAAACCTAAACAGCTCCCAGACTCATGGTGCATATGGCCCAGGGAGAGAGGAGAGAATTGCAGAAACAGGAGGTGGTCATTACCAAATGTTGCCAAGAAGTCAGCTAGGAAAAGGAGCCCTGAGTAAAGCTTTGGGTTTGACAAGAAGGCAGCAGATGCCAGCGGCCTGGAGAGACAGCAATCTCGGGAGATGGAGAGAGCAGAAGCCAGATTGCAGAAGACGGAGGAGTGCTTGGCAAGCGAGGAAGTGGAGACAGCGGTCATCATCACCACTTCAGGAGGCTTCTCAGAAAGAGGACGAAGAGAAAACCAGCCTCTAGAGGACTCAGCAGGCTGAGCAGAGGCTCTGCAGGGGGACTGAGCTCTTCTGAGGGCAGACAGGAAGAAGCCGGTGAGGAGCAAGCTGGGGCAACTCCTGAAGGGGGGAGCTAAGTGTGGGGGTGAAGTTCCTCAGGAGCTGAGAAAGCATGAAATCTAGTGTGCAAATTAAAAAATCTAATTTTTTAAATTAACTCTTTTTGAATGAAAAAGCTATGCATGCTTGTGGTAAAAATTCAGAGATTGAAAAGATGTCTCTCTCACTCTTTCCAGAGGCAACTGGATGCCAGTTCCTTGTGTATCTTTCCAGAAATGTAGGATGTATATGCAACTATGTGTGTGTCTGGGTATGTGGATATAATCTCAGTCACCCCCCCATCCCCATTTTTTTAATACAATTGGGAGCACGCACTGTTGTCTTGCTTTTTGTCATTTTACAAATAAGGTTTGAAGACCATTTTCTATCAGTTCGTAGAGAGCCATCTAATTATTTTTAATGCCTACTTTTTCTTAAATAAGCTATAACTTTTGCACCAGCCTCAAATTCATAGGCACTTAGGTTGTTTCTGGTCTTCCAATGTTACACACAACATTGTAGGGAACATCTTAAACTAGTATTTTTTTCCTTTTTTTGTTATGATAAAACATATATAACATAAAATTGACAATTTTAACCATTTTTAAGTGTACAGTTGTGTCATTAAGTACATTCACATTGTTGTGCCAGCACCATTACCATCCATCTCCAGAACTTTTTTATCTAGTAAAATTAAAACTCTGTAACTATCAAACAATAATTCTCCTTTCCCCACCCTGGCCCCCACTGCCCCTCGCCTTCTCCCCCAGCCCCTGGTAACCACCAGTCTATTTTCTCTCTCTATGAATTTCAGTACTCCAGGTACCTAATATGAGTGGAATCATACAGTATTTGTCTTTTCATGACTGGCTTATTTCACTTAGCTTAATGTCCTTAGGTCTCATCCATGTTGAGCATGTGTCACAATTTCCTTCCTTTTTAAGGCTGAATAATATTCCGTTGTATGTATGTACCACATTTTGCTTATCTGTTCATCTATTGGTGAACATTGGTGTTGTTTCCACATTTTGGCTATTATGAACATCGGTGTGCAAACATCTGTTTGAGTCCTTGCTCTCCATTCTTTTGGGTGTATATCTAGACGTGGAATTGCTGAATCATACAGTAATTCTATGTCTAGTTTTTTGAGGAACTGCCGTACTATTTTCCACAGTGACTGTATCATTTTACGTTCCCACCAGCAATGCACAAGGGTTCCAGTTTCCCCACATCCTTGCCCACACTTGTTATTTTCTGGATTTTCATTTTATTTATCTATTTATTTTTTAATAATAGGCATTCTGATGGAAGTGAAGTGGTATCTTATTGTGATTTTTTTTTTTTAAAGATTTTATTTTTTCCTTTTTCTCCCCAAAGCCCCCCAGTACACAGTTGTATATTCTTTGTTGTGGGTCCTTCTAGTTGTGGGATGTGGGACGCTGCCTCAGCGTGGTTTGATGAGCAGTGTCATGTCCGCGCCCAGGATTCGAACCAACGAAACACTGGGCCGCCTGCAGCGGAGCGCGCGAACTTAACCACTCGGCCACGGGGCCAGCCCCTATCTTATTGTGATTTTTATTTGATTTTCCTAATGATTGGTGATGTGGAACATCTTTTCATGTGCTAATCAGCCATCTGTATATCTGCTTTGAATAAGTGTCTATTCAAATCCTTTGCCCATTTTTTAGTTTGTTTGTATACTAATATTTTTGTACATATTTATAAGTTAAATTACTATCTGTAGAGTTGCCAGGTTAAAGGGTAGGCACTTTTGAATTTTCATACACGTTTTCAAGTTACCCTCCAAAGAGGTGATATGGATTGAATGTGATGGTAGAATGTGTGCATTCTCTGGAATTTTATATGAGTAGAATCAGACATTATGTACTCTTAATTTTCTGTCTTCTTTTGCTCAACGTAACTATTTTGAGATTCGTCTATGTTGTTGTGAGTATCAATGCTTTTTTCCTTTTTATCAATGGAAGTATTCCATTGTATTTATATGCCACAATTTGGTGGACATTTGGTACATTTCCAGTTTGGGGCTATTACAAATAAAGCTCCTATAAACATTCATTTATAGGTCTTTATGTAAACACATGCTTCCATTTCTCTTGCCTAAATACCTAGGAGTGGAATGACTGGGTTGTATGGTAGCTATGGACTTAAATTTTAAAGAAACTGTCAAACTATTCTGCAAAGTGGCTGTACTATTTAACATTCCCAAGAGCAGCACGTGAGAGCTCTACTTGCTCCACATCCTGGTCAAGACTCGCTTTCATCAGACTTTGTAATCTGATGAAATCAGATTAATCCTTCTTCTTGGTGTATAGTGGTATGTCAATATGGTTTTAATTTGTGTTTCCCTAATAACTAATGTTGTTGAGTATCTTTCCACGAGCTTATTTGTCATCTGCATATATTCTCTGATGAAGCAGCTTGTTTTTATTCTTATTATTCAGTTGTAAGAGTTCTTTATATAATCTATCTATAAGTCCCTTTTAAGATATATGTTTTATAAATATTTTATCCCATGCTGTGGCTTGCATTTTTGTTTCCATAATACCGTCTTTTAAGGATAGTTTAGATTTGATGAAGCCTAATTTGTTGATTTTGTTTCTTTTGTAGTTTATGATTTTTGTGTCCTCCTTAAGAAATCTTTGTAAAATCAAAGGTGGCTTAGATTTATTCCTATCTTTTTTCTAAAAATTTTATGGTTTTAATATTTACATTTAGGTCCATGATACATTTTGAGTTAATTTTGTGCATATTATGAGGTAAGGTTTGGGGTACTTTTTTTTCAATTCAGTTATTCTTTTTGGCTTTATATTCAGTTATTTATTTATTGGCTATCCAGTTATTCTAGCACCGTTTGTTTGAAAGATCACACTTTCTCTATCGAATTGCCTCAGCACCTTTGCCAGAATCAGAAAGACCCAAGTGGGTCTATTTTTGGACTCTATCCTGTTACATTGATCTATGTGTCTGTCTTACACCAATACCATACTTTTGTAATCACTGTAATTTTATAATAAGTCCTGGAATCATCTAGTGGGAGCCCTCCAACTTCATTCTTCTTGTTCAAATTTGTTTGGGATTTTCCAGGTCCTTTGCATTTCCATGTAAATTTTGAAATCAGCTTGTCAATTTTGGACAAAAAAAGGCTGCTGAGATTTTGATTGGGATTGTATTAAACCTATGGATAAGTTTGAGAATTGACAGGTTGCCTTTCTAAGCTTATTTCTTTAATTTCAAAAGTAGAACAGTTATGAAACCAGAAAATGTGAGATGAAGCGCTGACTTAGCTTCTCATCTTCATTTTTGAAAGATATGTTTGCCAGCTATAGAATTCTAGGTTGAGAGCCTAACCACCCCCACTCCTCTAAGAAAAACAAAAAGCAAAAAACTTAACCATGTCAATCACTATCTTCTGGCTATTATTTCTGACAAGAAATTTTCTGTCACTCTTATGTATATATTCTCTGTAATAATATCTTATCTTTCCTCTGACTGGTTGTAGAATTTTTCTTTTTATAACTTATTTTAAACAACCTGATTATGATATAACTTGGTGTACTTTATATATATATATAGTTATATATTTTTTTTTGTGCTTGATGCTTGTTGAGATTCTTGAAACTGTGGATTTATAGTTTTCATCAAATTTGGAAAAAAATTGGCTATTATTTTTTCAAATATTTTGTCTGCCTCCTCTTCTTCACCCAGAGGACTTGATATTGTCCCACAGATGATTGTTTTTTCTTTTGTTTTGTTCTGCTGTTAGTCTTTTTTTCCCCTCTGTGCTTTATTTTGAGTATTTTCTATTGCTCTGTCTTCAGGTTCACGAATCTT
The DNA here is from genome assembly GCF_041296235.1 of Equus asinus. Lineage (NCBI taxonomy): Eukaryota > Metazoa > Chordata > Mammalia > Perissodactyla > Equidae > Equus > Equus asinus. The sequence continues at coordinate 16,162,881 of NC_091791.1, read as the reverse complement.
TTCTTCTGCATTGTCTTGTCTGCTGTTAATAGTATCCACTGTATTTTCCATCTCATTGTAATTTTCATCTCTAGAAGCTTTGTTTGAGTGTTTTTAAATATCTTCCATGTCTCTCCCTGTAACAGAATGTAGTTATAACTGTTTTAATGTCCTTACGTACTGTTTCTATCATCTATGTCATTTCTAGGTCTATTTCTAGCATTGATTTTTCTCCTCTTTATGGGTTGCTTCTTCCTGGTTCTTTACATGCCTGGCAATTTTTGATTAGATGCCAACTATTGTGAATTTTACATTGTTTGGTGCTGGATAGTTTGTACTCTTTCCACAGCATCCTGGCCCTAACCCTCTATGGCACCCATCATAATTACAATTGTTTGTTTCATGGTCATGGCTATCTCTACTGCTGAGCTGGGGGCTCCAAGGGAGCAGGAACCGAGTATGCCACATTCTTGCTGATTCCCCAGCAACTAGCAGTGTCTGGTACATTGCAGGTACTCAGCAAGTATTTGTCAAATGGATAAATAAATGAATGAATCAATGAATGGATGAAAAAACACTTGGATGCCCTTGTGTTTCAGTTATTCTTTGTTGTATAACAAATTATCCCAAAATTTAGCAGTTTATAATAACTATTTTATTATATCTCATGGTTCTGTGGGTTGACTGGGTTCAACTTTGAAGTTCTTTTGCTGGTCTTACTTGGGCCTCTCAGGTGGCTGCACTAAAATGAGGCTGGAGTTGTCTGGAGGTCGACTGGGATGCTGGGACAGCTGGGCCTCTCTCCCTCTCCATGTAGTCTCAGGGTCTTTTTATCTGCACAGTCTCTCCATGTGTTCTCTCCAGCAGGGTAACCAAACTTTGTGCTTGGGGCTCAGCCTCCCCTAAACATACACGTTCCAGGAGGAGGGAATCTGATGCTGCCAGTATTCCTAAAGGCTAGGGCCAGAAATGGCTCAGCGTCACATCCACAGCCTTCTGTTAGTTAAGTAGTAACAGGACCAGCCCCAATTCAGGGGAGGGAAATTGAACTCCACCTTTCAATGCAGCACCTTAAATGCACCTACTCTAGGAAGAGCTCTTGATGTCAAATGTTCTCTTTCTCGGAAGACTTGTCTGACTTAGATTTAGCTACAACCTCAGTGGGAAGGCCAGGAGGGCCTCTGGTCTCAGATCTTTCTCTTCTGGGACCCTTACCTGTTGGAAGACTGTCCCTAGGAATAGCCTCAGATCTAGACATAGAGTTCTAGGTCAACATACCAAATTAGTGCCGATGTTACCCGTATTTTAAATGGAGTGCAGGTTTGCTACAAACCCTGGACAGTGATTAGTTTGCACACCACAGCTCATTTTTTTTCCATGCCACCACTTGTAGAACTCAAAATACTTGGAACCAATTTCCTTTTTGCTTCTTTGATCTTGCATTTGGCTTGTGAACTTGCCTTGAATGTGGAATAGTTCTCATTTATGCCAAAAATGTCCTTCTTTTCCTTGACTAGTATTGTTTCTTAAATCCTAACATGATTTGGATAGTTGGCCAGCAAATTGAAGAAAAAGGGAAGGGGGATAAATATTGGTCTTCTAGGATTGGAGGGCTCTTGGAAGAAGTCCTTTTCTAGTTCTCTGCAAAATCTTAATTCAGAGAAAAATGAAACCCCAATGAAACCCTCAGTAACTTTTCCTCTAACACTGTAATCACCAAGAGGACAAGGAAAAAGCCATGAAGTTCTGTTTTGATAGCACCTCCTACCACAGGCATTTAAGAACTTGAGACACACTTGTCAGAACTGATGTTAAACAGAGGCTTGACAACCTCCAGGAGTTTTGATTCTTTGGTTTCATTTCCTCATCGGCCGCCCCTGAAGATCACAGTTCCCTCTGACCCAGATGTTATGATGATCCTGACCCATTGCCTTTCTCTCTGAGGTCACTGGAAGTTCAACTGAACTGACTAGAAAAGTACACATTTCCAAGTTTTACGTTCCACTGCAGACATTCTTATGAAGAGCTGGACTTTTCAAGCAGTATTTCTCTACCTGGAACTTCTGACTCCATACATCTGCAATGGAAATGCATGTTTATTTCCCTTAGAAGAGGGAAAAAGCTGCTTGCTCACATGCACAGATTTACACACCATCAGTCACGCCCTCTTCCCTGGAGATTATCTGATGAATAAATTAGCCTTCTATAAATATCTGTTGCAAGCACTCTATACCATTCAGAGCCATTATAATTCATCAAAGCAAATATATAAATGGGACGACTGCATCAAGGAAGAAAGAATTAGGACATAAGGATATACCCATATTTGGGAGCAGATCCTTGGCTTTAATTTGGTACTCTCAGTATTTGTCCTTCACAGTGTCCTTGGAAAACACAGCAGCCCTATACCTGGCCACCTTCCCATTTTCTTGACTTTTTTGCTCGGGATACAACACATTGCGTCTGATGTCTGATATTTCCTGCTAGATAATGCTCTGGGCTATTTTTTAAACTGAGCACGTTAGCCGATAAGAGTCATATTTTTCCCATCTGTATTTCCAACATAGTGCCAGAGGTTCTGGGCAATAGATATGTTTTTGAGTAAATAGAATACTAAATCGAGGCAGTGGATCATAAGTTTAAGGCAATGAAGCTCTCTCTTCACCATCCAATAAAAAAGGTCACTAGACAATGAGAAAGAAATGGAATAGTGGGAGATAGAAAGTTTTAATAATGCAGTCATCAGAAAGATCAGTCAAGCTTTTCTTCCTCTTCCTGGACCTGAGAAGATAAAGTTCTCTTCAGAACACAGGAAACATGCCCACTTCCATCCCAAACGATGTGTGGTTCTGGGGGATCGATCACAGCAGTCCCTGCCCTAATCTCCTGAAAATTCATCAAACTTGTCTCTCCTGGGTTTGGCATTTGAGTCATTGCCCTGAGGAGGTACAGGGAGGCACTCATTTATTGGCCTTCTGTGCACTTTAAAAAAAATAAGAGCCACTTAATCTTTCCCAGGCAGGCCGAGCTTTCTGTCACCTGTGAGACCTTTATTCTAGGTGACCTCTTGCTGTTGGTAGAGGCAGGAGCAGAACAGGGTGAGAGAAGAGCGCGTACGTTTAGTGATTGCTTAGGTGAAAGGGTGTATAGAAATTAGAAGCCAGAACAACTTCTCACTTCGCTTCCGTCCAAGCCCACACCAAAGCCTTTGGCATGACGTGCATTTAGACTGCCAGGAAGAGCAGCAGGGGCCAATAGGTTAGCAGGGGGTGGAAGGATAAAGCTGAGAGCTGGTGTTCTGTATTCTCTACCATGCTCTCTTTGAGCTGCCATTACCACCCAACCTCACCAGCTTGAAATTCTGAATCCTGGCCTTGTTTTCTCAGAAGTTGACAAAAGGGGTAGTTAATTTTTTTAAATTTTTAGTAAATTCAGCAACAGTGCCAAGTAATGTTGATTGTGAATTACCTCTTGCAGTGCAGATGCTGCTGTTAGAGTTCTGTTGATCACATAAACAAATCACCTTTTCCTATAGTAGTTCCTAGCTCAACGGTGGCTCGATTCCTTGTGTTGTTTATGCCCTCAGTTTTAGAAGCAATAGGCTATAACACAGTGTCTTGGGAAGTTAGCTTCTGTCTTGGGTTTAACTGGCATATGTGACTCTGCTAAATTTTTTCAAACTTTTTTTTCCTCTCTCTCCTACTGCTTCTAAGCTTTATGTGATGTTTTATTTAATATGGCATGCAAGATATTGGTCTTCAGTCCAAATTGCAATTTCACATCAAAACCGATTCTCCTGACAGTTGAAAGTGGATGGTCCATTTCTGAAGTTTACATGCTGCACCGGTTCTTGAGGGAAAAATGGAACAACTCACCTACGCTGAGACTTTGTCCACAATAAAAAAAGATTTTTCCCCCAACCAATGTGATGTAATTTACTAGTCTCCTTCAAGTGCTTTTGAGCAATAAGGGATCGTGTTAAAATACTGCAGACATTTCCCAAGAAACAGATCCATCAGCACTTTAAATCTACATTGGCATGCCTCTCTAACATTTGCAAGAGTCTGGGGTTACTGAAGCAATTATCTATGAATTTTTGAGTTTCTCCTTCACAAGATCTGGGTAGTGCCTGACCTCCCATCTCCTTATGGGAAGTGCAGCTTGATCACAAGCTTTTATAGACCAGTCTTGTTAATGACACTTGGGACAAAGTCACTGAAAGAAAAATTTTAAACTCAAGTGCTGGATATCTTTTTAGCTCTAGCAGCCTATACATGTATTCCAAAATGGTTGACTATGAAAAATAAAATTACAATGTATACAGTATATTAATAATTGTTTTTAAGGTTAAAATGAACAGAAATGCCCTCATTCTCTATGAAATGCTGTGGAGTGGCATTCAACTCTCTTTAAATTATGACCTCAATTAGCCTTCCTGTTTTATCTCCCACTGCTTCCCTGTTTGTTGATTAATTTATTCAGTGTGTGTAACCAATTCGCACTGAGTATCTCCTATGTGCCAGGCACTGTGCTGTGTGCTAAATAAACCCGCCTTCCTCTTCTCTACTTATTGGAATCCTGCCATCCTTCAAGGTCAAGGAACACTCCCACTGCTTTACCTTTGCAGATGCTCCCAGGTCGTAGGGCTCTCTCCTGACCCCTCCGCATTCCCTTATAGCTCATTTTGTGTTTATTCTCTCTTCTTCCCCAAGTAACTCTCCCAGATTTCTGTGTCCTGAGTCGCTGATGGGCTTGTTTCCTCCTTGAAGCCTGGGATTGCTACTCTGTGTTTCTCCCTAGGCCCTACAGCTCACGGTGTGTGCTCAGCATGTTTGAGAGACCGAGTGGTCACAAAATCCCACTGTCCTGCCTCCTTCCCTGATGTTCCTCCAAGCACACTGCTGCTCAGAAGCTTGGTACTCACTGTTACCACTGTCTGGAATACTCTGCTCTTGGTTATCTGCATGACTTCCTCCCTCACTTCCTTCAGGTCTCTGCTCAGTGTCACCTCATCAGAGAGGCCTTCCCAGACGACTTTGTATGAAATAACACTACCCCCCACTCGGCTTCATCCTTCTTTATCACTAACCACTGAACGTATTATTTGCTTATTGGTCTGTCTGCCACCCCTCACTAGAATGTAAGTTCCTTGGCTTAATGGAGTTTCTTCTTTTGTTCTCTGCTATATCTTGAGTGTCCAGAACAGGGACTGGTTCATGAGAGGGGCTCATATATTTGTGCAGTTAATGAATGGAAAAGCGCGCTTTTCAGGACAGCTCTGCCCTCGGTGGGGTCCCTCCTGAAGGATTTGTACAGCACGCTGGCAATTGTCAGCACCACCCTCAGGGACTCAACCTCCGTTGGATTTGCACTAGCCAGGATCGACAGCATGACCTCTGGGGTTTACCACCCTGCCAGCGTACCAGGCCTGGTCTACCCATGCGGCTCCCAGCATGGGAATAAGAGAATGCAGCAACATTGTTAGCACAGTGCCTGGCACACAGGAAATGCTCAGCCAATGTTAGTTATTACTGAAGTGGACGGGATGGCTCTGGTGAGCTCTCATCATGTGTTAGCCACTAGAAAGGCAGTATAAACAACGAGGTTAGTGTGGACTCGGCAAGTGTTCTTAGTTCAGGAATTTTTGAGAATGTGGATGTTAGCAGCTGTTACTGTCCTGAAACTCCACTCTGAATGAGAGTGGGCTTTCAACGACAGGTCTACGGGATGTGAGTTAGCTGCTCTAATAAGAAGCATCATGGCCATAAACTTGGCTGTGCCCTTCACTCAGGCCCATCCTTCTGATTGCCCCCAAACCCGGGTTCCAAGTGAGGGTTCTGGGTTTACCATTGGTTGATGCTGGTCTGACACAGAGATAATGGAAGAGAAGAAAGAAGAAAATAGGAGAGAATTCCAATGTCAAAAGTTAGATGAATTTTGAGCTCATTGGTTTTGGGGAGTTCTCTCCTAGGCTGTTTTAACTACACAGACAGTTTGACTTATTGTTTTTTAAGTGTTCCTTTCATGGCTTTGTTCAGACCAGGGGAAGGAGATAAGAGCTTCTAGTGTTTCGTTGTGATGGCTGTCTGTCTTGTTCCCATGGTAAGTGCAAGTGTGTTTCCTGCAACCTGACTTTACAGGGTTTATTGTAACCTGAAAACACGCACAGCCCTTCTGGTCTAGCAGCTTCCCCATGTGTGTGTCAGCAACTTGGCTCCAACCAGCATTGGCGCCAAAGCAGAACTAACTCGGAGCCCGCCTACCTGCCCATCTCCAATAGCGTGTGTCTCTTCACACAGTGCATATTTTTCTCATTACTGAAGTTAAGCATTTGATTAATTCTCATAAGTCTACAAAGGAATTGGAGTTCTTTTTCTATTGCCTATCATTAGGATGCCTAAAGGTAATTTTCCTTCAGTGATCACAAATATTCTTCAAAGACTAATTTGACCTTGAGAAGAAGAGTTGTTTTCATAGGCAATTTGACGGTAGATTTGAAAAATCACCTCTGTGTATCTTAACAGACGCTCTCTTTGGGAAAAGCCAAGAAAGCTGAGAAATGATGTGTATACTCTCTTCAATCATGTTTTCTCAAAAGGCATATCTGAACTTGAAGTGACGGAAGCTGGGGGAGAAGATCATGTTAAAAAGAAAACAAAAAGAAAGCCTAAACGTGTTTCATTTCCCTGATCAAGTTAAGATATAGTGGTCAGACTTTTTTTTTCCTGATTTTTTCTCCCCAAATTCCCCCAGTACATAGTTGTATATTTTAGTTGTGGGTCCTTCTAGTTATGGCATGTGGGATGCTGCCTCAACATGGCCGAATGAGCGATGCCATGTCCATGCCCAGGATCTGAACCCTGGGCCACTGAAGCTGAGCGCACAGACTTAACCACTCGGCCAGGGGGCCAGCCCAGACTTTTTTCTATTATGCTACCACCCAACATTAAATTTCTCACTTGCTGGAAATTTAAGTAAAAAGAAAGAAAACAATTACCATTCAGTTTCTTGCAAGCATCTCATTTTTTATTGACAGCACCTTTACTCTTTTCTTGAAAATGGCTGATCAGCTAGGCCCACAGCCTTCAGGAGAGGGCCAGACAATTGGTGGAAGAGATGATGCTTTAGCAACCTCCCTGCTCCTGGCTCAGGCTGTCCAGACTTGGGCCTGATTGTGAATTTCCACATTTTGGAGCACCTGATGACGGGAGTGCACTGAATGATAGAAAATTGATCAGCACAACATTCGTAACATTTAAGAGGGCAGGCTCTGGCCCTGGGTTCAAACCCAGGTTCTTCCGTGTACTAGTTGTTAGTTCTGTGTTTTGGTTTCTGCATCTTTAGAGTGGGAATCATGATCCCTCCCCCAGGAGTGGTGGGGGCTGGGATGAGATAATTTGGGTCAAGGACTTAGAACAGGGCCTGTCCCTGTACAGTTCAGACATTGTTGTTGCTGCTGCAGGTCCCAGCATTTCTGTACTAGATTGAGTCTCTGGATCTCGGAGAGCAAGACCCCTGGAAGCAAGGCTTGGGAGATTTTTAAGGGATAGAATTCAAAGACACACCTTGTTTGACTTCTGCTTTTCCGTTTCTAAGACAAAATTGACATGTTAACAACCCTGGGAATGCTAACTGGTGGTGTTTTTAAGCCCAATAGAGATCACTGATGTATATGAATTCAATTTGAGTGTTGGAAACATGCAGTCTATATACCCTCCCCTTGTACCAGCCCTCTCTCCAGATGAAAGAAGTCAGGACTTCTGTCCTGTCTCCGTGGGCAAAGTTTCACAGCAGGGGTTTCCAAACCCCAGTCATTTTCAAACCACCTTTCTGCCTCCTGCCATGTCTAAGTAATAACTATACTGTAATTTATGTACTGTTATTCTTCATATTTACCTAAATACACTGACTTTCATTATTTACCCTCATTCTAAATAACCCTGCCTCTGAAATTACATTTGGATGTGATAATTGTATTTTTAACAGTATGCAAGAAAGTAACAACATAGTAATTAAAATGAAATCCTTGCCTGTCTCATCTAAAATGACCTCTTGTCCACCACGTTTGAACCACAGATCACCCTTTGGGAGGACACAGCCCTAAGAGTCTGGTGGGAGAGTGAGTTTCTAAGGAAGGAATATTCTATTTGAGGCAGAACCATGAGCAGAGGCCCCTGCAAAACTGTGGCCCTGTGTCTGTTGGTTTTGCTCTCCTGTCAGCCCAGAGCTGAGGACTCCAGAAGGACAGACTCAGAGGAGCCGTTTTCTGTCAGTGACAAGAGAGTGTGTCTCAGACAGCTGTCACTGAACAATTAATCTTCAAAATGAGATCTCAATTACCAAACATGTGTTCTCATGAACAGGACCCAATTCTCATCATCCAGAGCTGCTATTAGACACAAATAATATATATTTTTTCCATTCATAATTATCTTCTCTTAATGCAGTCTCGATGATTATGATGTATGCTGTAACTGTTGACTCCTCGCTGTTGGAATTGTTAACATATTGTGAAAATATGCGCAAAATCATTCTTTCCAAGCTGACTTTTGCTGTTAAAATTAGAAAGACCAATATGAGTTTGAACAGCGTGAATAGGAAGAAGTAGATGATCAATTCTTGTGCTTGAAAATGCAATTGCCTCTCCGGAGCCAGGATTTCTTGCTTTTGCATCTTATATCTTCTTGAGCTTATTATAATAAAAACAATAAAGTAAAGTGAAAGAGGGTGGAGGCTGAGAGGGAATAATGGAATATTTTAGTATAAAATGATTTTGATTTTAATATTTTTTATTTGTATTAACAGATAGACTTAGCTATTAGAAACTTGACACAAATAAAATGCATTTGGTTTTTTGAGGAGTTTTGAAGTGAATTTTTTGTTCTAATGTCTCTTAATTTGCTCTTCATCCAGAAAAGAGAAAAAGTATTGAAAATTAAAAGGAAAATCCAGACAACATATTTTTTAAAAATTTGTCACTAAAATTAAACAGATATCTATTCAACTGACAAAGACCAATCCCATTTGTTCAGCTCTGAAACTTGGCAATGTTGTCTCCCAAGAGACCAATGAATCCTTTGATTTTTAATAACAATTAGGATTTTTGTTTCAACAATTGTAACTGGATGAAACATACTTCCTTGCTCCATTAAAGAAAATAACCACTTTCCATTCTTTCTCTCATTCCCTTTGAGCATCTCAATGGTTTCCTGCCCAGGATTGGTTTTCTTTCTGCCACTGTTCCATGGGCATTTTGTTCCATGAAACCATTAAGGGAAACAAGTCAGTCATTCATGGAAGCTGCAATTAAGCGTGTTTCCAGTTCTTCATTCAGGAAACATTCTGTGACCCATAAGGCCCAGAATTGAAGTCCAAAAGCCACTCCTCACCGCCACCCTATCAGCAAGCCAACATGTGTCATTTTTCCATGACCCTAAGAAGATCTTTCCTTATTCTGGGTTATTAACAATGCCATCTTCCCTGCAGGGACTCCAGCATTTGTAGAAGAGCACACCTCGTCCTGAGAGTCTAGTGGGTTTGACATCCAGAAACCGGAAGCCAGGCTTGGTGAACCCCCAAAACTTGTTTTGAAGTGTCAACACTTTTCTAATTTTGAATCATAAGCAGAGATTTGTTGCAAATCAGCAGAGAGCTGTCTTTCCCTCCTGCCTCAAAGGGGTATTTTAAAACCTGAGTATTTTACTCATGCCCAGCACTAATGAGACCTAGAGGATGATGGGAAGAAAGGAAGTTCCCATAAGCACGTATTATGAAAAATTAATGTCATCCCGAAGTAGACCACCCAGACAGAAAACATGTCTCCTATACTAAGTGAGGGGTAGAGGAGACACTTCTAATTAAAATTTCAGTACTTCATCCAGATTTGTGTGTCAAAGCATTGACTAAGTTTGTGTGCGTGTGATGTTTGGTTTCACTATGGATATTTTGAAAAGATAGCATGAGGTTTTGCTTAACACCAGAATAGCCACTGATATTTGTTAACACAGAATCTGGGTGCAGGGCCTGGAGCTTTTAGTAGGAAAGGAGCTACTAAAATCCCAGCTACGACATTCTCTTTGGATGACTTTTTAAATTGTATATAAGAGTTTCTTATTTAAAATTGCACAGAGCGTCTTAAGGAAACATACTTTCAAAGTCAGAAGAACCTGATTATAAACATTTGTAAAATTGCACAGAATGTTTTAAGGAAATATACCTTCAAAGTTATAATGACCTGGGTATAAACTGTGTTTCATCAGAAATCTCTGGAGTTTCGGACTTTGGGAGTTAGAGAAATGAAGGTCTGGAATGTTCTTGAGAGAGCCCTGGTCAGGTTTGCCCTGAGGTTCATGTGTAAGTCATCTTTGCTTAAGCACTTCCCTTGGCGGGGTATTGATCAGAAGCTGCATATATGGTTTTATTTGATGTCTTGACCATTCCAATGGATTAAATGTATTTCAAATAGATAAGCTAGAAGAGGGGGTTTTAAATATGCGGAACAACAGAGCAGGAAGTCCATATGGCATGGAATAAAGACACACACACTTCTGAAAACTTAAAAGGCTGTCATCTGCTAAGCCTGCCCATAATAGCCACTCTCAAAGATAATTGCCACCCATGTGTCTTTGATGAAAAGTGCATCACGCTGCCCAGGAAATTGGCTTAGACTGCAACAAGAAAGATTTAGATTAGCTGAGGCAGAACTTCCTGCCTGAGCAACCCTGGGTTATGAGAGTGAGGGGCTAGAAGTGAACTCTGAGATGGACCTGTATGTCCTCAGACTTCCATCCCTTCTCCTTCTCTTTGGGCCCTGAACTTCTCCCTGAGCTGTCAAGTAGACAGGTTGTTACTATCTCCAGCATATGGACATATGGGAAAATGAATTTTAAGGAGCTTAGCTTATTTTCTCACTTCCCATTTGTGCAACTGTGATAACTTTTGATGGAATCAATCTACAAATGATGACTGAGACCTACGCCATGGTGCTGGGCACTATTCCAGGCATGGGGTGGCTGCCGTCAACAGCTTATCATCTGGCCAAGGAGGCAAGCCGTGGGCACCTAGCAACCTCAACCACAGGTAGAGCTGCAGGAAAGTGAGAAAGAGGACAGGGCAGGCAATGAGGAACATTCAGGAAAAGGTTTCACCCTTAGAGCAAGACACTTCAAGGATGGGTAGCCAGGGGACTGAGGAGAGGCTAGGGACATGGGTCGGTGGATGAATAGCCAGAATTCATGAATTCTTGAAATTCAGAATTCATGAAGTCGTGAAGCTTGAATTCGTGAAACCCCCAATTCATGCCTGCAGGACTGGGGACCATGGACCGGAAAAGTCAAAGAGGCAAGCAGCCCAGGTATGAGAGCTTACATCCTGAGCATGGTTGCCTCCTACATGCAACTGGCATGCAGACCCAGGGTGGCTGGGATTACCAGGGAAACCAGTGATTAGTATTCCATTTGTAGATAAAAGCTTTTGGTTCTTAAGTGTTTTCTTCAATCTCTTGAAATGTGAAGATCAAGAACATCCTGGCCACCAATGGGTTTGCCACTTCTGTTCACAGTTAATGTGCTGTTAAGCCTATTGTGGGATCCCTTAAACATATGGGCAGACAGACCAAATGCTGGTGACTTTTACTGATGTCTCAGAGTGCACATCTATGGTGTCACTTCTGACTCTAGAGCACGTTCATCCTAGGAGCACTGCCATCTGCTCTGGCAGCTCACAGAGGCTTGAAAGGGGAAGCTGGGGGCAGGAGGGAGCAACAAGCACCTGAATTTGCAGGTCTGGAGCAGTCACAGTGGCCTCTCTTGAGCCACACAAGTTTTTCATGCTGAACGTTCCTTGGTGCCCACCCATGTCTTCCAGGGTCGGGGGTGCCCAGGCAGCCATGGGATCTGTCCCCACCCCACCCCACTGCCTTTAAGAGCCCTGCATGTCCAGGCAGGGAATGCAGATGGAGCCTGGGCAGCCTCTGGAAGCCAGGCATCAGGATTCAGGGCCCCACATCTCCTTCAGTCTGTGTGCCAGGCCTGGTACCCTTTGAGCAGTCATGGCAAATGCCCTTGAGCTGCTTTATTTGCACTCCTGCTTCAAAGACCTGAGTATTAGAGAGAGTTATAAACACTCCTTTTTGTGGATTCTGGGTTATTTTGCCTATTTGGGGTAATAATTACCATTATGCTTTGTGGTCCTTTTTAATAAAAATGACATTCCCCTTATCTTTAAAGGTTGAAATCTCAGCCTAATGTATGACCCATACTATCCGTGGAGAGTTATAAAAATTAGATTATATAACCTCACATTTCCCGCTAATGAACATGGTGATGCTTCGGCCCAATGAGAGGGAGACAAGAGATGGGGATTTATGCTTTAATAATGCTGCTTAGATTGGTGTGTGTGGCTGTGGGCAGCGGGCTGCCGATGGCGCAGCAGGTGCTATGGCTTTCCTGGCCAGCAGGGCAATATTTTTTATGGCAGTAAATCTCTCCTGGGTGAGAGCTTCTTACACTGAACCAGGGGATGGCTCTGGCAATGGCTTGGTGTATGAAATTGCTCTGAAAATAAGACTATTCTTATCATCTAGAAAAATGCTCCTTGGTACTGCCATTCTTTGGGTCTTAATGTGTAGATGCTGTTATAGGCACTCACTAATACCAGGCATGATGCTGGTTACCATCATGCAATTTTTCCATTTATCCTGCATCATCTCTCTATGAGGTAGGTACTATGAGTTTTCCTGGTTTACACTGTGACCTTTCTGAGGACAGGGACCACGTCTTCATTTCAGTATCCCCAGTGCCTAGGGCAGTTTTTAGTAGGTGGTTAGTCCATGTGCCTGAATGATGAAGCAGAGACCTGTGATGGTTAATTTTGTATGTCAACTTGGCTAGGCCATAGTGCTCAGATATTTGGTCAAACACTATTCTAGATGTTATTGTGAAAGTGTTTTTTGGATGAGATTAACAATTATATCAGTGGAATTTGAGTAAAGCAGATTACCCTCCATAATGTGGATGGGCCTCATCCAATCAGTTGAAGGCATTAATAGGAAAAGACTGATCTCCCCAAACAAAAGGAATTCTGCCAGCACACTGCCTTTGGCCTGGATCCACGACTCTTCCCTGAGCCTCCAGCTTGCTGGCTTACCCTGCAGATGTTGGACTTGCCAAGCTTCTGCTATCATAAGAGTCAGTTCTTTAAAATAAACCTCTATATAGATAGATAGATAGAGATATCTGTCTATATCTATAGATATAAATAGCTAGCTAGCTAGTTATATCTCTATTGCTGTCTCTTTCTCTCCATCTCCTGCAAAGTTGTGTTTCTCTGGAGAACCCTAACCAACACAAGGCCCAATAGATTTTCAAACATGAACAACACGAGAAGTGCCTAGGGAGTTTTAAAAATACTGATTTCCTCGGCCCCTTAACCATATACTTTGATTAAATTGGTGGAGGTATACAGAGGAAATCAATATTTTTTAAAAGCTCTCCAGGTAGCCATCAAGAAATTCAAATCAAAACCACAATGAGATACTTTATACCCACTAGGATGGCTATAATCAAAAAGACAGACAATAATAAGTGTTGCCAAAGATGTGGAGAAATTGAACTCCTCATCCATTGCTGATGGGAGTGTAAAAATGTGCATCTACTTTGGAAAACAGCCTAAAAGTTCCTAAAATGTTAAATATAGAATTACCACATGAACTGGCAATTCCAATCTTAGATGTAAACCCAAGAGAAACACACACATTCTCATAAAAACATGTACACAATGTTCATAGCAGTGCTACATGCAATTACCAAAAAGTGGAAACAACCGAAATGCCCATCCACTGATGAATGGATAAATAAAATGTGGTATATCCACACAATGGACTATTATTTGGCAATTAAAAGGAATTAAGTAGTGAAACATGCTATAACATGTACAACCTTTGAAGTGCAAGAAGCCAGACACAGAGGACACACATTGTATGATTCCATTTATGTGAAATGTCCAGAAAAGGAAAATCTACAGAGACAGAAAGTAGATTAGTGGTTGCCTCAGGCTGCAGAGAGATTGGGGAGAAATGGGGAGTGACTGCTAATGGATATGGGGTTTCTTTTTGGAGTGATGAAAATGTTCTAAAATTAATTTCAGTGATGGTTACACAACATTGTGATTATACCAACTGCCACTGAATTTCACTTTAAATGGGTGAGTTGTATAGTATGTGAATTATGTCTCAATAAAGCTGTTTAAAAAAAAGTTCATCAGGTAATTCTCCTGTGGCCTAGATTTGAGAACACTTGCTTCCTAAACTGTGTCCACAGAGTGGTAGCACTGGCCTCCCCTGGAGCTTGTTAGAAATACAAATTCTCAGATCCCACCCCAGACCTGCTGGATCAGAGTCTGCATTTTAAGAAGAGCGCCAGGGGCTTCCTGTGCATATCTGGGTTGGATAAGCAGCTACTCTAATAAACCTTCCCAGGTGTCTGGAGTCACCCATCGCCTCTGTCCACCCTCAGAGCCCCATCCTGGAGTTTCCTGGATGTTGTGGGAAGCTTCTCCAAGAGAAAGGAAGTCGCTGGACCAGTTTCCCTGGAGTAAAATTTGCAGGAAATGTCTATGTTGTACTTGGACAACTTTCATTTATAAAAAGTGATGACCTGGGGCTGGCCCCGTGGCCGAGTGGTTAAGTTTGCGTGCTCCGCCTCTCCAGCCCAGGGTTTCACCGTTTCGGATCCTGAGCACAGACAAGGCACTGCTCATCAGGCCATGCTGAGGAGGGATCCCATATAGCGAAGTCAGAAGGACCTTCAACTAGAATATACAACTATCTACTAGGGGGCTTTGGGAAGAAGAAGAAAAAAAAGAAGAAGATTGGCAATAGATGTTAGCTCAGGTGCCAATCTTTAAAAAGTAAATGTGATAATCCTCCCGCCAGTTTTCAAGTCTTGAGAGGATGAACAAGAGAAGACCCCTTAGGAAGGCTCCATCTACCCTCTCTGCTCCGAGAGTCAAGGGAGCTCATGCTTGGACTTAGAGCGTGGCCCTTCTCTGAGGGTAAGGAGCTCCTGTTAAGGCAGCTGCTTTGTAAATGATGCATTCATTCAGGTCAGTCCTTCGGGAGCAGGAACTACACCTGATGCATCCCAGATGCCTGGTGAGTGTTCGAATGCTGAAGATGACAGCCACACTTATGGAGGGTGGACTTCCTCTATGCTGGTCCCTGTGCTGAGCACTTCCCCTCTGTTGTCCCACTTACTCCTCACTTCAGCCCCAGGAGGTAGAGGAAGTGCCACCTTCAAATCCACATGGCAGATGAGGAAAACAGAACCTCAGAAGTAGCTTGTCTATGTCACTCAGCTGATATCTGGCAGGGCAAGAATTCAAATCCAGTCTGTCTGACTCCAGTGGATGAGTGGATATCAGGTTAATTTGGGTGATTTGGGTTTCTTGTTGTCTGAAAGTTGGGCAGCTTTATGATGGAGGGAAGCCCCATGGGGCTGGCTGTCCATAGGGCATTCCCAAGAGCTGGGAAGCTGAGGCTGGTTCCCAGGGAAGGTTGGGTAACCCCAGTCTGCATACCCCTAATCTCAGCAGCCACTCACTGGGGACAATGAGGAACATGGTTTGTCTTTCCACCTTCTCATCAGGACCATATCTGTTCACCACTGCTTCCCATAACTCCTAACTGACCCAGCCCACCACCTGCATTAGATCATAAACACATTGCATGTTCAATTCCATTACGATTCTTCTTTGTAATCCTTTTTGTTGGAATGGAGGCCAATGCAACAGATGGCACTTCAGAAGAGCACCTGCAAAGTGCAAACCTCTTTCTTGATCCTGCTGATTATTACTAGCACATTTCCATTCCACTAATTGCAGGAAAAGTGCCCCCGAATGAGTGACTAGTGGTGTCTTTGGCGCTCTGCAGCCTCCACTTAGCGAAGACATTCCACAGCCCCTCTGCCCAGGGTTTTGATCTGAACTGAGTCTGCGGCCAGAGGGTTGAGTCTGAGCTGGCTGCCCCTGGTACATCTGGACAACCCACCCACCAACCTCTGGGCACCCCAATCACCCCGCTCTGGGCACACCATCCACCCCACTCTGGATACCACATCCAAATCTTCCCCTGGTTCCTTGCCCTAAATATTCTGTTTCCTGAAGATTACAAACCAAGACAAGAGCTGGTTTTGTGCATCTTGGAGAGGCTCTCAGATGCTTGAAATCCATCCAGGTAGAAGAAATGTGGCCCCAGACCCTGGAATTTTCCCTCCTGCGGCTCTTCCCTGCACCTCAGTAGTACCAAGAGACCAGCAGGGTCTGGGTCACCAGCCTTCTCCAAGGCCTCAACCCCTGCCTGTTCTGCTGGCCTTCAGTCCCACTGCTGCATGTACCCACTTCCCAGCCTTGCTCCTCACCAATAAGATCAAATAGCTGTTGCTGTGGTATAAACCACTCCATAGTTGGTGGTTAAAAACAACCACCATTTATATGGGTCACAATTCTAGGGGCTGGTGATTTGGGCTGGTCTGAACTGGATGGTTCTTCTGCTCTTGCCTGGGCTCAGGCATGCACTGAGCTGCTGGGCCAGCTGGCTCCTTGCCAGTCTAGGACGGCCTCAGCTGGGACAACCTGGCTCTTCTGCTCACGTGATCTCTAATCCGCCATCATGCCAGCCCAGCTTGTTCACGTGGCAGTGGCAGGGTTCCAGAAGAGTGTGGTTGTGCTCAAGGCCTCTTGAAACCTGGGCTCACAACTGGCCCCACTTGCGGATCACTCCCACTGTGCTCTGCTGGGCAAAGGATGTGACAAGCCTGGTCCCGATTCTTGAGTGGAAAAATAGATGTCATTTCTTGAGGGAGGAGATTCCAAGTCACTTTACAAAAGGCATAGGTACAAGGAGGCATGGAAATTTGTGGCCATTTCTGCAAACAATCTACCCCACCAAACTCCATCCCTATGCTAGGACTGCCCTCAGCCTTCAAAGCTCAGAACTGATACAGCCCTTATGAACTCTGCCTGCCCCTAAAAGACAGAATTTTATTCTCATCCTCTGGCTCAACTCACCTCAAGATGCCACTAACTGTGCTCTGGCCCCCCTTTGCCCACATTCAACCTGGCCCTCTTGGAGTGAGAGGGCCCTTGAGTGGGAAAAAGCAGGAAACCCGAATGGGTGCAATTTAATATGTTAATCTTTATGACTATCTCTAAGGGTTTTTGTTTTTTAGACCCCTGGAGAGGAATTTAAAAACACCATCTGGAATAGTAAAATTTCAGACATAGTGTAGAAGCCAAAAGCACGGACTCTAGATTCAGTGTGTCTGGGTTTACAGAACATGTTTACCACTTCTTAGCTGTGGGCAAGTTACTTCACCTTTCTGAGCCTCAGTTTCCTCACATTTAGATGGGGGATAAGAATAGTATCTAGCTCCTAGGTTATTTTGAGGACTGCATGAGTTATCACTTGTAAATTGCTCAGGACGGTTTGGGGTATATAGCACATGCTCAAATGGGAACTATGGCTGAAGAATCAGGCAGGGAGTTATTGGGAAAGGGGAGCAGTTTCCCCAGGAATCCTCAAATCTAACCCTGCACTGAACTTGTAGTTATTTCAATTGTCCACGATGAGAGATTCACCAGTGAAGACGGATACCTGCCCAATGGGACCTCCTTTTCAGGAAGATCAGATGCCTTCCGAAATGTGCCCTATGTGGCCAGCCCCTCCAATCCATCCCTCAAGCTGGTGCGCTGAGATCAAGGAAGGAAACTTCTGGGCTCTCCAGTTGGTCATCGGCTGGTGGCCAATCCCTGTGGACTGTGTGGTTCTGCTCTGGCTCAGCCACCACGTACCTCATGTACCCCCAAGCCAAGTACACAAGGATCCCAGATGGAGGTTAATCAGGTTCTTTCCTTAAGTCCCTGAAAGTAGTGCAGATTCTGAAGACCAGGAATTGCAGGTTGGGACTTCATTTAGCTCACCACTGGGCTCAGCCCACTCAGCTCCAGCTGCACTGGCCATCCTTCTGTTTCTTGAACATACCAAGGCCCAGCTTTGGGTGTTGGCACAAGTTGTTCTCCCTGCCTGGGATGTTCTACCTCCAGAACTTCTTGTCATTCAAGTCATGGCTTATGTCACCTCCTCAGTCGAGTCATACAAGTTAAAGTAGCTCTCTAATTTCTCTATCACTGAAGCCTATTTGAAGATTCTACATAACACTTATCACAATCTTATTTCTCTTTTTTTTGTTTATTCATTTATCTGTCTGAGTGTGTTCCTGACCACCCTCCCACCCCACTGGAATGTCAGTTCCAACATGGCAGGGACCTTGTCTTGCTCATCACCGTATTTCCAGTGTCAAGAACTTGATTAGGTACTCAATAAACATCTTTTGGGTGGGTAGATAGTTAGACAGATGGATGGATTGATGGATTGGTGGATGAGTGAGTGGGTAGATGGATGGATGGATGAGTGGGTGGGTAGATGAACGGATGAACGCATGGGTGGATGGATGGATAATCCGGAGTGGTTTTTAGCAGGGCAGTGATAGGCTCTTGTTTTTGAAACCAGATACAGGATGAGGGGGTGCAGTTTTTCTTATTTAAAAGATCACTCTGACTGCAATGCTGTGATCAGTTTTATGTCCAAATAACATGGCTTGTCCCTAAGAATTTGTTTGACTTCAAAGTCCACATGGCCTATTCCACAAGAGTAACGTATAATCCTCTTATTTCTAAAATATGCAAAATATAATAACCATGGGTTCATCTGTTAGAATCACTGTTGTCACCTTCCTGGCTGGGCTTTCATTATAAAGGGTCTGCACATAGACAGAAAAAGGCTTTTCTAGAGCCATCACCTAAATTCCTCCTGGGCAACAAGGAGAGAATGGGAGGTTCAGCTCATCTCATCTCAAAATATCTGAGATACAAGGGGGAAGTCGATCATTGTATTACTAATATTGCTGCCTCCCATAAAAGAAATTTCTATGGAAAAGAGTAGGACAATTGTTGCAGGGGAGCTCTCTACATTACTATTAACCAGACCCCTCTATTGTCTACCATCTTAGCATTTAAAGGATGGATTGGAAGGCCTTGTCTTCCTCCCATTTTAATCCTTGCTGTAGATGGACCAGAGCATATCAAGAGATTAAGAAACATGGAGGGATCCACCAAGCAACTTCATACTCGATGGTCACCCTGTTCCTAGCACAGAACCATCTGTAACTATCTCTGGTGTTTGGAAAGTTTATTTTGTCATCACTTACGGATCAATGGCTTGTGGATGACCTAAACTGGTTCTCTCTGCTATGTTTCCCAGAAAACCTGCCTCCCTTCATCTTGTATCTGCTTTCACAAGGGCTTGCAAGCAGCCTGAATAACAACAAAGAAACAAACAAAATACTTCAAACGTGCCAAGCTTTTGTTATAACAAATGAAGTAAAAATCAGAAGTGGCCATTAGGAACTCATTAAAATTTAAAGGTTATCAAATATTTCTCATTCTTTCAAAGAACTTAGTGAAATTAACCACCTTGGGAAGGCTGAGTTTGGCAGTCAGATCTGGTCATGAGAGAGCTTTCTGCGGTGTAGTTAATGGATGCGAACCTATTGCCAGGTTGTATTGACCCAGATCTTGAATGATACATGGGAGGCTTGCTCACAACTTCACAAACCCTAGTCCAGGTATTGCTTTAGAATTGGTGAGAGCCAAGTAATGTTGCCTTTATTTTGTAATTGGTCAAAAAGCTAGAGTTCTATAAATGCCCAGTTAAGATTTCTAGTCCCTAGATCTCATCAAGAACTGTGGCCTCCAGTCCTTTCTAAATTACCTTTTCCACTTATTGTTTCTCTCATTTTTTAGCAAAAGAAAATATTTTTCTTCGATTATTTATTATGAAATATTTCATACTTTCACAAGAGGATGTAAAGGTATATTTCCAGTTTCAAGAATAATAATGAAAACTATGTGGGTGCTACCACCCAGGTTAAGTAAGTTACCTGTGCCTTAGTGTGTTTCTCTCTGCATCCCTCTCCCTCCCGACCCCAGAAGTAACCTCTATCTGATGTTTGTATTAACCATTCTTTTTACTTTTATCACTTCTGTTTATTTTGAGCCTTTTTATCAATGGGATCAATGGAATCATGGTGTGTATATTATTCTGGGACTTGCTTCTTTCAGTTAGAATGGATTTAGAAATTCGTCTATGTTGATGCATGGAGTTATAGCTCTTTCATTTTCACCACTGTATAGTCTTCAATTATTTGGCTATACTACAACTTATTTATTCATTCCACTGTTAAAGGGCATTTGGGTTATTCTCAGCTTTTATGGCTTCGTTTGCTATTGTGAACCACACTATTATGAATATTCTTTTACATGTCTTCTGATAGAGATGTGCACAAGTTTCTCTAGGGCAGCACTGTCCAATAGAAATATAATCTAGTCACAAATGAAAGCCACATGTGTAATTTTAAATTTTCTAGTAGCTACATTAAAAAAGTAAAAAGATGAAATTGATTTTAATATTTCATTTAACTCAGTATATCCAGAGTATTATTTCAATATGTAGCTGATACAAAAATTATTATTATTTTTTTTAAGATTGGCA
Source organism: Equus asinus (assembly GCF_041296235.1). Lineage (NCBI taxonomy): Eukaryota > Metazoa > Chordata > Mammalia > Perissodactyla > Equidae > Equus > Equus asinus. The sequence goes on along the minus strand of NC_091791.1, from coordinate 16,142,297 downwards.
CCTAGGCTAACAACTGTTGCCAATCTTCCTTTTTTTTTTTTTCCCCCTGCTTTATTTCCCAAGCCCCCTCCCCCTGGTACATAGTTGTGTATCTTGGTTGTAGGTCCTTCTAGTTGTGGGATGTGGGTAGCCGCCTCAACGTGGCCTGACGAGTGGTGCCATGTCCGCGCCCAGGATCCGAACGCTGGGCCTCTGCAGCAGGGCACGCGAACTTAACCACTCGGCCATGGAGCCAGCCCCTGATACAAAAATTATTAATGAGATGTTTTACATTATCTTTCCCTCATACTTTGTGTTTGAAATTGATGAGTAATTTACACCAACAGAGCTTCTCAATTCAGACTAACCACACTTCAATGGCTCATCTCCCACATTCGTGTCTAGTGGCTACTGAATGGGACACTACCGCCTTAGGACATATACATAAAAGTAGATCCAATTATTTGCTGTCTACAGGAGACACATTTTAGATTCAAAGATACAAACACATTGAACATTAAGGGAAAAGATATATCATGTAATCAGCAACCACAAGAAAGCTGGGGTTGCTGTAATAATATGAGACAGTAGATTTTAAAAAACAAAGCGTTTTAGTGATAAAGAGGAACTTTTATAATGTAGAACGATTAATCTATCAGGACGATATAGTTTGATTCTACTAGACAATGCCAAACTATTTTCCAAAATAGTTACATTCCCTTCGCTGATATATGTGTGTGCGCACGAGGGACTACCTCCTTGCCAAGGCTTGGTATTGTCAGACTTTCACATATTTGCCTATCTGGTGGATTGTACTGGTATTTCCCTGGGGTTTTAATGTGAATATCCCTGACTACTGATGAAGTTAACCATCTTCTCACATGCTTATGGGCTACAGCTTTAGATTTTTTCCCCATGTTTTTCTATTGGATTCCTATTTTTTTTACTTATCTATTTGTAGGAATCCTTTTTTATTTTATTTTATTTATTTATTTTTTTGAGGAAGATTATCCCTGAGCTAACATCCACTGCCAATCCTTCTCTTTTTGCTGAGGAATCCTGGCCCAGAGCTAACATCCGTGCCCATCTTCCTCTGCTTTATATGTGGGACGCCTACCACAGCATGGCTTGCCAAGCAGTGCCATGTCCGCACCCGGGATCTGAACCAGTGAACCCCAGGCCACCGAAGCGGAACGTCCGCCCTTAACTGCTGTGCCGCTGGGCCGGCCCCTGTAGGAATCCTTTTTATACTCTGTGTACTATTTCTGTCAGTTATATTTGATGTAAATATCTTCTATTCTGTGACTTTTTACTCTCTGAATGGAGTCTCTTTATTTTTTTTAGAAAAAACTTACTTTGATTTTTAACAGTTTTATGGAGATACAAAAAATACCATACAATTCACCCAAAGTGTACAATTCAATGATTTTTAGAATATTCACAAAGTTATGCAAACATCTTCACAACCATTTGTAGAACATTTTCATCACTCCAAAAAGAAACCTGGTACCCACAAGCAGTCACTCCCCATCTCCTCAAAGATCATTCTTAACTACTACACTTAAAACACACATTATCTAGGGGCTGGCCCAGTGGCACAGCAGTTAAGTTAGCACTCTGCTTTGGCTATCTACTTTGGTGGTTCGCTGGTTTGGATCCCGTGTGCGGACATCGTACCACTTTCAAGCCACGCTGTGGCAGGTGTCCCAGATGTAAAGTAGAGGAAGATGGGCACGGATGTTAGCTCAGGGCCAATCTTCCTCAGCAAACAAAGAAGAGGATTGGCAGTGGATGTTAGCGCAGGGCTAATCTTCCTAAAAAAAAAAAAAAGAAAGAAAGAAAATTAACTGGAAAATTGCTTATTAATCACTCAGAGTGGCTGGGTCCCAGGATGAACAAGGGGAGTGATTGGAGACTATTTTGGCTAGGTCAGCAAGGGTCAGATGTGAAAAGACTTGAATGACTTGCAAATTTGGATTTTATCCTAAAAGCATTGAGGAGCCACTAAAACAATTTGAACAGAGACGTAACTCCATAATATTTCATTAATTTTCACTCTAATATTTACTATTTCTTTCTCCTTTTTGCTATAGGTTTGTCTCTTCTATTTCCAGCATCGTAAGGTAGAAAAATAGGTTATTGATTTGAGGCCTATCTCCTTTTTTTCATATAAGCATTTACAGCTATAAAATTCCTCTAAGCACTGGTTTTCCTGCATCTCATAATTTTTGGTTTGTTGTATTTCCATTTTTATTCATCTCAAAGTATTTTCTAATTTCTCTTGTGATTTCTTCTTTGACCCATTGGTTATTTAGAATTGTGTTGTTTGATTTCCACATACTTAAACGAATTTCCCAAATTTATTTCTGCTACTGATTTCTAATTTTATTCCATGTAGTAAGGAAACATACTTTGTGTGATTTCAATCCTTTTAAATTAACTGAGCTTTGTTTGCATCTGAGCATATGATCTTTGCTAGAGAATGTTCCATGTGTACTTGAGAAGAATGCGTGGATGTCCATTACGTCTAGTTGGCGTATAGTGTTCTTCAAGTCTTCCATTTCCTTGTTGATCTACTGCCTGGTTGTTCCATCCACTATTGGAAATGGGATATTGAAGTTTCCAACTCTTATTATTGAATTGTCTATTTCTCTCTTCATTTCTGTCAGTTTTTGCTTCATCTCTGTTGGGGCTCTATGGCTAAGTGCATATATATTTACAATTATTATACCTTCCTGATGGATTGAACTTTTTATATTATGCAATGTTTCTCTTTAGCACTAGTAACATTTTTTGTTTCCAAGTCTACTTTGTCTGGTATTAGCATAACAATCTCAGCTTTCTTGTGATTGCTGTATTCGTGAAATCTCTTTTCCTTTTCCTTTCAATCTTTGCGTCTTTGAATCTAAAATGTATCTTCTGTAGACAGCAAATAGCTGGATCTTGTTTCTGTTTTTAATCCAATCCAGCAACCTCTGCCTTTTGATTAGATTGTTTAGTCTATTTTCACTTAATGATATTATTCACATAGTTGGATATATGTCTTCCATTTAAATTTTTATTTTCCGTATATCTCATGTCTTTTTTATTCCTCTGTTCCTCCTTTACTGCTTTCTTTTGCATTAAGTGATATTTTCTAGTGTAACATTTTAAGTCCTTTAAGGATGTTTTACTATATTTTAAAATTATTTTATTAGTGATCGCTCTTGCTCTTACAATATACATATTATCATAGCCTATATCAGATTTATACTAATTTAATTCCAATGAGATATAGAATTGTTGCTCCTATATAGCTCTATTCCTTTTTCTGCTTTCTGTATTATTATTGCTATGCATATTATATCCATATATGTTACAAACCCAACAATATATTGCTATAATTGCTACTTCATATAATTTTATATGTTTTTAAAAGATGAGAGAAGAACGGAGAAGAATTTATAGTTTATTGTGTTAACCTTATTTATCATTTCTGGTTCTCTTCATTTGTTCCTGTGGATTTGACTAACCGGTGTTATTTTCTTATTTCAAAGCAGCTGTTCCCACCACCTTCTTTGAGCTGTTATTGTCAAATAGTTTACATTTCTACATGTTGTAGCCCCAACAATACAATTATATGTATTGTTTTATACAACTGAATTTTAAGCTAAGAGAAGATAGGAGAAAATATATGCAATTATACTGTCTTTCATAATTACATGCATAACTACCTGTACTGGCTCTCTTTATTCTTTTGTGTGCATTTGAATTATCATCTGAGTCACTTGCATTCTGCCTGAAGAACTGATTTATGCATTTCCTCTAAGGCGGTTCTGCTAGCAACAAATTTTCTCAGTTTTTGTTTATCTGCAAATGCCCTTTTATGCCTTCAGTTTTGCAAGATAATTTTCCTTAGACATAAGATCCTTGGTTGACAGTTTTTTAATTTCAGTCCTTTGAATATGTCATGCCACAGACCTCTGAACTCTGTTGTTTCTGTTGAGAAGTCAGCTGTTAATCTTACTGGGATTCAGTTGTATATGATGAGTCCTTTTTCTCTTGCTGCTTTCAAGATTTTTTTTTGTCTTTTAACATTTTGTTATGATGTGTCTGTTTGTGGATATCTGCATTTATCGTGCTTGAAATATTTAAGCTTCTTGGATGTGTAGATTAGTGTTTTTCATCAAATTTGGCATTTTTTTAGCCATTAATCATTTGAATATTTTTCTGCTTCTTTCTCTCTTGCTCTTTCTGCTACTCTCATTATGTGTATGTTGGTAAACTTAATAGAGGCCCAATTTCTCTGAGGCTCTGTTCATTTTTCTTCATGTCTTTCTTCTCTCTCTTCTGAAGATTGCATAATTTCTATTGATCTATCTTCGAGTTTGCTGATTCTTTCTTTTTACAGTTCAAATCTACTGTCAAGCCCTTCTAATGAATTTCTAAATTTGGATGTCGTATTTTCAACTCCAGATTTTCCATCTGGTTCTTTGTTTTTTTATAAATCTCTATTTCTTTATTGATATTCTCTATTTGAAGTGATATTCTCATCTTTCTTTAAGTAGGGTTTCTTTTAGGTCTGTGAACTTATTTATAATGGCTACTTTGAAGTCTTTTTCTGTTATTTACAACATCTGTTCACTCACGGGCAGTTTCTATTGCCTAATTTTTTTCCCCTTAGTGTATAGGTCATTCTTTCCTGTATCTTTGCATGTCTCATGAATTTTATTAGAAAGTAGACGTTTTGGATAATATATTGTAGCCACTTGGTTATTAGTCCCTCCCTGGGACTTATGATAGTTATTTGCGTCTTTATTTGTTTAGTGATTGGCTGTATTATTTTAGTAAGTCTAACTGTCCCTTACTCCCCTGCCCTATAGGGTAAAGCCTTTGATGTTGCTTGTCAGAGGCACAGCCTTGAGTAAACTCACAATCACTCAGGGATCACAGTGGTTTTCACAGGGTTCTCTTTGACTATCTGTCTCCCTCCCTGACCATACTCTGCTGTTAAACTCCACTAATTCCCGTCTTGTTGTGCTATTTTTTTCAACATTGCCCTGGGGACATAAACTGACCTACAGACAAATCCAATAAAATCTAAACTCTTCTGAAGAGATGATTTCCAGTGTCAGTGCTCCTCCCAGATGTCTCTTCCCCTCGTTCTCTCCAGTCAACTAGCCAGTCTATAGTTTAGCCTGTATCTTCAACAAATCTATCAATGTCCTCCCAACTGCCTTTTATTACAACCTCCACTGTTTTTGAGAGTGCCATTAGACTTGAGCTTCTCCATGTTCCATTGCAAACGAAGTCAGTTACTTTGGGAAGAGATTCTCCTTCCAGGCAAAGTATCTGAACTATAGCTGTGGAGCTGGGTGTGAGGTGAGGACAAAGGTGTGATTTTCTCTGAGTGATAACCCTACTTTTAGGAGCTGAGCACTTGGTGGGGGTGAGGGGGAGGCAGCAGACTCAGAACTTTTTAATTTGCCCCTCTTGCATGGAACCACCACCTTGGGAGCCAGGACAAAGGTGATTAGGGCCTGATGTTCTTAGTGGTGACTTGACCAAGACAGAAATTTCATCCCTTGAGTGGGGACTGGGTGGAAGGAGGAAGCCCCCACCTTTTAGTTGCACTAGTTATTGATTTCCAACTTAATTACATTATGGAGAGAACATGCTTTGTATGATAATAGTTACGTGAAATTTTTTGAGATTGTCTTAAGGCTAGAATGATCATGTAATTCAATGTGCAAACAGGGACAATTTTGTCTAGCATAAATGCTAAATTGGATAGACGTTAAGACAAGAGGTATAACTGGTACTGTCCTAGAAACCAGAATCTATGTTACGTTATTTATGGCTGAGTACGTGATAGAACTTTTAAGTGTTTCATGCGTATTTGAAAAGAATAAGTACTATGCATTTGTCTGCTGCAGTGTTCTAAACATGTCCTTTAGACCAGACTTATTGATTATGATCAAATATTCTTTATTCTTGCTGAATTTTTGCCTGTTTAATCTCTCAGTTGCTGAAAGATATGTGTCAAAATATTCCAAATGATTATAAATATGTCTATTTATCCTTATAGTCTGTCAATATTTGTATCACATTTTGAGGATATGATACATACAAATTTAAAATCAGTATGCATTTCTGTGTGTTTTGCTTTTATCATTTTGAATCTCTAGTAATGCTTTTTTTTCAAAATCTATTTTATCTGTCACTAATAGGACTACACTAGCTTTCTGCTCGTAGAAATTTGGTGAGAATTTAACCCTCAAGGCATTATTTTATTACTATTATTATTATTTTGGACAGTCAACATTTCAATGTAAACACATTCTTTCCTCTCTTCCTTCTTTAATCATAGACTTTCCAAGTGGAGAATAGAAAAGAGAATAGTATCGTGAAGACTAATATACTCTGGCTTTTTAAATATTTACTTTTTCTCTTTGGTGTATTAAAGTTTAATGTGTGTGCATTTCTTCTTATATATTTTTTGGGGAAATTTATTGAAATTGATTGCTTTTACCTCTTCCAATACTGCTTTTCCTCCATTCCGTCTCTACTCTAATTCTGGAACTGAATGGACACCCAGATTTCTCAACTTCAGCACTATTGTCACAATTCTTTGTTCATTGTAGGATGTTTAGCAGCAGCCCTGGCCTCTAGCCATTAGATGCCAGTAGCACATACCCCTACCCTCTGCCAGTTGTGACAATCTAGATTGTCTCCTGGAGGAAAAACTGCTCCTGGTTGAGAACCACTGGTTTAGACATATATTAAACCTCTTTTTTTACCTCTTTTCCCTAATTCTTAATGTCTCCTTCATATATTCTAAATCTTTGTCATTTCTGGACTGTAATTTGGATAATTTCTTCACTACTTTTCTCTTCAGCTATATCTTCATAGTCATTTTTCATAGTTTCTTTATCTCTGCTCATATTCAAAATTGCATATATATTTCTATAAGCGTAATCAATTTATGTTCTGTCTCTGATAATTTCAATATCTGAAGTCCTTGTTACTGATTTTCATTTTTGCCAATTCTTACTTTTGTTCCCTCATTTGCTTGTATGCTCAGCAAATGAGTTGCTCGTTTTCCTTAGAACTTTATATGTGAGAATTCTTTATTGTGGGATAATGGGGGCTTTCCCTAGAGAGGATTTAATTCAGCTTCTGCTGGAGACCTGGAATCACTACTAATCTAGGAACACTTAAATTGTTGGTTTGAGGATTTTCAGACTCCAGATCCTAAGAATGCTTGCTGCAAACCTGAGCGAGGGCGAGCTTATGGGTATCAGTTCTCAGAGATTCTTTGTTCCAAGGTTCAAGAGAGGTAACATTTCCAGTAGTGCCTTTGGTGGTAAGGAGGTAGTGGAGTTATTTCTCATTCACCCTTACACCGAAAGTTCAGCGCATGGGATTTTGGTTTTATTAGTTAGAGACTGCTATTCAACTCCTTTTCTCCCCGGTGGACCCTGCCCTTTGTCTCTGGTGCCCTGTGAAGCTGTGAAAATCTAAACTCAATATATACCTGGTTCTGCAAATGCCTCCAGGGTGAAAGCTGTTCCGTTTTCTGCTTACCTCTTGGGTTCATACCTTCACTTCATTTTTTACCTTTCAGTTCCTTATTTTCTTGTCAGCTCATCAATGACTTCAGAAGGTGTTTACAATGTTTTGCCAGCATTTTTAGCTATGTTCAGAGGGGAAATTGGTCACGGTACCTAGTTTATTATTTTGCTGGCAACGGATATCAAGTTACCTTTTTTTCTTTCCCTAGTTACAGATCAGTTAGTAGATTGGGCATGCCAATTAAAACCATACCTGTTTTATCTGCAATACACAGCTAGCCTGAATTTCCTAGGTCGGTGTTTAACAGGAGTTGCAGAGGGAGAAATGATTCAGGAACACTATTAGATTTCTGTTTTCCCATACTTTTCCTTTGCTGTTGGTTCTTTGGCTGGAACCAATTATAGGTCAACATGTAGTCCCCAGTTATTGAGGCTTGCCCAGAACATGCACTGAGATACCACTGAGCAGATCGCTGTCTCAGCCCAAATGGTTGCTGGGCTGATCAGTTAATAATTTCCAGCATCAAGGAACACTTTCTGGCATCCACATCTTTTTCACTTGTTCTTCAGTGGTTGGATGCCACTTTTAAATGAGCTTGGAGTGTGCCCGCTGCAATGAAGAACAGGGAGATAGTTTGCTGTTACTGGTTGGGAATGGCCAGTAACAATAATGATCGTAATGAGCATGAAGGTGAAGACAGTGGTGTTTACTCTGTACTATTCATCATACTTGGGACTTACCTGGATTAATAAATTCAGATGATCTCACCTAATTAGTCTCATGAACAACTGGCCCTGCTATTTAATTATTGCCAGAATCAAAACTGATTAAGAACTGCTATATGGCTAATAAACCACCTCAGCAACTCACCTCATTCACTCAGCTTAGCATTAATTTTGGCATCTAGTTCATGTAGGCGGAACCATCAGCGTTGCACCCCATGGATCTTTCAATGGTGCAATTTTATGGACGAGGTAGGTGTTTAGTTTTCCTACTGCAAAAACATTCTAAGGTAAAATTATTATGGTTACACAGTGTGATGTGAAACTTTAGGCATTGATCCCTATTTGTCTGTAATAGATGTTTTGGGATGTGCTGTAAGGAAATTCTTGGCTGTCTACAAGTATGTCTTTGGTCACCTCTGGGTAGAGATGGCGTGGCCTCCTCTTCTACATTCAGGATTTGATATGCAGCTCATCCATTCTGCTATACGAGTGATTTTACATTTTTTGTAAAACAATCTCAACCCTACTGAAAAGTTTGGTAAGCACACTACAAATACCTTTTTTTGTCCTGAAGTGCTTGAGCGCAAGTTGCTGACATGATACCTCATCGCCCCTGGATACTCTTTTGTATATTTCCTACACATAAAGACATTCTTTCACGTTAGTACAATACAACCAACCAAATCAGGAGTTAGCGTCGCTACATTGCTACCATCTGATCCTCAGACGTGATTCAAATTTTGTGAATCATCCCAATGTCTTTTATAACAAAAGGATTCTGTTCAGCATCACATGTTGCATTTTGCTGTCTTGTCTTTTAGAGTATTATTCCTAAACTTTTATGATCATGACACTTCTGAAAATTGCAGGACAGATATTTTGTAGAACGTGTCGGAATTCGGGTTTGTCTGAAGTTTCCTCATGATTAGATTTAGGCTATGCGTCTTTGGCAGGAATGTCACAGAAATGACCCTGAGTTATTCCTATTCTTCCTGCCAGGTGGCAAGCCATGTTGATTTGTCCCACTTCTGATAATGTTTACTTAATTACTAAGGAGGTATCTGTCAAGCTTCTCCACTCTCATGTTACTTCCCCACCCTTTGTAATTGATAAGTATTTCATGGGGAGTTTCTTTGAAACTATGTAAACACCCTATTCCTCATCAAACTTTCAATTTATTCATTTAGTTGTATCAACATTGGCCCATGGTTTCCCATTTTATTCTGATTGATATATTTTCATATTCAAATTTTTTCAGATGTGGCAGTGGTCGCCCCTTCATCCGACATGTCCCCATCATTCTTTGAGTATCTCCTTACTTTCTGACACAACAGGATATCCCCAGCTCATCTTGTCCTCAGTCCTAGAATCAGTTCTTTCTCCAAGGAGGCCTGGTTTCTTTTAGTGGAGAATGGTACTGAGAAACCAAGATCTGGCCAGTAAGTGTTTCCATGCTATTGGGGTGTTGCTGTTCCTAGGCCTTCTCATAAACAGAGCAAGGGATTATACGTATGTATACATACACATATATTTACATTTATGTTTATTTCAATATGGATTTGTTGAAAATCATGAGCTTACACTCATACTTCCAATTTCAATCCAATACCACATAGCTCATTCTAATTTTCTCCCCTTCCCTATTTGTAACTCTAGTAGTGAGAAACTTGACTCTTATAATCCTTAATGTACCAACTTATTTGACCAGTAACTTATAGGATCCTGTCACTACTGCTCACCACACACCACTGTATAACCTCCCTCCTTACCCCACCCATGCTTCAGCACCCTTGTCGTGGCATCTTGCCACATGAAAGTCCTCCAATGGGGCTGCCCGACTCATGTTGCTTAGGGTCTGACACCCAATGAGAATTGCTCTCCTCACTCTTCTTGGGCTATGCTTTCCCATGCCACTCCTCACTGCCCACCCCACATCTCCTTGCACGGATGCCTTCTTCACCTCTCCTGAGCACTGTGTCCCCACGCCAGGCCACCTCTGCACATGAAACCATCCTCACTCTTTCAGGTGCTGATACCTGTGCCAGGTGACCTTTATCCCCCCTTGGAAATCAAACACCATGCACAAAGCTGCTCCCCAGCGTGGACATCCTCCTTACTCTTGTTGGTCTCTGACATACTGCTCACGTCCTAGACCACTGTGACTGCCCCCACCCTACTGGTGTGGTCACCTACCTTGCTCAGTCCCATCTAATGTCTTTTGGGCTATATTGTTGGAGAAGGGGAAGGACAATTTAAAAACTTTTATAGTTACAAATTCATTTTTTAAAGTGAAATCTTACATGGACCTTCACCATATAAAAGAGGTTCACATGGTATTTTTATACATTTATGTAATCACTTTAAGTGTATAACATGTTTTTTATAAAGTTAATAAATGAAAACAATGAGATTGTTAAAAAAATTTTTAAACTTTATTTTGAGATACTTTTAGTTTTGCAGAAGAGTTGCAAAGATAATATAAAGAGAAATATACCTCGCATCCAGTTCCCCTAATGTTAACATTTTATATAATTGTGGTAAATTTTTCAAAACTTTGAAACTAATTTTTGTATAATACAGTTAACTAAACTGCAGACTTGATTGAGATTTCTCCAGATTTTCCACCATTGTCCTTTTTCCGTTTCAGGATTCAGGGTACCACACTGTATTTAGTCATCGTGTCTTCTTAGTCAATGAGGTTGTTCTTATGAGTCCAAAGCTGAAATTAGTAGTTCTGGGGGAGACTTGACGACATCTACCTTCCCACCTAATTTGCACCTATACTAGATTTTGTTCCTGCGAGTTTAACAGTGGCTCGATTCACACAGATAAGTGAGTACAATTGGAAATATTTGTTTCTTTAACGGCTTATCTGGCTTCCTCAGAACACTTTTCAATTAAACCAGCATGACAAGGGCTTCATGATCGGGACTACAGAAGAACACACCAACTCAGCAGCACGAATCACCAAATCAGGAGTTTCCCAAATCTTAAAATTTGTTAAACAACACATTTGCATGTAGGTGATTTGGTTACGTATTTACGATATTTAAAATATATTAAAAATAAAATTTAAAATAAACATTTGCAGAACTCTTGAGGCACCCCTTCAGAACCATGGGGTCTGGCCATCACTGCTCATAGTACCCTAAAATCTGGACTAATTCGGACATTAGTGAGTAAGTGTCCTGGACCCAATTGCGAGGCCCATTACAATTGCCTTTCCTGAACAGTGTGTTGGGGTGATGCCTTTGGTCTGTATATAAGAGAAACCCCCTTGAGAGGCACAGCTCACTTACTGCAGGGATGTTGTTGAGGACATTGATCTTTAGTGCATCACAAAGGGTCATCTTTATGAGGCACTCTGGAACAAATGCTTGCCCATGGTAGTTTCAAGAATAGTTATGCTTCTTCTAAGAAGCTGGTTTCTTCTGATCTCCAGAGTGCTATCAGTAGGTGTAAATGTAATTAGTGTCCCTTTCTATACTGTTGTCAGCTGCAACCAGTTTACAACCCAGCTGAGAGAGGAAAGAGCTTGGATGGCATGTGTGCTGGGTCCCAACCCTTGTTTCCTGTTGCTTCTTCTTTCTAACCTATTTCAAATTTTTATCTAAATTGTATATAAGCTGCCAATGTTCTTCTTGGAACCAAGCAAGCATTAAATAAAAGAGGAAGGAAGACTATAGATGGATAGTTAGGAGGGGAAGGTATCTCAAAGAGAATTCAGCAACTCCTGACTGTGTGTGCCAGGCTGTGGTGGCATACCTAGGGCCTTGCTTTAAAGAATTGTCCAGTGATTCACTTTGGTAGCCAAGCCCTGCCCTCCTTGGGTGTCCTTATTACAGCTGATAAGTTACACATTTTTTAAAACAGAGTTTGATGTCCTTTTAATTGTATAAACTAATTATTCAATGTTGAACATTTAAAATGTATATAAAAGTTGAGAGAAATCATCCACAGTCCTGCCACCTAGAAGAACCACTGTTAATGTTGTGCCACTCTTGGAGACTTCTGGGGCTGACGAACCCAAGAGAGGCTGCAGGGTTGAAAGCTGTGCGGAGCCTTGTTGTTCTGAGAGATGTGGATCACTTGGGCCTTTTTGGTGTACTGGGGCTCCAAAGAGCAGAAGGTTATGATCTGCCCAGGCTGTGCTGTGTCCACCAGGCCCTCTGCCTCCGCCCCAGCCTGCTCTGCCTGTCTGCTGCCTTCCCCCACTCCCCTCCTTCAGATGCCACAGACAGGACTTTCTGTAAAGGGTGTGCCCTGAAAAGCAGCCCTATGGTGAGGTGGGTGGGATAGGGTGGTCCCTGCAGTTAGACTATGTTGAGATCCTAGCTCTGCCACTTGCTGGTTGTGTGACTACAAAATAAAATGGTCTCTCGAGGCCAGTCTGTAAAATGGGGATAAGTGCACCTACACAGAGGAAATGCCTCTAGAAGCACTTAGCAGAGTTTTTAGTGCACAGTTAGCCCTCAAAAAAGTTAGCTTTTAACTCTTGTTTTCATCATTTAAAGTGAAGACAGTGGCCATTCTAGTACAGTCCTAGGTGGCAAATTCTTAGTCAGCTGAACCAAGCTTTTCTGTGACCTCAGCCAGAGAGGGGTAGTCCTCACATCACAGGCAGGCTCACCCTGGAATTTGGGCAATGAGCCATCTTGGCTCCTCTCTCTTTGGAAGTATGATTCCCTGGAGCTATTTGCAGATTACCTCATTATTTTTGTTTCCACATTGGCACTGCCATGTCTTTAAGTGACTTGTCAGTTTTGCTTCCTGTGTGGGTAAAGATTGAGGAAAACTTAATGAAGTAAAGGCCAGGTGACACCAGCCTTGCCAACAATAAAGGAGATGACCCTATTTGTAAGGAACACAGGCAGCAGCATTTGCCAGCTGGGGTTTGGTTTTCACACTGTTCTTGGCAAACCTGGATGAGACATCAGATGGGCATCTGAGGGGCAGGGACCCTGTCACCCTGGTTGTGAGGTCTGAGACTTGCTAGTGAAGAGCTTGACAAAAAATTCTTGAAAGACTCCTGGCTTCACATTGACATATGTGATGGTTAAGGGGAAAGAAATCTTTGCTAGGCAAGCGATCCAGTATCATAAGGTATTTGGTGGTAAGAGGAAATGCTTTGCCCATTTTCTGCCAGATTTTGTCTCCCTTCCCTGGACTTCTGTTCTCTGGACACTCTCCATCTATTCTTGTGTTTAGACAGCCGTCCTGTCCTTGCAGGAGGGGTGACCCCCAGCTAGGGCAGGCTTGGAGAAGTGCCTGAATGGCCCAGCTGTGTTGTAAATTAGTGTAACTGGCAGGTCCCATCTGTCCAGTTTCTATTGTGTAACCGATGCTGCTCTATCTTTTGTTGGTAAATTCTTAAGATGGCCTGAGTCTTATCCGTGTCATCACGGGCAGAGAGGAAAGAACATAAGCTTTGGAATCTCATTTCCCAACATGCTCACTCAGAAGTGAGATGCTCTTATTAGTCTTATCTGTAAAGTGGGAGAAATAATTGTGTCTTCCTCCTGGGCTGCCCTGAAGAGTAACTGAGACAACACTTAAAGGGCTTTCTCAGTGCCTGGCACATGGTGGGCATTGCATGAGGGTAGCTGAGATGCTGATGGCAGTACTTGAACTCAATGAGCCTTTTCTACCGAGTGGGCAGGGCAACCGTCCCTGGCACTGGGGTCCTTTTCAGCCTCTCTAGGGAATTGGTTGGCTGCATTGTCTTCTAGAGGAATCACTGGCCACAGGTGATTCCAAAATAAATATCAAGTCTCCCGCCTTCTAACTCCAAACTTGCCTCCTGACCTCCTGATGGACTTTCCCACCAACACTCTTTGCCAGCAGGTTAAATGCACTGGGCTCAACATCCAACGCAATCTCACCCTCCACCTTCACCTCCGCCTGGTCCCATTTCTGGAAGATCTCTGAGCCTACACTTCTACCCTCTGCCCCTTTCCTTGTTTGTCCCAAGCCAGTGGTTTTCAAACATTTTGTTATATGACAGCATTCCCCAGTAGCCAATATACCAATGAGAATGGGGAGTGTGGAGTAAAAAGGCAACAGGATGAGGAGGCCTACCCAACCCCTTCCCTCAGCACTGCCTCTGGGATGCACCCCAAATCCTCCAGGGCTCTGAGGAGCAGTTTGAAAGCCACTGCCCTGGACAACTGAAACTGTCTCCCAAAGAGCTCGCCTGGCTCTGTCCCCAACCTCTACTGCATGCCGCTTTCACTGGAGAAATCTTTGTCACCCCCTGGCTGTGTTCGTCCCCTGCCTAAGGTGTTCAGTCACTGCCTACTGCCTGCCTAATAGAGCCCACTTCTCCGCTTGGCATTGCTGGTGTGCGACCTTGGGCAAGTTACTTAATCTCTTTGTAACTCAGTTTCCACATCTGTAAAATGGGGTTGTAGTGAGGTCAAATCCAATTGTGCATATAAAATGCTCAGCTCTGTGCCTGGCACATTATAAGCAAGTGTTCAGGAAATCTTAAACGATGATATATTTGTTATTTGTATACATAGCATACCTTTCTTATTCAATTCATAAACCTAATCTAGAAAAATCTACAATCTAGTGCTTAGTATGGGGCCTGATATGTATTTCCTCAGTGAGAATTTTGACTCCTATATAGTCTTGCAGAATTGTGGCTTAGGACTTCTAGATCATTATTGCTCAAAGTGTGGGCCAAAGTCCACCTGTATCAGAATAATCCTGAGTGTATGCAGGCGTCTAGACAGGTTATTTCAGACCTACTGAATCAACATTTCTGGAAGCAAGGCCCGGGAATCTGGACTTCAAGGTAATCTTCTAGGGATTCTCCCAGGCCCTGCAGAGAAGCCCTGATGTGAGCGTCTAATCCCTGCCTCCGGGTCTATCCTAGGCTCAGCTCGCAGGACCTCTCTCAGCTTTGAGACGCTGATTCTTCGGCCCCATTCCCGTCAATCTATCTGCATCAACATTTAATTTCAAAGCCTTCCTCCTGCCCCATGCTGCCATACAATCAGCCCCAGGCCAGAAATATTGACTTCAACCCAAAATTCTCACAAAGTTATTTCTCCTCTGGCTTCAGTCAGGATGTCATTTTGAGGGGATGGCATATTTTTTTGAGCGCCCAGCTCCCACTGCTTAACAGTTCACTAGTAACAACAAAAGGCTCTTCATGTTTGATCCATTTACCTTCCTAGTGAAAGCTTATTTTGCTTCCACGGAGGCAACTAATTAATTAGTTAATGTTCTTTTGTATTTTTACCAACATTAGGCCAAATTTACGCGGTGGAACAAGCCATCCATACAGTATATGTCATAATTACTGTTTTGCAATTTCACACCGGCAAAAATTTATTAAAACTTCACGACTCATTAATAGTAAAGTGATCATAATCGCTTAATAGAAAAGGAAACTGTGCTAATGATGGTGCCTTTGATTAACGTATTTGACCTTAAGTCATGAAGTCAAGTGAAATTAATATCACTCAGTGTTGAACATAAGGTTTTTTACAGTGCACATCGCTTCAATCATCATAAAAGGCAAATAAACTAGTTTTGAGTTTGACTAGATTTGAAAGCCTTTTAACTCTTCACAACAAATTAAGGCAACGTTAATGAACTCCTATACAATGACAATTAAGCGACAGGACGTGAGTAGATGCAGAAAATGGCCCTGTTCTATCAAGTGCTGGAGCAATGTCATCCAGTTGGCTGGGTCATATGCAGACACATCACTAGGGTAGAAGTCTGTCTCAACAGAATTTAGCGTATGGTCGGAAGGGACTCGACAGTTGTCTGAAGACTTCACCCTCTCCTAACCCGATAAACGGATGGGGGTCTATGAGGCATTGTAACCAGAAGAATCTTAATCTCACTTATAACAACCACTAGCCCTTTGGATGTCAGAGACTCTGTTGTGTGTCCCAGACACAGATCTGATGGAATGGCCTCTCTCGTGTGAAGGAGGCTCGCTTCAGCCCCTGTGAAGTCTGCATTCTTCAGGGCCTGGGCAGAGGGAAGAAAGAACAGTACATAAACTCCCACGAGGGCAGGGATTATATTTCTTGTTTCCCAAAGATAGTGTCCATCACATGGCTGGCCTCCAGTGAACATGTTAAGGGGGGAAGGAAGGAGCCTGGGGGAAACGCAGTTCATCTATTCTTTCAAGAACAAGTCAATGGGCACTTAGATCCTCACTACGGGCCTGGCGTGGGTCCTAGTGTCACCTTGAGTTTTTGCTGTCACTGTTACCATTAGCTTTTGTTATCATCCTCTTTATGGCAGCAGCTGTTGCCAATGTAGGAACCTCACAGAACCTACTGCTTACCCCATTTGACAACTGGGGAAACTGAGGCCCAGAGAAGTCAAGTAACTATCTCCAGAGTCGGTATTCCTCACCACCCACTGGGGATACACAGAGGAGTCTGTCCTCTCTCTTAGGGAGTGCTTAGAGCCTTGCTGGGGAGGGGAGTCTCATGCATACAGAACTAAGTGACGACACAAGGTCACACAGAGTACAGGAGCAAGTGAGGTGGGCTGTGAGAGCTGCAGGCACCCAAAAGAGGGATAATTCATTGTAGATTGGAGTAACTTGGTAAGCTTCCCAAAGGGGAGCTGCAGGGTGGGTACGTGGGGCAGCAGGTGCACGTGGTTGGGGGATGGATAGAAGGCAGTGAGTAGGTCTGCCTACTTGGGTGCAAGGAGAAAGTAGGAGAGAAAGTTCAGAGGTAGCATGAAGTCAGAACCTGGTGACAGTGGAGTTTAGGAAAATCAGTCTGGAGAAGGGATGGCTGGAGGCTGAACACAGGTAAGAGCCCGTGGGAGAGGCAGTAGAGACAGAGAGAAGAATGGACACAGGGAAGGCAAACTCTGTTGGCTAAGGGGATACTGGCAGGGAAAGAGCGAAGGAGTCACTGTGAATGCTAGAGTTTGAGGCTGGTGACGGGGTGGAGGCAGGGCATGGTGGTGGTGGTGGTCATAGGCATCCCAAACTTAACAGGAGAATTTTGGATCTCTTCCTCTTCACCACCCCCCACACCTGCTGCTCCCTCAACATGTCCCTCCTCTGCAAAGGAGCCACCGTTCACCTGACTGCTTAAGCCCAACCTGGGAGTATCCTTGTTCACCTTTCACCTCCAAGAACTGAGTCCCAACAGTTCTACCTCCCAATCCTTCTGCTCCTCTTGCCGGCAATGTGAGCATCCCACACCTGCCCCCTTCTCCCATGGACCATGGACCAGCCCTAATTGTTCTCTCTGCCTCTTTGCTGGGCACGTAGGTGTAGGGTGCCCATCTGCCTGCACTGCTGTGACCTCTCCCGGGGCACTGGGTCCCTACCACCTCTCCAGCCTCCCCCATCCCTCTCCCCAGTCCCTTTGCACCAGCCACACTGGACGGATTTTTCTTTCTTCAACGTATCGCATCCATTCCCACCTTCGGACCTTGACAAAGCTGCTCCCCTGCCTGGAGTGCTCTTTCCTCACTTCTGGTGCCTTCTTAGCATTTAGGCTTTACATCTGAGGATACCTCCTCAGAGAGATGTCCTCTGGTCACTCAGATTAAAGCTGCTTCCCAGTCCCTTTTATCATCGCACCCTATTTATTTCACAGTAATCATCCTCTTACATTTATTTACTGCTGTGCTGTGTGCCCACACTGTGAGCACCTTACCTGTCTCAGCTCACGTAACCCTCAGAATCACCCAGTGATGTAGGTGCCATTTTCATCCTTATTTTGAGGATAACCAATCTGAGAGCACTGGTCGTTGTCACATTTTATTTGTTACCATCATACATGCTCCTCCCATCACTGAGTAAGCTCAACGAGAAGAAAGGCCTATGCTCTTTCATCCTCCGGTATATCCCCCCGCCCCCATGCCTGGAAGGATGCTTGGCACAGAGAGGCATTGAGATATGTTAGGAAAGTGGGGGTGGGGGGAGGTTGAGAGACGATGACATCTGCTATGGGCAGGCTGGTTTGAAGAGATGGCTGGTTCTTCCTAGAGAGGGTGGAAATACTGGAAGCTGAGTCAGGGCACATGGGAAGGCAGCCCCTGAGTCATCTGCCCAGGTGGCAACTGAAGCTGGGGATGAACGAGCTCTCCAAAGAGGGCAGGACAGCAAGAAAAGAGCAGAAGACTAGAGATTGCACCTTCCCGGGCAGTGGAGCTGTGTGAAGATACACAGGCAAAGCATGGAGTCGGAGCTCATGAAAATGGCACCAATGAAATGACTGCCTAAAGGATGGTTCTGTTTCACTGTCGGTAAATCCCAAATTAAGAAAAAAATCCAAACACATACATTGGTTTTTCACATTGCAAGAGGATTACTAATTTAAAACCTCAGGTTTTCTTAAAGATCTCATCCCCCTGAGGCTTTGAAAAACGCTGTGATGTTCAGGCAGCCTCTTCCGGAGCCAGGCAGGTGCAGGATAACACTGAGGTTACACTGCAGACACTCCAGTCAGGCTGCCTCGGTTTGAAGCCTGGGGTCCCCTCTGACCGTGGGACTTTGCCAAGTTACCTAACCTCTGAGTCTATTTCCTCATCGGCAAGATTGAGACAGCAGTGCTTGCTCATAGGGCTGCTGTGAAGATCCCAATTGATGGTGAGTGTTACTTAGAAGAATAAGCACTCAGTGAACGAAGGACCAGGGAAACACAGATCTTCTTCTGGAAATGTGAAAAGGCAAGGAGCAAGCAGGGACCAAACTAGAAATGGCCTCGATGGTGGGGGACTGTGGGCAGATCTGGAGGTCCCAGCTGGTGTCCGAGCAATTTGGGCTTCGCTGGCTCTGTTCGAGTTATGCGGGGGAGGTGAAGCTGAATGTGGGGGCTCTCTGCGGGGCAGGGCGAGGGCAGCTCATTCTAGCACCTAGAGGTAACCAGGTCTGCACTGGCAACGCCCTCGTGGCCCCTGCCCTGACACCTGGCTTTGCAACCTTGACGCATTTTAGTATCCACTGAAGAAGCCACCGCCCCATGCCTCTGCTCCATTCGTTGGTCCACCACAGTGGAGGCTTATGAGCAAGTGAACAGCACATAGCAAGACTGCCTGGCAACCTGGCGCTGAGTATCTGAAGTTGGCTGTCCCTAAATTATAGAAGGGGTCATTCAAAGAACACTTAATACTCTGCAAAAATTGCCTTGAAAAATTCAGTGGAATAGAAAAATAGAGTATATGGATGTGCTTGGCAGAAGCTGATAGTCAATTAAAATAGTTTGCAATTCCTGTGTGAGGGGAAAGATGCCAGAAGGAAGAGAGGAAGCTGAAGGAGAAGGTCACATTGCGGGGGGGCTCAAATAAGACCTGTGGGGCTGCAGGGGCTCCTCTGCCACTGACCAGATAAAGGCCTTTGCGGCCTCTCTTTCCGCATGCATAAAACGGGGGTGAGCTAGGAGCTCCACACCCACCTGTGGGAGGATCAACGGAGAACGCGTGTGAGGGGCTCTGCGAACTGGGAAGACTTCCAAGTAAAGGAGACGTTATCTGAATACCCTACGGATGCTCCAGAAACGGAAATGTTTTGGAAGAATGAAGGCAGGTGAGCTTTGTATCAGAGTGTGGTTGCTTTCTTATTCTGATACTGGATACTCACGGACCACAGATGGTGTCAGGGATTCATCTTCAACTGACTGAAGGGGAAGCAAACCTCATGCGAGACGGGCAGTGCAGGAACGACCTTTTTCTTCCAGCCTGCCGTACATTTTCTTCTCAGTTAGGGTAATACTTTCTGAAGATCTTTTCCTGGAGCTGGAACGAAATCCTTGCAAATCAAGGCATAAAACCCACTTTCCATCACTGATCTTGGTCTGCTCAGTTTAAAAGCGGATGCCCCAGTCCCGAGGTAAGACGAAGGCGACTCCTTCAACAGTTTGACAGAAGTCCTGAGATGAAGACTGCCGAAGCCATATGTTCTCTCTTCCCCTCACGTTTTCCAGGTGGGGGCAGAAGTGGGAGAGGTCAGAATTTAGGGTGAGCCAGGTACTAGAGACTAAATTTTCCTGAGCCAGCCACCCTGCCAGGGGTCTGGTTCCCGCCTTCCACCATCTCCCCAGTGGCAGGAGCTCCCACTGTCTGCTGTCACCCTTCTAAAGACAACAGAGGCCTGGGAGTGACAGCTGGGGGATCTGAGGGGGGTGCCTAGGCTCCCTTGAAGTCGGAGCTGGGCCAAGAACTTCCAAAGTTGTACAATAGCAGGCCGGGTACGTTCTTCTGGCACAATCTATGGGTAAATTAGATCTTTAAAACACTTAGGCAGGCTTTTGTCACTTGGTGTTAACTGTGTACGTTGCAACCACTTTAATTGGTTTCATGTCTAGAATGAGGGACTGAAATGGAAGTGTGACTCTCAGGGGAGCAGTCCTGGCACTCAGATGGCTTGTCATATTTCTTTTTTCATCTGCTGTTCCTTTCCTTAAGGCGAAGGAGGTAATCTAATTATCTTTTGAAGATAAGCTCATGCAGCAATATGTCAGTTTGGGCTTCTCTTTATAGCATGGCCCCAAGGTTGGGTGGAAGGAACTGAAGTGGAGATGTGGGGTGTCCCTGTCAGAAGCCAGGAGACTTTTCCCCCACAAGGCTTGAGGGCAGAGAACAGTTTAAATGGGCACTGGCATAGGAAACAGAATTCTAGTCCTGCTCTGCCTCCCTTGGTTGTGTGACTTTGCATCAGTCACTTGCCCTCTCTGAGCCTCACTCTCTTCAGTTGCAAAATCAGACTAATTCTATTTTGGAGTTGCTATGAGGACCGAATGAGATCATGTGCATGAAGCCCACCCATGCTGGTGCTGGGGGGTGCATGGTGAGCACCCAATAACCGAAGGCCCTTATTATCAGGCCGTTATTATCATGAACCATCTGTGGGCACTGTCCACAGGGCAAGGCTCATTCTTGACATTCTTGTCACCAAAAGAGCTGATCCAGCCTCCCACTGGGCTGGGTGGGCCCTGTGTAGAGATGACTCACCCAGTGTTGCCAACCACAAGTGAGGAATTAGTTAAGAACCCCCCTAAGCACACAGCGTATGAAGCGCCTGTCATGCGCCGCCTCTTCCTCAAATTGCAGCAATTGATCTGGAAAGAGGTTCTGTGGGGTAGTTGCTCACCGCCTCTCGGACTCTGCGGGGCTTTGCTGGACGCAGTAGGAGACTCTAGACCTGGGGGTGCTCTGAGCCAGGGCTGCCTGCAGCTGCCACTTTTCCCCAAAGAGCAGGGACCAAAACCTGAGCTGGTCCCAGCAGTTACACAGCTCATCCCTCCTTGACTTGTTATTTTTTAAAAAACAATTAGTAAAAATAATACACAGACAAGGTAAAAACTGTAAATTTAGGTAATATCTATTTATCCATCCATCTATCCATTCATCATCTATTTATCCATCCATCCATCATCTATCTCTCACTTATCTCTCATCTATCTATTTATCTGTCTATTTATGTTTCTAAAATGTGTACAAGTAGGACCATTTTCATTGTCCTGTACCTTGCTTTTTCACTTAATATTCCATAGACCATTTTCCATTTCAGTGGATGTACATCGCCTTTTTTTTTAATAGTTGCATAATATTTCCTCATCTAGATGCCTCCTGAGTTCTTTCACCAGTTCGCTGCGGATGGACATTCAGGTTGTGTCAGGTATTTTGCTATTACAAATTATTCTGCGATGAAAATCCTCGTGCATGGATCTTGGCACGCTGTGTAAGCATGCAGGGTAAGTTCCTTGCAGTGGAATTGTTGGCTCAAAGGGGATGTGGATTTTAAATTATAATACATATTGTCAAACAGTTTTCTATCAATAGGGACAATTTGTATGCTCACCCAAGGTACTCTCAGGCCAAACGCTCATGTTATCTTTTAAATATGGTGAATTTGTCGTCTCCCAGCTGGATGGGAGAAGTCTTCCTGAGGATAAACCCGTCAGTGCAGCCAGCACTGCCAGTTTATGTGACGTTCATGGCTACACTTGCTCGTATCTTTCACATCACTGTGTTCTCGTTTATGCTTTATTTATATCACCAAACACAAGCAGTCTTGTATCTTGTTTCTGTCACAGTTTTTATTCACTTTCTTGACATTTCTCTCAGGGTTTTATTAGTCATTTCTTGTTCCAGCTCCTAAAATTTCTATCACCTGCATCCTGGGGATTTGGTCGTGTTCATAAGATGATTAGAATTCTAATGGACTGCGGGAGGGAAGGCGAGGTCCCCAGAGCACCACTTCCTCCCCCTCTCTGGTGACTCAGGGGATGTCGGAGCCCTGCCCTTTCCCAGGGGCCAGCCCCTCTGGGGGTGCTGACATGAGGAGGTTCACGTCCCTGTGATTGACATGGAGATTTCTGCTCAGGCTGCCCTGAGCAATCCCGACCAGGTGAGCTGCCAGGATTGGGGGTTTTGTGGTATCTCTAAAAGACTAGGCCCAGATCCAAATGCTCACCAACTTTGTATCCACACCGTGGAGTCTGCCGGAAATCATGCTAAACTTGGTGATTTGAAAGCAGCCCAGAAAGCAGGGGAGTAGGAAAATCCAGTAGATGGAAAAACCACAAAGAAGAAAAATGTGTCCTGCAGAATCCCAAGTGAAGCACAGGCTTCTGTCCTAGAAGCAGCAAGGTCTTCTTGCTGTTTAGTGGACCACAAATTGCAGAATGAAGCAAACAACACAGTCGAATTAATTATTATGTTTTCGGTTTAAATATTTTGCCTTAAAAAGTTCTGGTGGTGATAAGGTGCCAGAGACGATAACTTCCCCAGAGAAGTAGGGGAGTCATCATATTTGGAGCAACCACGATCGTGATGCTAACGCCGAGGGATAAAATCTGGCCTCATGCGACATGGAGTGATTCTTCTCTGCCAGGCACTGAGCTAGATGCTGGAAATAAGGAAAATGGCCCACTGTCTTTCTTTTTTATCAAAATACTTACTACTTGTAAGATTATACAAATACTTCAATATATATATGATAGTAAGCAGAGAACCCACCAACCCTATCCTCTCACATAAAACCACATATTGAAAAAATAAAATAAGTCTCAGGGGTGACCCTACACTAGAACCTAGTTCTTTTTGGTACCCATATGTGAGCTGTCTTGCAGGAGGATGGAGGTTGCTACTGACATTTAGTGGGTAGAAGCCAGGGATGCTGCTAAGCATCCTACGGTGCAAAGGTCCAGACACCCCTCCCACCCCTGCAACAAAGAATTAGCTAAAAGCATCTGTGTCAACCACACTCAACCCTTGGGAATCTTACCTCCTCTGCTGTCAAAAACCCAGATATCTTGACATTCGGGATCTCTATGTGTTTGAAGATTTTGAGATCACTTTCCAATGAATTAAGAGAAAAGAAAAAGACACCACTATGTTTTTTTAATAAAAAGAAAACAATATTTATTAGGATATTCTGGGGTGGGGGACTGGCTGGAGGAACAACATACGTACATTCTGTAGGGCTTGAGCAATACGCTAACAGAAAATTCAAACATCACAAAACCACTTCTGAAGTTCAAAGAGCAAAATTGGTCCTTCTACGCATAGACGTTCTTCTGTGGGCGTCGGCAAAACAGCTGTGTGAGGAAGCCATGTGGGAAGGACCTCAGGAGGACGCACGGGCTCCTCAGGAGAGCAGATACACAATGAGCTAGACGTGTTGTCTTCTACAAGTGGGAAACTCAGGAAAGACACAATATAAAATGGAGACTAACGGAAAGTCACTCATCTGTATCCTCTCCTGACTGGAGGCTTCAATGAAGCTCACTTGACCCCTCACTCCGGTCTGATGAGGCTGGGTGTCTGAATCCAGCTCCCAGGACAGGGCTCTAAAACTATCCCCCAAACCAGAACCCTCATTCTATTCCACCTGGATTGTTAACCTGCATGAAATAGAAGGAACATAAAGAGAGACATACCCTCGGGTTAAGAGTAAAAATGCAACGCCATCCAGAAGAGAACAAGGAAAGAATCCCACATCCTAAATCTCACACAACTTCTCAGCAGGAGCTGGATTAAACAAGAGAACATAATTTCAATATCAAGGGGTAATCACAGAGGATGAGAAAACTCTTTAAAGCAAACTCTGTGGTGAAAGTGTTTCCCCCCCTCCCTTGGGGGAGAAAGAGAGAAGAAGAGAAAAGATAGATAATTAGGAGAAATATAAGGCCCTGGATTTCAGGTTTCTGAAGCCATTTCTTCAACCCTCTGAGGACAATCAGCTATTTCTGAATCCAGAAAAGCACATTAGAAATGTCTGATGACTCTAAGACCCCAGCCAAAAAAGGCAGGGCAATCTGAGATTTGGTTCTATGGTTTCCATTCTTCTTTTTTCCCCCACATTTCAGAAACGCCTTCAGCTAAAGCTAAACAATAAAAACACAAATTCCAGATCAAGCACGCTCTGCATGCCAGGAAGATAACGCTGGATCATACAGCCTTGCAGCAGTTGTGACTCAGAGAGGGACGGGCAGCTTTATCAATGGGGCCTTAAGAGCCAGTGTGCCAAGAAGACCCAGAGAACCTTCACCTGTACCTGTGACAGATGCCCTGCGCAGCCCCAGCGACAGATGACAGACCTTTACCCACCTGTCACAGCCCTGCGTTTCCTGTACCCAGGGTATCCACTGGTTGTTCAATCCTCCATCCTACTCTACTCAAGTCTTAGGATATATACCATGTTTGGCAGGCATCAGGGGTCATTGTGCACAAAGTTTCGCCATATTGAATGAGAGCTACTGAGTGCCTTCCTCGGCTGAAGCGCCTCTGGTGTCTCCTATTCCCACTGTACCACGGCTGGGCCCTCACAGCTGGGACAGCTCCACTGGCATGCCTACCCGGCCAGGCTCACAGCCCTCTGAGGCTCAGAAGGTGACCCTACTTGGTTCTGTGAGGTAGCTTTTGGGGCTCAGGCTGAGGGTGGGTGTGCTGTCTTCTCCATAAGGAGTGAGCTGGGTGGGCTGTTGTATCCACATGGACTGGGACTTACCTCCAGAGATCAAGTCTGAAAAACAGCTTCATGGACTATTTATAAAGAGAATTTAGATTCTCTGAAAGACGTCAAGTGAAGGATTCTGCCAATCTGGAAAAGATGGGTGTTTCCCTAAACTGCCGTCAGAGGGCCCTATATTCTTTGGTTTTTTTTTTTTTTTTTTGAGGAAGATTAGCCCGGAGCTAACATCTGCTGCCAATCCTCCTCTTTTTGCTGAGGAAGACTGGCCCTGAGCTAACATCTGTGCCCATCTCCCCATACTTTCTATGTGGGACGTCTGCCACTGCATGGCTTGCCAAGCGGTGCCATGTCCACACCCAGGATCCGAACCGGTGAGCCCCGGGCCGCCGAAGCGGAATGTGCGAACTTAACCGCTGCACCACCAGACCAGCCCCGGGCCCTATATTCTTGAGTTACTCTTGGTGGGGCTTCAGCTCCAAACGATGGTTCATTCAATTAGCGTAGATGTTCAACAACTGTGCTAAATTGTCAAGTACCTGAGTTTGCTTCTCAGGATGCTGGCAGAGGCTGCGTCCCCGGGCTTGGTCTGGGACTGGTGGAGTGGTGCATCTTTCTTGCCAGTGTCCTGCACATGAGGCAGATTAAAATAACAGCAGACTCACTGGCTAATTTCCCCCAAAGTCAATCCTATTTTGGGTCCTGTCCTTCTTGGTGGATGTAGTCAACCTGCTGGGACTGGCTGGTCACGCTCAGCTCCTCCTGGGGACAAATGCTAGTTTTTCATCTCTCAGCAGGGAACATAGCGGGCAGATTTAAAGCTGCTTTGATTTGAATGCTTTCCTAGACCCCTTCTTCCAGGTCACCTTCAACAAGCTCAGGAGGACACCTTCAGTGTCGATGTATAACAGCCAAGTACTGGCAAGATGTTCCAGTTCTTGCTGCTGTATTACAGAATGTTGAAGCCCTTCAATGTCCCAAGTTTTTCAGGCACCCAGTGTTGTTTAAGTACCTACTTTGGGTCATGCTTCCTGCTAGGAAGGCTGAGGGAGTGGGAAGAGATGTTAAAACGAAGGAAGGGGCTGATAGTCTCTGGCTAGTTTCTTGGCACTTTCTACAAAATGAAAATAGGGATTGGTAAGAAAGCCCGGCCTGGGATGAAGAGAAGAAAATCAGAGAAAACCTTCTATTGATGCTGGTGCTGGGCTTGGCAGCTGCCCTTGAGCAAAAATAAACTTCCCGTGGCAGTGGGACAAGATGCCGATATTGGCACCTGCCAGAGGCAGACAGCCGAAGTCACAGCTGTGCTGGTCAAATGAGCCTGGAGACCTCGGGGGCTGGGACCTCGAGTTCTGCTAGCAGTCTGCTGTTCTCTGCAGGCAGTTTATTGAAACAGGGTTTGTGTGCCTTCCCCACCCCTCTGGGCTGGGTCTCAGAGCAATCAGAAGTGCAGGTGGCGCATCCTGCTGAACAACCCGTGCTCCGTGCCATCTCCGGGAGGGAGGAGAAGCTCATCAGAGATCCCTGGAGCAACAAAGCCGTGCCTGGTGAGGATGGAGCTGACAAGACAATCCCAAAGCTAAGAAGACGGGGCGCAAGGGAGGGTTGGATAGACGAACTTCCTACTCGGGGAATTAGCACCTTCTTCAGATTGCCTGGCTCCTGAGAGAGGCTTCTCCGTCTTCAAAAAGCCATGATGTAAAATGGGCATCTGACGGGACCAGAATTAATTTGGGTAGGACTGAATTTTGAGTGATTAGGATGAAGACTTGATGGGAAGGGACCCTGTTAAATACCTAGGCAATAAAAAACAAGGGTGGGGGCTGTGGGCATTGGTAATCAATATCAAAGAGAACGGAATCAGCCAGTATCTTAAGACAACTCTCCTTGCGAAATGAAATGTCCCACCAAATACATCCCAGGATGGAGGCAGCGGCAAAACTCACAGATTTAAGGCCTCTGCAGTGAGAATATGTTTTAGAGGTAAAGTCCTCATGAAGAATTCTAGATAACAGACTTAAAACAAATGGTCACTTGAGAGTAAAAGCTGTGTCAAAGTCAAGAGGTGTCAGGTCTATACATGAGATGCCTATCTTAGGGGTAAGAGAAAAACATAGCTTCTAAGGGTATCTAACCACAATCCCAGCTGTTTTAGAATTTCTGAAAAAACATTCCTCCCTCTGTCTTCCAGATATTCACTCTGGCTTGCTTCTTGCAAAGGCACCGCTGTCTAAGTCAGGGAACTCTGGCTGTTTCGCTAGAACAAGGTTCCCGTTTAGATCAGACTGCATGATCCAGGCACCCACGGCACGCGGCCTCTTACTGCTCCTTGATTTTGCTCCATCTCGCCAAACTCCCCACGCTCAGTGCAGACAGGCCCTTCTGTCATCATGGTGCCCGGGCCGTTGGTAATTCACTCCCATCTGTTGCCATTGCTTTTCGGTCTTTCTTGCAAAGATGGGTCTCACATGGTCTCATCTGCTTTATCAAAGAGCAGAAACCACAGAGATCAGGGGGGTATGAATCCAGGAGACCAGGAACAGCGTTGAGAATGAGAAAATGTGAATTCATGTAAGCACCTCTTTTTCTGGCCCACAGTTTATTGACTCAGATAAGTCATGCATGTCTGACTACATGAATGAAAACTTATTTTTCCCAAAGATAGCTCCTCTGAGGCCACTATTTTGTAAATAATAACAACAGAAATACAGTTTTGCTGGATTCTAAGAAAAGAATTTGCTAATTATATAAACTCCCACTGCTCTTACATCTCTTTTCCCAAGCACTTTACACTGACTCCAAACTGCTTCCGCTCTCCCACTTTCCTAGTTCAGCAGATGGAGTGTTTGGGAGTGTCTGACTTAGAGTACTGAGGCAGGTGGGGAAATGGATGCAGCTGGAGACAACCCATCCTCGGAGCGTATGCAAGACAGGAACAGTCTTAATATAGACCAAGTCAAAGGCCACAGCAGCTCTGGAGGAGCCCTGTCCTATATTTGATGAACAAAAAGACACAGCTTCTAAGAAATTTTTTACTACAGGATAAAGAATTGTTAAAAATTTTTTTAACGGAACCTCCTATCACACTTTGACTACAGTTTGCTACACATAATGAAAAATAACCTACGTAATTTTCAACTTACATTTTTCTTTACTAGAGGCTTGAAGAAAATCAGATATGGAAAAATAAATATTCAGGTGGCATTCTGAATTCCCTCTCTTTATTGTGCACTTTTTCCTTCGTGTGCTCTATTAAAAAGATACTCAAACATCTATTGGTCAAAGAGAGTCAACATCAAAGTGGAATGAATGTGCTTCTAATTAGTTTGGCAGTCTTGCCTTTTTTTTTCTCTGAAATGAGTAGCGCGTGGCTAGACTTGATCTGGGAGTCATGGTCTACACAGACATGAATTACTGTTTTGTTTCATCAAAATCAAGTGCAATGAAATGCTTTCTGCGGGAGGCGCAAACCGCAACAAAGAGCCCCTGTCCCTAAACCCAGGACCTGAAGGAGAGGAAGCAGTGAATCATTTTTAGTTTCAGCACTGCAAGGAAGTGAGATAGTCAAGGAAGTGAGGAAGTCAGATAGGTAAAGGATTTGTCACTTGCCTGCTCCAGTCCTGGGGCAAATGACGGTGTTTCAGGGCCACCATGTTAAACTGAGATCACACTGAATGGCAGAAAGGCTTGGCATGATTTTATAAGAATCTCTCCAATGTGTTGTCACTGAACATCCTTCCCCCTGTTTATTTAATCAGCAATTTATTTTCAAATTGAGGATTGGGTAACTCTAATTTGCTTCTATCTCTGAAGAAAAATGAGATCTTTATTGGTGATAGATGAGGCTTTTCAAAATTTAATTTATGTGTTGCACATCCACGCGTTCTTCACTGAAGCTACCCTTGTTAGCTCTGGTAACTCCCATTTCCTCTTTGGTCATCTGAAGCTAATTAGAGCTGCTGTTCACTGCAGAAGTAATCAATAGCTTTCTACAGTAGATCACATAGAATCCGACCCATATGCAATTAGTCCAGTGTAGATACATAGAGATACCTTAATTAAAACAAAATATGCTCCTTGAGAGAGAAGCTTTCATAGATGACTGGAATTCCAAATATTTCAACACATTTAATGTGTTTATTCAAAGTAAGAGTCTTCACGAAACCTTTCACTAATCAAATTTGTTTGACGAATTTCTCTTGAAAACATTTTGAAGTGAAAAAAGTCGGTACTTAGTATTATACATTTATGTTTATTAACATTTGGACATAAATGTACTTCAAACACCAATAGAGCTAAAAGACTATGCCTTTATCTTGGATTTAATAGATTTCCCACCCAGTAATTTGATTAATTCTTACAAGGCAAATATCAGCGGGCAAAGGGGGTCAGTATGAAACGTGCACCATGGGTTTCCTCCACCAGCCCCCCTACTGATGCTGGAAGCAAGTCAATGCTCCCAGCACTCTGTTAAGGAATCGCCTCTTCTCTACTCAGTTTTGGAGAACCACGGCCACTAGGACTTGATCATTGTAGATTCTGAATCTTGCCATTTCAGCCAGACTTCACAAGTGCACTTTAGGGTCTATGGGTTTAAGGAGGAGAACGATGGAAGGTGATGTGCGGTTAACAAGCCAGATGCTTATGTCGAGTCCTGTTCTGTTCTGTGTATCTGTGCCCATCAACTCATCTCCACAGACCTAATGTTGATCCTCTTGATCCACAAACCTTCTTTCTTTTTCATATAGTCAGTCACAGTCTGTCACGGAGAACACAGAACAAGATGCAAGCAGATTTCTGATGAATTTCAGACCAAACTGCTCTAAACGGTGACCAACATTTCACTGTTGGGAGCAAAGACAATCCTTAGAAAAAAGCTGTGTACCCTGGCATGGATCTGCTTCAGAAAAGAGGGCAGCACGTCCCCAGCCCCTGTCCCAATCAAAGCTGCCCTTGTTAGGGAACATGAAAACCAAGGTACTGGACTGTGTCGGCTGGCAAGGGTGCCATTAGACATTGCAGAACATTTACAAGTGGCCACCGGCTTTCTCACGGGTACGCACGCTTGCATTTCAAGAAATGATAAAAGACAATGCTTGGCTGCTCTGTTTCTCCCGCCTGTCCACAGTAACGTGATGCAGAGCTTCCTGCTAAAGGATGAGGCTCCTCAGAGTCTGCTTTTGAAGAGCTGTATTTGTGAAGTTAATATTGGAGCTAACACTACTTAGGAGAGGAGAACAAGCTCCATATATTTCGTATTAAACCATCAGTAAAAAATGAAGACAATATCATTACTTTCAAAATATAGAAAGCCAATAGTTGAAATCATTTAGTAGTAAAATCTTTTTTTTCTACATATAACCTCATACGTGTAAAGAGTATTAGAGCAATGCTTCAGCTATACTGGACTCTTGTTAGTTTAAGGGCTTCTAACTCAGGTAAGGCTTAGGAGAGTGTCCTCCCATGATCAAGGTACTGTCAAGTTGCACATCCACTCTCACTCTCTCTTTTGACTAGAAGACAGACACTACATTTGGATATGACGGGTGTTTTTTCTTTTGGAGGAGAGAGCAGAACTGGTCACAATACATAAACATTAGCGAAGAAAATGCTAGTACGTATAGAAAGGTGAACATTGGTGCAAGCTTGTCTGCACAGAGTCTACCAAGATTCTGTTGATGAGAATCTTCACTTTGTGACAAAAAAGCTGGCATCCATGTTAGGCGGCTGTTACGTCATCAGAAATCAAAGCCATTACATGAGATATGCAAGATCTTTGAGAAATACTAACTCCTCTAGCTAGTGAAGGCCAGAGTTAAGCTGTTAAAATTATCATCATCATCATGAAAAACATGGCCCCAGTTTGCTTTACAGCTAAATTTACAAACTGTCCCTTTACAATACAGCATGCCCCAAAGCCTTTTGAGTTTGGAATGTAGCACTGCATTGGGTATTCCACAGAAGCCCTAAGGATCACAAGAAGCTTTCTTAAAAAAAAGAAAAAAAAAAAAGAAAAAAGTTCCAGTTGGATAAAACTGTTTTAGTAGTGTCTCAGCTGAGCTCCTAAAACTGGAATTTCAGATATACAAGAGGACAGGAAACGGATAACTTGGTTTTTGTCTTTTTACATGTCCATATCGTTTTTTAAATGCAGCTACGATGTTTCTGCCAAAGATAAAGATAATAGGGTGGACAGGGCGGTTACCACCAGAACCAGCAGTGGGCTCAGACCGCAGCATGGAGGAGCAGCCATTGATTTTGTGGTTATGTGGCTGGAAGCACCAGCGAGACCATCCTTTTCAAAATCACGCTGTAAGAAAGAATGTTTTCATTATCACCCACTGCATGTATTCATTCTGTCTCAATACATTTTAACCACACTCTTTCTCTCTCACACCCCCACCCCAACTAGCTATACCGCTCACCAAAGCTGACCCAATATTTTATCACTGAGACTGCGATTCACTGATTCGTAGTTTTATGGGAAGGAATCATGAATCTAGATGAGAACTGGATACTTTTGATAAACTGTCTGGCTCACACTTACTTCTTTCACCTCTGTTATGGATTATTAAAATCCACTTGTGAGAAGAGATTGAGCCCAGACAGCCCTGCCATTCTTCACGCCCACTCCCCAGATCTCCCAGGAGCTGTGCAACATGGAATCCTTCTCTTTCTGGGTACCACTGACTGAGGAGGAATGCTACTGTCTCTCCTCATCATGGAAGGAGGGCAGGAAGAATCAGCTCAGAAAACTTGCTCAGGCAAGGACCGATTCATGTGGAGATGGGTCACAAATCGCACCAGAGCAGGCAGTAGCCTTTCCCTCCATCAGCCAGATCAATCCTAGATTTTACAGATGAAGGAGCCTGCCCTTGCTTGTAAGTTGGAGAGCCCAGACCAGAACCCAGGCTTCCAGACTCCCAGTCAGAACACCTGTCCTTCCCCCAAGGATGGATTCTTCCATCCCCACCCCCTCGTAACACTCAATCACCTAATGCCACATCCTGTCACAATGAGCTATGATCGTGACAGAATCATCCATCTCCTCCCCTGTAAATTGGGGAGAGTAATGTGGCCTGCCGTAGCTACCTCTGGGTTGCTATGTAGGTCAAAGGAACTGTAGATAGAAGGCATCTGGTAAGCAATGAGAGCTGTCGTGTATCTTCTCTGCGCCAGGTGATTTTACCTGACCACGATCACAGGGAGTCTTCATGGCATTGGGACAATGGTATTCATGCTAGGTCCAGTTCTGAGATGAGGATCCCAGGTCCCACGCTTAGTTCTAACTTTGTGCACTAGAACTGAGGATTGCATCTTGCTCAAACGGCAGAGGAGCCTCCAGGTTGCCTTAGATTTTTTGCTGGACCTGAAACTTTGCTGCCTTTGAATCCTTCACATCGTACCCTGCCCCAGGGCCCAAAGGCTCTGTCTCTATAAATGCAGGGAGACCCAGAAGGAAATACAACTTACATCAGAAAGACAGAGGTGTGTACTGCCCGACACATTGGATTTCAGCTTCTGTGCCTGGGAAAAGACAAAAACACACCACACACACAAAATCACTGACACATAAAATGGAAGAGTAACTACCGATCCATTAACCAACAGTCTAGGGCAGTGTCATTGATAGCAATATGTGAGCCACAACTATGAGCCCCATATGTAATTTTAAATTCTCTAGTAACCACATAAGTAAGGAGATAACAGGTGAAGATAATTTTGATCATATTTTAACATATCATTTCAACATATAATCAATACAAAAAATTATTAATGAGATACTTTACATTCCCGTTTTTCTTTTTTTTATCTTCAAAATTTAGTGTTTTTGACACAGCATATCTCAATTAGGACCTGCCCCATTTCAAAGGCTTCATAGCTGCCTGCGGCTAGTAGGGGCAGCATGGGACTAGGTTACCCAAAAAAAAAGTTGTGAAGTTATTTACATTTTGAATTCATTTATATTTTTTTATGTTAATTTTGAGGAAGTGCCTTCTAGGTAAAAATGTTGCAATAAAAACCCCATTTATTAGTAATATAGAGTTTGGTCTTCCTGAAGCTTGTTTGTGTATTCGTTTATTTATTAGTCGCCCCAGTCAACGAACACTTACCAAGCTATTTTCCCATGCTGGGCATATGGTGATATGACAAAAAGAATGTGGTCCCTGGGCTCAGGGGGCTGCTGTTGAGTGAGCAAACCTCTCACGGCTTGGGGGCTAAGGCACAGGGCAGGGACTCTTGCAGACAGTGCCCTTGAGAATCACGCAGGGCGTTACAGATCTCCGATTCAGCAATCTTA
The DNA here is from genome assembly GCF_041296235.1 of Equus asinus. Classification (NCBI taxonomy): domain Eukaryota; kingdom Metazoa; phylum Chordata; class Mammalia; order Perissodactyla; family Equidae; genus Equus; species Equus asinus. The sequence goes on along the minus strand of NC_091791.1, from coordinate 16,108,822 downwards.
AAGCTGCTTCTAGGCCAGTAACAAGGGGGCTGAGCTGTGAAGGCTTTAAGCTCCCTATTTCTTTGCAACTGGCACGAGTTTCCATCGGGCTTCTACCTGAGAATCGAGTTGAAGGAAAGGTTCTATTGCTCAAACAATTACGATGAAACTGCTGACCCAGTACAGCCCTCTTGTTTTGTAAAAGAAAACAATTAGTGTGCAGAGAAGCTAATTGACTTATCCGAGGTCATACAGCAATTTACTTGTAGAATCAGGATTTAGACAGGATGCAAAAACTCTTGAATGAAAATGTGCTCTTCACGGCATTACAGTGTTTCTCCCAGACAATCCTGGCATGCTTGACTCTTCGGGCTCTACCCATCCCAAAATCCACACAGAGAACCACTCCCAGGACTCCTGCCCCCCCCCACCCCCAAAATAGAAGCCCATTGGCGTTGAAAGACAGAGAGCTCATTTGCCAATGAGACAATCCTGGTTAACCATCATGCCCGAATCAAGGATTGTCTAGCCAGGCAGCTGTGTGGGAATGGCACCGGCAGGCTGCCTGTCGCGGGAAGAATTTTGCAACTTGCTGAAGACATGCCAGGCTGAAATGACAGCATGTTCACCCAAGGAGTAATTCATTGACCATAATGCTACTTGGGAGGCATCATAATCTTTACCTATATTTGCATATGTCAGCTGTGAATATGAAATAGAAACCTTTAAACAAGCATCAAGAATAAGACACTGTGAAGCATCCCCAGGCTGTTCAAAGGTCACTAAATGTTATGGATAAGAAGATCTGAGCGGAAACTGGAAGAGGAATTGAACCTTACTCAAGAGCCTACTTTTATTCTATATTAATAGCAAATCTGGTCCATTGCATTGTTATCTGCAGAGAATAGCGTGTAGAACTTTACATGTTTTATTTCTGTTCAAGACTGGAATTGTGCCCAGACACCAAAATGGCCCTAAAACATCACATTCTGTCTATTCTTTTCTAGGCCATAATCCACAAAAGACATAAACTCTCGCTAAGGACGTTTGCATAACTAAGAAGTTCACTGAAATGTCTTGTCCAGGACACGTTACGCCTTCAAGTTGTTCTTGTGGTCACAGCTAAGCGCTCAGTGTCCTAGACTACAGTGGCCTCTAAGAGCTCTAAGGGCTGAGTGAGCCTCCTTCCGACCTGTTCTGTGTGATTGGCACCAGCCAGCGTGCAGTGCTTCCCTCACTGTATACACGATCTGCAACATGCACCAGCTATGGCTCTTAGTGCCTTCAGGAACCTAAGTACTAGTACAATGCCCACTATTGTTAAATGACTATAAAGGGGCTTCCACCAATAGACTAGAAAAGACCTCTATCTGCACAGTTTTTCTTAAGTGGAGTCTGGATGTGTAGAGGTAGATTTCTGGTCCTCCCTTGTCACTGAGAGTTCAGCTGTGTACGGGATTACAGGTGTACAACCAGGAATATAGGCACGGGTCTAAATTCCCAGGCTCTTTCCTTCCATCTGAGAATGGCTGGGATAACTGTTTAATCACACAAGAAAATGAATTTATACCAGCTTCGAGTCTGTGAAGGCTCTGGGTTCTTCTTCCCCTAAAGCGGGCATCTTGTTGGCCTCTAGATAAAGGAAATGGTCAATTTCTGGCCTTGTCTCCCTGTAGCCCCACTGGCTTCACTAAAACTAGAGGCAGCAGCTCCAAGCTCCTCTTACCTTGAGGACCATTCTGGTTGGCATAACTGGATGAACTGCTAGGTAAAAGTAATACTGTGCAGCCAGGCCCCTGCAGATGCTCTGAGACGATGTTAACTTCTGTTAAACACCTTCCCCACCCACGGAAGCACTTGGAACTTCAGAGGCTTAGCAGTCCACGAACACAGGCCTTCAAATACTCTGTTTACATAGTTTATTAACTCAGCTTCCCATCAAGAGGTCTGTGTGCTGGTAGAAATGCCCATAACTGCAGAGGTGGAGCAAAGCCGTCATGGAATTCCACTTGAACCTAGTACAGACCTCAGTAAGGTCTGTGAGTCTGAGTAGAAGGCAAAGGGCAAATGTTACCTGTCTGCCATTGGAATGGCAGGTGGCACCTGGGTAACAGAATCAAAAGACTGCACATAGACATGAGATCTTTGGAAATCTCACACCAAATCTGTGTTGCATATTACGAAATGAGAGGCAGTGGGTCTGCTGCCTAGACTGAACGGTGTCATCTACAGGTGGAGCATTGTCACATTGGCTGTCCCGTGCCTCCAAGAGTTTGTAAGCTACAGATGGAGGGGCAGAGCCTTGGAATTTAGACCTGTGTATGTCTACCTGCTTAAATGCTTGTAAGTCCTGTATGCTGTCTGAACCCCTCCAGTGACCACTGAGGGTCAGAACTCTACCTATGCAGAGCCAGAGTCCACTTAAGAAAATCTGGCTCTTAAAGCCTATTTTAGAAGCCTGAACAACCTGTTATTTCCACATTTTAAAGGCTTTTATCCTGAGCATTTTTGAAAATATCATCAAGCTATCACTGTCTTGCTAGTCAGGTATGATAAATGAAAACAGATAAAATTACAGGGCGTCCCCCACTTTCAACTATTGCAAAGAGTACTTACATGCTTTAAATGTTGTCCCAGTTGATGAAAATTGGGATGGTCCCAGGAAAATTTAAAAAAAAATTCTGAGACCTTGTAAGGTATAAGGTAAGTTAGAAACTGGAAGAGCACCTTTTATTGCTGAGTCCTAAACCCGTAAAAACAAGAATGTGATTATGGAAGAGCTGGCACAGCGCTCAAGGTCCTGTCTGCGAGCCCTGCAGCCCTGCTCATTAATAGGATATGCAGGGACCCAACATAGAGCTTGGCCAGCCCAGATCTATCTAGACATCACACCTTACAGTTAGTGGCTCTAGAGTAAGATATCTGTTTGAAAAGAGAGAGCGATAAAGAAGAAGAGAAGAGAATGGATTTCATTTTTCTAAAAGTCAATTTTAACCATTGTTACAGCATGTTGAAAAATGCATTATTTAATCTCTTTTATAAAAGAGTGTTTCATAACCACTAATTCCTAGTTATGTGGTTATGGGGGAAGCTGTCTGATTCCAAGTTGGTGGAAATACTACCATCAAAAAACGCAGTAGCACGAGGTTTTCATCTCGAGAATAGGGACATGAAAAGGATACTAGAGAAACCTATTCCCAAACCAATAGCCTTGCTGTCATTCTGGAAAAGCAGGGAAATTATTCTTTAGGAACTTCATAAGCCTTGTCTCTCCAGCAGTGTTATACAATTGTCACTGGCGGTCACCCACAATAGATGTAATATCACGTAATAGAATTTCCAGGGCACTGTAATTGCGGGGCCAGACCTCGCCAGTCCCTGACATTAGAGGGTTAATAAATGCATTAGATGCTGTTAACCTCCGTTACCTGGAGTCAGAATGATGACTCTCCCGCCTTTTACTCCTCTGATTAGCAGTTGGAAAGCTTGCCATGGTGCCAATGGCTTTCCTGTACAGAATGCACAGACACACATAATTCACAGCTCTCAGTCAAGCCCACTCATCGGCCACCGCATGCAAACATGAGCTCTGCCCACAGTAGGCTCTCCCCTACTCGGGGATGGGTCAGGCTTTGGAGCAGCATGCTTGCCCTGTTTATGGAATTGGAGACTTCAAAGCGCACCCACTCAGAGCCTAGCCTCTGCTGCCTGAGGACTCCATTTCTGTAGAGAAGCCCGTGGTTAATCTCTGGTTTTTAGGCAGCTGTCAGCCAGCAGGGCATGGAACATTTCTCTGCTCTCCTCCATGCTCAAGAAAGGCCAGTTTCTGCTCTACCTCCAGAAAATAAAACCAGAGGAAGTTTCCCAATCCAATAGCAACAGACTGTCCAGGCTGCAGCCAAATGGTCATAATTAATGATGCTTCTGGTTCTTTTCTCCCTTGCTTTACTGATTAGACAGATTTGCTATATTAGGAACCTGTTTGCTTAATGACAGAATACAAGCAATAAACAGAGAAATACACAGACTGTAAAATGCAATCAACTTTGCTCTCCAGCACTCACTAAGTACCTAGCTGCATCTATCACACTTGTCAATACCAGTTTATTAGCATCTGAGTCTCTTCTGCAGCATAAATTGGACCTCTGCTAGGGAAAACCATTGTGTGAGTTCTTCCCGAAATAGTTCAGAACTGAAAACCATTTCTCAATGGAAATCTACACATCTTACGTTTTCTCGTAAGACAAAACATAGGAAGAAAGCTGTACACTAAATTCTGAAGGATAACTGAGCAGAATAATCTGCTTCAGAGTTTGCATTTTTCACACTGCATTTTAATAAAATTGACTCACCTGATTATGGAATTTTACGGGTAGAACTTACTATATAACAATTCTATTGTGTACTCGATATGTATTTGCCCAAATTAATTTTGACATATTAAAAAAAAGATGGAGAAAAGAAGCTGCCTGCTAGTGAATCCAAGCTAAGTAACAGTGGTCTGCCCAGGGTTCTCTAGTCTGACACTCCCTCCAGCTTTTCGGATTTTGCTTCTTGGATTTGAGAGAGCCAGGGGAGGTTTTCTTGCTGGTCTGGTCACAAGCAGTTGGCCGGCCTTTCTAAAATCCCTGCCACTGTCTATTTTGCAACTCACCTTCCTGGTGATTTGCTTTTCCTACAAACTTAGTAACAACCACTTGCAACCAGTGGTCTGAATAATGTGTGGTAAAGTCAGCTGCGTAAAACAAGTGGACACATAAATAAAACTGCCCTGAGCCCCTGGGCTCGGTGTTTGTTTTTTAGAGACTGCTCAGCAGGGAAGGGATCTATTTCCTCCAAGCTGATCTCTGTCAGCCCACGGGCTCTGGGACAGGCTGAGGAGGGGCCGAGGGGTTGTGAGGAGAGAGAAGGTGAGAGGAGACAAGTATCTTTCTGAGCAGAGGGTGGGGATAATCCTTGGCAGCTTTTCTACCACATCCTTCTACCTGCTCCCTCTAAGACACTGTGTCTACAGACTGTCTGAACCTCAGCCAAAAGGCTTTCATTACATTAAGCTCTAAGAAGGCCTTATAAAGATACTTCACTCAGCACAGGTTTAGGAGGGCCCACTGGGTGCCAAGTTTATTTAGTCTGGCAGGCTCTGAGGAGGTTGTGTCTGGTCATGAGACAGGGGTGGGGAAAGTTCGGGAGGCCTGAAGTCATGCTTCCTTACCCGGAGGAAGTGCAGGCTCAGATCCCGGTTGGGCTGTGTAGAAGAGGCCTCCAACATCATGAGAGCAGAGAACTGACATGAAACCAGATTTTGTGTGTGTGTGTGTGTGTGGTGGTCATAGCCTCGAAGATGACGTGGATTCATGGTCTACAGCTGGAAGGGCTTGGATTCCTGGCATCTGTGAGGTGTTCCAAGTTTAACTGTGCAATTTAGGTTGAGCTTAGAGCCAAGCCTTAGAGTAGAAACCCTCTTACCGGACAGACCTGGGGACGTGGACCTCTGGTTATTCATCAGAAGTTAAGTTAAAAGGTAAAACCACTAAATCCCTTAAAAATTATACATCTGTATCAAACTTTTTATTATTTCAAAGCTTCTTTTTTTTGTTACTATAATAAGAACACTTAGCACGAGATCTATTCTCTTAACAAATTTTTAAGTGTACAATGCAGCATTGTTAACTATAGGCACAACGTTGTACAGCAGATCTCTGGAACAAACTTATCTTGCACAACTGGAACTTTCTACCTCTTGATCAATAATCTCCATTTCCCCTTCCCTCAGCCCCTGACAACCACAATTCTATTCTCTGCTTCCATGAGTTTGCCTATTTTAGATACCTCATGTGGGTGGAATCATGCAGTATTTGTCCTTCTGTGACTGGCCTATGTCACTTAATACAATGTCCTTCAGATTCATTCATGGTGTTGCACATTGCAGGACTTCCTTCTTTTTTAAGGTTGAATAATATTCCACTGTATGTATTGCATCAAATATTTTAACTGAAACTCTGAATGTCATTCATTTACTGATTTCTGGACACATGACCAAGGCTACCTTCTTAAAATAAGTTTGTTAAAGAAAGAGTTTGCTGATCGGACTTCCCTGGCTTACGTCCTGCGTAAGCTACACTTATAATTCACAATTACAGAGAATTATTAGTCTACAATTTCCAGTTTTAGCTTCTGTAAAACAGGAGTGACATTTGTTTGATACCCGCAGAGGAATCTCAGTGCTGAATCTTTCGACGTTTTTATAATTTTTCTCAGTCTTTTACAGTTGTCCACCCACACCTAATCTGAAGGCATTTCTTTTTTTAGGAATTCGCCTTTTCCAATATAGTCAACTTAGTTTTTATTGAAACAACTATGCTTTCTTCTGTGCTCCTATTTCAATCATTCATGTAATATTTAATTAAATGATGTAAGCAAACACCAAACACAACAGGACAAAAAAGTCTGAGAACAAACATACCTGACTCTTTTAAGCCTGCGTCTCAACCAGAGAGAGCCGAGGCCCAGGTGAGCAGGGGAGAGGCCCACTAGCCTGGGGCATTCGGTCTGCCTTGGGCGTTAGACATTTACAGGGGAACGGAGAGGCTGGCTTCCGTGGTGAGTTGGTTAAAGGAGGGTCAGTTAAGAGAGCTGCTACTAAGGTTTAGCACTTACTCCTGGGACTGGCTTGATTGATATGGGATGGTAAAAAGAACACAGGTTAGGAGGGTCCTGGTCCTGGCTTTTCAACCATCAGCTATAATTATAATAATCTGTGCCCTCCTGCTTACCTCACAGAGTTGTGAGAATCAAATGGGATACTCTGGGAGGAAGTCCTTTTAAAATCCAAGTTGCTGTTGATCTCTAAGCCTCTCTGTGGTCCCTATGCTGGTCGTCCTCCGATGGGGGTAGAGGTGGGGAAAATAGGAAAGCTCAATTTGGCTTGTGAATATGATATTGATTAGAACTGACTCATGGTGTTCCTTAGATTTAAAAATGAATGCAATGAAAGAGATACAGTCCAGTAAGATATATCAACAGTCCTCCATTAGCTAAGCAGTCCCCCGGGGGCTTGCCTGTCAGTCTCCAGCACACCACAGAAAGGATGCCCGCAGCCCTGCACTTGTAATTTAACACTAATGGCAGGATGGCAAGGAGAGCTGTGTGCAGACACTGTCTACAGCAGGGAGCTTAACACCGCACTCGAGCTGGCCTTGCTTCTTTCCATAACTTCACAGGATCATCTTACATCTATTTTGCTTTTCTCCAAGTTGGGGCAAACACAGGTTGCCAACTACATCAGAGAACTGTGTGTTTTCGTTCATGGTTAACTGGCTTGATTAGTAAAATATTCAGACAAGAAGCAATTATGAGCTGTATTTTAGAAAATTACACCCAATTAACAGTAAGATTATGCCAAACAATGTGTGAAAGACGTTTTGGTTTGGGGTGGGGGAGTTTTGTAGAGCCAACATTTTGCGATAATGGTGTAAAGGCAACAAGGGGGATGGCCCCAAAATGAAACATTTGTTTTCTCAAACTGTGCAGTCAGAAATGCAAATGTGCAGGAGCACCAGAAAAGATTCATTGTGGTCCCTGATGAGAAGCGCATGAAGCCTATCGCATCAGACACGCATCCTCATCACCATCAGATAATATTTATTAAGCCTCTCATTCTCCTGTGCATTTATGTGCAGCTGAGTGCGGCCCTGTAACGGCTCTGTGACTTATGGTGGTAACTAAGGTTTGATATAAAACCCTGCGGTCTGGAGACATCATGGACCCAGGGCTTTTGTTCGCCCTCTGTTCAGAAGATGGAGCACTCTTGGTGCTATGAAAAACAAGATGAAAGCAAAAAGTTTATAAACTTTTTTTAAAAATGTGCTTTTAGTAGACAGAGAAGAATAGTCTAGAAAATAGAGGAAAACCACGTAGACGAATAGTGATGAAGGCTGTGAGGATTACCATTGATAACAGCCTCCACTGATAATGATCCCATCTGCGTTTTACTGAAGACTTCCAAGGACTCAAAGGACTTTCTGAAGGCAGTACTCCCCTTTTGTACAGATCAGGAAACGGGGGCTCTGAAAGGCTGGGACTTGCCCAGGTTTCCACAGCTTGGGGTGGTTGTGCTGAGATTTGAACCTGGTCTTTTTCGATGCCAAAACCCATGCATGTTGACTCCGTGCCAGACACAGTACATGTCACCTCCCATAATCCCTAGATCAACCCTTGGAAATAGTTCTTGTTCTCCTGCTAACTGCTGAGGAAGGTTCTGAGTGGGGAGTAATAAGCTGGGGGGTCAGACAGGCAGCAAGGACAGAGCCAGCTCAGGTAGCCTAAAGTCAACTGAGCGGCTGACAAGGGGTACACAGCAGTAGGGGGTCCTCCTAAGACTCACCCGGAAACCAGAGCAACTTGCGCAAATGTGGCTTCTGCCCAAGATCACAGGTCAAGCCAGCCCTGGTGATTCTTGTTCCACCACAAGCCTCAGAGGTGAGCACATCTCATGTCATACCTGAGGTCCCTGTAGCCACTCTGGAGAAAACTCCTACAACGCCTCCCCCGTGCCCACCATCCTGAGCTTCCTCTCTAGACAGTCTTGTCCATGATGACTCCTCTTGGGCTTCAAATATGAGGGGTACAGGGGAGGGGAGCCCTTTGTTGAACCTCACCCCCAAGAGAACAGGAGCCCGTGGCTCAAGTACAAAGTAGCGCCTATTATTCAGGGAGGCATGGTTGGTTAGAAATCCTAAGGATAAGAGGTCAGTAGGGGATACAAGAAATTGGATGTATTTATAGTATGTGATCTAAGCGTGCTCAGAGGTATTCACGTAGGTTACCCAGAACAAGAGAGCACATTTATAGCCAAGATGGTGCAGACATCCTATTCCTTTTTATTAAGCATGTTTATTACCCAGCAATTAGGTTAAGCAATTGTCCAACTGCTGAATTACTGTTCCTCTGATGGGTCAGCCTCACTGCCCTCTGGACCACAGGTGCAGGTGGCCTAATGGCTCTTCACAGAATGTATGGAGGGGGTCTGTTCTTCCCATCCCCATCCTAAGCTGGTATTCTCATTTTTTGAGAAAAGTGGTTAAAAAAAAAAAGGATGTTTAGGAGAAGACATCACAAATAGATGATCATAAAAAACTGGCGCAACCTAAGGCCCACTTCTTCAGGGTCCACACCCTGTATCATGCCCAAGTTCATTTCCTGGATGAATTTTTGGGTAAAGGTCACCAAACGCCCCCTCAATACAGGCTCCTTCTGTCTCATGGTCAACACAGACGAACCAAGAAGATAAAATAATGATAAAAATAATTGCTGTGCTGGAGGCTCAGTGACTGTGCTGAGGAATTTTAATTTGTTTAATTATCACAGCCCTCCTAGGTACTAGTGCTCATTATTCCCATATTACAGATGATGAATCCAGGGACTAAGAAGATTAAACTATTCTCCACTGTAGTCCACAGGAAGGTTTGATTTTATTGTGGCAAGAAGCCTGGCCCTTCAGTATTCTCTACTCTTAAGCACAACAGCCTCTTTTTCTGAAAAAAGCAACGTTGAGAACTAACCATGCAGCTGTTGGCCAACTGTCTGCACGATCCCCTGTTGAGCATTGGCACAGTTCAAGCTGTATTATCTTAAAGTGAGCTTGGTTTTGGAGTAAAACAAATGCTAGTGTTGCCTCCATGCTCCATAGGACCTAAGAATCACTAAGAGCCATCCCCCCATCCCCATTATAATGTAGAAGGTGTCACGTGCTGGGCAGGGAACAGGGGTACAACAGCTGAAGCCTGGAGCAAACGCGTGTTCCCAGGCAGCAAAATTGGCTTCCAGCTGTGGCATCATTGCTGTGAAGACTGTGACCTGGCAGAAGATACCCTGATGTGGTAGGGACAGACAGCCTTAAGTTGTTTCCAAGCAACACCAAATTTCAACCAGAAATACTTTAGAGCTGATGAAGGAGGGGAGGCAACTAGGGAACCGAGTGAGAGGTGGAGGAAAGGAGGCTCAGATCATTTCAGGGTGACCCAAGAGAGGGGTTCTAGCTGCTGCAGGTGACCTCTCCCCCTGGATTATTTACCAGGTCAGTAGTTCCGGGTCAGCCTCCCTACCATTCACACAAAGGGCACCACTGTTTATAACACAGAGTGGAAATGAGCTGTGAGCCCCAAGTCCCTCGGCTGCACCCCAGAGAGGAAGGAGCCCAGCCATATAGGACTTCCCCTGACTGTTGTCATTTCTGTGGAACAGAAACAAGGCTCTGAGCCAGAGCTGGTCTGCCCAAGAATCATCCTGCACCCAAGGGTCCTGGGACTGTCTTCCCAAGGTGTGCTGCATGGGCACCTTGGTAACCATGTCTGTGTACCTGGCCTAGGGCCTCCTCTTTTTTTGATTTCAGTCGTCTTACAACACACTCCTGGAAAATCCCAGAAATTCAATAACAAGGACTCTAATTCCAATGACAATGTGAGATAGTGCCTTCTCCCCACTGCCCTGTGCTAACATTTTCATTACTTGTAATGATAGTACACAATTATGTTAGAATGTAGGGCTCCTCGTTTTGCCACTCACTTCACAGAATGATGAAATATGGGTTATCTGGAGACATTAATAATAGACTTTATTAGACTTAGGAGGTGGAGTTGAAGCCATATGATAAGGGGCCATCTGTAAAATGAGGAACCTTCTCAACAGAGACCCAATCTACTCTCTGTTCTTGTTAAAGTTTTTCTGGCCTAACTGGTGTTCACCTTGTGCTTGGCAAATAGGCTTATTCCAGCTATAAGAGATTAGGGATACAAGAGGAAAAAAAAGAGAAAAATTATAATTCAGAGATACTGCACTCTGTGTGCTTAATTTGGAGGGCTTTGTGGTTGAGAAAAATAGATGCCACGATCTGCTTTTGTTGAAAAGGTAACATCTGGGTTCATTAAAAGTGTGCAATAGATTTTGATAAAGGCTATTTTTCTAAGTCATTAAATTGGTTTTTGGGAACTTTACACTCTCCTTCATTTGAACAATTATTAAACTATAAAATAGAATTGCACAATTGCTAAAACCGTAATCTGAAATTTTACAGCCAGCTATAAAATGCTATATTATTAAACTATACTGAAGATGCTCAAGCCCATTACAACTTTTGAAATGAATTATAAAACCCTTTACTGCTGATAAAATAATCTTAAATTACAGTATTGTGTATTCTAACAATACGTTGAACCAAAGTTTGCTACAATGCAAACATGCCAATCACAAAGAAATCATTAGCTGAATTAAGTTTGCAGAAGCCTGAAATCTGATAGCATCTGATTCAGCCAGGCAGAGAGCACCTGATGTTTGCGGGGGGAGGGGGGGGAGGGGGGGAGGGGCGGGTCGGACACACAGCTCGTTCCCCAAGGGAGGTGTCTTTCCCCATGTTCCTTCTGCCTCAGGACTAGGCAAGAGTCAGAGCCTCACGTGTTCAGAGGCTCCCCAAGGGATGCTTGGCAGAACCCTGGGGATTGAGGACAGGCTTGTGGTAATAGCAATTTTTTCCCCTTAAAGTCGCCCCATAAGTGAGATTTTTAAAATGTCAAATGTTTAGTTACTGAGGACCTGCCCCTTCCACATGTTATGGGCTGAATTGTGTCTCTCCAAAATTCACATGTGGCAGCCCTAACCCCAGTACCTCAGAATGACCATATTTGGAGATAGGGCCTTTAAAGAGGTGATTAAGTTAAAATGAGGCCGGTAGGGTGGGCCCTAATCCAATCTGACCGGTGTCCTTATAAGAAGAGGAAATGTGGACACACAGAGAGGTCCCAAGGGTGCACACAGAGGAAAGGCCGTGTGAGGACACAGAGACAAGGCAGCCACGTGCAAGCCAGGGAGAGAGGCCTCAGGAGAAACCAAACCTGCCAACACCTTGGTCTTGGACTTCCAGCCTCCAGAACGGTGAGAAGTAAATTTCTGTTGCTTAAGCCCCCTTCCTGTGGTATTTTGTTATGGCAGCCCGAGCAGACACACCATACAACACTGCGCTCTGTGATATAGGGTGATATGCATACCCACCTAGCATGAAGCCTGGCCCCCAGGATAAAATTACTATTTTTTGGTACTGGTTATACTCTGAAAGCTTCCATTTCCAGTAGGGTTTGAATGCACTTGAAAATGCATTTTGGCATTCTGGATTGTATGGCAAACTTAGAGTAATATCCAATTTCGAGCTCTGAATTCAAACACTCTCCTGGATGAAGGGCTTTGAAAACGCTCCACAAGCAGTTATTTCAAAAATTGTTTTTACAACAGCCTCTTTCCTCCCAGAGCTAACGTGGGTGGATTCTGGGATGCAGCTTCCCTCTGAGCTCATCTGCTGGCACCTGGAGTCGGGAAGATTAAGTCCCAGGAGGCCTCCGGCAGCCTCTCCACGCTGGGAGTAGCCAGGCCCATCCCACAGGGCCCCGGGACCGCCTGGCAGACTGGTCCAGAGCGCAGTAGTGAGTTTTCCAGGGGAGCCCAGAAGCAGCCTGGGTGGGGGGCCCTGCAGCTTAGCACTTCTACCAAGGAAGACGCCCCCACAGCTCATTTCTCCCAGAATGGGTAAATAAGCTCACAATGAGCAGTACACCATTATGCAAAGGAAATGCTAGGTGTAGCCAAGATTTTGATTTTTCTTTTTTATGAGACCAAAACAACAGTGGGTGCTAGAAAATACACAGAAATGATGGAATACATCACAGGATACACAGAAATGATGGAAACCTCAAAAAGACCATAAACCAAATACCACAAATAACATGCAGCACCAAGACTGTTTTCTTAAACAAAAGGCTCAGGAAATGGCATCTGCGTTGCCACAGTCATTTAGATTCAGCGCATGTGCTGAGGGCTCAGTGTTGACATGTCTGGCACTAGCCATACATTCCCACTCAATCCCCAGCCCTCCTAAAACTCCTCCATCCTCAGAGCCCATGCGTGAGAAACCTGACTGTGTGTTGGTATAAACACTTCCCTCAACTCTGGTGGTGACACAAAAGTCTTCTTTGAAATGTCACCTGTAGGGTACTGTCCAGGGTGCTGGACAGGTAAAGGCATCACTCAGAAGAAGGTGAGGGTGTGAGGCCCCGAAGCCCGCAGACTCCTGCAGGCCTCTGGATGATGAGAACCAGGAAAGAACCTCAGTTAACACACTTGGGATACTATCCACAGGTCTCACTAAAGGGGGAGTGTGGCCTTGGGGAAATTAAATGTCTCAAAATGGGCATTTGGTGGTAACTGCAGCCCTTTTCACTGTTCTTGCCTGCACTACCTAGGAAAGATTTGGTCCAACGGACCAGTCTGTTCTTACATTTCCTTAAGCTCCTTACCATGTAAGGAGGAGAAAACCTGAAAAGACTCTCTAAGGCCTCTATTTCCCTTGTTAGTAGGAAGGAAAGGGGGTCTTTGAGGCAGCCCTCATTTCCTGGGCAGTGATCCTCAACTAGGGGCGACTTTTCCCACCAGGGGACAGTCTGGGGACATTTTTGGTTGTCACAACCGGGGAAAGATGCTACTGGCATCTAATGGGTAGAGGCCAGGGGCGCTGCTACACATCCCACAGCACACAGGACAGCCCCCACCACAGAGAGGGCCTAGGTTAAGCAAGCTTGACCTGGAGGAACTGTTCAATTCATAGCCAAGAGGTCACTGAACAATCCTTTTTGAAATTTCCAAGATTCGCATAGAGGTGAGCAGCCCACCTTCTGCAAAAAATGCCAGGGAAGCAAGTGACTTCAGATGGAAAAGCATTGGACTCTAAATTACATTTCAAAACCTCCCCTCTGACAAGGCCTCATCTTTCCTTATCCATAACAAATCCACTCTACAGGTGCAAAGCCCCACGGGCTACCAAGACTAGAAAAGCCACTGGAAAACGGGACCCAGGCCCAGTGATATCTGAGTGCCAAAAGTCCCATGAAACTTACAAATAATAAAAACTTACATAGTACCATCTCTGAGCTGGGTGCTACCCCCAGCATACTTTACACGCAGGATCACATTTAATCCTCATAACACTCAGGAGGCTCTCCTACTGTCATTCTCATTTCATGGACGAGGAAATTGAGGCAGAGAGGATAACTAAGTTGCCCAAGGTTTCATGGCTGGTGAGTGGTGAAGTGAGCCCATGCTCAAAATTTCAACCCCAGCTTCCTGATGAGAAGTTTCACATTTTGTCCTTAGAATTAAAATTAGAATTTGACTAGCTTTTGTTCCTGGTTCCTGGGAGATAATCTGTAAATCCTTGTAAGTTCTTGAGTAACAGGAGTGTTTCGTTAGTCATGAGCTCTTGGATCATACCTAAGTTTATGGTAATGAGATGACTCAGGATGGGGGCTGGTCATCAGAAAGACCAACCATGGGTCAAGGGGTTGGGGCTGTGAGCCCAACCTCCTGACCTCCAGGGAGCAGGGAGGGATGGAAGATTGTGTTAAATCACGTGCCCAAGGGCTCAATCATGCCTATGTAATGAGACTCGAGTTAAAACTCTGGTTACAGAGCTCGGTGGAGCTTCCTGGTTGGTGAACACATCAATGTGCAGGGAGGATGATGTGCCTTGATTCTGTAGGGAGAGGGCACAGAAGGTCTCACTGGAGAGCCTCCAGACCTCAGCCTAAGTATCTCTCCATTTGGCTAGTCTTGATTTGTATCCTTCATAATAAAACTGTAATCCTAAGTACAGTGCTTTCTTGAGTTCTGAGTTGTTCTGGCAAACTGCATCTGAGGGGGTCAGGGGAAGCACTGAATTTGTAGCTGGTTGGTCAGAAGTACAGGTGGCCTGGGAACCTCTGAAGTGTGGCTGGCATCTGAAGTAGGGGCAGTCTTGCAGAAGACCGGGTCCTTAACCTGTGGAGTCTGTGCCAACTCCAGGGGGGCTAGCATCAGAATTGAGTTGTATTGCAGGGCACCAGTTGGTGTCAGAATAGGTATCATTACCTTTCTTTATGGTAGTTTATGAACCAGTCTGGCACCTCAACCCGCCAGATGTTCAACAAGAATTTAGGGACTGATTTAACCCATATTGAATGAATAATGTTATCTAGAAACAAAAGGTGAAGTGCTCTGATTTAGCTAATACAGGGTAGCCATTTACAAGGCACAGAGGGGAAAATTGCTACTTTTCTATTTCTCCTCTCTTGATGAAGACTCCCTGTGTTTCAGGTCTATTGTCTGAAAAATGGGAATAATAATAGTACTGACCTCATGAGGTTACTGTGAGGATTAAATGAGTTAATATATATATACACACACATCAATGTGCTTTAAACAGTACTCGACTCATGGGAAGTGCTATGTGCACATTTGCTTTATTAATACCAAAACATAAAAAGCAGAGGTGATGCAAATTATCAGAGCAAATAGTTCTGGGATCTGTCATATGATCAGATTGTTTATAATGTTTCCCAAAGTGAGGTTTGGGGACTACTGGTGTAGATGACATTATTTAGGCGGCATACAAACATTTTTTATTGCTTTAATTTTAATATTTATATATTGATGTAACTTATAGAGAGCTAGCACATTGACTCACATATGTTTCATATATGTTATTAACAGCTTCGGATGAGTCTAAAAACAGTAGTGTGTATATAAATACATATATCTAGTAATTGAGTTTAAAGATAAATATTAAGCAAATAATAGTACCAGAGGAATGCAGATATGGGGAAGGCTGCAAAATCCTCTTCTTTGAGGCTAAGAGGCAGGGCTAGTTCTCAAACACCATCTTTTCTGCAACTAAGAGTATTTCCTGTTTATAGTTGTGTCACCTCTTCCCAATGTCAGCACTGGTTGAAGAGATGTGGCAACAGCCCCTGGCAGACAGGCCCACTCTGGAGCCCAGGTTGGACTAAGATCTGACTATCGTCGCAGCTCCAAGTCACGGCACCAAGAAGCTGGTCGTTAGGATGAGGATTCCAGAAGACTCCTTCTGGGCATGGAGAGATGGAATTTGGACCAGTTCTAACCCCTCAAAGACAGGCTCCTTTCTTTGTTGCATTTTTTGTTTCCCTTCCTTGTTGGCCGGGTCTCCAAAGAACATGCCACCCCTTCCCCTCCTTCCTTGGGACTTTCTACAAGGACTACATCTTAGAACTGGCATAATATCTCTTGGTTCAAATCCTTCCTACAAATTAAGAAAGCAAAATCTAAAGAGCTCCGTCTTTTTCCCTCTCTGGCCCCAGTCCCTGGGACCAGCCCATCCTTTATAGCCTCAGTGTCCAGAGTTAAAGCTCCAACATATCTCATCAATCATGATAAGAGTGGTGGCCACTTACCAAGTGAAGAGGGTTGGCCAGTCTTGCTGGGCCCTTTGCACACTGGCACTAGTTCTTTAATCCTCATAACAAACCCAAGAGGTGGGTAATATTTTACAGCAGACATTCAGAGAGGGTAAGAAACATTCCCCAGGTCCCAGAGCAATAGGAAGTGAGCTGAGATTCTCACTCAGGTCCAACCAACTCTAAAGCTCATGTTCTTTCCAGCTAACCGACTCCTAGGCTGTCAACCACAGGTTGAAAAGAAAGTGCCGAGGAGGTGCCCACAGGGTAGCTCTGCCCGCTGAAAGGGTGGAGTGAGTACAGGGGACGAGTATGCTCAGGCCTGGTGTAGAAATAAGCACCTCTCTCTCCCCTTCCAGCTCCCTGCCCTCCTACCAGTCATCCTGTACAAAATCCCACCACCCTGGCCTTGCTCTCAAGCGCCTCTCCTCCAGTGGAAGATTAACGGGACGCCAAAGCACCCCATTGCTTTGCTAGCATAAATTGCAAGGAAAACATTTAGAATATTGATTAAGTGCTTCATGCTAGAAGATTTAAATTTACCTCCTGTATTTCCAGGATTAGCTGACATAATGGGGTCAGTCTGCTGGCACAAATGATTTACAGAACACCCATTGGCAACTTTCCTTTTAAAACTCAACACTTAAAATTTTCTCTTGGTCACAGCCAGAGGAGTCCTGAGTATTTAGCAGGTTTGGATAATTGCCCACCTGCCACATAGAGACTTTTGGGGTTTGGCCCTGGGAAGAGTTTCAGAATCACTTCTGGTCTTGTCTGGACCTGTCCGGTACAAACAGACTTCGTTTAGATCTCATGAGGTACTGGGGCAGTGGAGGATGTAGTGTTCTTCTGGGATGGAAGGTCTTGTCTCAGATACAGATTATTTTCAGTATTCTAACACAGTATTCTAATATTCAATATTCAAATTCAATATGGGAACAGTACTCTAAGATGTAGAAGTTAAATGGATTGTGTAAAAGATGGGCAAATCCTGCCCGCCCCCTGCCCCTCCTACCAATCTGTAAACGTTGTACTATATCCTGCAAGCTTCCAATTGTATTCTTCAAAGAGAAGGGACTGGACTGAGCCTTTCTCAGGCGGCCAGGGAGGTGTGGACCTAGACTGAAATCCAGTGGATATTGCAGGTTCTCTGCTCCAGGGAAGATGTCCAAGCCCACAGCTCACAGAGCGCCAGCACTGTCCCCACTGTGAGACCCTTAGGGCCAGCATGATCTAACCACCAAAGCAGATGATGAAATTGTTGAGGGAGAAAGGGACAGGTGGCATCTGCACTGCTGATTTTAGTAGTAAACATTCTTGCAAAGGCTATCCATTTGGATCCTGCTCACATCTTTTAAGACTGAGAAAACTACTTTGTGGGTTCATTTCTAGAATTCTGCCTTAGAAGTCCCCTTGGGATGAAGAGAGGAAACTTGATCTTGAGATCTGCAACTGCTGGCCCTTCATGCCTCACCCACAGATATGTTTTATTTGGCTCACAAAAAGCTGACTTTGAATATGGCTTACACTGTTCACTAGAGCTCCCACCCACTTCCCCTTAACTATCCTATATCATCCTGCCTTGGCTTTTAGCATGTGCCCTGATCTATCAGACTTTCTCCTCTCAATCATCCATCACATCTCTTTTTGGAAAAGGGGCAGAGGCAGCAAAACTTTCTCAGGGGTCTTCAGCCCTAGTCCCAAGGCAGTATTCCTCAGTCTCTATAATCCTATTTGACCATGGAAATCAGGAGCTTACAAATGTCACTTTAAGAGGTCTTCACTTCCATGCCATCAGAGTGAAGCAGTGCACAATGATGCAAAATAGAGATTTTTCCAACACTTACACCTCCGAAAGATATTTACTTTAAATAAGCGACAAGTATGATCCATTTGGTTTAAATATCCTGAGCTTTTCCCAGCTACCAGACCACTCAAGTGCACAGAAGATGAAATAATTGGTAGAATTTTTAATGTTTCTTTGTTTCTTGTGTGACCATTTTGTACAAGTCAAAGGGATATGCCAACAATACCACAGCCTGCGTCACACTTGTTACTAATATGACTGCCAATTAATCCTGACATGGAAGCTTGGCGGGTTACCCAAAACCTGGTATTTTATCACCTCGGGGAGTCAGCACTTGGACATTTCTATGACATTTTAGACTAATCAATCAACTTTCCTTTTTTAAAGCTGAGCCTTTCATAGCAAGCGTAGATGAGTCCTATATGCCCCACACCCAAGGCCACCCATTTCCTCAAACAGAATTGTGTTTGGTTTATTGATAATTACACTTCGAAGCTGACTTCTGAAAATGTTTATTCTTACTTCTTCCTTTCCAAGCGGGAAATCTATCACAAATGTTAAGACAGAAACTCAAGTCCCTGAGAGTTTTCTCATATTATTGTATATTTTAAAATATTACAAGAGGGTGCTTCTCAAGGGAAGTGAACTTTAGAGCTGCCAAAGATAGTTGACTTTCTCCAAATCTGTTACCAATGGATCCGAAGCTGGTTTAAGTCAGTTCTATTCTGAGTAATGACACATGCGGCTGGGACAAACGCCATTCTAAGATATTTCTAGGACCCCCTGGCAAATGGTAATTTATCTGGAGACAGCCAGGCAGGCAAAGGAAGGACAGATGGGGAGAATGAGTCTCCTGGGAGCCCTACGCCGAAGCAAGAGTCCTAAATCAGCACCAGAGACCACGTTCTCACAGGCTAAGGCCCATCTCTCATCACTCACTCAGCCCCCCGATCCTCTGGCCTCCAAGGATTCTTTCAACCATTCTTTACAGAGGTCATCCTAAAGAGATGATCAAGCTGCAAAGAGTTCTGTGGGCAAACTTTCAGTCCTTCTCCTATGCCCTGTCTCCTGGAACTGTGGCATGAAGAAACCCAGCCTAAAGTCTGAGCTTTGTGTTTTCCCATCATTCAAATCGCTGCCTTCAAGGAACAAGTGGAGTAGACAGCATCTGAGAACCAGCTTCTCCTTTCCTCCTTTTCTATTCTTTTCTACTTCCAGCTTTACAAGGTACAACTGACAAATAAAAATTGTATATGCTTAAGGTGTACAACATGATGTTTTGATATATGCATACACTGTGAAAGGTTGGCCACAATCAAGCTAATTAACCTATTATCCATCACCTCACATAGTTACTGTTTTTTAGGGGGTGAGAACAATTAAGATCTACTCTCTTGGCAAATTTCAAGTATACAATATGGTATTGTTAACTATGGTCACCATGCTGTATATTAGATCTTCAGATCTTATTCAACCTGCATATCCGAAACTTTGCACCCTTTGACCAACATCTCTCCATTTCCCTCATGCCCTAGTTTCCGGTGACCACCATTCTACTCTTTGCTTCCAAGAGCTTGACCTTTTAAGATTCCACATATAAATAAGATCATGAACCTAGAGGACATTATGCTAAGAGAAATAAGCCAGACACAGAAAGAAAAATACTGCATGACCTCCTTTTCTATTTTTTACTTCATCCTCTCTGTCCATTCTTAATTCAAAGAAAGAGCCCAAGTTGTCCAAGGTCATGGAACAAGGCAAAAGTAGACTGGCCTCAGAGCCAGAAATTCCAGCCCTGCCAGGGAGTTGCTGCGTGATCTCAGTTAAGTCATTTGCCTCTCCCTGCCTCAGGTGCCTCATTTGTAAAAGGGAAGGACGCCTCTGCCATACCTGATTCATGGGCTACTGTGAGGTGTAATGGGCACAAAGCATGCGAAGTGTTTTGAAAAGTAAAATATACCATACGCCTGTTAGTGCAAACTCACACCAATGTTCCCAAGCAAGCAAGGCACAACACCACCATCCATCTGTTGCAAAGAGACCAAGTGGCCAACTGACTTGGGATCAGGCATCAAATGAGACATTTTCAAAGCACCATTCTGGAGCGTTCACCAAGCACTGAAGCATTACCCCCATTCAGTCCTCTCAACTCTAGCAGCTGGACCATCCTTGTGTTTTGTAGATGTGGAAGCTGAGGCTTGGACAGGACAAGTTGCTGGTGAAGACGAGAGTCATGTCTGAACACATGCTGGGCTGCAGAGTCCACACCCTTGTCTCCTGCCTCATGTGTGCAAAAATGGGCTGAAGCAGGTAGTCATCTTAGGAGGAAAGGTGAGGTTTTGTGGAACCCTTAAGGGCTCCCTGGAAATGAAATGCTGTTTAGCTCCAAGATATGTGGATTCTGTGTCACAGCGAAGAGAGGTGGGGTTGCCCCCTCGTTCCTTGGTAGTCCCACACCTCCATTTCTCCCTCTGCTGAGAAGTTAAATGGCAGCCCTGAGATAAACACCATCCTTTAGTTTTACTTTGCCCCTGTATTTATGAAGCAGAGTTCCTATCACTAATACAGGGGAAGGAATGGCGCTGTTTCATGGGAAGAGAGCTCATGGGTCCCCTGATGTTGCCAGGGAACCCTACAGCAGCGGTACAGAGTCCTCCTTGCAGGGAGGGGTGGTTGGGCAGGTCTGTGTTGGAGGCAAAATACTGTGTGGCCAAGGTGCATGCACTGCATCACAGGAAGCCAAAGTCAGGTGCTGTGATGTGGGGGCGGGGGGCAGGGAGGTGGGGAGAACACCCCCTTATGGCTGACAGACTCCTCTCTCATGGGGGAAACTAATTTCATGGAGTTTCCAGTGATGACTACTCTTCTGAGACGTCATCTATCACCTTAGTCTGACCTTCCAAAGATGTGGACAAGCTGCATCTTCCCCCTATTTGTAAATTCCCTGAGAACAACAATCATTTTTGAATCCCATCTCCATGAACTTTCCAAAACACAGAAGGGGCTTCATAAACAGGATGAACACTGCCTCTGCAGTCATGCTCGCTGCAATGAGACACGTGCAGAGAAGAATCTGGTTTTACTGCAGCCCTGTTGCTTCTTCTACTGGTCAGGAACCACCTCGGGCCCACTGTTACAACCTTATGATAACAAGGTCTTATCCCTCATCTGGCTACGTGTCTTTACTGATGCTAGAATCTGCGTGGACCCAACAAGAGCAGAAGGCTGACCTAGGAGGAAGCAGGATGCTGAGCACTGACCAGAGATAAAGAAGAGACCCTGTTTCTTCCCTGCTAAGTCTGGCTCTAAACCCACCCCTAACCAGCTGGGGGACTTTGTACAAGTCACTTCCCCTCCCTGAACCTCAGGGCTCTGCGGTAGGGTGTAGCAGTTAAATGCTATAGTATTCCCCAAGCCTCCTCTGAGTTCCAGCATCTTCTGCATAGCGCTTTGGAGATGGGAAGTGCTTTGGAAATGCTTTAGAAGTATGAAGAACATCTGGTTCACCCTAGGCAGTGTGGCTTCCCTACCTGCCTTCTCCTTAGTGTTGTGTGTGTGAGCGTGTCTAACGGTGTGTGTTGGGCAGTGGAGACAACGAAAGACAGAGGACAGACACCAAAGCTCAGATGAATGGCATGTAGGATATCCAGGAGAAAGAGGGGAGACATTAGGGACAAGAAGATAGCAAGCGCATCAGAAGTGGAAAAACTGCCCCAATACTTTCTAAGGAACAAAGTAGGCTGTGAATCAAGCAGAGTGTTGGCAAAAGAAGGTTTCTGGTGAGCATTCTGGCGAGGCTGATCCTTGGATGGTGGGGGGAGAGAAGGGATGATGTATTCCAGTGACAAGTGTGAAGTGACATCACGGTTCCTGGCAAACATCCCTTTCCCTAGCATGGCAGGAGGCAGAAGTCACCATGTGGTCACCGCTACCCCCCAAACACAGAAGGAATCATGAAAAGAACATGAGGCTCCTAGATTCCCAGCGCTGGTTCTGTGCCTCACTAGCTCTGCAGGCTCCAGCAAAAGTGCGACTTCGAAGAGCCCCCGTGTCCCCAAACGAAAGAACAAGCTGCTAATACTATAATAACGGCATCTCTCCTGCAGCTGTCAGGAGGATAACATCCAAAGAGGTAAAGTGGGTGAAAATACCTTGTGAACATATTAATATGTAATATCTTGCCAAATAGCTGAATACTCATTACTATAAAAAAAATCAATAAAAAGGCAGAATAAACACTCTGCTTTGATTAAAGTCAGGAAGCCGCCATTAGTGTGTCATTGTGGTTCTGGCCTTGGAGAACTGGATTAACCCCAAAGTCTCTTGGCCATTGTCACTGGGTTCAGTCACCTGAGGAGTTTGCAGGGCAGCTCCTCACAGCTCCTCTTGCTGCGGAAGAGCATTTTCTTCTGTTCCTGAAGAATGAACCCATACCAGACTCTACATTTGAGTTAACCCTTCACTAGTAACACTGTGTCTGGTTCACCTTTAGATAGAGTTAAATGCTCCATGTTAAGTTATATGTCAGTGATGTCAACAAACCCAAGAGTTCCTTTCTTTTCAATATGCCGCTTCTAGAAAACACAGAATAAGCATAGTAAATAAATAAATAGCCAACTCAACTCTACCCCTCCACAAGCAGAAAGCTTAAGGATTCACCTGTCCAGCCTCCTCACTTTATCGGTAAAGACACCAAGGCCAGACACAAGGGCCTTAACCAAAGCCACACCCCAAGTAAATGGCAGAATCACTTCCAGAGCCCTTCTTTCTCTCCACTCTACGGCACTTCCCAATCTCCATTTATCACGGTTAAAATGCACTTTGAAGATTCAAACCTGAGTAGCATCTGCCATCTACTTCTAAACGCATCTCAGAAAACGAGTCTGTGTTCCCCCGAGAAGTGAGTTCCAACAGGGAGTTCGGCCCCCACCCTTACCTGTAAATTTGCACAAGGTGGTAAAACATGAGTGGGGATTTCATTCTCAGACCCTGCTGGCCCCAGGGGCTTGTTCTTGACCCGGAAGGCTGTGGTGGTGGTGGCAGTGGTGGTCTGAACAGGGAGGGCTGGCTGCCACACTGTCACATCGGAGCCATTGCCAAAGGCTTGAATTGCATTTTCTGCAGTAAAACAGGAGGAAATCCAATTTCAAAGTCAAGCAGCAAATGTAACAGACAGGATACGTGAAGCCAGAGAGGCTCACTAGGAATTCTGATTGCAGCACTGGACTTCTCTGAACAAAACCCATCCATCCATCCACCCTACATGAGCTGAGAGCTGGCCATTGGCTCAAAAATCAATTCATTCATTAGACACTGAGCTGGACACTTAGCTATGCTCCAAGTGCAGCAAATATTTATTGCGCTCATATTTATGTTGCAGGTGGTAAGCAAGATTCTTGCCCTAAAATACTCATCAGTTGAGCCCTCTGAAACCCAGCCTTGGACCTGTTATTTGGGATCATAGTCACTGTCCCATCTTCCAAGAAAATCCTTGTGCTCTATCAAGATTCTATACAAAAAGCAAACTAACTAATGCTTTTTTTTTAAAGGACAACATTCTTAATTATGAGACTGAGGCGACTTGATGGCATTCACACTAATTTAACAGGCAGTAAAATGAAACAGCAAAAAACGTGATTCACTACCACAAGCACCTACTATGAGCCAGGCATTGTTCAAAGCAAAATGCAACCAGTTTCTTTAAGAGAAAAATCTACCCCAAACCTCATCAATATATAGTGAAAATTTAAGTAAGATTATTTTTTTCCCTTTCTGCTCCCAGTCTTCCAAACAAAATCTACATAATTAGGTAGGAGCAGCCTTGCTTAAATGAAAAGTTTAAAACGTAAAACTTTAAAAGCTTATTACAATTTCATGGGATTAGATTGTTTTTATGGCAAGAGTAAATTGGTTGTGTGTTGTTCCCCTCCCCCAAATGAATAAAAAACAGTTTTTAATCAGGTCTTCAGGGATTTGGTCTGGATTTAGGAATTTTTTATTTCATATTCATTGTATAAGAAATCAAACTCCTCCATTTGGGACCTGAATGTGCAAATTGTTAATATATGTCTCTTAGCTGGCATTTTTCGATACACAAGACAGAATAATTTAAGCCTAATCTTCCTCTTAGAAGTGACATTTTGTTCTAAAGTTGTTATCCTTTAAGTTCAGCAAATTGGAAGCTTGTTTTCTAGAACTTTACACCTTTTAGGCTGTGAGAAACAGCTTCAAATTAATATAAATGCTTTTTATGCTCCTAACCATGTTACATGGTTTAATGGGTGGGTGGCATATAAAGAAAGAGGCACATGAGGGACTGGTTTCCTTGAATGACCCAGAACAACAACAACAAATAAAATCTTCCCTTTTCTTGTTAAGACATGTAGATTCAGGAGGCCCTTGCCATTGACTGAAACTACTTGCGCTTTCCCGCGAGTTTGCTTTGCCACTTGGGGAGTCTGTTCACTTGCTCATTCATTCATTCAAATGTCAATGGAACATCCAGTAAGTGCCAAGCACTGCTCTGTGCTGGGGATGCAGCAGTGAAGAGCAATGACAGCAAAAACAGACAAAAGTCCCTGACCTCACAGAGGTCACATTCTACTTGGAGAGACAAAGAAGTAGAAGATACAACACATTAGGCGGTGAGAAATGCTTGGAGAAAAATGAAGCAGAGGTGGGGTACAGAGGGCACTGGGGTGGGAGTAGGGAGCTGCAGTTTAGATGAAGTGGTCCAGGGAGGCGAAGGTGGCATTCTGAACAAAGACTTGAGTGACAGTAACTGATATCTCACCTCGATCTCTACCTCCTCCTTCTCTTTTCCCCTCACGTCTGCCACGCTCTTGGCTTAAAAACAACTGTTTCCTCCCCAATAACCAGAAGTAACCAACAGGTGGAAGCTGTGTTCATGATTGAGGAATCTGAGAGATGTTTTTGTTAATCTAAAGGGAGCAGAATTAGGTTACTGCATTTGGGTTGGAATCTACAAATTCCAATTCCTTCTATTCTAGGGCGTTCTGCAAGAGACTGAAGCTACAGCCCTGTGTCTTTGGTATGCTGTGCCTCTTCTAATCAAAGTATAAATGGAATGACTCTGAAAAATTCTGGCTGGCTTTAGTCCCTGCTGAAGATCAAATGTACTTATTTTTATTGAACAGTCATTAGCAATAAGATACCAGACTATTCTCCCTTCACGAAAATATTATTAAGCAGGGACAACTTTAATTTCTCTGTGAGGGAGTGGTTTTCCAGCCAGCATGATGAGTATAATCTTTTTTCATACTGATCTCTATTGTCATTGCTTTATCTTCATTAAAACTTGTATTCTGCCAGAAGAGCATGCAGGATGTGAAAAAGAATATATATATAATTATTATTTTTTTAAGTCAAGACCAAACAAGAGGTCCAACGTGTAGTTCCATGGTATGCCCAATGTCTTAGCAAATGTCTCTATACTTGAGACTAGCTTTGTGGGTTTGAATTTCAAGTGTCCAAAAGCATCTTTTAGTTTTAAGATGATCAAAGCATTTAGTTATAGCCACATTACTCAAGTACCTAGTGAGCAAATCACTCAGATTTGTCTTTTCAACAAAGGAAACAATTAAGAGGTTTTTGAAGAAACACTTAAAAGCATTTCATGTGCACATGGTAAGTTGCTAGCTAATTCTTCAAGAAATCAGTCACCATACAGCAGAGTATCATGGAGAAATTGTCACTTGAGGACATGGCTCTCAGAGGAGTGGCTGAACCTTGGTTCCTAGAAATGTGGTCCACGCCTCTCACCAGGAAGTCACACCTGGTCCCTGATGTCCAGGCATATGTTCTTGTCCAGTGGGCCTGTCAGTATCAGGCATGACCCAAAAGCCCTCCGGGATGGGGGGCTGCAGAAGAAGGAACTCAGGCTTTGGATCCCATCTCTGGCATAGATGGGCCATGTGAACACCAGCCATTCACTCAACTGTGAAATGGAGATAACACAAAACTTACATGTCCTAGGATTCTTGTGCAGATTACAGTAAACAAGATAATGTATATACTACACTCCCTACAGAGTTTGTTTGTACACATAGAAGGCACCAAACAAATTAATCGTGGCTGTCACAAAATGTCAGTGAGGTACCCAAGCATCTCAGCTGGACCGTCACCTCAAGTGTGCATGTCTCAGTGGATAGAAGGGAGACCTGGCATGGTGCTTTTGGAGTTCTTCTGATAAATGTCATTGCTCACATCAGTACATTTCTCTCTATCCCTCTCCCTTTGGGAAACAAGTTTCCAAATTGCCTAAAGGACACTGCAATAATAACTGATACTGTTCCCAAGGAGCCCCCACCCTGCCTCTGCCCCAATGCTTTTTTCATCTCCTGAGATAACCAACATCCTGAGGCTCCTGGCTACATCAGCAGCTTATCCCACTCAAGAATTGCTTCTCCTCTGAGCCAACCCTGAACATCCGGGGGGGTACTGACGTTAACATTCTAATTTTTCTCCGAGAGCCCTTGGAGGCCTACCCCCACCTAATTTGTCTGAGCTTTTCACATTGTATATTCTGCCCAGGTTTTAAGAACCTTTGGAAGAGACTTTGTGCTGGTTGCCAAGATCAAAATTTGATCTGTGGGTAGCAATGTTCTTTCCCACACAATGTACCCTCAGTTATTTGAATCTCTTGCTCTCTCAGGTCCTTGGATTCACAGTCTTGGCAGGGCCCAGTCCATCACTTGCTTTGTTCCTGCTGCATTACCCAGTGTGGCCAAAAGGAGTCGGGTTCACCATCAGTGATCAGGAAAAGAGACACAGAGGGAGATAGAGAAGGCAGACACAAGAAACACAAAGGTAGCGCTTGAGCTTGGAGAGGAAAACGTCTGTGTGTTTCTGATTTTTTTTAAACTCACTAAGACATGTATTGTCCTTGAAGAAATTCAAAAATTTCGAGCACTCTTCCAGGTCATTCCCACTGTTGCTGCAGTCACACCACGGGGCCACGCTGAGGCTACTGGAGTCTATGTAGTTGGGGGTCATGACTGTACCTAAAAGAGTAAAAACAAGGTGTTTTATTCTTGTGTGATGATACAGACTTTTCCATAGCCTAAAAAGAAACAAGTGTTCCTCTGATGGTGGATGCACCATGGATAATTACAAACATTGTGTTTGCTGAGTGGGAAATTATGTTAAGCAGTGCATTTTCTTGGCAATTTATCTTGAGCACATAAAATAATTTACACATTTACTTAAAAAATTATAACAAAACTCCTTGAGCTGCACTTAGGAAATTTTTTTTCTGCACAAATGGTATGGATGTCATGGAGCAGGAAAGAATTAACTTAGAATGCATGAGTTGCCAAATCCCTTGCACTTTCTTGAAAATGTCATTAATCTTCACAAATAGATAGAACCGGTTTTACGTATCTTAAAACTCCTTTTAGGACTTTGAATCCACTTCCCTCAGAAGCAAATGGCTTCTTCAGAGAAACACAGGGAAGCTTAGAAGCAATCCTTATGGGTCACCCCGCATCCTGAATGTATGTAACAAGGCCTCTGCTCACTAGCCTCAACTGATTTAAACTCTTCCAAGCTGTGAAGGAATGGGAAACAAACAGTGGAAATTCTCTAAGCAAATGGCTCCTAGAGTATTTGTCTCAGAAGTCCTCAAAAGTCCTCACAGAAATGCTGGGTGGTCTCTCTGGCGTACATCTCCCTGTATTCATGTTTTCCTGATGAGTTCTGTACTGGCACAAATAAACAACGCATTTATACTTAACACAACCCAAATGTCTTCTCTGGGTGGCTCACACCAGGCAAGGCCTACTCATGCCAAGAAGTCTTCTGTTTTTATATGTTTTTTGGAAGTAAGATGTAATAGGTGGTCAGTGATCCACAGGATATATTTGGTTCAGAAACAGAAAAAGAATTTCTTTGTAAGCTCTTTTGGGTCAACAGCACATCTTCTTTGCCCTACATTCCTTACTGACTTGAACTAAATAATATCCTGTTACACCTCAGAATGAGAACTTCACCCCATGGCAGATAGGGAGCTCCCAACTTTGGGCGAGAAAGCAACAGCTACCCCAAACACTTAGTGAAGAGGTTAAAGTATGTCTGCTAAGCACCCACAGTATGCCTGATGCCACAGTGGACCTCCAACACAAGGAAGAAGCAGGAACAAGCTTTGTCCTGAAAGAAGTTAGAACCCAAAGACTAGTGCGGAGGGAGAGATCTGGGACCAAGAGAGAAATAAATTTTGGTCCACAGAATGCATTGCCTCAACCAGTTATTCCCTTCAATGATGAGGATTTCATCCCCCTCGGGCACGTAACAGTTTGCCAAGCCAGAAATGCCTGGCAGCACTGCGCCTTGGCCACTCCTGGAGGATTTAATGAAGATGTATGCCTAGAAGGATAGGCACGAAGGTGTTAACAGTGAGTACATCTGGCAGAGGAGCTGTAGATCTGGAACACTGTCTCCTTTGTGTTTCTCTGTATTTTTTTAACTTTTTACAAAGAGCATGTCTTAATTACTTCTGTTATTTCTTAAACCTGTAATTCCATAGTCGTTAAGTCATCTCTACTAGGGACTAACTTATTTAAGGAGAGGAGAGACTACATGCAAATTTGGAATACTGACTTAAGGAAGATGCATTCATTTGACATATCCATAAGAATGGTCAATAACTGCTGAAAGGTATTTCCCAAGAGAGCACAGGTATCCTTTCAAAAAACAGTTGGGAGGAGTGTGCAGGCACCTGTAATATCCTTGCCTTAAGTACCGTCATTGATTTTCCCAGTGGTTCTGGCCGAAGACACTCTGGTTACAAGGAAATCAGTCCGTGCCATCATTCTTGGGGGGAAGTTCTTCCTGCCTGGTGACTTGTGTGAGCCTGGCAGGAACTCACACCCTGGCTGAGGCGTCAGCTTCTGACAACCATGATTTCCCTCATCCCTCCACAGCCTTCGCTATGTGTTTGTTCTCAAATGTCAATTGTGACAGAACCCTGCCACCAAGGCCTCTGCAGTCACTGGTACCTGGAGCACCCACCTCGCCTCCTGCCTGCCCTGTTTATCCATGGGCACAAACGTTCTTCACTTCTGGCTCTCTTCCAACTCACCAGTGCCTTGTTGAATTGCACTGTTCTCCTGAATGCCGACAACCTGGTTCTTCTAAAGCCTGCACACAAGGAGCTGACTTACCAAGAATATTAATGCTGAGAAGTACCCCAGTATTAAGGGGTTTTCTTTCCAACAGGCCGTTTCTGGGAAACAGCCTTTTTGATTTCCCCAGACTGAATGACTTCCACATTCCCTTTCTCCTAAGTCCTCTGATTCAATTAATTTGGTCTGACTCGCTCCCTCTTCCACACTATGCTTCTCTCTTACTTTTGCTCTGCCCAGTCAGTTCTCCACCGGAGACACTTCACAGGTCTTCACCCTTGCCACCTTCCTGTTCTTTAATAATCCCTGCTTCCTGCCTTTGCCTTTGTGCCTCCATTATTCTCTTTTTCCCTTTTTTTTACAGGCGAGTCCTAAAGGGCCTACTATCAAACCCCTAGTCCAGAGGGTTACTGGGAGGTTTTTACTCTCACAGATAGCAGCGGGCTACAATGGAAAGAGTCTGTGAGTATCTGTAAACCAGACTTTTCTCCCATCCCGCTTCTCCCTGTTCTTACCAATGAGGCCTGAGTAGGCAAGGAGGCAGTCAGCATAGTTTTCCTTTAGACAGCTGCTGACGGACCTTGACTCCGGCTGGCAGTTGGTAAAAAAATCCGCAAGGCGAGATCTGCAATAGGAAGAAAGGGGGGGTGTGCTTTAAAATACCCTAAACCTCCGGACAGACATAACTTTTCTTTATTCCTTTGTGGATATGCCTTTTTCCACCCCCAAAAATACAGAAAACATAAACTCTTAAAATGTTAGCATCCTCTCTTATACAACCCCCCAACCGTCTCCTCCCTCCCCGAGCCCTCGCCCACCTGTGTGTCTGCTTATTTGCAGAGAAGTCTTCAGGGCCTATAACTATAGAAATCTAGATACTTTGAAGTTTCCATTCAATATTTATTTCTGACTAGACTTATTTGCATCTTTAGGAAACACACTTCTCTACGTACTCACCGGAGATCCACACTGGGAAAATATTTACTTTATACAGAAACATGTCCCTGGCATCCAAATAGGATCCTACAGCCCATCTGCTCTCGTAATTCCTACTGGCTTTAAAAATACGTGTATCTGTCTCGTAAGTCATCTCTCATCCACCAGCCTTGGGGGCAGTGATTTATTCCAGCCAAGTGACACGGAGGAGGAGCTGGCCTTTCTGGAACTGAAGGGAAAGGCAAGAGGGACAGGTGAGGCTCATTTGGCAACGGTTTCACTGTCTTTCACTGGGTGCGGTGGGCCTGTGGTTGGAGCTGGTGCCCGGAGGATCCACTGATCTAAGTGCCGCATCTGTCTGCAGTTTGGGAACTCTCTAGGAGCCAACACAGTACACCCAGAAGCCCTGCGGGGTGGTGAAGCTGCAGAGACCCAGAAGTGGAGAGGGGCTGCAGACATGCTGGTCTGGGGAGAAGGAGGGTTCTTTGTGGCCAACTGGCTGTTTCTCAATCTGAAGAGGATATTGTTGGAGAAATTCTGAATGAAAGCTGGGCCACCTCTGAGGTCATCTCAGCAGACAACAGCTCTGTTTCTATGTGAAGAACACAATGGACTTCAAGAGAATTTAAGTGATCTGGCAATTATGGGAGACAATGGAGGGCTGTCTCAGCTTTCTTCTCTTTAGCTCACCCGAGTTGGCAATCAGCACACCCAGCGCTGGTTTTTAATTCTTTGCACTCAAGGGACGGTATTTACTTAGCATGCTTTAGGATATAAACAAGCTTGCATTGGTGGGGCAGAGCACGGTAGGATGTGTGGAGATCACAAAGGTTTGTGAAAGGCCTGGAGGAAGCACAGATGTGTCCCTTTCCTACCACTTTAACTAGAAGGGGATTAAAAGGCCTGATGAAATTATCTGAATTCACGGCACAAGGCTGCATGGTGTTCCTATGGGATCGTTTTCTCCCTGGACCCTTGTAAACAAGGTGTGGGTGAGCTCCCTTATCTGCACGATCTGAGTCCTGTGCCTGGTTCCATCTCTGTGATTCCCGGGGCAAGTGCTGGAGCTCTGCTTTGTTTTCTTTGCACAGCACCTGACGCTCCTCAGAGAGGCCCTTTATAATGCTGCCCAAGCAGGGCCATGTGCTGAAGCTAAGTGGCTTGGCAAAATCCTGCAAAGAGGCTGCACATGTGCCTGTGTGTGCGCCTGGATCTCTCCCACGGTCTGAGCCTAGTTGATGTTTTTTGACTATAATTGAACACAGTGAAGGGCATAAAACCTGGCCACTTTCTGTAGCCTGGTTAAAGGATTTATTTTTCAGAGGAAATCCCTAAAGGTGGCTCAGGCTTACTCAACTGGCTCGAATGGCATCCAGCTTGGATTGAGTGTTAATTTCAGAAGAATTTTCCTGGTCATGAAAGTTAATGATCTAGTGGTACTGGGCTTCTAACTTTGCAGAGGCCAATTGCAGTGTAGGCAGCTGGGGTTCCAGTTCTGCACACAACTCTGAACAGCTCTCTGACCTGGCAGCCCTGCGCTCCTGGTCTGTCCCCCAAAAATGGGTGAAAGGTCGCTCTGACTTCTTGTCTCCTGTTTCTCCTAGTCTCTCGAGCAGACTATTAACTGAACAGCACCGTCATGTGGATTACTGTCCTTCAGCGCGAGGCTAATGCCACCAGACTCATTTTGCTTAACAACCTCAGAATTGACTCACAATTGGACTCTGGAATGAAAGGCTAATTGAGTCAGTCTGCTGCAGAGAGCATAGCCCTGATTGGGAGGATAAAACTAGATATACTGCTCTGAGCAGAACCCCGGACAGGCTGTTTTTTGAGAGAAGATCATTAGCATACATCCAGGCCCTAGGACGAACCCAGCCGGTGGATAGAAAAGAGCGTTTCAAAATAATTGTGAGTGCATGTAGTACTGCTAAGACACTAACATTTCCAAGATTCTTTCACATTTGACCCACCTCCCCCTGACATTTATACTTGGAGTCAGGATGGTCACATTTCAGGATTCAGACTTTACAGATAGAAAAACACACGGAAGAAGAAGTTAATATAGCAATGTGCTGGAGCCAGCTCATTACTGGCTGACTGGTAGATTTTCAGGAATTTTGCAAGTTAGTTAACATCACAGTGGAGCTCGAAAGCAGCCTTGGTGGGAGTGTTTACACTACAGTAATCAGCGAACACTACAAATCAGGGCCATGTGTTGTTCTTAGAGAGCCAGTTGTTAAATATTTACAGCAAAACTCTGTTTAAAAACAGGTATGATGTCCCAAATCCCACCGATACAGCATGTGTTGTGTTTTGGGAGTCAAGTTCCAGCCCTTCTCCAGGATAAGCTTCCTCTTCCCTCCCCAGTCACCATTGGGCCAAATGAAATGGTGCAGTACCAATTAACCTCCAGTCTTCAATACCTTCCAAAAAAAGAAAACAGTTATCCCCCAAAGATTTTTCCTTCTCAACATCTTCTCTTACCAACACGGTCCTCTGAAATCTCTTAAAGCAGGGTGTGCAAATGGCTACATGTGTGGATGAATGCAGCTGAATTCTTGTGCATTCCATCGACTGCCTGATGTGTCAAGTGCCTGTGATAGAATGACGAATAAGTTCCCTGTCCCTCAACTCAAATAACTCACAGTCTATCAGCAGAGAGAAACAAGTAGAAAGATTATAATAACACAGTGGCTAGTTCTTGATAAAAGGAAAGAAAGGCTGCTAATAAAAATAATACCTAACACGAACAGAGGACTTAAGTCTATGGTCGGTATGTCTTTACACACTTTATATTTCTTCCTGACAACTGGAACAAGGTAGAGACTATTATTTTATCATCCTCCTGTCACAGAGGAGGAAACCACAGCTTAGCAAGTTTAGATCAGAGTCAAACAGTGAGCTGGAGAAGCAGGATTTCAAACCACACATTCTGATCCCACAACGTAAGCTTTTAGCAAACACTACCCAGCTACAGAAGCTGGTTTCAGAGAGGCCATGATATTGGGACTGAGACCTGGAGGATGGGGAGGATCTGTCAGGTAAAGGGAGGAGGGTATTCCAGGCAGAAGGAAGCAGCGTAATTCCAGGGTAACGACAATGGAGTGTTTGTTTGTGCCAGGCGCTGATCTAGGTGCTTGACATGTATTCAGGCATTTAATTCTCACAACAACCTTAGTAGGTGATGCCATCAGTCCCATTTTACAGAGGGAAAAACTGAGGCAAAGAGAGCCTAAGTAATTCCCTCCAGGTTGTAGAGCTTGTGGTGGAGCTAGAATGTGGTCACACTCAATCTGACTCCAGGAACAGAGATTATTCACAACCACTACACTTAACACATGCGTCATCCAGAAACTGATTAGTGGTTCACTTGGGATGGCTGGACCACAGCATGAGAGATGGTGCTAGCAAGGTCACAAAGAGCCCTGAACGACCCAGGGGTTTGGATTTTGTCTTAAAAGCAGTGGGATCCACTGAAGGATTTTAAACAGAGAAGTAACACGATCAGATCTGTGTAGTGGGAAGACTCTTGGGTCACTCAGTTGTTAGCCAAGATTTTCTTGAGATCTACTCTGTGCCCTCACTGTCCTAGCAGCAGAGGGGACAGGAAACAGGAAAAGGTGGGAGGAGGGACGGTTACTTACGAGACTGCAGCTAGCAGTGAAGCAGAGGAAAGAACTGAGGGCCGGAAGGAGAGGAAGAAAGGAGGATACACTGAGGCGGGTATCGCTAGAAGGGAAGTCAAGACTGCAGAGAGGAGGCGGAAGCGAGGCATGGACAACTCAGCAGACACTGGTGCCGTGGTTGGGGGGAACCCAGGGGAGGACAGGTCTGCAAGGAAGACAGGGAGGTGGATTGTGGCTGTGCTGAGTTCATGGCACTGAGGGGAGCCAAGCGTCTAGTAGGTTGTTAGAACCCCAGATCTTCATCTGTCCAACCATGGCCTGAGCACCTGCTATCCATCCCAGCATCCCAGGACAGCCCCTCAGATGCTTCCCCCTGCCCCCCGGGTTAAGAATCACACTGTAACCTGTTTAGGGGGCTTCCCTGCCTGGGCTGCAGTGACCCAGACAAGAAAGCTTAAACATCCAAAGTAGGATTAACAAAGAAATTCCACAACTGGATTTCTTCTGGAGACATGAAATCTCCATGACTACAGCAGTGATGAACCTGATTGTTTTTCTCTGAGAAAACGAAATGAAATGAATAGATGCTAAAGCAGAAACGTATCTTCCTCCAAAAGAGAAAATTTCCCACCCTTAAGAGAAAGGAAACCAAAGCAAATGCCAAGTGGGCCTTAGGAAATCTGCAGAGGAGAAAACAGTGGTTTATGCAGAAAATATCGTATTAAAGGAGGCATGCTAACTGGAAATAGAAAAATGATAATGATAAAATC
Organism: Equus asinus; assembly: GCF_041296235.1. Taxonomy (NCBI): domain Eukaryota; kingdom Metazoa; phylum Chordata; class Mammalia; order Perissodactyla; family Equidae; genus Equus; species Equus asinus. The sequence goes on along the minus strand of NC_091791.1, from coordinate 16,074,274 downwards.
TAGGACAGTCTTCTCAAACAGCAGATGGTTTTTTGACAGTGGGGGAAAAATCATTTACCTACTTTTTCTGTAACACTTTTAGGAAAACAGTGTTCCGGTCAACAGGTTAAAAACATACTAGAAATGCCCAATTTCACTCATTCTGAATAAGCCTGATCCTTTAAAGGCTTTTCCAGGATAAATCCCATACTTGGACACAAGCTGTGTGGTTGGTGGAATTGAGCCCTGGACTACGAATTGTGAGATCTTGAATGGGATCCAGGCTCTGACACTAATTAACCAGAGTTCCTGAATATGTTGCTTAACAACTTAAGCTCTTGGATTTCCCTTCCACTTCAGAAACGCAGTCGATGAGGCACTCGAAGCTACTTGGGGAAAAACACTCGTTTTCAAGGCATTATTATTACTCTTACTCATGGTTCCATTCTGCCATTACACGTGATTTTAGTGTCAAGGCATGTGATTTCCTTTGTGTACAGAGACCAAGATTTTTCTAGTGGATCCCTCATCTCACATACAAGAAAGCTGAGGGTCACAGAGGTTAAGCTCCTGCTCAGAGTCACAGACATCGTGGGTGGTGGTAGCTGGCCTTCACTGGAAGAGGAACTGGCAACTGCCTGTAACAGCCCAGGATTTTATTGGAAGTCATCAAGTGTATAATTGCTGTCCTCCTGCCACCATTGCACCAGATTGTTCTTCAGAGCCGTCTTCCTAGTGTTCCACTGACTTAGCCTCAGAGAACACTCTGAATGCACTGCAGGAGTACAGCAGGGGCCCGAGGACGCAGACAGACCTCTGCCTAAGAGGGTGGTGAGTCTATCAATGAAGTAGGCTTCCCTTCATTAAGAGGGTCTTTGGGATCGCACCAGTGCCCATACAGGACTGCAAGTCTTGACTACCCAGTAGAAATCCAGAACCTGGAGACAGGATCCCTTTATTAATCTGCTTGTGTAAGAAACCACTAACATGTATCTCTGAACCCAATGTGAACATTAGGGCTTTACAGTCTTGGTGTTTAGTTCGAGCCATTTAGTTTCTGAAAGCCTTCTCAATGGGTCAGGGGAAACAAATACGACAGGCATGGGCATGACACGCATCTGTTTCTAATCCCAGCCCCACCTTTTATACTCTTACATCTTAGCAAGTTGTTTCACTTCTCCCATCCTCAGTTTCCTCAACTGGGAAATGGGTCCAATGCTATCTACAGTCACTTTAAATGGCTGCTGTGAGACCTAAATGACAATTATATAAAGTGCCTCACCCCGAACCCAGAATATACGTTGCCCAATAAATTTTTACTTCCCGTCCCTTCATCTCTCCCCAATTCCTGGTCCATGCCAACATTAAGCCCTTGCAGCAAAAACACACAGCAAGCTCAAGACAGAGAAACACCTATCTCAGTCTATCTTCTGCTGGCCCTTGGATTACCTACTTAGAACAGGCTACATTTATGGAATTGAAGGTAGCAACTTTGACCAAAACAAATTTGAGACGTCTGAAGCCAGGAACCCTGCGGCGTTGCTTAAAACCTCTCGGTCATATGAGTTCGTAGGACAACGGCATTTGAAGAAAAGCTACTTTTTCCCAGGGGTTTAGGGGAAAATGGCATATTTTTTCAAACAAGTAAATATCAGTAAGTTTGTTAATACTGCTAATCTCTTATGCAGAATAAAAATAATTTGAAAAACATGCTGCTAATATTAGACCTGGGACGGCAAAGCAAAAGCACTGATGGCAATTTTCTGGTACAGTGACACAAAACAGATTTTTCTCTTTCTGTTTTTAGAAAATTACCTTAGCCCTTCTTCTCCAGCACCCTACTGGAGAGCACATCTGGAAAGCATCCTTCAGCAAGTCACAGCCTATATTAAATACATTTTGCTGGCGGCATTTTCTTGCCTTACTGTTCCCCACTTTGTGCTGGGCATGCTGGCTTCCTGAAGCAAAGGCCCAGTGTTTGCCCGGGGGCAGGCTGTGGAGCTGGGGGGCTCAGGCTGCCCTTCAGAAAGCCTGGGTCCTCCCCCTGCCTGGGAGTGAGCGTGGCCACTCTGGAGCAAAGGCCTTGGGCACGCCCCAGGCACAGACACCCAAAGCTCCATACACTTGTGTTCCTCAGCTCTTAACATGGGTTCCCACTCCCGGTGAGATGATTAAAGCCTTGGCCAATTGATGTGTTTCTCGGTGACTGAAGCCAGATTGCAGCCACATGTTGTTGGGAAAGGGCGCTATGAGGTCCAAGAAGCCTTCATGACTTGCCTACTGCCTCCGTTTCCTGGGACAATGTGGCCTCTGTGGCCAAGTAGGGAGCAACGCCTGTTTGCCCCAAATCCCTGCTCAGCTTCACCCTGATACTCAGGAGGCTACAAGCCATTTAACAACCCTCCTGCCCCCCACTCACCCTGGGGAGGCCCTGATCATGGCTGTTCATCCAGCTGCTTGGAGCTCCTGGCCCAGCATGTGAGTTACAGGAGGCTGTGGTCACTGCCCTCCTAGCTTGACCCATAGGGCTGTGACAAAGCCTCACCTATGGAGGAAGGAATGCAGGGAACACAGGTGGAACCACACATCATTTTAGTCTACGTATCCTGCTTGGGGTGTCTCTCCAGGGTGAGGGCTCATGAATACAGGCTGCAGGACAGAGACACGACGCTTCCTCAGCCTTTCTGATCACATCCCACTGCAGCGGCCCCCTGAGGGAAGTCCAGGTCAGCATCTGATCAATCTCAGCATCCCTCACGAAGCCACCTTGCATGAACACTGACAGCCATCAATCAATATCCACAGAGTGGCTGACAGGGCTTGACAGCTAATCTCTACGTGGCAAATTTGAAAAGCAAGTTATGGTGGTTGGCAAGAGAATCCATTCCAACCTAGAAGGGGCTCTCGGCAGCCTCTGCTCAGATGCCCCAAAGCTGCCCTTGGGCCGTGACTCCTCCCTCCACCCCCTCAGCCAATTTCTCCAATGCACACACTGATGAGCACGGTACAAGCAGACTGTGAGAGGTAACAGGAGCACAGAGAGACTGCAGACAACCCTATGATGCACTGCCAAGTCAATAAAGTTGTTTTGTATCATGCATGCTACAACACGTCCATTAGTGCAGAAAAGCTAGCTTTGGCTGCACCTGCTTTTATGGAAAGAAATTGAGGGAGAAAAGAAAGTGGAAGTTTCTGAATGATGAAATTATCATAAAGCTCTCAGATATCCAGTAGCTATCTGCTGGGATAATGGCAGGTGACAAATATGCTAAAATTCTTTAGGAGTAAATCTTATCCAACAAGTCTTTTACATATCTGCAGGGAAACTTTAGAAAACAGTGTTGTGACTTCTGGCCAGAAAGAGACATAGAAATCTAGATGTTTCAATTAGTCTCTCTCTGGTAGAACTACACCTTAAAACTCCACACCAACATGGTGTGAATTTACTTCATGTAGATTTCTGCGGCACCCTCATCTTCAGGAGTGAATTCCAGAGGTGGCCGCACATTCTTCCTGGAACCTAAGCTCCAAGCCACTTGCTTAGGAACCCTGGGTAGCAAAGGTCACCCGCTATGGTTCATTTAATTATTTATGCCCACTCTTGATTCAGAGAGAATTTTGAGGTGCATTCAGATGTAGCTTCGATGCAACAGAATAAATGTAAAAATCAGTGAGAGAACTGGGGGCCACAGAAAGGTAAGGTAGAGGTAGTGAGACAGCACACATACCTTTGGTGAGATGAAAGCTATGTATTTGACTGCATGCTTTCCAGAAACCACTGGGAAGAGGGGAGAAGTAACCAGTTCCACAATTCATGATATAACAAAAATGAAAAACAAGATAGATACTTGGAAGAAACACTACTTGTGGTAGGCAGAATAATGCTCCCCCGCAAAGATGTCTATGCTGTAACCCCTGGGACCTGAGAACATGTTTCATGACATGGTAAAAGGGTCATCAGGGCGAAAAGGCAAGAAAACGGGTTCACTCCTAGAGTCTCCAGAAGGAACTCAGTCCGCCGGACCCCTTGATTTCAGCCAGTGAGATCTGTGTAGGACTTCCGACCTCCGGAAGCAGAAGAAAATAAATTTGTGTTGTTTAAAGCCACCACATTTGTGGTAATTTGTTACAGCAGCAACAGAAAATTAAAACACTACTAAACAGAGGTACACAGTAGTTTTGAATATAGAATTTGAAAATGGACCAGAATTTTAATTTCAATTCAACCACTTACTAACCGTGACATTTTGGGCAACTACCTTAACTTCTCTGAAGCTTAATTTACTCCAGTTGAATGACAGTAAGTCCTTCAAGGCATTACTGGAGAACTAGGTATACCTGGCACCTAGCACCCATTTATGGCTGGATTCCTAAATGAGGACAGGACTCATCAGCACTGGTGTCTTCTGTTCTGCTCTGGATCAGCCCAGGAGGTCCACTCTGACCTCGAGACTTCCATGAAGCCCTAGGGTAGAGATGACCACACTGATATTTAGAATTCATCTCCTAATAACTTCCCATACGAAACTCTTTATCCTGAGGTCACTAATCCACTTGTTCAAGGTCTGTATGCGCTCAATAAAGTCACGATTAACATCAGGCTTATTATTCCTACCACTAAGCCCAAGGAGACATTTCTCCCATGAGTCCTCCACACCTTCAAGCAAAGAAATATGTTTTATAGGCCAATGGAATCACACCCAAGGAAACAGGTCAATTCCACAGGTCACTACATGTGGCCCCTATATGCCGTCCTCTGCTGGCTTAGCTGGCACCAGGCCTGCGTAAATTTAAAGAGGTGCTGTCTGCACCCTAACAAGTGTCACATCATGATGTTTATATCCAGAGAAACTGAATTCTAATTACTTTAGGGAAACAGATAAATTCTAGAAATTATCCCAAATGCTGCCTGGCCTCCTTCAGTCAAACCTTGCTTCTTTGGGGATTCCCAGAAGATGAAAAATTAAAATTACACAGGCTCTCTTGACTTTACTAATTTGCAGAACTCCTCCCCTTGCCCCCACCCCCAAAGGACAAGCACTAAACACCTCTTGTGGTACCTGAACCCCAGGCTCCAAGCTCTGCTGAAGGGAATGGTAATTGATCTTCCTCACATTAAACGAGCCTAGTTTCTGCGTGCCCTGGGAGCGGGTAGGGAAGCGCGAAGGCAAAGGCATGTCTCAATGGCTAACAGCTTACACTTGCACAAACATACTTTAAGCAGAAACATATGAAAATAAGTCCCCCTATTAATCTTTAGTAGGGTTGCAGACTTCCTAAGGAAAACTATGTTCAATAGTAAATATACACTAGGTCATTTTTCTTGCAAGCAAATTGTTTTAAGGTCAACAGAGACTTTAGTTCCGCAAACAACTAGTCCCAATATCTTCCTTCCTAGAAGGGGCATTGCTCAGGAGACAGGGAATTGTGGTGTTAGACATCAACAGAATAAATCACTTATTCCATTGCCATCAGATGACAATTCCCCCCTTTTCAGAAAACTCATAACTCTTCTTAGTAATCCATTCTCATTTTCATCATACTCTCATTTTCACCATACATCATACAGCAAACCCCCCAATCCCACACTTAGCTCTCAGCTGAATTTAAAACTACTTCCTCCCTTTTTTCTTCAGGGTGAGGAGCTGATTTCCATGGTCCACATAAGCCATTTTCTAATAAACTGTCCCCTCAACCACTCCACCCAACCAGGTGATCTTAAGGGTTTTTTGACCCGTTCGCAGCGATCGCAAGGGGCTCCTCTGAGCCCTCCCACCAACTCTCCTTGAGGGCTCAGAGCCCCGAGGAGGGCACTAGCTTCAGCCTTCCTGCCCACACCTCCTCTCCATCACTCTCTACTTTCTGTCTTAACTTTATTGATAGCCTTGCCTCCACAATAAGAAGGTGAACACTTAGGATTGTGCCCAGCATAAAGTAGATGTTCAGTAAATATTTGTTGAATGAATGAGTGAGTCAATGAATGAATGAATGAATCCAAGTGCCATATACTATGGCTCCAATCACCTACAGATCAGTACTCATCACAGACATCTTAGAGCTACAGTGTTGGCACAGGTGAGGAGAACAGCAGCCCAGCTAACTGCTAATTGCTCCAGACACTGCACTAGCAACAAGTACATTTATTTAGAGTGAGTCACTGTGCCCAATGCTTCAGAAGCCTGTGTCATTTAACACCCAATAACCTCACCAGCCAGGTTAGCCTTATTTTACAGTAGAGGGCACTGGGTCCAGAAAGGTCAACATCTAGCCAAAGTCATGGAGCTGGTAAAAGTTAGAGCCAGATTTTGAAAAGAAGGTCACAGACACTCAAGCTCACACTCACCCCCATAGCACTGAAATAAGAATTAATGGTCCATCTTTTAATTTTAGTTCTTGGATTTCTGCCGCCATTTTGATGTGAATTGTGTGCTCGAAGAGCCGAAATCTGATTTAGGTGGATATAAGTGATCTTTACTAGGCCCAATAAAGTGTAATGACAGAATTAGTGGGCATTATTTTTATTTAATAGTGCTTGCAGTTTAAAAACATAAAAAAATAATATCTGTTGTTACTGTTCAGTAGGGCTCAAATGCAATCCACAACACAGCTGTGTGGAGAAGTCATCTTGACCCAGGCCTTGCCCACTGAGCACCCCAACTCCCCAGGCTGTCTACACAGTCACCCCTAGAAGATGCCACAGAAGTCAAGAAGTGAGGGGTGCAAAAAGTCGGGGCCACTCAGGCCCACTGGGAGAAGCCAGAAGGCCTCCAACCAGCCCTTTCCTGACTACATTACTCCTGAGGCTGGAGACAGGAGACACCTGGCAGGGATCACTTCTTGGGTGCCTCCCTGGGAAGAGCAAACACATGTGTGGACCCTTCCCAGAGCTGGTGGGTGATGGGCATAGTGAGAAAGGGCATGGGCCCTGCAGTCAAACCATAGGTTCAAATCCCAACTGCCCCTGCTGCTGGGTTTCATCTCTGCAGCTCCCCATGTAAAAAATGCAGGCACCAACAGCACCTCTTTCACAGGGCTGTGGGGAGGATTAAGGCCTGAAACTAGGTGCCTGGCATAGAGGTCAGTGCTCAGTAAAGGGCTGGATATGAATGTTGCTGTTACTACTCTCAAGGTGCTTTCAACACTAGCTCTCTCTCTCCAGTCACAGCCCCATGAGGCAGATAATGGGGCAGGTGCTGCTCCTCCTTCACGTGAAGGGACAGGTATAGAGGAATCAAACGGATTCTCCAGGATCCTCAGCCAGGGAGGGCCAGACCCAGCATGGGAACACAACAGCAGCTGGGTTCTGGAGGCACCTGAGGCCAGTACACCCTGCCTCCATGTGGACAAGGAACACTTGGCCTGGCTCCCTCAAGAGGGCGCTCTCCCACTCAGGTTGAACCAGAGTCCTGTGGACAGGCAGTATTTGGCGGCACCTCTTATACAGCCAAAAAACACCCCTTCCCGCATTCTCTGAGCCTGGAGATGCTGGGGAGCAGCCTAGAAAAGAGCCCTGGGCCTGAGGTTTTCTGACTCATAGAGGTACCTCAGCATCCAGGCACCTAGGACAGAGCACGTATCTTCAGCTTTGTAGCCCAGCGGCTGGCACAGTGCCTGGCACAGACTACAGAGGGTTCAACAAAGGCACCAACCTTCCCATGACAATGGTCACTAAGCACCTACACTGCAAGATGCTGTGTGAGGTGGTGGCTATGGGGGGACAGGGACAAAGATGAAGGAGATACAATCCCTTTGGAATACTGCATCCTACCTCCCGCCATCTTCATACACCGCCTTCGCAATTGTATAACCAGCAGTGAGTGAGAGGTGAGACAGCACTGAATATTTATTTGTACGGGTCAAGGTTCATGGTGACCTTGGCTCACGGAATCACAGCACTTTTGAATCTCAGACATGCATGTGTATTTGAGTAACCCGCTTCATAGTTCCACCATAGGCACTGCCCATCCCCTGTTCCCTCCTGACAATCAAAGATGCTTCCGCTTGGAAAAAGTGACAAGAAGAGCAGAGTAAAGCATGTCAGCTTTCCTTATTTGAATAGCTCAGGTCAAAGACTGCTCTGAAGGTCATTTTGGAAGGAAGATTGCTTTTCAAATAATTGCCTTAAACCCTCTGTTTTGCTTTGCATTTTTCAGTCATAACTCACCCAAACGAATTCCAGTCTCAGGCCAAGCTCAGCCTACGGACAACAGTCTATCTCCTTCCCCTGTGCAATGAGGGTAAGTTCCCACCTTGCACTGGGGCCGGCTCAGGCAGTAACTAAATAGATGCACATTAGCTACATCTCCGGATCCTGTTCCTGAAGGAGCTATCACCCGGGCTGGCATTACAGATTTCATAGTGGATCCCTACAGCCTTCCAGATCTTAGTACAGCAAAGAAACTTTCCAAGTGTGGTATCCCTCAACCCCCTACACTGGGCTGACAGCCCACCCCCAGCCACAGCTGTGCTGCCTATCTCCCACATCCCCTCATAAGTTTCTGGCTGCCCACTCCTCCTCATCCTCACCATTGCAGACCCCTTTGAGAGCAGAGGGAGGCCTATCAGCCTAGGTCACCTGGTCAACATCCCTTAAGGCAGTGGCTCTCCAAGTGTGGACTCCAGATCAGCAGCAGCATCAATGGGAATGCTCTAGAAATGTAAATTATCAAGCCCCACCCCAGACTTCAGGAATCAGAAACTGATCCCGATGCAGGCTAAAGTTGGGGAACCACTGCTCCAGAGGAATGGCATCTGGGAGAAGTCCCTGAGGCCACTCCTCCTCCCTCAGGTGTGCATGGACACTCTGTGTGGACAGCTCACTGGTCTCTGACCCCCCCGGCCTGGCAGAGCACCTGGCACTCCCGTCCTGCACTCCCGTCCTGCCGAACCAGTGAATGAGCCCGCCACCAGCCAGTACACTAGGCAAAAAGCAAACTTTTGCAAACCACATGGCTTATTTGTATCTAAAAATGTTTCAACTTGAATTTTTGAACCTGGAACAAGGAAGAAGTGATTCTCACTTGTTTTTGTCTGTTTCCACAGAAAGGTTTTCTAGCAGGACAGTGTCAATACCCTTTGCTGGAGTGAACATTCTTGGAGAGATGGCATTCTCTCTCTCCAGACCCCCATCCTGAAAAGTTCAAAGGTGTTAGATGGAGTCAGCTGATTCTCCAATAGGAATTCCAACTGCTGGGTGCTGACAAGGAATCTAAAACTTCCAGCTTCCAGGCATTTCCAATTCTCAGCGTTATCCCAGGCTCCATGTCATTATAATCCTTTAGCTCTCGCCATGGCAAATGATCATGGAGCAGGAAGAGCAGAGAGGAGCTGCACCTGAGATGGCCTGAAGCCAGGTGCACCACCCCATCCAGCACTGCAAGGAGCAGAGGCTTACCTGCGACATTCTCCCAAGCTGCTACCGAAGAGAGAAGCGCCACTGAGTCTTTCTGGACACAGAGGGTTTTTTACACATCAGCCTGGAGTTCTGCCTGACTGAGCTGAAAACAATTTGGAAACCCTTTGGTGTGCTAGAAAAGAGAAGACAGGTGCTGTCTTTCAGGAGAGCATCTCTCAGAGCAAGAAACCGAGCTTGGTCGGGCTCACCAGCCTGCCACACAGTCCTGGAGTGATGGCTGATGGGAAGCTCAGCAGTTCTCCAGTTACAGGTACCCATTTCAACCCAGAAGGGCTCCCACACACGTCCCCCAGGCTCACCATCCTAACCTGCTGGAGCTGAAAGGGTTGGACATAAAGCAGGTGCGTACACCCAGGGAATGTTTGTGTACACATGTCTTCTAGTCCAAAATTATTCTGGTCCTTCTAGTGCAGCAGTTCTCAAAGTGAGGTCCAGGAACCCTGGCAATCTCAGAGAGTCTTTTAGAGTCCATGAGGTCAAAAGTGTCTTCCTAGCCGTAGAAAGGTAAGAGAGAACCTTTCTCACTCTCATGCTCTCTTAAGAGCACTGATGGAGTTTTCCCACAGACCACATGACATGCGATACTGCAAGAGACTGAATGCCCAAACAGATATGTATAAGAATCCAAGAATCTTCCGATCAGACACTAGATGTGTAAAAGAATAAAACAATGCCACACTTCTCCCTAAATTATTTTGTTTTGGACAATATCGTGATTTTAATAAAAATATGTTCTGCTATTTATGGTAACATGTAATGGGCTTCTTGGAGTTATTATTATTATTTTTTTTTGGTGAGAAAGATTGGCCCTGAGCTAACATCTGTTGCCAATCTTCCTCTTTTTTCCTTGAGGAAGACTGTTGCTGAGCTAACACCTGTAGTAATCTTCCTCTATTCTGTATGTGGGACACCACCACATCATGGCTTGATAAGCGGTGCCAGGTCTGCACCAGGGATCTGAACCTATGAACCATGGGCTGCTGAAGCAGAGCATGTGAACCAAACCACAACGCCACCGGGCCAGCTTCTTGGGGTTATTTTATTATTTTTTAAAGATTGGCTCTGAGATAACATCTGTTGCCAATCTTTTTTTTCTCCCCAAAGTCCCAGTACATAGTTGTATATCCTAGTTGCAAGTCATTCTAGGTCTTCCATGTCGGACACCGCCTCAGCATGGCTTGATGAGTGGTGTGCATGTCCGAGACCAGGATCTGAACCAGTTAAGTGGAGCGCACAAACTTTGCTGCTCGGCCACGGGGCTGGCCCCTCTTGGGGTTATTTTTAAAAGAAGTAATAACTACACAAACATTTCTTCACCTTTGATTCCCAGTATGATAAGTATTGATAGATTTAACCCATGCAAACTTTGGGATTCTCAGTAATTTTTAAGATTGTAAAGGAGTCCTGAAACCAAAAAAGTTTGAAAACCAGTTTTAACGAGAAGTGAAATATGTTTGGTAAAGGGCACTCAGGCTGTATCTTGACAAGATCCAAAGAGCTTCTATTTAAATTTTTTGTTTTAAAATGAATAAATAAAAAGTGAAAACAAAGTCACCTCTAGTATCCAATGCCACACACCCTGAGCGTCATAGCAAAATTATGCGGGCAGTTTGCAAGGTACGCACACTTCACTTCATGCAGAAGCAGACAGCACTGCATATGGCCCCCCGGCTCTGCAGCCGACAGACCCTCTGGGCTTTTGTTGCAGTAGCATCACTTGGGCGACGGCAGAAGCTTTTCAAGACCACACCACCTCCTCCGTGACATGGGGATGACTATGACAGCCCACACTTTTGGGGCTGTGGTGAAGTGCTCAGCAGAGTGCCTACACACAGTAAATGGCAAATAAATGTTGCTCTCTTCATCATCACCCTCATCACCATCACTGTTGTCCACACATTCCTACAATGATGTCCCTGGCTCTGCAGATTCTGGGCTCCTGAGTCCTGTACAACAAGCCACGCTGCCCCCGGTTGTGGCTTGCTTCCTAACAGGATGATGGCATGATTCACAGCACAGAACCACCCAGAGGAGAGGGACGTTCAGATTCAGTGGCACTGAGTCAGTGATTGCCCTTTGCTGGATCGCTCGCATCACTGACTCAGACACAAGCACCTCTAAGAACCCTTTATTCGCAGTTACTCTGGGTCACTGAAGCAGCACGTGCCCCAAGAGGCTGCCAGTGGTCCCCCCACTGCCTATTCAGTTTAAACAATGGTGTATCTACCCCTCTAGGCCCAACAATCTCGTGGCCAGCTCTGTTCACGTCTTACTGTGTCTCTTTGTCTGTCAATAATTGTCTATTCTGGACAGGAATGTTCTTGAAATGACACATACTCCAAACACCTCGGGACTTTGTCTACTCCCGCCTCTGCCCCCCCAGTTTTCCCTAATGGTACAAAACTGAAAAGATGGTGATGTATAAAGCTTAGCAACATGGCCTCACATAACGGCGTTGGCATTTTCACATGCGGCTTAGTGCTGTGGGTGTGTGCAAGTGTAAAGCAGTAAGAATCTACCCCCTCCACCCACGAATCCTAGTTTAAAGGTCTCTGTCTGCTACTGGGGGAGGGGAAATGTTACATTTGGAATCATAAGCTTTCTTTGTCCTCTATGATACAAACTTGTGGAAAGAGTGAGGGAGAAAGAGAGCCATATTTATTGAGTGTTTCCTGGGGTAGGTGACAGGCACTGTGCTCATGCATCTGCAGAGCTACCTCATTTAATCCTCACAGCTGCCCTGTGAAGATGGAGTCATTAACTCCATTTATTGATGCAAAACTGACGTCTCGAGCTGCCCACGTCCCAGAACTAGCAGAACGAGGATAGAAGCCCAGGTGCGCCTCACTCACAAACACATTGACAGCAACTGAGGAAGGCAAAAACAAACAAACAAAAAGAGTCCCAACTCCTTCTTAGAGTGGCATTTTTCACATTGATGGTTCTTTTAAATTCTTGTTTTTCTTGAATGCAAAATTTTCTGCATAATTAATTGCTTTTGGAAATTACAGAGCAATTTCCCATTCACTGAATTGGAAAAGCCCAGTAGAAATGTAAGTGCCAACGTGACTGCAGGATCCCTAACTGGGAGTAACGGCTTGGGGGGCCGTTTTGGGGTCTCCCTGGGTGTAGCAGGACTCCAAGCCTGGCTTTGCGACTCGGGTGCTAATTACACAGGACAGTCAGCTGGTGACTGAGGGGGCGGATTTCCCACCCAAAAATGAGTGGGACACAGGTTATGGGTGCTTATGTCAACTGCAAACCATGTACGACCGACAGAAGAACTCTTATCTCCTGTGGGGACCAGGGTAGGGAGGTCACAGCTGCAGTTTATGGGACTAGCATGCCAGCCAGCATGGGATGCCCTGGGACCTCGCAGGCTGTTGGTCTGGATGAGGGGGCAGCTCCCTAGGAATACTGAGGTCTCCTATTCTTCCATTCTTTTGACCCCTTTCCTTGCTCAGTGGATAAAACACATTCGAAAAAAAGAGCTGTATGAAATGGAAGCATGCCCTGCCCTTGGAATTAGGAAAAAAAGAGATCACAAAATCTATCTGGCTGCGTTTAGGTCTGGCTTGAGGGACAAGCTAGTTTGCCTGTGAACTGCATGGGTCCTATTTGTGAACAGCTGCTGGGCAGAACAGAAGGGTCCCTTTGAAGAGGAACAAGATGCATAGAGAAGCAGAGGACATCAATTGGGGTGTCTCTCAGCTGCCTGCAGTCTTGGACAAGGTGGTCTGAAATCTAGAGTCCCACAGACCCCCTTCAAGTTCCCCAGCCACTCCCATTTCAGCACTTCTGGAAATTATTCCAGGTCTCTCACCCACCACATCTTTTACCAGGAGGTTTTCCTGTGATTAATGGAATGGGCACAGGGGAGAGAGAAGGTAAGAAGGCAAACAACTGGATGACCCCAACACGGTGACACAACCATGGATTATTTAGAGCTAGTTGTCACCCTGTGACAGCAAAGAATTCACCTCCGGTGAGATACACAGCCAGGTCCCTGATATCAGCTGCCTTGGGGTAGGTGAGGGTTGAAGACTCTGAACTCCAATGACAGTTCAGCAGAGAGTTATGGAGTCCAACCAGGCAAGTGGGAGCTCCTGGGAGATGGGCACATGACTTCCATTTCTAGGACCCTCAAGGTCAAGAAGACTTTGCTCAATAAACGTGCCCGAAGTGAATTATTGAGTTAATAATAATAACCAGAAAACCAGTGTGGTCTGAGAGGATTTTTTTCTTATTTGTAGAAACGACTCTTGCAATCAGTAAGCTGTCACAGAGAAACCACTCTGTAATAAGCAATGAGTGCTCAAAAGGAAATTAGATAAAGTAAGAACTTAATGAGCATGCATTACCAGAGTAGCTTTTTAAAAATTTTTTTAAATGATGCTAAGAGGCTGTGATGGACATTATGTCCTAACTCTCTGTGAAAACTGTCTTTAAAACTGATGCTGTCTTAGTTACTGAGCCATAAAGAGTGTCTAGATTCAGAGGCTGGCCGGAGTTATCACTCTGCCTGTCTGGAACTAAAGGTAGTAAGGCTGAACAGTGTAAGAACATTGTATTCTTGTCATGAAAGAGAACCATTTGGAAATAGTGACAGAAACCAGTTTTTGGAGTTAGAAAGACCAGGCTGATTCCAACTCCTCTACATTGGAGCTGGGCAGCTCCACTGGTCATTCCCCCGTGGGGCAGCTGGGCTAATTAAAGATCACATTTGCAAGGTGTGTGCCCAGTGCTGCTCATGATCAAAACCCAGTAAGCAGGTTGTTGTTTTGCCTCCCAGGACTTCTTCAAACCCACAGCCCTATGCCCCTGTCTGTTACTCCTAAGGCTACTCTCTTGCATGCTGCTCATCCTTCCAGGCCAGCTCAGATGGCCGCTTCTCCCGGAAGCCTTGCTGACCTGCCAGGATGGGCTGGCCATTCTCACTTCTGTTCTCCCGTAGCACTTCTTACCTTCCTGACCACAGACTACCATGCCAGGCTGCAATGATGGTATGTGTGCCTGCCTTCCTCTCTGCACTATAGGTGAGAAGCCTGATCTTTACTCCTGGCACAATAACTACAGGATGGAGGGATGGATGGGTAGATGAATGGGTAAGTGGATGGACAGATAGATGGGTGGACAGATGGATGGATGGACAAATAGATGAATGGATGTATGAATATATGGATGGATGGATGGATGGACAGATGGATGGATAGACGGATGGATGGATGAATGGATGGATGGATGTTTTAAATTTATTCATTCATTGACTCATTCAGCAAATATTTGTAAGCACAGAATATTGTTCAGGTATAGTTTTAGGCACTTGGGATATATACCAGATAGAGCCCTGACTGTGGATCTTATATTCTAGTGAAGAAAGAGTAAATAATAATCAAAATAAATAAGTAAATTATATAGTGTGTTAGAAGGTGATAAGTGTTTTGGGGAAAAAAATGAGAGCAAGATAGGAGAATTGGGAATGTGCAGGGGCTTGCAGTATTAAATAGGGTGGCCAGTGTAAGCCTCATTAAGAAGAGATTTAAGCAGATTGGGGGTGAGGGAGTTTGCCTGGGAGCATCTGGGGAAAGAATGGTCCTGGCAGAGAGAACAGCTAGAGCAAAGACCTAGAGGTGGGACATGCCTGGTCATTCAAGGACCAGCAAGGAGACAAGTGTGGCTGAAGCAAAGGGAGCAGAGGCAGGACAATCAGAGAAAAACAAGATGGGTGAAGGGCAGGAGGACAGTCCATGTGGGGCTTTGGGGCCATTGAAAGGACCCTGCCTTTGACTCCAAGTGCCTGGCTATATGAGCCTTCCATCTCCATGTGGACATCCTTGTGCCCTGTGGACATGGTCTTGGTTTTCTGAGCCCAGTACTCCTTCCCTGCCTTCTGGTAGTAGTCTCTGCTGACCCTGGCTTCGACTGGGCCACAGCATACTTTCCCTTTGGCCGCAGTGGCTGCTCCAAGGATGGGTACACCATCTAAGCATGGCCAATCAAAGTTCTCACTTGGGATTTTTTTTAACAGGATTTGGAGGATAGGGTCTCTATCTCTGCGATCATGAGGTGACAGGTTAAATGTGTGGAGCTGCTGGTGGCTGCGCTCAGAGAAATAATATGAGACTGAAGCAGACAAGCAGAGGAGAACAGAGAGTTGAGAGTGTAGCTCACGGTGGCACTGAGCCCTCAGTCCTGACTGTGTCCAACTACTCTCCCCTCCAGTCCTATGAATTAATACAAACCCCCTCTTTAGTCCTAGCAAGCTTAAGCTGGGTTTCTATTGTGGATCAAAAGAGTTCTGATAAACACACTCCACAAATGCAGCATGGCCAAAACAATTCATCGTCTTCTTCCCCTGCCTCCAACCCAAGAGACAAGTCTGCCCTCTTTCCTTTGTTCCCCATCCTAGCTACTAACGCCATCACTGCCCCATCACCAGGCTGTGGAGGCCCACATCATCCTCTGTCTATGCTGGGTGTTCAATAAATCACCAAGTCCTCCCCTCCATGGTGCCTATCAAGTTTCCCAACTTCTCACCTGTTCTCCTGGCCACCTATCATCTGGTCCATTGTAAGATCCTCCTACCTGGTCTCCTGGCCTCGCCTTGCTCTGATCCTCCCTCTGCACTGCCATCTGAGAGCTCTCTGAAGCCCGGCTGATCATGTCTCTCATCCTCATAAACCTTTGATGGATAAAATCCTATACTTCAACATGGCACTGGAGACCCCTAACACCTTACCTTTATATCACACTGATTTTTCTCCCTCTGCCTCTAGGACAGTCCCCAGGCCCCTACCTCCCACCCACCACTGCATCCCCCTTGAAACTAAGCTGTCTTTCTTCTGCTTGACTTTCCTTCCTTCTCAGCCACTGACGCCTGGTTTGAATATGGCTCCTAAGATCCTCCACTATGACACTTTCTCCCCCAAAGAAATGTGGGACTTCCTCTTTGGGCTTCCTGGACAGACTCAATTCCGTTCCTTTTCCATCCACGTTCACACTCAAAGACAGTAAATGACAGTTCTGGTGCCAAGACTCCATCTGTCCGCAAGGATCTAATAACCAACAGAATGTGCAAAATGTAAAGACAAGGAGTCTCTGATTCTTTCTGTCTCAAGGCCAAGAGTAGCAAAAATGACCTTGGTGTGGATGAGAGCAGGCGAAGGAAGGGGTGAGGAAAATGAGGCAGACACTGAGCTTGGGCAAGTGCAGGGAAGGGGCTGGCTGGAGCGAGAGACTACGGAGTAAATCTGGACAGGCGTTTTTAGCGACAGGCTCCAGCAGGAACAGACAAATGGCTTCACACCCGCCTCTGCCAAAGGAGAGATACAGAAAGAGATACGAGGCGACAAGATAGAGCAAGTTGTAGCAGGCTCCCGCCTGATTCACAACTCGAGTTACCCCTGTGAGCCAGGGAGAATGGCGAGTTTTGACACTGCTCAGCTGGTGCTGAACAGCCACACGTCTGGACACACAGGCTGGGGGCGGAGGGCTGGGAGATCCAACAAGAACCATGCTCCTCCCTGCCTGCTGGAGTCAAAGGCAAAGAGGTGGCAGCAGATGTCGGAGGATATCCTTGCCCTTCTCTCAGGATCTTGATGAACCTGCTGCACACAGGCAGGAGCCTCCCGGCATGAGTCTGGGGGGCTTCCGGGGCAGAGACGGGGTAGCAGGCAGCTCGTGCAGGTGCAGTGCATTAAAAACGAGCCGCTCGGCACTCTGAATCCGTTGCTAAAGACACTCGTGTAATCATTTGAAATGAAAACTGCTCAAATGAACTGGAAAATGTTTTACTTGTATTTTCTCACATTCCTGAACCTTTCTTTCCATGGTTCAAAAGTTTGCATTGTCTAACTGCTGATTTCCATTTGTGAATGAATCAGTGTAAAATAAAATTAAGTGCCAAATTAATCTACCCATCTAGTTTTAGGCATTAATTATCCTCTGAGCCATTTTCTCCTGCACTTGCCGCATGTCAAGACAAGCCCAGATATAGTGATGTAGAATCCAGTTTTCAAAACAGGAACTCAGCCCAAACAGCGGAGGACATCCTTGATCTCTAAGACCCACAGTTTACTGTGCGAAAGGGGTCTGAGTCCAGGCAAATGAAACACATTCCTCACCTTTTAAAGGAGCACTAACACTGTCAGACCAGATGAGTTACCAGAGCAGAAATTTGCTGCATGGTTTTGTGACATGTTTCCCCAATTGTCCCAGCTAACAAATTAACAACAACACATTTCCTCTAAGTATAACAGGGTCAGCTCTAGTGTGGAAAATGTGGAGCTGTCTAGGGCAGAATTTTGACAAATTACATATGCTGTTTTTCTGGAACTGTACCCCAGGAGATCTTCTTGGCTTTGCTAAAAATCCCCCAGGTCTGCAGGATACAATGATAGGATCCACAGTCGCTGGGGAAAGGTAGAACCATATAATTGGTGACTTGATCAAAGCCACCATTCTTGGAAACTATGGGGACACAGAAGCTGGGCACCTGGAGGAGCAAGTATATCTCCAGTGGGGCCAAGAAAGCCTTGGAGACAGAGGGCACAAAGGCCCTGATCCCTTCCCTTTTGAGGTTCAGCATTATCAGAATCTTTCTAAAAGGAATGAGATATCCTTGACCAAGTACTGTTTCAGCCTTCAAAAAGCAGTATGTGACAACACTGGAGGAACCTGGAGGACTCTCTGCTAAGTGAAATTGTTACCCTGGCCCTGGCCCCATAAGACATTAACCATAACCCTGGTCAGAACAAACCTAACACATTCTTTTTAGCTTACAGGAAACCACAAAGAGAGGAAGGAGAAGATGGCTGAGACATATAGTCGAAACCAGTTAAAAGTGGTTGAAGGCAACATGGCAGTGAGACTTGACCTGACATAGACACCGAAGCTCATTATATGTTCATTGTAATACATTACCATATTATGGAACAAACCCATTGTCGCCATGACAGTTCACAACTGCCATGGCAATGGTAAGATATAAACCACATAAGGAAAGAAAAGAGGTGGCATGTTTGTTTCCCCAAAAAGCCTGCCCAGTTCCCCAAATATCTATGAACATTCCTCCCCTTCATTACTTTGACCCCTTATAACAGCTGCTGAATCGCCCCAAGAGCTGAGAAGTTGATTCATGAACATAGCCCACTTCTCCATTCTTTGGCCATTGAATGAAGCTTGTGCTGTTGAATGCTCAGCTTCAGTTTCATTTCAAATCTGTGACCCCAAATGGAAAACAATCCTCTGAAGAAGAAAAGGGCTGATTGTGGATTCGAGGCCCACCGGCCTTGGGCCCTTTCTTGGGTCCCCTATGATTGTGGGTTCAAGTCCCAACAGGGGGAAGCAAAATTGGTGACAAAATAAACCAGAAACAGAAGGACAAATACTGCACGATTCCACTTAGATGAGGCATCTAAAACCATCAAACTCATGGAAGCAAAGAATAGAATTGTGGTTGCCAGAGGCTGGGGGAGGGGGGAAAGCAGGGAGTTGCTGATCAATGGGTATAAAATTTCAGTTACACAAGATGAATAAGTTCTAGAGATCTACTGTATAAGATTGTGCTTATAGATACTGATACTGTATTGTACACTCAAAAATCTGCAAACAGGGTAGTTATCATGTTAAGTGTTCTTACTACAATAAAATTTTAAAAAGCAAGCAAGCAAATACAACACTCAATTCCACCTACGATGCACTGCCAGGAAAGGGAGAGTCTGGGATACTATGTGTTCAGTTGGAGGGCTGGCTGTGGCTGGAACCCCTTAGAACCCAGCCCCCTGGGCAAAATGTGGTGCTTGGGAACTAGTGGCCACATACTGAGTATGAACTAAGAGTTGTGACTCTGGTACCCAAGGATGCAGCACCTCTGCTGCACATGCAGAATGACCAAGAGGGATAGAGCCACTGAATCACCAAGCATCCTCCAGGCTGTTCACAACAGTGACGTGGTGTGGCAGCAGCTATAGTCACAAGGCAGGTTAGCTGGTCGGTAACCTCAAGCTCCCTCTTTGTTTGGCATTGCAGGCAGAACGGGCTTTGGAATATAATTCTGTAATTCATAGATGAAAATAGGTGGGGACATGCTCAAGAGGAAGATGCTAGACCTCTTGGTGATAAAGAATAGCTGAGGTGTCTGAGTGATTAATCAGAAAAATAAAAGAGATATGAACATATTTGTAGCACCCTGAACCAGTGCTCAAGTGCTGAGCTGATTTTGGAGATCAGAGTTTGGGATAAAGGAAGTAAGGCACAAGTTTAAATTCTGCATATATAACAACTTGCATCAGGAATAAAGGAATATGCTTCCTTTAAGGCCAAACTCAGTCCTGACATCCTTCCAGGCACTAAGGAAAGCAACCAGAGGAAAACTGGCAAGGGAGACGCTGTGCTTCAGGGGAAGAATGGGAGGCTTTTAAATTTCATCACACCCTTCTAATAATACCTCCACGTTCGCTTTTCTGTAGACAAGCTTGAAGGCCTGAACAGTCAAGCTCTCGCCTCTCCCCAACCACCCCGAGAGGAAAGGAACCTGTCAGCTTCCCTAAAAGGGAAAAGGGAAAAAGAAAACAAAGTCAAAAGGGAAAGCTAAAGTTGCATCTCCTCTGTTTGAAGGCACAAGGCAGGAGAAAGACAGGTTTTGCACAGAGGCACTGTTGGACCCTGGGGGAAGGAAATCTATGTGCTGCGAGTTGGAAAACATTAAGTGCAGGGAAGTTTTAATGAGCTTGAGCAGCTCTTTGATAGTCGCTGATGTTGAGATGGAAATGGAGCATTTGAAAATGTGAGCTTTCGAAGAATATGGTTTTTAAGAAGCGATTTTCCCTCTTGCTATCCCTTTGCTTTGGGGATATTCAAATTAAGCCTTAAGTCTTCTCATCAGCAGTACCTCCCTCTCTCTGGATGAGGATGGGTCATAATGTGAAACCCCCCAGAAGCCCCAGCTCCAGTGAGTACTAGCTGTTGCTCTGGGTAGTAGTAACTTCAAGGGCCTCCCTGAGATGGATAGAGAAGGGATGGAATAAAAGGCATAAAGTTAAAGAGAAGATTAACAAAATCTGATGGAAGAAAACACCTAGCTGCCTACATTGCACCTTAAATTACATTTACCACATCTGACAGTGAGGGGGTAATCATGAGTAATAAGTCCAGGCTTTGGAAAGAAATTATGGGCTAACTAACTTAACGACAGCTAACACCAGAGGAAGTCACTGATTCATCTTCCCAGGGAAGACTCAAGACAGGGTATAAAACCCATCAATCACGCTGAGACAAACCTCACTTGGTAGAGCCCCTGGATAGTCTAGGATCTGGATTCCCAAACAGCCTCCGCGTTCTTCCCAGAGCTAGAAATGTGTCAGTAGCACAAAGGCTGCCTCCACTTACACCTTCCAGTCCAGCACACCTTCACCCCGCTGCATGGTGGCTGTTGTCACCACATCCCGACCTTGATGTGACCAGGTGCAGTCAGTTACTAGGCAAGGGCCATCCCACTGCCTCTTGTTGATTTCTGCCCCATTAGGTGAGGCTACTTTATGCTACTGTCTCAACACAAATGATTCTTGGAACCTTCCTGCCAGTTCAGTCTGAGCCCCAAACAGAACCCAAACCATCCTGTTATCTGTGGGTTCCTCCTGCCACCTCCCCCAGAACACGCCAAGTTCCCATACTCAGCTATTTCTCACTAGAGCTCAGCAGGAAAGCAATCTGATTTGACTAATTCACACCAACCCTCCAAGGAGTCTCTGTTTTAGAAGAGAAGGCCAGGTAATGCAAATGAATCACTCAGGATGGGCTTTCAGCCTGTATGGGAGATGTCACGGACCTCCTCTGGACCTCACGTGCAAGATGAACCTCATGAGAAGAGAAAGAAAAGGCTTCATCACCACACCCTCCCCCACTTCCCAGCTAATGCCCAATGGAGAAGGGCTCACTCATTGCTCTACTCCCTCCCCGAACTGCTTCCCGTCTCCAGGCCTCCTGGCTTGGACTCATCAGTGGACAGGATAACGCCTTACTGTAGGGACAGTGAGGAGCTGTAGCTGTCTGCCTTTAAGCCAAAGACGACCCTGGAACCCAGTCCTACTCCTAGCAGAGGGATCCCTTCTACTCAATGATGTGGGTTTCAGATCCAGGGGTCTTCAGAATCTCTGCTCCTTCCCACCCTACACCCTGAGCAAAGCTCCTACAGCTTCTCCCTTGTGTCCTGCTCCTCAGGCACATTCAACTGTAGCAGGGGGTTCTTTGACTCCCTGGTTGATTGGCATCCCCAGGTCATGACTATGCAGAGACCTTCTAGCACAGCAAACCCTAATCCTAGTCTGCAGTTAAGAGGGTCTCCATGGAACAGGGGCACGGAAGTGAGAAAGAGTCCTTGATGAAGTTGCATTTCAGGATCACCTGAGTCCTCCCAAGACACAGTTGGTCATCTGAGTACTTACAGTAGGTCACCTACTTTCAACTTAAAAAAAAAGTGGAGGGTCATTACTCCCAGAAAATCTTCAGCATGAGAGGGTTCTACAGATAATGAGAACTGTTTTGGGTGAGGGGGTGGGAGGTGGGGAAGATTGTCCCGCAGCTAATGTCTGTGCCAATCTTCCTCTATCTTGTATGTGGGACATCCCCACAGCACGGCTTGCTGAGGGGTCTGTAGGTCTGTGCCTGGGATCCGAGACTGCAAACTCTGGCAGCTGAAGTGGAGCATGTGAACTTAACCACTATGCCACCAGGCCGGCCCTGAGAACTTTTATTTTTCTTTACTCACTATTACAGCTAGTTTAAGGAAAGAATGAGATCCCATTCTACCACAATAAAACTTAAATTGACCAGAAATTCACCTCACCAGACTCCTCAAAATATCAAACACTTTTTTTCCTGCTCTCTACTTTTTAGAAATAGGAAGCCTATAAGAAAACAAGCACATAGCCACATCCTCACCTACTTGTCCACCTGTGAACATTTATTGAGTGCACAGAATTTTGTCAGAGATGGCATTTGAAGCCCCCTGGCTCTACCCTGGGGATAAAGTACAGGTGTTGTCCAATATGATGCCCCATCTGAATCTCTAGCCCAGGATCCATTCTGCACATCTGAATGCAGCACCAGCATCGCCTCAGGCTGCAAAGACTCAAGCTCTGCTTATCAAAATCTACTTGCTTCAATCAGCAACTGAATTCAACCCAAAGTTCTGGAAGGACACATATCACATTGTTGACAGGGACGGTCGGAAGCGAGCGAGAGCAGAGCAAAAGCAAACTTTCTCTTTCCCACTACCTAATTTTACATTGCTTCTTTTTTTAAAACACATAGAATGTGTTCATGAGTTCTTTCCAATGTTAAAATAAATTAATACATAGCAAAAGGAAAAGGAAGCAACTGTTTTCAACATCACAGCCCAGACTCGACAGGGTGTCTGAGACCTGGAAGCACAGCTGACAAGGAAGATGCCCACTCTTCCTGCCCACATAGATGACTGAATGGCCCAGAACAGACCCAAGCATTCTGGAAGTTCTCCTCTGCAGGGTTGGACAAAGCTCAATCCCCCTCACTGGTCTCTTCCAGTTTTCTGACCTTGACAGTCAAAAGCCTCCATATTTCCAGTCCAACCGTCCCCTGACTTACTTAACCCCTTGCGATCCCTGGCAATGGCTCAGGCTTGCCAGGTAGGCAGATGCCTTCAAGTTCACCTGGCCTCAGGTGACCCTCTGTGCTTACTAAGCGCAGACACATTTATCTCATTCTAGCACCTCTCCAAGCTTGCCCAGGTTAAAGATAGGAACCTTCCCCAGCATGAGAGCCTGACCAGCTTCTGAAGAACCGTGTGTCAGATGCAGAGGTCAGTTTCTGGCTGATCCATTCCAATGACTGCCCTCTTCTCCCTCCTGCCGTCCATAGAAACACAGAAAACGGGAGCTTGGCCGCTGAAGCAGCCGCAAAGGTTCTCCCTGCTGCCTCATCAATCACCCGGCTGCAGCACACCTACCTGCAGATGTAATTCGTCTTGCAGGAATCCTGCAAATTCAAACAGTTGGGTTTCTCCCTCTCCTCATAGGAGCACACAGGCACGATGGTCTGCCGCCTCCGCTCAGTGCAGGCAATGTCCTGGCAGGAGCAGAAGAGCATTCCGTAGCTGTGCTTGGCCGGAACCTTGTCAAAGAACTGCCGGAGGGCCTTGTGGCACTTGCGCCGGTTGCAGACTTCGTTGGACATGCTGGTGGTACATGGGGTGATGTACGCGGACCTGTACTTCTTGCAGGTGTCGTCAAGGTTGCAGGCCTTAGCGGCATCAAGGCAGTTGTTCCCTTTGGGGATGTGCTCCACTGCAAAAGGAGAGAAAGGCAGGTGTGATCATGGTGCTGGCACCTGGGCTGCTCACATCTTGTCTGTTTTAACTGTGATCTGGCCATTTACCTGGCAGTGCTGGGAGCTCTGTTTCGAAGCTAATAACTTAATGAGTTCATGACAAGGAGGAAGTATTAGGAGTGCAAAGGCTGGGAGCCCACGGCAGCCCACAAGCTCCTAGCACTCTCTTAGATATATAATTAGGAGGTATTGAGTGGGCCAAAGGAGCTCAGGCACCTGCCCAACTATGTATAAACAAGGCAACAGGAGAATAAGTCTCCAGCTCCTGGTTGGTAAACTGAAATTAGGATAAAAGAAAAAAGCAACAAATTATATACTTGTTCATTATACAGTATATAAAATGATATGCTGAATGTAAGTATAATTACCATGCAATCCTCCAGGAATATAATTATGTAATAAATGCATATAGTACATGCTAATTACTATATGATTACAGAGTAATTACATGGTTATTTGAGCCCAGAAGACAAAATATTATGCTAGGCTCTCTAAACAGGAAGAAGTAACTACAGTGATGCTGTATTTAAGTTCCACCTCACAGCCCACTGGAAGAAAACCAGAATAAATTACATAAAAATTTGCAAACCTCAATTACCATTTAACTTACCACATACAAAATGTGAGATCTATGAGTATTGAGGTTGCAGATTAGAAAAATTCAGCTAGAATTTTGGTTAGAATTTCAATGGGCTTACAAACCATAGGCCTTAGGAATCTCACAAAACATACGCTGCCTTCTGCCTAAGCCCTCTGTGCTCATGCTGTCAGAAAAACCAGGGCCGTCCACTGCCAGGCTGCCCACTGTGTGGCCTGGAGGGAGAGCATGACAGAGGCAGGGCCTACTGGAGTGGCTGCATGAGCTGTCCAGGGCCAAGCCCAATGGGCAAAGTTAAAAGATGAGCGACCAAGAGAAATTAAACTCAGTCCCCATGATACAGGTATTTCCCACAGGGAGGGGAAGTGATGGAAAAACCCTCCAGAGCCAAGTTATAAGACGGTCCATGGAAAATTGATAATTAGGTGTAGCAGTGACCCACCCCCCAGAGACAGCAGGGAGGTGGCAGACAAGTGCCATACAACTGAGAGGTTGGATCCTCAGCAAGTTCCTGTTTTGGCCACCCCTTCTTGGGTTCCGGAACCATCTTTCATTCTCTTGATGCCCCCAGTGGACCGGGACCATAAAGGCATTTGGGAAATTACAAGAGACAAGAGAACTGACAGGAGAGGAGAGAGTACGGGGGGGTTACCCTGAAAGACAGGGCAGAGCATTTAGTCTATGTGCTAATAAATAAATAAAGGGCACAAGGAATATTATTCAACCTTAAAAAAATAAGGAAATCCTGCCGTATGTGACAACATGGATGAGCCTTACGGTCATTGCGCTAAGTGAAATAAGCCAGTCACAGGAGGACAAATACTCTATGATTCCACTTACATGAGGTGTCTGAAACAGTCCGACTAACAGAAGCAGAGAGTTGAATGGCAGTGGCCAGAGGCTGGGGGAGGGGGAATGGGGAGCTGTTATTCAAGAGGTATAAAGTTTCAGTTGTGCAAGATGAATAAGTTCTAGAGATCTGCCGCACAACATCGTGTCTATAGTTAACAATACTGAATTATTCACTTAAAAGTCTGTTAAGAGGGTAAATCTCATGTTAAATGTTCTTACTCCAATAAGATAAAAAATAAGTACAGGGCACATGAAGCAAGTCCACCATTTCAGGGAAACAACTCTCCCTGTCCTACGGATGATGTGCCTCGCTTTAAGAAAACCCAATATGCAAACATCGGAAATCACAAAATTACACCCTGCACCATGAGCAGTATTTTACTGTGCCCCAGGTTCATGTTTCTGCCTACGACATCTGAGTCTAACAATTTGCTGGGAAAGGCAATCAAGAAGACATTCAGCCCTTCTTGAGTGAGCAGTGCAGGAAGCCAGCAGCTGCACACACATATCCCCGCTGGTGTAACAAGCACAGCTGGTGCATTTTCTCCATCATGACCTTCCTGAACCAGCTTCTCTCAGGCTCCTCTATTTTCATACACAGCCTCCTCAGGACTTAAGGAGCGAAATATTCACCACGTGGCCTGACAGGATCACCAGGGCCTCCAGGCCTTGGGAATACTTCTAGCCTTTTCCTCTTTTGAGACTTCTAATGTTGTGCTGTTGGGCCCATAGGCAATAGTGATTTATATTCTTGAAGGTCTACGGTGGGTTTGGAGATTTCTAAATTATGCTTTTTTTTAATGATAATCTAAAATAAATTAATATGACCATATTCTGGATCATCTGGATTAGGCCCTCAAGGCTGGATATTGGTACACAATTTCACTGCCTGCATCTGCACCTTCATCAGTGTTGAATGGTAATTTAGGATCTCTGGCTAAAAAGGAAAGAATAGAGGCACAGAGGTGGACCTAATGCTTAAATGATGTAGCCAGTGATATACGAACAAATAGTTCATATAAGTTCAAATGGAGAAAAATAGCAGAAGAATTAAGGCCTCACATAGTACCCAGTAATATAGGCCTGACAAACTCAAAACAACTCACAGTGAAGCAGAGAACTACATTCCGATGGTCAGCACCAACTGAGATTCAGCAAAACAATATCATCTCTTACATTAAATTAATGTTATTAACTTGGATTTCATTGTTTTCAAAGTTTTATTCATACTTAATTTGTGTATTGCTTTTATAATTGTGTAAAAGTAAAGATTAAGAGCTGATAGTTTTATGTTTATAAATTTCAAATAAAATTATAATAAAAATAATAAAACTCAATATACAAGGTCCAGAAAATTTCTTTCTCTCTGAAAGTAGTCCATATTATACACAAGTTTTAAAAAATTGTCCTGGAAAAAAGTTCCTTGACATAGGTCTTGGCAATGATTTTTTGGATATGATACACGTAACAAAATAAAAAATAAACAAGTGGGTTACATCAAATTAAAAAGTTTCTGCAAAGCAAAGGAACCTACCAACAAAATGAAAAGGCAACCTATGGAATGGGAGAAAATATTTGCAAATCACATATTTGATATGAGGTTAATATCCAAAATATACAAAGAACTCCTACAACTCAAAAGCAAAAAAACAAATAATTCCTTTAAAAAATGGGCAAAAGACCTGAATAGACATTTTTCCAAAGAAGACATTCAAATGACCAACAGGTACATGAAAAGGTGCTCAGCATCACTAATCATTAGGGAAATGCAAATCAGAACCACAATGAGCTATCACCTCAGGCCTGTTAGAATGGCTATTATCAAAAAGATAAGCGATAACAAAGGCTGGTGTGGCTGTGGAGAAACAGGAACACTTGTGCACTGTTGATGGGATTGTAAATTGGTGCAGCCACTATGGAAAACAGTATACAGGCTCTTTGAAAAATTAAAAATAGAACTGCCAAATGATCCAGCAATTCCACTTCTAGGTATTTATCCAAAGAAAACAAAAACACTAATTCAAATAGATATCTGCACCCATGTTCGTTGCAGCATTATTTACAATAGCTAAGATATGAAAATAACCTAATTGTCCATTGATGGATGAAGGGGTAAAGAAAACGTGGTTATACATATACAGTGGCATATTATTCAGCCATAACAAAGAAGGAAATTCTGCCATTTGTGACAACACGAATGGACCTTGAGGGCATTATGCTAAGTGAAATGTTAGACAAAGACAAATACTATATGATATCCCTTATATGTGGAATCTAAAAAAATAAACTCATAAGGAAAAAAAAATCAGATTTGTGTTTACCAGAGGCAGGGGGAGGGGGTGAGGGAATTGGATGAAGGTAGGTCAAAAGGTACAAACTTCCCGTTATAAGATAAATAAGTACAGAGGATGCAACGTACAACATGGTGACTACAGTTAACACTGCTGTACAGTACATTTGAAAGCCACTAAGACGAAGTCCTAAAAGTGCTCATCACAAGGAAAAAACATTTTTTTCCTCTTCTTTTTTGGTGTCTGTATGAGGTGATGGATGTTAACTAAACTAACTGTGGCAATCGTTTTGCAATGTATGTGTCAGGTCATTGTGTTATACACCTTAAACTTATACAGTGCTGTATGTCAATTTTATCTCAAGAAAAATGAAAAAAACAGTGGCCTAGTGTTGCTTGCTTTGTTATAATTTAGCTTCCTTTTTAAAGTTGTTAAAACTACATAAACTACTAATTTTTTTCTTCTTAATGTTATCAAAAAAGAAAAGCAATATTTCAAAGCTATTGGCGTGACTCAGCCTCACTTTCAGCTGATTCTGTTTTCATCAATATATAACTCTGCCAGAGCATATCTCCCTACCGTTATTTCATAGCCTTTGACAAATTCCAGAATGCACAACCTGGCACATTAGGAGAAGCAAAAAACTACTAATTGATTTCCAGCTCACAGATCAATGTGTGACTTTCTTTGTGTTCTAATTCTCATTCACAGAAAACATTCTCATAACCCTTCCCCACTTGATATACGAAGCCAGAACTACCCAAGTAACAGAACCTGACAAAGACAAAAGAAGAAAATTATAGACTAATATTCCTTACAGATAGATATTCAAAAAGTTTAGTAAATAGTATTTAGCAATATATTAAAAGGATAATGCACCATGACCAAGTAGGGTTTATCCCAAAATGCAAAGTTGGTTTAATATTTAAAAGTCAATGTAATTCACCACATTAACAGACAGGAAGGGCAGGAAGACAAACGTATGGTTATTTCAATAGACAAAGAAAAAGCATTCAACAAATTTCAACACTCATTCCATAATAACAAATGCTCAGCCATATAAGAATAGTGGAGAACCTTCTTAATCTGATAAAGGGCATCTATGAAAAACCCACAGCTAAAGTCATATTTAATAGTGAAATATTTACTGTTTCCCCCCTAAAATCAGGGACAAACGAAGGGTGCCCATTCTTAACACTTATAGTCAATGTTGTACTGGAGGTCCTAGCCATTGCAGTAAAGCAATGAAAAGAAATAAAAGGTATGCAGATTGGAAAGGAAGACATCTCTATTTGCAGACGAC
This sequence comes from Equus asinus, assembly GCF_041296235.1. NCBI lineage: Eukaryota > Metazoa > Chordata > Mammalia > Perissodactyla > Equidae > Equus > Equus asinus. The sequence continues at coordinate 16,045,472 of NC_091791.1, read as the reverse complement.
TTGGAAAATCCTAAAGAATCTACAAAATAGCTACTAGAGCTAACAAGTGAATTTATCAAAGTCGAAGGATAGAAAGTTAATACACAAAAACCAATGGTATTTTTATAAGCTACCAGCAAAAATATTGAGAAACAAAATTTGAAAACATAATTCCTTTATAATAGCACCCCAAAAAGGCATTTAGGAATGAATTTAACAAAACACATGCAATACCGCTACCCTGAAAACTAAAAAACATTACTGAGAAAATTAAAGAAGACCTAAATAAATGCAAATATATACCATGTTCATAAATCAGAGGGCTCAGTATTGTTGAGATGTCAATTATCCCCAAATCACATATTTTGAAATTGGCAAGCAGATTCTAAAATTTATAGGAAAATGCAAAGGACATAACAAAGCCAAAGCAATCGAAAAAGGACAACAAAGTTTAAGTCACTTTACACTGACTTCTGGATTCACCATAAAGCTAGAGTTATCAGGAGAGTGTGGTACAGCATAGGCATAGACAAATCAAACAATGGAACAGAAAATGGAGCTCAGATTAAATACACCCACACATCTATAGTCATTTGATTTTTGACAAAGTCACTAAAGAAATACAACAGAGAAAGTTTTTCAATAAATGGTACTAGAATAACCGAAAATCAATGTAAACAACAACACCAAAAACACCTCAACCCCGCCTTCACAACATAAGTAAAAATTAATAAAAGACAGATCACAGACTTAAACATAGAAGCTAAAATCATAAAGCTTTCAGAAGAAAACATAAGATAATCTTGGACATAGACAAAGGTTTCTTAGGACAATAGAAAGCAATAACCATAAAAGAAAAAATTGGTAAGCTGAATTTTATCAAAATTAAAATTTCTGCCCATCAAAAGACTCTGTTAAGAAATTAAGAAAATGAACAGACAAATCACAGACTAGAAGAAAATATTTCCAAAACAAAAATCTGATAGGGGCCGGCCCGGTGGTGCAGCGGTTAAGTTTGCACGTTCTGCTTCTCAGCAGCCTGGGGTTCCCAGTTCAGATCCCAGGTGTGGACATGTCACCGCTTGGCAAAAAGCCACGCTGTGGTAGGCATCCCACGTATAAAGTAGAGGAAGATGGACACGGATGTTAGCTCAGGGCCAGTCTTCCTCAGCAAAAAGAGGGGGGGGATTGGCAGTAGTTAGCTCAGGGCTAATCTTCCTCAAAAAAAAAAAAAATCTGACAAAGGACCAGTATCTAAAATATATTAAGAATGCCTAAAACTGAATAATGAAAAAGAAAACAAGCCAATTGAAAAATGAGCCAAATATTTGAACAGATACTTCACAAAGGAAGATATATGAATGACTAATAAGCACATGGAAAGTGTTCAACATGAGTAATTATCAGAAAAATGCAAATCAAAACCACAATGAGATATACTATACATCCACCACAGTGGTTGAAATTAAAATCTGACAACCTCAAATGTTGTCAAAGATATCGAGCTCCTGGAATCCCCTATGTTGTTGGTGGGAATGTAAAACGGTCCAACCACTTTGGGAAAATGTTGGGCAGCTTTTTTATAAAACTAAACATATGCCTATCCAAAACCCCAGCAATTCCACATCTACATATTTATCCAAGAGAAATGAGAACATATGTCCACAAAAAGACATACAAGAATATCATATAACACTATATGTGTTATAATATATAACATATAGAATAACACTATATTGATAATAACCAAAAACTAGAAGCAGCTCATGTACCTATCAATAGGAAAATGGCTAAACAAACTGTGGTCTATACACCCAATGGAACACTACTCAGAAACAAGAACAGATAAACTGCTGATACACACAATAGCATGGATGACTCTCCAAAAAACTCTGCCAGGTGAAAAAAAAGTCTTACACACAAATGTACACACTGTATTATTCTATCTATGAGAAGTTCTAGAATAGGCAAAACTAATTTATTATAAAAGAAAGTAGAAGAGTGGTTGCTTCTATGGGATGGAGGTAAGTATTGGCTGGGAAGGAGCAAGAGGGAACTTTCTGGCATGCTGGTACTGTTCTTGATAGAAGTTTGGGTCAAAACTACACTTGAGGTTTGTGCATATAAAGAGCTACCTCAAAGGGGCAAAATACCTAAACCAATAATGAAAACTGGTTAATGATATGCATGCTGAAGCATTTAGGGGAAGTATATTGATATGTGCATTTTAAAAACTAAGCTGGATTGATAGATGGACACAAGGATGGAGAGAAGATACTTACAAAGCAATTACCTTCTAATTTAATCATAGAACCTAGGCGGTGGGTTGACTGTAAAATTTTTTTCACTTTATGTTTGAAAATGTTTGAATAAAATATTGAAAAAATAGATTCATGTATACTCTATTCTTTTTCAAAAAGTTTCACATGCACAGAATATGGAAAAGACCTCCTCGCATCCCCTTTCGCCTCCCTTCTTAGTCACCTCACAAGTGCACCTCCAATTCCCTCTCAGGCCTTAATGTTGTGTATCCCACTGCAATGAAGCTCAAAATAAACACTCCTGAAATCACAAGACATTTATAAATTAGAGTCGAGTTTTCACTTGGTAAGAAGATTGATTCCCCCATATCTATTAAATGGGTCCCCCAGTGCACAAAAATGCTACCTCAGCGACTTGAGGGCAGGGGGAGGAACGAGCAGAATGATTCAGTTGAGGCCACTCGAGTCACATCCAGTTCTCCATCAACTCCCACCCCGACGGAGGAGCAGGCACACGTCTCTGTTTTACGGTCTGGGCACACGAGCCTTCTCGGTTGCGTGGGAAGGCTACTGAACAGCTTTACCATAACTCTGAGTGCCATTCTCTCCACAGCTCATTTTAGAGCTCAGCATTAAAACGTTGCTTCCTCCCCCGCCCCTCCACCTCTAATCTCTCCCTCCATCTGCTGTTATTCATTCTTTAACTCAGTAGAACGTCTAGGATGCTGTCTGAATGGGAAGTATTCTCAGAATGAAGGCTGTTTACTAGAAATCCCTTCTTCTTGGGGGAGGGCATATGCGTGTGGGTTGTGCTGGATAATGAGCTGCTCTCCAGCATCGGCCCATCGCTGTCTTACAGAGAACGCCATTTAACCAGCTTCTCCTTTCAAAGTTAGACATAATCATGTTGTTACTTTGCAGGTTACATATTGTTTTCTCTATTGTCATTCTAAGTCTCTTAGGCTGTGATCACACCTGATGTGATTTGTTTCCTGTTTTCTGGGGGGGTATAACATTCATAGCGACTCGAGGGTCAACTCCCAGATCATAGAATGAAAAGGGTCAGGTGCTGCTGAAGGAGCAATGAATTAGGAGTCAGGGAGTTTAAATGTGGTCCAATCATCTGAGTGTTTTTGTACAAGTGGGCCTCAGTTTCCCCATTTGTGAGACGATATATCCAAGGTCCCTTCAACCCTCAAAGTTCTTTGATTTGATGATTATAATACAAATTGGCTTTCTGATTATAACTTCAAATATTTACGATAAAACTTGACAATCAAGGACAGAATGGAAAACCCCAGCACTCGAAGGCGCTAGCCTCTCAGCTGTTTGCGGCATCAAAGAGTACATGGACCAACGATTTCAACCCTGACCTACAGGCAGAACAAATGTAAAAGATCCCTCCAACATAGCGAGATGTGAAGGTGTCAGGGATGATTTATGCACTGGGAGAAGCTTTCATATTCTAAATTCCTCTGGAGCAAGGAACTGCCTTTCTCCAAGTACAATCCTCACACTGTCCCAAATCAAAGAGGCTATCGGTGTGGCCAGCAGCCTCTCATTATTTACACTTAGTAAATGCCACCATTATTGGCAAATGCCGGGGCCGGCTAACCAGTCAGAATGATTCAGGACGAAACACAGATGCAAGCAACTAGAAATCTATTTCTATAGATTATGAGGTGGAATAAAACAGTAAATATATTAAAATTTGCATGGCCCACATGAAGATGTGATTCATTAGGCAGAAAGTTCACAAGACACAGTGAGAGGGTGTTGTTTACAAACGCTTGCCAATTTCCGGGTATCTTTCTGCCTTTCTTCTTTAGGGCTACAGAATTGAATTCACAACTGGTTTCCTCTTTCTTTCTGACTTGATTAATTACCATGTTAACGTAACTACTGTTCTTCTTCTAATAGGCTCCCTCTAACATGTTGTCCCAGCAAATAGAAAATAGGCGAAAGGCTCCAGGATCTTCACAGGCGTAAGGCAGGCTTTTTTGGAAGCCCACATTTACAGTCTGGTCTTTTGATTTCCATGTGGCTCAGATGGCAAATCTGATCATACAGGTTTTGACCCTTGTAATCGATCCTTCAAGAGCTTGGCCTTTTGCAGCTGGGGTGCTAAAAATTACATTTAAAAAGCACATGTTGGCTCTTCGGAGCCCATTTTGTCATTCATACATCGTTTCAGATATATTGTATTACACGATGATAAACTTCCTCCTTGTTCTGTTTTTTCAGACCTGATACAACTACATTAAGCCTCAAGCCATACCCAAGTTTTCTCTGGAATTCACAGTGACTGAATTATTCTGAATACCTATGAATTTGGAAATAATTCTTCTGTCTGGTGAAGACAGTGCCAACGTTAACCACAAGTCATGGGCTCACCCCTAAGCTCACCCATGAGAGCTTCCAGTTCCATAATGCACACACTGTGCCCCCCCCATACCTTAAAAAATTAGATGCCTCCTATAAGTGGTGTGCAAGCCACATGCTTGCTGCTGCAAAATGATTAATAGTGCTGTCTCAGCAAATGGGATCATTACATTTTTAATTAACCTTTCCAACCTCCTCCACCTTTTCCTTTTGTTATACATTGGATCTCTGAAGTTTCCTACTTGTTTGTGTTCAACTAGGTTTGAAACAAAGGCATGAAAAATGATAGCAGGTGATGCAGGAGCTGGTGCCCAGGTGAGATGCCTGGTGAGGTGCGGTGCCTCATTGTACATGGGATACAGGGACAGGCGCTCAGAACTTGGTGGCTGGGTTCCCACCTAATTTTTGTTTTGGCAGCTTAGCTTTTTTTAATGGCCTTGGCTACCAGGAAACTGGCTTTTGAAAATCTCTTTCAACCTAATTATAATTACTGTGTATAAATCATACAATGATCAATTATAAAAATCTCGGGTTCATAAATATTTAACTTAGCATTTAAATCCACACTGCAGGAGTGCACGAAATTTCTGAGCCCATCTCTTTGCAAACAACTGCTTTATTACAGTTCCAATGCCAATTACTGAAAACTGAACCAAGTTTGTCTTACAGCTCACTCAGGCACATATTTGAGCATAATGCCTTTCTGTGTATTAAGATGGCACAATTTAGTTATTTCTGAAATATGCATGCCTCTCATTAAAAAGATATTTTGCAAAGTCTTCTATCGCCATCTTTTAATTCCTCAAGTATGGAGAGGCACAATTATGATATTTAGACATAAAAACACTCATTAAAATATATTCTATCTAATGTAAGACGGATTCTGAGATAATTGAGGTCAGATTTGTTTGGAAAATGTATTGAGACATGTGCAAACGCTAATGCAAAGAGGAAATGATCTTCTACGAGGACTCAAGCAAAACAGCTAAGTATTTTTCAGCAAAATCATAAAGCCATAATTGGATTTCAATTTAGTAATAGTCAGCCTAAGACAGGCCATTTTTAATAATCTAATTATGTGTTCGGGGCCTACCCCAGAACTCAACGCCTGCTTCAGAACTATTAATTGTACTCAATCCTGTTGCATCTCCAACCATGAAATTTGCTATTACATGTAGCCCTGGCTCTCAGTTATGAGAATTTTTTTCCCAATCTCAGACAATATTTATAACATCCCAAATGGCTACTCCTTTAATTTTCTAAAAGCAAAATCTTTTAATGACTTTCTCTGGGCCAGAACGCTTGATCCCAAGTAGCTCAGATTTGTTGTCTTTCTACAGACAAAAGTTACAATGAGATCTACAAACATCTTCCCTATTTTGATGAAGACACAGAAAGCAGCCCTTGCTTTTGTCTGATTTTCATTAATTAAAGGTATTTAATTGCTAACATCTCATTAGCAGTAAAATTAATGAGTACTCCAACTACAGGAAAAGATCTGCATGATAATGTAAACCTAATTCATTTTATGGGGTACAAACTGTAGCTCCACTAATATTTAGCCTGCTTAAGCTTCACTGATATTTAGCCATTTCAACAGTAAAGGGCTAAACATGTCTTCAAAACCAATGCAGCTTCTCTAGAGAAAACACCAAATTCAGGTCAATGACGTAACAATGAATCCAAGTGCCCCTTTATTTTTCCATCACTGTATCACCACAGAGAGGACTAACTGGAAGGGAAATATGGAGTGGTTTGTTTTTAATAATCTTCTAAGTTACTATTAAATAAAAAGGTACCTTAAAATAACGTGCCTGAACTTTTAAACTAGCAGAGCCAAATTTAGAAATTTCCAAGTGTGTGCCATGCGAAGTCATCACTCTGGGAAGCTGGACACTTATCCCAAGGAGGCTGCCAGCACTCCAGACATTTCACGGAACTCTTCCTTAGGAGCCTGAGGCACATTCTTTGGAATACTCTGAGCAACAGCAAATCTGCATTAGGGATGGATTTTAAAAGCCAAACTTCATTTAGCACTAAATGCAGTAATGAAATAGGTGATGATGTTGGGCAAAGCTTAAGGGTGGAAAATAAGTGATGAATACATGTAAGGATTTTTTCACATGGGTGACTTACAAATTGGCTCTGAAATTAACCAGTGAAGTGGCTTTCCTGGAAAGGTTTTAAGCCAATGATGACTGGAATAAACGTTTTGCTTCTCAAGGTGACTACTTTGAAGGACAATACTCATTTGGATATATGAGTTCTTGGTAGGCTCATAATCCTCAGTCATACTGTACATTTGCTGTGTTTCTCCAGTGAGCTAGAGCAAAAGGATGCCACCAGAAGGCAGGCTAGGGGCCTGAATGTCACTTCTACACAACCTACAAAAATTGTTCTGGCTTCTGATTTACAAAGAGAGAAGAAAAAGTATGCGTCTAAAGCCAAAGGATCAGCTGAAACAATGAAAAATGAAGAGGCTGAAGATCCTATTAAGTAGCCTGGATGATGCTGAGATAATAATGAATCATGGATGATGTTGGCGGTTGTCAGGGCCCTCACAGTGCAGGATTTCAGCAAAGATAAGCTAAATATCAGGTCTTTATTTTTAGTTAAAGAGCATAAAATTCAATACCTTTCCTCCCACGAGCCTATTTACATACCTGCTGTGCTACCCATTTGACTTCACCTGCTTCCCAATTAATACCCCATTAAGCCACTCCACCTGCAGTGGCTTTACCTTCGCCACGGTCCTGCAAGCATCACTCATCTGCTACAGCTCAATTGTTTCTTTTGGGAAGAGAAACAAAAGCTGCATGAATAATAATAGCAGGCTTTCCGTTTATAGGGTGTGCATTCTTGAAGGACAGTAGCCATAAGCTCAGGCTGGTTTCAGGGAGAGAAGCCACTAGCTGGGCAGAAAGTCTAGAGATAAGTGTAGCCATGTTCCAGAGGATTATGGGAGAAGGAATGTCCATCTTAATTAGTCAGATTTGTGAATCCGGATTATACATACAAATATTTTTTAATGACGTTTTGTTTCATCCAAGAAGGTGTTTCATGTCAATTTGGGTTAATAAAATTTCGTTTGGTTAAGGGTTCTTCGGTGACCCATTTTAATGAAGATTAGCATATTATTTCTCTTTTAAGCAAACAGGTTTTAAGCATTTGAAAAGTTGGTTCATTCAAGCAGTGACTAAACCTCGGGGGCATCAGGAGGCCTGGGAGAAGAAACTTTAAAAACCAAAAACCACAGATTCCTGGGTCCTGTCCCACCTTCGGAGAATGTGTATTTTGACAAAGTTCCCAGGTACTTTTCTGATGGTTTGACTTGGAATTTGCTGATCTTCAGTAAGTCAAACCGTTCCTTTTCACTCCCCACCTGCACCTCCACTTATTTTCCTAATACATCCTGGATCTCCGGTTACTTCTGGTCACATTTTCAGGAACGTGGCCCCTAAGAGATGCCTTGTAGTGGACAGCACATTCAAGCCTCATTCCATGAAGATCTTGTTAACTAACGAGAGGACTTTCTTTGCCTGTATTCCCAGTGTAACTTCAGAATTAAGCCCAGACTATGTTTATCACGTGGCCCTAGAACAGATACTTCTCAGGTGGGCTAAGGACACAGATACTTTGAAGATGCGCCAAGACAAAGCCCCCCCACCAATCCCCATGGCCCCCCGTGAGCTGTGGAGGAAGCCGACAGCAGAACGGGCGTGTGTGTGCCCATCTACATGCCTCAGTGAACTCTGTGTTTGATTTTAATGGTGTGTTGGCAAGCGTTCCCACTCATTTCATTTCCAGCTTTAAATTGGTTCCAAATGCATTCACACATTTACCCTTCTGAGCCCCAGGATAACTCTTGTTAGATCCCCATTTGAAGGGCTACACTGGTTAGCTCAAGGATTAGGTTGACACTCCGGAATTTTTACATTAAAATTCCTTAGGCAGGACCTGCATTGTGTCTCTGCAACTTCATCGGCAGCTCTGTCTCCCGCTGGAATTGCAGAGGAAATACAGCTATATCTGCATGGTGCTTGGTGGGCACCAAGCCACCTCTCCCCGGGAGGTGTTCTGCCACCTGGCTCCTGTCCACGGGATGCTGAGAGTGTATGGAGGCAAGCTGAGTCAAGTGGGTGACCAGCACTCTCAGGCTGCTTCTGGAACTTTCCTCAGTTTCTCACACAAGCATGTCAGCTATGGAGTTGCTGTGTTCCTAATGTACATGTAGAGTCCCTGATGTACATGTAAATTAAGAACCTGGGCCAACTGAGAACAATCCCAGCTCCTAGAGCCTGATAATCGCCACTTAGCTATTTGCTTAGTAAAAACAGGTATAGTTTAGGCAAAATGCGTGTGTTCTACCCAAAACTCCTTCAAGCTTCAAAGCGTGCCTTTTCTGATAGAGATCTGGACTTGCATATAGCTGGTGTTTTTGTGAGAAATGCCCACTTGAACGGTCACATTTAACCCTGGGCGAGGCTAAAGCTGGATGTGAGTATTGGGGTCAAGATGATTCCATCAGCTTTACGCCTAGAGAGATCAGAAGGACATTCAGCACAAGTGCCGGGGTGCAGGCCAGCTGCTAATGCTGCTCTCAGCACCCCTGGACATGCCAGAGGTACGGGGTCACCCTTTCGCTAGGGCAATCAGGGACGACAGAAGAAGTGAGGAAGGCCAGCCTCAGAATGGCAGGCATGCTGCCCTTCGGTGCAGAAGGGATGGAGGGATGCAAAGCAGCAGGGAATTTCTGCCCCATAGGAGGACAAGCCTGGGTCCCCGAACAGCCCTGCACTAATGGAAGAGGCTCTGGGTTGCAGAAAATCCTGTTTTAAGACACGAGAGAACCACACAAAGCCAAACTGTCTATCTCCTTACCACATTTAGACTTCTTACCACATTACCAAACACAGGCATTAGCTTTTTGCCCTTTGGCCTTAAAAAATGAATAATGAATGGCTCCCGGGAATTTCCCCTGATGTGTCTAGAGCTGCCTCCATCACCAGGAAAAACTGGACAGTCTCCTCTTGTGGCATTAGCTAGTGAACTGACCCAAGAGAGCTTAGAGAGCTCCTAAGGTGGAAAAGATGGTAGAACTAGGCTTTCCAAGGTAGAAAGAAGCATGAAGGTGGAAATGAGGGCTGGTCTGATTCAGTAAGCAAGCTGCATTCCCAGGACCATGGAGGGTCCTCCAAGGAGTTCTTGCAAAAACAAATCGAAGGTCCAGTTGGCTTTTTGGTGGGGAACCAGGCTTTCCCACTTTCTATTTTATTTATTGTGTGGGACAGATCATCTTCAATGCTAGATTTAAGAGCTGTTAGTTTTAAAGATCTATCCCCTAGAGTCTTCTATGAGCCCTTCAAGGATTTCACATGAGAAGTTCTGTTCAATATTATAAGTGGGACCATACTTAGTGATGTCTGGGGGTGGTAGTGGTGTTTATGCAGTTCAGAGATTGGCTTAGGAATACATTTGTAGAAAAAAAATTTAAGAAGCAAAAATTAAATGTAACTTTAAGAAAGATAGGTCAATAGCATAAAAACAGAGAAACAAAGTTTTGGAAATCTAACCCACACCCTGAATTGGGGAATTCATTTCTAGTATGGTGTTTGCAGGTTAGGAACAAAAAGCAACTGTCTAAATCTATTTCTTGACACCAATGAGAGGTCCTCTTAATGTGGTGAAGAATTCTTTAAAGTACTAATAACTCAGAAGTACTTCTGCATTTGAGAGAGAATAGGAAGGAAATCATAAATGGGACTACAAACTCCACATGGTCTTCCAAAGAGAGAGATCACAATCGTCTGCTAAACCTGAACACCGCAGAGGGGAAAAGGTATCCACGGGAGATTAGTGTGTCAGTAAATACATAAAGTACAGAAGTCCCACATATTTGACATTTGAAGAACAAAGCTATCCATCAATGTTCTGGCACAGATCGATCAAACAGAATGCTACTGCTGAAAACCTAATAGTATGATGGTAATAATGTAGCCATAAAACCTCTGGTCTATAATTGACTGCTTCCACTTGAAGCTAACATGTCTAAAACAGTGACTAATGTTCACCTAAAGATTTCACTTGCGTTGAATGGCAATCAGTTACACCTGACACTAGTCTCAGTGGATGGCTTGTGCTGGATAATGGCCCAGGGACAGACGCCAAAGGAGTGGGGTGAGAGTATATCCCCAAACAAGAGATGCAGGTATGCGACGTTTAAATGTGGATCTCAGGTATCTTTCGTCTTGGCCGCCTCCTCTGGATGTGACGAGGCTGCCACTTTCTGATAAAGTGATTAGAAATGTACGAGGCTGGAGAGTCCTGCAAGTTCCCCAGGGCACCCAGGTCTTCGTTGTTGAGTTTTTCTGAGTGAGCATATCACATTCCTGGACCATAAGAGCTGATGCCCTGTCTCTCTCCTCGCAGCGAGTAACCAGATGCGCAGAACCCAACAGTGGTGGGCTTTGGGGAGGGGGCAGCATTCCCATGACTTGCTCTTCTCTCCTCTTTTTTTTCCTTAAAGCTCCTGGACCATCTGTGAGCTCTGGGTGCCAATCTGGTGAATAGTTTGGTTAAGGAGGTCGTCTTGGACAAGAGATGTGGCTGGGCTGTTGGCAGCAAGAACCAAAGTTTGAAAGGAAAGCTTATTGCTGCCGCTAGACAACAAAACAAAAGACCATTTACCTCTCAGCACAAATTCAGGGCCTTCCACTAGTATGAATGGCTGCTGAAGGGGCAGCGACCACACAGTGCAGGATTATTCATGTGGGCATTTGCTACAACCAGATCAATCAAGTTCAACAACACCCGGCCACACAGCAGGACCGAGAAAGGGCTGCGTTACACACATCTCAGTGTTTTGTTTTGTTTTTCATCTCCAGTGAGGTTTTACCTGCACTGCCTGTAAACCACCACCACCTCAGTAATGCCTACATTTCAAAGTATGAGACTGCATCCCAGCCCTTCAACACACAGGAGTGAAGTCCTCTGCATCTTTCATTTCACAATCGGATTCAAGTAAAACGAAGTCACCCTGGGTTTCATTAAGGCCAAAATCCCCAAGCCCTCCCGCGTCCCAAAATGGATTTGCAAGTTTCAGCTTTCAGTTAGCCAGCAATTGTTTGTTACCAAAAACAGACGTTTTCACCCACATTGTAAAGCTCATTGTAACTAGAAATTTTAATTAATATGCCTGGTGGCTTCTAATGGACTTGAGTATTCGTCAGATTGCTTTCTGCCCTTTGATATATACTTAAAGGTAATTGAGTAGTCCTACTGATGTATTTTTAAAGAGCAAACTATTGATTAATAATGTTTCAGTATTAATATAACCACTTTGTGTGGATCAAGAAACATCAATAGTAGAAAACCCATATTTATCTACAAATTAACAACTCCATATAGATCTGTTACTTTAAGCTAAATGGGGTGCATCCACTCATTACATTCCAACAGGGACTAGACTCCTCATGATAGAGATTAAAGCTGAAGTTGGCCTTATTTTTCCAGTGCATGAAATGAATGCTTTTCACCACTTCATGCCCTAGTGCCGCTGAAGAATAGCCGCAGTAAAGCCCAGGTCCACTTCCCCTCTGACAGGCCAATATTTTTAATGCCTTACTTGGTGAAAACATTTCATACTTTGGGAGCTTTAATTGCTGCCACTGCCGAGCAGAATGAAATAAAAAATGATTGTACCATCAGGATGGAGGTGGGGATGAGCCCAACTTTATCCCTGCTTAAAACCAGTTGTACGGTTCATATACTTTGAGTGTATGGTTCATTCAAATTGAATTACTGCAAAGAGGAAAAGCTGGAGTATTCTGGAGACTTGTGGTGAACCAGTTCCTGAGGCTGGGTTTTAGGACACTGGGTAAAGCACTTCTCAAACAAATGGAAACTGTCAGCTGTTTTTTTTTTTTTTAATACCCAGAAGGCCTAATGAGTCTACTAAAGAGGTTGGTTTGAAAGAAATTCTTAGGGTGTCTTTAGCATACCATGATGGGCCCACTAATGTTCAGGCGGTCTGCATAAATAATCATTTGAGTGGCCAAGACAACCTACAAATATGGCAGTGATGGCACTTTCCATGCCGAGACCCCAAGCCAAATTTTTGAAAGGGTCACTTTGCTCTGAGCTGCTGACAAAAAACATTGCAACTGCTACCTGAAAGTTATTTAGATTTATGGAGAGAGAAAAAGATAGCAGCTGGCAGGGCTCCTTGTCCTAGTTTAATTCTCTCTCTCCCCTACAAGGAACATGGCCAATTTAACTGTAACTCTCCAACAAGCTGGAAGAGCCACAGATGGAAATTAACACACAGAAAACTGAGGAACATGCCCAGGGAGGTCGCAGGATAAGCTATCAGTGCTCTCAGAAGAGGACTGGAATATAAGACTCCAGGATTTTGATCCCAGGACAATGCTCTTTCTATTCTAATGTGTTATAACCTGCAAGTCTGATGGCTTTGTTAAAAGAGGTGTGCTGGCCTAAATGCCACTCCTCTTTTCAGTAGAACATCTGAATGGGAGCTATGAAAGACATTTTATTAAACCAGTGACTCAAATTTTTTTGAGCATAAGAATCTCCTGGAGAGTTTGGATCCCACTCCCACAGTCTGATTCAGTGGATCTAGGGTGCGATCCTGCATCTTAACACACTTCCATGTGATTCTGCTAGACCACGTTTTGAGAAATACTGCAGTACTAAAGGAAAATGGCTTCCTAGAAAGCTTAGTCCATTAATGAGATGAATTTCCTGCACCCCAAAGTATAAAATAAGCCAATATAATCTAAGCTATAACAAGTATGCTTTAATAATTTCATTCATTCATTCATAGCAGTTACTATCAGGCTAACAAACACAAACTGTGCCCTTATTATTCCAAGACCAATCTACCCATTCACATTCTGTTCAAGTCAGTGAGTATTAACTAAACAAATGGCATGGTGTGAATGTGCTGGTTACCTGTGAGGAAGACAATGTAATGTCAGCTAAACCAAAAAAAGCCCCTTTTTGTTAAAAACTCGAGGAGCAAATACACTAAAGGGATAAAACAGTGCTGGATATATATGGGAATTTGACAGAAACTATCAGTTGTCAAAGGATGACTACTTAAAAACAGCCCTATAACAACAGGGTATCCCCTTGGAAAAAGATAAAATTAGATTTCTAAGGCATCCATACAGAAAAATAAATTCTAAATGGACGAAAGAATTAAATGTGAAAAACAAAACTTTAAAACTTTTAGAAAAACAGAGGAGATTGTCTTTACGACTTTGGGGTAGGAAAAAAACTTCTTAAATAAGACACACATATCCCCAAACCATAAAGAAAAGACTAATAAATTGACTACATTAAAATAAAAAACTCAGTACCAACCAAAAAGTTCCAAAAACAAAGTACAGAGATAAGCCACAGACTAGGAAAAGATTTAAACTCACAAAATGAGAAAAGAATGACACCCCAAAATCACATAGAACTCCTATGAATCAACATGAAAGAAATATGATAAGGTGATTAATAAAAGATTGTCAAGCATAAAAATATATTGCATTAAGATGAGATTCTGAGTATGGAAATGAACGGAATTTCAAGTTCAAAGGGCAAAGAGAGTGATATAAACTTTCAAACTATTAAAAAGTCTTAGTAGTATAAGATTTAAATGGATGCTAGTGAGAGTCAAATCATTACACTATTTTCATTTCATTGAATTCTTTGAAAAAAATGATCTTTAGTTTTATCTTTAAATATCTATATTACAATATTATGCAGATTAAATTCTTTCCAACTATATAAACTTAGACTGAAATATTTTAGATGTCTATTTAAAAATGTATGAGGAGGCACACAGTTTTCCAAAATTCTTTTAGAGAATATTTGAGCAAAACAGTTGAAGGCCCACAGCTATGAAGAACCTCTCACACATACGAATAAATATAAGATTTTCATTGTATGTTATTTACTTCCAATTAGTCATTATTATAAGCCAAATGCCCATTAACAGAAGATAGGACAAATAAATTATGCTATATTAACACAATAAAATACTGTAAATGGCAGTGAATATGAATAAACAAGAGCTACATGTATCAAGATGAATAAATCTCAAAACAGTGTTTGAAAATGAGGCAAGTTGCAGACGTATATGTACTGAATAGTTACATTTATATACAGAATAAAAACCTAGGAAACAAATGTGTACAGATACACACAAACACACACAACACTCACGTATATGTATATATTTATATATGTAGTGAAGATAAAAATAAAGCATGCAAGAGAATGATAAACACCAAATCAAGAGAGGAACAGAATCCAGTATCTGAGTGGACCCCAGATTTTGTGGGGACACAGCATGTACATTTAGGAGACTACTATCTTTAAGAAAAAGAATAGAGTTTTGAAAAGAAAAATATGATGTGTTATCTTTGCATACGCTATGTTATCAAGCATATATCCCTGATAGGAGAGCACTTCCGACTTGAGCAGGTGTTGATAAGAATAGAATCATTTGCTTATAATTTGCATGTTTAATGATTTGACATTTTTTCCCTGACTAGCTTCTGGCTCTATACATGTCATACTTTGTTTCTCCTCTACTACCCACAAACATCAGGTGTGGGCACCACATGACACATTCGTGTCACTCTCTGGTCCTGTGCCTTTGTGTCATGTTGCTGGTGAGTGGGAACAGTGAGAGGTGGATGTATTCCTGGAAGCCACCATTCCTCCACTGGGACGTCCAGCAATAACTTAACACATGGAATTAAGTGGGACCCACATAAACATATCCTGCTAAACCCAAACTAAATGCATCCCCAATGTCAACTTCCCCTTAGCCAGATGCTCAAGTGTCTCAGACCTGTCCAATTCTGCTGGACACAGGAGGGAATGTGTGATGGAGGAAAGGTCAGAGTGGAAAGAGACAGTGATCTTCACCAATTGCAGCTAAAATCTCCTACTTTTGCAAATTTTTACAAAAGCATATAGTCATGTAAACACATTGCTCGGGCTTATGGAAAGAAGTGGACAGCATCTGAAGTTTCATTAGCTTCACCATAAATCCACCCCCGGGGATCTGGGGATGATGAAGGAATCTGTAATGATTTATTTATCTGAGAGTGTGTGTGTGTGTGTGTGTGAGAGAGAGAGACAGACAGACAGACAGAGACAAAGAAAGATCAGATACAAATATGGCAACATTTCAAGATTTGATAAAGCTGGAGAGTGTGTGTGTGTGTGTGTGTGTGTGAGAGAGAGAGAGAGACAGACAGACAGACAGACAGAGACAAAGAAAGATCAGATACAAATATGGCAACATTTCAAGATTTGACAAAGCTGGGGTGGTGGGTACTTGTATGTACATTTATAGTACTGTTTACATTTGTTTGTATATTTGAAATGTTCCATTAAGAGATAGAGACAGAACACGCTGAGTGAGCCTGCATCCTGAAGTCTCTCGGGGAACAGCGGGGGAGAGTTCTGCAGAAGTGGCTGTGAGAGAGCTGCTCGACCCTGGGGGAGGGGCAGCCTGACAGCTCTTATGACAGCTGTCAGTCACCAATGGTCAAGGTCACCTGCACTACTGGTTGGAGCTGGTGGTTCACACCACACTATTGCATCTAAAAATGCATGTGGTGAGGTATCGTTTTTTTCCAGAAGAGCCCAGCTTGTGCCCCCGACTCCTGACTCCCCACAGAAAGGGCTACCTGTTTTATCAGGAAAGAAGAAATCACTAGCGCTAAGCGTGACTCTGTCACCACATGTCACTTCACATCAGCTGGCACATGTCAAAGAATGACACAAAAAGCTGCCACCTGCCATCCCCTCCCAGAGCATATCAAACTTCTTTTTGTAAAACACTTCAACAGCAACCAAGAGAAAATTTCCTTTATGAACCACGATGCCATCTCTGTGAATGAGAGCGAGGTGAAATCTCATTTCCTAGAACTGGAGACAAGAGAGGAGGAAGCAACTCTGTAAAAGGTCTCAAGTTAAAAATAGACCCTCCATTCCTCCCATCCACGAACATTCCTTCCCCAGATATCCGTTTCCTGCGGACCCAGTGGAGGTGTCAAAAAGCCAACACAGAGGCTTTTTTGGAATACAAGCTGTAACAATTTCTGCCTAAAATGAAGGCTATCCTAGGATGCAATGGTTAGGATTCTTTCTTTTGTGCTTCCATCAAGAGTGATCACAGGAAAAATTATTTGCGGGGGGGGGTGTTTTGAGAATTTTGCCATTTGTCTTCTGGCTTAACCTCAGAACACTTTAAGATAATCGCCAAGAATTATAAAACTTTAGGGTCTAATGTGACCTCAAGAGATAATCTAGTCTGAGATTTTAATTTAAATTAAATTAGAGAAAGGTGAGAGAAACTAGCAACCCGTCTGAAGTGACACAGCCAGCTAAGGGCAGAGCCAGGAGGAGAACCCAATCTTCCCACAGCGAGGAAACAGGAGTGTCCACAGTGGTTATGGGCACAGACACTCAAACCAGACCCCCATGACCATGGGGCAAATTTGGGCAAATTACTTCACCTTTATTCTTCCATTTCTTCATCTGTTCAATGGGGATATAGGAGTAATAGCATGAACCGCATAGAGTTGTGAGGGTTAAATGGGATGGTACACGCATAGCACAACACAAGTGCTGGCAGTCTTGATTGCCTTAGTTTTATCATTAGCCAGTTCACTTACTTCTTCCACACTGTTAGGGCTCTACTCTCCAGGCATTGTTTCAGGAAGAGGTTTACTGGGGGTACATACTGACAGCCTAGTAAATAGAAAATGATCATTTCCATATGATGACTTTTGCAAAATAATTGGCTTTGATCTTAAGAAAAAAAAATCATTAAACACGAGGATGCAGCTTATTCCAGGGCATGGAGAAAAGAGAGGAAGGAAGAGAGAATGAGGGGTTGGGAGCACTAGAAATGAGACAAGTGAGAAAAATGCCTTTGTACGCTAACGGGATCAGTTTTTAACTTGATTCCAATTAAATTTCAAACGCATTATTTTTTAAGAGAAAGAAATGTTCTAACAACAAGAACTGCTGCACACGTCGGACAAGGGACTGGCTGTCACTGTCACCACACAAGCTCCCCACAAGCCTAGGGGGATCACCAGCAAATTATATGGATCAACTACCTCCAAGATTATGCACATCTTTAAAATGTGCTTCCAGGATGTTCCTGTAAGACAGAGCCACTGTCATGTTGGAGAAGTTATAGCAAATTAATAAGAATCTGCACATGCTTGAGAATACGTGGGTACAACAATGAAATCATTACTCTTTATCTCCAGGAATCCCAAGAACACAAAACATAGCAACACAATGAAAAAATATTTCATAACAGTTGATTAGAAAATTTGGCCTGCGGAAAATGAGGTTCTCGTCACACGTTGCACATTAAAAATCCAAATATGTTAGAGAAACTGGGATTTTTAACCCCCCACCGCTTTAATACAAAGGATCACATTAATAAGATACAATTTAGATTTGCATTTTTTAATAAGCTCGGGATCAAAGGGAATGCATAGCTGAAGGGGTATTAAGCTGTAAGCACACAAACTCTTCCCTACTCGCTGAGGAAGAAAACATATTTCCCTTCTGCAGGAAGACACCTGCCATTTGAGAAGTAGAAAATATATTCTTTCTTTGGTACATCATTGGTGCTTAACAATTTCCGAGCATGTCAAATTGGTTCAGGTAGATTCACCTGCTGATCCCCCTAATGGACTCCGTCCATCCTAATGTCACACGGTTCAAATCTTAATTGAGGACATCAATGAAGGAATTGATTTAGGCCTTTCGCCTTATTTACACATCTAGTTATGTAAAGATAAGAATCAGTCCTTTATTTCCCAGGTTAAGTAGGATATGAGTGTGGTTGACTTCACCAAACCATTCTTCCTTATCCTTAAAAACAAAATCACTATCATTTTAAAGGTTGAAATCAGGGTTCCAGGGGCCAAGAGAGTCTCACACAGAACTTTTCCTTCTTAATGTGTTCCAAGCACTTCAAGAATGACCTCACTGGGGGCAGATGCAGTTAGAACCTTCTAGAGATTAATGGTTATATTTGTTAATATTTACTGAGGTTTCATATGTGGTACCAATTAAGCACCCTACACACATTATCTTACTGTGTTCTCCCCATTTTAAAGATGAGGAAACAGAGGCCCAGAAAGGCTAAGTGGTGAGGTGGGATTTGAATTCAGGCAGATGTCTAATCTCTGGGTCTGCCGCATTCCTGAGGGCCTATTACTCCTCCTCTCTCCTCCACTTGCTCCCCCATCCCAGCCCATCAGATTCCAAGTCTTCTCAGTAGTGGTATTCAGAGTCTGCATGGCTCCTCCTCCTTCCATCCTGGTGAATGTGCTTCCTCTAACCTCCTCAGCTGTCCCACTGCTCATCATTAAAGAAAAAGCCTGGCCATACTGCACTTCCTTCAGGAACGTTCCCAGATGAGGGCTGGCCAGCCTTTCCTACTGATATTCCTGCCCAATATGTGACCTCCTAGGCAAGGGACAAGGAAATGCCTCTGAGGGGTTCTACAGTAGGTGACCCTTGGGTGTCTACACAGTCCACATCTCTCTAAGAACTGTTTTCACACGCTGGTGGTCCCTTGACCCTAGCCACATCTGGTTAAACCCAGGGGTGGTCACTACCTGGATCAGCAAAATACTGTCTCCCAGAAATCTAGTGTTGGTACTCTTTGCTGACTGCTTAAACCAAGAATGGATATCAAGGCAAGGCCCCTCGCAAGCCCAGGACATATTTTCTGTTCCTAGGTTTCCACAAGACATGCCTGGGTTTTTATTCTCCTCTGTGCATTAAGCAAGTTGAGTTGGTTTCTGTTATCCCAACCAAGAGACCATTGACTAAGAAACATCCCAAAGGAGAGCCTTGGTAGCTTATGTACTGAACTGATGACAGTAGGAAGCCCCTCCCTTGGCAAGGATGCTGGGAACACCCACACCTGCTACGAGGCCAGACAGGGAGGGGGCATCCATTATGTCACAACCACTGACTCTTCTCTTGGGGAGAGACAGCCGATGATCCTTTAGTACAGGACTGAAGCAGTAACTTTTGTCACTGGATAAAATGGGATTTAAGGAAAGACTTGAATGGAAACAATGGATCTGCTAGAGAGGTGAGGGGCTGCAAGCTCTTATGGCAAGATGGAAGGAAGAGGGCCCATCTGGAATTTGTGAATGACAATCAAGGGGGCAGAGAGCAGGCCTGGTGGTTAGTTAGGGAAAGAGGCATGATATATACATGATGAAGACCTGGCAGGTTGGTGGTCTTAAAATCCAGGCTGGGGAGAGGCTGGTAACAAATGGTCATTCATTTATTTAATTGGTTTTTGGGCATCTACTGTGTTCCAGAAGTGAACCGCAGTTTAGATTCCAGTGGGGGAGAGAAGCAAGGCAGACAAACACATATAAATAAGATGTGTATTACAGAGAGAACAAGGCCATGGTAAGATGATGAGTCAACTCGACCACTCAACTTTAGGAAAAGAAGTCAAAAAAGACCTCTCCCAGAAGATGAAGGTTGAGCCGAGTCCTGGGACAGGGAAAAGCCTGGTGATTTGGAGACACCAGTAAGGAGACTTTTGTGTCTGGAGTGTGGTGTGAGAAGTGGGAGTGGTAGAAAATGAGGACAGAAAAGCTGGCAAAGATCAGGGTATGCACAGACTCATAAACATGGGAAAAGTCTGGATATTATTCTAAGTACAATGCAAAAATCGTTGAAGGGCTCTGAGCGGGAAATGACATGATCCAAATTCATGCCTGTTGGGTGAAGAATGGATGCGCATGGTGGCATAAGGTGGACCAGAGAGGAAGCAGGAATACCAGTTGGGAGGCTATTGCAATAATGCATTACCCTACACTGTGTAATCACACAACATCATGTGCACAACTACCATTTAAAAATGTTTACCAAAAGGCACTGCTCTTGGGGCCGGCCCCGGGGCCGAGTGGCTAAGTTCGCGCGCTCCACTTCGACTGCCCAGGGTTTCACTGGTTCTGATCCTGGGTGCGGACATGGCGCCGTTCGTGAGGCTATGCTGAGGCGGCGTCCCGCATAGCACAGCCAGAGGCACTCACAACTAGAATATACAACTATTTACTGGGGGGTTTGGGGAGAAAAAGAAGAAGAAGGGGAAAAAAAAAGGCGGCAACGGATGTTAGCTCAGGTGCCAATCTTTAGGAAAAAAAAAACGCACTGCTCTTCACTCAGCTGCAGTCAGGTATACTCCAATTTAAACATTTTAAGGCAGTGTCTTTTATGTATTTATTTATTTTGGTGATGTTTCAAAATCACACACATTTGCTACCACAATCATAAGGCAAAGCTGTACTATGGAATTCTTAACATAATTTAGGCTTATTTTAATATCCGCTGCACTAGATTTGCTAAACTGGTGACATTTTATTATTCAGCAAGTAATTATCGTTTGTTAGGAAGGGAATAGAAGACAAGTCCTTTTACTGAGCAGTGAACTGCGTGTCAACACTGGACTGAGTACTTTATAAACCTAATCGTATTTAATGGTCGGCACAATTGATCAACCACCCACTCATCCATCCATCCATCCATCCATCCCACCATCCATCCATCTGTCCAACAAATAAGGACTCTAAGTGGTCCTCTTTATTGTTCCAATTTTACAGATCAAGAAACAGACACAAGACAGTTAAGTGAATAATTTAACACCACAAAGCCAGTAATCTATGGAGCTACTGAGCCCAGAGAGCAGGTGTAGAAGTTGGACACAAAGGTTTTCAAAAGATACAGAGACAGTGAGCAAGGGATGTGCTGAACCAAGGATAAAGCTTTTCCCAGAGCCCCTGGGGCTACTATTTCCCCATGCTCCCTCCTTTCATGCATCTTTCTGGAATTCCTAGAGCAGGAACGAGTCTGTACAGATGAGGATTAGGACACACGTGAAAAGTGAGGACTCTCCTATGGCTACCTGGTCAGGGTCAGGCCCTTTGCAGAGCAACAGGACTTTGTCAAATACATCCCACCTAAACAATGCTAGAGTTCCTCCCAGGTTGGGTGTTATCTGCTGCTTTGGAAATTAAACATCCATCACCGGAAGACATCACTTTGGATAGTTTTCCATTTATTTGAGAGTTATTTAAAAATTAGTGACTCTGCTAACTGTGAAAGAAAATAACAAAGCTTCTAGAAAGTAGAAAAACATATTAAAGACCTGGGACAGGCAAAGATTTCTTAAACAAAACACAAAGAGCACTTACCATAATGGAAAACTGATAAGTTGTACTACATTAAATAAACAAACTTCTGGTCATCAAATAATACCATTTCAAAAGTGAAAGGCGATCTATAGTGTGGGAGGAGATATTTGCAATACATTTATCTCACAAAGGATTTATATCCAGATTTTATAAGCTCTCTGCAAATCAACCACAAAAAGATAGACAACTTAGTAGAAGCACTCAAACATGCATTTCACAACACAGAACATTCGAGTGGCCAAATATACATATGGAAAGGTGCTTAACATCATTAATCATCAGAGAAATGCAAAATAAAACCACAACAAGATATCACTACACATCCACCAAGATGGCTAGAATGAAGGGACAAAATTAAAAAAAAAAAAAAACCATGAGTGAGAATATGAGGCCTCCAGTACTCTTCTAGTCTGCTGGTAGGGCTGCCAATTGGTACAACCACTTTGGAAAAATAAACTGGTAGTACTAAAGATAAACATAAGCATTGTCTTATGACCTAGCAATTTCATTCAACAGAAATGTGCATACATATTCACCAAAAGAAACATACAAGAATTTTCATTGCAGTGTTATTCATAGGCCCAAACTGGGAAAGACCAAATGTCTAACTACTGTAGGACAGATAAATTGTGATGTAGTTGTATGATGGAATACTATACAGCAATGAAAATGAACTGGCACTATATGCAATAACACGGATGGATCTCATGGACTTAATAATGTGGGGCAAAAGAAGCTGGTCTCAAAAATACATATTATATCATTCCATTTATGCAATGTTCAAATGGGTAAACCTAATCCATGCTGGAAGGAGGTAGAATGGTGGCTATCTTTGTGGGGATGGTGACTCGGAGGGGTCAGGATGGGGACTCTGGATCCTGGCAATGTTCTATTTCTCTCTTGGGTGGTGCTTACATGACTGTGTTCACTTTGGAAAATTGTATCCAGTAGTACTGCATCACTATTCTGTTAACTTCAATAAAAAGTTAACTCTAAAAATAGTGACTGCTAACACCTTCATCACAAATACTTATTGAGCACTTGCAATATACCAGGTCCCAGGCTGAGGCAGAGGGGAAGGGGTCTGCCCATGCAGAAGACCAGGTCCCCCATCTGAGTGGCCCCCCATCTTTGAAGTCCCTAGGCCTCTCCCCCTTGGCTGATGCTGACTAATCAATAGAAACTATTAAATCAATAGAGACTATCAAATAGAGACTAATCAGGGGAGACCTACTCAAAGTACCTCTGCCAGTTCTTCAGAAGAAAGCATCATCCTGAGAAATACAACTGTCCAGGACCTTGCCTGTTTTCTAGAATGGGTATTTATATACCAGATATAGTAAAGCTGAAAACATGGGTCATTTTTAGGCTCATTTTAAAGTCATACTATTGTTAATAGCTTCTCAGAACTCTTAAGTGTCAAGAAGCCTATGTCATTTAATGCTCACGACAATCCTAGGAGGTATGTACTATTATTTCCATATTAAAAATACAGAAATAGATTTAAAGCAAGTGAAGTAACTTGCCCAGGGTCACAAAGCTGGTGACTGGCAGAGCAAAATGGATTAAATGCAAGTTCTTGTGCACTCATGCCCTTTTAAGAATGGGTGGTACTGTCCCAAACACAGTGACACAGTCTCCCTCTAAACCTTCCACCCTCTAGTGGATGGAGGGAAGAGGCAAGCAGCAGATGCCACCCGTCACCTGCCTTTCACTCATGGGTAGTGAAAGGCAGCCCCAAGATGAGAGTGACTTGCTCCAAGTCACCAGCAAACATCTAGAGAAGGCTCCAGTGAAAACAAAGGCCTTTCTTCCAGAGTCCAGACACTGACAAAACATTAATGGAATACAAAACTATAAAATCTGATTTTGTATTTCCCCCCCAAAATTCACTGATTTGTTGAGCAACTTTTATCCTTCAAGCACGTCAGGTTCAGAGAAACACGGTTAACAAAGGAAAAGCTCTGAAAGGAATGTGCTGAGGAAAATGCGGGAAAGCACAATTATTCCTCTAGCATCTCATGAAAAATTGAAGGCTTAGCTGTCAGGGTGTAAAATGGCCCCGCTTCTGTGCCACCAAATCATCACGCTCGATGCATGCTGGAACCACCAGCACTGCCAGAGCCATAGAGGTTTATGGACTTGGTAACGAATAGATGGTTGTAAAGACCAACTCTGGTTTACAAATCTGGCCAGTTGGAAAGGGAACAAGCTCTCCAGCAGGCACCCTGAAAGAAAATACTAGAAAATAAAGAAGGACCATGCAGGCCTGAGTGGCCCAGGAGAATCGGTTTCATGTGAAGCAGACACGGAATGAGACTATTTCCATTCACAAATGGGTCTCTTTAGCCACCAAAGCAAGCAACGCAGGGCCCCACCTCAAATCAAGCCAGATGAAGTGTGCCGCTCAAAACAAGGAATGGAGCCATAGCTGTCTGAACTGTCCCTGGTTTGAGATCCTAGATGGTAGATCGGCAAGGACAACAAAAGAATATTCATTTTAATGAGAATAATCTATCACCACTACACCAATCTGATTAATGTAATGGGACCATTTCAAAAGGAGGAAATTACAGGTCATTAGGAGTAATTTCAAATTAAGTTATGGGTTTAAATGATTTTCTTCAGTTTTCTGAAGAATTTACCCAGAATTTTATTTTGCATGTTTCATTCAGACGATAGATAATATTTACATGATTTCACAAACCATTCACGTGCAAAGAACTGTGTGGAGACCCGAACGTTGGACTACAACTAAAACCGTTTCAAAAATCTGTCTTGCCCCACATTTCTCCCACGCAGTGTTTTTCTGGTTCAATGGAACATGTATTCCATCCCTACCTATTCTTTATTTATTTTATTCAATGATAAAACAAACACCTCAATTTACAAAACAGTTTGATAATCTGATTCCAATTAAACGGCTAAGAACTACAATAAGAACAAAAATATAAATCAGGTTAACCATCTGTCTTTGGCTGACAAAGGCGGCAAATGAAAAGGTTAAGTTGATACTCTGCATTTAATCTGTGCTATTGTGGAAGGAAAACCCAATTAGAGATGATATTTCATTGCAGGCTTTACACTGTTTCCCTTTTGTTCTTTAATTTGAGTTGTACCCATTGTGTTAGCAAACTAGGGGAGGGTTCATTATCTCCACCTCCAACGTGTTGCACAGGGCGCCCTCATTTATAAATGTAGCCTGGCCAACGCTGCTAATTAGAACCAGCTCCTCTCGACAGCCGAATGACTCCTTTGCAGAGTTTAGGGGCAGAACTGCCTTCAAACCATCAGACAACAAGGGACTCAATTGCAACCCGTGTTACTCTCCCAGCTAGAATGGATAAGGTCGGAACTCAGGGAAAAGGTGCTTTTAAACATTAAAAATTTAAAGGAAAGGTTAATCCAAACGTTTCCTCCGGCATTAGCTCCCTGGGTGTCATTTGTGAGTGGACAGTGAAATCTGGAAGAATATTTGGAAGTAGTTTATTGAAAATATGCTGCTAGCTGACCTGAATGCGAACTATTTTCCATGTGGATTCCAAAACAGGGTTTTAGTGACTTCTTCTGAGGGTCCAATACTCTAAAGCTGCTAGATCGGGATATCAAATGTCCAAGCAGGGCAGACACACTGTTTCTTGCACTTCTCTGAACTAGCCACCTGGGAAAAACCCAGCACACTTGCATTCTGGTGACCATTGGCAATGGGAGGCACCAGCCTATGCGTCACTCTCCCACAAGCTAGAGTTCTACTTGCGCAAGCCTTCATTCTACTCAACATGCTGTCCCTACACCTTGAGCACTTTCTTGTCCTCCTGGTGATTTATTACTTGTCCTTAAAGAAAAGGCCTTGCCTGCTGAGTCTCACCACCCTGCCCTCTCCTCCAGTGAGGCTCCTCCTCCTCCTGGCCCTGCCACACCCTCACAGAACCAATGACACTTGTCACTGTATCTGTTCACGTGTCTGTCTGTTCTGCTAAATGGGGAGTTCCCTGCTACAGAACTACCTTAGCAAGTTTTCTGTCCCCAGCACTATATACAATGGATGACAGCCTGACGAATGAATGAGTGAATGATGAACCACTCCCCCAACCAGTGGAGACAGTAAGATGTACTCTGCAAAGAGTAAAGAGCCATGGGGCTAGAAGGTGCTGTCACTATTCCTGGTCTGTGCTGCCCAGAAAGCAATGTAGAGAGAGTGACTAAATGACTGAAGATCTCCTTGTGACAGTGATCGCCAAGTGCATTCAGAAATGACATGAACAGATTGCTAGGCTGCAAGCTCCATGAGGGCTAGGACCAAGGACGGCCATAGTGTCAGTCTCGAAAGATACTCATTGAATGAATGAACGATTCAGGCAAAACCCTTGGGAGGTGGGCAAAGAAGGTGATTTTCTCTCTGTTTCATTCATGAGAAGACTCTGCAGGCCCAAAGAGGTTGCTCTACACAAGCTTGAGTTGAACTTCAGGCCCCATGGAAGGGAGGAGCGGGGCTTAAGGTCCTGGAGTGAGGCCAGTCCACCAGAAGGGAGACCACTATTCCAGAGGAGAAGCCAGCAGTGCTGGGAGGACAGTGTGAGCACAGGGACAGCAGTGTCCAGCCACTGCTCAGTAAAATGCTGTGGCCACCCAAAACAAGGAAGTCAGGGAGATCTGTCCCCACTACCCCAAGGGGCACTCAGGGAGAACAAAACAGTGAGGTCTTCCACAGAAAGTTAGAGCCCAGAGCCCAGGGAGCTACCCTTCATTCAAAGGCAGTGGGTGCCCAGGGGCAAGCTCACCGGGGCACAGGGAGCCCGAAGCTCTACAGCAGTGCTAAAGGCTTAACACTGATGCCCAGACTCAGCCCTCGACAGCAGTGTGTGTGGTCCTTCCAACCTTGCACACACACTGGACCCTTCAGTGACACTAAACACAGGAGCTTCCCATCCTCGCCCTGAGAACGTTGCATGCGAAGGAAACAGTGCATTGTCATAACCTCAGCTATGGAGGTGTGATACAACTACATTTAAAAAAAAAAAAAGCCAACATCTATCCTGGCTGTGTTCAACATGGACCACGCAGCTATGGACCAAAATCACTAAGTACAGACCAAAATGGCAAAGGAAGAACAAACCAGCCTCTATCACAACCTCAAAGTCCCTAAAATCAGGGTCCCAGGTTACCTTCTGATCTTGCCTCTCTGCAGATGGCAGAGTAACCAGGAACCCCCTCGGGCCCAACTCATTCTAGTCTCAGGAATCTTCTAATCCACTACTCCCCAAATGTGTTCCTCAGAACTGGATGAAAGGATCATGTGGAGTTTTCCCCAGTCAAATAAACTTGGGCCATCCTGGTTTAAAAGATGTTGGCACATTTCTCTTTTTTTCTTTCCTTCATTTGTCCCCCTCCTCCCATCTCCCACACCCAGTCCCTCCCCGCTTAGCACATTTCAGCATTGCAGAACTTGTCAGAGCCTTTACATATGCTACCATATGGTGGACCCTTAAGCAGGTGACACTAAGTACTATGCTGTATTTCCGACCTTACTTCATAGAGTGGGTCACAGAACAGGGGATGGGCAGAGTTTTGTGTCACAGGAACCTTCCCCACATGAAGGCGCTCCTTTCAGGGTATAAAGGTCCATGTTGCTTGGGCCCTAGGTCTGGCTGTGGATGTCAAGGGCTGGCCAGAAGTGAGCACTCTGAACTTGCATTATATGCTGCACTGCTCTTGTTTGGTTCACACTCTCCACAGACAAGTAAAGTGAGAGACTATGGCTGTGGGGGAGCCTGGGGCAAAAACCTGCTCTGTTGATCACCAGGTGACCCCTACAGCACACGGGCCACAGGTGACCAGACAGAGGGCCAGAGGGATAGCATACCCTCCCCACTCCTCCCAGCCACCAGAGCTGCTCTTAGGTGGATTCAGAAAACAATAAGTGAAGTCCATCAATAATTCCGAAATTTAGAAATCATATAAGTTAGTAATTAATCCCGCCTCCCATCGATAAGCAAACCATAAAGATTTCAATGTAAAAAATTTTTTTCTTTGCAAAACCAGAAGCATGTGAAATTTACTTTTTATCACTAACCAAACTATTAGAGACATCTTTCCTGGCCAACACATGGAACTGCCCTGTCCATGCGATTAACTTCACTCTACTTCCTTGTAAGAACCGTCAGTTACTTCCCAGGCCTCTATTGCTGGACGTCAAAGGCTTTGGTTTTTGTCTTTGGGCTTTTATTATTTGTTGTTACACATAATGTTGCAGTAAACATTCTGGAGTTTATGTCTTTATGTACCACATTTGGACACTAAATTTTTAGAAAGAGGATTGCAGAGTCAAAGGAAAAGATATTTTTAATTTTAAAAGATATTTTCAAATTACTCTCCCAAACTATTGCAACCATTTTACATTCTGACCACCACTATAGAAGATGGGTGCTTAGCACTTTCCCATAATAGTTATTTGGGTATATGTCTTATTTCCACAACCAGTCGGAAAATGCCTAGAAGGCAGCAAACATCACTTATCCATCTCTGTGCATCACGCACTTGGCGTTTCATCTCACTCACAGTAGATGCTCAAGGAATATTTGCTGGATGAATGTCAGTAAGAAATCATTAGACATCATTCAAGTGCCTGGGATGAAACCATAATCCACAAGCAATAAACTAAGATCCAGTGTTATACAACATGACAAAGGCATACAATTATCTGTAAGAATAGCCGTCCTAAATGGGCTGGAGATCAATGACCAATTAATGGGCAATATAAGTTTCACAAAAGGATGTATTGCCTTTAACAAATCATGCATTTAGACAACCCTCAAGTGGCGGGGACCACCAGGCACACAGCCATGAATAGATCTGAATATCCACTCACATGCCACATTCAATTCTATACAAGCCAGTGTGGGTTCCTGAACCATGTAGAAAGGAGGACACCTGTCAATAACAACAATGAATTATTAATTCTTTGTTTACAGGATCTTAATTTATTGCTCACCTCCTCATAGGAAATCCATGCAAGAGTGGACACCAGGACTCGTGTCTCCTTCTCAGGAGAGACAGGCTGGTTTCCAGCCTGGAGGATGGGACTGGGAAGCAGAACTGAGGAGAGGCATAGGAGCTGTGATGCCAACTGGGAGCTGAGAGGTGAGCCCTGGTGCTGCGTGCTACATCCATGAGATTAAGCAGATGGAGGGGAATGTGGGATACACATCTTTAAGCACAGTCTGGGAAAATTTCAACTGGGAAATGCACTATCAATGATCTTCTGGAACTCTAGGTTTTCCTAGTATGGTCCACTGGAAGGTCAGTCCTCCAGCCCGATGCTTCCACCCTGACTCACAGCATTTGATGTGCTGTTTTTCCTGCTGGTTCTGAATCCAAGACCCTCACCTTCCAACTCCCAAACATGCAGATTCTTATTTATGATGAATCCCACCATGTTCTACAAGAACTAATTTGGAAACAATGGCATTTCTGTAATAAAGCCTGAAAACTTCTTATGTCAAGAAGGAAGTTGATTACAACTATGCCATGAAAATATACAACCTATATACACTTTTACTACTATTGCGCAAAAAGATTGTAGGCTACCCTGCAAATGGATCTCTTGGCCTTGTTAGAACAAGAAGCAGCATTTAGGGTCATTTAAAACACTTAGCATCACTTTAAGCCACAACATCCGATAATAACACCTGGGGCTAGTTTTCCAGGCTGTTTCCTGATTACCGCTTTTTTTCTCAAACTCAAGGTTTCTGAGCAGGATTATCTTCTTTGACTTTGTTTTCTGGGATTATCCCAAGTGTTGACCACATTATGTTTTATCAGGTCTCCCAGAATCTAGAAGGTGCCAAAACTGGGATAACTACCAGTAGCTGGACCTGGAGTCTATGTAGCCAGGCCTGGTCTGACCCATATCGTGGACCTAAGCATGAGGGGGTCGAGCGAGAGAAAAGTAGGGACCCAAGGTCTAGATACAGAGAGGCTGGAGATCAGAGAGCCTAGGAGAGCAGCATTAACTCTAGTCTCAGAGTTCAGGGCACGTATTTCTCCACCAGCTTGAGCATTGCACTAATCAGAGGTGGCTGGGCGGCTGAGGCAGCCATGATGGCCTCTCAGCAATGCTGGCTTCCTGGGCAGGACTTCCCAAGC
Source organism: Equus asinus (assembly GCF_041296235.1). Lineage (NCBI taxonomy): Eukaryota > Metazoa > Chordata > Mammalia > Perissodactyla > Equidae > Equus > Equus asinus. The sequence goes on along the minus strand of NC_091791.1, from coordinate 16,015,420 downwards.
TCAGTTGGCTCCAGGTCCCTTTTACCAAGCTCATGTGGTCAGGCTTCACAGTCCATTCCAAAGAAGTTCATCTGCAGAGGCTCTAGAGAATGTGCATGCACGCAGACACACACACACAAACATGGGCACTTCATTTAACAGAAAAAGCTCACAAGAGAGCAAAAATCTCATGTTGAAAACTTTCACCTATCAAAATAGATTTTCAAAAAGATGATTATTCCATTGTTCAAAGGACTCTGGTTGCGATGGTTGCACAAGCTTGTGAATATACTAAAAAGCACTTTAAAGGGTGAAGTCTGTGGTATGTAAATTATATCTCAATTGTTTAAAAAAGACTGACTTAGAAAAGATTTCCTTGTGAGGGTTGCGCATGCCTTTGGTGGATGGACAATGTGACTAGATTCACAAAGACAGATTTGGGATCTGGATCTCCTGTCTTACAAAAGGCCAGATATACCTGCATGTGGAACAAGATGGGAAGAAGCTACGTCCTCATCGTAATGGTCACAAGGCAGCTGATGATTCTAATGTCACATGCTGCCGCTGGCAGACAACTCCTGGTCCACAGTGTGGGAAAGGCCAAGTGCCCCGCTCTTAATCTCCCCAGGGCTGGATGAGGAAAATCAATGTAATGACCCACAAGAGGAACCAGCTCATAAAGAAGGTCACTAAACACCTCTGGTTATTCGCTGGCTCTTTAGGAAAGAAAATACCATAAAAATCTATGAGTAGGGCATAACCCCATGCTCCATTAACACATGTGATTTGAGGAGGAAAAGGACCCATGGACACTCATGCTAATGTTTTCTTCCTCGGTTGGATCCGGCATTTGCTAAGCACTCACATGCCAGGTAGTTGCTTGAGAAACAACAGAGGCCAAAGCACAGCCCAATACCACAGACAAGCCTATTTGTTCTCAACACATTGAAGACGTTGTTGAAAAACAATCTATTTACAGACCTAGATTTCCAGCGTCACTATGGTGCCTTCAAGGCCCATTTCATCTTGGGTTGTCAGTTGCTAAGTGCAAATGCCAAGCAGCATCTTGAAAATCATGTGAATTCATGAATAAATACAATTTGCTCCTTGGATACATGCTTTCGCCTGTCCCGTGAGGCCTCCCTCCCTCCAGGCTAGGCTGCCTCACTCCCCCAGTATCAGATGGCCTGCGGCAGGTCCACAGAACCCAGCACACTGCCCCCACTTGGATGTCCTGGCTCTTCTACCTTCCCTTTTCAGACTAGAATGCATATGGAAAATTTGTTAGTGATGTAGGGAGGGGGACCTAGATGAGCCATAATGTCACACTCTTCTCAAACGTTGGCCACAGATTTCCTTCAAGTGGCCCTCCTCATCTAGGGATTCTAATTCAAGTGAACTCTCAAAAGTCGGTGTCTTCAAGTTTAATCTGTCTCTCCAGCACCAGGGAGATGTTAGACTTCAAATGCCACCAGACCTTGTGCAATGTCAAGAAGTCCTTGCTGTAGACACACCAGAAATGCTCCCACTGAACTCCTTGATGCTTCTTTTCAGTGGACACCATTCCTACTCCTGAAGAGGTCTATCACAGCACTAGGGCAGCAGACCCTGGCTTCTCCCTGCCTTTGAAGGCATCAACAAAGGACAGCCACTCTTCTCAGCCCTTCTCCTTGTCACACCAGTCCTATTTGCCACAGACAGAATGCTGGCTAATTCGGGCTGACAAGCCCACGGATTAGACTCTACAGGATGGCCTGTCATACCTTAACTCCTCATTACTGGATGTCTGAATGCTCTGTATCACTTAACAGCAAGACACAACCTGGGGCTTAGTACTATTTACTGGGCTTAAAAATCAGCAGCACTTCTCGAGTTCTGCATTTTCCTTTAAAAAAAAAATGCAACGCTCACCCAAAAAAAATCTCAGATTGTTTTGTTTTTCAGTAGTTTTTGTGTAACCAATTAGTCTCTTTTGTGCTCTGAGTCCTGCTTTGGTTTGGGTAAGAGTGAACAGCATTTAAAATGAAGGCATTGTTTATTCACAAATCAAATAAGCTCCCGACAGCTGCCCCAGTGGCTTCCTCATTCAGTTAAATTAATGCCCAAGGCCTCAGGGTGAATGGTCTTCTGGGGAGAATGTGGGCATTTATTTTCGGATTCCCATTCAGTGTTGGGTCTTTTAATGCCAAATCCTATTTAATGTACTTGTGTTATGTTAAACTGTGTGCAAATTTATTCCATGAACTACTTGACAGAATTCATACTATTAAAGTCAAATGCGATTTGCACTTGAAAAATAAGATCTTTACTTCACTTTCAAACAGCAACAACCCAGTGTTGCCTTTAGCAGAGTTTAAGCCAGATCAGACCTTGTCATCCATCCAAAATGAGCCCTCATTTTCTTCCCAGTGACCACTGTCCGGAGAGGTCATTTAAAAGTACCACAGGCATTTTGCTCCTCATCCGTGAAACCATTTAAACAAAATTTTTGTAAGTTTCTTTTAAAAACTATTGTTCTTTTTAAGTATGTAACCAACACTACTTACCAATATTGTGTTTTCTCATTCTACCTTGCACAGGACAGACAGTTCTTAATAACATGTTATTAAATTTTACAACTGTCCTTCAGACTTCGTATTCTCTGGAAACACTGAGCTTATAAGAGCTTTTGGTCCTGAAATCTCTGAGTCTGAGGTGAGTTTTGAATAAACTAGAGTCTAACTTTCTTCAGTGGTTCTATCTTAATATCTTGGCCTGCCTTCAATACATCCTAGTCCTCAAAAATATCTAGGAATGCCCAAAATAGCAGACATAGGGAGATTCTGTGTTGCAATATTTTATTTTTATCACTCAACTATCCTTTTCTTATTGTAAATAATAAGAAATTACTTTAAATATTCCTAAACTGTTTGGTCCATTTTTCTCCTTATGACACCGAGGATATCCCAAGAGGGAAAAACTTACTCAATCACAGTGGCAGGCTGTAACTCTCACGAAATTGTACTCTCTGCTCTCTCAACTGGTAATTCAGATCAGCTATCCAACCACGGCCATTAACCGCATTTTCCTTGGTCTCTGAAATCACTTCTAACCAGGATAAGTCTGGTGGATTATTGTTACTCTCCCAGCTCATGAAACAATTCTGGAACTCACTGTGCATGTGTGAGGTTTCCAATTACTGCCTTGGTCTTGGTCTCTCCCCACCTTTTACACACACACATACACACACATAGACACCACACATATGAGGGAGAGAGAAACAGGACCTCGTGGCTATTTAAACCCACTACACTAATGCTCCCAGATCTATACTTATTCTGTGGGATCACTTCACTTCTCTCTTGCATCTTCAATAAATTCTCTCTCCACAAAGTCCTCTTCTGTGCATAAACACATTCAGATCTTCCCTCCTAAAAACACATTCTCTCAGCTCCTCAAATTGCCATCTAACTCCTAACTACCCACTATCACGCCCTGGAGTCAGGAAGATAGGAGCTTATACTTCAATCTCCTTTCCTCACCAGCCAGTTCCTCTCATTCCTTAAACTCCAATTTCAGCCAAACCCTGCCATGGAATGTCCTCCCTTGAAGGATCCCCACAACCTCCTTAATCTTAAATCCAACAGCTTTTTCTCCGACATTTTTTCTTTCACCTTTAAATAGCAGAAGACTGTCAATTGTCCACTTCTTCATGGACTTTTCTCCCTTGACATCAGACCCTCAAGGTTTTCCCAATTTGCCAACTGCTCTTCAAGCCTTTCTCATATCAATACTTTGGCTAAGAAATTCCTGGACTTGAACTTGTCCTCTCCGCCATCATCACAAGTCCAGCTTCATGAGACCTGCCCCTTGCTTCCCTCCATCTTCCTCTTCCCTGAACAAGTGGAACACTTTCTCTGATGCAGCCCTCTTACGCTCTACTTCATGGTTGTCTGTATCCCCATTATCTCCGCTGGCCAGATCCTCTACTTGTTGCAGGTGGACACTGTCTCAATCCTCTTAAAATCTCTGTGCATTTGGCCCATTGCCTCACTCTGCTGAATGCCGGATGAGTTCATTTTCAAAATTAGCTGCAATCAAAGTCATTGTTTTTCCTTCCCAGTTTCTTTGTTAGACTTTCATTTGGCACCACCGTAAGACCAAAGCTGTCAGTCTTTACTGTGCAGAATAATCCAGAGAGCCTGGGTTTAAAATGGAGATCCCTGGGCTCCACCCTCAGCAAATCTGAAGCAGTGGGTCTAGGGTGGATCCCAAGAATCTGCATTTTTATCAAGCACTCCAAGCGATCAGGCCAAGCTTTGAGGAAGGCTGTTTTATATCCATAATCCCCATATAACCACTGCTAAGAAATATCCATGAGAGTTAACCTTCAGGTCGGGTACAAAATTCAGTCCTGATTCATGAAATGCTTAACTCTTATTAAGAGTTAATGGCCAAAAACCTCATGGACTTTTTTGTAGGTGAGACAGGCAAGTGTGATGTTAATAAATCATTATTTATTGAGGGCCTACTAAGTGCAAGGAACTGTTCTAGGCTCTTGGAATATGGCTGTGAGTTAAACAGAGCAAAAATCCCTGCTCGCCTGAGGCTTGACTTCTGGAGGAGCCTGAGTGCCAGTGCAGCCTCCACCATGTTACCATTTACGTAAGTCTCAAGAGAGGACTGAGGACAAGGCAGGGAAAAACCGGCTCCTGAAGTTTTCAATAGGGTTGAAACACAAGTGTTTCCATAGCATGTTTAACCAGATCCCACATGGGGTGGCCCTGGCCCAGTGTTCTTCTTGGTCATCTGTTTTGCTTCCCAAATGTCTACCTGCTGTTGTGTCATCCTTGGTCTTGGCCTCGCTCTGCCTGCTCATCTGGCCTCTGACAGAAGGAGAAGTAAATACTCAAGCCCCTTCAGGGCAACTATGGCCAGTGGTGAGGCAGGGCAAGCCTGCGGGGGCTGGGTAAGGAATTTTCCTAAGGTCCCCAGAGAGCCTCCCTTCTGCTGTTTGTCAGGCAGAGGCTGTGGGGCTGGTGCTGAATCTTTCATGTGTATTGGCTGCTGCTCGAGTTGTTTTATTCATCATTACTTTTATTTGATCCAACTGTTTCTTGAAGCCATCCACATCCAGCATGCAGATTACATGCCTACCAGATTTTCTTTCAAAAATAAAACCCGCAATGACTTTGCTATGTAAACAAGCTCTCAGTCCTTCAGAGTATTTCAATAGCTTCCCTTTGAAAACAAAACCCTAAGTGGTGTTTAGAGGCGGGTTCCAGATGCGGCAGTTAAATGTACCTCACTCCTGGGAAATGAGTGTGGTTTCATGGCCACAGATGCCATGGCCTCCTTCCCTTGGCCAACTCACACCCATTCCCTGCGCTGGTTGCTCTTGCCACCACAGAGTTCTGTCTCCAACTTCAAAACACAGGACCAGCTTCAGGGCCACTGTCAGACTCACCCAGTGCCCTGAAATCAAGATTTTCCTTGGCCTAACCGGTATAGTTCATTCTTTAAGTTTCAAAGGCTGGCCTAGATCCTAAACTTTAAAAAGTGAAATAAAAAGCTCCTTCTCCTAAAGCTGATCCTAATGACCTGCTAATCAAAGGCCTCCAATGAGCTCACTTGAAGGTTACGACCAGAAAGAAAGTCACCAGGGTTATCTACACATGGCTCCAAGCCTATCTTGATACGGATTCCACTAAGTACAGAGGACAAATCAGGGAGGATCCTTAACTACTTTTCTAGCATCTACTTAGGTGTGTGGCATTGAAAAGGAGGAGGAAAGGCCAAGCTCATCCTCGGGCTGGGTTACACGGCTCACAACTGTCTCACCCTTTCTTTCAATTTCTCTATTGAGATAATTCACATTAAATGCCTGGAGTACAACCTGGACATCACAGCCCCTCAAGAGATGGTGGCCCCACTCGCCCTTCCAAACTCCTGTCTTTTGGACCAAATCAAACAGACCCATACCCTATTTGTTACTGACTGCAGTAGCAGAAGTCTTTAATCCTCTCTTCTCCTCACCCCCTGTCCTTAAACATTTAAAATGCAGGCTCCCCACCTCATGACTTTTGGGTGCTCAATACATATTTGATGGCAACTTATTCATGTTCATCGAGGCTTTGGGAATTTTGAGTTAAAGACTATAAGAGACTCAGAATTCTATTCTCCAATAGGCCCCTGCTTTTTCCAATCTGATCTTAATAAATCAAATGAAACAAACTATACTGTTTATGTAAATTTAAACCTATCAGTTGATAAAACTGGGCTCAGACAAGCAAGAAAACCCCCAAGAGTTTAGACGAGAAGGCACCAGACAAAGAGCTTCTCCTGAAAGCTTATCTGTTCTCCGGGGACCTTCATTTCAACAGCTGCTGTAACCTGATGTCTAAACGTCCTGGAAGAATTCATTTTAAATTTTAAATATTCACAGGACACTTCCTTTTGCTAACATACCCTGGCCAGGGCTCCAAAGTCATCCTCACAATATTTGCAGGCTAATCTTTCTACGTTTAGTTGTAAAAGCTGTCAATTAGGAAAATCTCCCTCTCTGACAGTCAGGAACTACATCCTATTTTCATGTACATAGACACACAATGAATCACAGGCTTCACTAATCCTTTAAGAGTGTTAGAGGTCCCACGGGACTGTTCCAATGAAGGCAAACCCTGCCCTGTATTATGCTATTTCCTACTAATCCTAGGAAAATGAATGTTAATTTATCATGAAAAAGGGTTAATTATGCATTTATTTCCGACGTAGGTACATGAGATCAGGCTCAGGAATAATACCGAGTCTAATTCTCTTTTAAATGAGGATTCCATTTTAAGGATTTTTATCAAAAAAACGCTAAACTCGGAGTAACAGTGCAGAAGAAAAAGAGTGGCTGGGTACTGACAAGACCCAACTATAATTTTAATTAACCTTATGATCCTGCTTAAATATATTTTGCCTTGTAAAAATCTGTAATAACATCTATTTCAATCTCCTCTGCTATTAGTTATTAAATTGAAAATGGATGCCTAGACCGATTTGGCAAAGATATTCAAGAAATTTTTCTTTATTCTCTCTGGCTTATTAAAGTAATAATTTGTAACATAAAAAGTTCTCTGATTAAGTAATTTAGTGTAATTAAATCACCAGATTGATGAGGCTTCCTGAAGCAACACACACACAGCTGGAATGATGGTGACTGTTGGCAGATGCTAACCCCAAGCACATCTTGGCGGTGGCTTTCCTTGAACTTCCCTGCCACTTGGACCAAGGATTCATCAAACTCATGTGCCCTCTCCCCAGGTCTGTGAAGGTCTGAGGGCCCCTGCCTACTGACTGCCTCCTGCTCACTATTAAAGAGGAGTCCTCAACAAGGATCAATGGGCAGGATCAGTGTGGAAATAGGCAGAGGGAGGTGTGGCTAGGAAATAACACTCAGATTAGCCCGCCTACAATTGTTGTATGCCCTGGTTTGGGAGTTTCTCCTCTTCCCTTCGCCTGTATCCACTGGGATCCCCAACTGCTCTATTATGAATGCCTTCCCTCTCCTGAGGAGACACTTCAAGACTTTAGCCTTGTCTATCCTCAGCCCTGAGAACCCCTTGGAAGATGGGACCAGGTTAAATGTTCCTGAGCCAGATTCAGTCATCTTTACAAAGCCTTCAGAATTTCGCTGGAAAATTAGCAGAAAGAATCCAGAATTACTCACAAATCTTAACAGAATATGCAGCCCCTAATCCCTTTGCAGCGCTCTTCACTCCTGACAATTGACACACCAGAAGTTAGAAGGTAAGACATGGGAGCTTATGTATGTCTACTCATTCATCCATCCACCCACCCAACCAGCGGTTACTGGGAGCCTGGGATGTGTTTCCCGCTGATGTGGTTTGGGGGAGAAATGAAGGCCCAGTAACCCCACTCTCAATAAATTCAGAGTCCAGTAAGGAAGGTAGATATGGAGACCAAAAGTTACAGTTCAACACGGTAAGGCTGTCAGTGGCAAACAGGAAGAACCCCAGACTTAGTTGGAAGAGGGGAGGCAAAGGTTTTCAAGAGGAAATGACACTTGAGTCCCATCTTGAAGGAAGGCTAGGTTCAGAGAGGGCATGCCAGGCAGAAAGGACAGCAGGTGTGAAAGCAGGCAGCCACCGAGGGACTGGCACTGTTGGGAAATTCAAGTAGTTCCAGCTGGCCTGGAAGGAAGAGTATACATGAGGAGAAGGGCGTAGAGTTGGCAGGAGTCAGAAAATACAGGGCCGTGTGTCCCAGGCCAAGGAGTGGGGACCTTATTCCGTCAGGGCTGGGCAATCACCATCCAAGTTTCAAGACACACCCCCCCACCCCTCACCTTTTCCTGGCTGGAGCTGACACAGTGGCTCAGATTTGCACTTGAGGAAGATCTCTCTGGCAGCTGTGAGGAGACAGTCTTAAGAAAAGGCACATTCAACAGCCAAGAGCCCCCTGGTTAGCCGTTACAGTCACTAGGAGGTTTGAGGACAAAATACCGATATGAAAACTTCTTCAGTGGGCTGTGAGCAGCACTTTTCAGGGGTATACTTTGAAGAAGACAATTATAATTTTAATATATAAATTCATTCACTCACACAGAAACACTTGTGGAATACATTCTGTGTGTGTGGTATTGAATACAAACATCCATTTTTAAAATTGGAAATTGTTACGTGCCCAGTTCCTTACAGCAATATACTTTTACAAGCACTTCCATATAAACTATTCCATCTCATCCTCACCCCTGAAGCCCCGGGTACCAGGCACACCTCAGTTCCTGGGGATGGGTGCTACGGGGCTGGTGCTTTTCCCAGTTGCTGAGCCATGCCTTCTTTGATTCCGGTAGAGGAGAGGCTGGATTACAGTTCTGAGGCTGTGTTTGATGGGGGTTTGATGGGTGTTATGGCTCCCATTTTACAGATGAAGAAACTGAGGCTGACAGTGTCCAGTGTCACATTAGCTCAGAGATGGAGCTGAGACCAGATGCCTCCTTCTAATCTTCCTAGCGCAGTGGTTTCTCCCGTACTGCACTGCCTCCGGTATAAGGCACATTTTATACTGTTAACCCATATATGATGAAGAGTATATCTACTACTTTCACAGAACCACCTTTCCAATAACTCTACACATTCCCTCTGAAGGGCAAACGATAAACTATCACCCCCAAGGAATTCAGAAAGTTTCCTCTATTCTAAACTGAGGCACAGGATCCGATTTTTAAAAAACAAAACATTGTGTTAAATACCAACCTTAAGTAGAGAAAGCTTTCTGTAATCTGTCTGGTTGGTTTGAGGTGAATGGGTTTTTTCCCAGGTGAAACAAGCCAGCCAGTGGCCAGATCTGCCAACCTTGATCTTTTCGACAAATTAGGCTTCTCAAAAAAATCGCTTTGCTTTTTCTTTGCAAACCTCCAAAAAGTGATTGTGTCCTTGTGGGCTAAAATATGATTCCAGTATATTTCTGATCTATATAAATTTACCACGTAACCAAGAAGTCCTTTTCAGACTCAGATATATCTATATTTCAGGAAAGAGTGCTAAGTGAATTCTAACGAACAAAATGAGCTAATTCTGTGAATCTTCCAACTAGCCTTTTTTCCTGCATTCTTCTCCTTAATAACCTATAAATTTTAGTCATGAGAATCATTCTTCAGTGTCTGGGGCAGTAAAACTCTTGCTAAAAATCAATAGTCTGCCTACTTTTAAGACTTCAACGTGTTGTTAGGCAGCAGAGGCCTTTCTTTATAAAACTCCGTAATGACTTAAAACAGATTTGATTCTAGAAATCAGAATTCTCACACTAATCGGCTTTCATTTAACAGGGCTCTCCTAACTGAGAACAGACTACCAAATGGGTTAGATTTTTCAATTTTATACCTTAGTCCATAAGTGCTAATTTCTCAGTGGAACAGGCAGATAATATACTACTAGAGATTACTGAAACCTCTAGTCACAGTTCTGAATTATTAATTTAAAAGGTTATGCACCAGTGCTAATATAAATTATCTTTTAAAACTATCTATATGGGTAACATTTTAATAAGCATTAAAACATGATTTTTCTCTCTCAATGTTGAAAGCAAAATATAATATATAAATGGCTCTGAGAGAGCTATGGATTTATTGTATTTTTTTCCAAAAGATCTGCACGACCATTTCCCATAACTGATGAGAAAGCCCCAACCGTGAGGCTTGCCTGCAAATGCACTGTCCTAATCAATTTAAGGTGGCAGGTGCTCCTGGCTCCCTCTATACTAGGACTCTAAATGAAATCTCTTTCTTCTGTAACCTGTTAGAAAAACTGTACATGGCATTCAGGCTTCACCTGAGCACATCACGGGGAGGAGGCAGGATACGGTCAGGCCCCAAGGGAAGCAAATAAAATACCAACACTGCGGCAGCCTGCAGAAATGTCAGCTTCCCTCCAGGTTAATAGCGTTTGTTCTGTGCCTGGTGCAGAATGTGCACTGGGCTTTATCCTCAACATGGAGCCATATCCTTGGGAAAGAGGATGACTTGAAGGAAATATGTGACTTCTTAGCTGTCTAAGTACGTGCCAACTCCAAAAGATGGCTTGACATTTATCAGAAAGCCTGAGCAAGCGGGAGCCCAGCAGGCTGCCTTCCGCCAAGGACAGAAGAAGAAACAAAAAAATGCAATGTTAGATTACCATGCATAGATCATTAAAGGGTGAGATTAATGCTGGTTGATTTTATGCTCGTTACAATCCTCGCCTGGGAACTGCATCCAGAATCTCCTTCCTAGCTTTGCTTTATGAGCTAAATTAGAAGCTTCAGAAAAATCAGTAAAGGTACCTGGCCCAGACCTCTGCCGTCCTCAGGGTCCCTTTATTTTGCCATTGTCCTACCATAGGGAAACATTTACCCCTCATCTTTCACAGTGGGACTGCTCCATTACCATAGTTACAGAATGTAAACATCAATATGGTAATAAAAGCAAACAAAGCATTCAGTTGCTCTGCTTTTCAAAGTCAAGAGGAAATGAAAGTCTTGGTTTTTCTCTTTTCATGTTCGTTGCCTTATTTTCCAAAGGGACCTGCCCATTTCAACTTTGCAAGGGCTAAGCATTAAGTCAAAAAGCAGGCCCCTATGTGAAGTGGAGCTCCCAGCTGGTTACCAAATGACCTTCCTTTAGCTTCTTCCCAAGTGGATTTTTTTTTAAGGGGGGGACGGGGCTACAAATGTCTGATGCAGAAAGACTGTTTCCACCACAAATAACCCAGCAAATGCACTATTTTCTTAAAAGAGGACAAGCAAAATCTTTAATTTACAAGCATACAGAATATCAACGAGTTGCCTATTTATTACAACCTGAGAATTTTAAAGGACATTTTCTGCAAACATATGTCAATCTGCAAATATTTACTAAGAGCCTACTACATGGCAGTGCTCCTGGTTAGATTTGGTGTGGGAAACAAGAAGTACATGACATCCTTAGGCATGAGGGGCACAGGACAGAAGTGCCTGCATGGAGAATACTTTAGGATTCTAAGTAGAATTCATCCATTCCTTTCTTCCTTCTTTCCTTCTACTGATTCTCCTATCTGTCCTTCTGTCCTTCCAACCATTCTCACAATCAATAATATTGGGCTTACCATGGACCAGGCACTGGAGATACAAAGATAAGACTCAGTGCCAGCCTTCAGGAAGTTAACTTCCACTAACAAGCCAATAGACAAGCAGGTGATTTCCATGCAGTGTGGCAGGTGCCATAGTGGAGTTGTGGTCCAGGAACACAGCTTCACAGCTGGGTCTTGAAAGGTGAGCTGTCATTCACTAGAGAAACAACGTAAACAGAGCCCAATGGACAGCATGAACAAAAGCACAGAGACTGTAACGTATCTGCCTCATCTAGGAAAACGTAAAAAGCCAAGTGTGCCTAGAACATAAAGGATTCTAGAGAAGATGAAGCTGGAAAGAAAGGTCGAGGCAGACCTAAGAGTATCATAGCCTTCTGCCTCCAGCAATGAGGAGTCATCCACAGTGCTCAAACTAGACGATTATAGCAGCATATCTAAGTGTTATGATGGTGACCCTGGTGAGTGTGGAGGGCAGAGAGAGAGTGGCCCATTGAGAGGCTTGTGCAATGGTGTGGGCAAAATAATGAAGGCACAGGCTAAGCACACAGGAATGGAAATGCGGGGAAGGATTTGAGATGAACCCAGGTCTTCATGAATATCTATGTGCTGAGTGGAGGAGGGGAGGAGCAGGAGGTAAACAGGCTGACCGCAGGCTTGGGGCCAAGGCGGTGCAGCTATCTGTGATAGCAAACACAGGAGGCGGGCAGGTCTGGGGTTGGGGCAATGATGAGCCTGAGGAGGCCAAGGGAGAAGTGTCAGAAATAAGAATCTGGAGCTGGGAGGAGGATCTGGGCTAGAGTTGGCAGTTGTCAGAATACAGGTGGGTAATTGACACCAAGGGAGTATATAAGAGTATACAGAAGGAGAAAAAGGAGGCACCAAGCATTCACTCCCATTTTCCACAGGAACATGAGGTACCATCAAGGAGATGGTAATTTAGCTGGAAAATGAATCACATGCAAAAGAAACAATAAAATTGAATATTTCCTGAATATCTGAGTGGTAGCACTATAGATTAACAAAGAACACCTCTACCCACCCCCTGCTATTTCTTTCTATCCACAAATAAGTATGCACACTTGCACTTCTGGGAGCACAGAGGACAAAGCCAAATGTCCCACCTCCTGAACTGCAATGGGAACATGCCATGAAACAGCATCCACCAAAGAGGCCAGGCTCATGGCAGCCTATTCCGCCACGTCCACTAATGATGGGATCCAATAGCTACCGCCACAACTGCATTTTCAAAATCTGTACTTCCATACCTCTTTATAAACATGCACGTTAGACTGACTTAATGCACACTTTCAAGCAGCGATAGTTCTGCCTGCAGTAAACCTGAGGTTGAATTGCATATAGATTTGGTTTGGGCTTGGCTTCTTCCCAACTGGTAAATCGTGAAGTTTTTAAATAAAGCCAAATTATAAACACAAGAATCTTCTCTGTGCCAGGAGCCCTTCCCTGGAGTACTCCAGCCCACAAAGGGTTGGGGGGGGGGCTTTCTCTCCCCCTAAACTCATACAATATACATTGTCTTTACTGTCTGGTGCTGTTAATTGACTACTTCTTGATTTATTATTATTTAATTGTCATTTAGCCAGATGTCAGGCTTCTTGAGAATGAGCTGAGTTACACTGTTCTGTGTGTTACAAAACAGGTACTCAATGACTACACCATTTCAAGAATCTAACTCAGTGGTTTAGGGAAGCAATCCAACATTTCAAAATTGGGTGCAGAAGGCAGATTCATATCCTATGAGTAACTGAACGAAGTTCCAAAAGAGGTAGAAACAGTGTGCAGTGGACGCCCAGAAGAGGGCAGAGATTAATTCCCACCCCTGATCTGACTGGGTGGTACGACCTCTGATCCCCCAAGGTATGTGTCTTTGCAAGAGTCAATAAATAAACTCAAACCAAAGGAGCCCTGAGTGGGACCAAAGAAACACTGTTCCAAAAGGAAGAGAGATGTACAAATAGAAACTCATCATCCTATCTCTTGTGCAGACTGAGGGCTTTCTCTCCCATTTTCTTCTAAGGTTCTTCTCCAATAGGGTCATCCTCTGGTCACTGAGAGGAGAACCTGGGGTCCATCCTTTGAAGCCCCTGTGTGCACTGGAGCTCGATGTATGTAGGCAGAGGACACCTGTTTGCAGTAGCCAGAGCTCTCCCCAGCCAGGGCCCTGCTCTCCAACTGCTCCCTCCCTTAACAATGGCTGGTGAGCACGGTGCAGTGTTAGATGCAGAGGGAGTTACACAAGAAGCACCAGGTTGGCCAGTCCCCAAACAGCTTACAGTCCAGATGAGAAGACCAAATACAATCCCAAACTAACCAACTATGCCCTCAGTACCAAGTGGCTATATTCTCATGGTTTTATTTGATTTAATATATTAAGCCTGCTGTATATCAGGTACTGGTCTAAGTACTTTACAAATGGTAATTAACTAACTCCCCATAAAAACCCTATGAGGTAACTGCTTTCATCACCATTTACCAATAAGGAAACTGATGCACAGAGATTAAGTGCCTAGCGAGTAGTCATGTGACAGGTAAGTGGTAGAGCCAGGATTTGAACCCATGCTCTTCACCATCACAATACACTGCCTTTTACTCATACAGACACCAGAGTTGGATGATGGAGACAGAAGATATGGCAGGCCCTTTGGTTCAAGTGGTCTGAGATAATGATCTGAGACAGAGACATGTGCCTTGGGCTTAGAATAACGAATGGGATTTAGATAGGAAGAGAGGGCTAGGAACAGTCGCTTCATGCAGAAGAGACATCAGAAGGAGAGCCAGGAAAGTACACAGAGGGGACCATGAGTAAACTTGCTTGGCTAGAGCGTTGGGAATATGGAGAGTGTCAGTGGGAAAGAAGGCTGAATCATACACTGGGCAGAGACCAAAAGGCTGCCTCTAAATGGCAGCTGGAGACGACCTGTCCCACTCCTGAAGGCTTTGAAGAGCCACAAGGGTTTGGAAGTGAGTAGACACTGTATACAGAGGGGCATGTTTTGTGGCTACAGCAAGGCAGGGTGCAGAATCTAGTGTTCCAGGGGTTGTCAGCCCAGAGAGACTGGCCCTGTGCACTGTCCCTTAGAGAGGAAACACTGGTTCTAGGTGTCACCCACCAAGCCAACCTTGCAAAGGAGACATTTTGTTTCCTACACTGCAAATCTTGTAAATCTGGCAATCCACAATTTGTCAAATGAATTAGATTCCTTAATAATCATTATTCCAATCCATGCCAGTCAGCAAATATTTCTTTATGAACAAATACATAATTAATTCAGACAACACCTTTTTGACTCAAAGGGTTTAAAGTGCCTGGCTGAGGTGAACATTCAAGAAAAATAATGGCACTTCCAAAGGAAAATTCATACATAGTTCAATTTACAATATTGTAATAAGACTCTGCAGCATAAATTCCAGCACACTGGACAGAAAACCTATTTGTGTAGTGTGTGAGAACATAAATAAAAGCCAAATACTTATACTGTCCTCACAAATATGAAATTTTCTTTTGTGAATCTATGCTCCCTGACACATATTCCAAGAAAGTTGGGTCCCATGATAAATATTTCGACTTCAAGGTCTTCATCAATATCAACTCTCTCTCTCATTATTCAGTTACTAAATAAAAAAGACGGTAATAATAGAGTAACAAATAACAGAATGATATAATTAAAGTTATGTATCAACTTTGATTCAATATTCAGTCACTAAATTTTGTCGCCAACTTCTTAACTTTTTCTCCCAAGAAAACTAATTATCTCATCCTTACTTTGTAGCTTCTACACCCAACAATGGCCAATCATTGGCCTCTTTTTGTCTGCTTTTCGGCTCCTTCTAGCCTCTTCTTTTAAGATCTCTTTCTAACTGCTCTGTTTTGGTTTTGAATTCTGGCATCAGAGCTTCTTTTTTTGTTTCAATTGGAAGCTCCATCCCTTTTGGGCTTCCACAACCCACCATCACCCCCTCCAAATAAAGTTCTTTCTAGACCTTTCTGTAAACTGCATCTTCAGTTTCTTTCGAGAAATCATCCCTTTTCTAAGATCTTTGTTCCATTTCTGAATATAGTATTTATAAGCCTTTTACAGATCCACAATTTTAGCAAGGAAGGGCTTTGAGTTCAGAAACGCAATCTTTCCCCTCTTTCTAAATCACCACTCACATCTACTATCGTCTGTAAATAATGTGTTTCCTGATAGAAAGCCGATTCTGATGAAGCTCTTGAGGTGGATGATAATAATGAAGTGAAATAAGCCTATTGGACTCCATTTGTGAGAACCTAGGAACAAAGATGCTATTATTCTTATGCCTGTAAGAATAATAATATGCCTACAATATTACCTTTGCTCTAGTGTGTGGGAGGCACTGCTATCTCTCGTTGAGTAGCAAAGAGCCAGAAACATAGGTAGAAATGGTCTGTGAGCACAGTCATAAGTGCAGAATAAGAGAATGAGGTACAACTTCACTGGGATTGATGAGGATGCAACCACCAAGGCAACCAAGACCAGACTGGTGTACGGACTCAAGTCATGAAGGGGCTTAAGAAAACTGAAGCTACTGGCCCAGTAGTGGAAAGTGCATTGGGCTGGGAGTTAAGAGTAAGGCCTAGTTCTGCCACGCAACATAACATATGTCTTCGGGCTGGAAGTCTTAGTTTAGCTATCTGTAAAACAGCCATAATAACACTTCCCTGAACTATTGGTTCATTTTTTCATTTTTCTCAAGAATTCATTAAAAAGCCCCCGTAGCAGAAGCTATGAACTAGCTATATGTACAAAAACATGGATTGATCTTTGAAAGTTTTGAGTGAAAACAGTAAGAAACTGAGCAAGCTCTGTAGTGCAACATCATTTGTATTAAAGAACAAACAAAATGGACACATCTTGTTTGTTGGACAAAATGGAAAACATCTTGTTCAAGGATACACACATATTCAAAAACATACACATATTCAAGAGCACAGATTAAACATATGTGAGTAGGGATCAGGGGTGAGGAGGAGGGCAGAGATGGGGAATGGAGTGGGGAAAACCTAGATCAACCAAAGAGGGGGGATGATGCAATGATGACAGTATTCCATAAATCAAGGAGGGTGACTGAGTGACCTAATGACACTATTAATAATAAAATAATAGTAATAATAATAACACAACAATAACTTTCTTGCTGGCTCTGTATTTTACTCAGGAACCATAAAAGAAAACATGTCTTAAGTGTTTAGTTAAAGAGAAAACATGTTATGAACTAAACATTGCTCTATCTGTAATCTCTCCTCTACCTGCAACCCCCAGAAGTCAAAAGGCTAATTAAACAAACACTTTGGAAAGTCGCTGAGTGAGCAGATCTGGAGAGCTCTTGATTCTGTGGCAGTAACACTCACTGAACTATAGTCGGGAACTCCCTAGATGCCAAGGCCAGTTCCAAATCAGATCAAGCTGTTTCCCATCTTCTAAGTTGGAGATGACCCAGAAGCAGCTCAATGACTCAGGAGTCAACAAACCACCATTTGCTGCATGTCTATTTTCCGGGAGCACTGGATACCCCACTCATCCCAGTCCCAAGGATCACAAAATGAAAGAAATGCCAAGGCCGGTCATCTGCCAGCCCTGCCAGATGTCCGGGCCCATGTTTAGAGGGGAACAGGAAGCCAGTGATGCCTCAGTCTGAAGGTTGTAGTCACTAAGATATCAGGTAACGATGTCCAACTTCACTTCTCACCCAGAGCTGAGCGCTCCAGGAAGACATTCCACAAGTATCTTGAGATCCTGGTTTTCCCATGCTTTCAGCCAAACACAGCCCGGTGGTTTGTCATGACCCAACTGTGTAATTTATCTTTTGGAATCAAGGTCACCCAAGGGCTTTCCCAAATGTCTGGCTGGACACATTTTGCCCTCTTCATTTTTCCTTACCTTCCTGACTTTTCCCAAGTGTTGAGTATTGAAGGGAAAAATGCATTCTTTTCCTCTGGGAAAATAAGCATGGCATTTGTTGATCAATTTCCTTTTCTTTCCCCATTTCAAAACATCTCATCAGTGCACTCTAGAAAGATGAAGAA
The DNA here is from genome assembly GCF_041296235.1 of Equus asinus. Lineage (NCBI taxonomy): Eukaryota > Metazoa > Chordata > Mammalia > Perissodactyla > Equidae > Equus > Equus asinus. The sequence continues at coordinate 15,997,786 of NC_091791.1, read as the reverse complement.
GGAAGCTTTGCTCACTGGGCCTGGGGTTCAGGCTGATGCCCTCAGGTCAGCTAAGGCTTAGTGGGCGAGGACAGCACCATACACTGGGAGGTTACCACCATTCAGGGAGCACCCTAGTGGGTCGGACCCAGTTCTAAGAGCTCATACTCACTGAATGTTGACTGCCACTTGCCAATGTCTACCAAGGACTTTAAATGCATTATGTCACGTAATTGTCTCAATAGCCCCATGAGCTTCCCTTTATTATACCCATTCCATGGGGGTTCTCAGGCTCGGAGGAGTTAACTTGCTCAAGATAAAGAGGGTGGATTGGTGAACTTTGGTTCAGTCTGAAATCATGCTCTTTTGCCCCACTTTCAGCACCGAGCAGGCAGAGCCCAATGGATGATCATGTGCAAGGTGCTCATATGCTGTTAACTCATAGGGGCATGAGGGGTGGGTAGAGAACAGCACCACTGGGCTCTCCCTTATCCCAGCTGCCTCCTCTCCGGGAAAGGCCCAGGGCTCTTGCAGGCTGGGATGAGATGTCCAGCTTTTGGTCTCCCCTCTTCTTTCATCCCTTCCCTCCTCCGGCCCTTGCTAATTCACTTACTCTTTCTCTACATCCACCGAGTCTCTTATTCAGAGAGGGCAACAGAAGCTGATGCTGCTTGACCCAGCATCTTGGTGCCAGGCTCCTCTGTGCTTGGCAGCAAACCAGGGCTGCTGATATGAGCATCACTGCCTACCTATCAGTCCAATTTCTGTTCAAGCTCCCTGAAGGCTGGGAGAGGGTTTGCTTCATCTCAGCATCCCCAGGGACATACTCCAATTTCACTATCAGGGCCTGGGACAGATCACCAGATCTCCAGGTGAATGCTCTTCGCATCGTCCCACTGCCTCCCCTGGGAAATTTACTAGAGTGAAGATCACTGCCTCAGCCAGTGCTTGGGAGTACTCCAGGGTCCTGGCTACTAAAAGTGCTTCCTGAGGTTACATGGAACATTTTCACAAAATGTGGTACCCATCCCACCTGGAAGCCATCTAAGAAAGTCATTTGCTTTTGTATAAGCCCAATTGTTCATGAAATGCACACTGTTAACAGACCCTTTGATCCTCCCTATGCTGTAAAAATAGGCCCAGAAGAGCAGCTTCCCTGACCTTCTAGTAACAAGTTCATGGAATCTCCAGGTGTACAGAAGAGCTCCCTGCCAAAGCCCCCAGATGGCTTTGGGGAGCCCCTGAAAATCATGGGCTGCCAGGACCAGGCACCGCCTGGCTGGCTGTTAGTGGAGAGGTCCACACAGCTTGAGGATGGATGGTAGGCTTCTCTCTGGGCCCACATGCCAGCATCCATCAGCTTCCCCAGTTCTCAGAAATGCCCTCATTCACCAAGTTGACAATGAATGACAGCATTTCCCCAGAAGAGCATTGTGTGCTCCTTTACTGGCCCTGGCAGGGACCTGCAGCTCCCAGCTACAGCCCCACATCAACCCCGCAACAGGCTCGGGGTGGCTTCTGGCCACCAGAGAAGGCCATCTCTCTTGCCAGGCCCTGATCTCCAAGAGGAGGTGGCGCCGCAGCTGAGCTCCCTGGCTGGCTGCTCCAGCTCTAATTGAAATGTCTCCTCAGAGGTCACCACAGAGACAAGAGGCCCCTCAGCGCATCTTCCCCGCCCTAACGTGAAGTTGGATCAAGTTCTCAAAGCAGGAGGCCCAGGGAGAACTGGTCATGTCAGTCATCTCGGGTTCCTGGCTATTTAACCAGAGCCCTGGCCATCAGGAACCAGAAGTCTCTTGCCCCTGGAGCCAGGACCAAAGCAGAGAGCCTCCTTGGTGAGACACCTCTTTCACTGGGAGTCCACATATGCCCACAAGAGGCCTCCATCTGAATTTGCATTGGCTTCTTCCACTTCTCTGTCCTGCATCCCTGGCTCCCTCACCAGTGTCTTCAGGGAACACTTCCTTAAGAAATCATTTGCACACGCATTCTCACATCCAAGACTGCTGAACACCAGCAGGACAATAAAGCCTAGGCACCACGGATACTCTTGCTATTTTAACTATTATTGTGCCCTTCACAATGTCCCACAGGACTGGATTCCCTCAGTTGATATCTAGGCATGGACTCTGTGTACCTCCAGGAAAGCTGCAGTTTTGATCTGTTTTATTTTATTTTACTTTATATTTTTTTTGGGGGGGAGGGGTTGAGAGAGGAAGGATGTTCCAAGGGGAATTTCTTCCTAGGGCCTTATAACACGGGGTCAGCCAGCAGCAGCTATTCTGTGGTTTGACTAGGCTCTCAGCACAGGACCCAGAAATGGCACCATAGGCATGAAAAAGCCTCTTGTGCTACCTGGAGATGGCAGTGGGCACTAGTGTACCAGGGACTGTCCGGGAAAGAGATACTTCTGAGGGTCCAAATGCAGTTAAAACAGTCGTGGACCCCCTTGCCATTTTCCAAATAAGCTTGTATTTTACCAGTGATGAAATCTCACTCCCCCACAACCCCCAAGGAACTACGTGACAAGAGAAAAAAGTCACATTACTTCACTCAGAGGTGACGGCCGTTCCTAATTACTGATGCACCACTAAGCAAAGTCTTGCCAACAGCCAAATGAGCGGGTGCACTTACAAAATGAGGGCACGTGGCACAACTGATTGGTTTACACATATGTCTGTGACATTACACAATTTCGAAAGGCCAATTTCTCTTTATGTATATAAGTCAAAGAGGAAAGGCTCTTTAAAAAAAATCCACATTTAAATGCCATATTGTTTCCAATCCAATTATCTCTGTACTCTGTATACAGACAGGAGAAAATGCTGAATGTTCATTCTAAGTGCCATCCATCATCTGCTTAATTAATCACAAGTAAACTCCTATTTGCATTTCAGGTGAACAGAACATAAAAGAAATGAAATTTTCTTGGCAAATGAAAGTACTGTATTTATAAGGAAAATGACTTTTCCCCCAAAGAGACAGAACAATTCTAACTGCAATTCACGTCTCAAGCCCCTGTAAGCTTTAAGCAAACTTCAAGTACTTCTTCCCCTCGCCAGACTCAAGCTAAGAGCCCTCAAAGCTGTACCCGGAAAGCTGCAAGATGACCAGTTCACAGAGGGTCACGTCTGAGTCCGTTCTCAAGAACCCGGATTGCTCCTGGGAACTTTAATGTTAGAACTCAATGAGGAAGTAACGAGGTTTTTCACAGGTGTGTTCAGATAACTGTGCCATTTAAACGATCAAAGCATTGCATTTGAATGAAAGATGGGGTTTTCAAGGCAACGAGGTATAAAAAGTGACAAATGCAATACTTTCATGGGTTAATAATAGCACCAAGTATTCTAGAAAAAGACCTAACTCTTCCTGAATGCAAATATTCTATGAATATTCAGTATTTGTACTTTATTTTTTCATTTAAAAACGCCCTCTGGGGTCATGAGACCAGAGCCCTGGGTTCCAGGGCTTGCTTGGCCAGCATTTCTGAAGAACTCTGGGTGGCCCCCTGATGTCACCTGCCTGCAATTTTCTCCTTCAAACAATGAGGAAGTTGGACTAGGCGCTCAGTGAGGCCCCTCTAAGACTTCAGTCTTATTCAAGGAGTTATGTCCTAATTCTCCAGGCCTGAAAACTGCTGTCTTATTTTTAATATTAATAAAGTCTAATTAACATAATAATCTAGGAGTTAGTGGCTTGAATAATCCAATGAAGGAGCTCATCCAGAAGGCAATTTATCTGGCACAAGCATGCAGGGACTGACTTTTCTGTAGCAGGTTTTAGCTTTTAATTGTGTTTTATTTAAGTTGATATTAAAATGTGTTTACCTTCTCTGAGCACACATCCGTGGAGGGACTAGAGCAAAGCAGTCCAGAACCTTATCAGGCTATGAGAGGGGAGCAGCTGGAAATCGAAACATTTGTCATGGAAAAATTATGGGAAGGCAGTGAGGACTCTAATAAGAATGGTAGCATTAAGTTACCATTTATCTGTAAGGCGCTCCAAACACAGTCACATGTATGATTTCACAAGCGTTCTCGGCCAAGGCTAGAGACAGAGATGCATCCTTTCACCCCTTCCTCTACCCTCCAAGTGCTTACTGAGCACCTACTATGTGAATATGCAGTGGGTTATGCTGCTCCAGATATAAATCTAGACAATAGATGTCCCAGCCCTCTCAGATCTTCAAATCTGGTGGGGACCAGTCAACCAGCAAGGAGGAAATCATAAATCAATATATAATTACGCACAAAGAAGAGAAATAAGGACAACCAGCAGAATACGTGGAGGGAAAGGAAAGGGAGAGGGGATCTATTAAGAGAGAATGGTTGGGATGGGGGCTTCTTTGAGACAAAACCATTTAAGCTGAGATTTGCAGGGTGAGGGGTCCAGCCATATGCAGAGGTACCCAGAGGAGCTGAGGTTCAGAAGAATGAACACCAGCAGTCCTCCTGCACAGGCTCTTGGCTATGATCAACCAGTCTTCAAAAAGGGAAGTGACAGTGAAAGAAGCCAGACACAAAAGGACAAATGTTGTATGATTCCATTTATATGAGCTGCCTAGAATAGTCCAATTCATGGAGATAGAAGGTAGAAGGGTGGTTACCAGGACCTGTGGGGAGGAGGATTGAGGAGTTACTATTTAATGGGTACCGAGTTTCAGTTTGAGAAGATGAAAAAGTTCTGGAGATGGATAGTGGTGATGGCTGCAGAACAGTGTGAATGTACTTAATGCCACTGAATTGTACACTCAAAAATGATGAAAATGGGGGCTGGCCCCATGGCCTTGTGGTTAGTTCAGCACTCTCTACTTCAGCCACCCAGGTTTGGTTTCCGGGTACAGACCTACACCACTCGTAGGTGGCCATGCTGTGGCGGTGACCCACATACAAAATAAGAGGAAGACTGGCATGGATGTTAGCTCAGGGTGAATCTTCCTCAGCAAAAAGAAAAAAAGAAGAAGAAGAAAGAAAGACAAAAGTGGTAAATTTTACATTATGCATATATTACCACAATTTAAAAAAATAAGGTGGGTAAGCAATTGGGCATTTTTAATCATTCAGCATGCTCCCTGAGGCATTTAATGAATCCACCTGCAGGCAGAGACTTGGTCCTGCCTCTTTTTACTGACTTAAAAGTGGAATAATCATTCTTCCTCCAGAAAGGGCAACTGTTTCAGTGGGTGAGTGTCATCAGGAAGCCCCTGGCACAGGAGCTTCCGTCGGAGTTTCTGTTCCTCCAGATCGTAGCTTAGGAAACACTTCCTTCAAGGAGTTTCCTTGATTAACATATCTGGTCTACCAAAGG